>NW_022681454.1:135597613-136919280 GCF_009764315.1 Trachypithecus francoisi | reverse complement strand
AAGCTGAGGCAGGAGAAGTGCTGGAACCCGGAGGGCGGAGGTTGCAGTAAGCAGAGATCATGCTATTGTGCTCCAGCCTGGGCAACAAAAGAGGAGTTCCATCTCAAAAAAAAAAAAAGGTTAAGATTGACATTTATGTATTAGCTGAAGTATACATTTTAAATGTTTGAAAGCTTTAAAGGCCGGAAAAAAATTCAGCCTTATGCTATATTTATTATCACAAATAAAATTAACTGCCTAATCATGGCCATTGAGTATGCTTTTTAAGTATTGAGACAATACAGAAAATGCTGCTGTTTTAGGAACTTAATTCTATCAACCATACCCCTCTCCACCTTAATTATGTTTATATCCTAGGACATGGCAATTTAATTACATGTAGACATTATTATGAGTTTTATTGTAAATAGCACTTACGCTGTCTCCCTACCTAACTTTGTGGCTATCCCAAGCACTTCTCTAGAATCTGTGTGACAGATTTGCAAACTCTTGGCCATTTTGATAACTGGGCTTAAGTCATATCCCTGAGCAGTAGAGGAAATTAAATCCTTTCTGAGAGTATGAGATGTTTTTCTGTGTCTCTTCTTTCTTATTCTCTCTCTCTCTCTGTCTCTCTCTCACACACACACACACACGCACATGCACACACACACATACACACCCCTAAAATTTGTTCTTAATGGTACACTAGGGCTGAATCATTTAGTGACTTCATTGATTACTATCCTGAGTTCTTCTTCCTGCTTCCAGACTAGTGAAAATATTCCAGAAAGCTTTAACATTGGAAAAAAGGCATGCCAAAATGTATTATTCAGGGATTCATAGATGAACATTATTATTGAGGCTGCTCATATAAGTGACGCTGGCCCTAACCCATTTACATAAAAGACTGGACACCTTTGAGATTAAAAATAGCCTTGTGGTATAAAATCCGTTTCATTCTGTGTCTGAAATTGGCACTAAAAGATTTGCAGTTCATCCCTCAACACTGATCTGCAGATATTAGGTTCAAAGTGATACTAATTGAGACTTAAATTGGATGAGTTCTCCCAGAAAGGAAGCAGCAGTTGGTGGGATGGGTGGATCTGGGGCAGTCCTGGCACTGCCTGCCAAGTGTTTGGCTATTCTAGGCCAGGTCCACACAGGCCTCCTGTGTTGTGTATATTCCCTGCCTCTGGTGACCTTGCAGGAAATAGAGTCATTTTTCAGCAATATGATTTTTTTTTCCTGCTCCCATTTTTGTGGATATCCTTGTATTCTGAACTAAGTTGGAACTCCTTGCTCTGAGATTAATTCCTAGGGCACATGTTTCCACATATATGTCAAATTGGGCAAACTGACCTGTGTGGCCTGAGAAGTCTATACTTCTTGAGGGAGCGCTCTGGGTTTTAAGTGTCAGAATGGTGCTTTCTAAAACCTCTGTCAAGAACAGCAAGTAGAGCGATGCCGATGTTATCCAGGGAACCTGTTGCATGTATCAGGAGCTGGCCTTTATTCCATGTCTTCTATGCAATAAGGCACTATGTTAGCTACTAAATGATGTATTTACTCCTGACAGCAACTTCAAAGGCATTATCCCCACTCCTATTGTTAGAAAGCCAAGGCTCAGAGTGGTTATCAGTCCTGTTTGATAACAAAGTTGTGATTCATACTCAGGTGTGTTTGCTGCTCAAATTCATTCACATCTCAGATTCCAGTTATCACACACCAGTTTTGAAAAGCGAACATCTACCTGGGATGTTTCATATGTCTGATTCACTTATTTTCACACATCTTTTGTGTCTGGTTAGTGAACACATGGAGGTGTTCCTGAAAATAGCTCAGTCATCAGTAACAGTGCGCACACCAGTTGCACATACCAGAGGTCTGTGTAAGCTCTTACAAATGAGGAAAACCTTGAGTAAATCCTTTTGTAAAGTTAAGATGTCATTTATTCATGGAGCAGATATTTATTGAGCAGCTTCATGCCAGGAGCGGTGCTGTGGTATGTTTCCTCATGGACCTTCCTATTTGATGGAGGTGCTGGGAATTGTGGTAGTGAGGTGGACTGGGCAGAGGAAAACCCTTTTTATGATGAGGATAATCTCACATGGATTCAACTGGTCTATAGCTTTTGATATTCATGGGTTAGGTTACTTTTTAAAGAGGGAATACAACTTGTAACTTTTGATAGCCTAGGAGAGACATAAGGCAAGACTGTTCCAGAGTGGGTTCAAAAATCTTAATATGGATGAGTCAGGCTCCAAATTCTCACAACAAACTCTGCTAGCCTTGCTAGTCTGACAAGTGGCGAAGGTCAGCAGATACTGTCTGCATCGAGTTTAATCCAGAACGTCTTGAAGATGGGAAAGCCAAGAAGCATTGATTTGGAAAAGTTACAGCTCTGTGGGTGAAAGGCTGCTCCTGGTTTCCAAAAGCAGAAAGAATGGGCTGTGTTTTATATGAGAAACAGCACCATCAGGAGAGCCAGCTGATATGTACAATCATTACTTCTTTTCCTTCCGCTTCTATAAAATTAATACTAGAGAGATAAGTCCAAATACAACTGAGTGTTCAATGTTAATTTAATGTATACTTTCACATCTCTCACTGTCTATAACTTCACACAGTGGCTTTTGGGTTTTACCCTGTAGAAAAGCGAGTTTGTACTTCTGTTTTGCTACTAGGTCTTGGCATTTAATGGTAGAGACAACTTCATGGATACGAGTTTTACCCCACAAGTGACTTTACATGTCCGTGAAAAGGCAGACATGACCTCAATCCAGACTGACTGGTGGTGATTAGAAAAATGTCATCTCTGTTTTTGAGTTGAACAGTGATTTGGTAATTTGGGTGAAAGAATCTCCATTTTCAGGAGATGGAAAGTTTGGAATCTTTGGAGACTTCCATCAATTTGAAAAGGGCCTTGAGAAGACCTTTTAGTCATTAGAAGAGAGCTTTAAGAAACGAAACTTAAAAGCCTCCCTTCAGTTTTAGGGCACAGTTGTTGTTCTGTTGTTTTCGGTAAGGCGAGGAGGGATGAAGGTCAGGAGACAGAAGAAGTGGTGATTTTCTGATAGGTGGACAGAGAAGGAAGGTGTGTTCTCCTTGAGGGACAGACTGAGCTGATGAATACATTCTACTGTTAAATATTGTTTTCCAAAGAGGACCAGGCTACAGCAGAGTCAAAAGGGACTCAAGTTTTGTTCCTTATTGATCTGCTGGGAACTAGAAGCCCAAGCTGGATGGTTACCTTTTACCTTTCATGGAGGAATCAGCCCAAAAAACTACTTCTGGAAGTGTGGAAAAGCAGAAAGCCACCCTCTAACCCAACTACGTAAACAATAGAAACATTTACAAATTAGTAAAGCACTTTTATATGCCACCAATTGAGAAGGCTTTGGATACTTGTATTCCCTTTACATTTCATCTTATCAAGACACAAACGGCTTCAAATGTCCTGCGTACATTTCCCCTGGCATGAGTGTTATGTCAGAATGCTACGACACCTCACTTATGAAATAATTGGATTTACCTCTCAATTCAGTCATTGCTATAGGTACTTTATAGAATACATTTTTTTTTCCTGAAATACCTCCCCAGTGACCATAGATATTCAAAGAACCAAATCAAAGGGGATTGTTTGAAATTTAGAAAGCAGAGGCCCATTTATGTGATTAAATATGGATTAGAATGAAATTATTAAAATACAAAGTTTGCTTCTGATTTTCCCTAGTGAGAAATGGGGATGATGTAAGAAATGGAGTTTTCCCAGCAGTTTTAAGGAGGAGAAGGGGCCTAAGAAGATACAGGGTCTGTCTTGATGCTTGATGAGCACATTCTTAAATAACCTCTTTCAGCATGCCTAGTGTGACTTATTTTATATCCACCTATAGCATCTGTTTGTATATTCAGTGTTCTAGAGAGCACCACACAATGCATCATAGTGCTACTGTATGTTTAGCAAAATCTTGAGCTAAAAGAAAGCAACTTGAAATCTTTCCTTTTACTTTTTTTAAAAAGCAAGCAAGCAAACAAATAAACAAAGTAAGAAGTAAAGAAGACATTTATAGTGTTCCAGATGGTCAGTTACTGTCAGTTACAGTATTTCAGTCTTCTGCTGGAAGATTCTAACTTCATGATGTCTGCAAATAAGAAGATGATGTGTGTTTTAAACAAGCTTAAATAATAACTGTAAAGACCCCAAAGCAAACTATAAAAGGGAATATAGGCCCCTGTGGGAAGTAGATTGGGAAATCCTTTAAGGCTACCCATAATGGGGACCAGGTAGGAAGCGGAGATAGTGCTGATAGGGGTCCACAGTGAGTGTGTGGGAGGAGGACAGGGGACCTCTCCTACCAGGGACACTGGCAGGCTTTGGCTTTCCAGACAGAATGGCATGACTTGAGTCACTTATCTTCCTGATGTTTCCTAGGAAGGACCTATCTATGCCTCTTTAAATACTGATCGCTTATTACAGGCCTGTCCTCCTCTTGAGATTCGTTTTCTCTCTCTGTGGCTTTCACTCCCCCTCTCTCTGTGTCTCTGTTTCTATCTCTCTCTTCTAAGTTTTGAGTTCAGGCCTCGCTGCTTCTTTCCTGCATGGTCAAGAGATATTAATAAAAATAAGTAAAATTGTTTGGCTTTGAAATCCAGCAAACTTGAGTTCTGGCCATGCTTCTAAATAGCCCTATGATCTTAAGCAGGTTACTCGATAGCAAATTGCCTCTGTTTTCTCATCTAGAATGGGGCTAATAATACTCGCATCATGTTATGAGGAGCTAAGTAAATAATGTATATAAAATGTTTAGCATGGTGCCTGGCACATAGCAAATATTTAATGAGTGGTAATACTTTATATTAAAAATGTTAAGATAAATGTTGCAGTTACTCACTTGTAAACCACAGAAACGTGTTTATCAACCAGAATTCAGTATCCAACAACCTCTTCAGATGAGCAAACTCAAGGAAGTACTGTGCAGTTGAGGAAATAAGTGGAAAAGACTTCTACGTAACCAAAAGAGATACTCAAAATCTATGTCCTAGAACTATGCACTTTCCTCATAGTAGCGCTTTTCTCATTCCTAAGCAGTTCTTTACTCATTTCATCCTACCTATTTGTATTGTATACGTGATTTTAACAACTGATTTCTAAGCTTATAGCAGATTAGATACAGCAAATTAGAAGAGAGGACTGACAAAGCCAGCTACATGGTGGGCGGAAATTAGTAATAATAGCGAGTAGATGGAAAACCCATTGAAAGCAGACAGAAAACTCTCAGAGCACAGCAATTTAGAGTCATTTAGTAGATGACACTAGTTCTTTAGCCTCCATCACAATCATCTCGTGAGCTTGCTTAAACATAGATAGCTTGGCCCTGCCTCGAGAATATCTGATTTAATAGGTCTGGGGAGGGGTCTGAGTACAGTATTTGCAGTTCTGTCAAGGTGATGCCAGTGCTGCTGGTCCTGGAACCATGATGGTGTGGGAGACAGTTCACCACTGCCTGTTAAATTTTCTGATTTTCATGATCCAGAGATCCAGAAAAAAGTTTAATTTTGTCCATGTTCTCTGCTTAAGAAGGCAAAAGGGTCTGAAAGTATGTTATTAAAAACAATTTTTTAAAAACCCTTTTTCGGTGTGTGAGGAGGGAAACTTTGAACTATCCAGAAGAGAGATTGCTGTCCACAGTGATGTGTCATCTGAGGCTCCTGGGTAACCAAGTCTGCTGGGTGTTGTTATGAAGGGGGTGGGAGGTATCTGTTCCCACTTGGCAATGCTGTTTATGATTTTTTTGGAGGTATTTGTGTTGAGGGTTGCAGTGTTTTCTCCTCCTTTCTTAGTGACTTTCTAGACAAAAAGACTTCAGAAACAGATGTTTTTTTCTGCCACACCAACTGTCTGATTCAATGTAGCTCTCATAAATAGTTGAGTTTGTTTCAGTAACAATGTCAAAACACTGGGCTCTGTGGCAGTTGCATATACAGGCACCATATTGTCATTCTCTTCTCGGTTCCTCTTGCCAGTTAGTGGTAATTTCTGCCAACACCAAATGAAGTCTAAACAAACTTTGGACTAAGGTGACCGCTTCTGAGAGAAGCAACAGCCTTCCTCATGAAGACCATTTCCATTCTGAACATCATATTTTCTTAATGGGTGAAAGCTATATCTAGGTTGGCACAAATTTTTACTGGCCAAGGTTGTATTTTAGTAATTGCATGTAAATTTGGTCTTGTTACTTGCCTTGAGTTGACGTACTGGAACTCTTGCATCATGGTGAACCTTGATCATTGTTTTGATTATAGAAATCCTTCAGAATTCTTTCATACCAGACCTTCTAAGGACAGCATTTTGTTTCCTGCCAGTCTTAGAGGTGCTAGATTGCTGTCTTCCTCCTGTAACAGAGGCAGTATGGTTTTTGACTAGAGAGTGAATGCAGTCTCCCATATCGTAGTTAGGGGGTTACTGTCATTAGGCAGGTATCTCTCTATGATAAATCTCCTTGGTGCACTGAACTGTTTAACTTACTTAAGGACTGTGTTTTCTTTTGAGTCCAATTCCGGTAAAAAGCAGTGACTGTTCCCAGGGTGTTCACTGAAAAATGAAATATGGCTCTAGGATTTGCTGCTGGTGGCTGAGGGAACAGGAAACATAGAGGGAAGATGAGTAGAGATTTGACAATCCAATTCTGCTTGTGGGGACCATGTAGAAGTCCACATCAAACGTGCATGCCTTTTTGTCACTCCTGACCATATAAAACCTGAGCCATCATATTTCTTTGTGATTACTTGAAATGAAAACAAAGATTTCTGGGGCCCCAGTTGCTGCTTCTCCCTTCCTATTTAACTGAACAGATGATGCTCTGCTGAATTTCAGCTAGAACCTGGGCCCTGTGACTGAGAGCCAATGGCATGTGTATGTAGATTTCCACTTATATGTGGTCACGCTGATTGTTGCATTAATACTGTAATTAGGAATAGGTCAAACATTTTACTTTTATATGAATAACAAAATATTCAATACGTGTATTTAAATGAATTCTAGAATATTTGAGGGCATCAGAATATCATTTATAATAGTGACATTTTACTTAGGCAATGGTTATTCAAACACTGTTTTATAACATTAATAAAGGGTCTGACACTCTTTGTAGGAGAAATCCGTAAAATAAGCAAGACTGTTAACTTCCCTTTTAATTTAGTGTCTGTCTTTGAAATGGCATTCTATGCATTTACTGTGACTGGCCATGCCCTGTTCAAAGAGCTAATGCCCTGTTCAAAGAAATTCTTACAAGGTTTTTCAGATCTGTGTTACTGAGCTGTATCAGGGGAAGCGTACTGGGGGTTAAATTAAGAGAAGTTAGCTCATCTTGGTTCACAGGCCTGACTTTGATTTCAGGCTTGTGAGTTTTTTTTTTTTTTTTCTTTTCTTTTCTTTTCTTTTTTTTTTTGAGATGAAGTCTTACTCTGTCGCCCAGGCTGGAGTGCAGTGGCACGATCTCAGCGCACTGCAACCTCTGCCTCCCGGGTTCAAGCAATTCTCCTGCCTCAGCCTCCCAAGTAGCTGGGATTTCAGGCGCCCGCCACCACACTCGGCTAATTTTTGTATTTTTAGTAGAGATGGGGTTTCACCATGTTGGCCAGGCTGGTCTCGAACTCCTGACCTCAGGTGATCCACCCGCCTCGGCCTCCCAAAGTGCTGGGATTACAGGCGTGAGCCACTGCGCCCAGCCTAGGCTTGTAACTTCTAATGGCTCTATTGCTCCTTTGTTTTGATGTCCTTGCAAACCCCAGCTAAACTTTTCTAGACCTTTATTAATAGAAATAAAAAATGGATATTCTCTCATATATATCACATCATATCAAAAATTTGGGATCTTTTGACTTTCATATATAATAATTATTTTGTTGGAGGAAAACATTTTTGCCAATGCTTTAGATGCCTTTTGCTTTTCTTTTTGAAAAAGATGCATATTTGATTTTGCCATTATAATGCTATAGAAACTCTGACAATTTCTGCAAAACTAACAAATTCTTTAATTTTTTCCTATATCTTATCTTGGTCTTTAGCTCTTGTAGACACACTTAAAATTATATAGGTCAGTTTTCACCCCAGCCTCCTTTCAGTGAGGAATATGCTAATACAAATTTATGAAATTTGACCTATATCAGACTATCTGCTGGCCTAGATGTGGTAATTCCTTTCTTGAACATTCAGCCATTTCTTTATGCATTTCTTTTATGAGTTTTTTAAATAATAAGTATTTTTAAAATCTCCTTAATGATCAGATAATGAGAATGTCAGAGCATTTCTTTTCACCTTTGACCTAAATCATCGTCAGTCAGCAGCTGTTCCTGAGCACATTCCTGAGGAACGGGGTGTTATCAGATGTTTGAAACTTTTCCATCCATAAGTCTGTGTACAGTAAAAAGAAGTGATTTCCTTCTGGGAAAGGAACACCCTCCCTGCCAGCAGGCATTCCTCTCAGAAGTGTTCACTGAATCCCCACTTTGCCTTGTGACTGTGTTGATTTTACCTGGTATGCTCCTGTGACTCTGCTAGGGATATTACAATGAGTAAGAACAGAGTTTTCTTTTCTTCCTCAAGCTTAAAGTTGCCCTAAAGCTTTTGGTAATATAAAGGTACCTGTTTCTTTGCTTCTTTTAGACAGATTTTTTAAAAGGAAAGTAACGCTCCAGTAGAAATAATGAGAGTTGTTCTAGAAAGCACTGCATTCTGATTCTGCTCTGCATTTAAATAATCTAGGCAATAAGTGAAATTACATCAAAAAAACAGTCTTCACCTGAATCACAGTGTTGTTCAGCGTATGCAGAAGAACAGATGCAATTACCAGCGTTTTATATAGAAGATGCCATCTTCTCAGGAGAAAACATAGTCCCAGACTCTTCTTTCATTTGTCTCCTATTGATTCTCTTTTTCTTTTTCTTCCTTTATTCTCTGTTCTGTGTTTGGATTTCTTATTGGGCCAATAACATGAAAGTCCTTGTTTAGACCCAAAGGATTAATTCAGAAGAATAGGAGAAAAATTACAAAACAAACTAAATGCTCAAATAGGAGACTAATGAAACAAAATGGTAGTGGATTAAAGTAATGGGAATACCAGAAAGCTAGAACATGGTGAGTTAGACACTATGTTGAAACATGAGAATATGAAATAACTGAGGCAGGATACAAATACTAAGAAAATATAGATTAACAATAATGCCATATATATTATATCTAACAATGTAATTTTATTATATATAATATATATGATTGTTCATTTTATATACAATATCTATTTAGCAAGAATAATGAAAAAATTACATCAAATGTTAGGTTCTCTTTTCTTAGCAAAGAAATTTAAATTAGTCATTTAAAAAAATACTCTAAACTTGGGGCTGGGCACGGTGGCTCATGCCTGTAATCTTAGCACATTGGGAGGCTGAGGTAGGAGGATTGCTTGAGCCCAGGAGTTTGAGATCAGCCTGGGCAACATAGTGAGCCCCACCTCTAAAAAAAAATGTACTCTGAGCTTGCAGGGCTTCAAAGACAAAGTGTTCTAAAGGGAAAACATGGATCTATTTTACTTTTTGAAAGAATCATGCAATTTTTTTCCTTCCATGTCCATTATTTGTTAATATTTAATTTTGAAAGGGCATGGTACCTTTTAACTTCTCAAGTGAATAAAATAAAACTTCTTCAGTAATCTATGTTCCTTTTTTTTAAAAAAGCATTTTTAAAAAGAGACAGTAACTGTACATTTAATCGGAGGTCTTCCATCAACCTCAGTCATCTGGAACCTGGAAGTGAGTTGAAAAAAACCCCACGACACAGAGAAAGGTGGTGGTGGTGGTGGTCGGGGGGGGGGCCTTCACATTTAACCCTGGCAAGGCATGGAGCCACTTTGAGATCATCCATAAGCCAACCATGTGCAAAATGAGGAAGAAGACTAGAAGCAGGGTGAAAGCAACAAGGACAAAAATAGCAGAGAATAGGAAGAAAAGAAATACAAAAAGCAGACATGGAGACCTGGAAGACATGGTATTTGGGATCCTTGAATGCAAGACCAAAAAGCCCTATTGAGTTTAATGCCTCCCCAACCCAAAGATAATTGAATTGCAGACCGTTATTACTACTAATATTCATAACGATGATCTCATAATAAACCATCAAGAATATGGTATTTTCTGTTTAAGAATATAGGAATATAAATATCTAATGTTTTAGAAATATTTCCATAAAAGTGCCTTTTACTTCAGCGATAAACTTCAAGTTATCTGGATATTCAACTATGCGGAATATTATGTTTCTCTTACAGACTGATAAAATATTATCGTAGCCATCACCT
Organism: Trachypithecus francoisi; assembly: GCF_009764315.1. Taxonomy (NCBI): domain Eukaryota; kingdom Metazoa; phylum Chordata; class Mammalia; order Primates; family Cercopithecidae; genus Trachypithecus; species Trachypithecus francoisi. Next base: position 136,908,949 of record NW_022681454.1, on the reverse strand, counting down.
TAGAACATTCTTTTGCTGACCAAGGGTCTGTTCTTAGGTTTCTTCTGTTTTAATGCTGGTAAAACAGAAAAGATTTAAGACAAAAATATTTTGTCTTCTTTCTGTAATTTCAGAAAAAAAATCTTCTGGCAAATACTCCTGGAGTCCATATTAGTCTTTTGGGGAAATATATATATATATATTAGAGACAAGGTCTCATTCTGTTGCCCAAGCTGGAATGCTGTCATAGCTCATTGCAGCCTTGAACTTCTGAGCTCAAGCGATCCTCCCACATTAACCGCCCAAATAGCTGAGACTACAGATGTGTGCCATCACACCTGGCTAATTTTTAAATTTTTCATAGAGACAGGGGTCTTGTTTCATTGCCCAAGCTAGGCACTGGTTGGGTTTGAATCCTGACTTTGTTATTTATTATCCTTCTGATCTGGGAAAGTTAGTAAACTTTTCTAATCTTTCTCTTTTTTTGTCCCAAAATGGACCCCATGTAATAGGACTGTCAGATAATCCATTTAATGTTCCTGGCTTAGTGCCTGCACACAGTAAGCACTCAATAATCATAAGCTATTATTGTATTATTGTAACTCCTGATTTGTTTTTATGATCAGAAGACTTAGGGTGGGATAGAACCTTTTTTTTTTTTTTTTTTTTTGAGGCAGTCTTGCTCTGTCGCGGAGGCTGGAGTGCAGTGGCGCATCTCAGCTTGTTGGGACCTGTGTCTTCCAGGTTCAAGCGATTCTCCTGCCTTAGCCTCCCCAGTAGCTGAGACTACAGGTGCCCACCACCACTCCTGGCTAATTTTTTGGTATTTTTTAGTAGAGATGGGGTTTCACTATGTTGGCCAGGCTCGTCTTGAACTCCTGACCTCAGGTGATCCACCCCTCTCAGCCTCCCTAAGTGCTGGGATTATAGGCGTGAGTCACCGCGCCCTGCCAGAACCTTTTCTTAATGACTCAAGGAAAATACAAAAAGAAAACTAAGGCTGAGACAGGGAATCGCTTGAACCCGGGAGGCGGAGGTTACGGTAAGCCAAGATTGCGCCATTGCACTCCATCCTGGGCGACAAGGGCAAGACTCTGTCTTTAAAAAAAAAAAAAGAGAGAAAAGAAAAGAAAACTAAGATTAGCTGAGGGCATGCTGTGTGCCAGGCCTTGAAATAGGTGCTTTTTAGAACATATGTCATGACACCCTTAGAAAGTACTTGGGAAACTGGAATGTAGAGAGGTTATTTCTTACTCCGAACACCAGTTAATTTGGTAAAGCGAATTCCCCCTGTAGCAGGAGCCGTGCCGCATGGAGGACTGCATACACACATGGAGCTGGCGCCCCAGTGCTTCCCAGTATTAGCCTCTGGGAACATCTCAGCCATCCTTTCTTCTCTGTCAGTGTCTGGGGCTCCCAGCCCTTACTTCTAATGCCACATACCCCTGTTGCTGCAGCTGATTCTCATCTTGCCTCATTTTCCCCTTTCTCTTCTTTCCATGTACTTCTCTTTTTTCTGTTTTCTCTCCTATCATCAGTTCTCCATTTCTAGGTTTTTGAATAAAAATCTCTGTCTTTTATAGGTACTGCAAGTCAGTCAATGTATTTCTTACCTTTTTTTTAAAAAAAAAAAAGAACTACTAACTGACCCTTCATTTGGTGACCAGTGTAAATCCTTGAGTTAGGGTCTGGGTCTTTGGTCACCATCTGTCTCTGGTACTTAGAGCACTGCCTGACTGCCCATGGTAGGTACTGAGTAGATATACTTGATGAAATAACTCATGATGTGTAATTTTGTACCTTGGCTTTTTGTAGTCATGTTTACATGTAGCTGAGTGCTCAAGGAGCTATATTTTTACCTCCCAAGAGGTGGTAAAATATCTGTTTTTAAGCTCCTTTTCAATCTGGGGTGTTTGCAGAATTCTGAAGGTTCTATAAAGCCAGATTCAAGATAAGCAAAATATAGATGCATTTATGATTTACATGTTGTCCAGGCAGCTGATTAGTGACAGCAACCCAGTAATCTGGTAAAAAGAATAAGCAAACAAATAAACAAAAACAATAAGCAAACCATCTACAGGGATCTTTCTAAATAAGGGGCAAAAAAATTCGCACTGCTCTGGGATTTTTTTTCTTCAGGTTAGTGCTGGTGGTTTATCATACATACCAAGCCTGCTTGAAACAAACTAATTAACACCATCTTCATATACTCATAGAATTTCAAAAAATGACAAAGAAGTAGGTTTTTTTTTTATTATTATCTGTGTTGTGAACTTGTCACCCCTGTTACTTTGAATCACCTAATTTTAAGAAATAAATGAGATATTTGGGGTAGGGGAATAGAGTTCATCAGAATAACAGATTCTTGAGTGAGAAGGGACTTTAGAGGCCATGTGGTCTGACCTAAATAATACAGGAATTCCTTCTACAGAATCCCTGACAGATGGTCAGACACTTGTGTTTTGAATACTTTTTAGTGTCAGGAAATTTGTTATTTCAAGAGGCAGCATATTTCATTGTTGGACAGTTCTAAAAGTTAAGAAATATTTTTAAAAATGAAGACAAAATTTCTATCTTTCTTTCATCTACTGATTCTAGTATACTTTAAAAATATTCTACAGTTGTGTTTTAGCATAGGTTGACCAAATCAATAGCTGTCCAGTATTTGTGGAAGACAGAGGTAGGGACTCAACGCTGTGATTGGTGCCTTGGAGGGCACTGAAGATTCTAAGGTGGTCCCTGCCTGTGGGGAGCTCATATACTAATTAGGAGACGAGATTAAACACACTAAATTAACTGACAAGTGATGATCAGATGACTGAAGATTTCCCCATACTGTCATAGATGTGGAAGTCTTGCAGGGGAAAGTTAGGAAATAAGAAAAAAGCCTTGAAATATGAGTGTGATTTTGCCAGGCAACAAACGTGTGAAAACAGGAGAGGTGCAAGGCATCTTAAGCAGATAATGAAGAGACTGCTATCCTCATAGAAACTAAGTTAAATAGGAAGAATATGGAGGAAACCGAAAGCTCTAAAGAAATCTTTATCTTAATCAACAGACCAGTCAATCAAGTCTTATGTTAATTTTTTTCTTTTTTCTTTTCTTTTTTTTTTTTTTTTTTTTTTGAGACGGAGTCTCCCTCTGTTGCCCAGGTTGGAGTGCAGTGGCGCAATCTTGGCTCACTGCAGCCTCTTCCTCCCGTGTTCCAGTGATTCTCCTGCCTCAGCCTCCCAGGTAGCTGGGATTACAGGCATGCATCCCACACCCAGCTAGTTTGTGTATTTTTAGTAGAAATGGGGTTTTACCATGTTGACCAGGCTGGTCTCCAATTCCTGACCTCAGTTGATCTGCCTGTCTCGTCATCCCAAAGTGCTGGGATTATAGGTGTGAGACATTGCGCCCAGCCATGTTAGTGTTTTTCAGAACATAAAAGTAATACATGTCTGTAATAAAACACAGACATGTCTTAATTTAAAAGTGAAGGAGAAAAAACCCTATCTTTTGTTCTACTTATTATTCTTAGACCTAACCACAGTTTTAACCACTTGACGTATATTCTGACTCATGAGACAAAACCCTAGCCTGCCCCCTGTTTTGTATGGCCCATGTGCTAAGAGTGTTTTTGCATATTTAAATGGTTGAAAAGATTTTCACAATAATGGTAATGTTTCATGGCATGTGAAAGTTGAACAAAATTCAAATTTTAGTGTCCAGAAATAAAGTTTTGAATTTTGCCAACCAAAAATTTGTGGAAATGTGTTTTCTCCCTACATAAGAGCCTCGATTTTGTCCTTTGGCCCTCAGAACCTAAAATATTTACTAAATGGCTCTTTACAGAAAAAAAGATTTGCTGGCCCCTGATATATTCAGTCAAAATTTTTAAAATAAATATGCACATGCGTGTATGTTGCCATGTTTGGTTTTGTTTATAAAAGTAGAATTGCATGGACCATGTTGTGGCAAAGTTCTTTAGATCTGACACGATTAAGTTAAGGTATCTCCAAGCCAGATGGCCCAGAGGAGAAAAGCCAGCATCTGGGAATGTGGCCCCTGCAGTAATACTGGTGTAAAGTGGTATGCTTCCAAACAGAATTACCTAATTCGGATGGGAATGCCAGATGTGAGACATTCCAAAGTAATAGTCCAAGGGTCATGCTGAGTCACTGAAGGAGATGAAGGGGAGTAGTCAGAGTGCCCCCCATTTCCAGGTTGGTGTTGAGAGAATGCTGCTGCTGTGGAAGACATGAAGAATACTGGAAGGGGCTGTTTGGAGAGACAAGTTTACAAACAGCTTATCCAACATGAAACCAGGAGCGCCAGTTGTTGGTGGCTGCCGTTCATATTATCGTCTGAGGAATGTGTAACTGCCCATGGTGTATTTGTCTCTTTTCATGGTGGACTTAACACAACTTTTAGGTTTTGAATGAGGAGGGTTCTGTGGGCGTCTTTCAGCTCTATATCCCTCATAAGTGCTGTCTGTTAGGGTGATACTGGATATTGGACTTTATGTTAAAACTGTGTCTGGAGAAGAACTGATTCATGGAGACAAACGTATCACCACTTACTTTCCCTGTTAGGAGGAAATAGTTGCAGATATAAGAATATTTTGAGGGAAGGAGCTTCTCATCAAATAGAAATATATGGGTTTTTTGGCCAGGCATGGTGGCTTACACCTGTAATCCCAGGACTTTGGGAGGGCAAGATGGGTGGATCACCTAAGGCCAGGAGTTCAAGACCAGCCTGGGCAACATGGTGAAACTCCGTCTCTACTGAAAATAAAAAATTAGCCGGATGTGGTGGTGCATGCCTGTAATCCCAGCTACTCAGGAGGCTGAGGCAGGAGAATCACTTGAACCTAGGAGGCAGAGGTTACAGTGAGCCGAGATCACACCACTGCACTCCAGCCTGGATAATAAAGTGAGACTCCATCTCAAAAAAAAAAAAAAAGAAAGAAAGAAAGAAATATATGGGTTTTTTGAGGGACATTTAAGGATGCCATTTGGAATACCTACACCCCAGTGAACAGATTCCTACATGGGATCTCGGTGATCCATGGCAAAGCCACAGAGCTACACTTTGCACACCCCACACAGATGTGTGTTCAGGTGTGTTCTGCCAGTGGGAAATTCTATGGAAAAGAATGAAAATATCCCTGTTGTGCTATTAATTGATTACGTAGCTGGCTACCCCGCAGTGGCTCCACCTTGTGGATCTGTGTCTCAGTGGAGAGCCATTACAGCTGCTTTTCTGAGTATCCTTTCACTTAATACTCATTTTAGTGCTAAAACATTAGAGTTAGGTAGGTATAGGTGGGTAAATTTAGCCTTTTATTTAACTTATGTGTGAACCATTTCTGGGCATTTCGTAGGTTTTACTTAAGCCTCCCACATTCTCATTTTTTTTCCTTAACCTATTTCATGAAAGCAACTGATAAATGAGGTCACAAAGTAAGAAACTTAAAGAAGAATGTAAATAGGGCCATTGCAACTCTGAGACGGTAACACAAATTAACACACAGGGGTGAGGTATCAGTAAGAGGTCTGAGATAGTCCTCACAGAGCTTCAGAGAGAATTGCCTGGTTCTGGTGGCCCAGTGGCTAAGTCAAGGGCTTTAAATCAGGAAGCCTGGTTCTTATCCCGGCACCTCCACCAGCTTGCTCTGTGACGTTGGACGAACTGCTGAGCTCCTCTTGGGAAAATGAGAATAGCACAATGTAACATCCAGTTATTTCAAGTGGAATGTTTGGGAATAAAAAGCAAAATATTTGCATAACACTTCAAGCATCCAGAAAGAAGGGTGATATTTAAATTTTCAGCATTACTTGTGTTCTGTTCAATTTGTACCTATCTTGGTGAAGATTTGTTAGATATTCTTTGTCAAAATGAAGTAAGCTATACCTCCTGAACCATTAATTTAATTTAATTTAATTTTTTTTTTTTTTGAGACTGAGTCTCGTCTCTGTCACCCAGGCTGGAGTGCAGTGCCTCGATCTTGGCTCACTGCAACCTCCACCTCGCGGGTTCAAGCGATTCTCCTGTCTCAGCCTCCCAAGTAGCTGGGATTACAGGCATGTGCCACCATGCCTGGCTAATTATTTTGTATTTTTAGTTTCACCATGTTAGCCAGGTTGGTCTTGAACTCCTGACCTCAGGTGATCCACCCGCCTCAGCCTCCCAAAGTGCTGGGATTACAGGTGTGAGCTGTTGTGACTGGCCTGAACCATTAATTTTATAATCATCTGAGTTTCTGCTCTTGGCACCTTTAAGATGGTTTTAAACTCAGTGTCTATTTTAGGGTAAGTCAAGGGTTCCGTTAATGGTTTTGTTTCTTGCCCTTCCTTGACTTACAGATATTGTCCTCGACATATAGGAATTTTTGCTATGACTTCAGAGAAGTATAACTTTGAATTCCATAATTAAATGGATTTCCTTCTCAATGGGAGGGGATTTCTGGCATCTGACTTAATGCATAGAGTAGAAGGAATAGATTAACTAACATGCTGTCGTATAAGCTGGAAATGGAGTTTCTAGATATCTTGATTGTACTAGTGCTTCATATCATATTTTTCTCTGTAGAGCAAAATGCAGTGGATACAGAGTAAAAGTTTCATTTTTTCCAGGATAACTTCACTGGTTATCAAACAGGATTAACAAGTAATTTCAAGGTAGTGATTCTGAAGGAGGCGTGGGCTCTTCTCAGACTCTGTTTTCTGCCTTTCTTGTATAGACTCACTGGGAGAGTTGGTCACTTTATAGATTGAGAGCGTGTTGTAGCCCCATAGGTGAGGACTCCTGCCTATAGAAGGTCCTGATTTATAGGTTCAGAGGCTATCCTTAGAATGAGGGGGCTGAAAATTTCCTTCTCCAGGTGTTAGCCCAGAGCAGAGAGAAATGTGTTCAGTGGAACCCATGGCAGTGGAACAAATGGCTGCTTTGGAGAACCTGGGAGGTGGTGCGAGGATGTACAGCTGTACCCCGAGCAGTAGGTGTCACTGTAGTCAGTGGCTTTTACTCCTCAGAGCCTAAGGGGTTAATTGGGTCTGGTTTAGAAGGGCAGACAGAGGCCCATCTGTGCCCTCCAGAGTGTTGGGCTTTGTCTTTAGGGCACCAGTTTACTCCAATGAAAGACCCAAGTTGACTCCCATTTTTTCTCTACAAACGAAAGAAGGATGCTTTCCCATTTATATTTTAGAGTGTAAGGCTAGACTCTTAGATGTTATGGAGTGGGGTGGGTTGGGATGGATAAGTAGGTGAGATAATCCTTCTAAAGTTTTGTGGGAAGACCTAGAATAGAGGGGAAGGAAAATTCTATTAAGAGAAATGAAAGAATATGCAATAGCAGAATACATTTCCTTGTTGTTATTGGCACTGAGCCCTGTTATATTCAGGCAGTGTGAGCTTTCAGAACTCTATCAGCATCCTTCTTAGAAATTTCCCTTTTACCACAAAGGAGGCAAAGGGAAAAAAAAAAATATCTTTCCAGCAGAGATATACTTCTCTTTTGCCACTTTCCACTCCAGAAAGTTCATTTTCAAATGCTAAAATGGAATTTAAGATTTAGAAATAGCTACTGTGTTGACTAATTTTAAAAAAATCCTGTGATTACGTAGCCAATTGCTTTTTCAAGTACACCCAATTTTACTTTTTCTTTTCTAGTAACACCCTGGTGTGAAAACAAAGTAAAACCGAGTAAACCCACTGTAGAGTTTTAGATGCATCTTATCTCTTATTTTTTGCCTGGATAACCGTCTTTCTCCCCACCCACCATCCAGGCAGCACAGTGTTGTTTGTCCTTTAAAAAAAAATGAAGGCAACGTGCATGATGTATACGTAGATACTCATTAAAAATAACTCCTGTCCGGTCTTTGCTCTTCCCCCATAGCCTGCCTGTTGGTTGTTGTTAACACCCTGATTAAGCCTTGCTCTTAATAGTACAATATATTAAGCTCAGCCTGTTCCCTCTTCCCCCCTCTTCTGTTCTCCCTGTGAGTGAGTGGCTCGTTTTGAACCATCCGCACACTTGCTGAGCCAGGTGGCGTTGCTTCCTGCCTCTCCTGCTCGCTGTTGCTAAGTGAGAGGCACCATATTACACATAAAGCTGAACCAATAGCATCCTGACCCCCATAGGCTGGTAAAAGCTGAAGAAAGAGAATCCCACAGCGTTGTCTGTGACCGGTGGGTCCTCCTCTCCCTCCCACCTTTTCTCTTCCAACAGGAAAGGGAGGCGGCGAGGGAGATGGTAGGAGGAAGAGGGAAGAAAGAATGGGGGAGGTGAATCCTAATATGCCTTGCTGTACTTGAGATAAATGCCATTTTTTTTTCTTTGTGAAGAAAAGGAGTGGTAGCTTCTCTTGTGCAATCACAGACCAGCAGATGCGCTTCTTTCTGCCCCCAAACTGCCTGTGTTGACAAAGCTCAAACTCTGAATAAGACGTCTGTTGACCTGCATATCTGCTTTGCTCCTCTCTCTTTTTCTTTCTCTCTCGCTATGAATCTTTTAATCCCCACAGTTTTGCAGATCTTGGCACCCCTGTTCATTCTTCCTCTTCACCTTTCTTGTTTCATTTCTGTCGCACAGTATTCTTTCCAGAATGCATTTCCTTTGAATGTAAAAATTAGCAAAGAGTATTTCGTATATCGTCTTGTGAGGAAGTCATCAGATCATCCCAGGGAATGGGGCAAGGGAAGGGGAATATTTACAAAGGAGATTTTTAAAAACTCATTAAGATTTTCAGTCTTGGCAGGGTCTAAGCAAGCACAAAGTGAAATGTGAAAGGCTGTTCTTAACTGGATAACTGCGAGTATAGACAGCCAGTGGTATAGTTGAGATTATACAGAGGAAATGACCTTTCTCCTGTAATTACCTGGATATTTTAGGCAACATCAGACCCAAGTTACCTGGGTAATTATGGCTTTGTAGATCTGACCTTAGGACAAAACAGATTCCGGTTAAGTTTTCATGGAAAACATTTGCTATCTTTGGTAATAAACATAGTGAAGGCACCCACTGTTTTTGCAACTATGTGAAGCCCAGTTACAAGGAGACTTTCTTCAGTTCTGTGCCAGTAGGTTCCCAATAAATTTCTCCTAACCTTTTAGAGATGGCTTTATTATTTGGTCACTTGTATGCCTTTTGAAAAAATAACCTGTGTTTATTTCTGAATCAAGGGTATTGAGGTTTCCTGTAACCTCTTGCTGAATTTGCACATGTTTTGGGAAGATATCAAAAGAATGATATTTATCCTTAAACTGTCTGTTTCCCTCAAGAAATTTTCCTTTCATTCTTGAAATATTGCCCTACTATTGGGCCAGAAATCCCGTCCACTCACTCAGGATCACACAGAAAAGTGATCATTAGTCTCCCACTCCACCTGCTTTTCCCCAGTATTTACACTAACTTTTGTGTTTGTTTGAACCAAAACTAAAATGTCTTCTTAAAGGGAAGTATGTGGGGTCAGATTAAGCAAAAGGGAATTCCTGGGGAAAAGCCTTACCAAATGATGAGAACTGGAATGTTTTTCTTTTTGTTGAAGAGTCTATCTTTTTCTTAGTATCATGAAGTTAAAGATGGTCAGTGCCGCCAGCGCTCCCTTACAATATTAAAAGCTAAAATTCGTACACAGTCTTCAAACTTCATTTCATTTAATTTTAGTCTCCTCCAAGCTAAACCAGAGCTATTTACAGGTAGTCAAATGCTCAGATCTGAGCAGCGCCTCCATCTTCTGCTGTGCCCATTTTGGAGGGGAAGGTGTAAATAACAAACTCAAGCTCCAAGAGCGGGCAAAGAAGTTTAAAAATAAAAGACTGGCCGGCAAGTCCTGAAAAACTGGCTTGTCCTGCAGTTGGCCGGCCAGTCGGGATATTATTAGGTATTATTCATTCATCGCTCTTCTATTTTGTGCTCAGCCCTGTGCTGAGAGTTTGGAGCTGGAAGCGCAGCCTGAGCCACGTCCTGGCTCCGCACCTTCATCTCTGGGTTGCAGCCCTCTCGGTTTCACCAACTTCATTATTCAGATACGGGCGCTGCAATTCCGCCAAGTAAACCTGCCAGGACCAGCTCGACTTGCTTCTCTTCTTCCTGGTGTATAATTCTCTGCCTTGAAATCCCTGCTTCACACCCACCTCCGCTGCCCTGAATTTCCTAACTCAGCCAGCCAAGCATAAATCCCTTTAAGTCCCTCGGTGCGTTCCCCTCAAATCAGCACTTGCCCAACAGTCTGTCTAGGCACTAGCTATGACATCGCCCTGGATACCTGATCAGTCCTCTGCTTTGTCCCCCTATGCCTTTGCTTAGACTGCACCCTCCTTCCAGACCGCTTCTCCCCTAATCTCGCCCTGTGGAAATCTTGGCCTCAAAAGCCCATCTCAAATGCAGTTTCTTCACTGAAACCCTTTCCCAGTCTCTCAGACTGCGTGTTCCAGTCCTTCGAAACACCATGGCCACTTTTTTCCGACCTCTCCTTCAGAACTTTCCATCTTCTACTTAGAGTTGTCTTTACTGTTGCCTTGGTAGTACCAACAGCAGCTCAGAGGAGGTGTTTAGCCACTCTCCTATATTCCACACGAGCCTCTCTGCAAAATTGCCTCAAATAAAGATATAATATATATAGATTGCATTTACTATGCAAACACAGCTTCAATGCAGTCCCCCCCCCCGTGCCCTTTGCAACCCAGTTGCCAACCCTAAATTCCTCCTTTGTAGAAAATATGAAACGGGATCCTCCCTACTTTATCTTAAGTGATTCAGGCCCAGAGCTGTGTCTTCCTCATCTTTGTATTTCCCAGTATTTGTATTTCTCACTTAATGTAACTGTCTTGCAGCCAGTAGGCACTGAAGAAATACCTGTTGAATTGTTACATAATGAAGCCTAGAAAACCTGAAAGATTATGTCTATAATTCACCAGGTTTTCAAACCGTATGTGTAGAGAAGAATGAAGTTTTCTGTGAATATTTTAAATTAGATAATGAGATCACAAAGAAGTTTGATTAAATCTTATTTATCAGTCAAGAGAGCCTAGGTGATGGTATAGTAACAAAGAACCCCCAAATCTTAGTGGTTTAAAGCAAAAAGATTTAGTTCTTGCTCATGTTTATTGTGGGTTGGTAGGGAGAAGAGATTCTGCTTATCATTGCTACACAGGGACCCGTTCTCACAAAACCAGCCATGATCTCACACTAGTGGTTATGCTGAAGGAGAAAGAGCTCCAGAGGGTCTAACATCAGCAATTTAATGTCCCTGCCCAGAAATACTCCCCATCACTCTGCTCACAACTTACTTGTCAGAACTAGTAACATGATCCTATCTAACCACACAAGAGCCAGGAAGTACAGCTCTACCGTGTGCCTGAAAGATATTTAGAAATATTTAGACAATAGCATAAATAACTCCCGTGTTTTATTATTCACTCAGGGTTTTTAGAGGGCATTTATATTTCATATTGACTTTGGAAGCACAGAGAATATTCACGCAATTCCTCTCTCTTGCATATATTATTCTTTTTCTCAAGCACCAAAACATGTTGCTTTGCCTAACCCTGGAAGACTAGGCCACAGCAATTAAGGGATAAGTGGTTCTATTTTCTCTAAGTATAAGATGGAGAACTTGCCCATTGTTTATAGCTCTTCAACTGCTCTTACCAATACTTCAGAGGCTCTTCTGATGGGTCAGTGAGGCTCGAGGCCCCTATCGAAGGGCTGCCCCCAGGTTTACTTTGAGTGTTGTCATAGTCAGGATCATAGAAAATCAGTACAGGTTTTGTAAATTTTTTTCTAAGACATTAGTCAGAAAGTGTGGAAACATTATGTAGTAGCTGAGTTATTTTTTATAGTGAAAAGCTGCAAGGAGCATAAATGTCCAACCACAGGAGATTAGCCATGTAAGTTATGGTATATAGAGAAAATGGAATACATATAATCTTTTTTTTTTTTTTTGAGACGGAGTCTCGCTCTGCCGCCCAGGCTGGAGTACAGTGGCCGGATCTCAGCTCACTGCAAGCTCCGCCTCCTGGGTTTACGCCATTCTCCTGCCTCAGCCTCCCGAGTAGCTGGGACTACAGGCGCCCGCCACCTCGTCCGGCTAGTTTTTTTTTTTTAGTAGAGACGGGGTTTCACCGTGTTAGCCAGGATGGTCTCGATCTCCTGACCTCGTGATCCGCCCGTCTCGGCCTCCCAAAGTGCTGGGATTACAGGCTTGAGCCACCGCGCCCGGCCACATATAATCTTTAAAATTATATTTTAGAAGAATATTTTAGATTGAAAAAAATGTCCCAATACATTGAATGCTACAAAAAAAAAAAAAAAAAAAACCAACAACAACAACAAAAAAAAACAGGCACTAGAACAGAATATACAACAGATTCTTTTTTTTTTTGAGATGGAGTCTTGCTCTGTCACCTAGGCTGGAGTGCAGTGGCATGATTTCAGCTCACTGCAGCCTCCACCTCCTGGGTTCAAGCAATTCTCCTGCCTCAGCCTCCCAAGTAGCTGGGATTACAGGCACCTGCCACCATTCTCATCTAATTTTTGTATTCTTAGTAGAGGCAGGATTTCCTCATGTTGGCCAGGCTGGTCTTGAACTCCTGACCTCAGGTGATCCACCTGTCTTGGCCTCCCAAGTGCTGGATTACAGACGTGAGCCACTGTGCCTGGCCCAGATTCTGTTTTTTAGAAATACATTAAAACTGGGAAGAAAAACACTAATATGTGAATGTGAACAAGGCTTATCTCTTTCTCTCTGTGGTGATGAGTAGTTTTTGTGCTTTTTTTCTTTGATTTTTCTTTCTTTTTTTTTTTGGTTAAGTAAGCAGGCATGACTTTTGTTGCACATAAGGAGATATGTAAATATCTCTGGCCTCTGAAGTGTGTTAATTTCAAGTAGCTTACATGGTGTTACTTCTTTTAGGTGAGTAGTTTGATATAAGAGGCACACAAATGACTCTCATATGTCTGTGGTGGAATGAGCCTGGTGCCAAGACAGAAATTCAGAAACAGTGCTCCTGTGGATCGGGAGACAGTTTGACGTCAGTTCACATATGTCCAGGCATAAGCATTTTACCATTTCTTGCCCTTTCTTCTGCCGAGGCGTTGTATAGATCTTCCATGGCATTTTGACTTGACATTTCACAGCTGCTGCAAATCCACTAAGCAGGGACATGACACAGGCACTTTGAGGCCGCTGGTAGCACATTGGTTTGTAAAGAGATGCTAAATTTGCTGAGATAGTGAAAAACTGGCGTGTATTTATTTTGGGATGATATGGACTCTTGTGAAATAAGGGCCCATTCTGGAAGAACTTGTAACACTCATTCATCTTGTGTTGTGCACTGAGCTATAATGCTACAGCTGTCATCTACTTTCAATGAACGATTGTCATATTGTCAATCCACAATAATACAAAACAATTTTCATTCCCCATGTTGAAGCATTGCCATTGTAATATCATTCAGTTCATATTAACAATGCTTTGATGACAATTCCATTCCACTCCACCCTTTAAACCCTCCCTCTCTCCTTTTCTTAACCAAAGGGAAATGTATTTTGACAATATATCTCCAGTGTTAACAGTTTTCTGCTTTTAAAACATCTCGGGCCCAAAGCCCTCATTGAAACTGCCGAGAACACACCAATCTTTTTTTTTTTTTTTTTTTTTCCCCTTCTTACAGAACTGTTTTGGGATTACGTAGTGCCTTATTCAGGAGAACTGAAAGTATTTTTACCCATTTGTCTTGTTTATTCTTAAAACATCTCCATGAAAAAGGCACAGGGATTATTTATTCCCTTTTTATCAGGAGCACAGTTAGAACTCCACTCCCTTCGCTTTAGATTTATAATCTTTTCATTAAAAGATGCTGCTGATTTTTCCTGGTATTAACAGTGATGTCAGTTGCTATTTACATGGAAAAATTAACTACCCTAATGAATTTATATTTGCTGATTTTCTCCAGAGGGGAAATTGATTCTCTGTATGAGTCTTCACTGATTTTCAAGGTACTTTTCTGTCACAATGGACTGTTTTAAACTGATAGAGAGTGTTGTCTTCGTTAGAATAGTCCCAAGAGCTGAATCTAGGTGGGCACAGTTGGTAGGATTGAAATATACTGCGTGTACCCGTGTAAGCTCTTCCAGGGACAGTGCTGCCATTTTTAAAGAAAAATTTTATTGTGGCTGTTGGCCACTTTCACTTTTCTCATTTTTAAATTCTTTAGTAGCTCAGATACTTGCCTAAAAATATGTGGCAGAATGTGGGATATGGAGAATTTGAGGAAGGGAAGAAGTTGAATGTCAGAAACCACCAGAAATTTTTGGAAGGTCATGAATCCCCCAGATGATGACTGCTTGGAAAATGCTACAGTATTGCTTTCCCAGAGCCTGTTTCTCGGCATTCCTATAAAGTAAAAATCAGGGCTTTCAAAACAGCACTTTCTTCAAATATAGGAAAACAGATTGAAACTGGATGAGGAAAGGAATTGGGTTTGGGATCTAAGAGGTGAATAGAGCCGTAGGTAAGTGAGTCTAGATAGATTGAGCAGACCTAAGTGTCTCCTATTCTGCATCCATAAGTGAAGACTTGAGAAATAAAGAGAGAAGACGGGTGAGAAGCAGAGGGGAAAGGAGAGATACATTCATAAAATATGCAGGTCATGTTCCATTTGTCATGTCCTTAGTGCTATAGTGCATCTGGAAACAGTCCTGAATTTGAATGGCTTGTCTCTTTGTCCCTATAGGTAGACCTGTTTTTTGTTTTTTTTTTAAAAAAATCAGATTTGGGTCCTTGCTCCTGGCTTGGGCAGTGTGGTCACTGAGTCTGTACGGGCATTCCACCACTCAAGTCTAAATGCCTCTGAGACTTGAATTATAAGACTCACCCAACATCTTGGAACAGGAAGTGGAGACCCTGCCACTAACTGAAGCTTCAAACTTCCTGTAAAGTTTGTGCCCAGACTGCAATGTTGCCAGGGCACCAAGGCAGGTCTCTCTCCTCCAACAGTAAGCAACATGGGGCCCACAGGAAGCTCCATAGTCCCTTACGCGTTTTTATCCCGTAGCCAAATCCCTGCAGCACTGTCTTGTCACATGGTCCCTGTGTGACTGGGTCAGACAAATGAGACATCAACCTTGCTTTTAACTTTGCCACTTTTTTTTTTTTCTGAGACGGAATCTCTCTCTGTCACCCCAGCTGGAGTGCAGTGGTGTGATCTTGGCTCACTGTAACCTCCACCTCTGGGGTTCAAGTGATTCTTCTGCCTCAGCCTCCCGAGTAGCTGGGACAATGGGCACCTGCTGCCACGCCCGGCTAATTTTTTGTATTTTTAGTAGAGACGGGGTTTCACCGTGTTAGCCAGGATGGTCTCAATCTCCTGACCTCGTGATCCGCCCACCTCGGCCTCCCAAAGTGCTGGGATTATAGGCGTGAGCCACTGCGCCCAGCCAACTTTGCCACTTTTGAAAGGGAGGCTCTCCCTCAGAGTGTGGTGTGTTTAGGGGAGGGACAGCTGTGAGGCATGGTTTTTTTAAGCCATGGTTTGTTCATAAGGCTGTCCTTTGTGGTACAGAAAAGCTCTGCCAGCAGCCTTTAAAGCCACAAGTTACAAACAGCGAGCATAGCTTTTGCATTCATTCACTTATTCACACATCCACTCATTCACTAACGAAATGGCTGAGTACTGGGTCGGGAGCTGGATACTTGGGTTTGAATCCCAGCTCTGCCATTTTCTGGCTGTATAATTTGGGTACATTACTTACTTCGTGTTAGTAAAATGTGGATAATAATACTTCCTACTTCACAGGAGTTTTATAAAGGTTAAATGAGTTAATATGTTTCCAGTAGTACCTTATACCTAGTAAGACCTTAGTAAAGGTTAGCTGTTTTATTTTTATCTCTTGAACAAGAGATTGCTACCCATATAGTCTTACTAAGAACTTTTCTACTAAAAGGTTTCGCATGAAATAGGCTCTCTGGATGAAGGAATTGCACCTTCCATTTAAATCCAGAGGTGTGTTTTTTCTTTGTATTTATCATTGTCTGGACTATTTAAAAAAATATTTTCCCCATGTTAAACAGTGCTAGAGGTAAGATCACTCCGCCGGTTGTTGGGAGGATTTAATTCCAGTTCTTCAGTTTGGAATAGTTGATCCTCCTGCCTGCCTTGCCCTCTCTTCCCTTCTCTTCCACTCTCTCTGCACCCCCCCGCTTTTTTATTTGAGGCACTGTCTCACTTGGTTGCCCAGGCTGGAGTGGCGTGATATCGGCTCACTGCAATCTCTGCCTCACGGGTTCAACCTCGTCTGCCTCAGCCTCCTGAGCAGCTGAGATTACAGGCATGCGCCACCAAGCCCAGCTGATTTTTGTATTTTTAGTAGAGACGGGGTTTTGCCCTGTTGGCCAGGCTGGTCTCAAACTCCTGACCTCAAGCAATCCACCCATCTCTGCCTCTCAAAGGGCTGGTATTATAGAGGTGAGCCACCATGCCCAGCCTCTCTTCCACTCTCTGTTCTCTTTCTTCCTTCTTTACCTTCCTATCTCTGGCCTACTCCATGAAGCCTGAGCTAGCAAAGGCATATTTATCCAGTGGTATGTACATAACCATTCTCATTCAAGTTGTTGCTTCAAGACCTACTCACAGAATGTGTAATTTACCTCTCAAAAATTCGGATACCTCTGTATGCATTTGTATAAAAATGCATATTATTGGACATCAAATAACTCCCATCTACATATAAAAAAATAAAATCTTATTTTAAATGTTGGGAATCTAAGCATTTTAAAAATGTTCACAGTGTGTCATACGACAAAATGATTCCTTGGTGTCCTCCATGAAAGCTTCATAGACTGTATTTCAGAGACAAGCAGAATGGATCAGACACTCACTAAATAGTAATTGTAGTTCTGTTCTCTCAGGGACTTGAGTTGAATTAAATGTATTAGCTCAGATTGTCATAACGTCTCAAGAATAGAAGGAGGGTAATATTTTATGTTTATGTAATAAGTGAAAGGAGACTATTATTATGCATAAT
This sequence comes from Trachypithecus francoisi, assembly GCF_009764315.1. NCBI lineage: Eukaryota > Metazoa > Chordata > Mammalia > Primates > Cercopithecidae > Trachypithecus > Trachypithecus francoisi. The sequence continues at coordinate 136,891,956 of NW_022681454.1, read as the reverse complement.
ATATATATTTGCATCCTATTTAAATCGGCAAAGAGTTTATTCTTGACACTGATTCTCCTACTCTGGCAAGATAAGGTCAGTAAGAAAGACATAAATATGGCAATTACTGTGTGTGTAATTTAACATTTGCATTTTCCACAAAATAATGATGTCCTTTTGTTCATCACTGTACCCTGTATTGTTGATTTTTTGAAGGGGTGTGCTTTGAAATTTCTAATTTCTGTTGAATATAATATTATAGTGTGGCACCCAAGGGTTAGAGGAAGGAGGGATGGACAGATTGGTGGATATCAACCATATAAGCCTTGTGTAGGAGAGGGAGAGTTGCATTACTTGTGGATGTTCAGGTGGGAGGGACCCTTGTCCATCCCTACCTAGAGATGAGTTCTGTTTGTGAATCCCGCATAGTTTTTGAAGACTACACTTGGTGAGTACCTCCCTCTCTGGAGTTTAGGCAAGTTTTAAGATGTGTCCCAGAGTTCACGGTATATTTCTTTGTTTCCCTTTGCCTCCCACCCAGTAGCCATTCACTCTTTCAGTTGATTGGAGCTGCCCTCAACACTACAGTGGAATAAACATGAAAATGGGAAAACATTCATGCCTTCAAGGATCTTGTTAGATGCTCTCTCTCCCAATTGTGTGTCTCTGAATTCCAGATATAAGTAATCTCTACCACTTCTTCTCCCTGTGTCTGTGATTCCAGATATAAGTAAATACCTATAAAGGAAAAAAGTCAGAAGTTGGTAGCACCCCACCCCTTTCCTGGGCCTTTTTGACGCTAACCCCTCTGTTGTTGACTGCATTCTGGTCTCACCAGTCTGTGCCCCCGTGTCTTCGTGCACTCCATTTTTCTCATTCACTTGTTTAGTTTCTGTGAGTGTGTGTTGTTTGCCCGTTCCAGCAGTAGCAAATGAGTTGGCCTTTGAACTTCCTGTGTGTTTCCATTGACTTCTTGAGAGGTGGGGATAAGAGAAGAGGTTGATATTGGTGATAATAGAGTATCTTTGCTCCTAAAAGATAAAAGGAAAATCCCAGGCACTTTACAGCAGTGCACTAGCACCCATATCAGGGTAGCTCTTGTTGTTTGCTGTGTGTTACTCTGGACAATCCACTGAAGTGACATCTTTGTCAAATGCATGCCTGGCCTTGCATTCAGGCAGCACTGCAGGGCAATATGAAATACAGAGATAGAATGAGACAAGCAGTGGCAATGCTGTGTCACCAGCACAGTTAGGGTGGGTGGGCTGTGCCTACAGTGCTGTGGGGGTCAAGAGGAGGAGCAGATAACGAAAGCCTCTGGGAGAGGGGACATCACCTTCAAGGTTAGGGGCCTGGTGACTCAGAGAATGGTAATGCTTCTGATCAAGGCATGTTTAGCTTTCAGGCCACTCATGACAGAAGGATAAAGATCACCAAGTGTGGTCACCTGGAGCATGGTTCCAGGGCTGTGGGCTGCGGGAGTTAGTGGGCCCATGGATTTCCACTAGAACATGCCCAGGTGACCCTACCAGGGAGCAGTCCAGCAGACAGGTTGGGACATGATAGGACTGTCATCCAAAGCTTCAGTGATGCTTCCTGAAATTTCTGTGAGCCTGGTGTGGTTCTTCCCTTTGAATTTACTCCTCTTTCCATGATTCCTTCAGTCTTCATCCCAAGAAAGTTAGGGCATTTTGTTTAATTTGCCTTTATTTTATTTTATTTTATTTAAATGTATTTTTTGTTTGTTTGTTTGAGATGGAGTCTTTTTCTGTCGCCCAGGTTGGAGTGCGGTGGTGCAATCTCCACTCACTGCAACCTCCACCTCCCGGGTTCAAGGGATTCTCCTGCTTCAGCCTCCTGAGTAGCTGGGATTACGGGTGCGTGCCACCACACCTGGCTAATTTTTTGTATTTTTAGTAGAGATGAGGGTTTAACCGTGTTAGCCAGGATGGTCTCTATCTCCTGACCTCGTGATCCGCCTGCCTCAGCCTCCCAAAGTGCTGGGATTACAGGCATGAGCCACCGCACCCAGGCCTGAATTTATCTTAATATTATTCCGGTATATGCAGAAGTTGCCCTGTCGTTGCAGCCGTCATTTCATGAGCACCTTCATGAATAATAATAGCTGAGCTTGCAAGTGCTAGCCTCTGTTCCATATTTTATGTAGACTAACTCTTAATCGTTGTCATAACCCTGGGAGGTAGGGACTATTATCCTCTTTTACAGATGGGGAAACTGAGGTACAAGGTATTCAGTACTTGTCCAAAGTCACACATGTAGTAGGTAGCAGAGCTGGCATTATGGACCCAGGCAATCTGGCTTAGGAGCCATTGCTCTAAATATGTGTGATACTTCCTCAGGACATACAGTTATCATGTTTGGCCCTAGGAAGTCAGGGAAGGAAAACGTAACCCTCACCACCAGTAGAGAAAAAAGAGACACCTATAAAAATATCAGAAACTATGTAGGATCTCTCCATACTGATGTGCTGCCTTTTTTGTTTGCTTTTATCAGTCCAAATATTTTTCTTTGGAGCCACAAGAGGTGCGCCATTGCCAGCCAGCTGGGTGACCTTGGACAATTCATTTCACTCCCTGCCTTATCTGTAAAATGCGGGTGTGGGATCAAATTATCCTCAGGGTCCCTTCCAGCTCTGAAGTTCTGTGGTTCTGTGGTTTTGGAATGTTTTTGCGTAAAGCACTTGGCAGCAGTAGAAACAGTCAGCTCTTCCAAGTGCATTTCTTTCTGATTCTCTTCTTCACCCATGTAGAATTTCTGAAGTATCCTGTGATCTTTATTAATCACACAGGGACTGTCATCTTCTCAGACTAGTGGAATGGCTAAGGTGCCCTCTGCAGAAGATATCGTGGCTAATGTTCTCATTACTGACTAATTGGCTAAAGAGACTTCTCTCACATTGCGTTTAGGCTGATTGATAGTTTTCTATCACCTGATGGGTGGAATGGACAGCCAGACCAATTATCACCACAAAGAGAGCGCCATACAGCAGAGCAGTGCAGCTCGAAACAAAGGGCCCTTATAGATTATGTCTAATCAGGGTGCCTGCTGAGAGTTTGTTAAACAAAATGATTTTCTGAAAAGTACAGTTTGACATGCGTTGAACTACATGTACCTTAGGGTCACATGTAACGCATTGGGCCTTGTCTTATTGAAAGCAATGTGTTTCTGATTATGTAAATATGGACAGCCTGCATCACTAGTTAGCTGTATAACTAACACTAGTTAGCTGTGTGCTGAGTGAAGATGTGCATTTGTTTGTTCAAAACTGAACTGCAGGCCTCCTGTGAGTCACATCGTGGGAGACATGCTCTACTTAGATGGAATCTTGTAGACATAGGGCATTACTCAGATTCCTTTTTGTATTTTCTTTTCATGTTGCTCAGGCTATTTAAAGGAAATAATATTCAGGTCACTTGCTTAGTCATTTAAATTGAGTCCATTTCTTTGTAGCTAATGCATTAATTTATTGAAATCTCTCTTTAAAGTGCAAACTCCAGTTTTAGAGCGGAAAGATAATAATGTGCTAAAGATTCATGTTGAAACCTAACCCAAGGAACTTCTTGATCACTTCTTAGTTTGTTTTTTGTTTTGTTGCTGTTTTTCTTTTTTTCAAGCAGAGGGTCAGAGTCATTTATAGTGCTTCCCTATACATAGTCTTGAGTTTCAGATTTTCTGGGAACCAAAACATCAGGGTTCTTACTGCCTCACTTTCCCAGTAATCTACTGAATTGTGTTATACAATCATCAGTGGACTAAAAGACACCAGTGAATTAATATAAAGTCTTTTACTTCTATGTCCCCCAAGCAGGGCCACAGCGACGTCAGCTGGGATCCTTGGAACTTGTGACAATGTCAGTGTGATATAAATTCTTGTGTTGAAGCAAGTTTCAGTATTGGAAAGTGGGACTGAAGAGCACAGAGCACTGACCATAACAGCAGCATGTACCATAGTGTGCTTCTGAGCCATCGTCATCTTCAAGGTGTTTTCTTACATGCACACCAAGAGTTTGATTCTAGAGATCGGTTCTAGGAGCCCAACTTTTGGGAAAAGAAGTGAAAGAAAGCATGGTTATTTTCAAAACTTAATTTTTCGGCAAATTATTCTTGTCTGACTGTTAAATAGAGGGACTGAGGAAGAAAGGATATGCCACTTGGAATGGGAGGAGGGCTGGAGCACAAAATTGGCTGTGGTTGAGGTAGAAAATAGGCAGCTGTTCTTCTCATCCTCTCCTGAGCCTTCTGCTCCAGGAGATTCCTGCTGGAGCCGTGCTTGGACTCTCTGGCACATCGTACAGTCTACACTGAGCCATCAAAGAAGTTGCAGGAGAGGTGCTGATGTAGCTCAGCACCCAACTTGAAAGGGTCATTGTATGACACAGCAGTGGCATGGCTGTTTTCAAGGGAGCAGGTTTTTAATCGCAGTAGCTGTTTCATCCTCCCTGTAGTATTCTCTGACAGTGAAGATGGAGCCAGTAAATACTCACATTCCTGCGTGTTGGGTGACGGAGGTCTCGCTTTACATCCCTCTCCCCAACTGCTGTGTCCACCTGAGGCAAATGTATCCAGGAAAGCAGTGAGGCAGGCAATAACAGGGACCATTGGTAGACGTTCCCTTGGCTCATTTTAATATATACTGTGTCAGAATGGGCCTTACGTGCATTAGAAGTCACACACACTTGTTATTCAGTGAAAACCTTGACTGACACTGTATGTAAGCTCAGTTAACAGCAGAAGTACTGTTGACAACGGAAAAAGGCTGTAGTACAATGGCCAGTCATTTAGAAAAGGAATCGGTCCCAATCCTTACTTTCTATATAATCTATTCCCTTTTGTGGATATGCTTTGTTTCTGGTTTGAATTCATCTCGATTCATTCTCAACTATGCTGTTTGTTCTTCTATGAACTCCCCAGTAAGAAATACATCAGGATAGTACTCTAACCAAAAAGTAGACAGTGTGTTCTAAAGGGAATTAAACTAAAACGTTACCCTTCAACCTCAGGTAGAGCAATTTGGTGCTAAACTTTATTAATGTTAGCTTTTTGTTTTTTGTTTTTTGAGACGGAGTCTCGCTGTGTTGCCCAGGCTGGAGTGCAGTGGTGTGATCTTGGCTCACTGCAACCTCCGCCTCCCAGGTTCAAGCGATTCTCCTGTCTCAGCCTCCTGGGTAGCTGGCGTGCCACCATGCCCAGCTAATTTTATGTATTTTTAGTAGAGACAGGGTTTCACTGTGTTAGCCAGGGTGGTCTCGATCTCCTAACCTCGTGATCCACCCGCCTCAGCCTCGCAAAGTGTTGGGATTACAGGCGTGAGCCACTGGGCCCGGCAATGTTAGCATTTTAATGGAAAGATTTTTACATATATTCCCTAGAGGTAAGGACATGGTTTGTCTCTTAAAAGCTATGTTTTATTAAGTGATGGATGCAGTAATTATACTATTGGATAAAACAAGGAGGAAAACCTGGGTCCTGTGTTCGGATATCTGATTTGGAAAGGACTCCGTTGATCTCATATATTTGGAACATGAACATTCTGTTTTTCAGGGTTTCACCTTAGAATTTCCTTGGCTTGGCCGGACGTGGTGACTCACGCCTGTAATCCCAGCACTTTTGGAGCCCGAGGCGGGCGTATCACTCGAGGTTGGGAGTTCGAAACCAGCCTTGCCAACATGGTGAAACCCTGTCTCTACTAAAAATACAAAAAAATTAGCCAGGCGTGGTGGCAGGCACCTGTAATCCCAGTTACTCAGGAAGGTAAGGCAGGAGAATTGCTTGAACCTGGGAGGTGGAGGTTGCGGTGAGCTGAGATCATGCCACTGCACTGCAGCCTGGGCAGCAGAGCAAGACTTCATCTCAAAAAGAGAACTTCCTTGGCTCATATTGTTGGATAACTAAATACGTTTTTAGCTTGTGTCTGGTAACTGTTTCCCAGTGGGGTTTGTAGATGTTGCTTTGCCTGCCTCTACCCATGTATAACCTCCTAATATGTTATTTGATTTCGTTGTACATTATTAACTGGAACTTCCTGGAATTAGACAAGCAGGGATTCAAACTACAAGCAAATAATAGCAATGCCTTCTTTGTTACCTTCCCTTCAAATCCAAAGCAAGACAAAAATTCAGTTACTGAATAGTCGAATACTGAAAATCACAGATATCTTCACAGAGCTAGTAAGCATCAGACTTGGTTTGAATCCAGGTACTCTGATTCCAGATCTCAGTGCTCTTAAGCTCTGTGCTATATGGCCTTGTAGAGCATCTAGCACAAAATAGACATCCAGTGAGGCGATCAGATGTCATTTGGGAGTTCAGGTGCTCCTCAGGTTGGGCCCGCACAGCCTTTCCTTCTGATCCTTGTTTTTCAGTATTCTGCCACTCGAACCCAGTAAAACCTTTCTTTCTCATACCATACCTCTTCCCACTCCATCTCTTTTTCAAGGTATATGTGAAAATTGGACATCAAAACTTCAATGGTTTATTAATAGTTTAAATTTCTTAATCCACTCCATTTCTGTCTAAGTCAAATCACAACCAGGCTATCTCACATCAGATGTTCATTTATGAGGAATTAACTTCCAGGTTGAGTCAAAGGATCAGTTTGTATTTGGCCTGTCTCTTCCATAGGCTACTTTGTAAGCTATAGAGAGTCCTAGACAAGAACACAGAAACCCTGGGTCCTCGTCTTGCCTCTATCCTGATTCTTGTCTGGCTTACCTCATGGAATTCTTGTGAATGAGATAGAAGCCTTTTGTAAACCCTGGGGTGCTATACAAAGCTGTTGTTGTTGTTGTAGTTGTTATTATTATTATTGGTCCACACTGTGAGAAAGGTGTATGTAATGATGACTCTGAGACCCACTGCAAGGTGGTAAGTCATCAAAAAATAACTCATTTATGTTCAGGCCATTGTATTTCCAAAGGTGGGCACATTCTTTTAAGACCTCACAAAAATTTTAAAATAAGAATTTCACACTGTAAAAAAGTCTCATAGCACTGCTTAATGCAAGCAGACGTTATTCCATTGTATGCCCAGTGCCATGCCAACATTTGAACATTTATTCAATCCTTACACATGCATACTTAATCCTCCCGATAACCCTGTGTGGTGATTACTGTTATTATCCTCATTTTATATATGTGAAACTGAAAGCGTAGGTGACTTATCCAAGATCACAGAGCTAGTAAGCATCAGAGTTGGTTTGAATCCAGGTACTCTGATTCTAGAACTCAGTGCTCTTAACCACTGTACTATAAGGCCTTGTGGAGCATTTAACACAAAATAGACATCCAGTGAGGCCAATCAGATGTCATTCAGGAGTTGAGATGCTCCTCAGGCTAGGCCTGCCCAGCCTTTCCTTCTGATCTTTGTTTTTCAGTATTCTACCACTCAAACCCAGTAAAGCCATTCTTTCCCATACCATACCTCTTCTTGCTCTATTTTTTTTCAAGGCTGAGCCCTTCTCTGCAAAGCCTTTCCTCACCACTCAGGTTTTGCATGAGCTTCTTCCTTTTCTAGATACCTACACTTTGTATTTGGAACTTAATTACGGCCTCTATTCATGATCATCTTTTCATGTGTTTATGTCATTGCCACAGGGCATCATTATAAACGGCATGGAAAAGCCCCTGCTGTTTGTTTTTAATAGCTCTTAGTGCAGTGATGTTCATAGAATATGTTCAATAAGTGCTTCTAGGTCTATTGATTATGTGCAATCCATATAGGAAGAGGATGTTCAGCTAGAGCCTTATTCATGTATGCTTTTTGGAAATTCCAACACAAACTCATGCTCTGAACACATATTCATGGTTAGAAGCTGGTGGCTTTTCCCAGGAAACACAGTTTCTCCCTTTCTACAAACTTTTGACCGGAAAGAAAAAAAACCAGTGCACAAGAGCCAAAAATGATATTGAGGGATAAGCAGCCAGTTCCATTCTCTCACTTTTTTTTTTTTAACAAACAATGAGAGGTTTTTTCCAATGGTGGAAATGACATAAATTCATTTTAAGGAACTTTGGAATTTATCAAAAAGTGTAAAGGCAGAAGAATAAAAATTGACCATATTCCTAGATGTCTAGTAAGTTTTCCTCAGAATAAATCTTTAGAAGTGACATTGACAGGATGAAGAGGGTTCAAATATTAAGACTTTGGTAACATACTGCCAAATGCCCTTCAGAAAGTTTGTACCAATTTACCCATTTGTACCATCGATGTGGATGTGAGTCTAACACTTTCAGTATTATATAATGTGTAATAAAAATTATTTTCAGATAACTTACAGTTTTAATAGTTGAAGTACAGTGCCCAATGCTTAAACTTGATGAGGAACTCAATGGAAGTAAAATGATTTTAAATATCTGGTTTACTAAAACCAATTAATAATTTCATTTTCCTTGAAAGCAGAATACTTTCAAGTCTGAAATTTTCATTCAGGTTAAAATCAGTCTACATTCAATGCTAGAGGTTCAACAAATTCTAAGACAGGTCATCCACTACAAAGATAGGCCGGAGCAGCCACTTTCAGTTTTGCCTGAATTTTATCACTAACCGTGATAAAAGGGCACTTAACCTCTTTTAGCTTCCCTTGCCTTGTGTTTGAAAATGAGTGGGTTGAACTAAATTATATCTACGACCATTTCCAATTTTGCAATTCTAGAACCATCAATCTAAATCTACATGGATACAACCAGAGCTATAGGAATACTGTTTAGTGGGTGGGAAAATGAAATGTGCACAGACAGGTAAATTTGAGGCCAAGTAGAGTTCAGATCCAAGTTTCATATTTTCTTTGGAAAAATTTTTATTTATTTAGTGACTGCTATTTATTAAGACCGTTGGCTAGTCAGCCAAGGCAGACAGAGACTGCAAGTTAGTTCCAGTTGCTGAAAAAGTTGCTTCCAGTAAGAGTTGGGGCTGAGGGAGAAAGCAAGGCTGGAAATAGAAACGTAGGAGAATTTGAGCATAGCTCAGAGTACAGAGAGATCACTCTCAGCTGGGAGAGAAGGAAAATCTCTGTGAAAGAAGAAATTTTTCAGATGCACCTTGGCAGGCAGAAATAGTAGAAGGAAGTTTTTGATGAAGGTAATCTTGTCATTCCCAAAATATCATGATGACTAACCCCATGAAAGTTTAAAATGTATGGATAAAAGTTTCCATGCCACTACAGGGTTATTATAAAATTTAACTTAAATCCCACTTCAACAAATGTCAGTCATTGAAGATCTTTGTATAACCAATATTGCAAAACCTTTGCTGATGGATTACTTATTTGAATCAAAATTTAATATAGCAAAATTTCAGTGTAGGAGATGTGACGGGCTCATAGGGTTTGTTGTCTATCCTCTAATAACTTTGTAGTCTCCTCACATCCAGTCACAAACTTCCTCTGAGTTGGAAGCCATATGAAACTTTTTGTTCTCCACAGCAGTCTATAGGAAAAAATTACTTAGTCCATTTTTAAATATTTATTCTTTCTATAATAATATTATACACACAAAATCTCAGCTTTGACCCTCAGAGGAGAGCCGAAGGTCCAATGTTCTGATGATTTCATATGGACATACACTGGCTGTTATTTGAAGAATAAATATTTAAATCATAGAATGAGTAAGCATTGGAAGAATAATGATGGCGTTTTCTTTGTTGTTAATCTATTTGTGCCTGAATTTGCTTTAAATGCCCCTTTAAATTTTTTTCTAATATAGTGGGACTAAGGAGAGTAGTCCTAACTAGCGGCAATATCGGAGGACAGGGTTGTGACTGTGGTAATTCAGTGCAGGAGCACAGCATCAGTACAGTCTGCAGCTGTTTGCTGGCGGGTTTTAATCTCTGCTGTCGCTGCCTATCACAAGATAACTGGAGCCCAGGTTTTTCAGATGGTATTATATGCTGATGCTGTGTTACCAACCTCTGTAATTTCTGAGTTTCTCATTACCAAAGGTGGGAGCCTCATCTCTGCTTAACACAGCAGTGCCTGGAGAGGTAATAATGATGATGATTTTTACCATCCCTGGGGTTTAAAATGTCTCCTCTGTTACGAGGCTTGCCCAGTGGTGAGGGGTAGCCTCAGAACTCCCTATCCCTGGAGCACTTAGTTGGCAGCATTTGGAAATGTGTGCTTATATCTCCGCAGGCTGGGAGACTGGGATAGAGAGCCAAAAAGGGAGGGAGGAGGTGAAATGCCTAGGGAGTTGAAGGGAAAGAAGTGAGATGAGGTAAAGGAATCTCGAGTTGTCAGGAAATACAGAAGCAAAACCAGGTAGAAAAGAAAAACAAAAACATGGGACAAAAAGGAAAAGGTGGGAGGAGGTGGATGGAGGTGAGGATGACTTGCCTTGAGATAGCTGTTTGGAGCCTGGCTCTTGTTTTCCTCTATCCAGTAAATAAAACTGAATTTTGTCTTCCTGTGGCATTGATCTTCACCCTGGGCAGGTAAGACTTTCCCCTGGTAAATGTTGAACAATTTAGGGCAGGCCCCCTGCCAAAGCTAGTGTGTGTTGTCCAGTGCCTTATGTGGTAGTTTATCAATAGGTGGTTGTAATTTTAAAATAATCTAATCCCCTGTCTCCAAGGAAGCTGCCATTAAGTCGTGGCACTGATGTGTGGTCGGTGGGGCGTTTAAAGATGAAGAATGCAGTTAATCCTGAAAATGGGAGGGGAGGAGTGAAATGAACCATGGACCGCATCGTCACCAGAACTGAAGGAGTTGAAATTAATTGGAAGGGAAATAAGACACAGAGAAACCAGGATGGGCAAAGAGAAATGTGTGATTGGGGAAAAACAAGATCCTTACCTTATCCTTTTCATTTCTTCCTACTCACAGAATGTTAAATGCACTCCCAAATGAAAATAGTGTGGATGTGTGAGTGGCTGTCACTCAGACAGAGGAGGGAAAAAAACCAACTTATTTCATCTTCATCATCTTATTTTGTCAGACCAAGCAGAATCCTCCTTCAACTATCCACAGTATGTTTGGTTAAAATATGGGTATGTGGCCAAAAGCTTTGGATAGATTTATTTTGTGTGAATTTTAAAAAACAAAATAAGTTAGCATCTTTGCTTATGGTAGTTTTGAAAGAAAAATATACATATTTCCTAAGCTGATATTAAAAGTGGCATTTATGTAATAATTATGGGTGACTTGTTTCAGTCTTTTTAGAAGACACATAACATTGAAATGATAGATGTAATATTTACAAATAGTATTATGCTTACTAATATAGTAATAAGCCCTCTTTTTCTATAGTTTATCCCTAATGAAATATTTTCTCAAAATTTTCCCTATTTTAAAAAATTTATTTTTGTGCTACAATACAAGGTGAAAATTAGTCGGTAAGTAATCCGGCAATAACAGTTAACAGTCACTAATTCAGTTACCACACAAATAAGAAAGGAATACAAAAAGAAGGAGTGCATGTACTTAAATCCAAATGTGAGCATGGATATCACCCAGAAAGAGAGAGAATTCAGCATTTCTCTTAGTTTATGGTATTTGAGGCATAACTGATAAGTGGGGAAAATAGTTTTCTAATCACAGTGTTCGAGGGAGGAACTATTGCTTTAAGTGGCCAAGGGTACTATTTTGAGGTGGGAAGCTCACCAATAAGGATCATTTCCCTTTTCTCTAGTTGAATTGGTGTTGCTGCTACCCTGTGCTGAGCAGGGTTTGGTTTTACTGATGACTGAGAAGATGGTACCTGTCCCCTTGGCTGAGAGCAGGTATACCTGGGCAGTCTCTGACCATTTAGCTGGGTCCTGTGTTCTGCAGCACTTCTCACCTTGCAAAATTGGGGCAGGTGCTTTGCTTAGGGATAGCGGTTTCACCTCAAAGACTGGACATCATTGGAAAAACCAGACGCAGTCTAAAAGTGACAATGACAACTGTACAACAATAGAAGGAAAAAAAGGAGAAAGCTGAAAGTAAATGAAGTCTGTCTGTAGGACTCTCACAGGAGAGCATGAATCATCAAAGAGGTTCCAGAGTTACAACCAAGAAGTATTTATGGCGATCAGTGGTGCAAAGGGTAATAATACAAACATAATAAAGAAGAGAAAGGAAGGCATACCAGAGATAAAGGAGGCCTAGCATTAAATGAATAGGGAGATAAGCTTAATGATTATGCTCAAATGACTGAGCTATTGATGGCAAAATGGCTGAGCTTTGGAACTGCTTTTTAAAACTGGCCTTTAAGAAGATAAATAAGGATAATTAAACAGTAATGAAGACCCATTTCATTAAAAAAAGAAGAAAACAAGTAAATAGGCAAGGTCTTAGATGATGTGTTAGCCAGTGTTAATGGAAGTAATAATGAATTCGTCAAAATATGGTAGCTCTCCTTTGGAATCATGAAGAATAATGAGAAGGAGAGAGAGAGAAGGAGAGAGATGGGGAGGAAAGAGACAGAGAGAGAAACAGACAGACAGACACTGGAGTAAAGACTGCATATCCAGTTCTCACTTGTTCAGAGTATCGTTGGCAGAGATATCTCAGATTCATTCTCTTGTCTTATTTTAGCCAGTGTTTTTTTTCAGAATTCTTACCCCAGGAACCTCTTTATCAGAGCTACCAGTTATAAGCCACACATGCTTTCTCTCTTCTTCCTACTTCATCTATGCTCCAGTGTTGCTAATGTATAGTAAAAATAAAATGAAAAATAGTTTAGGAGAGACAATGTCCTGTACACTTCGCAGAACAAGAGCCCCTGAATAATTAATTTCCAAATAGAATTAGTCTTAAACCTATTCCAAACATAATACTTGCCCATAGTAAGTATTCCATAAACATTTGTTGGATAAATAAGTGAATTAGGAAAACTACATTGCTAACAAATACTAGAACATTTGAGAGGGTAAATATATGAACATCTATGAGGTATTAGAGCCAGGAGCTACAAACAGCATAAATCTATAAAGCTTTTTCATGTTAGACCAACTTAATCGATTTTTTGTTTTGAAAATTGGAAAACAGTGGACAAAAAGAATACGCTAGATATATTATTATATCTAAATACATCCAGACATTAATGGAAGAATTGATAGCAGGTCTCATGAAATCTAGTTCAGAAAATGAATTCAAATTGAATTGAATGTGTCAAATTGATTGAAAACTGCCTGAAGGACTGAAAGTGTAATGATAAATGACAATGTATGGAATCTGGAAGAGGGTGGGGAGCTATGTTCAGCATGGTCTTATTTAACATCTTCATTAATTATCTGGGAAAGGATATAAACACATTCATTAAATTTGTAGACGTGAACGAGAGAGGTGTTTGTAAGCACTGGGTAGGGCAGAGGACAATATGAAGGGAACTAACCTGCTCAAGAATGATGTTAATAATTTGATGAAAATCCACTCATGGCCTGGCAGTGTTCTTCTGTGCAGAGCACACTCCCAGGCACTATAGGCGATTAAAAGACGAGTTAAAGCATCTCGGCAGACAGAGTGCAAACAACTAAGTATACCACGGGGGAAGGTGAAGGAAATGCTGCATTAGAGGTGCAAGCAAACTGCAATGGAAGCAAAGAAGTGATGAAATTCTAAAGAGAACAGTCAGGACTGCAAATTCACATTGTTATACCGTGAGTAAAACAACTGGAGCAAGAAACATCCCAGAGATGTAACTAGGGTTAGATAAAGGATAATGCCATGGGCCACCAAGAAGCAACAAGACAGGGATATTTTTCTTCAAGCACGCCATGTGAGTCACAGATAATGGAGTTGGGACATTGGGCTCAGCCAGTGCAAACTCTCTGCTCAGCAGAACCTGTCTTTTTTTTTTTTTTCCTGCTATTTTTCTTTCTTGTGTTAAGGTAAACTACTAGGTACTGTTTTTAATTTAGTTTTTAATTATGATCTAAGGATCGGTACTATGGAAACACACATAATTATATAAGAAAGTATTGCACATATAAAGCATTATTTATTTTATAATATTAAACAAATGGCAACGATCTAATGTTCAATAGTAGAGGAAAATTTACAAAACTTTACTGACTGTACTTGACAGGATATTCTCCAGCCACTAATGGGTGTTTATGCAGAATTAGAACAGGAAAAAAATGCCCATATTTTAATGTTAGATGAGAAAACTGGGATGCAAAATTTAACATAGAGTGTAATCAAAAGCAAAAAGCTAGCACATTTTTAGCAACAAAATATATCGGTGGCTGTCTTTGTGTAGGGTAAAAGAGGAGGCTAGAAAACAGCATTTGTTGAGTCCAACCAACTAATTTTTTCAATGTTTGTTTCTGTCATAAAGGTTTTTATTTGCATTTTAATATATGTTTTGGCCAGATGCGGTGGCTCAGGCCTGTAATCCCGGCACTTTGGGAGGCTGAGGCGGGTGGATCACTTGAGGTCAGGAGTTTGAGACCAGCCTGGCCAACCAACATGGTGAAATCCCGTCTGTACTAAAATACAAAAATTAGCCAGGTGTGGTGGTCCATGCCTGTAATCCCAGCTTCTTGGGAGGCTGAGGCATGAGAATCACTTGAATCTGGAAGGCGAAGGTTGCAATGAGCCAAGATCATGCCACTGCACTCCAGCCTGGGCCACAGAGTGAGACTCCGTCTCAAAAAAATAGATAAGTAAATAAAATAAAAATTTAAAAATGTATATATGTGTTTATACACACACACACACACACACACATATATGTTTTGATGAGTCTCTAATAAAGGCACTTAGGGAGAGTATAATAATTTAGTTATGTGGTTATTTTCTTGGAAAAAAATCGAGGTTCCTAATCATTGAGGGGTATTAGTTGTCTTGAAGATCGATGTATGTTAAGCACACCTGGAATAACAAACAAATTTTGCTGTTAGTTTTATTAAGGTATAACCCAATGAGTAAAAGACAAGGATGTGCATTATGACATTATAGTCACAGTGATCAGGGAGGAGCTGCCCATGCACGCAAACCCTCGCATTCATGCACACAGGCACACCTCAGTAATGAAACCATGTACCCCTAAGGACTGAGAGCCAATCTGTGGGAGAGGTTTTTAAATGCCAAAACACATAAGGTGGGCAGAGATCCGAGACTCATTTTACTTAGTATTTTTCAATCGGGCTTGAGAGCGTTGGGTAGAAGGACACTTCTAGATGAAGTTGAAAGCAGCAACAGTATATCCAGAGCTGATAGCTAGTGTTGTAAAATCTCCCTGAAACAATGTTGGCACCATGGCTGTGTTTCTCTTTTCTTCCTATCTGTCTCTGGTCCAGGTTGCCCTGTGCTCTTCCCTTTAATTCTTATTCTTTTTCCTGGCCTCAGTCTTAGGGGAAGTGAACTATGTACCCAGGTGTGTATTTGGCATTTCTCTAGCAGTTTTTTAAATAATTTTTTCTATCATAATTATTTTCATCAGGAGAGAAACCTTTCCATATTCTTTATCAAGATACTCTATCATGAAAATTGTCAAATATATGCAAAAACAAAGAGAATGACCCCGGCCGGGCGCGGTGGCTCAAGCCTGTAATCCCAGCACTTTGGGAGGCCGAGACGGGTGGATCACGAGGTCAGGAGATCGAGACCATCCTGGCTAACACGGTGAAACCCCGTCTCTACTAAAAAAAAATACAAAAAACTAGCTGGGCGAGGTGGCGGGCGCCTGTAGTCCGAGCTACTGGGGAGGCTGAGGCAGGAGAATGGCGTAAACCCGGGAGGCGGAGCTTGCAGTGAGCTGATATCCGGCCACTGCACTCCAGCCTGGGCGGCAGAGCAAGACTCCGTCTCAAAAAAAAAAAAAAAAAAAAAAAAAAAAAAAAAGAGAATGACCCCTCATATACCATTACTCAGATACAGTGAGTACCAAGATTTTGCCTTACTCACTTCATTTATCATCTCCCTCTTTTTTGTCAAAGTAAAAATCTCAGGCAGGTCATTTCACCCTTATTTACTTTAGGTTATTTCTCAGAAAAATGGAGAGTTCTCATATAACGATGATGCTATTATCAAGCTTAACAATATTAGTATCATCTAATACCTAACCCATAATCAAATTAACTCATTTGACCCAAAACAGCCTTTTCCAAGTAGGTTTGTGTCAATCAGGATCCTGACAAAGTCCACACATCACAGTGGTTGTTATATCTCTTGAGTCTTTTTAATCTGTCTCTGCTTCCTCACACTCCCCCATTAACACATTAGGGAACATGTTTTGAATAATTTGGGAAAATAGTCATGGAGTACTCTTAGGAAAGAGTAACTGGGCTGAGGATGGTTAATTTAGCCCATCCTAACTTCTGTGAGAATTTTTCAGAATATTTTGGATGGTTCTCTCACTTTTGTTGTTAAGCATTTGGGAAGAAGATTCTGTAGCCTACTCAGGTGAGGCAATCTCATGGCATTGAACAGAGAAGACATGTTTTCACGTCTCTAACCTGTGTTTTTCGTGGTGTAAGTCAGGCCTTTCACCCTTGATCTAAGTGGAACCAAGAGGTTAGATATTCCCTTTTCTTTAGTTATATCATGGGCTTCATTAACTCCAAATTGTATCTCCCTCAGCTATTTATATATATTTTTTGGTGGTGGTTCTATTGTTTTACAAATTTAAGCAAGAGGTTGAATAGAGCATAGTGATTAAGAGCAAAGATTGCTGGAATCAAATCTTGACTCTGGGCCAGGCTCGGTTGGCTTATGCCCGTAATCCGAACACACACCTGTAACCCCATCTCACGCCTGTAATCCAGCACTTTGGGGAGTCGAGGTGGGAAGATTGCCAGAAGCCAGGTGTTCAAGACCAGTCTGGGCAACAAAGTGAGGCCTTCATCTCTGTTAAAAATTTAAAAATTAGCCAGGCACAGTGACGTGCACCTATAGTCCCAGCTACTCCAGAGGCTGAGAAGGGGAGATGTTTGAGCCTAGGAGTTTGAGGCTGCAGTGAGCCGTGATAGCACCACTGCACTCCAGCCTGGGTGACAGAGCAAGACCCTGTCTCTTAAAGAAAAAATTTAAATAAAAAGTCAATAAATCAATCTTGACTCTGTTACTTACTACTGGTGTGTGACCTTGGCAAGTTACTTATTCTGTCTGTGCCTCAGTTTGCACATCTTGAAAATTGGATAATAATAGTATCTAACCTATAAGGTTAAGATTAATACACACACATATGCATTACTTAGAATAATGTCTGTCACATACTAGGCATGTAGATGAGTGTTAGCTATCGCTGTTATATCATTAATATGCTCTTGCTATAAGAACAAGAAAGTAAAAAGTCAGTTTCAACTTGTAGAGAGGATGTTCTTGCTATAAAAACAAGAAAGGGGAGGCCGAGACGGGCGGATCACGAGGTCAGGAGATCGAGACCATCCTGGCTAACACGGTGAAACCCCGTCTCTACTAAAAAAATACAAAAAACTAGCCGGGCGAGGTGGTGGGCGCCTGTAGTCCCAGCTACTCGGGAGGCTGAGGCAGGAGAATGGCGTAAAACCCGGGAGGCGGAGCTTGCAGTGAGCTGAGATCCGGCCACTGCACTCCAGCCCGGGAGACAGAGCAAGACTCCGTCTCAAAAAAAAAAAAAAAAAAAAAAAAAAAACAAGAAAGTAAAAAATCAGTTTCATTTTGTAGAGAGGTAGTACTTTCTACACTGTTTTAAAGGAGAGTAATTAGTAAATAAAAGTAAAAGGTGAATAATTTTGTGAAACTGTGTGAAAGTTACATATTTTCAATATTACGGACAATCTTTTGGCTTATGATAATTTTTCCCAAAGAAAAAGTTAAAATGTCAGAATTAACAGCATTTCAAGTGACAACATCTTAGAATGTGGCCTAAGAATGTAGACCTAAAGAATCAGTTGTAAGAATTTGCTTCATTTCTCTGTTTTGGGTGAATTATGTTTATTAAACTTGCATATTTAAATGAAAAAGCACAAGAAACTTTTTTAAAAGCCGTGTTTGAATGCCAGCAAATATTTGAAAGAACAAATATAAGCTTGTTTTAACAATTCTCTGCAAATTCCCTCCCTCCACATATCCCCCTGACAAATAGCCTTTGCAATGTGAGTACTTAGCTTGGGCATAAAGGACTGAATGTGAAGATGTGTAAAAGATCCATTGTCTAGGCTGCTCCTGGGTGATGGAAGTCACTTCTGAGGTGGGCTTAGCAGGAGGGCAGATGCTCACTCGCCAAGAGCGCATCCACAGACCTCAGCTTCCATGTGCATTGATGATGGCCGTGGAAGCACATAGGTTGAAAATTCCCTTAGAGCTGCATGGCTGGACAGAACCTGTAGCTATTGTGTGGTCCGTCTCTCTCAGGAAATTGAAGTCCAGAGAAGCCGGGCAACTTTTCTAAATCACACAGGAAAATAAGATGGGTACTTGATTTGCCCTCTTCCTGGACCAGAGTTCTTAGTATCATTCTGCACAAAGATGTGAATAGGGGTTAAGTAAAAAGGATTATATGGTCAAAAGGCTTGGGAAAACCTGGGTTCCATATGTTATACAGGTGTCTTTCCTGCAAGATATCTCAGAGCCTTCAATATCTTAAAAGGGGGATTATCATGCAGCATTTCTCAGATTTATTTGACCATGGAACCCCTTTCTTCACTGAATATGTTTTGGGTAAAACCTACTCTG
Source organism: Trachypithecus francoisi (assembly GCF_009764315.1). NCBI lineage: Eukaryota > Metazoa > Chordata > Mammalia > Primates > Cercopithecidae > Trachypithecus > Trachypithecus francoisi. The sequence goes on along the minus strand of NW_022681454.1, from coordinate 136,873,383 downwards.
TGCTATCCCTTACTTGAATAGTGTACACAACATAAGAACTGAGAGAGAAAGTCACGGCATAAGCTCATAATATTTATAATAGCCATCTTGACCTGTATTTGAACTAGGGTTATACATTCTTCTATTGAGTTAGTAGTGACAGATGAAGACAAGGAAGGAAAGGTAAAAATTGATTAAACTGCTTATTTAGTGGGCAGAGGGAAAAAGAGATGGGCATATTTTGTCTATTCTCAATTTCTTGAGCCTTATAAAGAAGAGATGAATTTTTCTTCTGACTGTGCCTCCTGTCCCATTGCTTCTTGTCTGGCCTACACACATTTTGCTATTTCTAGAACCAAGTTAATCCATTGTTCTTTGCTGGGCATCTTATTGATCTTCTGTGTTATTAATATTCACTTTTGGCTGCCAGATTAGCTCTAATGAACCATTTACGTTTATTTTTAGCACACTTAGGAAGTTGGGACGTATTATCCAGATTGCATTCTACTGTGCAGGAATTGTATCTACAGAGAATGAGAAGCCTTGACTTTCCTCCTTTTTCCGATTTCCCTCACTTTAACTTTACCCCAAACAGAAATAAAGGAAGTCTTCAATTTATGAACAGGCTGTTCCAATAGTTTTTTGGGGGGGAACTCAGAATTTATGTTCCCATAAAAGCAGTATTCCTAGGCTAACCCACTAAAAAAATTTTTACCCATAGTGATTTTAAAAGTATACATTTACATTTTATTTACAATAAAAGGGAAGCAATTTGGTTTCAAACATCATAGAATTTATTTACCCCTGTTTGAAACAGGTCCTCCCCTCTTATGCTCACACTCACTTGCTGGAATTTGGAACTTCCTTTGGGTCCCTCCAGGGCTGTGGCGCAGTCTAGTGTAGGACTGGACCAAGAACTCTGGCGCCAGACTGTTGAGGTTAGCACTCCATCTCTGCTACTTCTGTGTTCCTAGTAGGCTATGTTACCTTTTGGTGTCCCAGTTCCCACATCTCTAAAATGGGGATAATAATGGTATCCATCTCTTAAGGCACCTGACACATAGAAAAGTGCTAATAGGTATTTGCTGTCATTTTGATGACAGTGCTGATGGAGTAGGGGTGGACCTGATGGGGCATTGCGATTCAGGACAGGACTCAAGCCAAACAAAACTGGAAGAAGGATTGGAATCAGTGGCACCAGGAAGTGGGGGAAGAAGGGAAGTTGGTGAGTAGATTTAGGAATGTTAAACTGGATAAAGAAGAGAAAATGAGATTCCCAATGCAGTTATGACCTGAGTAGGATTGGAGAAAAAAGGAATCAGAGAGGGAAGAGAAATTCCTGGGTCATTGTTTTAAAAATGAGGGAAAAAAATGAGGTAAGGAATATGGGTAGATATTTTTGCCACTTTTCAGCTTCAAGACGTAGGTCTAATTACTTAGCTACTTTGAACCTTATAAATTGGGAATAATAGTATTAACCTTGCAGGGATGTATAAAGATTGGAATAGTGTATCCGAAATGCCTGGCACACATTAGGTGTGTAAATAAATGATGATATTTGTTCTTACATAAAGGTTATGCTGCTAAAGTACTTCCAGCAAATTATTCTTTTTTTCCAACCCTAATTTCTATTACTTAAGTAATCCATGCTCACTTCTAAAAAGTAGAAAATTAAAAATAGTTAAGTAACTTATCTAAGCTCACACAGTTATGGAATGGTTAAACTGGAATTCAGAGCTTGCAAGTGTAACTACCAAAGCCCGTTCTCCTAAACAACACACGTTTTTGTAAGTCCCAGCAGGCACAGTTGTTTTATTTCACATGGCTGTACCTACAGAAGAGAAGCAGTCTTCTCTTCTCCACGTATTGTCTATTTTCATCTCTCTGTAACTCCTTGGGTACTTTCAAAATGAGAAAGTGACCTACACCTGTGTTTCTCTGGCTCGGTTGTCGTCTAGGAAGTATGTATTTGGCTTCAGTTTGTTTCACTGGCAGTTTTTTGCAACTATCAGAGGATGGAACTTTGCTTTGTCATCTGACCCAAGCACAAACTTAGGTAAATTTATGAGAACAGGCCAATTTCTACAGAAAAGCTGACTCTAGTGAAAGATTTTTCTTCCCTAAGTCAATTTTTTAATTTGTATTTGATCTGTTCTGCATGGTGTTTGGCCCTCCTCTTTGCAAGTTTTGCAATTTCACTGTCCAACAAGCAGTATCTGATAGGAGTTTTAATAAGACTCTTCACCCTTCTTTGTGCTCAAGAAAATATTGTCAGCACTCTGCCATTCCCTCAGAAACAGGATCCCACCCACTCTGACATAGCTGTTCCACACAAGAAACCACACATGTAAACCCTAAACAAAGAGAGTTTGATGCCAAGGGTTATTTTTTCTCTTTATTCTGTAATATATTTATACACTTTTGCTTAATATCAAACTATTTGAAGTCATTATAAATAAATCCAGAAATATGTGCTTTATAGCCTCAATATGAGTAAATACCAGGCCAGAACTGACCAAATGCACAAACCAAAAACAAACAAACAAAAAAATTAGCCTCAAATTAGATTTCATGGTGCAATTATTTCATGTGTTTCTGAAAACTGTTCTTTTAAAATATCTACTGTTTTCTTCCATCCTTTCAATTGTCTCCAAGTCTTCTGCCACCCCCACCTAGAAAAAGAGTCTTCTGTTTGCATTAGGACATTTACATAGGCATTTCTTTCCTGGAGAAATATGACAGCAGCTGAGATAGCACAGGCCTTGTTAATACTTAACACTGAATAAACAGGGCAGGTAATGACCATTGTAATACTTCCAAACGCAGTACAGCAACACAGTTGACAAAGGTCAGGAGGGAAAAAAAATAGCATTGGTGTTTGCAGTGGGAAGAATCTTCTGAAATGAGACTTGAGAAAACAGGCATATGTCCTGTGTCTTAAGGCCTTTGTTGAAGGGAAGACTACTAAGCTCCCTCTGAACTGGTGTTCCAAGATTTGTAATCTCAATACTGAGAAAGATGGAAACATAAGGATAAACTTTAGTACTAAGAAATTCTCACAGTACCTAGGGCTTTAATACTTCTTCAGATAAATTAGGCAGCCAGATCAACTTACCTAAATATTGTATTAAAGGCACCCTTTTATGCCAACTTCACCCCAAACACTCCCAGCTGCTCATTGTACACTGAAGTTACACGATGTATCTTTTCAAGGACTTTGCAGTTTTTGCTGAAAAGGACTTCAGTGCTTCCTGTCAGGAGACACCTCTCAGATGAGGTGTTGTTTTCTGGAAAGGTGCTTAAGTTCCTAGCTTGTATAGCAGTGGAAAGATTGAGGCTCTAACATATGTTTCAGAGAGCTGCCTTATGTTGTTGGCCATGTTCATAAGCAAGACCCAATCATCTGGGTGAATGACGGGCTGCCCATTTTCCTAGGCCAGAGGTTTAAGAGTCTATTTGTTCATGCATTCATTCCTCACTCATTAGGTATTTATAGAGTGGCATCTGCTATGGGTCAGGCTGTTTTCTCAGTGCTGGGGATAAATAGTGAACAAAGCATTGTCAAAGAGCTTTGGGTCCAGTGGGGAAGACAGACGAGTAAACAGATCATTGTAATATGGTAAAATAATTAATTACAGGGTAACTAAGGTATACTTCACTCAGGCTTCTGAGGGCCCTGAAAGGTTTTACGTAAAAAGTGTCTTTGAAGCCCAAAGATTTGTTAGGATTTTGTCAGTGTTGGGTAGGGAGAGTTTTCTAAACTGAAAAAACATATCCAAATCCCTGGAAAAAGCATGTGGTCAGTTAGGGGAACTGAAAGTAGTTCAGTGTGGGCAGAGGGCAGAGTCAACCTAAAAGATTAGTGAACAGAAAACAATTAGAACCCAAGTTCGTCAAGAGGTTGAGGTTTAAACAACAATTTGGAAAAGAGAAAAAAAATTATTCTTCAGTTACTAATTTTGCATAATTAGCAATTTGAATTGAGAGGTTTTGTAAGACTTCATTTAAGTAATTTTTTCATTTTTCTTATCTTTTTAATTTCTAGTTTATTGTCAGTTATGACTGCTCTGTGTTAATTATAATCATGGGAAGTTGAGAAAACATATATGTGCCCCCGCATTAATTAATTAAGGGATTAGTTACGTAAGTTATAATAAGTTAAAAACACTGTGTCCCAAAACATTATGTACGAAACATTAAACTAAGCCCATTTATTTAAAACATAAAATCATAAAAACATGATTAGCAGAAACCATTTCTATTTTATCTTCTTGCCTCTCTAAGTGCAAAGTACCTGATAGTAGACTTCCAAAAATTCTTGTGGATGAATTAATGAATGAATGGAAAAAAAGTAAGCATGGCTACAAGCACCTATTGGACTTTACCTTCCACAAAAAAATGCAGAAAAGTTGACAGAATATTTTGATTAATATTCGCTTGGAGTTTGTAACTCAGGACCAAATAACTGTCCTTTGCTTTTTCCTATTCCTTCCATGTAGTGACATTATTAATATATTAAGATAAACAAGCTTGTTTTCTTCTTTAAAGCATTTGCTCTTTCACGGCTACAAAAATATTAGTTTATACTTTTGTTTGATCTTTCCATGAGTAGATACATGTATATTTTGCTTCTAATATTCACACATTTATTTTCCACTTTGACACTGTTGTGTAAAGGGTTTTGTTTTTTTTATTATGTGTTATACATTTGTTTGGCTTTGTGCGGTTAGATATACCAGCAGAAGCTGCCACATAAAAAAGGGGAACACCCAGAGGTTTAAATTAGAATCTGAGTAGTTCTCAAATTAAAATTTTAGGTTATTTGAATTGGAGATACCTACACCAGCAGTTGTCTGTAGAAGCCCAGTTAGGCTTAATAGAAAATTAACCCAACTCTAACGAGCACTAATAATCTAGCTTATTCATTTCTTTTTTTTTATTTTTAAAATTAACCTTTTTATTTTGAGATAATTGTAGATTCACATGCAGTTGTAAGGCGTGATACAGACAGATCTCATGTATTCTTAGCCCAAATCCCCCCAATGATAATATTTTGAAAAACTATAGTACAGTATAACAACCAGGTATTAACATTGATACAATCAAGATACAGAACATTTCCCTAACCACTAGAATCTCTCATATTGCCGTGTTATAGCTACACCTATTTTTCCTCCAGTCCCCTTTCTTAACCACTAGATACTCATTTTTATAGTTTTGTCATTTCAAGAAGGTTATATAAACAGAATTACATACTGTAACCTTTTGGGATAGGGTTTTCTTTTTTTCCTGCTCAGCATGATTCTCTGTTGTGTGTATCAATAGTTCATTCTTTTTTATTGCTGAGTAGTATGCCATAATATAGATATATAATACTTTGTTTAAGCATTCATCCCTTGAAAGATAATTTGGGCTTTTTATAGGTTTTGGTTATTTATGAATAAAGCTGATATGAGCAATAATATACAGGGTTTTCTATGGATATAATTTTTATTTTTTGGGGATAAACATCCAGGAGTACAACTGCTTAGTCATATGGTAGTTGCGTGTTTAGTTTTTAAAGAAACTGCCTATTTTCAATAGGGGCTGTATTATTTTACTTTTCTACCAGCAATGTACGAATGGTCCATCTCTGTAAATCTTTGCCAGTATTTGGTAGTGTCACTGTTTTTTTATTTTAGCCATTCTGCTAAGCGTATAGTGATGTCTCGTTGTGGCCTTAATTTGCATTTCCCTGGTGGCTAATGATGTTGAACATCTTTTCGTGTGCTTATGTGCCATCTGTATGTCATCTTCAGTGAAATGTCTGTTCAAGTCTTTTGCCCATATTCTAATTGGAATGTTTTCTTACTGCTGTGTTTTGAGAATTCTTTATACAGTCTAGATAGAAATCCTCGTTAGATACATGGTTTGCAAATATTTTCTCCCAACATGTGATTGTTTTTTCATTCTCTTAAATCTGTCACAGAACAAAAGATTTTTCACAGAACAAAACTTATCAAATTGTCCTTGACTCGCTATGCTTTTGGTGTTGACTTTAAGAGTTCTTTGCTAGCTCTAGCTCCCAAAGATTTTCTCTTACTTTTTTTTCTAAAATCTTTATAGTTTTACATTTTACATTTAAGTTTGTGATCCATTTTGAGATAGTTTTTGTATAAGGTGTGAGGTTTAGGTAAAGGTGGGTATTTTTGGTTTGGTTTGGTTTTTCGTTTGTTTTGCCGATGAATGTTTAGTTGCTCTAGCCCATTTGTTGAAAAGTCTGTCCTTCCTCCATGAAATTGGTTTTGCAACTTTGTCAAAAATAAATTGAACATATTTGTGTTATGTGGATCTATTTCTGGGTTCTGTATTCTGTTTCATTGATCTGGTGTTTGTCTCTTCACTAGTACCCCACGGTGTTGATTACCATAACTATATACAGTAGTAAGTCTTGAAATCAGGTATACTGATGCCTTCTACTTTATTCTTTTTTTCAAAATTGTTTCCATTATTTCAGTCTCTTTGCATTTTCATACACATTTTAGAATATTTGTCTTTATCTACAAATCTATTGCTGGGATTTTGATAAGAACTGTTTTAAACTTGTATATCAAGTTAAGGAAAATTCACATCTTACTATGTTGTCTTCCAATCCACTAATGCAGTATGCCTCTCCATTTATTTAGATCTTCTTTGATCTTTTCATCAGAATTTTTTAGTTTTCAGCACATAAGTCCTGTACCTAAATATTTCATCTTTTAGTAAGTATAAATGATATTCTATTCTCAACTTTGGTGCTCACATATTTTTTACTAGGACATAGAAATATAAATTATATTTTGTATGCTACTCTTGTATCCTGTTATCTTGCTGGACTCACTAGTTTTAGGAGGTCCTTTTTTTTAAAGCTCTCTTGGGATTTTCCATTTACCCAATCATGTCATTCATAAACAGGAAGCAGTCCTTTTTCATCCGTATACTTTTATTTTTATGTATTTTTTTTTAGACGGAGTCTTGATGTGTTACCCAGGCTGGAGTGCAGTGGTACAATCTGGGCTCACTACAATTGCCGCCCCCTGGGTTAAAGCGATTCTCATGCCTCAGCCTCCTGAGTAGCTGAGATTACAGGCGTGTACCACCACATGTGGCTAATTTTTGTACTGTAGTTGAGATGGGGTTTCACCATGTTGGCTAGGCTGGTCTCAAACTCCTAACCCCAATTGATCCACCCACCTTGGCCTCCCAAAGTGCTGGGATTACAGGTGTGAGCCACCACACCTGGCCCATGTGTATACTTTTAATTTTCTTTTCCTGCCTTATTGTCCTGGCTAGCACTTCCAACACTTTGTTGAATAACAGGAGTGAGAACAGACATCCTTGCCTTGTTCCTGGTATTAGGGAGAAAGCATTTGATCTTTCAACAATAACTATTTTAATGATAGATTGTTTTTAGATGCTCTTCATCAATTTGAGGAAGTTTCTCTCCATTTCTAAAAATTAAGAATTTGAAGAGTAAGAAGTTTGAATATTATAAATCTTACAGGTTATTATTGTTTAGCTTAAGAAATTATAGAGCTTCTGTTCTTGCTAGTTAGTTATGTCTTCAGGACTTATGCAAGACAGGGTAACCCAGAGTGATAGACCTCCTTTTTATTGATGTTTCATGATTTTAAATTTCATTCTCTTTTTTCTTTGTGTACTTAACTTTGCTTTTCTTTTTCTGACTTTTTTTCTTTTAAAAAGTACATTGGTAGACAATACTTCAGTGTTGTAATTGGTCAGTGGAAGACTTAATACATACTTTAAAATAATGTATGCTTACAAGGAATATATACAAATATTTCAAAGAGCTATCTGAAAATTAGTTTCAATTGGGATTCAAACTAATCTTTATTTGATTTGTACTTGCCTCATTTTCACTTTAAATTTTTAATTACTTTTTAAATTTTTTGAATTTTTGAATTTTGAAGTACTTTTCACTTTTAATTCAAATGTACAACTTTATTTTCTTCTATAAAATTTAATATTGCCAGACCAACTTACTTAGATGTCTACTTTTATAAAATAATGCCAGCTTTTCCATTCTTCCTCTACACATATAATTAGGTTGTTCAGTATTTTAGACTTTTTGGTATTCTGGTGTCCCTAAGGAAGGGAGTGATTGAAGTGTACTACTTCCTATGACATTAATACTGAACTTAAACATCTTCAAGGCAAGGTGTGAACACATCTTCAAGTTATGAGCAACAGCAACAACAAAAAACTAATTCATACAGATTTACTCTATTGTAACCTACCACATCACTCAGCAATGTAAAATTGTTTTTGTCATTATATATTCTTCTGTATCATCATTTAGACTCTAAGCATCATGAAGGCAGGTATCATTTCTGTTTTATTTACCTCATGTACCTGAGGCACTCAGTGAATATTTGTCGAATGACTAATTTCTGATGTCTGTGGTATTCCATTGTTTGGACACACCATTGTTTAGTTAAGCAGCCTCTTTCTTTTGGGCATTTAGGCTGTTCCTAGTTTTTGCAATAATAAACATGTAACTAATCTTTCCAGCCCCTCCTACTTTGATGAGTCATCTCATTTTACATTATGTCTACATTCGACTTTTGGACATCCATATTTTTTCATCATTTATTGTGCTTTGTCATTTTAATTTCTCTACTCTCTGGTTGGTTGGATATTTATGTCAAGCTGCTTAACAAATGAGCATATGGCATTGCTTTACGGCTTTACTCTAGTGTTGAAAGTCAGAACAGTGTTAGATGATGAGCCCTTTAGAAGAATTTAGAAAGAAGTTGACTAGAAAAGATGTAAAAGTTGTGAAATATATAAGGCCAATTTAGGAGATCACAGAAAGGTGGTCCCACATTGTGGAGCATCTGTAATGTTGCTCCTGCAAAGATTGGCTTTGCCCATACCACTGAAGGAAGCCTCATCCCATTCCCAAGTACTTTCAGAACAACTGAAAGTATAGTGGAATCCATACCACATTCCTATCAGAAGGTCCAAAGAATCTCAGCACCATCCTTTATGGTGAGTATCTCAGCACCATCATTTATACTTTGTGGGAGCCATACCACATTCCTATCAGAAGGTCCAAAGAATCTCAGCACCATCTTTTATACTTTGCTGAGTATCTATGATGGTCCAGAAGGGTTCTCTGTTGGGGACTGTGGAGAGGCACCTGGATACCCAAAACACAGTGCTTGTCCTCAAGTAACTTGCCCACTGGGGATGGGCAAGTAAGACTGAAGCCCTGTGGCATTATGGTCGGAGCTCATGCTGCAGAAATGGACACACTGCATCTGTGCATGGGTCTGAATCAGGCTTTTTCTTGGTTGTTTGACTTTAAGCAAGTAATCTAATTTCCATAAAGCTCAGTTTATTCATGTAGAAAATGGAAATAATAGTGTCAAAGGTTATTTTGAAGAATACATGGAAAAATGCAAATAAGATTCAGAAAAAAAGTTTGGCATGAGGTGGGTGTATATTTTTTCTTAAAAAAGAAAACCGGGCACAAAAGACAGTATGGTATCATGTGAGAGATAACATAGGATTTGCAGTAACAGAGAGACTACTTAATGGCTAGTGAGAGTGAGGAGGATGTTATGGAAAAATGTAGAAAATCACTTGCATCTTAAAGAACAGTTAGGATTGCAGGTGGCTGAGGGACAAGCAAGGAAGATATTCCAGAGGAAGAAATGGCATATGCATAGGCAAGGGGAAGAATGGCAGGCTGTGTTCATGGACTGTAGGGAGACAAGATGGCAAGGGTGAAGGCGGACTGAGATGCATGTGTGCCCCTGGCAAGCTAATCATTTGACTTAAAAATTTGACATTTTCTAGTGGGAGAGTAAAGGAAAGAATGGTTTTCTATTAATAAAATAGGTATACCCAAATAGTTCTTTCTTTACCTTCAAAATAAGATGTCTGTTATATGCTGTGAATGCAACATGACATTTTAACCTATTTGGACTTGTCTTTCATTTTTACAATTTTTAAAAAAGCACTCATAATTGGATACGATGAGTCATACTCAACATGGATAGAGGTCATTTCCGTGGATGCCAGCACTTGATCTCTTTGCTCAGGGTATATCGTGTGCTTTTATGGGAATGGCTCTTGTTTACATTTTACCAATGAGTAAGGAGTTTGAGGGTAGAAACCTGAGTTAACTGGCGCTGTATTTCTGATTGATTAGTGGTGTTTCAGTGCCCCCTATGGGATGGTACCAGGGCAGTTGTCTCATTGGGTATCTGCATAATTGGACTCAGGATGAAGGAGAGGAGTAGAACCTAGACCTCAAGAGGTGGTTAGGGCCACATCCTGGGGAAACTTGACTGGCTGCATATAAAGGTACAGATTTTAAATTATTAAGCAAAGCGGTCTCTAGAAAGGGTGTTAAACAAGTGCCCAACATGGAACTTAGAAACATTTTATTTGGTGATGAAGTTCATGAGAGAATGAAGGCAGGAAGCTGATGTCGTGGTCACTTTACAAGTGTGAAGTCCTAAGTGCTGGCCTTGGACAGGAGTAAAGTGAATGGGAGGAAACTGAGAACTGTAGGCAAGAGGAAGAAAGAACTGATGGACTGGACGACTGATTGCATGCAGGAGGCTGGGAAGAGGGAGCATGCTGAGACAACAGAGATCTTGAGTCTCGTTGACCTTCCAGGTATGTCTGTCACCTACAGCCTATAACATTCATGATTTATGTGTCCTCTGACACATAAAATATAACAGGTTATTTTCTACCTCGCAGAAACCAAACCAAAGCTTAAATTTCACAAGCAAAACTTGTTTTTCACTCTACAGAATATTAATTCTTTTCTTTTCCTCATTGAATAGCTCCAAAATAAAATTTTTTGGGTTGCCAAACTTGCAACAATTCTCTGTTTTTCAAAACTTTGTATTTTAAAGACCCCTTCCTTGCAATAAAATATGGCTGATTGAAGAGGTATTGTATAATAGGTAATTGCCTAAAACATCTGTAGACTTTTTTTTGAGATTTAGATCACTTCTGTAATGTATGATAAAAATTAACTTAGACTTACTGATTTGGAACTTTTAATAATTTAGGCAGGAAGAAATTTCCATTGTAATTCTCCATAAAAAAGTTTTTCCTCCCTTTTCTCCTTTTTTCAATGGTGGAAAGTTTAAAGTGGATTAAATATAAGAACGAATCATTAATTGCACTTTAGAAAAGTGCTTAGTATACTAAAACACCTGTCCTCTGTATATACAGAAACTACAGTGCACAAACAGGCAGAGAGGTTATATGTATTTAGCCAAACCTGAAGCAATAGTAAAAATAATTAGGGCCATTAGTTCACCTGAGCCACTCCTCAACCTACCATAAAAACAAGAAAACCGATCAATGTCTTTTCTCTGTTTGGTAAAGTCATCAAAGTAAAGTTTTTAAGGCCTATTTGTCTCATTCATATATATATATTTTTTTTTTTCTTTTTTTTTTTTTTGGGCGGCGGGAGACAGAGTCTAGCCCTGTCACCCAGGCTAGAGTGCAATAGTGCAATCTTGGCTTACTGCTACCTCCGTCTCCCAGGTTCAAGCAATTCTCCTGCCTCAGTCTCCTGAGTTAACTGGGATTACAGGCACTTGCCACCATGCCCAGCTACTTTTTGAATAGAGATGGGGTTTTGCCTTGTTGGCCAGGCTGGTCTTGAACTCCTGACCTCAACTGATCCGCCCACCTCGGCTTCCCAAAGTGCTGGGATTACAACCTTGAGCCACTGTGCCTGGCCTCGTATATATTGTTTAATGGGATCATTATTTCATTCATTTCCTTTAATTCAAGTTAGAAATAGCTTGATATTTTTATCAAATGTACCCCATTCCAAATATTTTGGCATTTCTTTTGTTTTCACTGATCTTAAAGGATTTTTCCTAACATGAGCAGATCTTCTGAAACTATTATAAGTATGTGAACATACTCAACAAAGTAAGTTCAAGTAAATAACTTAAAAACTTATTCTTGGGCAACATTTATTGACTTAGTTCTAGTTAGCAATGCACTTAAATAGCATTTCTTTAAATAAAACTTCTTGGTTCTAATTTTTAAATTGTTTAAACTGATCTACCCCTGATGAAGAGAAGGAATTGAAAAGTAAATATGACTATACTAGCAAATATGCATATAGTTACATATTCACTTTGAATGAATGCTGACATTTAAAAAACACCATATGGCACAAACATAAATATGTGTGTGTGTATAGGAGTACTTAACAGTGGTACAAATTTCCAATCACCCCAGTCTAAACATCTGATTTAAATTTGTTCCTTCTGCTGAATGCCAGATATGCAGGTTAGGATCAAGTAAAACAAGCCCATTTCAATAAAGTCTAGAACTAACCAGTGCCCTCATATTTGTGGTGCACATTAATTTTTTTAAGTGAAGAATAGTAGAGAATGAAGAATGAAGTTTCTCTTTGTTCCTTCACTTTATGTTATAGATTTGATGGTACTCTCATATATGTAAGGGTGAAATTACCTCTTTGCAAGAGAAAACAAAATTTTTAGGATGTGGAAGCACCCAACAAAAGCAATGCCTATTTCCACACAGTCTAAGTTGAAAACAATTTCTGTGGATAACCAAATTTGCTTAATTTTCTATGCCATCCAGCCATTTGCTAAAGCAGTGGTAAGCCCAGTCCTAGGATGTCTAATTAATGATATTATGAGAAGATATGTTCTGTTCCAAATGAGTTTAGCTTGAACTGATAAAATTCCTGTGAATCTTCCCAAATTCTTATGAAACTAGGCAAGCATCTCAGATGTCAGCTCCTTAAGGACAGGGATTTTTGTCTCTTTATTCACTTCTGTATCTTTGACTCCTAGAATAGTTCCTGGTGCATAGCAGGTACTCTTTATGTATTTGTTGAATTAAATCAATACAATTAAATCTTGTGCCTGGGTTGCTCAGAATAGTTTCCTTGACTTAGGGAGAATTTAGTGAAGTGATGTTTAAAATATTATTATAGCATGTTACAGTTGAGTAGAAGAACCAACTAATGTAATGATTCTTAAACATTGGTCAGCATGGTTAATGGAGGACAAAAAAAAATTACAGGAAAAGATCTCTTGCTAAGAATAAGATTGCCTACGGACAAAGGCTGAGAGAGTGCATTCTCCACTGGACTGTGGTACAGACTAGGGAAAGTGGGTCAGGATTGGGAACATCTGTGAACGGGAGGGCAGCGGGAAAGCTTGTCCTATAGAAAATTAAAAGACAACAGACACCTCATGTGCAACACGAGGCCCATGGGAGCCTGGGGCTTGTTGGTTTGTAAATTTGACCACTTTCTGCCTTCCTGGCAATTCCCATTTAGTAAACCAAAATTCTAGGGACCGAAATGCACATTACATGGAACAACAGGCACAGGCTGATGTTTTGTCTCAGCATTAGGTATTGTCAGATTTGAGCATGTGTAGAGTAGTGCAAATACATACTATATGTTGGGTATCTATCATGGTATTATATTAAGAACTCAAACTCACAGGGATTAACTGTAACATTAAATCACAGTTGAAAAAGTATTGGAATTTGGGAAAGATGATCCTTTTAGATATTCAAAGGTTTTAAGATTAAGCCAAATATCCAAATTATAATTTATGAATAATTTTGTGGTCCCTTTTCTGTCAAATTAATTGGTAAAGAGTTTTTGTGGTGGGGAAATAATACACATGGATCCACAATCCTGTGAAGGCTGCCAGGTCAGTGCCTGACAGAAGTATCTTTTATCGCAAGGAGTCAATTGCAGATCAGGTTAGTTTGTGTGTGCACGTGTATAAAGGTTGTTTACAGATAGAAATTCATCTCTTTTTTTCCATTCTCATAGATTTTATTTGTTTATTGGAGTAAGACACATTGAGATTATCTGGAAGATGAACTATGTATATTCAGCATCTGAAAATCAATATAAAGGCAGGCTTTTAACTTGTGAGAGAAAAAAAGAGAGTAAGACCGGTCATTTGCTTTCTCATCGCTTACCAGCTCACAGTTCCACTTCGTAGTTCCTTTAGGGACCAGTGTCAAAAGGGAATGATAGGCTGTAAACCGTGTTCCTGATAAACCTACTTTATTTGAAAAAGTGTTTGGTCAGAAAATGCTTGGTCCTTACCATGTGATAGGATTCTAAAAGGTCAGAAATCTATAAACACCATGCAAAAACCTTTTTTTATTTATTTTTATTTTTTATTTTTTTTAATTGCGACTGAGTTTCGCTCTTCTTGCCCAGGCTGGAGTGTAGTGGCACGATCTGGGCTCACTGCAACCTCCGCCCCCCGGGTACAAGTGATTCTCCTGCCTCAGCCTCCCGAGTAGCTGGGATTACAGGCTTGCGCCACAACGCCCAGCTAACTTTTTTATATTTTTAGTAGAGATGGGGTTTCACCATGTAGGCCAAGCTGGTCTCGAACTCCTGACCTCAGGTGGTCCGCCCACCTTGGCCTCCCAAAGTGCTGGGATTACAGGCGTTAGCCACTGTGCCCGGCCTAAAAAATATTCTAACTCTGGGACTAGCCTAGGGTAAATATCACAAATATTAATCCTAGACGTTTGGAATCTCTTTTCTCAGCAGTATAAATTGACTTAACGCCGCCCAACAATGCCATTTCTTACTGATGAAAAATTCTCTTTGACAGTAGAGCCAAATAAATGACTGTGAGTTACTAGATTAAGGTGACCTACAGGGCCGTGTCCTTAAAATGGCAGGAGGTTTCCGTGCAAGAGCAGAGACGCCTTCTGGTGGACGGAAGTCAGTGATTTCAGCATGGTGTGGGAGAGGGCACAGGGTCAAGAATTGGAGCCCGGTAAGGCTGGTCGCTTTCCCTGCCTCTCTCAGTTAGCTGTGGAGGGAAGAATGGGATCAGCTTGGATTTCACAGGCCATCCAGTGGCTGGTGGCTTTGGAGTATAACCTGATCTTCCCCCGACCACCTCCCTTTTGTTCCAAATGGGTGAGAAGGTAAAAGAAACAGATACAGAAACCTGTTTTTGCCATTTCTTCTTCCTCTTTCTTTCTAGATCTCTTAGGCATTCCCTCCCCGCTGCTCTCCCTTTACTAAAATATAATGGAATACAGAAACATCTCCTTTCGCCTCATTTTCCATTCCCTTATTATTATTTTAGCTACTAGGAATTAACATTAGGAAGAATCCCAGGAAGGAAAAGCTATAATAAAGATTATCATTTTCAAGAAGGGACCAGCCCAGTGTTTTGTTTCGTTTCAGGTTTTAGGCTCTTTGAGTGCAATTTTCCTCAAGTTGGTGATAAATTTTTAGCCGCTGTGATGTCTTTTCACTTTTTATCACACATCCTCTTGTTTTCTCTAATCTTTTTTAGATCCTTACTTTTCTCTCTACCAAGATTAGTATTCTCTTCAGTGGAAATTTGTGAACAAGGCTATTTTAAAAAATACCGATAAGATATCCTTGTATATTTTCTTCATATATTGCCCCAGCAATATATAGGGCAACATCCTATGTTATAGGATATGTGGACTCAGATTCCTTTCCTTTTCTTTTCTTTTTTTTTTTTTTTTGAGACGGAGTCTCGCTCTGTCGCCCAGGCTGGAGTGCAGTGGCGCAATCTCGGCTCACTGCAAGCTCCGCCTCCCGGGTTTACTCCATTCTCCTGCCTCAGCTTCCTGAGTAGCTGGGACTACAGGCGCCTGCCATCTCGCCCGGCTAGTTTTTTGTATTTTTTAGTAGAGACGGGGTTTCACCGTGTAGGCCAGGATGGTCTCGATCTCCTGACCTCGTGATCCACCCGTCTCGGCCTCCCAAAGTGCTGGGATTACAGGCTTGAGCCACCGCGACCGGCCAGATTCCTTTTCAAAACTATCACCTACCTCCATCCTATTTTACCACCAAAGCTTTTTATTCTTTAAACACAACCAAGTTTTATATTCATTTGTATATGACACCTACGTCAAGGGGTTGATGGGAAGGTTAAATAAGTTAATATATCCAAGTACTTGGATTAGTGCCTGGCAGTGGGTAAGCTCTATGTAAGTCTTTGCTATTATTACTATTATTTTTTATTATTTTTATTTGATAGAAGAATATAGAATATCAATTTCAATTCATCTCTAGTTATGGTTGGATGCAGTTAGCCTTGCAATTGTTTGAACTTTAGAGGTCAACAGATGTATTTCAGTTGAATGAGAAAATACGCTAACCACCTTTTTCTCTGCTCTGCCCAGGGGTGTTCAAATGTCTCCTAATTCACGTTTTCAATTTTTTTTTTTTTTTTTTTTTTTTTTAGATAGAGTCTCACTCTTGTCACCCAGGCTGGAGTGCAGTGGCCCCATCTTGGCTCACTGCAACCTCCATCTCCCAGGTTCCAGTGATTCTCCTGCCTCAGCCTCCAGAGTAGCTGGGATTATAGGCACCCACCACCATGCCTGGCTAGTTTTTATATTTTTAGTAGAGTTGGGGTTTCACCGTGTTCGTTAGGCTCGGCCTCAAGTGATCCACCCCTCTTGGCCTCCCAAAGTGCTGGGATTGCAGGGGTGAGCCACCACACCCAGCCTGTTTCCTAATTCGCTTCTTGCTCACTCTAATACCAGCCAGGAGAGGGGAGTGCTATAGACCCCTCCCTGTTCCACTCCTTTTCTGTTGGCCCCCTAGAATTAGGAATAAGACAGAAGCATATTTTTTGGCATCTTATGTGTTCTCAAAAAAGAAGAGTCATCTTACTTAATAAAGTCCACTTAAATCTGGAAAGCCCTTGCATGGCACACGATATCTCAAGTGGTAGCCTCCAAGCAAAAGATGACTATAGAACCCCCAAAATTCAAGGTCAGGAGACTGAATAATGAATGTCTGTTTATCCACCTGGTGCTTTAAAACTGACCTGTGTTTCCCATAAGATGTCTTGAGGTTGAATTATGTCACAGCAGTAATGTCTTTAACATTGTTGGGTGAGATGATTTGAGAGAGATCAGATTTCATCTGGTGAGTGGCAAGGCTTTACTCCCTCTTATAGTGTACTAAAACAATTAAACATTAAATGCATTTTACTGCAGACTGTTTGACTCACGTGTGCATATTAGAATATGTTTTTCAAAAACCTATGAAATAGGAGCCAAGCTCCCTGTGAATATTTGTGGCGCTCATTAGCAAAGTTATCTCCAGGATGTATGATTTTCAGTTTTTTCTTTCTAATCTTCTTTTGGGAGGATGGAGGATGGGTGGAAATCAATTTTCCCAGCTAGATCTGCATTTTTCCAGTTAGAAAAGGTGTTTCATTTTAATTTGTTGTCTGATGGTATTGAAATATTTTTCCAATCTGTTGTTATTTAAAAGAGCAAACCCTCTTCCTGTCATCATCCATTACCTGGGGCGTTATTTAGTAAGTGCCTTGTTTGTAAACAGAGAGTGGTTTTAAACAGATCTAATCCTGTGGCGATCATGTTTCCAACACTGGAGGGCGGCTGCCTGGCAGCAGCACTTTTCTATGTTTTAGTTTTTTACTTCAGTTCTTCTGAATCGATTATTTCCCCCTAATGTTTCCAGGTGAAGAAATATTTTATGCGTATTATTTGTCAAATCCACATTTCTCTTTCTGCCAAGGAGGATTAGGAATCTCTAGTGAATCAACCTGCTGTAGATAGTTTCCGGGAAAGAGGAGAGGTGAAACAGGAAAAATCCTAGCCCTCTGCATTGTCTTAACCATTTAAACTAACCAGGACAAAGGGTAGCAACACCACTGAATTAACCCACTGCATTGTTCAAAGCCCCTGTCCTCCACGTTCACCAGCACCCCAGCACACTTAACCAAAATGTTTTCTACCTGTGTTTGTTGAAGAAGTACAGATTTTAGGTACTTTGCTGAACTTTTTTTTTCATCCTGATTATTTTGTTTGACAAGAATTTCTAAACTCTTAAGGAAACCAAAATCATTCTGTTTGGCTTCTGATAGTTGAAAATACAGCTATATCTGGGGAATATGATGATAGGGAGGAGTTATTTCTTATGTTTAAAAAAAAAAAAAAACTAAGGAAAACGGTAGCCCTCCTTTCAGCTAGGAAATGACCATGTGTCTCTCCACTGGGGAGCAGCTGCTGGGAGCCCTGGGCTGGCAGGGAGAGCGGGTCTGGGAAGGGGGCTGCGCCAGGCTCTCTCACCAGCTCTGTGAGCGCTGCGTTTTTCCCGGAGCCTTCATTGTCTCCCTGCAAGTCTCATGGCGTTCTTTGTCTGCGGTGGGTAGCTTGTGTCACACACTCGCAGCCCGTTGCACTCAGCAACTGTTCATCCCATTTTCTTTCTTTCCTTCTGTCCTCACTACTCTCCCCCGCCCACTCCCAAAGCCCCTCTCTTTCTTCCTGGTTTTGTGATTCAAGGAATTTGAGATCATTTAGGTGAAATAGAAGCTCAGAAGCTAGGGTTTCTTATGAGCTTCAAAGTGAGGAAACAAGATATGATGCCTTTAAAACTGACAGAGTCCCTGTGTGGATCTGGGAATTACGTTCTTGAAGTAACAGTTTTTAGTTAAAAATACTGGGTGCTAGGGGTTTGGGGGGAAATGGTCCTTCCCTAGCACATTCATAATAAGTAAAGAAACCGTGCTGTTGAGTAACACCCCCATCCACCAATATTCTGGGGTGAGAATCTTGAGAGAACTGCCAGTGCCTTCTGTGCCATTGTTAATAAGAGACAAAGTGTGACAACAAATGCCTTGTGAATTTAAATAGCCAGGTATGGTGTTCAGAAAGGCTTCTGAAATAAACATGCTAATCCACATTCTGTCTTGTGCAAAGTAAAGCATTAAGGGCTTGGTGGAGCTTTACTCTAAAGTGCCTGTGTGCAGTCTCTCTCCTTTTCTTCTCATTACCTATAGCTTACAATGCTTTTTAAGTGATTCTCTTGCTTGTGTGGAGAGCAGGAATGGGAGGAAGGTTGAGTTGATAGGGCTCTTCAAGCCATTTGTAATTTACACAGAAACTTTCCTTGTGGGAACTTAAAGCACTTCACATACGGAAATCATATACCTGGGGCAGACTTAATTCAAGGAGCCCAATCCTTTATTGTCAAAGATATGGAAACTGAGCTTAGGGGATGTTTTGGGATGTTTCCTAGGACACAGAGTTCTAGCTGAGCTAGGACTTGAATCTGGCACTCTTTCAAGACTCTTTCAGGGTCACGTTAGTATCTCGGTTCCCTTGGGAAGATATTGCTGCAAAATGTTATTATCCTTACTTTAAAATGGGGTACACGAAAGCACAGAAAAAGAAAATTGTCCAGTGTTAACCCTTTGTGACAAAGCCAGTGAGCTAGGACACTGTCTTTCTTGCAGTCCTTCTCAGCTATTTGAGTTGAATCATACTGGCCTCAAGGACATCATCCTTGGTCCCTGACATGCCAGGATTCTCATGTCTGCTTGTCTTTCCTGCACTGTCCCATAGCCTATTACCCCTTAATGCTATTTAGTTCTTTTCTCCTTATGCCCAAGGAGTGTCTTGTGTCTGAGAGCTCCCTCTAGAATTTTCCCCTAGGTAACCCAGACCCAATCCATGTTTACAAAGAAGCAATGCTGCTCTCACTTCCAAATGTACCCCAACCCAGTGGTGTAGTAAAAGCAGAACTGGCCTGGGGACAGGAGGTCAAGTCCTTGTGCCATCAACAGTTCATGATACTGATTAACTCCCATGCCAAGTTCCTTCCAGCTCTAGAATCCTAAATCTTCATAGAAATTTTCAGAGAGGAATTTTGAGAAAGAAGTGGTAAATTGAAACATCCACCAAGTTGAATTGTTTTAAAAGCCTCAGGCTTCTGGATATCCAAATAGTCTGACTTTGGAGCTGGGTGCTTGTCCTTGCCATTACTTTCCTGCCACCATAGTGGGCGCGGTTCCAACAGACCCTGCCAGTGCCTACCTGGGGAACCACTGCTGCTGGTAAAGTAGGTCCCTTGGGAATTCTGCAGTACAAGGGTCACTGTGTAAGTGGACAATGAATTTTAATATGCACAAGTTTCCTTTCCGCCAACTTGGATTGGGTATACCTAGTAAACAAATCAAGCGGTACTTGCCACTATATTGTTTTGTTTTCTGTGGTGTGAGAATATTGTGACTCTGCTCCAGGGCATATTATCCTTGAGGGCAGCCACATAAATGACACCGTGTTAGGCAGTGGGGGGTTGCTGCGTAATAAGTAATTAATGATGACAAGTCCTAGATCTTCCAATTATAAGGCTAGTATTTAGAACCTATAGTATGGTGGAATTTAAAGCCGTTATTGTCTTCTGAACATTTACAAATGTACCATGAAAATAAATTTGATAGAAAGTTGACCAGTTTTACTCTTTCCCATCGTGACTTATTAAAAATCATATTTGTGTTTTCTGCTTTTGCTTCCACTTCAGACCTCAATGGAAATAACTTTCAGACTTTAAATCTATTCAAAATGTAATTATAAATTAAACAGGGCAGACATCAGGTAGAGAAAAAAATAAGAAGCCAGACACAGGAAGACAAATGTGCATGATCTCTTAAATAGAGAATCTAAAAAAGTTGAACTCCTAGAAGCAAAGAGTAGAATGATGGTTACCAGGAGTTGGGAGTATGGTGGGAGGGGGTGGGAGATGTTGGTCAAAAGATACAAAATTTTCCATTAGACAAAAGGAATACGTTCAAGAGATCTATTGTACAACGTGGTGACTATAGTTAACAATGTATTGTATACATGAAAATGGCTAAGAATAGATTTTAAGTGTTCTCTACACAAAAAAAGGTAAGTATGTGAGGTAATGCATATGTTAATTAGCTCCATTTAGCCATTGTATAGTGTATACATATTTTAAAACATGTTGCACATCATAAATAAACACAATTTTAATTTATGAATTAAAAATTCATTTTAAAATAATAGTGTTCATTTGAACATTATTTTTTATCATTATTTTCATTTCATTTCAATAATTATCATTATTTTCATCTTTCCATGTTTCTTTGAAAAAGGCATAGTAGTCTCAGTGTGAACCTGGTTTGTTTTTTTGTAAAGAAAAAAGGAAAAAGCCTCCCAGTATAGACTGGCAGTATTTGTTAAGCCAAGGATATGATTAAATAGTGATAAACTTTTGTGAAGTACAGATAGATTTCATTATCCAAACAAGTTACAGTACCTGGGGATAGACTCATTACAGTTTTTATAGAATCATCTGGATATATTGGGAAATATTGTTGGGTTAGTTAATACACAAAATAAAACCTTTGATGGATGCTTGTGTGTATGGACATGCAGACAGGCAGAGTATTTCTCTGGCCTTTTGTTCCTTCTAATTTTGAGCTGTTCCTTATATAAGTGGTGACCCAGGACAGGGCTAGCTCAGTGTCTTAAACACAGCTCTGTGCCGATTCCAACAACTTTGACTTTTTCTCACTCTGTGACTTACTAACTCTGAGACCTCTTGGGGGTATCTTTTAAGCTCTTGGCTCTTCTTTTACTGGAATTATAATACCTGCGCCCTACCTTCCTTAAATTAATATTATAACAGTTATCAGGATATATAGGATAACATCTCCCATAAGAAAGCAATTTGGAGCCTTCAAACTGGTTTCATTATAGAGAAGAAACTCTGCAAATGTGTTTTAACATGGCAAGAACTGATAGTGGCTAAAACTGCAACTGCTCATGGAGAAAATTGGAGTAGTGTGTTGCAAATTTAACACACATCTATTCCATTCCGGGCTGAAACAGCAAAATCAATCTATGTTTTGATAGTTTATTTGAGATTTGGTTCTTTGATCATACTTGCATTGCATTTAAAGGAAAAGAAAGGCCAAATCTTTTCTTTTTTTTTCCTTTTTTTTTTTTGAGATAGCGTTTTGCTCTTGTTGCCCAGGCTGGAGTGCAATGGTGCGATTTCGGCTTACCACAACCTCTGCCTCCCAGGTTCAAGCGATTCTCCTGCTTCAGCCTTCCCGAGTAGCTGGGATTACAGGCATGTGCCACCAAGCCTGGTTAATTTTGTATTTTTAGTAGAGATGGGGGTTTCTCCATGTGGGTCAGGCTGGTCTTGAACTCCCGACCTCAGGTGATCCGCCCACCTCGGTCTCCCAAAGTGCTGGGATTATAGGCATGAGCCACTGCACCCAGCCAAGGCCAACTCTTTTCTTGTTCTTTTTCAGTTGAGGGTGTTATTAACACAGCTAGATCATTGAGCCAATCTTTGTCCCCTTCCCCACCGCCATTCTTCTCCTTTAGGAAGAAAATTCTCAAGGAGAGGTGGGCTGGGATAAAGGTTTGGGTAACTGGCCCTGTAGTTTGGTTTTGATGTAAGTAAAGGGAGACTGGGCTGTGGTGATTAAAGGTCATTCTGGGCCATTTTTCTGGTTGTTGAACCAATTTGTTACATCATCTCAGGCAAATACGTTTATGTGCCTTTAAGGGGCTAGTATTGATTTTTAACTTCACCAGCTGTGGTGAGTTTTAGTTGATGTTGGCAAAGCTCTTTTTATTCCCAGCTTGAATCATGCCATAGGAAGTGCTGTGTTGTTTTTTTTTTCTTCAGGGATAGGGGAATAGAGGTTATGGATCTTCTACTGCTTTGCTGGCTCTTTTTATCTCATAATTTTAGTCAGATAGCAATAAAGAGCCATTGAAAGTAATAAAGTCTTTACCGAGGTAAATGAAGATGACCATGACAGTTTTAATATATTAATCAAATGGTATTGCTGTTTAACCTTAGCAACATCTCAGTCAGACGCTTGCCTGAGATTAACTGAAAAACCCATTGTGACTTTCAAAAGGAAGATCATTCCAAAAAGTAAAATTAGTTATAATTGGATGTTTTGGGGGAGAGACTTTAAAAAAATGGTCCTTAATCATATTCTTCATATGACACTTGGTATACATGTTTGGTGAAACATAGCGGGCAGAAATATCATAGAAATCGGGGGAAAAGCACATTTCTCCCCTAAATGTACCTGGTAATCCACATCTATGAATTGTAGATCATTTACTGAGTTCTTAATGTATATCCAGAACTGAGGCCCCAAATAGCTTAACTTAAATCTTTAATTTATCAGTTGTATTTTTATTCCCTTATAAGAAAATAATCCACAGTTTCAAGTTGGTTCTTATGCACTCAAAAAGACAAATGTTTTATCAGACCTACAAAGAACCGCATGACATTTGACACTCTAAAAGTTATATTGGATGGGATATCAATAATCTAGAGTGCCAAGTCTCTCTGTAGTATCCCCAGCATTTAAAAATAAATGTTGGGTGGGACTTCCAGCTATAGCCAAGTAAGGAAGTCAACAAATCTCCTTAAGAAAGCAAATATAAGGCTGGACAAAATGAACAAAAACAATCACTTCAGTGCTTTGGAAGTTGAATAAGACATACGACAATTGGAAAAGCATTTATACTAGAAAAACTGCTGAACTTTTGTTAGAACAGTGGAAATCTGTGGAATTGTTGCCTAGGGTTGCATCCATTCCTCATGCAGTTCAGTCGTCATGGAGATTCTAGGAGTAGAGGACCACAGTGTGCAAGCACTGGCAGGTTGCTGCTGCTGTCAAAGACCTATTCAATTTGGAATGGTGGACAGTGCTTATGACTAGTGGCATTGTCAGTGGCCATAATGATTTTGGTGGCAGTGGGTTGGGGCTGGCCAGTGGGCTCTATTTTCCTGAGGTTGCAGTTGTGGTTGGAGTAAGCATATCCTCAGATAAGGCTGCCCACATATGCAGTAGACAACAAAGAGAGCCCAAGCAATCTACACACTCCTATCCAGTCTTGAGGCTGAGCACATGCATAGAAGAGATGAGGAAGAGTCTAGTGGAAAGCATAGGCTGATATCCAGTTGAAAATGGCCTGAACTTTGAGTGTGCACCTCTACCCACAGATAGATCCATCAGCAGAGGATGGATGTCCTCCTGGCTCAAGGTGTTTGATCACAATCTGTGTCCAACCATTGGCCAGCCATTAAGCCGTGCAGAAACAGGGGTGACAAATAGGAAGCCAGGATTAAAAATGAAAACGAGAAATTTTTTTTAAAGGCTGAGACGAGACATCAGTGACCTCATACTGCCAGGGAGACAGAATTCACAGAATTAATCCAGGCCAGTTACTAAAGAAATAAACAAACAAAACTGGAAACAACAACCTTCAGGCGAAATATACCAGAATCCAGAATTGCTACATTGTATCATCTTTAATGTCCATTTTCAACAAAACATTATGAGCTATGCAAAGAAAGAGAAGAGTGTAACCCATACTCAGAAATAAGGGAAGTCAATAGAATCTGAGTGTCCCCAGATGTTGCACTTTCAGACAAAGACTTCAAAACTGTTATAAATGTGTTCAACATTATATATAAAACAAGTATAAAAAGACTTTGAAAGGTTGAGGAAAGGCAGACCAGCTTGGGACAAGATCTAGAAGAAATCATGTTTAAAGCATTAAAGGAAAGTGTAACAATAATGACTCAATCAAATATGAATCAATAGAGAATCTTAATAAGACAGAAATCTATTTAAAAAAAATTTTAAAGGACCAAATTCTGGAGTCAAAAGTATAAGAATTGAAACTTTAAACATCATTAGGTGATCTAAGAGCATATTCAACAAGACAGAAGAAACCATCAGCTAATGTGATAGATCAGTAGAAATGATCAAATTTGAAGAACAAAGGAGTAAAGGATTGAAAAATGAGCAGAGCCTGAGAGACTTGTGAAACAATACCAAGCATGCTAACATACATATAATGGGAATCCTAGAATGAGAAGACAGGGAAAGGAGCAGGAAAATATTTGAAGAAATATAGTCAAACACTTCCCAAATTCCTTAATATACATACCCAACAAACAGAACTAACTCTGTGTAGGATTAATATCTAGATACATCATAGTTGGATTGTTCAAAGAGAAGACATTGACAGCACCAAGAGAAAAATGGCTTATCACATATAGGGAGCATCAGTCTGATGAATGGCTGGCTTCTCATTTAAAGAAAAAAAAGAATGACAGAATACTAAAAGAAAAAGATATCGGCTAAGAGTCCTGTACCTTCTGTACCTAACCGAACTATCTTGCCAAAACTGAAGGAAAAATTAAGACATCCCCAATTTAAAAAACAAAACAAAACAAAACAAAAACAGAAAAATTGCTGTTAGCATGCCTTTCTTACAATAAATACTAAAGGAAATCCTTAAAGCTAAAAAGATGACTCCAGATAACTAGAATCCACAGGAAGAAATGGAGAGCACTGGAAATGGTAAATATGTGGGTTAATATAAGTGACTACATAATTATATTTATCTTATTTTTTATACCTTTAAAAGACATGAAATGATATAAAGCAATAATTTTAACACTACTATTGAGTCGATAGCAAATGTAGATGTATATGACATATAGATCACAGTAATAGCACAAAGAAGGTGGGAGGGAATGGAGCTCTATTGGAGCATATTTTCTGTGTTTTACTGAAACTAAGTTCGTGTTAATCTGTAATAGATGACAATAAGTTAAGGTGCATATTATAACTTTCAAAGTAACCACGAAGAAAATAACTCAAAAATTAGTAAAATGGAATTAAAGAAATTAAACTGATAAGCAGAAAATATGTATTTAACACAAAGGAAAGCAGTAAAGGAAGAGGAACAACAAAAAAATGTTACATAGAAAAATACCAAAATGACCTTTTAAAATCCTAACTATATCAAATATATATATGTAATTTTTTTTTTTTTTTTTTGGAGATGGAGTCTTGCTCTGTCACCAGACTGGAGTGCAGTGGTGCGATCTCGGCTCACTGCCAACCTCTGACTTCCTGGTTCAAGCGATTCTCCTGCCTCAGCCTCCCAAGTAGCTGGGATTACAGGCACATGCCACCACACCTGGCTAATTTTTGTATTTTTAGTAGACATGGGGTTTCACCATATTGGTCAGGATGGTCTCGATCTCGTGACCTTGTGATCCACTTGCCTCAGCCTCCCAAAGTGCTGGGATTACAGGCGTGAGCCACCATGCCCGACCCAATAATATACTTAATGTGAATGGTCTAACCACTCCAATCAAAAGGCAGACATTGTCAGACCGGATTAAAACACACACACACACACACACACACACACACACACACACGATACAACTGTATACTGTCCATAGAAACATTACTTTTCACTCAAAACATATTAGTATAAAAGTAAAAAAGTAAAAAATGATTTGCTATGCAAATACTAATCATTAACATCTACAAAAACGTATTTTAAGAACTATTACTAGAGACAGAAGGATGTTTGATAATTATTAATATTTCATAATAATTAAAGGATCAATGAATCAAGAATATACACCAACTATATATTTATTAGTATATTCAACTAAGTGCAGAGCCTCAAACGTGAAACAGCAACACATGGAACTGAAGGAAGAAATAGACAATAATTCAATAACACTAGTCAAATATTTCAATACCCTGCTCTCACTAGTTGATAGGATAACCAGAAAGCAGGCTTTCTCTAATCACCAGTGCTATAGAACACTGGAACAACACTGTTAACCAAATCACGAATGAAAAATGAGCCACACTACTTACCCAACAGAATTTAAATGTAAAGTTGGTTAATATCTGAAAATTAATCAATGTAACATAATGTATTAATAGACTAATGGGCAAAATCCATGTTATCGTTTCAATAGACAAAGAAAAATCATTTGACAAAACCCAACACCCATCTGTGATAAAAACTTCAACAAGTAGGAATAGAAGAAAACTTCCTCAACCTGATAAAGGACATCTATAAAAAACCCCACAGTTAACATCATATGTAATGATGAAAGATGATATGGTTTCCCACTAAAGCAAGGAAAAAGGAAAGGATCTTTATTCTTGCCACTTACATTTAACATTATACTAGAAGTTCTAGACAATGCAATAAGGCAAAAATAAAGGAATCAAAAATGGAAAGTTTCTTCACAGGTGACTTGATCCTGTTATGTATAAAATTGTAAGGAATACACATACACACACACACACACACACAGACACACACACCACCAGCACCACCAACAACAATTAAAACTAATAAGTGAATTTAACAAAATTGCAAAATACAAGATTAATATACAAAAACGTTCCATTTCCATTCATTCATTTATTCATTCATTCATTTTAGAGACTGGGTGTCTCTCTGTTGCCTAGGCTGGAGTGCAGGGGCACAATCATAGTTCACAGTAACCTCAAACTCCTGAGCTCAAGTGATCCTCCCACCTCAGTCTTCCAAGTAGCTAGAACTGCAGGCACGTACCACCATGCCCAACTACTTTTTTTCTTTTTAGAGATGGGGTCTTGCTATGTTGCCCAGGATGGTCTCAAATTCCTGGCCTCAAGCAATCCTCCTGCCTCAGCCTCTCAAAGTGCTGTGATTACAGGCACGAGCCACTGCACCTATCTGCATTTCTATTATAAAGAACAAGCAATCTGAAAGTTAAATTAAGAACCCAATTCCATTACCAATAATATTGAAAAAGAAAGACTTAAGACTAAGTTAGCAATAGAAGTGTAAAACTATATTATACACTGAAAACTATAAAATATGACTGAGAGAAATAAAAGATCTTAGTAAATGGGGAGACATTCCAGTTCATGGATTGGAAGATTCAATATTGTCAAGATGGATATTTTCCCCAAACTGATCTGTAAATTCAACACAATTTCTGTAAAATACCAACTAGATTTTTTGTGGAAATTGACAAGCTGGGCCTCAAATTTATGTGGAAATGCAATAGAGCTATAATTGAAACTGTTGTGCAAAATCTGAACAAGAGTGGAGGAGTTGCTCTACTCTGTCATATTTTAAAATGTAGTATAAAGTGAAAGTATTGAAGGCAATGTGGTATTGGTGCAAGGATAATCATATAGATGAATGAAACAGAATTTTGAGAGTCCAGAAATAAACGCGTATATTATGGTCAGTTGGTTTTCAGCAAAGGTGCCAAGACAATACAATGGAGAAAACTATTATCTTTCATCAGATGTTCCTGGAACAATTGGATATTCACATTACAAAAAGGTAGACCCCCATGTCACACAAAACACAAAAATTAATTCAAAATGTATATTTGGCCTCAGTGTAAAAGTTAAAACTATGAAACATCTAAAATCATAGAAGAAAATCTTTGTTACCTGGGTTTTAGCAAAGAATTCTTAGATACAACACCAAAAGTATAATCTATATAAGAAAAATCAGTAAGTTGAACTTTATCAAAATTAAAAACTTTTTTTTTTTTTTGAGACAGAGTTTTGCTCTTATTTCCCAGGCTGGAGTGCAGTAGCATGATCGCAGCTCACTGCAACCTCCGCCTCCCAGATTCAAGCAATTCTTCTGCCTCAGCCTCCTGAGTAGCTGGGATTACAGGCGCCTGCCACCACACCCAGCTAATTTTTTGTATTTTTAATAGAGATGAGGTTTCATCCTGTTGGCCAGACTGGTCTCAAACTCCCAACCTCAGGCAATCCACCCTCCTTGGCCTCCCAAAGTGCAGAGATTACAGGCGTGAGCCACTGCACGCGGCCAAAATTAAGAACTTTTGAGGATCAGAAGAGAAGATTAAGAAAAGGAAAAGATAAGATAAAAAGAACCATACTGGGAGAAAAATGTTTACAAATTATATATCTGATAAAGGACTTTTATCCAAAATGTATCTATGTAATATTTGTGTGTATGTATGTATGTATGCCTTTTTTTTTTTTTTTGAGACAGAGTCTCACTCTCTCACCCAGGCTGGAGTGCAGGGGTGCCATCTTGGCTCACTGCTACCTCCACCTCTTGGGTTCAAGCGATTCTCCTGCCTCAGCCTCCTGAGCAGCTGAGATTACAGGGGTGTGCTGCCGTACCTGGTTAATTTTTGTATTTTTAATAGAGACGGGGTTTCATCCTGTTGGCCAGGCTGGTCTCAAACTCCTGACTTCAAGCGATCTGCCCGCCTCAGCCTCCCAAAGTGCTGGGATTACAGGCATGAGCCACTCTGCCTGGCCCTATATGTCTATATTTTAAACACTCTTGCAGCTAAATATTAGAATATAAACAATTCAATTAGAAATGAGCAAAAGATTTAAATAACTGCAAAACAGATAAACATGAAGTATGTCCTCAATATTACTAGTTATGGGAATGTGAATTAAAATCCAAGGGGACACCATTTCACACCACTGGAATGGCTGTATTTAAAAAGACACAAAATAGGCTGGGTGTGGTGGCTCATGCCTGTAATCCCAGCACGTTGGGAGGCCAACGTGGGGAGATCATAAGGTCAAGAGATCGAGACCATCCTGGCCAACATGGTGAAATCCCATCTCTACTAAGAATACAAAAAATTAGCTGGGCATGGTGGTGCACGCCTATAGTCCTAGCTACTTGGGAGGCTGAGGCAGGAGGATCACTTGAACCCAGGTGGTGGAGGCTGCAGTGAGCTGAGATCGCACCACTGCACTCCAGCCTTGCAACAGAGTGAGACTCTGTCTCAAAAAACAAAAGCAAAAAAAGACACACAATAACAATTATAGGTAAAAGTGTGGAATCTGAAATTCTCATACATTACTGGTGGGAGTGTAAAATGGCACAGCCGTTTTGGGAGAAAAATGTGACAACAACTTTAAACTCTAAGAAAAACTTATCATGTGGATCAGCCATGCTACTCTGAGGCCATGACACTCTTAGGAATCTACCCAGGAGAAATGAAAATATAGCCACACAGAAACATACACAAATGTTCATAACAGAATCATTCTTAGCTAAAAACTGGAAACAAGCCAAGTTGTCCATCAACTAGTAAATAAAATATGATACAGCCATACGATGGAGTACTTCACAGCAGTTATAAGGAACTCGATGCCTGCTGCAAGATGGATACCCCCCAAAACTATGCTAGTTAAAAAGAATCCAGATACAAAAGACTACATTTATATGATTCCAATTATGTGAAATGTCTAGAAAAGGCCGATTTGTGGAGACACAAAGTTGATCCGGGGCTGCTTTGTATTGGTTATGGGAGTGGAAATTAACCCAAACAGGCATGATGAGACATTTTTGGAGTGATGGAAGTGTCCTCAAACTGGATTGTGGTGATGATTGCAAAGCTCTCAAATATATTGAATTGTACACTTGAAATTTTTTTTGAATTATATACTTAAAATAGGTGGTTTGCTGTTGTTTTTTTGAGACAGGGTCTTGCTGTGTCACCCAGGCTGAAGTATGGTGGCATGATCATGGCTCACTGCAGCCTCGACCTCCTGGGCTCAATGATCCCCCTGCTTCAGTCTCCCAAAGCTCTGAGATTATAGGTGTGAGCCACTGCGTCTGACCTGGTGGACTTTATATGTAAATTTTACCTCAGTAAAACAATTTATTTCAAAAGAAAGTCTATTGGCACAGAAATAACTTTTTAACCTTCAATAATAATGTTTTCAAGAACAAGATTTATGTTGGAAATATGTATTAAATGATATTAGTATTACCATTTAAAGTTTGTAAACATTGTTCTTATTAAACATCTTTTCAGCACATGTTGATTCATGATTATTAGAAATAGTGTGGTGATGAGGGTTTATTTTTATTTACTTATTTTTTTTTTGAGACAGAGTCTCGCTCTGTCACCCAGGCTGGAGTGCAGTGGCACAGATCTCAGCTCATTGCAAGCTCCGCCTCTCGGGTTCACACCATTCTCCTGCCTCAGCCTCCCAAGTAGCTAGGACTGCAGGCGCCCGCCACCACGCCTGGCTAATCTTTTTGTATTTTTAGTAGAGACGGGGTTTCACCGTGTTAGCCAGGATGGTCTCGATCTCCTGACCTCGTGATTCGCCCACCTCGGCCTCCCAAGGTGCAGGGATTACAGGCGTGACCCACTGTGCCCAGCTGACCAGGGTTTATTTTCTTACATGTTATTTTAAGCCTCTCAAGTAAATATAAAGATTTCTCTATAGTGAGGTTGTCTGTATAACTCTGTAGAAGTTATAGTCAGCAATACTTCAGACTCTGAAAAGTGTGAAAAGTGAAAAAAATCAAGATTACTTTGTTGAAACAAAACAATTAATTTCTTCTGATTCCATCCTATTTCTTTTCTTACAGTCCTGATTTTTTTCTTTTACCTAACAATATACTTTAAAGATACTTAATATTTAAAATATTTAAATTATTCTGGAAGTGAATCTGTCTCTCTCTCTCTCTCTATCTGTGTGTGTGTGTGTGTGGGGGTGGGTGGTGGGGTGCAGGGGTGAGCAGTGGTACTAAGGGCAGAGACTGGATGAATAAAATTGTTAAATTACTGGCTATGGCATGAACATATTCACATGTTCCCTGTTGCTATCCAATCCTTTAAAGGCCTTGGCTTTCAGTGAAGAAGGGTAGCCTGACAAAAACACCTAGGTAGTGAGACAAACCGGAGGAAGCTTTTCACCAATGGCTTGGAAATGCATGTGGGATAGGAAGCAGGCAGCATTTCTGGGCTTCACCGTGATTCCTGTGGGCTCCATGACTCATGGACCGTGAATCATAGCATCCCACACTGAAGATGGCTGAGCCGAAAGGTTAGACACATTTAGTGACAAGTTCAACAAAAACTTTGTTCAGATGTGCATGATACAGGTAAGAGGGAGGAAGATCAGGCAAAAGGCAGCAGAAGCCGTCGGGCTTGTTTCATCCTTAGATGCTGCCGCAGGGGAGGCTGATGGTTCTGATTTTCTGATTTTCCTGGCCACCTCTCCGGGCAAGTGCTCCAGAGACCTCATTATTTCATTAATTCTCACAGTGCCCTTGTGGTATAAGTAAGGTGGCACCTATTATTAGGAACATTTTTGTTAATGGGACATGAATGAGTCCATTCAGAGTGGTATTTTATTGGAGGACAATGCCTTTGGTAGTTCTGGGAGCTTTGTATCCTTGGCCAAGATTCCTGCTTCTGTCCCGTCCAGAGCCCTGTCTCTGGAGTGTGCTCTCGATGGACAGAGTTTATAAATCGTCGAGGAGGGGCAGTTCTGCCAACTGAGGCGACTTGCAATTTAATAAGTGTGTAGCCAGCAGCTGCCTCTGCAAGGAATGAAGAGAAGAAGCAGGTTCAACAGTGAGCAGTCACTTCCATCAGCGATGCTGAGCAGGGGTAGAGCAGAGTGATGAAAAGCAGCAGGTTGAACAGTGAGCAGTCACTTCCATCAGCGGTGCTGAGCAGGGGTAGAGCAGGGTGATGAGAAGCAGCAGGTTGAACAGTGAGCAGTCACTTCCATCCGCAGTGCTGAGCAGGGGTAGAGCAGGGTGATGAGAAGAAGCAGGTTCAACAGTGAGCAGTCACTTCCATCCGCGGTGCTGACCAGGGGTAGAGCAGGGTGATGAGAAGCAGCAGGTTGAACAGTGAGCAGTCACTTCCATCAGCGATGCTGAGCAGGGGTAGAGCAGGGTGATGAGAAGCAGCAGGTTGAACAGTGAGCAGTCACTTCCATCAGCGGTGCTGAGCAGCAGTAGAGCAGGGTGATTCCTTCAGGACTGTGTGCTATTTGAAAGTGATTGCCCCTGTTTAATAGGGGTAAGATAAGGACACGTCCATCTCACTTCCTCAGCCAGTGATCTTGCTTGTCAGTTGGGAGCTGCTTGTTAGTCTAGAGTGTTTAACCTCAATTTTATTGAGATGAAGTTTACATACAACAAATGCACCAATTTTAAGTACACAGTTTGAGTTTTGACAAATGCATACACCGTTGTAACCACCACCCCAGTCAAGATGCAAGTATTTCTACTCTCTTAAATGCTCTCTTTTGCCCCTTCCTGTCCCTGTTTTGTATAAGTTTACGATGGGACAACTAAAGAACTGAAGTGATCTGTAAATGGCAGTGGATGGGAGCCTTTAATGAACTTAGACTTTTATGTGCTCTCCAGCTCGTGAAACGGGAATTTTTCTTGTCTGGAAAAACTATTAAAATCCAGCAAAAAAATACACCTCAAGGATTAAGTGTGGGACAACTCTTCTAAGGCATTTCCTCCTTTTCAATTAGTTCCCATTATTGTTAAGCCTAAAGGTCCTTCAGAGTCATAATGGTAGGACAGACAGTTCACTGTTTTCTTTTTTTTTTTTTTTTGAGACTGAGTCTTGCTCTGTTGCCCAGGCTGGAGTGCAGTGGCACGATCTCGGCTCACTGCAGCCCCTGCCTCCCAGGTTCCAGTGATTCTCCTGCTTCAGCCTCCCGAGTAGCTGGGATTACAGTCACGTGCCACCAGGCCCAGCTAATTTTTGTATTTTTAGTAGAGATGAGGTTTCGCCATGTTGGCCAGGCTGGTCTCGAACTCCTGACCTCAGGTGATCCACCCGCCTCGGCCTCCCAAAGTGCTAGGATTATACTGTCCTTCCTTCCTTCCTTCCTTCCTTCCTTCCTTCCTCCCTCCCTCCCTCCCTCCTTCCCTCCTTCCCTCCTTCCCTCCTTCCCTCCTCCCTTCCTTCCTTCCTTCCTTCCTTCCTTTGTTCCTTCCTTCGATGGAGTTTTGCTGTGTTACCCAGGCTGGAGTGCAGTGGCATGATCTCAGCTCACTGCAGCTTCCACCTCCTAAGTTCAAGCGATTCTCCTGCCTCAGCCTCCCAAGTAGCTGAGATTACAGGTGCCCGCCACCATGCTTGGCTAATTTTTTTGTATTTTTAATAGAGATGAAGTTTCATCATGTTGGCCAGGCTGGTCTCGAACTCCTGACCTCAGGTGATCCACCCGCCTCAGCCTCCCAAAGTGCTGGGATTACAAGTGTGAGCTGCAGGGCCTGGCCACAGTCCACTGTTTCATAAAAGACTTGTGCTAAACGAAGTGTCCAGGCGGGAAGGTGCACCAGACTCCACGTACCGACAGCTCTGTGATTCATGCCGAGAACTCCCACACAGTATCATCTTTCTAAATGGAGATGACCGCAGGGAGAACAAAGATGCCACGCCCCAAGAAGAGATGAAACAGGTTTATATTTTGACATGCTAGAAACACAGGCTGATTTTTCTTTTTCAACTTCTCATGGACACCATAAAGAATGGCATACAGATGGAGGCATTCTGGACATACGTTCCCACCACAGAACAAAAAGATGAGACATGACATCATAACAACCCAACGCTATGGTGACTGGCAGTATTCAGAAACAATAGACACCTGTTTTTCGGCCTTACCATGGCCTCTGCCCAGTCATTTTCTTTGAAGCTGTTTGCTCTCAAAAAACTGCTGTCCAGGAGACGTCGTATGATGCCAAAATATTTATAAACTGTCCTCCCTCTGGGAGTGAGGGAGAGGGAGAATATTGCTTGTCTTAAAATAAACCTTAATGTAGGGCAGGTGAGTGGCTAATTTATCCATTTATCTTTTTAACATGAAGAAAAAGCAGCCTGCTTTTCTGCCTGGTCTACAGTGGGAACAGTGGCTAGCTCACAGATCGCTTCTCACACAGCCCGAACCTTTTCTAAGTGGCAGGTCGGCAGCCCTCAGGTTGATAGTGCAGAAGTGCTAAGTGCATTTGAGTGGTATCATTACTGGTCTCTAGTAATTGATTACTGTCCATGGTGAAATATTCAGGGCAAGCACACAGCCAATAGCAATCACTTAATCCATCGTGGCTGTTTGCTCCTCATCTCCTGAGACCTATCGGCCACATGCTATCCAACCCCACCAGGCACATTGCCGATGGCTGCTTTGTGTGCACAATTCACTGTGTATTTACTGTGTTTCCTGCGTTAACCAGAGCCACTGGCTTTAGTGAACAGGGGAAGGCCAGGGAGGCTCTTGCTTTCCAATGTCAAGTTTGCTCTCTGGTTCACCTCTTTGGCCTCTATTTTTGTAGAGATTTATGATTCATTGGCATTGGTTTTCATTGCTTAAAAAAAAAAAAAGTAAGTCGAACGATGTAGTGGTTATATTAGGAATATTAATTGAAAGACTTGAGATAGGTTGATTGGAATAAGATCCAGGAGGGTTGTTTGTAATGCAGATTTTTTAGAAACAAGAAGTGGGAGAATAATGAATAACAACCAGAACTAATCAGTTTTGTGTGTATTTAATCCAGTGATAATGACTAAAAGTATTTCTTTTAAATAAAAAGAAGTAGAAATTCAGTGGCTACACCATTTTCTCGGCTTTCTTCCAAAATGCTCTATCCTTGGATCTTGGCAAATATGTCTGTCCCTGATGTATGCTAAGGAAGTGTTATACTCAGCCCAAGCAAAAACATAATAGGAGGAGGAAGAGGACAGCTGAAAGGAGAAGAATAAACAAATGACTACTGCGTGTGACAGCACTCTGATGACAAGGGATGACCCTGTCCACAATGAAACTCGGAAAAAAACCAATTTGTATTTATCAATCCATAGGAAACAATGAGAGCCATGGGTGGCAGAAAGCACGTGCTGGTCTGCTCTTCTGCTTACCCTGAGCCTGCTTTCCGCAGAGCTGGAAGAAACATAATGAGGGCTGGATATTTACAAAAGAGGATGCTCCTAATGAACTTGGGAAGCCAGCAGGAATGAAGTTGAGAAGAGAAGGATGAGGCATGGCCTCAGAGACAGCAAAGAGATCTGGTCTGTTTCCATAGCCACTCTTAAAGAGACTGCATTCCAAAATGTGTTTAATGAAATTGCTATTAGGGTCTCAGTGGAGATCTTTGTTGCCTCTTTTAGTGTGGTTTGCTTAAACTCTTCCTGGTGTCTGTAGCACATGGTAGAACTCTAGCTAATTCCCCACAGGCTAGGGCAAATATGGCCATGTGTGTAGTGCCTCTGAACGAGCCTTTCCCTGGGCAGCCCCCTTGACAGGTCCATCTCTAAACAGCACAGAATCTTAATCTTTGTACATATGCATTCCTCATTTGGGGCTGCTTAGCTAAATGACATAAACAGCTGGTTTAAGTGATTCACAAGTTAGTTGGGGATGTTTCACTGTTGCTCACAATCTATTTTAGCTCAAGGAAACAAATACGCACACCTAAAGGCACTGACCTTTTGTTGTATGCAGTGAGACTTCAGTTGTTGCATAGAGTGTTGTCATAATCCTTCTGCTTATTGGCCAACATGTGATGTACTTTATGATTTGAAGATCTTTAAGATTTGAGCATACTGTGCTCCATGGTCATGACTAGGTTTCCCTTCTGTGTCTGGGGTTATGTTCCTACCCTCACTCTTGAGACATTGGCATTGAAAACTAAAATAGTTGCCTGTAAGAAAGATCAACTTTATTACTTCTAGACTTGGCTTGTGCTGTGCTAATACCTGTCACCTTGTAGGAAACTTTAAAAACTCTTGTTAGTTTGGCCTGTTTTTAAAACTTTCAGAGATAGTCTTTGAGGATGTCTTACTATGCTAAAGAAAAGCTGACTTTTGTGTATAGAAAAATATCATCTAGTGGTGTTTCCATGTCATAATGAATGTCCTCTAATCAAAAACTGCCAGAATCTATATTTGCCATATTAAATTGCAGAAAGCTGCAACAGCTGTCTTGTTCTGTGTTTGCTATTCCATTTATACCATCTGTGATAGTTAGTCTTATGTGTCAACTTGATGGAGCTATACTGCTCAGTTACTTACCAAACACTAACCTGGGTGTTGCTGTGAAGGTATTTTGTAATGTAGTTAACATCACTAACCAGTTCCCTTGAAATAAAGGAGATTACCCAGGGATATCTGGGTGGGTCCGATCCAATCAGCTGAAGGCCTCAAAAGCAAAAACTAAAGAAATTCTGTCTCAAGACTGCAGCATAAAATCCTGCCTGAGTTTTCAGCATGCTGGCCTGCCCTACAAATTTCAGACTTGCCAGCCCCCACAGTCGCATGAGCCAATTCCTTAAAATAAATCTCATGTTGGTTCTGTTTTTTTTAGAGAACTCTGATACACTATCTAAATAGTATATTTGAAAGAGCAGAAGCGAAGTATTTAGCCTTGTCTTGTGATCCTCTTTTGTGTAGGTTATGCTGTAATAAGTGGATGCCTAATTGTGTCAGGAAATTAGGTATGTTGACTTTTTCATACAAAGCAAGAGGAACACAGAAATTGGTATCCATGCTTGTTAAAATATGTATGAATCCTCTGGCTACTCCTCCCCATTCACAGTTAATTTTAGAACCTTGGTTACTATCCTTTTCTTTCCATCCCAACCCCTGTCAATATATTTGATGATATCACTATCCATCTATTTTCATGGATTTGTGGCTTCTTGATCTCCTCACTTGCAATATATTCTCCTCCACCCCATGCGAACCATCTATTCTCAAGGCCACCCTGTTGACCTGTCAACAGCAATAACTGATCTTACCTTCAAATAGCCCACTACTCCACTGCCACCTCCTGTTCTGGCTCCCACTTCTTGACTTTATCAAAACTCATCCCATCTGCAAACCCCACCGTGTTTTCCTGATACATTATTTCCCTCTTAAACCAACTCAGATCTCCATTATTATAATTGCATCTGTATGTCTACTCATTACATTCTCTCCCATCTTATCCTCCATTAAACTTGACTGGCAAAATCCAAGCCCTGGTTAAATCCATCTACCCAGCTACTGTGTGCCTGCATCGCAGCTGCTGGACATCACTGGAGTAAAACACACGGGGGTGCTGACCATTCCCTCTTGAAACTCTTGACAATGGATTCTCAAGTGGATACTCCACTGCCCAGCACACTTACTCTGCCTTCCCTAGTGTGTTTGCTTTTTCACTTTCTAAATGATATTTTACATCTTTGCCCTCCTCTAGTACTGTTTTCCATGTTACCAAATCTAGCACAGATCGAGCACCCCAAATCCAAAAATCTGAAATCTGAAATGCTCCACTATCTGAAACTTCTTGAGTGTTGACATGAAGCTCAAAGGAAATGCTCACTGGAACATTTTGGGTTTCGGATATTTTTTGGATTTCAGATGCTCAACCAGCAAAGTATAAGGCAAATATTCCAAAATCCAAAAAATAAAAATTCAAAGCCTTTCTGGTCCCAAGCCTTTTGGATAAGAGATAATCAACTTGAAGTCACTTTTCTGTATTTATTTACCTCTCAGCAACATTTAACCTGTTGACGATTACCTCTCTTCTGTAACATAGGTATTCTGGCTGGTCTGAAGACGCTATATATTGTATGACTATTTTTAGGACATTCTGTAAAAAGCAAAACTTTGGAGATGGTAAACAGATCAGTGGTTACCAGGGATTTGGGAGGAAAGGAGGGTAGAATAGGTGAAGCGCAGGGATTTTTTAGGGTGGTGGATATACTCTGTATAACACCACAAAGGTGAACACGTGACACTACATATGTCAAAATCAGTGGAGTTTTACAGCACAAGGAATGTACCTTTATGTGTGGAAATTTAAACAAAATATTTAGGAGATCAGAGGATCCCAAGAAGGAATGCAGACTGTGACAAAAGAATCTAACTATCACGAATATATGAATTTACCTCACTGAAGGAATTGGGCGATAAAGATGCTGACCTAAGTAACTTTGAAAATGCGTAGAGACTGCAAAACTGAAGGCAAAAGCAGTTGTATATAAGCATTGTGCTCTGATTGATCGTTTTTTTCTTAGAGGAGGTGCAGATAAACACTTCTGAAACAACATATGATATATTGGAATTGAATGATTAAATAAGTAGATGGTGGGAGGCAGGTTTCTCACTATTGAAGTGGAGGTTACAGTGAAGCAAGGAGAGTAGGCTAGAGTGGTCTATGTGGTGATGTATTAGAGTTGAAAACATCAGTATGAACTCATGTTTAGCTTAATATAGATACAGATGTATGCATATACATCAATATGTAATAGATATGTATATATACGTAGGTTAGCATTCACACACATATGCCCTTGCTCTGTCAGTTGAAAGGGCCTAGGAATTACACCACAGCAACAGTGAACACATGTGGGACCCGCACCTTGGTTTCTAATACCATTCTCCAGTAAAAACAACCATAGCTTCTTGAAGAAATGGCTGATTGTAGGGCTGGGGTGGGAAATAGAGGAGCCAGAAGAATCTTGTAACAGCAAGAGTTAAGGAAGTATTCAAAAAAACTCCCATAATAATAGGGGTATGTCAAAAGGGCACGGGAGCCAACTGAACAAGTGCTTAAGGTTAAAGCTGGGACAATCTGAGCAAAATAAATAAAGTAGCATGGGATTATAACTGAAAGTATAAAATAAACATCCATGAATCTACACTGGTATAAATAAGTGATGGAAAAAAATCAATGTGGAAAAAGACAAATCTATCACACAGAAGAATTCCAAATAATTTGTGTAGAATCTCCACCGTCAAGGAAGTGGAGCATAATTTCCCACTCTTTGAATAGATCTGCACATAGTGACTTCCTTTTGAAGAGTACAGTAGAAAAAGGAGGGGGGGAGAAGGAGTCACTTTACAATGAGGAAAATGGCAAATACTCCTGAGCTAGATGATGAAGCTTCAAATCAGTCGTGATAAATCATGTTGATATCATGCATCCTTGATATGACGTGATGAGAATGGCACTTTATCTCTGGTCTTCTTCCTGAAAATCTATAACACGGGTCTAGCCATGAGAAAAACATCAGACAAATCACAGCTGAGACATTCTACAAGCTTGTCAGTCTCTAAATAGCTGGCCCATCCTCTCCAAACTGGTTATCTATAACAAGGAAAGCCTGAGGAGCTGTCCCTGCCAAGAGGAGCCTAATGAAACATAATGACTAAATGTAATGTTGGTATCTTGGATGAGATCCTAAAACACAAAAGTGACATTAGGTAAAAATGAAGAAAATCTGAGTAAAGTATGAATTTTAGTTAATAATAATGTGTCAATATTGGTTCATTAGCTGTGACAAATGTACCATGCTAATATAAGATGTTAATAATAGGAAAAACTAGGTACAGGATATATGGGAACTTTCTGTATTATCTTTGCAAATTTTCTTTACATCTAAAACTATTTATCATGGGCTGAACTGTTCCTCACCCCTGCCCGCAATGTTCATATGTTGAATTCTAAAGCCCTAGTACCTCAGAATAGAACCATATTTGCATATAAGGGCTTTAAAGAGGTGATTAAGTTAAAATGAGGCCATTAGGGTACTACGGCGCTAAGCCAAAGTGACTGGTGTCCTTAAAAGAAAAGAAACACCGGGGTGCCTGTGCACAGAGAGATGGCCATGTGAAGAGGCAGCAAGAAGGCAGCTGTCTGCAAGCCAAGGAGAGAGCCCTCAGAAGAACCCAACCTTGCCAGGACCTTGATCTTGGGCTTCCAGACTCCAGAACTCTGAGAAAATAAATGCCTGTTGTCTAAGCTGCCCAGTCTGTGGTATTTTGTTATGGCAGCTCTAGGAAACTAATATACTATTTCTAAAATAAAAGATTGTTTTTAAAAACAACATTGGCATTCTTTCTGTTCTCAACCCAGAGCTTTTGCCTGGAACGCTTCTTGTAATTCAGATTTTAGCTTAAAATCAACAGAGAGTAGTATTCTCTGGCTACGCAATTCTCTACTGCAGTATCCTATTTTACTTCTCTGAGTGAGGCTGACCACCAATAGTTTTTTTATTATTATTATTATTATTTGTTTATTCATGTATTGCCTGTCTTCCTGCAGCAGAATATGAGTTCCTTGAGAGGAAGAACCTTGGCTGTCATGTTCACTGCTGAATCCACCAAATGCCACCATCAGTGCTGACTACATAGTAGACACTCAGTGGATATTTGTTGAATGGACAATGAATCCCCCAGGAGTCTGTGGACTCTTGATTTGGATGACTTAACTCTATCATTAGATTAAAAGCACCTTTATGAGTCTTTCTAAGTTAACTGGGATCTAGAGGGTGAGCAGACTACAATCAGGGTAGCCCAGGGCATTAGATTTTTGATATGTTTGGACTCCATGTAAATAAGTAAATCAAGCCTGGGTCTAAACCAGGAATGGAGGCTAGGGAGATGATGTCTTAGCCAGAACTCTCACAAAGCTTCAGAGACTGGGAAAAAAAATCAAGTCAAAATAAGGCCATAGTAATGGTCAAAGAAGGTGTGTATGCTTTGACATAGGAGGGGGAAGGGAATTTCTCTAAGGGATCAGGGTAGATGGTGACAACTGATTCTCATAGTGGACCCAGGCTTTGTTGTAAAGCCCAAAGGATCCTTCCAGATGAGGTGAGATCCCAGAAGCCAGGCCTCAAGCCCCAAGATAAAGAGGCTTGTCTGAACTAGGGTCTCCAGACAGCTGGCTGGGGTCAGGGCTGGACTTGGCCTCTGGAATACGCTGAATGCATAAAGGGAGAGCCCAGATCCCAGAAGCTCTGTAGCAGGCCAGCCAAACAGTAAGATAGTCCAGAGAGAAAATGGCTCAGTGCTCAGTCAAGCCCTTGAGACTGTCCATACTCACCCAGACCCTGGGTGGGACAATGGGATATTCCTACTTACTATTGGCAGTTGTTCCAGGGAACCACTGCCTTAGTGCATTTTGTGCTACTATAACAACATACCCAGGACTGGGTAATTTATCAAGAACAGAAATTTGTTTTCTCACAGTTCTGGAGGCTGGGAAGTCCAAGATGATGGCACCAGCAGGTTCAGATGTCTGGGGAAGGCTACTCTCTGCCTCCAAGATGGTACCTTGATGCCACATCCTCTAAAGGGGAGGAACACTGTGTCCTCACATGGCAGAGAGGTAGACAGTCAAGCTAACTGAACGCTGTGGGAAGCCTCTTTTATAAGGGCCTTACTGCTATTTATGAGGGAGTAGCCTTCATGGCCTCTTAAAGGCCCCGTTACTTCTTAATACTGTCACATTGGCAACACCTGAATTTTTGAGGGGACACATTCAGACCGTAGCAACCACTAACCCAACTGTTAGTGACTGGGCCTGGATAGAGCTAAAGCAGCAACTAGGGAACATGTGGACAGTATAGAAGGAGCTCAGCAGACATGGGCAAATGGGTCTGGGAGGCAGTGGTCTCTACTGAGGGGTGGATGGACAAGCTCTGCCTCCAAGCAGAAAAATGTAAGAAGGCATGTTTAAATGAATGCCATGTAAAAGAGCTAAAGAGGGAGCTATGAGCCAGGTAAGTCTAGACTCATTTCTAGCATGTTGAAGAGAAAGGCAACTTAGACCAAAATGCTTAAAATTTTATTTACAGGTTCTGTGGTCTCAAATCATTCTAATCCTTAGTTCTCTCACCTTTACAATGGTAGTAAAAATAATACTTTCCTTGCAGGATTGATGAAAGACTTGTAGATAATGCCGGTATAACACCTAATACAGAGCTGGACACATACAAGATGCTTCATAAGTAGTGGCCGATATTATGATTTTATTAGTGCCACATGAACAGGCTTGTTGCTTTGTTCTGTCAGTTTCTCTAGGGTAACTAGTCACAGAGCTCTTTGAAAGTGAAAGGAGGATGTGTACTTGTTTCAGTGCCATCTGGAAATGGAGAAGTGGCAAATCCGTTTCCTACTATATAGCCAGTTCTGTGGGGAGGCCAGGTGGGCAGACTGACTGGCAAGGTCACTGGTAGGGGGGAATGTCATCCATGGGAGGGCCAAAGAGAGCCACCAAGACAGATTGGGGATGGGGGACAAAGAGACCCAAGGCTCTTTGATAAGCTGCCAGAGCCCAGATTGGAGCCCCTAGAGGAAGAGAATGTTGTGAATGCGTAGCATAGTTATGTGCTCTCCTCTTTTTTTTCTTTTTTATGTGGTTGATGCTGGGAAGTCATGGGAGGCATTTGGAAGACATAGTGAGGGTCAACTGCCCCTTACCCAGGTGGAGAAAGGGCAGAGAGGCCATCTTCTGCCACTTGTTTTTAAAGCATTTGTAGATCTTCATTTTGGCAGGACTTTCCTTTCAGAGAGAAGTGGCACTTGAGACCACTTGCCACCTGTTGAGGCTCTTCTCTGCTCACTCCAACAGGCCTCCTGGAGAGGTCTTGGCTAATGCGATCTGGGCCTTGGGATAGATAATTCTCCTGTGCTTGGGAGGCTCACCACTCCCAAGGATGGGGAGCCAGAAGTGCCGTGTATCTCCACATTAGCTCACTTCCTTTGAGGCTGAAATCAAGAGGGAGACTTTGGTCCAAAGACTTTTTTTTGTAACCTTCTTGGGCTCCATTTTTCACATCTGCTTCCGAGTCAAGGAGAAGGAGCTCAGACCTGAGGGGTGGAGTGAATCCTAATCCAAGCTCTGAAACTGACCAGCTGGGGCCTGGAAGCAAGACTGTGGACCTCAGTCTGCACCACTTCCCCTCCTGTCAGTGAAGTGAGAGGATCCATTGTACTACTTTCTGCAGTCCCTTTCAGCTTTGGTATTCACTGATTCTCTGATGAATTTCCCTTAATTTCTGTGTAGGAACAGAAAAGAGCATAGAAGATCTTTTTTTTTTTTTTCTTTTTTGATAGGGAGTTTCACTCTGTCACCCAGGCTGGAGTGCAGTGGCAAGGTCTTGGCTCACCGCATCCTCTGCCTCCCGGGTTCCAGCAATTCTCCTGCCTCAGCCTCCTGAGTAGCTGGGATTACAGGCATCCGCCACCACACCCAGTTGATTTTTGTATTTTTAGTAGAGACAGTTTCACCATGTTGGCTGGGCTGGTCTCGAACTCCTGACCTCAGATGATCCACCCGCCTTGGCCTCCCAAAGTGCTAGGATTACAGGTGTGAGCCACCGTGCCTGGCCAGAACATCCTTTTCATTCTTATCTGGAGACTTAATCTATATGTTCATAATCAGTAGTACCAACAAGGGCAGAATGTTCCAAAGTAGGGTCTGACTACATTTTTAAACAATGCAATTTGCAGAGCTCCACTCTTCTACTCCTTAGTCTTATGTGAAGCACACACTTGGACTAAAATGGTTATTGCTTTATCATAATTTGGGGATCTCTATCAGAGATGATTTAGGCCAGAGTTTCTCACCCATGGCACTATCAGCATTTTAAATTAGATTCTTCTCTGTGGTGGGGGCTGTCCTGTGTACTCTGGGATGTTCAGCAGCATCCCTAGTCCATTTGGGCTGCTGTGACAAAATACCATTAACTAGGTAGTTTATAAACAACAGAAATTTATTTCTCACAGTTCTGGAGGCTGAGAAGTCCAAGATCAACATTCAGTGTCTGGTGAGGGCCTGTTTCCTGGTTTCCTAGATGGTGCCTTCTTGCTGTATCTCTCCTGGTGGAAGGGCCAAAGCAGCTCGCCAGGAACTCTTATAAGGGCACTAATCCCATTCATGGGGTTCTGCCCTTACAACCCAATTCCCTTCCTAAAAGCCCCACCTTCTAATATGGTACATTGATGATCAGCTTTTAACATACGAATTTTGCGGGAATACAGCCATTCAGACCGTAGTACCTGGCTTCTGTTTAATGGATGTGACACCCTCTTCTCCCCACAGTTGTGAAAACTAAAATATCTCCAGACATTGCCAGATGTGCCCTGGAGGGAAGAAAATCACCCTAGTTGAGAACCACTGATTTAGTTTTAATTGGGTATGTATTTTAAAAGGCAGAAAAATAAGTATAGAATCAAACTTAATTAAGCAAATGCCTCTAAAGCATACTGAATTTTTTTTAAAAAGAGGTAATAGTAAAATTTGAATTTGCGGAAATGTAGGATTTGCTTTTAAAGCTCATATCTTACGTACATACTAACCACATATAGCTTCTCAACTGTACTTGAGATTTCTTCAATCAGGAAATAAGACCGTCCACCTTTTCTTTCCTGAAGATGTCACCTACAATTCTAAGTAATATTGGATGACTGGATGTTAATGTACTATGCCTTCATAATTTCTAAAGAAATGTCTGAATAAGATATTAAGCTCCCATAAATAGTATTTTCTTGCT
Organism: Trachypithecus francoisi; assembly: GCF_009764315.1. NCBI lineage: Eukaryota > Metazoa > Chordata > Mammalia > Primates > Cercopithecidae > Trachypithecus > Trachypithecus francoisi. The sequence continues at coordinate 136,828,593 of NW_022681454.1, read as the reverse complement.
ATGGCTCTAGTAAAGTCTTAACATCTGCACAGACTGGTAAAGACTTCATCACATGCCCTCTTTCTTTTTCCATTTCCAAGATGCTTATTACACCAAGGCTGATGTTAGAAAGATTTCTTGTCATCTGCCCTGATTACTGTTTTTGGGGAGGAGAAAACATAATGAAGAGAAGAAGAAAAGAAAAAAAAAAAAAAACCAGAAGAACAGGATCTGTCTTTCCTGTATTTTGTGTTCCTGAGAGCTGATAGAGAACAAATTGTGAAATATGGGAGGCTTTGCCCAGCATTCAGGCTGAAGTTGCCTTAAAAGGAAAGTATGGCATGTTATACATTTCCCACTTCCTTCTTTTTTAGTTTCCTTTTAGCCATTCTCAGAAATGTAAGCAGGAAGAAAATAGCAATCAATTATGTTTGGAAACAACTGAAGTTAAATCTGACTGATATTTGTTTATAAAACTATGCATCATTTTATTTTCAGTACATTTTCAGTTCCTCTTTTGCCCTTAACATTCTACTAATTGCCATGGTGAATATGTTTCCTTTAATCCAGGCCTAAATACTGAGATAGTTAACAGCCCCTGGTTGTTATTTCTTGATGAAGTCTCTCCTAGTCAGCTCCTTTTTTCTTCCCATTGCCTTCCTTTAGTCCAAGTTTTCATAACCTCTGGGCCCTCCACTTTGCAGTTCAATCTGTGAGGTTAATAACTTCACACCCTTTTCATTACATTCATGCCTTCATTCACCGGACAAATAGTTCCTGGGCCCCTATTCTAAGCCAGACACTGTTCTAGGCTCGGGAAATATGGCAGTGAATAAAGCAGACAAAACCCCCTTTCCTCATGGAGTTTACACTACCCAAGGGAAGAGGGCAGTGGGTAGAGACATTTTACAAAGTAAATAAATCTTATCACATGGTAGAATATGGTAGATGTAATGAAAAAAGTAGAACAGGGAAGGGAGATAAGGAGGTATATGGGGTGTGTGTGTCTGCATGCGTACATGCGTGCTCATGTGTGTGACCTGCGTGTATGGAAAGGGTAGGCTGCAATTTCAGATATGGTGATAGGGAAGGCTTCACTGAGAAAGTGACATTTGACCAGTTACATGAAGGAGTAGCCAAACATGGAGATACTTGAGGGAAGAGTAGTCTAGGCAGAGGGAAGAGCAGTATAGGCAGAGGAAACACATGTGAAAATGCTTGAAGCATGCCTGGTATATGAGGAAGAGTCTGAGGAGGCTGGTGTGGGAGAGGAGGAGATAAGGTGACAGTTGATAGTGGTGGAAGGAGCAGACGCTGCAGAGCCTTGCAGGCCCTTGCAAGGACTTTGACTTTTATCTGAGAGAGATGGAATGCTGCTGTATGGTTCTGAGAAGAGAATGGTGTGATCTGACTTTCAGGTTAATAGGATCATGTCACCAAGTCGTCATATCACTTCCCCTACTTAAATCCACCACTTGACAACATATAATCCCTTTATCCACAGAGACAAATACAAACTCATCTTCCCTGCCCCTAATCAAGAATGTTTCCAGTCCCTCTGCACAAGCCCTCTGCACTCTCAGTAAACACTGACCGCCTCCCTGCCCCCTTCACTTTCTACCCGTCCTTCAAGTCCAAGCTGAAGTTTCTTTTTCCAGAAAACCTTTGCCACCTCAAAATTGATCTCTCTCCTCTGACCTCCTATTGTATTGATTATTTATCAATAAATACAATATAATATATGGACTTGACCATATATTATCTGAACTTCACCATATATTATCTTGGATTTTTTTTTTTTTTTTTTTTTTTTTTTTTTTTTTTTTTTTGAGACGGAGTCTCGCTCTGTCGCCCGGGCTGGAGTGCAGAGGCCGGATCTCAGCTCACTGCAAGCTCCGCCTCCCGGGTTTACGCCATTCTCCTGCCTCAGCCTCCCGAGTAGCTGGGACTACAGGCGCCCGCCACCTCGCCCGGCTAGATTTTTGTATTTTTTTTAGTAGAGAAGGCGTTTCACCGTGTTAGCCAGGATGGTCTCGATCTCCTGACCTCGTGATCCGCCCGTCTCGGCCTCCCAAAGTGCTGGGATTACAGGCTTGAGCCACCGCGCCCGGCCTATCTTGGATTGTTTTCTAAGTAGGCATTGAAAGGTTTATAGAACTTGAGACCTAGAAGAGTCTCAAGAATCATCTCTTTTGACTCCTTCATTTTACAAGTGAGGAAATGGAAGCCCAGCAATGTTTAGGATATTACCAAATTCAACTAGCTATTTAATGTGTACATTGCCTTTTTCAATGAAATTACAAGTACATTAAGGAATGATATCATGCCTTGTATTTCTCCAAAATCTATAATAGTGGTTAACATAGTACTCATGTAACAGACACTTATTAAGTTCAATTAAATGTAAGAATAAATTGATTTTTCGTTGGTTTGGTTTTAAAGGAACATTGTAGGATGTTAATTGATCAACCACATTTTGAATTAATAGATGTTCTAGATGCAAAAAAAAGCTATGTAAAATACTTGTATGTAATTTGGTTTTGAATTTTAGGGATTTGCCTGTGAATGTAGTTAGATGGGAGAATGAGAAATTTTGCCTTTCTTGGAGGTTTTTGTTCTGATGTAATGGTGAAAGGTAATTCTATCATCTCTGCAAAACATAGCTCTTTTTGTTGCTTCAGCAAGATTTATCAAAGCAGTTTGGATTGAAAGCAAATGGTTTTTGACCCTTCTTTGTCTACAAGGGAGAGACAATCGTTGCAGCATCCCATCCTCTGAGCTGGTTTTTTTGTTTGTTTGTTTTGTTTTGTTTTTTGAGAATTAGTGATTTTGATTGCAAGTGTGAACCTGTAGTATTCACAGATGTTGGTGGCCTATCAGGACTATTTCAGGAGACCTAATTTATCGTTTGACCAAGAAATATCCCGACTGGGGCCTGACTTGAATATATAGCTCCCTGTGGGGGTGATGCCAAGGCTCTGTTCCAGTAATAACTGCTCAATGAAACAAGGAGGTTTCCAAGAGTCTGTGGTCCAGAACCTACACTTACTACACTTAACCTTTACGATGTAGACCCATCCAAACAAATCAGTAATGACTTTCCAGTGTTTTAATCTTCGCCGATAAATTCAGCACTGTTTTGAATTTGGCCTGCAAGTGACCAAAACAACGGACCGAAGTAGAGAAAGTGAATTCAGCCTGCCCTTGCTATTCATGCACTGCAGCCAAAACAAAGCTCCTGAGGTTTGAAATGACTTGGAGAAATCCTGCTGGTTTTAGAGAACTCTTTTAAAGCCCGATACTAGTGACCCATGGCCTGGCCTATGACTAGCTCACTTAACTTAGTTGATCATAGCATGATTACAGTAATGCTGAGAAGAAGGATGAAACACCTGAATGAGCCAAGTAGCTTGATTTATGGCTAAACACTGGATTCTTACTCTAAGTAGTCATCCAACAGCTGAATATCAGTGGTCACAAATCCAAGATAAAATGTAAATGGCTCAATGAACCCATCAGAAACACAATCTTACTGAAAGAGAATCCAGGTAGTATATTCATCTGAAAGAGAAAACGAAAGACCTGGTATTTTTGGTGCATAATCTAGGAAATGTGTTCTGTGTCATATTTTGTTTATGAGTATATAGTTCTCTAGCTAATCTAAATGATTTATAATTTTGCTCCTTTAGAATTATCAAAAGCTTCATACATTTATTTTCATTCTTAAGATATGGATAAATCTTCTTTGCAAATTGTCTTCAGAATTTACAATTTAAAATTTTTAATTGAGGTATAATTTACATAAAGTAAAATTCACTAATTTTCACTGCATACTTCTGTGAGTTTAGATAAATGTATATATTTGTATAATCACCATCACAATTATGATATGGAACATTGCCGTCTTCCCAAAACCTTCTCTCATTTTAGCACACTTTTGCTATTACTGTTATTTGGTGGCAACTGTTTTAGTGGATTGACTTTGTAGGAAGTGAAAAAAGCATAGGGAGCCAAGTCTGGCGGCTAAGGCGGTTGTTGATCACATGGAGTGATGCATCTCTGAGTCAAAAAGAAAATGTGACTATAAAGTCATGGGCTCTGTTTTTTGATAAGGCTTGTAAACTGGTTCTGATGGTCATTTCAGAGTTGAACTTCAAAAATATTTTGAACAAGGATTAGATATATTTTTATAATAAACCTTAGAAATGTTGCCCAATGTGGCTACCACTTTGAAGGGCAAGATTTATTCGGTTCTTTAATAGACACCTGGTATTTGCAGATTTAACATTTTGTGGAGGGTGGTGGGAGAAGGAGAGAGAGGATTAGGAAGGATAGCTAATGGATACTGGGCTTAATACCTGGGTGACGGGATGATCTGTGCAACAAACCACCATGGCACACATTTACCTATGTAACAAACCTGTACATCCTGCATATGTACCTCTGAACTTAAAATAAAAGTTGGAAATTTTTAAAAAAGAAAAACATTTTGTGTATTTAAAAGAACCCCAAAAGTGTGAGATAGAAAGAAATCTGTAGTTTCGCCAAAGCATAAAATTGAATCTTGAATTTACAAGCTAAAATGGGTTCCGAGAGCAAGTGGGTCTGCTAGTGAATGAGCCACGCCCACTGCTGATCCTCGCAATTTCAGAGGGCCTTGAGAAAGGTCCATTCCAAGTCTGGACCAGGGAATGCTCACACTGTGATTTTTTTTTTTTTTTTTAAGGCAACTTCTTTAGAAATGGCTCCCCAAAGAAAGTCAAGTGCTAGTGTCAGAGATGGAAGTGAAGACGACTAAGACAGTAATTCTACCTAACCCGAAAAATGGAAGTATTGACCAGATTAAAGGGTGGTTAGGTCAAGGCCATGAATGAATTTACCATACGAAAATAAGAAAAAAAAATTTTTAATTATTTCAGAGAAAAATATGACTAATGCAAAATCACTCCTTATGAGGGAAATAAGTCATTAGGGGTTGAAGAGATCCCTTACATTTTCAGTCATATTTATATTATGAAACACAAGGCAAATTATATGCTATTGTATTTCTGAATTTGGGAGTTCATGATTACTGAGGGTTTATTCTCTAGGTTCTGTTGTGTTCATTCAGATACCAGTATCATTGAATATAGTTGTACCTGATATGCAGCCAAGAATTTGAGGGAAGTTGACATTTGGAAAACAGAATCTGTGGAGCTAGAGATAAAGAGAGTCCTTTGGACACTTTCTGTAGTTTAGTCCACAATCACCAAATGAGAGTTGATTGAGAGGAGCCTGGGAGGCTGGCGATGAGTCGTCGTTGCAGTGCAGTTTAGGTAGCTCAGAAGGTACAGTGAGAAGAGTTAGTAATTAGAGGAGATAACTCAAAGAGATTGGAAGCTGGTGGTTCCACTTTTTGAGAACTAGAAAGGAAAACTGGGATATGAAAAGACTGTGAGACTAACCCCTCGGTCCTTAATACGTAGACACATATCATAATTCTAAGGCTTTCTTGTTCTAAGACAGAACTAGTTAACAGTAGAGACAGGAAATTCGGATTTTTATTTTCTTATCTGTGATTATGGGTGATTCCATATCTTTATCTGGAAATCAAAATGAATAGAGTAGCATGATTGGGATGTTTGACTGACTGCCATATGCCATAGGCCCTGCTTACAAGGCACTTTTAATGGTAAAAAGACAGACATGAAAGTGAACTGTGAAAATTCAGTGGGAGTTGCTGTGATGAAGATCATGTACCAGATGCAATTAGAACCTCAGGGGAGTGAGCCCCTGAGTCAGCCTCAAGATACTTAGGCTTGTTGATTCTCTAATTGACCTTGTTCCCTCATTTGGAGAAAAGGAGATGATGCTAAGGCCCTGAAATTAGATGACTTTCCTCATCATCTGTTACCTAAACTGCTTGGGTGTCCTCCTAACCACCTTCTGCTTACCAATCTCTTGATTCTCTGATCCATTTTTAAAACCCATGCTCCATTTTCCTCTTAAGACCCTGGGTGGATCTGCACTGCCTGCACAGTAAGTCCAGAGTCCTTACCATGATTTCAGAGCCACCATCTACCTCCCTGTCACCATAGTCCCCCACAGACTGTGCTTCAATTCCCCTGGCTACTCTCCTGCCTTTCTGTGCTGCCACGCATTTCCTACTTCCAGCTTTTGCTCGTGTTTTCTTGCTCATCTTCTCCACCTATCAAAATCTAACTAATTTCACCCAATGCTCTGCTCAAATGCTACCTTGTCCATGAAGCCTGCTCTAATCCTCTCAGTTCAATTTAATTATCGATTCCTTGCATTTCCACAACACTCATTTGCAGACTTCTCTGACAGTAGTTGTACTTCGTTTTGATTGCGGCTCATGTTTCTACGTCTGTCTTTTTCACTAGATGGCAAATCCCTGGAAGGCAGGGACTGTATCTTTCATAACCCACTGATCTCATACCCAGTAGTTAATAAAAAATCTTCATCAAATGCTGTTGAATATTGCCCAAGGTCAGATGTTAGTGGCAGATCAAGGTCTGAAAACTTGGTTTATTTATATTTCTATCAAAATTTTAGGAATTCCAATATGTTACTTAACATGTGTCTACTCCATCAGGTGCTTCACCTTGGAAACACTTCTTTGTGAGTCGGTGGTGCGGAATCGCCAGTAGAGTCAGGGCTGCCAGTGTTTATGGTGGCAGCGAGGTTGAGGAGGTGGTCAGGGGAGGGATGTGTTTATGTAGAGCATGCGTTTCTCATCTACAAATAGGCCCTGTGAATATTTGAAGGGGAGTCTGGAAGCTGTTTCCTATGAGGGAGGTTAAGTTGAAATGCAAGAAGTAAAGATTAAGGAATATTAACATAAAATCTGTATTGTGAATTCTTTTACATAAATATGTTACTATTGCCAGGAGAAGTGGTGTCAGGGAGCTTTTCGTGTGTCTACATTTTAATACCCAAATGAAAAGTTTGCTGTAAATTATCAAATGTGGAAATTCTGCATGCTTATAAAGGTCCTTGACAAAAGAATGTGCTGAAAGAAGAAAGAGAGAGAGAGAGGGTGTGTGTTCATTTCTCCAAGCATAATTTTCTGATGCAAAAATGTGGGGAAGCAGAAGGGAGCAGGGGTGAAGTGAGGAGTGACTGGTTCCATCTTGAGTATTTTAAATTAATCTCTGTCTCTTCCCGCACCCTGCCTCTCTGTCTGTCTACCTACCTACCTACCTATTCTATGGTGGGGATGGTGGGAGTGCGTTACAAATCCTGGTCAGCCCATCATTATCTGGTATGCAGTGGAGGGTCTGCAAAGGGGAGAAGGAGACTGCAAACCTGTCCTCCCTTCCACTCAGCAAGCTCCTTCCTCTATCAAGATTAGTGTGGGGTTCCTGGACCATTCACCTGAGGTCTCCAATTCACTGGCTGGCTGGCTTTGCTCCATCTCCATCCCTTCCTACCCTGGCTGGGATGGGAGGGCCGGCATCCTCTACTTCTGTTTCTCTTGCTCTGCTTTTGTTTTCTGTCAGGTCTGGCTGTAGTCACTTGAGTGCTTCCAGGTAGGTTTGGGGTAGCACGCTGTTCTGCTTGCTACCCTGGGACTGGAAAATACTGGTAGGATACAGCCTCCTCTGTCCTCCAGACATCAGCAGTGGGATTTGCTTTCTGTACTCCCCGCAACCACTAAAGTGTGTGCAAATGAGGGCACTTAAATGGTCATGTCTGCTGAAAAAGTTCTTACTCAGAGATGGTAGTTACGAGCTGGCTTCTGGAGTGGAACTACAGGATTTCAAGCCTATTCTTCCTCTCAAGGTGGCAGAGTACTTGACCTCCTTACTGTCCTCATCTGTAAAATGGGGCTAACAGAACCCACCTCAGGGAGTTTGTGAGGATTAAGTAAATTAATACAGAAACAGCACTGAGAGAAAGTCTGGCCTATACAAGCACTATGTAATCATCAAACTATTACTAGTGTAAGAATGGTTCTGCCTGCTGACTTGCCAAGGGTTATTAGTAACCTTCTTGACCCAAGGAGAAACTGAGGCAATGAGATAAAGCAGCCAGGTAATGGGGGTCAAATTGAGTCCCTAGTGTTGTTTAACTTCAGTTGCAAATAAACCTTGTATGGGCTCTGGTGTACACTTCACAGATTCTTTTTTTTTAAGACAGAGCCTTACTCTGTTGCCCAGGCTGGAGTGTAGTGGCACAATCTTGGCTCACTGCAACCTCTGCCTCCCAGATTCAAGTGATTATCGTGCCTCAGTCTCCCCAGTAGCTGAGACTATAGGCATGTGCCCCCATGCTAGGCTAATTTTTGTATTTTTAGTAGAGACGGGGTTTCACCATGTTGGCCAGGCTGGTCTTGAACTCCTGACCTCAGGTAATCCACCTGCCTTGGCCTCCCAAAGTGCTGGGATTACAGGCATGAGCCACTGTGCCTGGCTTTTCTTTTTCTTTCTTTCTTTCTTTCTTTTTTTTTTTTTTGGAGACAAGGTCTCACTTTTCACAGATTCTTGAGGAAGGATAGACGCCCTAACATGACTTGAAAGTCATGTGGAGCCTGGGGTGTGTATCTGTGGGGGTGTCTTTTTGGGAAATAGAAGTTGACTTTAAATACAAGTATGGCAAGAAAACAACACAGAGTGAGATCTGAATGCAGCACAGGGCTGGCCAAGAGGCAGAGAGGCTGTTTCCTCTTTGCCCGGGCGTTTGACACAATCAGTTCCAAACCTGTGCCAACCAGAATCCAGTCCTGCAGACACTGTGATTTTGTAATTTGCTTGCATCTGTGTTTTGCTAAAAGCTTTCAGTTTTAGATGCCCTCAAGAACTCTTCAGGCCTGGCAGGAGAGGCACACTCTCTCACCACCTTATGTACGCAGCCTCATGATGGCAGAGCTCATTTGGGAAACTGCCAGCGATGAAGAATAGAATGTGTGTGTGTGTGTGTGTGTGTGTCCCTTAAAAAGAAAACTAACACTATTTTTTCCACATTATTTTTCAAAAGGGGACTACTGTAGGCTGCAGGGAAATAGGGTAAGATTGTATTTTAATGCCAGCTGGATTCTCAATCCCTCTTCCTTCCCCTGTTTCCCAAATGCTACCCTCAGGAAGGGCACCAATGAAGAGACAGAAAGGTGGCCTCGGGAAAGAGCTGTGAATTTTGAGGGGGTGACTGCTTCACTGAACACCTGTAATTCCTCCTTTTCATCATCTGCTTCTCCTCTTTTTACTTAGCAGTGAGGAATTCCCAAATATTTATGAAGTGCCCCTCAGAGAAAAAAAAAGAGCCTCTCTTTTCCATTGTTGCTGTGTTGTTGCTTCTAATATTAGGACTTTTTTTCGATTTTGATCCTCACTTTAAGTATAATTAAATTTCTTCACAATTGTTAAAAACGGTATGAATATTCTTTTATTTACCAGAATATATCTGTGTCTATATGTATATCCATGTTCATGTCTATATCCCTCAGATAGATCTTTATTCTTCATGTCTCTTTTTCAATTCTTGATGTAGCCTCAGCTTATATCCAGGAGGGCTAGTGCACTTGATTCGTGGGAAGTCAGGAGCGCGGTATCGTAGTCATTCAAGAAGACGCAGTGTTGTGAACACTTTTTCCTTTCATGATGGGTGTTTTTGTCATTCTTAAAGCCTGTTAACCAAAGACTTCTCATTGATGTAAAAAAATTTTGTTAAAATAATGCTGGACTCCAATTTAGTGACAATAATGTTAGCACTCTTAGTCTGTGAGTAACTGATCACTAGCCCACACCTCTGGTTACTGTGAAGATCCGCTGGTAGTCATCAGGCATCGGTCAGGAACACATAAGATAGTAAAAGGCTTTTCTGTGGCTAACAGATTCATCTACAAGAGTGGTAAGCCCATCCTATTAATAATCCTGTCAAACTAGAGACAAACCAAGTGAATGTAAATGCATCTTAGGAAAGGCAAAGGCAGGGACATATTCTGCCTGTTTTACCTTTGATGAGCTGACTCCACCATTTTTCTAACATGAAAAATCCTTGCATGTTTCTAGTTCCTAACATCTGGAGAATGGCAGGGGGTGTACTGCGCCGTGTTCTGCATGTGTTATAACCTAACGCGTTCATCATAAGTGGGGTGCTGGGTTAAAATGAATTTGAAGAAAAGTTCAAAAAATTGGAAGACTTTAAAAGATTCATTTTCGAAGAGTTAACAGGTACACATGATACATATTTCAAATGGTATGAAAGTGAATACGGTGAAAGCAAGGAGGAAGACTTGATTGGAAGCAATTTTTTCTTGGTTTGTTTCAAGCAGTTATTTTTTTCATGTTGACTGCACTGCCAAAATCATTTGCGTTCGAGGTGGTGGGTGAGTGATGGTGGCTTTTTGTTTGCTTGGTTTTGGCTTTTGCTGATGGAAAAAGACATAAGTATAGTTATGATGCAAATGTTTTTCTTCAACTTAATTATGTTTCTTGGCCAGATAGTTTTTCACCAGTGCCCTCCCTTCCCCCAGTCCTGTGAGCTGTAGCCTTCTGTGCTTTTGTGTTCTTAAAAGAACCTCAGTGGAGCTGGCAGTGGTGGTGTGTCCCTATAGTCCCAGCTACACGGGAGGATCCCTTGAGCCCAGGGGTTCTTGGCTAGCTGGGACAACATAGCAAGACTCTCTTTTCTCAAAAAATAAAATAAAAAAGAACCTCACTGGTAATAAGCAGGTGTACTTGTGACTAAAAATATAAAAAACACAGTTTAATAAAGAATCTCAGATAGATTAAAAATAGAATAAAGAAATGATAGAAACAGTTATATATGTTAAGTTGCAAAAAGCACACCTTTGTTACAACGTTTTGGCTAAAATTGCAGTTTTCTCATTCCGTTGTCTTTTTTAACATAAGACAGCTTTGAAGCAAAGCAGTTCAGATATAGGAGAGGACGTGAAGATATTAAGCTGCCATTATTCTCAAAGGCAGTTGCAGGGAACGTTTTAAAACATGGTGATGTTTTAGTCTTTTCCACAGATTGTTATGGCCACAGAGGCTGCCTGAGCCATGCTTTATACTTATGGAAGGAAGAGCTTATAATAGCAGGAAAAAACACAAATGGAAGCATTCAGCTCTTAAGTTCATACAGAATTCCAAACTTTCAGTATGTTTGTGTCATGAAAATCCAAATGGCTTATAAGATTCTGTGGTAATTACACAGATCATGAGACTGTCATTAAAAAAAAAAACTAACAGGGAGTTATTTTGGGTTTATAAAAACACTCATGGACTTCTACTTTTCAGTAACAAAGTGAAAGCAATTTAAGAGACAAGCTGTCTTGGAATGGTAGAATACTTTTACCCCTGCTAGATTTTTGTAATTTAATGATTAAAACAACAATGTTTTGTGTCTTTGGGGTCACTTGCTGTTATGTACTGGAGCAGACTTGTGATTATGTACATTTCTTCCTAATTTTATATTCAGTAAAGCCAAATTGGTACTTGAAATTGGCCATGCTGGGAGTATTTACACCATCAAAATTGACCAAAGGTACATAACAAGACTTCTCTTTCTTTTTTTACTTTTCCTGGAGAGCTGGTTGTTAGCTATTTGCCAGCATACCACTGGATTTAAAGCCTAATTCAGTTGCATTAATCAAGATATGGACGAAATCTAAAATAAGTAGAAGTACATCTCATGTATCAATAAAACATAAAATAAAATTATAAATAAATAAATAAATAAAGTAAAAGAATCATTGTTTGGAATTCAAACATTGTATAAAGGGGCAAAAAACCTGGTGGAGAACTAGACATGTGGCATTTGTGGCATTTACCACAAATTGTAAAAAATTATGGTTTTTAAAAAAATTTTTGTTTTTCTTTATTCTAAAAATAAATGGACACATGTGCAAAAAGTGCAGGTTTATTACATAGGTATACATGAGCCATGGTGATTTGCTGCACTTATGGACCCGTCCTCCAAGTTCCCTCCCCTCACCCGCCACCCCCCAACAGGCCCTGGCGTGTGTTGTTCCCCTCTTTGTGTCTGTGTGTTCTCACTGTCCAACTCGCACTTACGAGTGAGAACATGTGGTGTTTGGTTTTCTGTTTCTGTGTTGATTTGCTGAGGATGATGGCTTCCAGCTTCATCCATGCCCCTGCAAAGGACATGATCTCATTCCTTTTTATGGTTGCATAGTATCCCATGGTGTATATGTACCACATTTTCTTTATCCAGTCTATCATTGATGGGCATTTGGACTGGTTCCATGTCTTTGCTATTGTACATAGTGCTGCAATAAACATATGTGTGCGTGTGTCTTCATAGAAGAATGATTTATATTCCTTTGGATATATACTCAGCAATGGTATTGCTGGGTCAAATGGTATTTTTAAAAATATGTTTTCCAGTGGGTGTGGTGGCTCATGCCTGTAAAAATATGTTTTTCAGTTATTCAAAGTCATTAATGACCTAGTCTTAACATTTTGGATGGAGTGAAATAAATCATATTGTTGTCAAGTGAATGTCAGCCATATGGCAGGGTTGTCTCCTGTGGAACGTAGCCATCATCATCTCTTAAAATGACAGAGTACCTCCGGGAAGCTCTAAGAGTTATGTGACATTTCTTCCTTAACCTCAAAATATTACTAGTTCTAGTTGCTAATATTGTACAGATACAGAATTTGAGGTATGAGGAAACATACAGTCCAAATAATAAATAAAGATCAGATCACTGCTTTTACAATTGTCTCCAGTGCCTCCCTATCATGGCTGGGGCACTTTGAACAAGAATAGTTACTTCTATTATTGGGATTCTCTGAGCTAATAGTCTGACCCAAGGTATAATGCCATTTTACCAGTGCATTTCGAAAATTTGACACAAGGGATTATTGGCCAAGGAAAATAGAAAGTGAATATCTGTTTATTGGCAACTGCTTCATACCAATGTTTCATTGTCGACCACGTAGACAAGATACCATAATTCTACTTCTGGCCAATTGCACTTACTTAATTACTAGTTCTTGTACCCTTGCTACTCAAACTATGGTCTGTGGACCAGTAGCTTTGGCATCAAATAGGAGCTTTCTACAAACACAATCTTGGGGACCATTCTAGACCTCCCAAATCAAAATGTGTTATTTCACAAGATCCCCAGGAGATTTGTCTGTATGTGTATTTATTCAGTTAGTTAAGACAAAGGGGGTCTCACTGTGTTGCTCGGGCTAGTCTTGAACTCATGGCCTCAGGCTATCCTCCTGCCTTAGCCTCCTGAGTAGCTGGGACTACAGAGATGAGCCACTGCACCCAACTTGTATGCACATTAAAGTTTGAGAAACCCTGCCTCACCTCTTCAGTAACTTCATTCCCAAAACGATTTGAAGAGCTCTTCCTTCCAGGGATGTTAAAAGAAATGGTGGGTTTCAAACACAGAAAAATAAACTTGAAGTTTGGATGAATGGTAACAAAAAAAATCAGTTTTATTCATGGTTATTGCCGTTCCCTTCACCTAGCTGTAGTCTCCATTACAAACTTATTTGCAGTGGTGAAAAAAAGAAGCACCAAGGCATTCCCCCATGTAACAAGAGAAGTTAACCTGGAATTTCCAGAGGGAACCATATTTTCTGAAGCAATTGACTACTTCCAAAAGCTTGCTTTTACATGGTATGCTGCTGCAGTTGAAGCCTCACTTTCAACAGCCGCTCTCTCTCTCTCATTCCTCTCTTCCTCTCTTTTTCTTGGTTTTTAAAAATTAAAGTTTGAATTTTAGAACAGTTTTAGATTTACAGAGAAGTTGCAAAGATAGCACAGAGAGTTCTCATATACCCTATCCCTATTTTTCTTGCTTTTTGACTGGAGTTGTATTTCTACTTTTCCTAGATTGGCAGAGTTTCCTGGCTAAGAAAGCAAAGTTACAGCACCTAACACAAATAGTATTTGATTAAGGCTAATTACAGTGCTGTCACATAAAAAGGGGAGAAAAGAAAGCTGGCTTTTTCTACCAGCAATGAAATAACCTGCTGTCTATCTACTGACTTAATAGCTTTAATTGCCAGAACATAATCAAGATCTGGTGAATTTGTGTGAACATATCAGCAGGCACCAAATATTTCAATGAGATCAAGTTGTCTAGCTAGTTATGCTCTAACTTGAGCTGAAATAGTTCTGACAAAGTGAGTTTTGTAGGGCTAAATGGCAACACCTATTGAGAAAGACCCACTGATGTGATGAGTTGATTTATTAACTCTCCGGACAGAGAAAGTTTTAGGTTTAACATCACCGCTTTAGATAAGCCATAACCCTCTAAAGTGTCTGACTTTTTTTTTTTTTTTAAAACAGGGTCTCACCCTGTTGCCCAGGCTGGAATGCACTGGCATGATCTTGGCTCACTGCAGCCTTGACCTCTTGGGCTCAAGCAATCCTCCCACCTGAGCCTCCAGCCTCTCAAGTAGCTGGGACAACAGGCACATGCCACCACGCCCGCCTAATTTTTTGTATTTTTTATAGAGACAGAGTTTTGCCATGTTTCCCAGGCTGGTCTCGAAGTCCTGAGCTCAAGTGATCCACCTGCCTCAACCTCCCGAAGTGTTGGGATTACAAGTGTGAGCCACTGTGCCAGGCTTTGCGTCTTAGTTCTCATGATGCATTAACTTAGGAATGAATTTACACTTTATTTGGAGACTCATTTTACTACCTGTTTATTGAAAACTTTTTTCCAAAGAATGACATAACCAAATATGGCATTTCCTTTAACAAACTTTGTAAATACTCTTCAGATCGTCAGTAAGGAAGTCACATGTGAAAACAGCCATTCTTCTACATTTTATTGTATTCTACTTTCTGGCTCATAGGAATGTGGAACTAGAAATCCAGGCACATCTCAAACAGTCTGTCCCCAGGAAGTGAATCTAACAAATGACTTCCAAAAAGGGGGGCCCACAACAGGCTCATTGTGGGACCTTGTGAGGATGATGGAATTGACTGGGTCCTCCCCCATTCTGTTTCAACTCCAGGATAATCTAATGGAAGGTGTTTGTGGGTAGTCGAGTGTGTATACCCTTGAGCTTTTTGAAAACATCTGGTGTTCAGGTGAAAACACCCCTTTTTGTGGACAAGTAGGAATAATTTGTTCTCTGTTTCGTGATCATTGAATTCCTCAAAGGAGTTCAAACTCTTAACAAACAAAAGCATCCAGTCAAAATAGTCTCAAAAGAAGATAACTGCAGGTGATGTTTTTAGTAGCTTTGAGAAACAGGCAAAATTGCAGAGGCAAGAAGAAAACGGAGCTTAGAGCCCCACGTTCTTCCCCCAGAGAGGCCACCTCTTCAGGGAGGATGGCTAGTGCTTCTTAGCTGGTAGTGCAGTCGAGAGGTGATCGTTACCTGCAAACCCAGATCTGTTGCTTGACTGGACCCAGGGACGTAAGCACATCTGAGAAGGCCCCATGCGCCCAACAGAGATATCTCCTGTGTCTGACTTGAGGCTGACTGACACCTGTGGTTCCTTTTGAAATCAAGTCACCTGGGTTACTGTGGACAGAGCCTTGAGGGAAAGGACTTGGGCTAAAGAACGTTCTCCTCATTTTTTTTTTCTCTTCCTCCTTTCTTGGCCAGGATTATCCTGACCTATTTACCACCAGGATTTCCTCACAGGTCCAAACTTAAGCAGTGGCATCTAGGAGGCAGCTGTGGGACTCCGCTCTTTCTGCTGATTTTCAGATGTGCAGAAAAGCTGAGGATGTCAGGAGGACCCTGGGAAGGAACAGAAGTCTGGGGATTTTGCTTTTCAAGTTCCTGCTGTTAATTTTTCCCCCCATTTTCCTTTGCCTCATCTACTAACTCTTTGAGGCTTAAGAGACCCAAAGAGAAGTTTGTCCTAATTTTAAACTTGCCTCTGTGGCTGCCCTGTAATTTTCATTCCACAGCCTAAATTGGAACGTGTCTCCATAGGTTGGGCTCAGAACATCTCTTTCTGTGAAGCTTTACCAAGCTACCCTTGGTATAGCAGAGGAGCTCCAGCATACAATCCAGGATTCTGTTTTTGTCTGAAGACCACCATGGGAAGAGCTTTGTCCAATTTTAAAAGGTGTGAGGGAGAAGGGGCAAATGCAACGCCGAAGCCAATTATCTTTTAAAACAGACACGTTTCAGCAGAGTGCACAGGACAGAATGTTCATATTCCTTCTTTGACACAATTAAATTTGAGAATTTTCTATTGAAATGATCAAAGCAAGATTCTTATTCTCTGTGTACTTCCAAGATTCAAGCTATGTCCTTTGTCACGAAGATCATGTAACTCCCTCATTTTCTGTAAAACCCAGCTCCATATCTTCCTCCCCCAGTGTAGAGTTTTTGGAGTGACCTCAAACCATCATAAGCTTTCCTTTCCTCTGAATTTCTAGGACAAGCATGTACTTGGATCTCTGTGGTTCTCTCCAACTAAATCATAGTCTCTGCTTTTCAATTTGTCTGTGTCTATGACATGCCAGGCACAGGGTAGGGTATAGAACATGATCCTAGTGAATAGTTTTTTAATTAATGAATTCATTGTTATCTCCTATAATGATCTAAAAGTCAAGAATTTCCTTACCCTTTTAATCATGGGTACTAATGACCTTAAAAAGTTCTACTTGCATTAGAAAAATTGAATATTTATACTTGTTGTACATAAATCTGCCCTTCAGACAAAAGATACATTTATATTTCACTAGCAGCATGGAAGAAATCAGCAGTCATGATCCTAGATAGTTCTTTCCTCAATACAGTCAATGTTTTCCCAGATTAGACCACTATAGGTAAGCTGTTCACTTCCTTCAGGACACAGAGTGCCCCGGAAACTTCAATACCTGCCAATCGCTGAGGCAGAAAAGGCTCACACGCTCATTAAAACTGCAGCTGGCCAGTTTCTAGTTTTTGCTTTTTTTTTTTTTTTAATTCCATGAGCACACCTGAAATCTCACCTTGATAATAGCCTTCTTTCCTGCCATAGAGCAGTACCCATTATGAAGCAGGTAATGTCCTGAAGCCTTGCCAAGGCGTTTTAAGAACTAATGTGCTATGGAAGCCTCAGAATAAGGATTTCTGCCTGAAAGCCCCCATAGTCTGAAATCCATGGATGCAGAATCAAGACAGTCAGGAAAGGTCTACGCTCCATTGCCTGTTCCTTGAACGCACTGATCTATGGGCTACGTACTTTCTACAGGTAGACGTCAAGAACTGTGAGAGCTCTGAGATTTTACCCCACTTACAAGCTACTCAGTTAATGGCCTTTCTTCATCTAGGAGATTTCATTAAAATGCTTTAGTTCTTTCTCCAGAAAAGATATATCAGTTAACGAATATGGTTGATGAGAGCAGGTGGTTATAGTCTGGTGACCAAAAGACCAAGCGCTTTGATTCAGTCTCGACACAGACTAGTGAGCTCCACCTAGAAAAAATGGTCTCAGAACTGCAAATCCCAGCCCTCACCCAGGATAGCCATTTTACAAAAGTACTCCACTGGTGGCAAGAAAAATCAACAAAGAACAATGGATGTGCTGGCAAGAGTCCAAGACTATTGCAAGAATAACAATGCAAGCACAAGCTCTACGAAGTAATTAGTATCATTGTCCTATGTGTGAAGGACAATAGAGTATTATTATCATTTTGGTCCTGATATTAGTTTTCCAAAGGCCTGAAAAAGGATAAGTACTTCAGACTCATTAAAACAAAATGGGGGTGGAGTTCTGTGGGCTACAGACGTAGCTCACAATTCAAGACCTGAATGTGAAGATAGACATCAATCTGGCTCTGGTTTCTTGCATAAGTGACTCCCTTGACATGCCCCAAATTTACCAGATCTGCTTCTTCTAGCGATCACTAATGTCTTGCTTCAATGCCACCTCTCTCGTGTAGCATTTCCCCGTCTTCCCCTGGCAGAAGTCTATTCCTCCTCTGAGTAGGGTTTGGGCTCTGGCAGTTGTAACTGTACACCTAACCTTTTAGCTTCATGAGTGCACTATCTGTCTCATGTTTCCTGCTAGACTATGAATTCTTGAGAATAGAAACTCTGCGGCCGGGCGCGGTGGCTCAAGCCTGTAATCCCAGCACTTTGGGAGGCCGAGACGGGCGGATCACGAGGTCAGGAGATCGAGACCATCCTGGCTAACACGGTGAAACCCCGTTTCTACTAAAAACTACAAAAAACTAGCCGGGTGACGTGGCGGCGCCTGTAGTCCCAGCTACCTGGGAGGCTGAGGCAGGAGAATGGCGTGAACCCGGGAGATGGAGCTTGCAGTGAGCTGAGATCCGGCCACAGCACTCCAGCCTGGGTGACAGAGCGAGACTCCGTCTCAAAAAAAAAAAAAAAAAAAAAAGAAACTCTGCCATATTCATGTAGGTATCCTCCATATTCTTGTAGGTATTCTCCACATTGTATTTCGAACTTAGGTTACACCCAATAAATATTTATTGAAAGAATAAATGAATGAATGGTGACAGAATACAGAGAGAGGTAGAGCATCATCTGGAATGTCAGCAGGAGTACCTCATGTAAGCATTCTCCATAGAAGATGGTCCACATGAAACACCCAGCAAGGAGGGTAGCCAGAAACACAAAAAGAGGAAATGGATAAATGAAGACATTCAAAAATAAAGAGTGATAACGTCATTAGACTCCACCGTGTCCAGTTCAGCTCATAGAATCCTTTATATTCATTTTATTTTTGTTATCAAGGATGGGTATTGTTTGTGGAATTCACTCAGGAAAACTTAGTAATTTTCCAACATAGTTAATATTCAGATATGAAAAATCTCTTACAGTTTAAATGGTGAATAGATGCTAATTTATACATATATACTTATGCTCAGAATGCCTAATTAATGATCTTCCGTGTCAGTCACGGATATGTTAATGAGCTTCTTTTGCTCCTGTGTCATAATTGCATTGCTCCTATCTAGCTTAAGGTTGGGGGAACATTTTAGCTGTGGACTAGCAAATGATGCAAAATAATAACGAAACAACTGATAATCATTTGGTGATTCATAAGTTTTGGAAATGTGGAAGTATATGATCATAATAATTTAGGGTGAGAAGATGTAAAGACAGCCAAAGAAAAAGCAGTTGACTGCTTTCATAGTAACTCTCCGTTTGTGGAGTATAAAAAGATTTGCTTGATGTGCAGGACTCTCTTTCTTTGGTCCAAACACTGCATTCACCAACTTTCTAACACTGTAAACACTAAGGCTCTGTGATGAAGGGAACTCTACCAACAGGCATCATCCTGTATTTACATGGGTTGTTTCTCTCAGGACCCGGAAGTGCCAGCTTCTCACTACTTCCCGTGGTCTTTGTTTCCTCTGCCTTCTTAATATATTTTGTTTTCTTCCCCAAACTCATGCTTATTTTCAGCCACAAACTTTCCCACTTTAGTCTAGCAGAGTCTGGTTGGATTTGATTCCTAACTTGCTGCATTTTGGCTTTGTGACTTTGGGCAAATTAATCAACCTTTCTGAGCCTCTGCTTCTTCACCTGTAAAATGGAGTAAGAATGCCAATCATGTTAGAATAGGCATCAGAATTAAGAGAGTTAATGTGGCTAAAGCCCATTACAAGGTATCTAGTAAGTAATAGAATTGCTCCCATTTTCCTTCCCTTTTTCTGTTTCTTCCTTAGAAATGGAGTGGTTAAGTCCACAGCATCTGAAAGTAGACTGGGCCTAACTCCTTTTTCTGCCATATTCCAGCTGTGTGACCTTGGACAAGTTGCTCAGCCTTGCTGTGCATCAGTTCCTTGAGATACAAAATGTCACTTCTTGACATTTAGTAAGTGCGCAAAAAAAGCCAACTATTAGTATCTAACAAGCTAAGCAGCTGGGTGAAAATGGACCGCTAGCAAATCAGTGTGTGTGGATTGGTGTCATCTGTTCTAAGGGTCAGGAAGCCCTTCTCCTGGGTTCGAAGCAGAGTGTCTCGACCTTTTGTCAGGGACAGCAGGGAGCACAGGCCCCTGCCCTACTTCTAGATCTGTGTGGAGGCCATTTCTGCTCTTTCTCCTTTCCTGTATGGAGAAATCTGTTTTCTCTGTGAGAGAAACACAAGAATAGATTGGTACGACCTCTCCTGAATGTATATCGCTCCCCATCGCTTTGTGCAGGGGTGGAGTCTGGAATGCCCAATCTCTCTGTTCCTTCCTCCCTCTCCCACTGTGACAGGCTGTGGGAGGAATAAAGGGCTTTGTGCCAAACCTTTCATTCGGGGACTCTATTTTTCCTTTCTTTTTATGCCAAAGGCAAATAGTTGAGTTTGCTTGTTGGAAGTGAGGCTTCTGAAAGTATTCAGCTAGCCCTGACATTTTAAAGATTACAAATTATTCTCTAAGTGGTATCAGAATTTGATTTTACATGATCCTTATCTATCACTGATAGATCCTTATCTATCTATTGCTTGACTTTTTAAGAATGATGAAGCAATGAATTCTAATAACTGACCCCAAAGAAGCAGTGAAATTTAGCCCCTTTTCTCCAGCTACATCCACAGCAATAATGCTAGCATTTTACATCTAGAGTTGATTTACAGATTTCAAAACACTTCCAGAAAAACTCATTTGATCCTCTCATATCCCTGAATGGTAGACATGCCAGAAATTATTGTTCCCATTTTACAGTCAAAAAAACTGAAGCTCAGAAAGATTAAGTGACTTGTCCAGCAATTATATAAGTAGCAAGTCCAGTATTCTGAGTAGAATTCAGAAATTTCAAACCAGTTGCTTTGTATTAGAAAAGGTAAGGTCATGCCACAGTAACAAATCCACCCTCCTCTAGCTCCCTTCTTGATTCCACTGGCTTAAGTACAGCAACTATTCCCTCTATATTTCCAACTCAGGTTCGTGGGGGAAGAGTGGGGAGGCGGTGCTCCACCTAGGCACTCAGGGCCCCAGGCTGACAGAAGCTCCACTATGTTACGTGACCTCCGTGTTGGGTGCAGCCTGGTAAGGGAATGCAGAGAACTCACAGCAGCTCTTTCTCTGTTGGTGGGATATTGGCCAAACTAGTAACATGGCTCCCAGTTAACTACCTGAGAGCCTAGGAAGTCTTCCTATATACTCAGAAAAGGAGGAGAACCAGCCAGCATGAGCTCCAGAAATCCCCATCATAGGCTTTTAGGTGGTCCATTTAAAGAGACTGTGCAATACATGGGACCCGTTTGGAATTAAGCACATTTCATAATAAAATTGCAGCCAGAGCATTTCATTTTTTTGAGAACAATGAAAAGAGAGAAAAATTTAAGTAGCACTTGATATGTGAGTTAGTTGTTAAAAAGAAAAAAGAAACAATTGTAATCACAGTAGATCATGTTAACCTTATCCTTTTCGGACCTGACCTTTTAAAAATCGGGGTTTCTTCCAAAAGATGACTGGAAAACTTAGGATTCAAATTGAATAGCTCCATCCTTTCTCTCCCTAATCTGTTGTACAGAGAAACTTTTAGGTTGAAAAAAAAAACTTAAAGTTTTCCATAGAAAACATCAGGTTTGCTCCTAAGATATTTAAAAATTTAGCAAATCAACCCAAAGTTTTATTACCCACTCAGTTTATTTCCCAGGGAATGAGCATCTATTTAGTTTCCCCTCTATGTTTGGATGATTGATGGAGAGAAAATTTGCAATCAGGGACTCTGAGTAACAGTGAGGGGTTGGGGTTGGATGGCCTTTTGGTCCCAAAGATCTTAGAATATTCAGAGATAAAGACTAGACCTGCAAGCTGAGCAGCAAATAGAACAGTCCAGGGCCAGCCTAAGAGTCCTTAAGACATTTCTCCTTCTTTTAAAAAAATAGTAGATGTTAGCTTTCTTTCCCATTATTATCATTATCACTTCTTTTATTATCATTGTTATTTAATTTTTAAAAATTTTTATCAATACATTATTTTTGTATATATTTATGGTATACAGGTAATATTTGGTTACATGCGTAAACTGTGTCGTGATCACATCAGAGTATTTGGGTAATGACATGTGCCTGTAATCCCAGATACTCGAAAGGCTGAGAAGGGAAGATTCCTCGAGCCTAGTAGTTTTGACACCAGCCTGGGCAACGTAGTGAGACCCCATCTCGAAAAAACAAAAAGACACTTCTTATGCAAAGTGAATCTCTTGCATCCACCCCCGTTCCATAAAGCAGTCTACCATAGACCAGTTGCTGCCTGGATTTCCTTGTGTTTGAGCTGCTTCGGCTCCAGCCTCTGGACTCACCTTAATTCAGGGGTTCCCTTATGGCTTATTCCCTGCTCTGTGCATTCTGGAAACAGCTGGACTTGTCATGGGTGGAAGATCCACTGACGCGAACTCTCTGCTAAACACCTAGCAACACAGCAGAAATTCTGACAAAGGCATTCCATGGAAACACAGAGATGTTTTCTACCCCACCTTTTCTTTTTAAAATGAAGTATTTTCGATAAAGTGAATTTTAAAACATAAAATAGCAATCCCCAAAGCCCAAGCGAACAATAGTAATTATAATCATAATTGGCACTTGTCTATAATGTCATTTTGCAGGGGGTTCAGCCATTTTCACAGGCATCAGCTAGTCTCAGCAGACATGTTTGCGTTTCCTAGGTCATAATTCTCATTGTCTGTATTCTAAGGATATAAAATATGAAAGTGAAGCAACTTATCCAAGGTGGCAGGGAGGACACATGGACAAATGAGAACAGGGTTTCTCAAGTGTGCCTGAGCATAAGCGGCAACTGACACTTGCCAACAATTTGGTTTCCTTAGCCCCACCTCAGAACTACTGCATTAGAATTTTCAGGAAAGATGCCCAAGAATCCTTTTTATGAAGGTGTATGGTTGACTTGTGGTACCTACATTTAGGAATAAATTGATCTAACACAAGAAGCAACCCCTGACTCCTCTCTGCTATCAGCCTCCTGTCACCGTTGAAAGGAAAGGAGAGTCTCTAAGAGCATGAGAAAGTTAACCCCAAGAATTCAGATGCACTGTAGGAATAGCAGCTACTGCTACCCATCCCTTGAGTTTTCAAGGAAAGTACACTTTTATTTATGTTTAAATGTCAACACTTTTTACCACTGGTTTCAAAAAAGGCCCTGGGGACTAATAGTAGTGTGCATAAGCATTCTCCTGGTGATCTAAAAACCGGATTCTTTCAGAACTTGTGTTTCTCGCTCTATCGCCCAGACTGGAGTGCAGTGGTGTGATCTCAGTTCACTGCAGCCTCTGCCTCCCAGGTTCAAGCAATTCTCCTGTCTCAGCCTCCCGAGTAGCTGGGATTACAGGCACCTGACACCATGCTGGCTAATTTTTGTATTTTTAGTAGAGATGGAGTTTCACCATATTGGCCAGTCTGGTCTCAAACTCCTGACCTCAAGTGATCCACCTGCCTCAGCCTCCCAAATTGTTAGGAGTACAGGCACGAGCCACCGCACAAAATTCTTTTATTAAATGTAACTTTTGAGCGGTTAACATATGCCTACGATACAAATTCAAAAGACTAAAAACAAAATACGGTGAAAGATAAATCTCTTTTCTAACCGTTTCTTCCTGTCTCCGAGTTTCCTTCCCCAAAGGCATCCACTGTTACCATTTTCTAGCGTTTTCCTCCAGAGACATCTCAAGCATATAGAAGTGTATATGTATGCACATGCTTTTTTAAAAAACCAAATGATAGCATACCATGTTTAACATCTATGCCATTGTGCCTAGTTGATAATTTCCCTCTGACATCACTTAGTGATTTTTTGTGGATAAAATAACTTCTGTGATAGAGAAACTCTGATTTCAAATAACTTCTGTGATAGAGAAACAGTGACTTCAAATATGAGGTTTTTTTTTCTCTGTCATGCAATAGTCCAAATGCAGACATTCTTTGGACAGGCAGCAAGTTCCTTCCACCTTGTAGCTCCTCTGCCGATCTTGGAATCTTTTGCTTCCAGCTGGTTGGTGAGAAAAGAGAGATAGCCTAGGTGATTTGGGGGAGTGTTGACTTTTATGGGCCAAGCCAGGTTTTTATGGGCCAAGCCTAGAAATGGTACACATCATTTCTGTCCACAGTCTTGTCAAGAACTAAGTCATATATCCCCTTCTAGAGCAAGAGGAGCTGGGAAATGCAGTCTTTGCCTGGGCATCCACTCACCAGCATCAAATTTACACAGTTGAAAGGGTGCAGACGTCTTTGGTGGGCCACTAGCCATTTCTGCTACAATTTTTATTCCCAAATGTACTTGGTTTTGTTTTTTTTTAAACTGCAGTGGATGGGATTTTGTTTTCCTGTCGGCACATGTGAGGACAGTCCAAGGTTGGTAGGGATTTTTACACCCAAGATGTGGTCTGCAAACTGCAGAGTTTGAGAAGCACTACTTTACGCAGGAGGCCAAGCATGAAGTTTAGCTTTTGTCCCTGCTCATGTGTAACCCCAGGTCCCAGAACTGCCCCACTGCATATATCTGGACAGATAAACTCCCTGCCTACCTGATCACTTCATACATTGAACCACCTCAAACTAAATAACCTCCCTATTATCTAACCCAGATAGAGCCAAGAAAAGAGGGATTCCAGAATCCCCAACTCACAGTCTGCCTATAAAGCATTATAGTGATATTATAATGGCCCTTCTTTTTGTGTGTTTGTTTTTTGAGGTGGAGTTTCGCTCTTGTCCCTCAGGCTGGAGTGCAATGGCACCATCTCAGCTCACTGCAACCTCCGCCTCCCGGGTTTGAGCGATTCTCCTGCCTCAGCCTCTGGAGTAGCTGGGATCACAGGCACCCGCCACTACACTGGGCTAGTTTTTTGTAAAAGTAGAGATGGAGTTTCACCATGGCGGCCGGGCTGGTCTCAAACTCCTGACCTCAAGTGATCTGCCCGCTTCAGCCTGCCAAAGTGTTAGGATTACAGGCATGAGCCACCACGCACAGCCTATAATAGCCCTTCGTAAGCTTTAATTTAATGACTTCATCCTTCTTCATCCCTGGCCCCCTTAATACTAGACTTGCTACCCAGAAATTTTTTGGGATTTTTTTTTTTTTTTTGCTTAACGAACTTTCCTGCTACTGGAGACCAAAAAAAAAGAAAGAAGAAGAAGAAGAGGAAGAAGAGGAAGAAGAGGGAAGAAGAAGAAGAGAAAAAGAAGAAGAAGAAGAAAAACAAATTAGCAATATAAAGAACATTTGTTGAGTTCAGTGTTGGAGAGAGCAGTTCACAGAGCTGCTGAGAAGCCACAGCTGACCCTTTTCTCTCTCTGGCTAGGAGCCAGCTGCAAGGAGGGAGACCTAAGGCTCTAGAGGGAATGGCTCCTTCCTCCACAGCTCTGCATGCGGCGGCCCCCAAAATAGAAATGCGGGTACCAAGTTGTGATGGCAGGGACACAGCAGAAGGAGGTGAGGCTGCCTCTGCTCCCTGCCCTCCAGGCCTTCACAGGCCACCCTGTGACCTCACTGGTGGGCCTCCGGAAGCAGGGAAAGACAGAGGCCCCACATTGCCTTGGCATTTCCGCATTTGTTTTCTCTTCCTTGCTGGTGTGCCTTGACTCTGTGGTCACTGTTCTCCATGTCAGCACATTCAAAATTGCTGACTGTCAACACTGAAGGCAGCGTGCCTGCTACTGAAGAAGCCACAAGGAAAACAGCTTTGGGTAATGGTGGATGTTCCTGGTGTGACACATTCCTAGCTCCCAGCACAGGCCCTTTACAGAGAACAGGGTTTTGCGGTTTGGGTAGGATGGGGAGAAAGAAAGAGGGAGGGAAAAAGAGAAGGAGGCTTGGCTTGTTGAGATCTTTTCTTAAGGAAATAAATATTGGTTTTCTAGAATTTGAACAGCTGAAATGGGAGATTGGCAGTAAGCAAAATGTGATTGTAACAATGAAACCCACGTGCAGACAGCAGTTGGGAGTCATTAAGGCAATGAGGTTGTTCTTCGCAATCTTGGGAGGAAAGAAAAGGTGACCAAAATGCCGTTTAGTAACCAAATGGCCTCTTCAAGCCCTTCGGGCTGGCTCAGAGCTGCATGCAAAGCTTTGATGGTGTGGGTGGTGCTGTTCCCTCAGGCAGAGCTTGACTGGAGGACTCTTAGCAGGGTGGCCGCAAGTCTCTGGGGCCCCTACTTGGGGACTTACACAGACCAGGCTGGATGTCTTTGTAGCTTGTCAAACCACAACTGTTCACAGAAGGCGTGTGGGTTAGAATCTACCACAGTCAAACCAGGGAGAATGTGTTACCCATTTCCAGAAAGGCTGCTAGTTTGTGTGCTGTAATGGAAAGTGGCCAACTTTATCTTTTCTTATAAGAACTATAATGGGCAATCAGGATAGAGGCTTGATCTACAGGACCCTCTACTGAGGATCTACTTTGAAAAAGGTGATAGGACGGAGGTGCTGGGTGTATTAATCAGTGTACATCAGTTTCTACTACCACTTCTGTATTTTAGAAGCATGTCAATAAGGCATAGAGGCTGCATGGCCATAGGGAAGAGCTTACCCCTGGAGTGAGACTGCCTGGGTTCACATCCCAACTCTGGCACTACTAGTGTATTATCTATCCTACCTGTGCCTCCGTCTTCTCACACATACAACGGGGATGATAGTTTCTACCTCATAGGGATCTTGTGACGTTTGATCGTATTAATATATGTGTCTATACATAGTGTCATGTAAGTGTTTACTATTTTAACAATTACGGATGGAGAATATGAAGAGATAAAGTATGAGAAAAGGGTTGAGTGGTTTAAGAGAAGTTTTTAGAAATAGATCATACTTTGGAGCTTTGCTATAATTCAACCCATGTTTGAGACCATTTATAGCGTCATCCTTTAGGGAATTCAGTTCATAATCCTCTTACATGAATTGAAACCAAGATGGAGCCTCCTTACATCAAATTCTGCACTGTAGTTAATAGTGTCGTGGAGAATTTCCAGAGTATTAATAATGAGCTAATACACCTATGAATGTTAAATGTCTTGGAAGCAGTTTCCTGATGAGCAAATAGCAGATGTGGCAATGGCCATGGTCTAATTGCCCAAGAGGCAGTTAAATATAGTTTTTAGTCCTTTTCTAAGCAGTTACTTGAAAGCTGAAATATTTTCCCTAAAGGCCCATCAACTGTTCTTAACAGTGAAATGAAGTATTTGGGTAGAGCAAAAGTGCTGAGGAGTGTGTTTGCTTCCTGTAAATCTAATTTACTTTTGTAAATTGTTGGTTTTTTCCACATAGACTTTTGTTTTGTAAACTTCCACGTCTGACTTTTTAGTGTAGAATGGTAACTTTTATTTATTATTTATTATTATTTATTTTTGAGACGGAGTTTCACTCTTGTTGCCTAGACTGGAATGCAATGGCGTGATCTTGGCCCACTACAACCTACCCCTCCCGGGTCCAAGCGATTCTCCTGCCTCAGCCTCCTGAGTAGCTGAGATTACAGGCATGTGCCACCACGCCTGGCTAATTTTGTATTTTTAGTAGAGACGGGGTTTCTCCATATTGGTCAGGCTGGTCTCGAACTGCCGACCTGAAGTGATCCGCCCACCCCAGCATCCCAAAGTGCTGGGATTACAGGCCTGAGTCACCATGCCCAGCAAGTGGTAGCTTTTAGTGTTCTAGAAATCCTAATTGAGAATAATACTAGTTATTGTTTTGTTTTGTTTTGATTTTTTTGGACGGAATCCTGCTGTCGAAACTGGGGCATAGAGAGGTTAACTTGCTCCAGGATCACAGCAGGTAGCTAGATTCTAGATATAGGAATACAAAAGCCCAAACACTTTACCACTAACCCCTAAATTAAAAGGTTAATTAAGTCCCATAAATTAAAATCAGCCCTCCTTTCTGCTAGGGACATGTAGGTGCTTTGCAAGGTGTGGATTGAGCTGCCCTCAGGTCTACAGTCCTTTTAATAAGTAGGACGGAGTCCAATCTGCCATGCTAGAAAATTGTAATTTTTGTAGCAGCATTGTTAGTGTTACATGAAACCAGAATTTCCCAGGTTCCTGACGGCAGAGATGTGTGTATAGCTTCTCTTCCACAGACAAGTTTCATCTCTGGAGGCGATCAGGGCAGCCTATGTAGAAGACTGAGACCTAGGAATTGGGCTGTGAATAGCTGTCCATGTCCATTTAGCAAATACCACTTCGCTATTTTAAGAGCAAGAAGGAAAATGCCATTTGAATAGTGATTTAGACTTACAGGAAGGACAAGGCCAGGATAAAATCTACCAAAGATTTTAAGAAAATCTCCACCCCAAATAAAAATTGAAAGCAGTACAATTTTCATGTCTACTGTATGTGTATTTTCAGAAAGGGAATTTTTTATGCAAAGGACACACTGACATCAATGACTAATGTTCAAAAACAACAATTGGAAAGGTTGTGCAATGTGGAGATTCTTCCTCTATATTTAAAATAAAACTTTGTGTTTTTACTGTCAGGATGTGAGCTTAATTATAGCATGTTGCAAACTTTGCTTTTCTAAAGAGAGAGAGAGAGTGTGTGTAGCTTACTCTGCCTGAAGAAATTTGGGTGCTATTTTTGTTTTCCTTTTGAAACATCAAGGGTTGATATAAGGTAGTTTTAGAAGTGTAGTATTTCTTGACCCTCAATGAACTGATGACCTCCCTGAGGCCAGGAAGGATGTTTTATTCTTCTGTTTTAGCTTTTATATTTTATAATCATTATTTACTTGAATAAAACTAAGGATGTCACCTGGGCTGTTTGGAAGGATTTCATTTTGATTTTTGTTTAAGCAATTCACAAATTATTCTTCTGGAGATAAAATTTTTTTTCTGGCATGAAAACTTGCATTTAGAAAAAAATCTATAATTATTATATTATTCCCATAAATAGCAGTTATATATTTGGTATAGTTATTTATTGACTATTCAGGAGTCACCTTTGTGTGTTTGTACATACCTGTGTGCTTAACAATAACAAAAAAATTATTGCACTGAGATTATTCACATTGTCAGGCTCATTATACAGACTGAACAGTATTTGGTTCTAGCTGTAAGTCCTTCATATCAACCATGAAAATTTGCTCACGCCCACATTCCCTGAATCTGAGAGAATCACCCTAGATGGTTTGTAGAAATAATTAATAAACTTCATCTCACCTTCAAAAACTGCTATTATGAAGCTGATGCATATATTATCTTTAGCTTCTGAATATACGATTTCATCACACCTTGCACACAGTAAGTTTTCCAATGTTACGTATCTTGAATGATTAATTCAAAAGAAATCAAAGTGGAACTAAGATGAATTCTTGTACAAGCTCACATTTTGTGGGGATAGCGTTCACAAAGTTTGCCGGTATTTTCCATTCTGATCCTGCCATCATACCATTTGGGGAAACTTAACATTTTCTCATTAGATGTCTGGTGCTAAAATAGAATGTAGTTAATCAGGACTGAGAAGGTGTGCGGTGCATACACTTATTAAGGAGCAATCCACTGGCTCCTTATTACAGCTATTAGTTCCCAGGCAACACCTTCCACCTTTTTTTTGTTTGTTTCATACAATGGCTTATTAAAAACCACTGCCTGAATAAATGCCTTAGTATGATGTACGGGGATAGGTAGATGAAACTGCATTGGCAAAATCATGATCTGGAGGAATTAAACATTTCAACAATTTAAATAAAAATTTAATTTGGTTTTATTAATCGTGGGAAAAAATACACATTGGACAAATGTATTAAATATCTGTCCTATGTCAGGCTACTTAAAATCAGTGAAACAAAGTTTGTGAACCTAGTTTAAAGTTAACGTGATTTATTAATATTTGAATATTTTCATGCAATTAAACCTTTGATTTTATAGCTGAAAGAATACAGTGTTGTGGAATATGTTGGCAGCTTGTCTGTGGTTTGGTTTTCATATTAAGTATAAATGTTTGGCTATTTTAAAAGAGATGTTGGCATCCAGCAGTAATCATTCCCTAATACCAAATATGAAACTTCCAGGTATAAAGATAAATCTTTTTTTTGAAACAAAAGTTTCTTAAAGTTTTAGACAGTCACATCAGTGTGTTGCTGGAAGTCTTTTAAACATCTGAATTCATCAGAAGCACATAAAATTATAATTCAAAGAATCTGCAGAAATAGGAAGAGTTGTTTGCTTTGGAATAATTCAGTCTTAATTGAGAACCTATAATTTAAAAAAGAAGAGAAGCTCATTTTTCCTTAACAGCCCAAGTAAATAAGGAGAAAGGGAAGTCTGGGAGAGTCAACAGACCTTCTATCAGAACTTCTTGGAAATTGCCTTTGGAGGGTTTAGGGGGTGGAATTTTCCTTTTTAAAATGTTGTCTTTAGACTGGGCGCAGTGGCTTTGCCTGTAATCCCAGCACTTTGGGAGGCTGAGGCGGGCGGATCGCAAGGTCAGGAGATTGAGACCATCCTGGCTAACATGGTGAAATCCCCTCTCTGCTAGAATTACAAAATACTAGTCGGGTGTGGTGGCACATGCCTGTAGTCCCAGCTACCTGGGAGGCTGAGGCAGGAGAACCGCTTGAACCCGGGAGGCGGAGGTTGCAGTGAGCTGAGATTGCGCCATTGCACTCCAGCCTGGGCGACAGAGCAGGACTCCATCTCAGAAAAAAAAAAAAGTTGTCTTTGGGCGCACAACCCAACCTTAAGTTACCATATTGTATTCCAGATGTTTTATAGTGGATAATCAACAGATCGTGGTGTCAGGAAGGTGGTATTTAGCATACAAAATCTGCTACTGCAAGAGGATCTCCGTTGTACATATTCCAAACAGGTAAATCCATGTGCATTCAGTGTAGGCATTGAATTCAAGTTGATACACATCCAGGTCAAGAAGCAAACTCTTCATCCTGGTTCTTTCTATTTGCATTTTAGCCAAAAATGATTATGTATGCAATCACTTGGATCCAGAGCTGGCCATTCCCTAGAATTCCAGGAATGCTGCAGTAAGCTTATCTTCTTAAGCCTAAAGCAACCTCGTGTGTGTCCATCCCCCATAACCCACCTCCCACCCTAGGGCTCCAATTACATGGCCTTCTTATTCTTCTCTAATACTCTGTTTCTTCTCTACTTCTTTTCTCTATTTTCAAATCATAGACATTTTATTTTTCCAGCCCCTGGCCACTTGTGACCCCTCTCAAGTCTGTCTCCAGGCACCAACAACTGTGGGCCCTCCTTATTCTTTTCGTGTCAGTCGTGGCTGTCTTCACCAATATCTTGTTTTTACATCTGTATGCTATAAAGATTATGAACTTTATTTCTTCTGTGAGAAGCAACATTCTCGTCTTCAAAGTTATATGATTAGAAGGGGGAGGCGCTGTTCAAAACAATCCTATATTTTAAGTTTTTTATTTTGGAGAAATCTTTTTATTTTAGGTAAAACATTCTTTTAAATTTTTGTCAGCACCCCCATTTCACATATGTAAATGAAATAACTTTTGATTGTACATTTTTGTTTAAAATTGTATGCCTTTTGTTGAAGAAAAACATTCAAAATACAAACATAATCTCTATAAACATTTTATCCTGCAAAAATGTGATATCAGTTGTTTTGAGTTATGATGACTGTTCTAATAGAGCAGAGCAGAAAATGTTGCCCAAATTAACCTGTCAACCTGAAAATGGTTTGTCTTTTTGTGATTTCACAGATATCTGCTTTATTTAGCTTTGGGGAATAAAAGGACCAAATCACGATTCAGTTTTCTAATGTAACTGCTCAAACATGTGTTTCTACATAGTTTACAGATATAAAATGTACCTAATCATAGAAAAACTATAAATCTGAGTTGTTTATAATTAATATTAGGAGTATAGACACTAGGAACATAGTTTGGCAAAAAAAAAAAAAATAGTAATGAAATTATATCTTCTTGAAGGTTGATTTAAATCATCTTTCTGATGACTGATTGAAGTAATACACAGCCTAAAACAAAGGGGGCCCAGTGACCTCATGGCCATGTCACAGGGCAGTGGCTCTCAGATAAGATGTGTCTGCTCCAGTTTCTCTGGACAGTGTTATGTCTACATTAATCACAGAGAACTTACTGCAATAATCACAAAGTGGTTCCAGGCCACATGTTTGTAGCAGGGCATAGGATAGAAAATAGCAAGGCGTCTGTCTACCCTGTGTTCATCGGCTTTAATGACATGACGCTGTAAGTGGGCATGGACTCCTAAATCTCTTAGCTGGGCTATTAATGTAATAAAATATTCTGGGTTGTGTTCTTGTCGATATTATGGCTCTTTGTTCTGGTATTAAAGATTTCTTTCTTGCTTGCTTTTTTTTTTTTTTTTTTTTAAATGGAGTTTTGCTCTTGTTGCCTAGGCTGGAGTATAGTGGTGTGATCTCAGTTCACTGCAACCTCCGCCTCCTGGTTCAAGTGATTCTCCTGCCTCAGCCTCTGGAGTAGCTGGGATCACAGGCGCCTGCAACCACACCCAGCTAATGTTTTGTATTTTTAGTAGAGATGGGGTTTTACTATGTTGGCCAGGCTGGTCTCGAACTCCTGACTTCAGGTGATCCACCCACCTCGGCCTCCCAAAGTGTTGGGATTATAGGTGTGAGCCTTTGTGCCTGGCTTGGTATTAAAGGTTTCTAATGTGAAGTAAGAGAAGACTGTGTAATTCCTTCAGTCATATGTAATCCTGCTGAAATATAAGAGCATATTAGACCATCGGGCCCAAGGCTGATCATCGCTGTATGTCTTGCTCCTAACAAGGTTTCCCCCTAAACACACACATATACTCAACACATGCTTGAACACATACGTGTGCATTTTAGTTGATGTCTAGTCATTACTATCATTCTTACTGTCCCCAGAATTCTCCCCCAACCCTGAAAAAAACCACTCCCAATACCACCACCACCACCAACACTAACAACAACAAAAAATTAGGATTATTAACTTGGTATCCTAGTTTTGCACACCAGAATTAGGCTACAACATGACCCTTAAGAAGAAAACTTCTTAATAAACATAAGTACTCTTGAAAGCTATGTAACTAAAGCATTAAACTCTCCCTGCATGTTGATGACTTTGTTTCAGAAACTTACATTGATACACGTCAGTGAATGAGTCCATGGATCATTTTGCAGAATTTGTATAATACTGTAGGAAAACCAAGATTAAACACATTTAACTAAGGCTAGAAAATCTTCCACCCTGAAAAGAATTTTCAAAGATAGTAAAAACATGATTTATTACCAAATTCCATAATCTGGGCAGTATGTGTTGCCAATAATGTACAGCTAAGTCTAAAAAGAAAACAAATTTTAAAAAGCAGCATGTTCTTATGAAAACTAAGAGTACTAAGTCATCATAATGAAATCCTAGACCAAACCTACATTGTAGGGGTGGAGAACATTTGAACATTTTAATTTATGATCATAAATTAAACGAACATAAATGAGAGATCCAACGCATTCATCAGCATCACTTGTGATCTATATTTAACATAGATTATAGGACAATATCATTAATAACAAAATCTGAAAATTGAACCAACTCCTAAGTTATACAAGTGAATCTTAATGAACAACAACTGCCTGGTGTTATGTCTCCATGTGCTAGGACATGGAAAAATGCAGTGTGAGTTGCAGTCTGCTCTTAGAGTGAAGGGTGGTATGTGCCAGGTATTGCGTCATGTTGTGTATGTGAAGAGGGATAAGTAATGGCATCGACATCAAATTATTCAGGAATTCAGTGTGCTGGGGAGAAGCCAAGTGGGGTCCCAAGAAAGGAGCCAGGTTTTGAAGATGAGTGTCAGGGCTCATTCATGAAGCAGCTAGCACAGATTTTGGGAACAATTTGCTTCCTTTCTCAGCTTTCTTTGGCCTGGTCTAAAATGTACCACATACTGTTTATTGAATGTCTTCTCTGTGCCAGATGACTTTCTCATATTATTGCCAAAGTAGTCATCACAGAATTGAGGAATTATTATTATCCCTTTCTACTGGTGAGGAAACCAAGACTCAAAGCAATTAAGCACCTCATTTAAAGTCACATAACCAGGAAGTGAGTTCAGATTCCAATCAATCTTTAGGTGCCCTGTTAAATCTTTACACAGTGTACAGATATGACATAGATTGGGTAGGATACACGTAGAGAAAACAAGCTTCCCCAATACAAGTGTATAATAAATGTAAATATTGTTCCTAGTGAGTTAACTGAAGTAACCACAAAGCAGTATTGGTGGTGGGGGTAGTGGAGAGGAGAAGAAAGGAAGACTGTAAGGATACACCTAAAAAACAATTTGAAACAATGCAAAAGAGCTATGGCAGCTGGAAAATTAGGGCACTGACAAATTACTTGGCATGTAGAGGTACAAAACTGGTTTCAACAAGTGTCTATTGAGAACCTCCTATGCACAAAACACTGTACTATGCCTTATTCAGAGATAGAGGAGGTATCCCGGCCCTCACAGAATGTATAGTTGAATGGAGAAAAATCACAAATAACAATGTATTGAGAGCTATTATTGGAGGTATTAACAAGGTGCTATGGAAGGACAGGAAAGAAGAGATTAAATTTTAACAGCAAAGACCCCCTTGTTGAGAATAGGGTTTTGAGCTTGGATCTTGGAGAACAGAGAGAGCTGACCAGGGGAGGTGGGGGACGAGAATGAACGGAAAGGGCATTCTAGGCACCGAGATCAGTAGGCAGAAAGAAACATGGCGGGAATCCAAGGAGTGCCCAGAAGATTGGGCCTCAGGCAGTAAACCAGACAGAGCCGTCTTTTGGAGAACCTGGAACATCATGCTAAGAAGCTTAGACTCTATTAGCCATGGGGAGCCATGGAAGATTTCTGAGCAACTTAATGACATCTAGAGTTGGACTCTAGAGTGATAATTCTGATGCCTCTGTCAAGAATGAGGAGAAGTGAGAATAATTAAAAGATTTTTGTAATAATAGTTTATACAAGAGGTATGGGAACCTCAGGGTCCGTGGCAGTGTGAAAGGAAGAAGTACATACAATCATTATAGAGGTAGCCTCAGATGAGATGTAGAGAATGAAGAGCTGCAGAGTCAGTGATACAGCTATAGGTCTTCTCAAATAGAGGTATCATGTGTTCACGAAGGGGAAGAAATGAAGCTGTTTGTAGACTGCAGACTTAAATGAAAAGCCAGTCTTCATAATATGCAGAGTGGGGAAGGATGACTGGTCACTGAGCTGTCTTTAGACATATATGCATCAAGAGTTATAAAAGGTTATTAGCAGAATTGCATCTGGGAAAGACTATAGATTACCACACATTGCATTAATTGGGTTTGTGTATATTGAAAGGTGATTGTGCACCGGGTAGGCACTATGAGTACTGTTGGTTGAACATTAAAATTAGTCTCGTTATTGTAATTACAATACATATAATAGCCATATCTTCCTTTTTTTTTTTTTTTTTTGAGATGGAGTCTCGCTCTATCGCCCAGGCTGGAGTGCAGTGGCGCGATCTCTGCTCACTGCAAGCTCTGCCTCCTGGGTTCACACCATTCTCCTGCCTCAGCCTCCCGAGTAGCTGGGACTACAGGCGCCTGACACCACGCCCGGCTAATTTTTTTGTGTTTTTAGTAGAGACAGGGTTTCACTGTGTTAGCCAGGATGGTCTCGATCTCCTGACCTCGTGATCCGCCCGCCTCGGCCTCCCAAAGTGCTGGGATTACAGGCATGAGCCACCACGCCCGGCCAATATCCATATCTTTAAAACACCTGTATCAGGGAAAAAATTGCCTCCATTGACTTGAATTATCTATTTTTTTTAATTTAGAGTTTTGTCTTGATCCATTATGTAATCCTTGAGGCAAAATGAAACTGTGCCATTTTTTCAGAATGCAGCAGGCTATTAAAAGAGTTCACCGTCTTTCATAACCATCACCACTCCACTCCCATAAGCCTATCAGATCTCATCACCCAGGCACTATTATATGTTATGTGCTGACATCGTATGGGTATTAGAATGTCATTGTGTTTTCTGATTGTCTGATCTAGAGGTGGCTTGAATGAGTGTAAAAAGCCTTACTAACTGATAGTGGACCCAGGTTCTGGCCTTAGCCTGCCTCATACTGGCTTTGTGACCTTGAGCCAATCACTTCATAACTCTGGATCTTAGTGTCGTTTTCTGTGAACTGGTGGAGTCAGGCTAGATGGTCAGTAGGGTCTCCCCGACTTGTAGGATACCCTGTGCGCTTGAGGCCCAGGGCTTAGCATTGCTGTTTCCTCTCTCCCAGTCCCTAGTATTGATCCTCTACCCAAGAACTAAGAGCACTTCAAAACATTTACTATTGTAATTTCAGAATATATCATTGCTTATATTTTAAAATCTTTCTGCCTTGGGGGCCACTCATAGCCCTTGGTGCCCAGACTTAGTAGGAATGTAAATATTTACACATTGGCATGGAGGCAGGGAAAATAGGAGCACTGGGTATATGGATCAAAGCAATGCTTTCACCTGGCAGACAGCCACTAAATCAGTGTTAGTCATTTTGGCCTCAGAATCCAGCAAAGGACATCGAGTGTAAGCCTGTGCATCTTGATCTGTCTGGCTTGTAAAATTTTGAAGCCTAGGGAAATCGCATGTAGGCAGGAAAGGTGTGATGTAATTTATGGATGTAGTTCTCCTAAATTCATAAGCAGAAAGCACGTCTGTGTGCAGATAAGCCTAAGAAGAAGAGACACGTTAGAGAAGGGCCACCAGAACTGGAGAAGGGACAGCCAAAAGTGGAGTTTCTGCTTTCGTTGCCTCTGAGGGTAATAAAAATACCTTTGCTGGGCAGGCGCGGTGGCTCATACCTGCGATTCCAGCACTTTGGGAGGCTGAGGCGGGCAGATCACTTGAGGCCATGAGTTCAAGACCAGCCTAGCCAACATGGTGAAACTCTGTCTCTACCAAAAAACACAAAAATTAGCCAAGTGTGGTGGTAGGTGCCTGTAATCCCAGCTACTCTGGAGGCTGAGGCAAGAGAATCCCTTGAACCTGGGAGGCGGAGGTTGCAGTGAGCTGAGATCACACCACCACAGTCTATCCCGGGTGACAGAGCAAGACTCCATCTCAAAAAAAAAAAAAAAAAAAAAACTCCTTTGCTAGATCATTGGCTACACCAGACTTTTGCCACTAACCCTTAATTCACTTTACGTCATCAGTGACATGAAATCTTGTGGTGTTTTGTTGTTGTGCATTGAATCTATGAAAGAGGTTAAGAATAAAGGATTTCATTATAGGTAACAACAATGCAATAATCACATTTCCATGAGGGGTGACATTTGATAAAATTATACAGATTTAATTCATTACTGAAAGAAAAGTATCACTATAAAACTTTTAATTTGAGTGTAACTTTTAGAAAATTTGGCTAGCAAGAAGGACAGGTGGGCAAATAGCATTATGAGCCCTCTCTTTTTTGAAAAACAAAAGTAAAAATTAGCAGATGTTTTCTGACTTATTTTGATGGAGTGTCATAGAGTTGTTTGACACTGGGTAGAAACTTGACTCTCCCTTGTTTTCATTAGATAGCAAAATAAACTCCTGGCTCCTGAATTCAGCCTCTTGCCTCCCTTGAGCAAGATGAATTTCTAATGGCTTTGGTTCTTGAAAAGCTTTACTGAAGCCATGATTTAAACAGGACTTTCTTTCAGTGGGGTCACTTTTTAAATGCTATTTAGGTGGCTTTGTTGAGGAGTTGGGGGAAAAGATAAAGAGGAGGAGGTAAGGGCAAACAAATATATCTCAGGTATTTTTTCCAACTTTTTTTTTTTTAGAGACAGGGTCTCACCATGTTACCCAGGCTGGAATGCAATGGCTATTCACAGGTGCAATCATAGCACACTGCAGCCTTGAACTCCTGGCCTCAGGTGATCCTCCTGCCTCGGCCTTCCAAGTAGGTGGAATTACAAGTGTGTGCACACAAAAAAAGAAGGTATCTCAGAAAATTTCTGAATTCTTTTAGAACAATATTGGTGAGTATGTAAATTGGTACAGCTATTATGAAAAACAGTATAGAGGTCCCTCAAAAAATTAAAAATAGGACTACCATATGATCCAGCAATCCCACTTTGCTTCTGGATATGTGTCTAAAGCAAATGTGTATGTCAAAAAGATGTTTGCACTCCTGTGGTAATTGCAACATTATTCACAATAGCCAAGATATGAAATCAGCTTAAGTATCCATGAATTGATGAATGAATTTAAAAATGTGTGTGTATGTGGTGTGTGTGTACACACGCGTATAAACAATGGAATATTATTCAACCTCTAAAGAGAACGAAATCCCACAATTTGTGACAACATGGGGGAAGCTGGAGGACGTTATGCTAAATGTAATAAGCCAAGCAGAGAAAGACAGATACTGCATGATGTTATTTATATGTGGAATCTAAAAATGTTAGACTCAGATAGAGTAGAATGATGGTTATCAGAAGCTGGGAGGTGGGAAAAATGAGGAGATGTTGGTCGAAGGGTACAAAATTTCATTTATGCTGGATAGGTAAGTTCCAGGGATCTAATATACAATATGGTAAGGACAGTCAGTAATACTGTATTGTATACTTGAAATTGCTAAGAGAGTAGACCTTAATAGTTCTCACCACATAGAAAATAAATGGTAACTATGTGAGGTGATGGATATGTTAATGAGCTTGTGATAATTATTTTGCAATGTATACATATATCAAAACATCATATTGTGCACCTTAAATGCATACAATTTTTATATGCCGATTATGCTTTAAGGAAGCTGGAAAAAAATAGCAGAAAGCACAAAAATAAATTATAAAAAATTTAAATCTAAAACCCCACAACAAGCAAAAACTAAACCAAAAAGCAAAACAAAACAACACAAAAACAACAACAACAAAACCCTAGAAAAGCTGAAACACTTGAAACACTGAGG
Source organism: Trachypithecus francoisi (assembly GCF_009764315.1). Taxonomy (NCBI): domain Eukaryota; kingdom Metazoa; phylum Chordata; class Mammalia; order Primates; family Cercopithecidae; genus Trachypithecus; species Trachypithecus francoisi. Next base: position 136,789,838 of record NW_022681454.1, on the reverse strand, counting down.
ATAAGTGTTAGATAAAGGAAGCCCTATTTTTATTCTAAGAAAGAAACAAACCCAATATTTGATGTGATGGATTTATGATTTTACCAGGGAAGAGAAGGAGGGCAGGGAGTTGAGGGCTTATTAAGATACTGCCCAAGTAGCTTCAGCTTGGTGAATATTAAGCTTACTGGGTATTGTTTGCTGAATATATTTTTATTGCTTAAATCTATTTCACGTATGTTATTTATTTATAACTTTAAAGATAATTTAATATATAAAACCTTCTCTGCTGAAACGTGGGTATTAATTTCCAAGCATCATTTATTGCACTTATGGCTGATGGATTGTTATGAGTCAGAACTAATAAACTTGTAAGGATTAATAGAATATCAGTCCGAAAAAAAAAGAGGTGTCTTGATGGTTGCCATGTAACTGCATCTGCCTGGAAGGCTGAATTACATGAGAAGTCGGCTGTGCTCTGTGCCTCGCTGAGGAAGGGGGGTGATGGGCAGTTGGGGAGAGCAGTAAAATGGATGATTAATACCTTCTAATTGAGTGGATATTGGCAGCCGTACGTTGCCCAAGACATTAAGTAGCTGGCAAACTGATATCTTTTGCTAAACATGGTTATACTCTCATGGAAGTGCCTGTTCTGTAGATTAGACAAGGTGATGCTAAGGAAACCTGGCTTTGTTGAAACAAACCAGGCACAAGATTCAACAAGCAGAAAATTACTCTATGCCTTAGGGTTTATTTTCTCTCTGCAAAAAGAGAATCTTGCACTCCATGTATGTTACAAAGTGTTGTTAGGGCAAAGAGGTTTAGAAAAACAACATCAGCAACCCACCAGATTTCTTTGACATTTAGGAAAGAATGCTTTAGTGATTGAGTTTGGTTTTTTCCTTACTCCCTTGAGGAGTACTCCTTTGGAAAGCTGAAGTCCCTTAACTACACATGCTTTTGAAGTCAGGGGTGGAGACAGCCACATGGTTCATATTGGCCTTTCGATGGGGGTAGAAATAAGAGAGCTGAAGAACCCCATGGACATCCTCACCCTCTTTCTGAGGGGGCGATGGGAGAGAAGGCAGCCAGGAGCATCTGCTTCCTGATTAATGGAGAGTGACATCACCGCCGCATGCACAGCTGAAAACTCGGGTCAGGGTTGTTTTTTGCACATGTTAATCTGTATTTCCAGTTGAGAAGAGAATTGCCACATTTTCACACACCCTCTCGTTTCCATTTTATTTTTCTCCTTTTCCCCCTTTTCTCTCCCTCCTCAACACACTCACAAGTATGCACATTCATGTTCACTCACACACGCCCCCCCATAGTCACACACACTTTTACATTCACACATGCATATACAGTCACATATTCATAAATACATCACACACAGACACACATTCACATACACTCAGACATGCACTAACTCACAAATATTCATAAACACATTCACACATTCATACTCACACATGACATTCACCCATACACATATTCACACACATAGACACACACTCATTCACACATTCATATATTCACACATTGACACACAAATTCACCCAGTGTCACAGTCCCACACACATTCATATACATTCACACACTCATTTACATATAGTCACACACTCATAATCACATACACTCACAGATATACACATTCACACATAACACAGTCACAATCCCATGCACTCACATACTCATTCACACACATTCATGCACACACACTGAATCGCATACACTCAGATATACACATTCACACACGTTCACACATAACACAGTCGCACCCATAATCCCATGCACTCAGACACACACCCCCACACCCTATCCCTCTTACTTTGGGATGCCTCTTCCCTGCTGGGCTACTCCTGATTTTTAAACAAAGCCCCAGGCTGACCTCAGGAAGCGGAAGGGTTCTCTGGGTTAGGAGCCGCCTGTTACTGTAATCATTTACTACACCTGAAGTTTGATTGGCCAAATTGGATTAAATAAATATTTAGCAGGCAGAAGCTGTCCTGACTGTGAACATCAAAGGAGTGTGACAGACTCCACCATGTTGCTGGCATCAGGCCCAAACAGCGTAGCCACCCCGCCAGCTTTACTCACTCTCAGGATGTAAGCCTTGAGAAGCCCAGAAAAAGACGTTTTTGTGGTGCTGTCTTGGTGAAAATTTGGAAGTATTTAAGCAAATTCACGTGCATGAGAAGGAGGCTTTTCGGTGTAAAATGCATTACATGTTGGATGTCTCCCCATCCTGCCCTGTCCCTACCCCTTGTTCCTATTTGGAAGATGGTTTGGGTGTTTTAGTCTCTTGACAGCAAGTTACAGAGTAAGGAACAACAGCGCCCCAGTTTGCCTCAAAGGACAAAGAAGTTGGCTCTAAGGATGCTCATGGGCGGGCTCTGAGTAGAAAGAGCCAACCAGGGAAAATATAGGGGCAAACCCCTCCCTCCAAGGGGTGCAGGTTCCGTCTATCATCTGTCTTACCTGTGTGGCTATGTGTGTCCCTTTCTTTTCTTCCTTCCTTCCCCACTCTTTCCCTCCTTCCTTACTTGCTTCCTTCTTTTCTCTTTTTTTCTTTCTCTCCACATCTCTATCTCCTCATAGAAATTTCTTAGTTTCTTGGCTTTCGAATGTGGCTCATCCCCTCCCTTGGCCTGTCTTCTGTGTTGCTGTCTTTTAGGTTCTGCTGCCATGGCTAACTGTATCTGTCTCCCTGTGTTTCCAGATAAACTTGGGAGGGTCAGAAGCTGACAGACCAAGCTCATTTTTCAAGCCCATCTGTGTCATACAGAGACCACGGGCTTTCCTTGGGTTGGGTCCTTCTACCTGGTTCAGTCAGCTGTGAACAAAACTTGTGAAATTTGGTCGTTTTCCTTAAAATGGAGATATGAGAGATCACCATGGCTGGTGTGAAACTAGTTCCATATCTGATTGTCTTTTCAGTTGTTTGTCCATCAGGTGAACCCACTCTGAAGGGACTTTTGGTAACATTGTTCCAAAAATAAAGATCATTAATTAATTGTACTTATTTGAAATGTGTGGTGATTTTAGCTTTTTGGTTGATATCTCCTTGGACTAGCAAAGACTTGGTTCAAAGATAGTGTCTATTAGTATAGAGATGAATGATCTGTAAGGGGGGCATTTAAAACTCTTAACAAGCTGTTTTCCTGCTCCCCTCAAGCACTTTAGAAGCTCTCATTTATATGTAAACAATCAATATGCTAATTGCAAATAAGCCTTATCTACTTATTAAAGCACTTAACTGACTCCAAATCCCTGTTAACGAAGCAACACTTTGTTCACCTTAGTTTGAGGTACTGCATAATCTTGAGATCAATGAAACTTAGTTTCTTTGAAGTATTTTATAATATTTTTCCCCACATGATGACATCCTTCCATTCCAGTTCAAATTAGGTGATATAAAAAGATTACAAGATATCAAAAAAAATCAAGATAACAAAAACTTACAAACCATCGAGGAACTAATGTAAAAGGCAAGCAATGAAAATCTGAGAATAGGAGAAAGATACTGTCCCTGTTTTGAAAGTAAGAATTGAGTACCTTTTATTTGCATGATGTTTTTTCTTACCAAAATTTGGGCAAAGAAAGCAGGCAAAAATACTATTCAAAGTAGTATGCAAATCAGAAAATTATTTCTAAAGTACTTTTTTCTTTTGAGACGGAGTTTGACTCTTGTTACCCAGGCTGGAGTACGGTGGCACCATCTCGGCTCACTGCAACCTCCGCCTCCCAGGTTCAAGCCATTCTCCTGCCTCAGCCTCCTGAGTAGCTGGAATTACCAGCTATCATGCCCAACTAATTTTTGTAGTTTTTTTTTAGTAGAGATGGCGTTTCACCACGTTGGCCAGGCTGGTCTCGAATTCCTGACCTCAGGTGACCCACCCGTCTGGGCCTCCCAAAGTGGTGGGATTATAGGCGTGAGCCACCGCGCCCGGCTTATTTCTAAAGTGCTTTTACAAAGTTCTTTTTGTTCTCCAGAAGGTGAGATTACAGAAGGAGACTGCACGGGAGGATTGTTGAGCCTGGGACAGAAGTTTAGGCAGAAAGAAGACAAAGGCTTCTGATGAAAGGGATGCAGTCCATCCTCCTAAGCTAGTGTCAGGAACTTTAGTATAGTAGAAAAAAATCAGAGGATACGATCCAGAACATCAGACATCATATTAAAGCATAAAAACCTAATTAAATATTACTTAAAATAACATGGAGTAGAAAGCATTTTAATACATCCCTGCAATTTTTAGATGGTACAAGGTAAGAGAAAGAAATGACAATGGGAGCCCTGTGGTGTCCTAAGTGTGCGGTTCATTTTAGTTGCAAGAACGATAGACCTGCTTGGGCTACCACATCTCTCATCAGTGAAGGTTTACGGAAGGATAAATGAGGTAGCCAGAAGAGGAAGGCAAAAGGAAGAGCTGAACCACAGAAGAGCGAGGCTGTGCGGCGCCTGGGACTTGGGGCTTGCTTTTATGCTCTGCTGGCACCGTCTTGAGATTCTTTATAATTTTTGATCAAGGGACCCTGCGTTTTCATTTCACACTGGGCTTGCAAATTGTACAGTCAGTCCTGCTGCAACCAGAGGTTCCTTTCCAACAACTTGGGACATGAGCCGTAACCTTAGGAGAAAGAAAAAAACATGGACTCTGCATTGCTTCTAATTCTTCTCCCCCACGTCTTTTACCCATTTTTTCAGAGAACCAAAAATGTACCTATAGCAATCTTTCTCATCTCTGTCAATATACAGAGCCTAATGGCCAAGCTTGAAATGCCCATAGCAGTGACAGAGCCTTCAATTTCCTAACTAGAAACTTAAAAAAAAATCATGAAATCAATTGGTAACATAAGAACCAAAGGAACCAACATACTAACATGTAACTAATAAATAAGTACAGATGTCTAGTGTCATGTTACTCCTCATTTAAATGTAAGAAAAGGGGACTAAGAAGAGGGTACCTGAGAGCATAGAGACCAGGGAAAGTGGCGACTGAGAGGACAGTGTGTCATGGGAGGTATGGGGACAGTGCACACGGGTAGAAGATGATTACCACGTCACAGTTTCTGCCTCTACCTATTCCTTGCTACTGTGTTTCGGTGCTTGCATTGACCCTTCAATCCTGCCAACCCTGCTTCCCTTAATTTATAAAGATGTTTCTTAATATGGCAGCTTTGTAATGAGGGAACTTAATTCCTGGAGGAGTGGCTGTTTAGTATCTTCTAAGCTGCTGAGTTCCCTGATGGCTGGGACTGTTCCTCTTCGTCTTTGCACTGTCAGCCCGTCTTTGTGCTAGTGAAGCCCAGCGCACGGTCTTCATCCGCACCTTTGTGAACTCAGTGTCCACAAACTCTGCCTGGAAATGCATTCTGGCCATGAGCATCCTTAGATTTTGTAGTGAACCTCTTCTTGAGTGTGATTCTTTTGACTCTCTCGAAGAAGAAATAGTTGGCCTCCATCTTCCACGTGGTACTTTTTTGTCCCAAAGAGGATAATTAAATAATGTCTTTGTCTTCTTTTCTGAAATGAAAATTATCTCTGATTCTGTGGGAATCGTGTCTGTTTTAGGAACCATTGTAGCAGCTTTGTTCTGTGAGAGCCTTTGGGGCAGAAGAGATACTTTGCCTAAAATAAGGCTTGAAGTCAGTCACCTGTACAAACGGGAAGATGGGAGAGCAGATGGATGCAGGAGTACTCAGTGAGGACCTATTGCCCTTTGGGGCAAGGCTGGGCATTCACACCAGACTTCCTTATAGCCATGGGTCTGCAGTTCCAAACTCCTTCCCAATCAAATAGAAGAAAAGTTGCTAGCTCTTTTTCCCTCCACTTCTATCCTTCCTGTTGCCCTATGACGTGATTAAGTTGTCTATCACCCTGCAAACAAATGAACCCATTTAGCTCTTTCCTTTCATAATAAGAAAGATAATAAGAACATGATAAACAGAGACTGTGGCACGACAGCAGTTGACTCGCCATTGCTTCTTAAGCCTGAAAGACAGATAGTCTCCTGCAAGCACAGCCTCTGCCCATATGTTATGTACCAACTAAGAAGTGTTGTCATGATCGGATAGATGCTAGTATATTTGAGTTTAAGCTGTTCCCTGCGATAAACTGCATCTGAATAGTGATACAACATTAATAGAGTAGCAGTGATGGTTCCATTCTAACTTCAGTGTTCTAAAACTCCCTGGTGACTGAAGTTATATGGCTCTGTTGTAAAAGCTCCGGAGTCATAATGGATAAAATGGGGGCAATTTCTAGTTTAGAGAGTGCTAACTGTCTACCTTCAAAGAAAATACTGTCTGTGGTGATTATCAATGCCAATGGCTAACCACAATCACAGATAAATTCAATTTCATTACCATCTAGAAATTTCATTTTACTTTTCAGTATAGTTTTCTCCTCTGCTGAAGACTTCCAGTGCTGCTAAAAAGTAACAGCATTGTTTGATATAAAGTCTGATTTTTCTCTCCTTTTTTGTCCACTCACAACAGAGCACTGAAATAGTCACAGGGAAGTGATCTATCTCAACTCTGCATTTTGGGGACTATTGAACACTTTCCCACCGTCTTACTTATCTCCTAGTTTCTAGCTCTGGTTTTTAATATCTCCTTTTGAAACCCAGAGGTTACCTTTGACTCTCTTCTTGCTCTTACCAAATTTGTTGTCAAAATTGATTATGCTCATATGCTCTTATACATCCCCTCCTCTTCACACCTTTTGCCCTTGCCCCAGTTCAGACCCTGTCTGATACTCTAAACTATTTCAGTAGCTTCCAAATATTTATCTCCTCCAAAGATCTTCTCTATCCCCCAAATCCCCCTCCACTCTGAGTCCCACTGTGTCACTCCTGACAGGTCACTTCTCTACTCACAAACTTGCAGGGGCTCTCCACGGCCCACCAGACAAGGCCACATTCCACTGCAGCCAGCTGTTCATTGAGCTCTGGGACCCAGCTGCCCCTACATGCTTCCCTCACAGAACCCAGTTCCTCCCCAGACACAGCTTTTCTGTTTCCTTGGCATGCCTTGCCTTACTTCTGTTCCTTTTTGTGCTTTTATCCAAGCTATTCCCGTTTCCTTGAGTGCTTTCCCCTAATCTTTGCAGATCCATATCCTGCCCATCCTTACAGATCCACAGCTTCTCCATGAAACCTTTCCTTATTTTTGCAATGGGAGTACATTTCTCCTTCCTCTACAGTCCCAGAGCGATTTGTTTGTCTCTCCAAACAGTCCTTACTCTCTGTATTCTTTTGATATGTTTTCTGGTAGCCCATAAACTACCTGAGGGCAGGGGCTAAGATTCATTTGTGTTCCACCCAGAGTTCTACCCCAGAGCCCACGGCCTCCAGCATGGTACATGCCAAATTAATATTTTATAAATGGATAAATCCATTTCCAAATCAATCCATGGATGACTTTAGAGCTTATCATTAAATATAACTACCTTCTAAGTTAAAGGAGGGTAGTAGAGGTATTGCATTTATGGAGAAAAAGTTATGGATACAGAAAGGAGAAGGCCAGCATGAACCCTGTGATGTTGGATTGGAATCAGGCTAGCAGTAACTCATATGTTTTGAAATGTACGTATACACACACACACACACAGATGCAGAAATATAGCTGTATGTATATAAATGGGTTAGCATACACACATGTATTACTGAGCTCTGTCTGTTGATAAGGCCTAAAACCAACAGCCCAGTAGCAATAAACTCACTCAGCACCTGTATCTTGTTTCTAAACGCCATTGTCCACTAAAAGGAACTAAGCCACCCTGGCACGCAGTTGATTCCAGGGTTCAGGCAGGGTAAGCACAAAATAAACCTGAAACATCTTAAAGTGCCAGTAAATAAGGAAATGCACAGAAAAAAGACATGGGCTTGTCAAAAGGACATAGGAGTCCACATAAACGGTGTTCCTAATGGCCAAAGACAGAGGAATTTGAGCAGCAAGATAAAAAATGATAGCATTGGATTTTCACCCATAGAATAAAATAATATCCAGAAGTCCATAGTTATATAAATAAATCATTTTAAGAATAAATAGGAGAGAAGGGACAACTCTTTAAGTAGAATTCCAAAGAATACATATAAAAGGAAAGTGGAAAACAGAATCACCATTGGGGAAATACCATGGTAATAACTGTTACATACAAGATTCACAGATTGATGCTAAAATTAGTGGGCAGTGATTTGAGGAGAAACGGAATTTGCGTAGTCTCAGCATATCTCACTTAAAATGCTTATTTGCTACCAAGGGAAAAATTAAGTAACTTTACAGTGGAAAAACCAGCATATACCACCCTAACCAAGTGATCAAGTGAAACATCACATAATAAGACATATTGACATCATGAACCCCTTTACATGATATACAAAGAAGGACACAACATCCTTTTTATAGTATTCTTGCTAAAAATACATAACCTCATTCCAGTCATGAAAAACCATTAAACAAACCATGTGTGGTGGCTCATGCCTGTAATCCCAGCACTTTGGGAGGCCAAGGTGGTTGGATCACTTGAAGTCAGGAGTTTGAGACCAACGTGGGCTACACAGTGAAACCCTGTCTCTACAAAAAGTACAAAAAGAAAGAAAGAAAGAGAGAAAGAGAGAGAAGGAAGGAAGGAAGGAAAGGAAGGAAGGAAGGAAGAAGGAAGGAAGGAAGGAAGGAAGGAAGGAAGGAACGGAGGGAGGGAGGGAAGGAAGGGAACTCTGTGATGTTGGATTGGAATCAGGCTAGGAAGGGAAAGAGGGAGGGATGGAGGGAGGAAGAAAAAACTCATTAAACAAACACAAACTGAAGGACATTCTACAAAATCATTTTCATCAGTTCTCCTCAAAAGTGTCAAGCCCAAGAAAGGCAAGAAAAGACTGAGGAATTGTTATGGCCTGGAAGGCAATACTTCCCTATGGAGAAGTAACAACTAAATGCAATATGGAATCATCCTGAATAGGATTCTGAAACAGAAAATGACAGTGGTGGAAAAGATGGTGAAGTTCTAATAAGGCCTGTAGTTTAATTAATAGTATTGTATGAATATGAATCTCCTGTTCTGGATAATTATGCTATGGTTATGTAAGCATATGGTTAGCATTGAGGGAGGTGGTGTAAAGGATACATACAGGCTTTGTATGCTGCAACTTTTCTGCAAGGCAAAAAAGTTCAAAGTTTAAAAAAAATTAGAGGCTTTAATTAAGTACATAAACTAAGTCATTAATATGGTAGGCATTTCTTTTTTTTTTTTTTTTTTTTTTTGAGACGAGTCTCTCTCTGTCACCCAGGCTGGAGTGCAATGGCGCAATCTCGGCTCACTGCAAGCTCCGCCTCCCAGGTTCAGGCAATTCTCCTGCCTCAGCCTCCCAAGTAGCTAATTTTTTGTATTTTTAGTAGAGACAGGGTTTTATCATGTTAGCCAGGATGGTCTTGATCTCCTGACCTCAGGTGATTCGCCCACCTCGGCCTCCCAAAATGTTAGTATTACAGGCGTGAACCACTGCGCCTGGCCCAATAGTAGGCATTTCCTTAACCGAAAAGGACTTAAACTACCTTTTAAAGAAAGTCAAGCAATCAGATATTATTTTTATTCTTTCTATACACGACTTCTTTCCATGCCTTACATCTGTTGTTTCCACTTGTTTGTAGATATATGGGTCTGACAGCGTGAGCAAAACCCTTTTTCCTTCGGGTCAGATAAACAGAGCATATGCCTTCTCGGTATATGGGTGTTTGGTTTTTGAAGCTGATGCAGCTCTGTCTGAATCCTCTGTTGAGGGCAAGATGCAGACAGCAGCATGTCCTCCTTTTTCTGGACCTTCCCATCACCCTAAAAAGTTCTTTGAGCAGGACCATGGGCTGCCCTCCTTGCATCTGGCATTTCTCCATCCTTCTCTTTCTTCTTGCATTGTGACTTGGCAGATTGCTCAAGATGTTCAGTTCCAAGTTGACTGGACTGACACCCTTCACTTCTTTTGCCTTCTATACATTCTCCTTTTCCAGTGAACCAGTCAACATACTTTTTATAAAAAACTTTTTATTTTAGCAATGTTCAAACATACAGAAGAGTAGAGAGACTATAATAAAGTGCTTGTCAGCTTGATCTTAACCAGATGGATACCCTTTCCAAAGAAAGGCAATTGTGACTACCTGAAATTAGATGTCATCAATGGTGAGGGTGAAGGTGGAGCACTAGCCCCAGTTCCTATCATTCTCTCGTCCTTATTTTTATACTCTCAGTTTTTGGACAACACCTCGTTGTTTTGGCCACTTTATCTTATCAAGAGTACAGGCACTGGGGCCGGATCCAGTAGTTCATGCCTGTAATCCCAGCACTTTGGGAGGCCGAGGCAGGTGGATTACCTGAGATCAGGAGTTCGAGACTAGCCTGGCCAACATGACAAAACCCCATCTCTACTAAAAATACAAAAAGTAGCTGGGTGTGGTAGGGGGCGCCTGTAATCCCAGCTACTCAGGAGACTGAGGCAGGAGAAACAGCTGAACCCAGGAGGCAGAGGTTGCAGTGAGATGAAATCGCACCACTGCACTCAAGCCTGCTCGACAGAGTGAGATTCCATCTCACAACAAACAAACAAACAAACAAACAAAAAGAATACAGGGACTCACTCATCCTCTCTCCCACCCCTTGCGCATTGCAGGCTGAGGTCCTTTCTGGGGATGGTTAATGGAAAAGGAACTTCTCTAAATGTTTTGCTTAGGGGTCCAAAATTTAGTTTTTGCTCAAAATCACCTTTTGCTCTAAAGGTCTCATTTTTCTAAAGGAAGCTGAAATCATGTTTTGCTGATTAGGCCGCTGTGTTACTAAACACTGAAGGAAAAAAAAAAAAAGCTTAGTGAAAGGTCACCGAACCACAGCTCCTTCCGTTGTTAATTTGGGTTTTTCCATCATCAGTAATGCAGATTTGGGAATCTCAGGTTTTATGTCTCACAAAGCATTCTAGTAATTTTTGGTCCTCAGGAAGTAATGAGCTAAATGAATACTGAAATGAGATCAAGGAAGCTCTACCCAGAGAAGGTAGTAAATGAATAATAAGATGCTAGTTTCCTAAGGGGAAGAAAGAGATTTTTAATCTGTGTGCAAGTAGGATATCAAAGTGCAAACCCACCCCTCTTGGAGAGAAGTAGTAGTTGGGAGTGAAGTAATGGAACATCTGGTTTGTTATTCAACATAAACTGCCAGATGATGAAAGTACACTTTAGTATACCTGACTCCAATGATTTTAATAATCATTTAACAATTGTACAATAGGATATGACTTCTGTTTCATGTTGGTGAGAAGGATAGAATGCTATTTCTTCATCGAGGATAACATAATTCAAGATAACAGAATAACATGGAGAAAACATTTCGTGTATTACAAATTAGAAAAAAGGAGGAAAAGTTTTATGTAAATAATATGAAAGGTAAAGATTTCAGAGATAGTTCTTTATATATTTGGGGGTAAAATAGCTTCTTAATATACACACAAAGAAGCAATCAAAAGAAGAATACCATGTCCATTTGTGATTGCCTCTACTCTGATCATCTCAGAATTGCTGTTAACAAAATAGTATCTTTTACCACATTTCTCCATCACTGGAATAGAATTTCCTTCTGTGATTTTATTATAATTCAGCCGCTATCTCTGGATTAGAATGACATTATAGAAGCGCAGGGATTTTGTGAGTTTCTATGTCTGGGGAGAGGAAAAGAGAATAATAGGTTGAAGAAGTTTGGCATCGGTATCACTTTTTTTATTCCGTGGTGATATGTCAAACACTAGGAAGAGAAAAGAAATTAAAATGTGCTATTTCTGCTGAGTGGAGATGGGAGTGAGTTCATGCCTTATTGAGGAACAGACCTAACATTCCTACAGACTTTACAGTCTGGAGATACAGCAGGGTACTATCAAAACAGGGTCATAGGGAGTCTCGTAAATGTATTGGTCTATCATTTTTTGCAAGGTTCTCTTCCTTCATAATAAGGGTAGCCAGTAATCAAGTAAGTAGTTTTTTTCCGCTAGACAAGCCAGCAGACCTGTAACCAATTAATAAGGTCAGTCACTATGAGTTATCAAAAAAAGTTAATTATCTACCTTCTAATAAGCCAGGGATACACCCTAATATTTTTAGAAAGGTTTTGATCACACAGGTTTAAAATCTTTAAAAATTGTTTTGACATTTTTATTAAAAGGTGTACACATACACACACACACGCAAAGACTACCCTTTAAAATATGTACATGTAAAACTTAAGTAGAACACTTCGCTTCCCAATAGGCAAGACAAGCGAGGCATTTATCATAATTTTCAGAAGGGGTTTATAATGCAGTTATCCGTATTTCCAGGCCTGAGATAATGAGGCTGTTCCGTGAAATGTTAAGTCAAGAAACTAAGGAGAACACAAGAACCAAATACACTGTGTGTGTATAATATATGTAAAATCATAATACCTCACCTGATGTCAGCAGTTATGGGCACTGAAGATGACAGTCCTCTACAAGCTCTCGTGACTGTTCCCAGTCAGTAACAGAGGGAAGTGGGCAGAGTGTGGTGCCCCACTGCAGGGTGGGCTGATAGAGCCTTGCTGTTTGCTTGGTGGAGCTTCCATCATCTGGATGCAGGGGTGTGGGAGCTGGAGTTTCTCTAAAGCTGGTGCAGTAAGAAATACAAAGTCAAGTCTAGGGTACAAGGCCAGACCCTCTCCTGTTCCAGGGACTCTCATAATGTGCTGGTCAAGAGACCCTGTCAGTGTGCTTTTATAGTGAATACTTTTCAGTGTGTTACTTATTCCTCTGGCACCCTGTCATGAGCAGAGCTCCCTCCCCTTCTCAGCACTGGGGTGCAGGGGATCCCATGAGATTTCAGATCTACCCGGCACCCCTGGAAGCACTCTGGCCTCAAACCCTTTGAAGGAACAGCTCTATCCTTACATGCATTAGATAGGCACTACTGCTGGCCAATGCTGACAGCAGCCCTCCGCTCCATCTTGGCTGTGTTCCCTGTGCCAGGAACCTCGGGAAATAGACAAGGATTTGGCAAAATTCCTGGTGAATGGATGGCACCACGTGAGCATTGTGGGTAGCATTTCTCTGTGTTGCCAGACACATACATTGCTGCTTTCTCACTCTTCCTTGGGAAAGATGGGCCATTTTGGAGCTGATTTTGAAATGAAAAAGAAGGAGAAGTAAAAGAAACCCTAGGCTCCATATCTTTTCATATCCAGAACTTAAAAACAGAGGGAACGATTCACTTTTCCAACTTTTGCTTCTTGGGTGAGAAATAAATGTAAATCTTGTGTCTAATTCCCCTGATTTTTCAGACTTAGCTAAGGCAGAAAACCAATCCATTGCATTATCGACTGGTATCATTAGCTTGAGGTTAGGGGCCCACCGTTCTCTCTGAAGCAGGCCTGCCTTCTCTCTGCCTGTATGTTATCCCTCTATCATTTTTGCTCTCTCTCTCCATTGCCTTTGATATGGTAATGATCTTGCACAAGAAAAGCCATTTTTTAAATATGAGTGCTTAAGGAATTGAAGGTGAGTGAGAAGGTGGAGGGTGTTAAGAAGGATGGCAGTTTGTCATTAAAAAATAAATAAGTATACCCCTTGGAATTAAAAAGCAAGCAAGCAAGCTGAAGGGAGCAGAAGGGGGAGGACAGGCGGGTGTCTTTCCAAACGCAGGAGACAGTATTACTAACAGGCTGGCTTAAAGCCCTCTTAACAATGTGCACTCGCTCTCCCAAGCTCCTGGATTGATTTCCCTCTGCCCCCACAGACCTGGCTGCAGTTAAGCCTTGTGTCCTCCACGTGATGCTGAGCCGAATCAGATTTTGCTTTTAGTTGTTCGATCAAATTTTCCTTCCTAGAGCTTAGAAGGCACACTTGGGACCATATAGTAATTGCCTCCCCACACTGAACTGCTGATACCTTTATTGGATTGGCATAGGGTTTCAGAGGACTGTGTTTAACATGCAGTGAGCCGCAGCAATGCAAACAGCTCCAGTGTTTAAACAAGCATCCGTTAGGCCAGGAAACAAGGCAGTGCCAGCCCATTTGGTGCTCTGTAGTGCTGGCAGCCTAAGGTGAGCGGGGCAACCTAGGTGCTGGAGTGGGAGAGGGCAGGCTCCGGGAGAAGTGGAGGAATTGTAGTGTCAGAGGAGGAGCTGATTCTCTTTAGATTTGCTGAAGGGGGGTTGGTGGGGAGGGGGAGAGAGAAGTGTTGTGGCTAGGGACATGTGCAGAGCTCATTAATATCTCATTATGTTAGAATTGCAGTCTCCCCACAGATCAGCGTTAACGTTGGCAGTGCCAGAGGAAGGGCTTTGGGAAGCAGCAGCCCCCCTCCCTCTTTCTGCAAGCCCCAGCAAGCTCCCTATGCTTGTTTTGCACTGAGGGAATGGTGGTGTTGAATTTGTGAAAGAAGACTGTGAGAAAACCCCACAGGAGCAATAGTGAGCAGCTCAGGAGAGGGTATGAGACTGAAAACTATAGTTTGTAAATAACAAAGTGACCAGCTTTCATATGTGCCCACCAGCCATGCAGAGGGAAGGAAACTGACCAGAAGCTGGAAAGGAAAATCGTGAAAGTTAAGCACAAGCCACCTGGAGTCTGGATGTGAGTTGGAGGTTGTGTTGGGGCGGTAGATAGGCTAGCTCCAGATTCTAGACCTCGATTTCCCAGAGAATGTGCCACTGGCCCACTGAGTTTGTCCAGGGCTCCGGGAGGCTCCCTGGAGTCTACCAGAGCAAGTAAGGTGGACAGGAGAACGGGGCAGATGACGAAAAAAAATAGAAGAAAGAGGGAATCAGGTAGTAGGATTTGGTGAGGCGGCATTTTCAGCTGATCCCACCTGCCCATGTTGGTGTGAGTGGAGCAAAGGGAAGACTCTAAAGCAGAGAGAAGGTGGTGTGTAAGGGCCTATTCTTCAGGTCTGACATAGCTGAACTGAAACCAGTCTTTATCCCAGAGATTAAATCTCCTTATGTGCAGCCCTGGCCCCAGCTGGACTCCTGCAGTTCACTCACCCCAGACAGTCATCCTGGGGACTCCAGGGCTGGGACTGGGGCCTCCTGGGAGGAAAAGTTGGAGCCATGCTCTGTAGAAATTACAGTCTCCCTGCAGACACTTAATTCTGCTCTATTAAAGATCAGATGTCTCCGTCTGCCCTGGACAAATGTGTGTCCTCCACTAATGAAAGGTGGTTGATGGCCACTTTAGTGAACAGTTATGTAACAGGATGTACCAAAACACAACGGTGTGTGCATGTTGTATTATAAACGTCCCTTAATGTAATTCATACTAAAGTTCTTTGAGAATATTCTTTTTCTGCCTTTTTGTTTTACGGAGTTCTTATTTCTACCTTAGAATATTCTTTCTGTGGATTTTGGCGTTTGGCTTCCACTTCTAGCACCAGTGCACAGACACACCCGCACAGATCCACAGAAGTGTTGCTTGTGTGGATACACAGCCAGTCCTGGGCTCAGTAAGCAAACGAAGAAGCATGTGTCCTTGGTTAATATCATATAAAGTGACAAGGCCACAGTTTGCAAGCATGTTTTGTGAAGACCCTTCTGGTCACACTTTGTTCCAACTTAACACAATATTCCATTAAAATATGGATTATTCATTAACTTACAGAAAGGCAAAAAAGTGAATGTCATTGCAATCTCTGTTCCCTTTGGAAAAAAAATAACTGAAGTCATTAGTCATTAGTTTGTTATGAACAACAGTGCTTATAATGAACATTTAAAAATAAATGTATTTGATAATCGCAACCAAGTTTATTTAGGTTAGAAAAACAGTCATGGCATACAAATAATGCTGAGAAACAAATTTAACAAGGCTTTTTTACAGCATGGCCTCTATAGCAAAGATAGTAAGATTCAGCCTGATGTGTATTACAATCTATTATTCTTTTGACTCTGCAACTTTGATAAGTCAAGTGAGAGTCATAAGAACAAAGGGAGGAAACAGCTCAACTGCCATAATTTCATAGCCAAATAGAAGAAAAGTCTATCTCTTGTCATTTACATGACTTTACCAAGTTTCATCCTATGAAAACAAATGAACAAACAAAAATGAAGACTCAGTAGTTATAAATAGTAAACTAGACCTCTAGGGCTGAACTCCTGTGTTCAGCTGCACCAGGTCCCTGTTGTGGGATGTTCCACGTTCCATGAAGTCTTGGCCTGTTTTTCCATGTACTGTTCACCTCCCTTAGTTCTTCTTAGTGGCAGGAGCAGAATCCACGCAGAGATTCGCACTTCTGCGTGTCATTCCCAACCTCTGAACTTGTCCTTCGTACATCCCTTTGCTTTCCGTTCTAAGAAAGAGAGAAGGAAAGTTAAGTTCCATCCAAACTTTCTACATGAAAAACTTATGACATCCAAATTGCCCATTTGAAGAGAGAAGGACAGTGATTCAGCAGAATTACAGTTCAAAATAAAATGGGATTTAACTTTGAGTTAAAAAGAAAAAGTGAATTCCTAGCTCCTTTCAGGCATTTGCCATGAATAAAACTTTAAAGTGAAATATCAGAAAATCAAGGATGAGATGGGACTTAGAGAGATCCTTCATCCCCCTTCCTCCCCCTTCTTCAATGAAGACCATATCTAAATCATCCCAGATGGCTGTTCTATTTTTAAAGATCTCCAGAAAAGGAGATTCTACCACCTCCTCAGTAACTCATTCCAGCATCTCTTGTTCCTCACTGCCAGAGTATTTTTTCTGAGAGCCCTCAGAGGAAAAAAGACACACTATCCTAGATTTGGGGACCTGTAGTATTTCTCTTTAGGATTTAACCCCACTGTGCATAGAGGAAACTAAGAGACATGGATAATGGCCTTCTCTCTCCAGTGAAAAAGATGTTTTTTCTCTAATATTTGGCTTTAAGTTACATTTGTGTGCTTCTTGGGGGTCAGTCCAAAATTCTCTTGCAGGCCTGCGGTATGCGCAGTACTCTGCTAGGTAAACGGAAGCAGCATTAAGAAAGGATTCCTGCTTACATTCTAAAGAATGAGGTCACACTCAGCTCCAGGGCCTCCTGCTATGCTGGACAGACATGTCCGTGTAATGACTTATTCTTTCATTCTTTCATTCCAAAGATACGTGTACTGACCACCAGTCATGTGCTTATCTCTCTGCTAGACACTGGAGACAGACATATTAGTGAGCAACACAGACTAGGTCCTTGAGCCAACACTCAAATGGGAGAAGACAATACCAAGGAAAAAGAAAGAAACAAAATGATTATAAATTGTGATCAGTGGTGTGAAGAAGACAAAACAGAAGGATGCGATAAAGTACAGGTGGGAGGTACAGCTCACTGAGCCAGGGTGGCCAGAACAGCCTTTCTGGGGAGAGACGTGAGCTGAAATCTGAAGGATGACAATAAGCCCAGCAAGGAGCTGGGAGAAGCGCGTTCCACATGGAGAGAAGCGCCGGTGCAGATGCAGAGGAGGGAAAGAGCCCGCGGAGAGGCCAGCACGGCCGCCTGGAGTGTGGTGGTGGAGGGGAGACGGGTATGAAGGAGCCGGGAGACACCAAGCCATCCAGCGCCTCTTAGGCAACTTTGACTTTAAGAGAAATGGTAGTCTATAGAAGGATTTGAGGCAGAAAGACATATTCTGAAGAATGTGTTTCAACAGTGACTCTGGATGCTGGTGGAGAGTAGACTGGAGAGGCTAAGATGGGAAGCACGGCTAGTGGAAGAATAGCACAAGAGTCCAGACAGGGAGCAGGCAGGGGAGACTCAGAAAAGGTGACAGATGGAAGGTGTGTATGCTGGCCACACAGACACAGTGTCTGAACATAGGTGCACCCCATTTTAAGAAAACAAAATACATAAAAATCAAAACTTAAAGAGAAAGTCTGATTATTCCCTTTATAAAGGGACTCACCTCAAGTATCTATTCTGTAAAGTAAAGGAAGATGTGTATGGGTCTTTGACTATAAATTTTAATAGGACATATAAAACCTTAATAGACAGATCATGGAATTAGAAGGAATCGTAGAGGTCATTTTCTCCTACTTTCCACCCAATAAAGAATCCCCTTTGCAAATCCCTGACAGATGAACATGTAGCCTCAGTATGAAAACTTCAAGGGACAGGAAGCTCATTAGCCTCACAAGGCAGCCCTTTCTATTTTGAATCTCTCTAATAGTTTTTTAAAAGTTTCCCCTTATATAGAGGCTGAATTCTTTCTCCCCATTTCTTGCATCCATTTATCTTAGTTCCATGTTCTGGAGCTACATGGATCAAATCTAATTCTCTTCTACATAGCAAACTATTAACTTTTTCAAGAGGAGCTGTGGTGTTCCCACTCCTCAGCTCTCCTCTTTCTCTAGCAAAATGTCCTCAGCTCCCTGGACTCCTTTTCACTTGACATGGTTTCTGGGACCTTCTTTCCCCTGATGTTGCCCTCTTGCTGCACCGCCACCTGATGAGAGTGATAATTTCAGAATGGAACCCAACCTTCTAGATGGCATCAGTGCAGAGCATAACTATGTCTCCCTGGACTTGGAGAACATACATATATTTAATACAACCTAGAATTGCAAGAGCACATGGCTTCAAACTTCAAGGAAACCAAAGCTGCTTATGAGACAGATTTTCCTGCCTTAAATGCAAGACTTTACAGCTAGACCCACCAAATCTTGCTACTGCTAACCTATAGGAAAGTGGTTCTTGAACTTTTGGAGAGTCATGGGCCGCACTGAGAATCTGAGAAAAGCTTTGGACCTTCTCTTCTGAAAAAGACACATACCCACAAAATTATGCATACAATTTTCTGGGGTTCTCAGAACTCTGGAAATCCATTTTTATGTAAACCTCCAGTTTAAAAAGTCAGCATTATCAATGTCACAGAACCCTTGTTCTGTCATCTAAGAAATGTATAGCTGCATTATCTCTATATTTTATTATAGTATTGTACAGGAGGTTAAAGAACGCTCACTAGAAAATCCCTACAAGTCACTATAAAATTGTTAATGGGAGAGAAAGTTACAAAAAGTCTTCAAGTACCATTGGTGGATACATTTGCTTATGTTACCTTATTTAATCCCTACAACCCTCTTCTGAACTAGGCAATATTAGCCTTATATTGTGAAAAATAGGAAATGTAAAGCTATTAATAAAGAAAAATGGAAAGACCTGGGTGAAGGCACTGGCTGCCGAGTGCAAATTTTTACAACTGTAGCGATAGAACCGTGGTTGGTGGCCCTTTCGGCTTTTAAGTGCTGAGGCCATGGCCACCTGGAGCACAGCACACATGCTTATGAGCAGGACTGGTTTCCTGGGAAATGTGTCCTTATACTGGTGCTTCAGTAGTGATATCCCTGGAAAGTGGTCACCAATGGGATTAGCCATCACCATAACCCCACACAGGTGGCCTGCTGTCGCCAACACCATTCTCTTCAGAATCAGGCTGGCATTGGGTTGGTGGCCAATGTATAGTTATAACTCAGCATCTCAGTAGCAGAAATGTTCTGAGAACGACTGAAAGAACAACAGCCTTTATAGGAGATCCAGTTTCAGAGAGTAACTTCTTATGTGCCAGCCAACCATGGAGGGGAGAAAGCAGTTCTGAGAATGCCTTCCTTTTTTTCCTATCTCAGGAGCCAGGCTGTGGAATAGTTTGGAAATGAGAAACACATTTTATTCACAAGTGGTGAGGCTTGTAACAGAAAAGCACAGGCTTTGGAATTCAAATCTCACACTAGCTATGTGACCTTGGGCAATTTATTTAATCTCCCTGAGCCCCAGTTTCCTCATTTGTATAAATGATGTTTATTAACCTACCTTGCATGGTTGATGTGGGAATTAAGAGAAAAGATCTTGAATTTGCCTGGCATTTAGTGGATGCACACACAAGAAAAGCTTGCTGTTTGCTGATAACTTTAAGGAGTGCATAAATGGTTGGGGCCAGTATGAGTAGCAGTCAGTTTGGTTCCCCTGTGTTAGCAGGCTTACTCTGGCTTGGACCCGGATTCCAGAGTGATTCCGGAGGAATTCCTGTCCCCATCCCTACCCTTCGTCACCCCAAAATTTTGCTTAAGATAACAAGGAGGTCAGGGCATGTTCACTGTGAACCCCCCCTCCATACAAGGTGCCATGTTATGGTGGGTTCAGAGGAACCCTCTCGCCCCCGCCCCCACCCAATGCTGTTTAGCCACCAGCCTTACAAGGGATACTAGATGCTTTCGTACCTTGGATTCATACACACAGGTTTCTGAGATGAAGCTGTGTGGTAACTTAGCCATTAATAGATCTCAATCATAGCCTACACGGACATTTCTGAGAGAATCCTTGGTTAAACAGTACTAACAGCAGAACTAAATACTGGTTAGGGCAAGTTCCGCCCATGTAGGTTCTGTGAGACTCTGTCTGAAAGTTAGGTTTAAACATAGAGATGGGGCCAGCTAACCTCATCATTCTGAGTCATTAGATGGAGACTAGACTTGGTCATCTCCCTTTGCTAATAAGGAAACTGACATAATTAACTGAAGGAAATTAACTTGGATAATTTTGCAGCATGAATCTGCTTCCAAAGAGGAGTTGGTTTTTTTCCCTTCCTGTGAGCTGTTAATTCAAGAGGCTGTGTTAACCTGCTGCTGTTGCGAACTGACAAATGTAGTATTTTCCTGATCAGCCTCTCAAGCCTTTTCCCTTGCTCCTCCAACAACAGAGAGAAGAGTAATAAACTATCCAGAATATTTTGCAACATGGGAGTCATTTGCATGTCTTTGTAATATGGGGGTTGAATACCTATTTTCAGTAAATATAAGCCTCCCAGTTGACTTAAGGTAATTGAATGAGTTTAGATTTATTGTATATGCCCTTTCTCCTTAGCCACTGGTTTTAAGCAGGCATAAAATCGTATCAGAAAAAAAAAACAAAAAACAAACAACAAAAAAAAAACCTGACTTTCGATATTCAAGTTGGCTTATCTGAATTAAACCCAAAATATGTGGAAATTGGGTTATCCACTCCAGACTTGGATCCCTTTGTCTGTGAAACCTCAAAGTCCCCAGTGGAGCTGAAGGTAACGTCTTTCTTCAGGTGACACTCTGGGGCGATTCTGGGGAAAAGAGAAAGATGTGTTTGACTTTATTCCAGTTGGTTTCATCTTCCTTTTTAATTGATTTTTGTCCTCTCCATCATTTTCTCTCCCAATTAACTTTGAATTTCTCTCATTTAGTTCTAGCTATTTGTTGTGGTCGGGTTTGGTACATTTGGGTTGGGCATTTTGCTGTGTTCTTTTCTTTCCTTGCCATTAGTTTAAAGGAGGTCTAAGCTCACAGTGTAGCTCTATTTCTGGAGAGACCTGCCACCTTTACAGGATTTACTGTGGTCATTTTCTCTTTTTTTTCCTCCCCACAATATGGTGCTTTGTGAATTAAAATCAAGGTTCCTGGGGCTGGAGGTAGGAATAGGGCAGGAGAAGCCTAGCCACATTATAATGAATAATAATAACTCTCTCCCTCTGTTGTGAGCTCTACCAGGCAGACTGTGTCTTATTCATCCCTAGCTTCTTACATAGGTCCTAGTGTAGAAATGATGCTCAGTGAGTGTCTGTTGAATGAATGAACTAATTTTTGCTGAGCCCTTTATAATTTATAAAGATGCTTCACATAGCAACATGGGGTGATTGTTTTTAAGACCTTCGCAAAACCATTTCCTTCCTCATTTCATTATGATTGTGAAATCGCTTTGGAATTTTGGAACTGTGATACTTTTACTGTATGCCTTTCATAAAAAGCCAAAGTCTAAATGCTTTTAAAATATATATATGAGGAGCTGTGGAAGGAAGGGAGGAGGGAAACAATTTGTTACTGGATACTTTTCTTGTAAAAAAAAATTTTTAATGTAGTTATCACTGGATTTTTTTTCTTTACAATTGCAGTTCACAACCCATTTCCTCCTCTTTTACTAGGATGAAGGTGAATTTTAACAAAAGCAAGAAGTATTTTAAAGGAAGAGAGCAAGTGGGCAGCAAGGGAAAGCTTTGTGTTCGTTTTATGACTTGTGTTTTGACTTGGCAGATGTTCAAGGTTATTCTGCCTAACCAAATAATCCGCACTGCTTCCGTATCAGCAATAGCTGAGCGACCCTTCCGAGGGGCGCCCGCCATAGTCTTCTGTTGAGACGTTATGAGGGACCTAAACCCATGTCTTGCACTGAAATCAGTGGCAACTCTGACACCCCCACACCCCCTTGGTTCTTTGGCTCTCACAGCCATTGCATGTCTGCTTCTGAGAGAGTCACCCAGGAGCACATAACTGACAGCTTTTTCTTAGATGGCTTCATCTGTTTGCAGTCATCACCAGACCATTAATGCTGAGTTTTCCCCCACAAAACTCAAATGTAAAAGTAGGAAAATAATTGGATTACAGTTATCCAAAAATCATTGGCACTTAGGACAAAGACCAAAGTCAGAAAAAGGAAAAAGCAGACAGATATTAAAAATTAGATAGGTCTTTGACTTTTACGGGTGAAGTAAGAGCCATACTTAGGATTATAATCCATAAAAAAAAATTAGGGGGCAAATGTAGGTGACATAAAATCCAGAACTTCCAGATAATGACAGCACTAAGGCATTACTTGTACACAACTACTCCACGTACTTCTGCCCCAGGATACTGAGATTTTTTTTCTCCCCTCTTGGTTCTTAGAAGCATACAATTGAGTGTGTTCATATGCATGCCTCATTTATGCCTGGAAAAGACAGAAAGAAAACCCTTTAGTAAGGACTGTGATTCAAAATATGTATTACATTGACTTGTTACCTACATTATCACTGTGTGTCAGGAAGCATACTGCTCACAGGTGGGATGCATGGTAATTTGGAAATACTCACTTGGGCCTTGGCAGAGGATGACCTTGGCCTACTGCAGATTCATGTCCTGTGGCTATATTAGTTCCTAGGGCTGCCATAAGAAATACCATAGACTAGGTGGCTTAATACACTAGAAATGGATTGTCTCACAGTTCTGGATGCTCGAAGGTAAAAATCAAGGTGTCAGCAGGGTGAGTAGGGCCATGCTTCCTCTGAGACTCTGCAGAAATCCTTCCTTACCTCTTCTTGGTTTCAGGTTTGTCAGCAGTCTCTGGCATTCCTTAGCTTGCAGCAGCATAACTCCAATCTCTGCCTCCACCGTCAAATGACACTCTCCCTGTGTGTCTTCATGTCTTCACGTGGCTGTCGTCTTGTAAGATGATACCAGCTGTGTTGGGTTTTGCCTGTTCTACTCCAGTATGACCTCATCTTAATGAATTTCATCTGCAAAGATCCTACTTCCAAATGAAGTCACATTCCGAGGTACTGAAGTTTAGGACTTCAATATATCATTTTGCAGGGGAGGACACAATTTGACCCACAACAGTGCCTATACTTCTGCTTCAGAGCTCAGAATGTTACCTGTTTTCCTGTAACGGACTAGCTGTACAAAACCATTTACTTCTCTCCTCAAGCCTTTATTTTTTCCTCCTTAGCAGTGTTCTTCCTTGGAGATGATAACCTTTTGTCAAGGTCATTGAGAAAAGAAAGACAATTAGAGCCAAACTTCTTTGTCTCCACCTCTCCCCATTCCATCTCAACATGTCTCTCCCCCACATTTTTTTTAATCACTCTTTTGATGGCACTGATGTGCCCTTCTTCATAGTCTCAAAAACAAACACCTCTATGGTAATGTAAAATGATGCAGATACTATGGAAAACAGTGTGTCAGTTTCTCAAAAAATTAAAAACAGAATTACCATAAGATCCAATATTTCTGCTTCTGGATAGTTAGCCAGCAGAACTGAAACACATCTACAAGAGATATTTGTATACCCACATTCATTACAGCATTATTCACAATAGCCAAAATGTGGAGGCAATGGATGAATGGATAAACCAAGTGTGGTATGTACATATGTTTTAGTCTTTCCAGGCTGCTGTAACAGAATACCAAATATTACATGGCTTATAAATAACAGAAACTTATTTCTTACAGTTCTGGGGGCTGGGAAGTCCAAGATCAAGGTGCTGGCACATTCTTGTCTGGAGAGGGCCTGCTGCCTGGATCATAGACAACTGTCTTCTTACTATGTCTTCACATGATGGAAGGAGTAAGGGAGCTCTCTGGGGCCTCTTATAAGGGCACTACCTTTCATGAAGGATCCATGCCATGACCTAATCACCTTCCAAAGGCTGTACCTCCTACCTAGTATTAATACCCTCACCTTGGGGGTTAGGATTTCAACATGTGAATTTCAGCAAGGAAACAACCATTTAGACCATAACCAGATACCACGAAATATTTTTCAGCCTTAAAAAGGAAATTCTGGACTGGGTGCGATGGCTTATGCCTGTAATTCCAGCAGTTTGGGAGGCCGAGGCGGGCAGATTGCCTGAGCTCAGGAGTTCACAACCAGCCTGGGCAACACAGTGAAACCCTGTCTCTACTAAAATACAAAAAATTAGCTGGGCGTGGCAGTGTGCACCTGTAGTCCCAGCCACTCAGGAGGCTAAGGCAGGAGAATTGCTTGAACCCGGAAGGCGGAGGGTGCAGTGAGCCAAGATCGCACCCCTGCACTGCAGCCTGGGTGACAGAGCAAGACTCCATCTCAAAAAAAAAAAAAAAAAAAAGGAAATTCTGACATGCTGCAATACAGGTGAACCTTGAGGACATGATGCTAAATGAAATATTCCAGTCATTAAGAGATAAATATCGTATGATTCCACTTATGTGAGGTACATAGAGTAGTTAAATTCATAGAGACAGAAAGTGGAGTCGTGGTTGCCAGAGTCCGGGGAATGGAGAGGATGAGGAGTCGTTTCATGAATACAGAATTTCAGTATTGCGAGATGAAGATTTCTGGAGGTGGATGGTGGGGAGATGGTTGTACAACAGTGTGAATGTACTTAATGCCACCTAACTGTATACTTAAAAATGGCTAAGATGGGAAATTTTCTCTTACTAATATTTTAACCACAATTATATACATCTGTATGCCTGTATTATACTTCTCAGACTTTCCAACACACATTTTCACTTGTCCTTCCTTCCTTAGTGTCAATGAATCCTGCTTCCTGACATTCCTTCTCCTTCACACCCACTCAGAACTTACTTCTCCTGAAAAAGCCTTTAACTTCACCCCATGACATACAACCTATGATACCTTTTTTCTTTCTTGCAACAAGATTTCATATACAGAAGAGTCACACCTAATATCTCCATTCTTCAGTTCCTAATATCTCCATTTGCCTCAGTTCCCTGACCAAAAACTGGCATTCATATACAGTACTATTCTAGAACTGTGCTGTCCAATATAATAACCACTAGTTGCATGTAGCTATTTTGAATTTATTTAAAAATAAATAACTCAGTATTTAAATAAATTTGAATTTAATTTAAAAACCAGTACCTCAGTAGCACTAGCCACATATCAAGTACTCAGTAGCCACATGCCGCTAGTGACTGAAGTACTGCAGAGTGCAGATGCAGAACATTTCTATCCTCTCGGCTCTGTTGGACGGAAAACACTTCTTGTGCAAGGATTCTACTCATCACAGTCATCTGGAGGGCTTATTATTATTATTTTTTATTATTATACTTTAAGTTCTAGGGTACATGTGCATAACGTGCAGGTTTGTTACATATGTATACTTATGCCATGTTGGTGTGCTGCACCCATCAACTCGTCAGCACCCATCAATTCATCATTTATATCATGTATAACTCCCCAATGCAATCCCTCCCTCCTCCCCCCTCCCCATGATAGGCCCCAGTGTGTGATGTTCCCCTTCCCCAGTCCAAGTGATCTCATTGTTCAGTTCCCACCTATGAGTGAGAACATGCGGTGTTTGGTTTTCTCTTCTTGTGATAGGGCTTATTAAACCACAGTGTTCTGGGCCCCACCCTCAGAGTTTCTGATTCAGAAAGCCTGGGGACTGACCGATAATTTGCATTTCTATCAAGTTCCCAGGTGATGTTGCGGCTGCTGAGTGTCATAGAGGAACCCTCGCTCAGAGTCTCAGTGAATTACTTGGTTACCAACCTAGCAGTCTCTTAGTTCTCATTTCAAAGCTGCAACTAATACTGCAAATTTGACCACAATTATTCTTCTTTGTTTTGTGCTACTTTCTTGATGATGTTTTATGTTGATCTCTCACCAAGACTATTTTTTTATCTTTTTGCTGACTCCTCTCATTTAATTAACAGGACTCATTTCCAACTATGCATTTACTTTCTTAGGGAACTTTAGTGCTTATATATTGTTCAGGCAGACTCACATGTATGGCTGGATGCCTCTCATTTCTAAGGCCTTATCTTCTTTTTTTTTTTTTTTTGAGACGGCGTTGCACTCTGTGGCCCAGGCTGGAGTGCAATGGGGTGATCTCAGCTCACCACAACCTCCACTTCCCGGGTTCGAGTGATTTCTCCTTCCTCAGCCTCCTGAGTAGCTGGGATTACAGACATGCACCACCATGCCCAGCTTATTTTTGTATTTTTAGTAGAGATGAGTTTCACCACCATGTTGGCCAGACTGGTTTTGAACCCCTGACCTCCACCCACCATGGCCTCCTAAAGTGCTGGGATTACAGGCATAAGCCACCACACCTGGTTTAAGGCCTTATCTTTGGGTTTGTGGGGTAACTGTATTTGGCTATACCACTGCTCTTGAACAGTATGATGTTAAAAACTAAGCTGTTCTGTGTCTGCCCTCTCTGGCTGGTGAGTTGATGCTTCCCAGGTCTTTGATAATTGTTGCTATGCATTTCTTTCAGGATGTTGAGATACGTGCATCAAAAGCTCCGTGGACGTGTCGAATATTATATATACCTGTTCATTAAACATTCATGCAGTTAGAGAAGTCCCCACTGCAGAGGGCTGAGTAATTTCCTTAATGCTTTTGCTCGTGGTGGCCAACTGTTTTATAGACATAATCTTACTAATGCTTTCCATGAGGTATAGTAGAGGTCAGATGTGAATATGCCTATTTTCAAATTAGGAATTGAGGGACAGAAAAGTTTAAAAGAGTGATCAGAGTCACAAAGCTGGTTCTACTTCTGCCAAGGGACCCCAGTTTGAGTGCAGGAGTCCCATGCTGAGCCCCAGACCTCCATGCAAACCTCCAACTACTAGAGAACACTAAGCTTCCAGGTTTAAAACATAAAAAGAAATTGCTAAATGTGATTCAGGGCGTACTACGCATAATGTGTTTCTGTGACACTTCATAGTAATGAGATAATTACCATGGGTACAGTATTAGAGTATACATATTCTGTTAAGTTACAGCTGCAAGAAATCAGTAATGACCATTAATCATTCCATGTTCATTCTCTGCAAATCTCAGATCGAAGTTAAGCTCAGAGTTCCAACAAACCTAAGACGAATTTTATAGTCATCATTTCTGCTGTTTACATGAAGTTTATGAATACAATAGACTCTCCCTAATTTAAACTAATTCGGGCAAACAGCTGTCTGAATTGAGAAGAATGTGAATTCAAGTATGGTAGTAAATATATACTGCATGTGATATATTTAAAAGTAACAACAGTAATTCAAACTAGACTATTGAACTGTTAGTAAATAAACATCCTTGGGAAACTACTTAAATATCTGAGAAGAATTCATAATACATGTATCAATTGCTTATTTAAATTTGAGTCTGAGTTCTTGAGTTTTTGAGACTCATTTCTATATTAAGTAGGTTAAACATTCCCCTTATAACCTTTATTGTACCTATTCTTTTACACAGTAAGCTTTTTTTTGTACATAAGGATAAATATTCAGTTGGCCCTTAGCCAACTTACAGCTAAATGCAAAATTAGCAGGAATTGAATTAAGCAGGTTTTACTACACAGTGTATAGAAATAGTGATAGACAAACTTATTCTTTTCAAAATCAGGACTTAGTTATGTATTTTAGAAGAGAATATGTAAACATATGGTTTACATAAAGTTGAAAGGAAATCCAAAATGTCAGTTTGTCCATCTTCCAACTATACACAAGTAAACCTAGAGAGATTATAAAATTCTGGGCTGTTAGATCTATAGGGGACTTTAGAGCTTCTGTCCAGGACAAAAATGGCAGCAGAGCATAGTCAACTGACTTCCGGAGAGGAGACAGCTTGGCCATGAGAGACATGATTCTAGGTCCCAGAGCCCCTGACTCTAAGCTTACGATAGGTCCACAGTCCATCTGCTTATTCTAGGTAATACATGCAATGTGGACACCCAGAAAAAGTAGACGGCTTCTACGTGTAACCTGGTCCAGTATCTAGTTACCCAAACTGACACGTTCAGATCCTTGATGTCACTTAAGACCATTTACTCAAAATCATTCACAGGGAAGAAGAATAGTGCACAGTTGTATAAGTTAGCCAAGTTATGGTTGCCAGAATGGGATACAACATTGTTAACTGTGTCAGACAAGTGTTATGCACGAAGGGGAGCATTTTCCAATAGACTCTTAGGAGCAAAATAAAAACATGTAACAGGCTGCAGATTCCTTTGAAATCAGGAGACTTGTGCATCTTTTGCATCCTCTGCACTCAGTTCAACACCTGACACCCAATGGGCCATCAAAAAGAAACGAATTCTTTTGAATGAATCATGTAATTCAAACACTTGGTTTTCTGGCGTTTTTATAAAAGATAATTGTGATTAGAATTCAAGTGTAATTTTTCTTTCATGTTTACGAAAGTCAAAAAACTTTGCAGAAGAATGTAATGAATTCTTGCTCTCTGATGTAAAATAAGGATCTTATTTAGTAACTACCTGCCAAATTCAGCCGCCCATCAGAGTTAAGAGTGCCTTCCAGGGTGATTTTGAAAGTAAGTTATTGATTTGTATCCAGAGTCCAAATAGGGACTCTTAGAGCTGGAACAAACCTTGGAGATCATGTAGTCCAACCTCTTATTTTATAATTGAAGAAACAGAGGTCTAGAGAGGTTAAGTAACTGCTACCTGATCACATAATTAAGTTTGTTTAGTTACTGTGCTTTGCTGAGATCTGGAAAACACCACATACATATTTTTGCTTTTCAAGTTCCTGACATTTTCAGTTATGTACACGCACTGTATTTTTAAATACTGATAAGCATGTGAATGCAAACCTCATTTAGTCAAATCTGGCAGTGTGGGCAGTCTTCAGTGAAATCTATTACATTGCCTTGCTTGATACCTTTTTGTTCAACTCTTTTTGATGTGTGGTGTTTAGACAAAAGGTAACAAAATATTCAACGCAGTAAAAATCTTCCTTTCTGTCACATTCACATAACTTCAAAAATATCTCTAAACTCATCATTTGTTATTTCCAAAAAAAAAAAAAAATTGCTTGTCAACTGAGACCAAGGTGAAAAAAACTCTGTCCCAGGGGAGTTTTAGAGAGCTATAACCATGCAAAAGCAGGGAGTTACAGAAAATATTATGCAAACTTAACTATAGCATTATAATGGAAACTGCATAAATAATATCTGGATGGCTAGGTAAGAAAGATAAAACCATTGAAATACATACTTTTTACTCTACAGTTTTACAGTACATTTACAATGCACCACAATTTGAACAGAAAGTTGACAAACTCTGAGCCTGTTTCAGGCAAAGTGATTTATCGCATAAGGCATTGGGCTGGCACAGGAATCCTGACCATCATTCCTTGTTCTTCCTCTGAGTTACATTACGGCCCTGGTCTCTGTGCCTCGATTTTCCCACTGTGCATCTCTCTGCAGTCAGGTGGATTATGGATTATCATTGCAAAGTGACATTTACTAAGCTGCAGGGGACAAACACTTACTATTCAGAGCCTCCTAAAGTCATGGCAGGTTAACTTCTGCCTCCTCTGAGGTTTTACTTAGAGTCATCTCTGACTATACTTCTTTGCTAACAGTTAAGAAGTGAATTTGAAGTTTATTCTGAATTTGGGAGATGAACACTTTTGAAAATATATACATGCTGGGCACGGTGGTATGCGCCCGTAGTCTCAGCTACTCAGGAAGCTGAGGCAGGAGGATCACTTGAGCCCAGGAATTTGAGGCCATCCTGGGCAACAGAGTGAGACCCTCATCTCAAAATAAGTAAATACATTAATAAAAATAAGAGCATACATATTGTTAAACTCTGGACCAAGTAGCAGTTGTTGAGCTACTTGCCTCAAGACGAAGTCTCAGTTGTATTGTTACGTACGTTAAGGATAGCATTGTCTATTTGCTTAACCAGCCATGCAGGAATGATACTGGATCATGTAATGGGCTGAGTTGTGTCCTCTCAGATTCATTTGCTGAAGTCCTACTCCCCAGTTTCTCAAAATGTGACAAAATTTGGAGATAGGGTCATTTTAAGTTAAAATGAGGGTAGACCCTAACCGAAGATGACTACTATCTATATAAGAAGAGGAAATTTGGACCACAGGAAGACACCAGGAATGAGTGCTCACAGAGGGAAGACTGTGCAAGGACACAGTGAGAAACTGGCTACCTGTAAGCCAAGAAGAGAGGCACAGGAGAAACCAACCCTGCAGACACCTTGATCTTGGACTTCCAGCCTCCAGAACTGTAAGAAAATTAATGTATGTCGTTTGAGCCACCCAGTCTGTGGTATTTTGTTGTGGCAGCCCTAGAAAACTAATATAGATCACTTCGAATATTTCACCTTTTGTAACCAGCTATAACTGATTTTATTTTTTGAGACAGAGTCTCGCTCTGCCATCCAGGCTGGAGTGCAGTGGCACTATCTCAGCTCATTGCAAGCTCTGCCTCCCGGGCTCATACCACTCTCCTGCCTCAGCCTCCTGAGTAGCTCTGACTACAGACGCCCACCATCACGCCTGGCTAATTTTTTTGTATTTGTAGTAGAGACAGGGTTTCACCGTGTTAGCCAGGATGGTCTTGATCTCCTGACTTCATGATCCACCCACCTCGGCCTCCCAAAGTGCTGGGATTATAGGCATGAGCCACCGTGCCCAGCTCTATAACTGATTTTTATCATTACAAAATCAGAAGTTAGCATCAGAAGTGACCATTTTTCCTCCAGTGTCTCCTGAAATCTTCTGTATAAAGTCAAGACTTCTTACCGTGGCACACAAGGTCTATACAGCTCTTTCTTCTGCAGGCTTGTTTCTCCACACTTCCACCCTACACCCTGGCTCAAGCCAGACGCAACCACAGTCAGGCGCTGCATAACGACATTTCCATCAATGACAGGCCACATATATGATGGCGATTCCACAAGATTATAACTCCACATTTTTCATATTTTTACTGTGCCTTTTCTGTGTTTAGATATGTTTAGATACACAACCAATTACCATTGTGTTACAGCTGCCTACAGTATTCAGTATAGTAACGTGCTGTACAGGTTTGTAGCCTAGCAGCAATAGACCCCAAGTGTGTAGTAGGATATTAGGTTTGTGTGAGTACACTCTATGATGTTCACACAATGACAAAATCACTTAACACATTTCTTAGAATGAATCTTTGTCATTTAGCAAGTTTTCACTTAAAACCATGCTTCCTTCTCCTCTGGCCCAAGGTGTTGCTCTCTCTGCCTGGGCTGTCTTCACCTCACTATGAATGCTTAAGTTCTTGGGTTGTGTATCAGCCCCAGCAGGAAGCCTTACTTCATCTGGACTGAGTGGCATGTGGCCCTTTGTGCTCCCACAGCGTGGTCGCCTATGCCTACTGCAAACGACACTGTCTTTGCCCATCTGCATTTCTTTCCTCT
This sequence comes from Trachypithecus francoisi, assembly GCF_009764315.1. Classification (NCBI taxonomy): domain Eukaryota; kingdom Metazoa; phylum Chordata; class Mammalia; order Primates; family Cercopithecidae; genus Trachypithecus; species Trachypithecus francoisi. Next base: position 136,758,142 of record NW_022681454.1, on the reverse strand, counting down.
CCATTCTGAAGGAGAGATTGTCTTTTGTTCAGTAGTGTGTCCCTATTGGCTGATACAGAACCCAGCACCCAGTAGATGTTCAGTTAGTTAAATCTAAGCATGAGCAAATTTGTGCAAAATATTCCTTTAAAATATCTATTGAGAGCCAAACCCACCTAAGACACTGAGAGGACAGAGACATGTTCAAACCAAATTATTAGTTTCGTTAGTTTGCTAGGGTTACCAGTACCACACACTGGATGGCTTCAACAAGAGCAATTTATTCCCTCATAAGGAGGCTAGAAGTCCAAAGTCAAGGTGATGGGAGGGTTTCTTCTGAGGCCTTGCAATGGTCTAAATGTTTGTCCTTCAGAATTCATGTGTTGAAGCATAATCTCTGCTGTGGTAGTAAGAGGGTGGGGCCTTTAGGGGAAGTGATGAAGTCATGATGACATCATCTCTGTGAATGGATTATTGCCTCCCAAAGGACTGGAAGGAACTAGCTTAGGCCTTTCCCTTTGCTTTTCTGTGTTTTTGCCATGGGAGGACACAGTGTTCCCTTTTGCCTTTCTGTCCCTTCTGCCATGTGAGGATACCTAGGTGGTGCCGTCTAATGAGCAATGGATGTTTGATCTTGGACTTCCCAGCCTCCAGAGCTGTGAACAAGTAAATTTCTGTATAAATTACCCAGTCTCAGCTATTTTGTTCTAGCAGCACAAACAGACTAAGATGGGCATCTCCCCTTGGCTGGTAGATGGTCATCTTCTTATAAGAACACCAGTCATATTGGATTGGCACCCACTCTAATGACCTCATTTTAACTTAATTAACCTCTGTGAAGACTCTGTCTCTAAATATAGTCACATTCTGAGATACTGGGCGTTAGGACTTCAACGTATGAAGTGGACACAGAATTCAGTCTCTGATCATTAGTCATGAGCACTGGCTTCACTGGTATTTACCACCTTTGTGTATCCCTAGACTGGATGTAGACTGCTACATTGCTGCACTTCTCCGGAAGGTTATTAGCCATAAAGATTCTGTAATAAGGTACATTTTTGTCAAGAAAGGGGCGTTTTGGAGTCCGTTGTTTTCAGAGGTTGGAGTAGGCTATTATATTGGGAATTCTGCAGCCCCAAGAATAAAGTCCTGGAATACTAACATTATGAAATTACTGCAGAATTCATTGCTGACGCTGGACACGGTGGTTTAAATCTCTAATCTCAGCACTTTGGGAAGCTTAGGTGGGAGGATCCCTTGAGCCGAGGCCTGGGTGACAGAGCAAGACCCGGTCTCTAAAAACAAAAAATTTTTAAAGAATTCACTGTTAACATTACTGTCTTCACTGGAAATTCCTATTCTGAAATGGCCAGTACTTGGTTGACCCAGGAAATTCAGTGGTCACGTGTCCAGTTCCTACCCAGGAGATGAAAACATTGGATCCGAAGGTTTTCTTCCTGTCTTCACTGCTCATTGGACTTTCAGGACTGGAAGAGGTCTGTGGATCGCGATGAAGTCTTGCTGTCTTTTAGCTTCAGATTGGACACAGAGGTTTTAGGCTGCCACGTCTTAAAGGGGCACTAAAGGGTCCACCTGGGTTCAGCCTTGGTCACTGCCTGTACGTAATTGAAATCGCTGCCCACAGAAGTCAGTGAGGTTGTGGGGAAGAGGCTGTGTAAATGACTCTGACTGTTGCTATAACAACAGTACCTTGGTCTAATTTCTTTTGAAAAATGAATTTCAGCTGGTGGGATGAAGCCGAGCAGCTTCACCCCACAGATGAAAGCTCTGCCGCCAGGCTCCAGAGCTTTGCTGTACAGACTGTGTGCTGTATACCTCCGCCTGGCTGAACATTTTCAGAACGGGTCAAATGACTCCCGTGTTTGCCTGTATGTGAGAACGTGCCTGTCTGTCTGTGGGTATCTTCACCCATGGGGGATTCATCCTGGAGAGAAAAATTCTCTCCTCCTGCCTTGGCTTCTGTTTATTAACAAAGTTACTCAAAAGACATGCAAATAATGACAGCTCCGTAATTGGTCAAAGAAGGCAAGTGCCTAAGCCCCTTCAGGTTTGGAGTAAAAATCTGTGGTGAAATGGAGAATGGTGGCCTGGGAGTCAGATGCTGTCTAGAAATAAGAATTATGTCCTGTTTGCACACTTACTGAGACGTGTGTGTGTGTGTGTGTGTGTGGTGTGTGTGTGTGTGTGTGTGTGTGTGTGTGTCCAGGGGAAGGAGAGAGGGAGAGAATGAGAGAAACTGGAAATTCTCTTCCAGGAGGTAGCTCTTAGCTACCTGGTAGTACTGCTTTATGCAAACTGCAACTCACAAGAAAGGAAGAGCAATGTCTGGCCTCTTTGAGGGAAACAGGAGGCTTTTTATAGAGTAAGAGATCTTATTTCAATACTTTTGTTTTCCAAAGGGAGATAAACATGTGCTGGGATTTTATTCAAAAGCAGTGTCAAGTCTGGGCACCCTGGCTGTTCGCATCCTGCTAAGCTGGTGCACCACTTCAGTGCTGTTGAGGAAAACGGTCTTCTGGAAGGGCTGAAAACAAAAATGAGAATTTCTTATTGAAAAGAAAGGACATTTTAAGTAAACAATGAAATAAAAAGATGGTTGAATCTTCCCCAAGGGAGAGAAAAGTACTCAGCCTCTCTGACATATTGCTCCTTCCCGCCTCCCTCCTCCCAGAAAATAAACAAATCGAAACCTCACGCTTAGTTCTAACATGCCTATTCTTTGGTCGGTGTTGTTGGTGTAAGTCTCCAGCTGTGAATGATGCAGATACGATCTGATCTTTTCATTTGCTGTCCTCCTCCCTTATGGGGAGGAAAGCCTTCCCTTCTTCCTCACCAACCTCCTTTACCAGCATTTCTTTACAGCTCTAAATAAAATCCCATTAGGAATTTCAGATTGTAAGGTAAGGTCATGTATACAAGCATGTTTGAATAGAAAATGTATTCATGACTTCTAGTAGGAGATTATCAGGAGATATTCCTAAGGATATTGCTTCTTGTCCTTAAAAATAAATGTAATGTAATATGTGTGTGTATTTATGTACATGAAACAACAGAGCAGTACAGGGTTCAGATTGTGGAATGCTGATGGCAACTACCAGTCTCAGTGGAGCTTTTCCTACAGAAAGCTACCGAGTGAAGGAAGCTACCACTGGGATGCACACGTTTGCTGTCTTCTGAAGTTTTCAGGGCCACAGCCATTATCACTTCTCAAACACATGCTAAATTTGCAGAGTGACATCTTTCCTTTTAGAGGAAGCACAAGGCTTTTCTGTAAATCAGCCAGATCTGACTCAAAGACATGACACAGGTGTCTAAAACACTTTCCCAGAATTTCTAAGCAGGTTTGCTGCAGTTTGATTGAGACAGAAGTCATCAGATGCGAAATAGCAGATTAGGTGAGAGCATACATTTGAGAGGCAGGCACAACTGAGTAGGGCTGTGCTATGTGCCCTAGGACAAACTACTTGTCCTCTCTGAACCCATTCCTGTCAATTAGGTTATTGTGAGGATTAATCAAGGTAAGATATGTAAAACACTTAGCTCAATGCCTGGCTGGTTAGCTCTCAGTCAGTTAGAATATTGTATGACAATAAGATATTGAAACATTTAGTAAGTGAGTCAACTTCTCTGATAAAAACTTAGAAGTTTAGAGCATTCTACTGAAAACTATGTTAGATTTGAAAATCATATGGCCTTAGCATTTGCAAATATAACAGTCTCGCTTTTAATGAGTAGTTGATAATTTTGTTAACACCAGTTTAAACTGTATGTATAGAGTTTGTGAAAAACTTTGTAACTTCAGATACAGACTATATAGGATTCATGTGACTTGTGTTGAAAATATAATTTATTCACTCCATTGGGAGAAAGCCAGGAGCCTGTGCAAACATTTATGTATTTGGAAATTTGGAGATTTAAGGGGATCTTGGAACTTAGAGTTTCTAAATGTGGAGGACTTCATCGGCCACTGCTCCTGATGTTTTATGATCCATTCCCAAGATATTGTTGTGCATTCAGTTGGTACTTATTTCATGTTTAAGCCTAATTAAAGGATAAAAACATACCTAAAAATTCAGCCACACCCCCAAAAAAGATTTAAAATGTTTTTAAAGAGTAAGTAAATCAGGATGTTGCTTTAGCACTTACAGCTGGAATTGGATGGGCATTCGTGTTCCAAACATTGAAAAGAGCCACCATCAGCCTTATGTACTTCCAAGACTTTTGGGGAATAGAGTTTTAAATGTGACCCATAGCAGAAAGAAAAAAGATCATGGTCATTTCTAAAAATAACCTCAAAGTACTTCAAAATGTTTTGAGTGGTTCTGTCCCCCTGGGCTGGGGGCTCCGCGGTGCCCCTGTAGTCCCTTTGGGCTCTGCAGCTGTTATTTCAGATGCCCACTAAGAGGGTGAGGCCCCTTTAAAGAGGATCCTTTTCTTCCTGGAGGATTTCAGAATGGAGATTTTTAACTGCTTAGGCTGACATCCCCTCCAGAGATCCAGCATTTCCCGCTGACCAGGTGCAGGGAAGCTGCATCATCTGGGATGGTCGAAAGCAGAGGTTTCAAACACTTGGCTCTTACGGCAATATTATATGTGATATGTACAGATTATATATATAATTTTAAAATTCATATTCAAATTCATTTACTCATAGAGAATAAAGTTGTTTTCTCTCTAAGTAATGTTAGGAGTCTATAAGGTCACCAAGGGAGGCTTTGGGCGTTGTAATAAGATCTTTCTTTTTCTTTTCCTGTTAGTCTGCCCTGCACATAGATCTCTCTAAAACAAATGTATCCAACTTTTTTCAACGTGTGTTTGGCATGTGGTCACTTTCTGGCATGGGCTTTGCTCTGGGGAGTGAGCTGAGCCTTCAGCACCTGGCACAGAGCCCAAAACACAGACACAGAGCACTCCTCAGTTCCCTGAATGAAAGTGAGGGGAAGTATATAGTGTGGAGGGGGACATGGTCAGGGATATTACTGTGCTCAGAGAAACCTAAAATGTTTTAAAAATATACATTTTTATGAAAAATATTCTAGAAATCCAGCAAGCTTCTGCAGAATTCAGAATCCTCTGAGGTTTCAAAAAGCCCCAACTAGAGCACTGTTTCTTGGTTCTGTTTATGAGAGCCCCCATCGTATCACCAATCAACTCAGGAACATTTTGTAGTGACATTGGGTTTGTATGTGTATGCATACTTAAAAAAATCACACCATCAACCTCACAGTGTCGGCATCCAATAGAATTATTAATCTAGATCAAAATTTCTAAAAGTTGGGGAATCCTAAACCAGCAGCCCCAGAAGAATCAGGTTTTTATTCAGTTTCTTTAGATGCCTGTGCCCCCACCTTGTGTCCCAATCTGGACTACTTAATTAGAAACTATGAAGGTGGGACCAAGAAATCTACATTTTTAACAGCTTCTCAGGTCACTAGTTACATTAAAGTTGGAAAATTACTAAAGAAAATCAAACCTCTAAATAACTCTCAAGATCCTTTCTAAGGGCACTTAAATCTAGAAGACAGTTCTGGAAATGTTTTGCGCACTCTTTGTATTTTACTAATTAAAATATCTAACACATGAGTATTCTGGGTCATTCATTAAATAAGCAAGTCAAATTCATCCATGTGTTCATAGGCTTATTACCTGCTGGTAGAATGGAAAGAGAATAAGCATGTGATAATTGATTCCAGTGAATCATCTTCTAGTTTGACCAGAACAGATCAAAATGACCAAAATGTTCTCTTTGAGCCTCTAAATTAGTTATAGCATCTGCAGGCTAAGACTCTCTCTTATCTTCAAGCTTTGGGAAAGAGTTGTATCTCTACCAGCTAGTGAAGAAAGCTCACTCACACTTTTGGTTGAAGAGGGTTAAGCTATAGTGGGTGAGAACCACTTGAAGCCTTTGTATGGAAATTTAAAATTCAAGCCTGAAAATAAGCAGCGTTTGGGGTTTACATACATGTGAAAACATGTGCCATGGCAATGTCGCTTAAAGTCTCTGGATTTCAGCTTCAGTTTTCTTTTCCACAAATCACTTCATATGTTCTGTAGTGGTTCTCATCAGGGATTCCCTGGACCCTTAGAGTCCTCAAAAATATTAAGAAGGAGATGGTCCATTTTCAGTATTTTAAACTAACCAAAAGAAATTGTACGTTTATTCTGAGAACACTATGCAGTCCAATGTTTTCAAGAGCCTGCTTTGGGGATCCATTACACCAACTCATTGTGGTTATTTGAGAGCTCTTTTTAGCATTCATTCATTCATCCATGAAGGAAAATAGTTATACTGTGATATGAATTAGAATGTCATGGAGGGTCTCTTAACCAACATCAGGAGTTGTAGGAAATGGCTGTCAAGAGAGACTACAGAGTAGGTAATGTCTAAACTGAATTGTAAAGGACACTTAGAATTGGTTAGGTGAGAAAGCTGGATACGTGTAAAATATGCAGAGGTTCAGAAAGAGAGAAAACAATTGTGGTATGTCCTGGGCACTGCAAATAATTAAGTATAGCTGAGAGTTTGGAGTTGAGTGGGGTTGCGGAGTAAGTGGGGGAAGATTAGAGGTAATGGCTAAGCCTGGAGAGTTTAGCTGGGATGAGGATTCAGTTGGAGGGCCTGTGTGCCAGACCTGAATGATGCTGAAGACGGTGGACAGCTTTAGAAAAACTTAAAGTGAAAAACGGGCATGATCATATTCACAATGTATAGAGAAAACCACAGCCACGATGCAGAGAATGGGTTGGAGGTGGTGAGACTGACGCTGGTCAGGAGCTGCTACAGAAATTCATGAGAGAAATATTGAGACTCTGAACGAGGTAGTGGCATTGGTGGCTGAAGATGAGACTAAAATTCATAGAATGGATAGTTCTTGAGGTTTAATTGGGTATGGGTGGCGGGGAAAGGCTGGAACAAAGGAAGATCCCTGAAAGCACAGTCTGAGAAAGCATACCACAGGTGGCATCAGAAACTCATGCCTTTGATGGGGGCATGACTGTGCTTCTTCCAGTCCTGGATGAGGGTGCAGGATGCCTTATGGAGGAGTCAGACCTGAGTTTGAATTTGAATCTGGGTTTAACCATCTTCTGCCCAGCCCCCTGAGTTCTGTGATTTCAGACACACTACTTAACCCACGATGCCTCTGCAAGATGGTTGTAACAAAACCTATCTTTTAGAATCACTGGGAGCAGAGAGAAGGAATATGGTGGTTTACTGGAGTTGGACATTAGACATTGAATGTCTTCCATCTTAGAGTCTTCATTATTAATAGTAGCATCACTGTCTTTATTCCCAAGCTCTGTGATCCTGCCCAACTTCATGCAAAATCAGGGACAGGACAGTAAGAGTTTCTTTGACTTGCCAGCACTGCTAAAAGTCTAACAGAATAAAAGACCTCTTTGTCATGGACACTCTGGCCCATGGAACACCTCAAGAATCTGCTAGTATTGGGGGCTCCTATGTCAGCAGAGGTCTGGTAATCTTAGCCATGCTCCTCCTTGCTGTGGGTGTCATGCACCCTCGCCCACCACACCCCCTCCAAAACACTGCTCCTTTCCCTATAGAACCATCTGGCCAGCACATGGCCTGCCCCCACAGGTTTGTGGTGAGGATAAAACGTGATCCTGTGTGAAAGTTCTTTGTAATTCCAAAGGCACAGCTATTCTTATTACTACTGGTTTGGACATAATGCACAACCCTCCCACTCCCCATTCTGTTTCTCTCTGCCTCTCAGTTTCACTGTCTGTCTCTCTCTCTCTCTCTCTCTCACACACACACACACACACACACACCAGTTTCACAGAGACACAAGCCATCAAGCCGCACTGTAAATGAGGGACTTGCGCTGGAGCCATTATGGAAGAGGAATTGTTTCCTTCAGAGTAATTGACACATGATAGCAGCCCATATTGTCATAGGCATTGGATGAACAGCATACTTCAGCTCCTGGCACCACAGCTTCACCTAATGGGAGAAAACATTTATGTGTAATAATAGTAATACAAGAGCAAGGAGGCTGATGCTCAGGAAAGAGTTTCTGTGATTCTTCCACGAGGGTGCAGTCATACTAAGAGGCTTTGGGCTTTGCGAGGCAGAAGGGCCAGGGACTTCCTAAGATAAGGCTATTTGGGATGAGACACTGCCCTGAGTCCTGAGGAGAGGAGGGTCACAGGGACATTTTTCTGCACACAGCCAGACATTCCCATGTTCTCTGAGCAGGGAGCTTGTGAATCAGCCTTCCCAGCCACATAGCTGGTTCTGTGTCTCCCTCTCCGCCTCCCTCTGTCTCCCATGAGAAACATAAAGAGAATTAGACTCCCAGACCACCTTTCCATATAGCAAAGGATGATGAGGCAGACAGAAGGGATGCTAAGATTGCTCTGCTATTTTGGACTTAACAAAACATAAAAATCACAGCACAGCATCTTCAATAATGTCCATCTTATATTCCAAACTGCAGCTACATGAAATATATAAATGAAGATTTGGGTTAAAGGGGCTTGCGGTGGAGAACTTTAGGCCCTGGAGGAAAGGGAACACTCGGAGGCTCCAATCAGGTGGCATGTTGAAAATGTATGTGATTCGAACCTCAACGATCTAGCCTCTGCTCGTCTACAATCTAGGACATGAATGCATTAGCACTTGGACTTGGACTTGAATTGCAAATTTAATTTTTGTTGTTCATATTTAAAAAGCTACACCAGATGCTTGGAAAACATTAGGGTTTTGCTGGCTAGAGAACAGAAATATTCTACCTATTTGTGTTTTGAAGATCCAGTAAGCATTCCTTCTCAGTTGCAGTTGTAACTATTTGTATCACTGAATTTTGAAAATGGTAAAGCTAAGCCTTCGTAGGTGTTTACTGGTATCAGGTGTGAGGCTAAATGCTTTCTACATTATTTCATTTAACCTCAGACTCACGGTAACTCTATGAGCTAGTTATTACTGACCCACTTTGCAGGTAAGGAAACCAAGGCTTAGGAGAGGTTAAATAAGTTTTCCAGGATTCATTTATTCAACATGTATTTATTGTCTACTCTGAGCTACTGGAAACCCAGTAGTAAACAAAATGGAAGAACCCCTGCCTTCATGTAACTTATATTCTAATGGAAGGTATCATAGCCAACATTTCTTAAGACCCACACAATATTGATATGTATTAGCTCTTAGGTAGGTGATGTTGGATTTGAACTCAAACATTCTAACTTCAGAGCCAGTGCTCCTCTTTCTCTAATTCTCACTTTACTGCCTCACCCAGCAGCCCACTCAGCCATAAGAGGTGAAACTTGGGGTCCCAGCCAGACCTGCCTGGCTCTATGGTCTTGGCCACCACCATTTTATACAGAAACAAATGGACCAGCTTCATTTACTTCTCTGTCCTGCTCCATTCATTGCATGACCTGGAACAGAGTCGTGGACTTAGACTTTCTAAAATCGAGTCAGTTCATTGTTAAGACAAATGCTTATGTTTTGAAGGTTAACATCACTCCAGGAGGTGTCAAAAGCCCTAACTCTCGTTTCCTTTATATCCTGAAGCTGTGATATTTGACCATGCCGCTATGTTTGGAGCTATGTTCAAGTATCTTCCATACTTCTCATCAAAACCATGGTATCTTGCTTTGTCCAATAAATAATATTTTCTAGCAGTTTCTATGTAATACAATGAGTTGAGCCAGTATTTTTTTTTTTTTTTTTGGTCAAATTCCAGTGTGTTCCTGTTAGGACCTTGTGTTCAGCAGTTTGAGGGCCTCTACCAAATGACTATGGGCTGTGTCTGATATTGTAAAAATATAAGATTTAGGAATAAGGGTTAGACTGGATTTTTACTCAAGGACCCTTTCTGCTCTGTTTACTTTTATTTCTTTTTTTTTTTTTTTTGAGACGGAGTCTCACTCTGTCACCAGGCTGAAGTGCAGTGGCACGATCTCAGCTCACTGCAGCCTCCACCTCCCAGGTTCAAGTGATCCTCCTGCCTCGGCCTCCCAAGTAGCTGGGACTACAGGCGTGTGCCACCACCCCAGCAAAATTTTGTATTTTTAGTAGAGATGGGGTTTCACCATGTTGGCCAGGATGGTCTCAATCTCTTGACCTCATGATCTGCCCGCCTCGGCCTCCCAAAGTGCTGGGATTACAGGCGTGAGCCACCGCGCCCGGCCATACTTTTCAAATATAATCATCTACTTATGAGAAAGCACCTAGCAGTAAAATGACACTTCTTGAACTTTACCACATCTCCACATTGGTTTTATTATCCATGGTGCTCCTCTAGAGGCCCAGCAGTTTCACATGTGAGTGTTCAGGTGTCAGGGGCAGAGGGAATCCTACTCCTCTCTTGCACTGGTTCTGTAATACACAGCACCTTGCCAAGAATAAGAGAGTACCCGAGTGGAAAGACCACTGAGCCTTCTCTCTCCTACCCTGTCATTCTGCCTTCTGCCTGCAACTATGTAAAGTTACTGAAACCCCTTCTAACCCAGCCCAGTCACCCCTCTGTCACTCAGCATCTCTCCAGTAGCTACTTTATGCCAAGCTCTTTTACCATGCCCACATGCACTGGCCCTTTCTGGCAGAAAGGAAAGCAGCAGACAGATGAATTAGGTTTGTAATTGATAAGTCCATAGAGTTAGCAAGACTTTTCTTAACTGGACTTTTAAAATGAGTCCAGTTAAGTGGATATCACACTCTTTAGGGTAAGAGATCTATCACTTCCAAAACCAGGAATGTAGAAGCTAGAATCAGGCATTCCTTATGGTCAATGGGGCTGCCTCCTGCTCGGATTTAAACTCTTCTCTTAGCCCCTGCGAATTAGGCAATAGAATGATTCATTCTGTTTGCAATTGTTTATTAACCATTGCTATGAACACGAGGACTGAGTGCAGCCCTATGGATACACAGTAAGCACATCAGCCACAGTTGCCACCTTCTTGGAGCTCACCAAACAGACACTTAAGCAGCTGCCCCAAAGCATGATAAAAGCTATGGTAATGAAGTACAGACTGCTTGGAAAGACCCATTTCAGGACATCCAACCTAGTATAGTTGGTCAAGGAAAGCACCTGACATAGCTGGGTTGGGGAAGGGTATAAGAGAAAACTTCCTAGAGTAAGTGAAATCTAGGATCTGACCTGAAAAATAAGCAGCTATTACCCAGGGAAAGAGGAGAGGGAGCAGGAGATGTTCCAAGAAAACAAAACAACATGGACAATGCCCTAGAGGTGGAAGGAAGCTTAGCACCTTAAAGGTGAAACAATTCTAGCCTCTGAAGAGAAACCAGAATATCAGCACCTTTAAAGAACTAAAAGAGTTTCAAGAGAGTTTATGGAAAACGTAGGGTAAAGGAGAAGAGGGGAGGAGATGCTGAATAGAGAGGCAAAAGAGTGAGCCTGGAAAGATGAGCAGGAGCCAGGTGGTTTTGGCAAGAGTCAGTTTGGACTTTAACCTAAAGACGGTGGAAGTTGTTGCAGAGTTATACACAAGAAAGCAAGTATTTTTTTTTTTTTTAATGTGGCATAAGGAGTAGATTAAGGGAACACAAAACAGTAAAAAAAATAGACAAAAGAGCAAATGAATGGAGGCAAAGCATAAAAGACCAGTTAGAAGATGGCGGCAACAATCTAGTAAGAGATAATGGTATCCTGGCCAAGGATAGTTAACAGTAACGGAGGAAGGAGATGAGGGGACACATTAGAGTTAAATTTTGGAGGTGGAATCCATAGGACTTGGTGATTGTTGATGTGGGAGGTTTCAAGAAAAATGCTGAAGTGTCTGACTTGGATAAATGGATAGATACTGAGATGGGGAACATTGATGAGGATCTTGTTTGGGTAACGAAGGATAATAAGCTCAGTGTTGAGACCTGTTGCATTTTAGATGTCCATGAAATATCCAGTAGGAGAACATTGGACTTAGCGGAGCTGAGCACTAAATCCACTGAGCCTGCTTCAGCTGTCTTCTCTAGGCTGATGACCCCAAAACAATGTACCCAGTCCAGCTGTGTGAGCCTGGGAAGATGAGCATCTTTCAGGGCTGTCAGCCTAGAGAAGGTATTTGAAGCTGTTGTAATTGATGAAGTTGTCTAAGAAAGAACGCAGAGTGAGCATCAGGAGAAAGAAAGCTTAAGACAAAACACTGAAGAATCCCATCCTTTAGGAAAAAGAAAGACTGCATAAGAGATTGAGAAAGAGGTGGTGGAGAAAGGAGGAAATTGAGAAGAGTGTGATGATGTGGAAATCGATGGAAATGTGCTTTTAGAAAAGAGTGAGCCACTGTATCAAAAGGTGTTGAAAGGTGAGCTCACATAAGAACTTAAAGGAAGTTTGGGATTGCATTAAACATTCATTTTCAATTCTGTGCTATTTAGTACATGTGTTAAATTCCATATTCTTAGAAGTTTTTATTTTAGCATTTTTTAAAATGTTGATTTAATTCCTTGATGTCCTCATTTAAGTTGTGGCAAGAATTTAGGATAGGTATTAACGCCTTTTTCAAGTATGTTACATTTTGGTCCAAGTCTCATGTCTAGCATTCATGGTGGCTCACACCTGTAATCCCAGCACTTAGGAAGGCTGAGGCGGGCTGATCACTGGAGGCCAGGAGTACCAGACCAGCCTGGCCAACAGGGTGAAACCCCATCTCTACTAAAAATACAAAAATTAGCCAGGCATGGTGGCCTGTGCCTGTAATCCTAGCTACTGTGGAGGCTGAGGCAAGAGAATCGTTTGAACCTGGGAGGTGAAGGTCTCAGTGAGCCAAGATAGCACCTCTGCACTCCAACCTAGGCAACAGAGCAAGACTCCGTCTCAAAAACAAAAAAAGAAAGAAAATAATAACAGATTGTTCTTCCTTGCTGAGAGGAGTATTGCCCTTATTAACTATCTCTTTTCTTTTGTTTCCCACCCTTCAATCTTTTGTTTGTTTTCTATCTCTTAGCCCTGTGAGCTCTGCTTTTAGATAAAACCTTTTCCCATACAATTTGAATTGCAGTGTTGCCTGATTTTGAAATTATAAGTATGACTTATTTCCTTTGTGTCGTAAACCACTTAAAAGTTAGTTCATAGCAATGCACATCACAATCCTTAAAGAGTAAAATATGACTTTTAGTCATCCTCTTTCCTGTTTCTTTTCCAGCTACAAGAGACTGTGAAAAGGAAGTTGGAAGGAGCTCGATCACCACTTAATGGAGACCAGCAGAATGGTGCTTGTGATGGGAATTTTTCTCCAACTAGCAAACGAATTCGAAAGGACATTTCTGCGGGGATGGAAGCCATCAACAATTTGCCCAATAACATGCCACTGCCTTCAGCTTCTCCTCTTCACCAACTTGACCTGAAGCCTTCTTTGCCCTTGCAGAACAGTGGAACTCACACTCCTGGGCTTCTAGAAGATCTAAGTAAGAATGGTAGGCTCCCTGAGATTAAACTTCCTGTCAACGGTTGCAGTGACCTGGAGGATAGCTTTACCATCTTGCAGAGCAAAGACCTCAAACAAGAACCTCTCGATGACCCTACTTGCATAGACACATCAGAAACATCTCTTTCAAATCAGAACAAGCTGTTCTCAGACATTAATCTGAATGATCAGGAGTGGCAAGAATTAATAGATGAATTAGCCAACACGGTTCCTGAGGATGACATACAGGACCTGTTCAACGAAGACTTTGAAGAGAAGAAGGAGCCAGAGTTCTCGCAGCCAGCAACCGAGACCCCTCTCTCCCAGGAGAGTGCGAGCGTGAAGAGCGACCCCTCTCACTCTCCCTTCGCACATGTCTCCATGGGATCTCCCCAGGCGAGGCCTTCTTCTTCTGGTCCTCCCTTTTCTACAGTCTCCACGGCCACTAGTTTACCTTCTGTTGCCAGCACTCCTGCAGCTCCAAACCCTGCAAGCTCACCAGCAAACTGTGCTGTCCAGTCCCCTCAAACTCCAAACCAAGCCCACACTCCAGGCCAAGCTCCACCTCGGCCTGGAAATGGTTATCTCCTGAATCCAGCAGCAGTGACAGTGGCCGGTTCAGCATCAGGGCCTGTGGCTGTGCCCAGCTCTGACATGTCTCCAGCAGAACAGCTCAAACAGATGGCTGCACAGCAGCAACAAAGGGCCAAACTCATGCAACAGAAGCAGCAACAGCAGCAGCAGCAGCAGCAGCAGCAACAGCAGCAGCAGCAGCAGCAGCAACACCAAATCAGACTTCAAATTGGTCTCCCTTAGGACCTCCCTCTAGTCCATATGGAGCAGCTTTTACTGCAGAAAAACCAAATAGCCCAATGATGTACCCCCAAGCCTTTAACAACCAAAACCCTATAGTGCCTCCAATGGCAAACAACCTGCAGAAGACAACAATGAATAACTACCTCCCTCAGAATCACATGAATATGATCAATCAGCAGCCAAATAACTTGGGTACAAACTCCTTAAGCAAACAGCACAATATTCTTACTTATGGCAACACTAAACCCCTGACCCATTTCAATGCAGACCTGAGTCAGAGGATGACACCACCAATGGCCAACCCCAACAAAAACCCCTTGATGCCATACATCCAGCAACAGCAACAGCAGCAGCAGCAGCAACAGCAGCAGCAGCAGCAGCAGCAGCAGCAGCAGCCACCACCTCCACAGCTCCAGGCCCCCAGGGCACACCTGAGCGAAGACCAGAAACGCATGCTTCTCATGAAGCAGAAAGGAGTGATGAATCAGCCCATGGCTTACGCTGCACTTCCATCCCACGGTCAGGTAAGTGTGAAAGTGAGACACACTTAGAGTGGTGCATTTCAGACTGTCAATGTGTGATGCTCTACGAGCTTCCACTGTAGTTGGGTCTAATTGCCTGCAGAAAGCCTCTCTATACATCCTCAGATAGTGGCCAGTTTTGGAGGGTTCTTTTTCAATTTCTCCTAAGAGATGGAAAAGGGTGGCACGATAAACTTTCTTATATTTCAATGTCTAGGAATCAAACTTCTTCTATTCCCAACTGCAGATAAAAATTACATAAAATTCTCACTCTGAGGGAGGGAGGCTGCAGAGGTCACTCCACCAAACATGGCACTACCTCTGTAGCTTCTCTCTCAGCTCGCATGATCCTAGGCTCTGGGTGGTGGGAAGCGGGGGGACAACCGTTTTATAAGGCCCTGAGCAGCCTTCAGCTGTCTTACTGAATTATGAATAATGGGAAATTTGGCTTGTTGATGTTCAAAGATAGGAGAGCTTTCTGGATTTTCAAAGTGAAGTGGAGAGTAGATTTTTGTAGGACCTCGTAATGTTTAAACACTTGCTGCTAGACTAGCAACAGTTGGAAGCTGGTTTAATCTTCTTACTTGGGAGTGCAATGAAACCTCTCTGATTCATTCAGCTCTATTTCCGGAAAATGTGATGGTGAATATATCTTAGTGCTGTGTTAAAATAAAGTCTCCACTTTTTCACTGTCCTCCTTCATGGGAGGTTGGGCTCTCGGTGTGCATGGTAAAAAATGAGCAGCAACCAGTCGGGAAGTGAATAGTCACTGACAAGCATTTCACTCTCTTCATCCTGACTAGTGGCAAACAGCCACAGCTCCTTTAGTGTAACATTTTTTCTACCCTGAAGGAGAGAGTGGGGAAATGCCCATTAGAGCGACTCCCCCTGCCCCACATGGGTGAATTCAAGAGAGATCATCTTACTGCCAGTTGCTATGCTGTGCCTCAATTCTTCCAGGATGCAGACACAGTCATTTTACTTGGAGAATTTGCAGAAAAGTCTTTGCTTTAGAGGCCCTCATGTCTAAACAGGTTCTAACTAGTGCTTGGATAGGTGTCCACAATTGAGTACTTTAGAAGCAGTGGGAAATAACGCAGGCAGATCTTGCCTCACTTGGTTATTTGCATCTTGTAGCTCCTGGAGTGCCCCACCCCACCCCTGAAACCCCAAGCTTGATGGAGCTGCAGGGCTGGAGGTGGTGCTGGCCTGCAGAGACAGGCCTGAGCTCTGTGGCTTCATTCTTGTCCTCAGCCTTACAACCCCCAAACCTCACAGTGGCTTGTTGTCTGCACATGCCAGCCAGCTCTAAAGATTCTGTCTGGATAAGTAAAAGTATAACTTGGTTTACATTGACTGCAATCAGTAGCTGGTAGAAAAATATCATTGAAATGTGAGCTTTTCTGTATTATCTTAGTTTCATTAAGAATATATACCATTGGGGAAATATAGCATTTTATACACTTCCAGATTAAGTTCTGAAGTAGGCAGAAAGACAGGCAGTATACATGGATGTTTGTGGTAGCCCAGGTGTGTCAGAAGGTTTATGAGATCACAAGCTGTCAGAATGGTTGGTCTGTTGTTAATACAAATTGTGCTTCTACATTCGCTGTTTTTACACTAGCTACAGTAGAGTATTTCCTTCAAGCCAGACCAAAGATGAATAATTAATTCCAGTTCACAGGCTCTGCAGACATGTGAGTGCAATGATGCACCCACCCTCACCCCCACTAAATAGCTTTCGAAATGTGCCAACTTGGGACAAAGTTCCTGTCTTTGTGGGAACATGGATTTTAAGGGTACTTCTTTCAGGTCCTTATGCCTGCCTAGCTATGAGTCACTGAAGCTGGTAGCTGCAGAGGTCATGTTTTGAAAGAGCTCAGTCAGCTGAAGGAGCAAAGTGATGTTTTTCTGGATTAAATCTGTGTGCTCCTCCTCTCTTCTCTTGTCTCTCGAAGTATTTTCAGTGTGGACAGAATATTCTTTATGAGTCCTCATTAGAATAATCACTTCTTAACCTCATAAAAACTCATCAGGTAAAAGCGTGCTTTTTAATGAAATATTAACTCACCACTGTTTGAAACGAGCTTCAAAATACATATATAAACATGTGAATATCTTTTTGCAAGCGTATCATTTATTTCATGTTTTTATCTGATTGTGAAGCAGTATTTACATAGTTCTCAGGATAGTTCATTACATTATATGCGGGTACATTCCACAAATATGAGCACGAATTGCAGGTGCGATATAAAATATAATTATACATAGGTTTAGTTCAGTTTCGTTTTCTGCTGTTGCTAGTGAAAACTCACTTTATTCTTTGTTGATCACAATGACCATGATCAACATTTCGTTTTAATGAATGACTTGAGCAGCAAAGCCTTTTAGGCACATTTATTTCAAGAAAATTGTCTTCTACAGATGTTTACTTATTTGGAACATTTGTATAAAATGCCATCTCTTTCAGAAATGAATAGAAATGCGCTTACTTCCTGTATATTTCAAAAAAGAGGGAAACAAAAATAGAAACAAAAGATATTTCAAAATTTTGAATGTGTTTTATCTAGTAATTCCATTTCTCAGAATTTACGTATTATTCTTCTTGGTCAGATGGTTGAACAAAGGTTATGCTCATGGTGTTATTTATGATACTGAAAAATTTGATCCAAAAATAAGTATTTTGGGAAAATAAATATGTATATGACATTCATGATAGAAATAAATGACTAATCATATGGAAATGCCTTATAGTATGAATAAAATGGACCATAAAACAATTTGTATGTTACAGTCCAAATTGTGACTTTTAATATATGTAGAAAAATACTGAATAACTAAAATGTTATTTTAGGAATTCTAAATACTGAATTCCTAAAATGTTAGGAATGATATTTATTTCTGGCTGGAAAAATTATGAGTGATTATTGTTTTCCTCTTTATATTTAACTGAATTTTGTAAACTTTCTATCGTACATGTGTGTTAATTCTACCCTCTGCGAAAATACTTTTTTAAGGAAGGGAAACTCCCTGTTTAAAAGAGTTTACCCTTCGTTAATTCTTTTTTTTTATTCTTAGTTGAATTGATTTGCCAGTTGGATTGAGGCAGTATCATTATTTGCTATTCATTGACATATATTAGTTGTAAATCCCTGCTTTAGTGAGTAGTC
This sequence comes from Trachypithecus francoisi, assembly GCF_009764315.1. Classification (NCBI taxonomy): domain Eukaryota; kingdom Metazoa; phylum Chordata; class Mammalia; order Primates; family Cercopithecidae; genus Trachypithecus; species Trachypithecus francoisi. Next base: position 136,740,249 of record NW_022681454.1, on the reverse strand, counting down.
CTAAAACCTGCCTCCCACACTCAGTCTCTTTTCCATTCTGTCTCCTCATCCCTTTACCATGTTCTCATTCCTAGAAAATTTTAGCTAAATTCGTGACAGTGAAAGTAGCAATAACATTTTTACCATTAAAAGTTTTTTAATCTTCTCTGAGATATGTTCTTATATTATTTATGTATTCCCTTTACTTTTTTTTTTTTTTTTTTTTTTTTGAGACAGAGTCTCGCTCTGTCACCCAGGCTGCAGTGCAGTGATACATCTCAGCTCACTACAAGCTCCGCCTCCTGGGTTCACACCATTCTCCTGCCTCAGCCTCCCAAGTAGCTGGGACTACAGGAACCCGCCATCACACCCGGCTCACAGCCGGCTCTTTTTTTTTTTTTTTTTTTGTATTTTTAGTAGAGACGGGGTTTCACGGTGTTAGCCAGGATGGTCTCAATCTCCTGACCTTGTGATCCGCCCGCCTCAGCCTCCCAAAGTGCTGGGATTACAGGCGTGAGCCACCGTGCCCAGCCTACTTTTTTTTTTTTTTAAACCTTCTGGAACTTCTATTCATCATGGACTAAGCTCCCAGATTGTCTCTAATTTTCTTCTTACCAGCTTCACTTTTTAAAAATTAATACATAATATTTATACATATTTATGGGGTACATGTGATATTTTGTTACAGGCATAGAATATGTAATGATCAAGTCAGGGTATTTAGGGCATCCATCACTGTATTTATTCTTTCTTTCTTTTTTTCTTTTTTTGAGACAGGGTCTCACTTTGTTGCCCAGACTGGAGTGTAGTGGCACTGTCATAGCTCACTGCAGCTTTGAATTCCTGGGTTCAAGCCATCCTCCCACCTCATACCCCAAGCAGCTGGGACCAGAGGTGGTGGCCAGCCTAACTGGCTAATTTTTTTTTTTTTTTTGTATTTTTAGTAGAGACGGGGTTTCACGGTGTTAGCCAGGATGGTCTCAATCTCCTGACCTTGTGATCCGCCCGCCTCAGCCTCCCAAAGTGCTGGGATTACAGGCGTGAGCCACCGTGCCCAGCCTACTTTTTTTTTTTTTTAAACCTTCTGGAACTTCTATTCATCATGGACTAAGCTCCCAGATTGTCTCTAATTTTCTTCTTACCAGCTTCACTTTTTAAAAATTAATACATAATATTTATACATATTTATGGGGTACATGTGATATTTTGTTACAGGCATAGAATATGTAATGATCAAGTCAGGGTATTTAGGGCATCCATCACTGTATTTATTCTTTCTTTCTTTTTTTCTTTTTTTGAGACAGGGTCTCACTTTGTTGCCCAGACTGGAGTGTAGTGGCACTGTCATAGCTCACTGCAGCTTTGAATTCCTGGGTTCAAGCCATCCTCCCACCTCATACCCCAAGCAGCTGGGACCAGAGGTGGTGGCCAGCCTAACTGGCTAATTTTTTTTTTTTTTTTTAATTTTCAGTAGAGACAAGGTCTCACTATGTTGCCCAGTCTAGTGTCCAACCCCTGAACTGAAGCAATCTTCCTGCCTTGGCTTCCCATATTGCTGGGATTACAGGCGTGAGCCACCGTGCCCGGCCTGAGTATTTATTATTTCTATGTGATAGGAACATTTCAAGTTCTCACTTCTAGGTATTTGAAATATACACTACCTGTTCTCCAATTTTTAAAATATGTGTTTTTGTTATGAAATAGAACTTAACTTTGGTCACATCTGGGTTTTTTCCTTCCTAATCCTGTTATTTCTCAAGGGCAAGATCTCTCTCTCTCCTCTCTTACACACACACTTTAGCTGATTTTTGCATAGTGCCTAGCACTGTGTCTTAAACATAAGGATGTTCAATAAATCATTTGATGGTGATTATCAAAGTTTGGGTCAAAAATATGATTACAGTTGATTATCAGCTCCAATGGAGAAAGCATTAGCTCACATAACGCAGAGCTGCTTTTGAGATCAAATAGAAGAGCTGAAAAGGCAAGTCTAGAAAGAATCCTTTGATAGGAGGTGATTATCTTGAACCAGTGGAACAACAGTGAGATTGCTGGGAAGGCAACCACAATCCCTGTGTCTGACAAACAAAAAACAATGGAGCAACTATGAAAGAAGTAAACCAAAAGCAGAGACCACTTGCTGGTCAAGGACGCTCACAGGCCATCCCAGAGCCCAAGAATAATTCCTGTGGGGAAGAGCAGAAAGGGAATCATGTCCAAAATGTGATGTTCATTTTTCATACTTGCAATCTTAGGACTAGATACATCATAGGTGACTCTGCTAGTTTATTCTTTACACGTGTGTCTTCTACATGTGGCTGTGTGCATCATAATGAGTACACGTGCTCATGTTTTACAGAATGTTTTTCCCTTTCAATTTTATTTTACCGGAATTTGTGGAATGCCCTGTGTGGTACATTATTATAAGCTTTTTAGTCATAAAATCTCCAGAGAAAGAACAGAGCTGCAATATTCACAGCCATCATGGAAATCTCTTGGAAGATGCATTTTCCTTAAAGAACCTGGGAGCCCTTTGTTCAGTTTCCTTGATATATATATTGTTTACCTTATCCAAGGAATACACATGCATAGTTCAGAAAGTCAAATACTGCTAGGGGGCTTTTGATGAGAAACAGTAGTCCCCTGTTTCACCCACACCATTCTTAATTTCTGTTTGCCAAAGGCAGCCACTTCCATGCAGTAAGTTGTCTTCTCATTTATCTCCATAAATTGTGTTTCTCAAGTTTTCAATTACTCAATTCTACAGAAGATGGGGGGTTCAGCTACTTACACTACCTCCTCACAAACATACACAACCCCCACACACACACAGTTTCTCTTTTTCTCTTCCCCATCCTCTCAGTGTAGCTATATTACAAAACATGATTTTAAAAAGTAGTCCATGTTTACATGACTGATTTTTACGTAGTGCCTCACAGTTTAGCCATGTAGTATACTATGATTTTGTTTCCTTACTTGTATAACTTTCTGTTTTCCTTGGAATTTATGATTGCCCTTTTGGGTGGGGTGGGGGGCATGTATTGTCTCTGTACCTACTTTTGATCCATCCTTAAACTTTTCTGACCCTGTAAAACGTTCAATATGATCAAGCACATCAGATGATGTAGTTTTTCTTATATTTTCTTTTCCCTCTCTCCCTCTGTCTTTCCTTCTCTCCTGAAGTTCTCTGCCCTGTTGGTTCTATCCACTTCTGTCCTGCAGTTTTCTTGGTCTGCTGCTTAACAGAAGTCTTGCAGTCACCCTTCACCATCATTGTTGGAACATTTCACCACCATTCTGTGTTGCGTCATCTGTTTTCTTGATCCCACCTCTTTCTTGAATTATTCCCTCAAATTGGTAGAAGTCCTCATAGTTTCTTACAAAAGAGTAAATGGGAGATTGTTTCTATAGAAGCGATTTTTGAGACTGTCTGTATCCTTACATTTGAATGAGTTCCCCTGATGTAGAATTATAGGGTGTTTGTTTGTTTGTTTGTTTGTGTTTTTAAGTTGGAGTCTCGCTCCATTGCGCAGGCTGGAGTGCAGTGGCTCAATCTTGGCTCACTACCACCTCTGCTCCCGAGTCCAAGCGATTCTCCTGCCTCAGGCTCCTGAGTAGCTGGGATTACAGGCGTGTGCCATCACACCCAGCTAATTTTTGTATTTTTAGTAGAGACAGTGTTTCACCATATTGGCCAGGATGGTCTCAAACTCCTGACCTCAGGTGATCCACCTGCCTCGGCCTCCCAAAGTGCTGGGATTACAGGCGTGAGCCACTGTGCCCAGCCTATAGAGTTATAGTTTAGAAAACACATTTAATTATAATTTTAAAGGCATTTCTTCATGGTCCTCTGACTTTCCTACTATTAAGTCCAGAGCCATTTGGATTCCCCACCCTATGTGTGTAACCTGTTTTTTCACTCTGATAACTTTTCTAATATTCTTTACCCTGAAATTTCATGATGACACACCTTAGTGTAACTCTTTTTCGTTCACTGTATCTAGTACTATGCGTGTTTTTTTTAATCTGGAATTGTGTGTCCTTAAGATCTTGGATATATCTTAGTTTATTTCTTTGGTAACTTCTCTCTTCTTTTTTCTCCTTTTTTAACTTTCTGGAACTTCTGTTTGTTATGTATTAAACCTTCTGGATTGTTCTCTGATTTTCATGTCTTTCCTATTTTTCATGTCTTTGTTCTTTTTTTCTATGCTCTGACATTTCCTTAACTTCATCTTACAACCGAATTATTAAATATTTCATTTTGTTTATCACATTTAATTTCCATAGGCTCTTTCTTTTCTCTAATTTATCCTTTTCAATCCAAGGCTATTAATTATCATTTTAAAATGAAGCTTTCTAGGCCACAAGCAGTGGCTCACACCTATAATCCCAGCACTTTGGGAGGCTGAGGCAGGCTGATCACTTGAGTTGAGACCATCCTGGCCAACATGGTGAAACCCCGTCTCTACTAAAAATACAAAAATTAGCCGAGCGTGGTGATCCAGGCCTGTAGTCCACAGACAGTAGCTACTCGGGAGGCTGAGGCAGGAGAATCACTTGAACTCAGGAGTTAGAGGTTGCAGTGAGCCGAGATCGCACCACTGCACTGCAGTCTGGGCAACAGAGTGAGACTCCGTTTCAATAAACAAACAAACAAACAAACAAATAAATAAAATTAAGCTTTCCTGTGCTTCCTGTTTTGTCTCTGTTTCTCCTATTTTTTCACATGCTTGTTTTTCTTTCTTTCATAAAAGAAGCTTTTCTCAAATATCTGTTTAAGAGAGAGGCACAATAAAGCTAGTTAGTTGCTCTGTGTGCTTAGATGGGGCTTGTCAAATGCGGTGCTTTGTTACAGGGTGATTCGCCTAGAACCTGCCCATTTCACTGGGTCAATCAATGTTTGTAGATTGTTTTCCCTTCAGCTAGACAGAAGAGACTTCCATCTCGTGGCTGAGGGTTGTAAACTTGGATGCTGGCTTTCCGGAGCTGAATAAGAGTAGAGAGGTAAGAAATGGTGGTGATGTTGAGGGGCGTCCTACTAAGTTCTATGTAGACTTTCACTTAATCTCCCTGTTTTCATATGGCTCCTCAACCTGCTGTGGGTAGGCCTGGGGTCCAGGATTCCAGAGTCCCGTGGTTTCATCTCTGCAGAGTAATCCACCCTCCTTCTTCTTGTCTGGGGGAGGGTATCTGGTCCACTTCTTAATTATACAGGATTGCAGCCAGTTTTCCTTTTTGCATTCCCATTTAGCCTGGCATTCAGAGGTGCCTCTGACTCCTAAGTCTTCATAGCGTTGTTTAGCTTGAATCATCTTGCTTGATTTTTGGCTTCTTCTACTGCAGGATTAGATTCAGCTTTCTCTAAGCTGCTAAGTCGTTTACCACTCAGCCAGCTGATTTTCATCTTCCAAAATTTTGTTGACACCCCTCAATTCCTATTGCCATCTCCCATCTTCTTTGTTCTTAAATGTTTATATCATTTTTATTCCTGTATTGTGATTGTACTGGAGCATCGGAGGAAGCCAAGATTAATGTGGGTGTTTATTCTACCAGAGGCTCCTTCAGTGACTTTCAGTACCTTTCTGTTGAATATCAAATATTGTCCAACATTGAAATTTATAATTTTACAGCAGAATTCACATTATTATTTCTAACACTTTTGGCTTCAATGGAGTGGGTTTCAAAAAACCAAAAGTGCTCTCTTAACACAAAATTTACGTATGTCAAATACACGTATTGAAAAAGACAACAATGTCAACATGATCATCACGCTATTTTGGAAGAAGATTTTGTGATTATAACTATTGAGTAGTTTTCAGAATCTTGAAATACCGACTTACTTCAAGGACTATAAAAACAGTTCAGGTTCATGACTCTGACTAAGCCAGTAGTAGCTAGCCACTCAGGTGCAAGGTGGAATATGGACAGAACACTCCTCACTGACTGAATCCAGGCCTTCCCAGCTGAGGGGAAACCAGCAAGCAGAAGGGCCCCCAAATCCGGATCTTAAATGCAGTGCACCTGCTTATGGGTAAAATACCTCATTTCCATGTACATCCTGTCTTATTTTGAAAATTGATATTCTGTCAGAGTTTTAGAAATAGGAGACTAAGAGAAAGCAGCAGAAAAGGAAATATTTTAGGAAAGGAATGGGCTTTCTGGAAGAAAGAGGTTTTTTTCTTTTTTGTTTTTGTTTTTGTTTTAATTTTGAGATGGAGTCTCACTCTGTTGCCCAGGCTGGAGTGCAGTGGCACGATCTGGGCTCACTGCAACCTCCGCCTTCTGGGTTCAAGCAATTTTCCTGCCTCAGCCTCATGAGAATCTGGGACTACAGGCACATGCCGCCACGCCCAGCCAATTTTTTGTATTTTAGTAGAGATAGGGTTTCATTGTGTTGCCCAGGCTGGTCGTGAACTCCTTAGCTCAGGCAATCCGCCTACCTCGGCCTCCCAAAGTACTGGGCTTATAGGCATGAGCCACTGCACCCAGCCCGAAAGAGGTTTTAATTGCACTCCTATGAAAATATTCCTTAAAGGTTTTAGGGAACAAGAATATTCTTGTTTACTGAGAGAGCTGATAACCCATCAAACAGTGGTTCTGAAACATTTATGGGCCTAAGAATCACGTGAGGAAAGCATTCAAGATGCAGGTAATCAGATTCCACTGCCAAAGGCCCAGAATCTGTACATCTGGGATGAGGCCTGGGGATGTACATTTTAATGAGTATCTCCCCCGCCCACATCTCCCAACCACTATCACCACCACGACCATTTTCTCCCAACCACTATCACCACCACGACCATTTTCTTTCTCTTTTTTACTTTTTTTTGTTGAATCAGAGCCTCACTTTGTCACCCAGGCTGGCATACAGTGGCAAAACCTTGGTTCACTGCAACCTCTGCCTCCTGGGCTCAAGTGATTCTTAAGCCTCATCCTCCTGAGTAGCTGAGATTAAAGGCATACACCATCATGCCCAACTAATTTTTGTATTTTTAGTAGACATGGGGTTTCACCATGTTGGCCAGGCTGGTCTCGAACTTCTGACCTCAAGTGACCCACCTGCCTCAGCCTCCCAGAGTGCTGGGATTACAGGCGTGAGCCACTGCACCTGGCCACCACTACCATTTTCTAATGGAGAAATAGTACATAAGATAACACTGAGGGCTGGGCGCAGTGGCTCACGCCTGTGATCCCAGCACTTTGGGAGGCTGAGGCAGGCGGATTATCGAGTCAGGAGATCAAGATCATCCTGGGTAACATGGTGAAACCCGTCTCTACTGAAAATACAAAAAATTAGCTGGGCATGATGGCACATGCCTGTAGTCCCAACTACTCGGGAGGCTGAAGCAGAAAAATCGCTTGAACCCGGGAGGTGGAGGTTGCGGTGAGCCGAGATCACACCACTGCATTCCAGCCTGGCGACAGAGCGAGAATACGTCTCAAAAAAAAAAAAAAAAAGTAACACTGCAGTTCAAGCAACCTGTGCTTATTTTATTGCTAAATATTTGTATATGTTTAAATATGGCAGTTATAGTCCTGTTGATTCAGAACTGAAGATGGACAAAGTGGTCCATCTTCCAGTGCTCCCTCCTCCCCACTCCCAATGTGGTGAAGGGTGGGATTTTTCCTCATCTCTCCAAGAGAGGGTTTGTTATTCATTTTTCTGTCTCAGGATTTAAGGGCACAGTCTTATAGTGCCAGGCTGCTTTCCTTAAGGTCTATAGAAAGACAGACTGCAAAGGAATGGATACTACACAATTAAAGGCAACACAAGGCTTATGTAGGGCCTCTTTTGAGCTGTTCTCCTCAGAGCAAGGCTGCTCTCAGGCACATGGGTCGGCCACAACCCTGTGTTCCATGTTCTGATGCTCGATTGCATCGAGGATGGCAGACAGGCAACTTTCCCAGGTGCTCCTGAGCTTCGGGGAGGCATTTTCTCAGCCAGATGCCCAACTTCATTCCATTTCCAGACTCTTAGATTCCCTTCCTTTAAAGGTGCATTCTGCTACACGCTAGGCCCTTGCCCAGTGCACTCACAGGTAAGAGAGTAGGCCCAGCTTTATTTTTTCCCGACAGGATCCTGCTAGACTAAGGGTTCGACACAGGTGTAGAAAATTGTAAAATGGCCAATCATATCGTCCCTGTGTATATTCACTCCTAAAAGTCATGATATTATGGACCAAAGCAAGATACCAAAACAGCATAATCTAGACTGTCCAGTAATGTGCAGTCTGGTCAGGGAGATAAGGGTGATACAAGGGAGCAAGTAGTCAGTGCTATCTTACTAAATTCTACATTCAGGATTCGGGGCAGGGAGAACAGCAAGGGTCAGTGCAGCCTGAAGAAGACAAGAGCAGCCTTCAAAGTGCAACTGAGCTTCGAGATAGACCAAGAATGAGTAGGAGTTGGAGGGATGGAGGGTGAGTAGAAAGGCATTCTGCTAGCGGCAAAGCATTATTCCTTTCGTGGCCAACTTGGATTATAGCCAGGCTGGAGGGAGGCATTCGGGTGGGGAATAGCAAGGTGAAATTTGAATGGGAGAACACTTAGAGGACTTTCTACTATTTCAAGAGTGAGACAGTAAGAATGTCTATCTGGACACAGCAGTTAAAATTTAAGGAACAATGGCCACGGTGGCATTTAGAGGGAGGAAGTAACAGAACTTGGTGCTTGAATAAATGACAAGATAAAAGGGAAATGAATCAAATATTTATGATCATAAGGTTAAAATATTGGGATGGTATAATAGTTCCTGAAGATGATGATCATATATATATGTGTAAATAATCAAATCTCATTTACAGTATATTTAAAAGCAATTTAAACACCTGTAATTTACTTTGCTATTATTATTATTATTATTTTTTTGAGACGGAGTCTCGCTCACCTGAGTGCAGTGGTGCGATCTCGGCTCACTGCAAGCTCCACCTCTCAGGTTCACACCGTTCGCCTGCCTCAGCCTCCCGAGTAGCTGGGACTACAGGTGCCCACCACCACACCTGGCTAATTTTTGGTATTTTTAGTAGAGACAGGGTTTCACCGTGTTAGCCAGGATGGTCTTGATCTCCTGACCTCGTGATCCGCCCGCCTTGGCTTCCCAAAGTGCTGGGATTACGGGCGTGAGCCACCATGCCCGGCCTTACTTTGCTATTATTTACCTTATACTTCTGTTTTATATTTCCAGTTTTCTGAGGTACTACTTGTCCCACACTCTGCAAAAGGTGTGAAGCAAGCTCATGGCTATTTTTTTTTTTTTTTTTTTTTTTGAGATGAAGTCTCACTCTGTTGCCCAGGCTGGAGAGCAGTGGCACGATCTTGGCTCACTGCAAGCTTCGCCTCCTGGGTTCACGCCATTCTCCTGCTTCAGCCTCCCGAGTAGCTGAGACTACAGGTGCCCGCCACCATGCCCGGCTAATTTTTTGTATTTTTAGTAGAGACAGGGTTTCACCAAGTTAACCAGGATGGTCTCAATCTCCTGACCTTATGATCTGCCCACCTCGGCCTCCCAAAGCTCATGGCTATTTTTTAAAAAATTTGTGCAACATTGAGCCACAAATAGCTTGTCTGTGTTTTACAGTTGGGCTTTTTGTTTTTACAGGTGTTTATTTTTTAGTAAATTCATATCACTATGAAAGTGGTTGTTTTTATTAGAGTAATAACAGACTATCATATGTTCCTTTTGCTTAATATTTTTATTATAAAGATTTACTTCATCATATCTTAGCAATTATTTGAAGAGAGACCTTTCTAAAGATAGTCTTATGGAGCATGCCTTAAAGAGTTCCAAGCTTGGCCGGGCGCGGTGGCTCAAGCCTGTAATCCCAGCACTTTGGGAGGCCGAGGCGGGCGGATCACAAGGTCAGGAGATCGAGACCATCCTGGCTAACACGGTGAAACCCCGTCTCTACTAAAAAATACAAAAAACTAGCCGGGCGAGGTGGCGGGCGCCTGTAGTCCCAGCTACTCGGGAGGCTGAGGCAGGAGAATGGCATGAACCCGGGAGGCGGAGCTTGCAGTGAGCTGAGATCTGGCCACTGCACTCCAGCTTGGGTGACAGAGCGAGACTCCATCTCAAAAAAAAAAAAAAAAAAAAAAAAAAAAAAAGAGTTCCAAGCTTTCAAGTATATTATGTCATCATTCATTAACTATTCATACAACTCTGGGCTCTTCTAGAGGTTATAATACTCTTTGGGGAAAAAAACAAAAACAAAAATGCTGATTTCCTATACAAAGATATTCTATTATATTTTGGTTCCTGGGCAAGATTCTCTAGAATTCATCCTCTTTATGACAACAAATGGTTTGCAGTGGATCTAGTACATAGAGAATCAAAATATCTTTCATGTTGGTTAGATTTCCAATACATTGTCATGATTAGTTAATATGACACGTGAGATTATGCAATTTACCTATACATTTTATTTAGCAAGTAGTGAATAGTGACCCCAAATTGTATCCAAACTAATAACTCCCATTTATTAATATGATTTCCTAGAGGAGGTTTTATAAACATATCTGCATTCTCTAATTACCCTTCTTAGATCTGAGATGTTTAGGAATTTATTTGGCCTGCTTTTCTGCACTGGGCTCTGGCCAATTCATACAAAGGATGTTTTAATGGACTTGCTAGGCCAGGAGCACTTTCAGTGCCATGTGGACGTTAGGGGTGCAAGAAAAAGATTGCCTTGGGTATAGAGTGCAGTCCACTTCAGGCAATGCCTCTGAGCCGATGAACTGCAGCCCTAGCCCACAGGCACTGCTAGTGTGACAGCAACCCCTTGTGTACCCTCTGCTGGACACTGTTGTGCCAGGCACAACCGTACAGCCATCGGTGGCAGCCTGGGTCCACTTGATCATTCCCTAAAAGCCACTATGCGTGAGAGCTAGCTTTTAGATCAGTGCAATAAGAATGAGTTACATGTGCCACAGAGTGCCAAAGTGTGCTCTTGCTGGGGCCGGTCAGAGCCTGTACTGCAAAGCCTGCGAGTAGAAGGGTGATTGAAGGCCATGGAACATGAGGCGATTCACATCTGAGTGTATTACAGCCTTCATGGTAGAGAGTGCTAGTTTCAGTATCACCCATTAGTAAGAGTTTCATTAGTGTGGCAGAAAAAGCCCAGAGACAAGACTTGGAAACACACTTGCCCCTTGCATCTGTCTCAAAGCAGTGACAGGTTTAGAGGTTCCAAACTCTAGAGCAGCACTGTCCAATCAAAATAGAATGCAAGCCACCAGTGCAAACCATGAGATTTTTAAATTTCTGTTGGCCATGTTACAAAAGATAAAAAGCAGCTGGTGACGGTCATCTTAATATATTTTTATTTAACCCAGTGTATTTAAAATATGATTATGTTAACATGTAATCAATATGAAGATTACTAATGGTATATTTTACATACATTTTCTTTTTCATACCAAGTGTTTGAAATCTGATGTGCCTGTTATGCTTACAGCACAGCCCAATTCAGACCAGCCACATTTCAAGTGCTCAACAGCCACATGTGGCTAGTGGCTACTGTGTTGAACAGCGCAAGTTAGAACAACAAAAATCAGCTCTGTGATCAGAAAAGTAATAAGCAAGACCAGAGGTGATTTTTTTTTTTTTTTTCTGTTTGTGAGCCTCTTAGTCTTTACATTGCCTTTTAAAAACTATGTAATCCTGCACTGGATGGAATGAGTGAGTGCTTCCCAGTGCCCTCCACCTGGCCAGGGAGCCCTCTGCTCTGGATAAGCCAACCCAGCCGGCTTTGTGCCCATGCTGTTAGAATTCACCTGATCTGTGTGGCTCACCGCCTTCAGAGATTTCCATGGCCATTTGTGTGTAGTGCAGCTGCTTATTGGGAAAGGAATGCCCTTATTCATGACACCCTATAGTCAACATATAACATTTGTGAGCAGCCCTGGGGCCATATAAACATCCTGTGGTGAGGTCAGGAGCACCTGACCCCCTATTAACATGTCAATGAGAGTGGCTGGTGCGCTGGGCTTGTTTTCTAGGGTTTTGATGAGCCTCATTAATTATGTTGAGAAAGAAAGGTGTGCAGCTGGAGAAGAACCCACTTAGCTCCACGTGAACATGAATAATTGGACAGTTGGCAGAGTGTTAAATTGGCAGTCTAGTGAGAGAAACTGGTGAATAAACACGATTCCCCAAAACACTGCAAAGCAGTCACAGTTCTCTCCGTTTTTGCAGGGCTGCCACCACTTCCACCTTCTCCTGACTTGAGAACTGCCTAGGTATGACATTAGGTAGGATCATTTAAGGAGCTGCCTTGGTAGGGAGGTGGCAGAGTGTAGAGGTCAGGAGTGAGCTCTGAGACCAGAACAGATCTTCAAATCCTGACTTTACCACTTCAGTACTTGCAGGGCCCTGGGTGGGTTATATAACCTCTTTGTACTTTAGATTTTTGTCTAGAAGATGGAGATGATCAGCTGGGCATGATGGCTCACGCCTATAATCCCAGCACTTTGTGTGGCCAAGGCAGGCAGATCATGAGGTCAGCAGATCGAGAGCATCCTGGCTAACATGGTGAAACCCTGTCTCTACTAGAAATACAAAAAATTAGCCAGGAGTGTTGGTGGGCGCCTGTAATCCCAGCTACTCAGGAGGCTGAGGCAGGAGAATGGCGTGAACCCAGGAGACAGAGCTTGCAATGAGCTAAGATTGCGCCACTGCACTCCAGCTTGGGTGACAGCGAGACTCCGTCTCAAAAAAAAAAAAAAAAAAGGAAAGAAAGGGGATGATAATCAATAGAGTTATTAGGATGATTCTGTGTATTAAGTTATGTTACGCATTTAAAATAGTGTCAGACCCATAGGATGTACTGTATGTGTTTTTGTAAATTAAAAACATTAATCATATCATGTGATTTGTACTTTTTTAATCCTCTAGGAGAGTGTAAGTTTCTTCAGTTTTCCTTTAAGCCAGTTTCATTCATTCATTCATTCATTCAACATATTTTATGTGCCTATGGTGTCTAGGCATTGAGCATACAAAGATAGAAAGATTTTGGAAGAAACATATTATCATATATATGTGAAAACTTTATAGACAGGGACTGTAAACAAAATGATGAAAGTGTATTACTGTCCTCCTTTAAAAGCCAACTGTTAGCAAGTTTCACTAGTGATTTTTTAAAAACCCATCTTGGCTCTGACAAGATTTTTCCTCCTGCATTTACCTCTATTTAAAATAAAAACCACTTATTTGTCATATTTTAAACTACAATATTAAAATGCCATCTTTTTTGTTTATGTTAAATGACTTTAAATGAGGAAAACATCTCAAGACATAATCTAGCCACTCCCTGCCCCTAACCCTAGAGGCCTGTTAGACTCTTTGAGGCCTTACAGTGCCCTCATTGTTTCTGGTACCTCAGTAGATGAGAAAAATCATTTCTCTTTGTTAAAATCAGAAGCTAAGAAAGAAGGTGGGGCCGGGCGCAGTGGCTCAAGCCTGTAATCCCAGCACTTTGGGAGGCCGAGATGGGCGAATCACGAGGTCAGGAGATCGAAACCATCCTGGCTAACACGGTGAAACCCCGTCTCTACTAAAAATACAAAAAAATTAGCTGGGCGAGGTGGCAGGCGCCTGTAGTCCCAGCTACTTGGGAGGCTGAGGCAGGAGAATGGCGTGAACCCGGGAGGCGGAGCTTGCAGTGAGCTGAGATCCAGCCACTGCACTCCAGCCTGGGGGCAGAGCGAGACTCTGTCTCAAAAAAAAAAAAAAAAGAAGGTGGGATTTAATTGGCCTGGACATCTAATTCATTTACATATTAAATGCATATTCCAAAATAATGAAAATACCTTTTAATAAAACTTTAAAAACCTAATCCAAAATAAAGAAGAGCTCTATTGGAAAAATTACCATATTAGTTATCTATTGCTGTGTAACCACTTATACTCAAAACATAGCCACTTCAAACAACAAACATTTATTATCTCACGTGGTTTTCAAGGGAATGCAGGAGCAGCTTAGCTGGGTGGTTCTCCCATAAGGCTACAGCAAAACTGTCAAGTGGGCTGCAGTCATCTGAAGGCTTGACTGGGGCTGGAGACTCTCCTTCGTAGGTGGCTTCCTCCCATGACTGCTGACTGGAGGCCGCGGTTCCTTACCACATGGACCTCCCCACAGTGCTGCTTAAATGTTCTCATGACATGGCAACTGCCTTCCCCTAAGTCAGCTTCAAGAGAGACCAAGGAGGAAGCCACAGTTCATTTCATGACATACTGTCGAAGTCACATACCTTCATTTCTTCATTGTTTCATTCATTAGAAGCAAAATAATTTAAGTCCAGCCACACTCCAGGAGAGGGGGATTAGGTTCTCCCTTCTGAAGGGAGTGTCAAGAATTTGTGAACATATTTGTGGACACCAAAATGACCACGAATGGCTGACATTTTATAACATGCTTACGTGGTACTGGCTCAGGGAAGCTTAGGATGGGAAGAACTGAGCTGGCAAAGGTGAGCAGCTAGCTCCATTTGTGAGGATACGTAGATCAGATGTTGTGCTGGAGTGAGAGGAGGGATGAAATCATAGGCTCCAAACATACCAGAAATTTCTTTTCTTTGACTTAGCAGTCCTGGACCTGATATCAAAGCTATGCCACATAACAAAGAAGCAATACAACATTCTGTGGTCAAATGTGAAGTCTTGCTTTTATTTAAAGTAGGAAACAGAATATCTGCGTGATTATTTTATTATTATTTATTTATTTAATTTATTTATTTACTTATTTTTGAGATGGAGTCTCGCTCTGTCTCCCAGGCTGGAGTGCAGTGGCACAATCTCAGCTCACTGCAACGTCTGCCTTCTGGGTTCAAGCAATTCTCCCTGCCTCAGCCTCCTGAGTAGGTGAGATTACAGGTGCCCACCACCATGCCTGGCTAATTTGTTTTTGTATTTTTAGTAGAGACGGGGTGTTTCCACGTTGGCCAGACTGGTCTCAAACTCCTGACCTTAGGTGATCCACCCACCTCAACCTCCCAAAGTGCTGGGATTACAGGCATGAGTCACCATGCCCGGCCGCGTGATTATTTTTTTAACTCTAAACCCAACCTTGTTACTGATAGGATTTTTGTTTCTGCTTTAAGAATTCTTTCCATCACCTTTTCATTTCAAGGCACTATCTCTTTCTTTGTTCCCTGTGCTGTCCTTCCTTCTGAAGTTCTCACCCTTGGAAAGGCATTACATCTTTGATGCTGCAGTTCACTTCTGTGTGCATCCCCACGTTCTTCCAGTACGTCCTCCAGTTCCTCTGCTTTCCATTTCACAACCTGGTTACAGTTAGTCACACTGTAACTTCCTGTTACTGCATATTTCAGGGGCCAAAGCTCTCTGTGCCCTATGCTGTCCACTTAGTCATCTCTCTCCACATTTATATTATTCACAGCAAGATGCATGCACGCAAATCCTTTAAGTCCTTCAGGCTTTTCTTTCCATTTCCCCTTCAAATATGAATCACCTAGCAACATTTATTGAAGACCAGTTGCACATGAAGCTGTGTTTCCATTAGTGTGAGCCTCACAAAGGAAGTAAAAGCCCTGGTCCTTGCCATTAAGAAGTTTATCCTCTCCTAAAAGCTGGATTAAAAAAAATTTTTTTTTATAAAAACAGCATACAGATTCCCGTTTATATTCAATAGAGTAACAAGTTGTCCAAGTTACAATGATCAAATGCAAGGGTTATTTCTTTGTATACCTTTTAATTGAGAAAGCTGGCCATCTTTTGGATTAGGTAAATGCATGTGCCTTGATGAGAAATACTGCTACAAAAAATTAGTGCCTGGTGTTGACTTCCTAGTGTTGTAAACACGTTTCACCCAATCTGGTGAAATATCAAGACATGTTGTTGAAACTAAAATAAATAAATAAAGCATTTATTAATCCTCTGTAACAAAGATACACCCAATTAATGTAACAAGTAGTTACAACCGATAACTGAACCATAAGCAGAAGGATAATTGTATTAGTATCCTAGGGTTTTCTTCTTTTTAAAAAGACATTGACACTGTGCATTGTTTTACCTTCTTTTTAATGGACTGTTGATCAGAAAGGGGAGTAGGGAAACTGGGTTGCGAAGGGTTAATAAGGAACAAAAAGTGCAACCTGAGGAAGACACAGCTCAGGGACGAGGACCCAGGGGAGTGTGGAAGCCCCTCAAAGCGCATTAGAGAGATCCAGCTTGTAATACAAGAAGCAGTGGGTAGTCATTGTAGGTTTCTGAAAAGAGGAGAGTACTATCTCGATCACAGTGATTGGCAAGAGAGATACTAGGAAACAGCATACCTGGAACAAAACAATTAGGACCTGACTCCATGTGACCCTGGAAATAGGTCCAAAGAAAATGCAAGAGATTGTGGAAGTGACCGTGGGCAGGGGTGGGGACAGGAAAGGAAGAGAGGCATCAACGTTGACTTCCAAACCTCCATCTTAGAAAAAACTGAGGATGGCCATTGGTTCCTGGCAAAGTGAGAGCTGAATTGGCCAAAAGTTGTTTACTCTAGTTGTCTTAATTGTCATTTGTACTTTTTTTTTTTTTTTTTTTTTTTTGAGACAGAGTCTCGCTCTGTCGCCCAGGCTGGAGTGCAGTGGCCGGATCTCGGCTCACTGCAAGCTCCGCCTCCCGGATTCACACCATTCTCCTGCCTCAGCCTCCCGAGCAGCTGGGACTACAGGCGCCCACCACCACGCCCGGCTAGTTTTTTGTATTTTTTAGTAGAGACGGGGTTTCACCATGTTAGCCAGGATGGTCTCGATCTCCTGACCTCGTGATCCACCCGTCTCGGCCTCCCAAAGTGCTGGGATTATAGGCTTGAGCTACCGCGCCCGGCCGTCATTTGTACATTTAATGAAAGTTATCTTTCTGTGGAGAAATAAAGGAGTAACAGTGTGGATTTGGGGCTTATCTAGGTGGTAGGTAAAGACATATGAGTTGAGCTACTTCTTGAGGAATGTTGTACATGAGAAAAAATGTATAGTCTAGCATCAGGTCTGGAGATAGCTAGAACTAATGACCATGAAAAAATGATAGACCATGAAAAAATGATAAGCACATAAGAAATAAAATGTGTGTATTGTGTGAGTGCATGTATATTTGTGTATGTACACACAAACATGCATTCCAAAAAACATCTGAAAACCCACTCATCATCATGTTAGCCCTAGGTAGTTCTAACTAATGGAAACACAATTGATACTTCTTTTCCTTTTTTTTTTTTGCTTATGTGAATTTCCTAATTTTTCCTGTTGAATGTATATTGCTTGTATAAGTTTCTTCATAGTGAGAGATTGTTTTAAATCTTTGGTGAAATGAAAGATATAGATACAAAAATAGCCAGGTGTAGTCCCAGCTACTTAGGAGGCTGAGGTGGGAGGATCTCTTGAGTCCAGGAGGTCGAGGGTGCAGTTAGCTGTGATTGTGCCACTGAACTCCAACCTGGGTGACAGAGTGAGACCCTGTCCAAAAAAAAAAAAGGAAAGAGATAGGAATACAGTTTTCAAGGTCAGAATTTAGAACAAGAGGGAGCCTTGAAATAAGGCTCAAAATGAGGAAATGAAGACCCTGATAGTTATAGGATTTTTTACTAGGATTTCAAAAGAAAAGTATGCATTTTCTAATGCTTAAAAAGAATTTTTTTCATTTCAAGGCTTAAAAATATTAATATATACATCAAAAGAAGAATGGAATTATACTCATCTGCTAGAACTTGGATTGATCTAAAGCAGTGGTTCTCAACCTCAGATGTTTTGTTCCCCAGTCACCAAGTGGACATTTGGCAACATCTGGAGATAGTTTTGATTGTCACAACTTGGGAGCCGGGGTAGGATGGGGTTGGGGGAACAGGGAATTGAGGCTGCTACTGGCACCTAGTGAGTAGAGACCAGAGATGCTGCTAAATATCCTGCAATGTACAGGACAGTCTCCGCACAACAAAGCATTATCTAGCCCAAAAGTGTCAATAGCACAGAAGCTGAGAAACTCTGATCCACAGTAAGGTACATATTCATAGTGACCATTCATGGAATGCTTTATGTGCCAAGACCTGTACTAAGCCCTTGACATGAAACATTTATTTTTAAAACGATCTTGAAATTCAGACATGTAAAGTTAGGTAGTCTGTTCAAAGTCATATGGTAAACACTACAACTAGAAACCAAAGCAAAGCCTATTTGAATCCAAACCTGAGCGATTAAACCTTATGCAGTTTTGCCTACATGTTGACACCGAATGAAATGGGCACAAGAAAGCCATCTCAAGATCACAGCCAACATTCTGATCTCATTTTGATTTCTACTATTGCTAAGGCAGTGGCCTCTTAGCTTCAGAACGTTTAATCTCCTAGAAGGTAATAGGTGGTAAAACAAATTGCAATGCTTTTCTATGTCTCTTCCCCCTCACTCTTCCCTCCATCCCATCTTTCAGATAAATATTTATTTTTTAATGAATATTATGTGTGTTTTGTTGGAGTTTGGCTGCGGGGGTGGGGTGGTATTTTGTTGGTCATGCACATAGGTGCTGGTGTATTTTTTGTCTGCATGCCTTTTGATCATGGAGAAATACTCTGCAAATGCCTGAGAATTAGTACTTTCTAGCATCATTTTGGCAAGACATTTTTATTTAGCTCTTATCCAGCTTTTTGGGTCTTTTCACCTTTATCTCTGGATAAAGAATTCTTGTCTGCAGCATCCTAAAGTTACTTCAACCTCCTTGTCATTTTCACTGAAGGACACTGCATATTAAAAAACAAAAACTTTATTGCCTTCTGAAAGCTGACTTCCTTGGGTCCTTGAGGACATAGATCCACAGTTCGATGGATCTAATCGCTTGCTTGTCAACTGGAGGAAAGAGTAGAGCTCCCCAGTATCATGTACCTTCTGCTGCCAGTACTCACCTTTTCTTTTCTGAAAACTGGGATTTTTAAAGAAGTTTGACTTCCATATACTGAATTGCTATGGAAGCGAAAGAATTGGAACATTCCAGTCAGGCTTGTCAATCTATCTTCTCTTTGCCATGCTTTCCACATAAATATGGGATTGAAATAATTTGTTCTAATGCTGACATGCAGAAAGACCATAGCACAGTTCTTGAGTGCCCCACCATTTCTGTGAATTCCTTAAGATTATTTTAAGCAATTAAACGTCAACAGCAATAAATAAAATTGAGAAGGAAATTTGGATAAACCTATGCACAGGAAAAGACTTATTTTAGAATTCTTTTCCTGTGAGCTTTTACTATAAGGATTGTGTTTCAATACCAGTGCTGTCACTCGTGGAGAAGGAGAATTTATTTGTCCCCTTTATCCTGTTTTGATTTTTAGAGAGAAATTTTACCAGTTCATTTTTTTTTTTTTTGCACATTCTATTTCTTTTGACACAAAGTTATTAAGATAAAATGCCACAATTTTTAAGTGAAGACAATGTTTCAAGCATTGTTCCACATACTCTGCACACATTTCCTCATTTAATCTTCACAAGGCTTGTCATAAAGGTATTATTACCTCCATTTATATGTGAGAAGACTACAGCCTAGAAACATCAAGTGAATTTTTTCTAAGAGCATTTATCTAGTAAATGGCAGAACAGAAATTTGAACTCAGAGCCCTTTGAGTTTAGGGCCCAGGCTGTGCTTAACTTCTGTGCAAAACTGCCTTTTAGGTTACATATTAAACCTGAATTTCATTGTTATGATCTTTCAAAGAGCTAACAGCACTTTCACATTTTAATTTATTCTCATAGTATCAAGCTGAGTAGCTAAATGGAATGAATTCATAATGTCAAATGAATCTTGAATGATCCCATGACCAAACTTCCATATATATCCAATATCAACAGTACTGTCTCTAAATTCCTGCTAAATTTGTAAGTAGTATGCCTTGAAGATTGAACAGGGAGTGTTACTTATACAACTTGCAGTTGATTGCACAGTCACCATTTTCCTAAATAGCTCCTAAGTGTAATCAGATGGTCAGAAACAATATCCAGGATTTTAGTTAAAAAGTGTGACAGTTTTACATGTATGCATACACACACAGTCACACCCACAGATGTGTTTCCCCAGTTCCCACAGTGCCTAATACAACCCTAGGTACAAAATAAGTGCCTTATAAATGCTTGACAGATTGACTTCTCTCTGGAGAAATGTGAAGGAAGAGAACTCAATTCCAGAAGAATAATTATGGTATGCTGAAGCAAAGACCCAGTTCACTGATTTTTGTTTAAGAGTCCTGGGGCAGCCAGGCCATCCCACAGGGGCTGTGAAGACAGTGTGGGGCTGTGGCCTCAGCCAGGGGATGGACCTTCACTTACCAGCTGCAGGGTCTTCAGTAAGTTATCAGCTATCCTTGAATTTCATATATATTTCTTAACTTCAGTTTTCTCATCTTGAAATAGTGATAATCATATTATCAAAGTTAAATTATTATTATCATTGTCATCATTATTGTTTTAGGTAGGGCACCAGAGAGACAGAAACCATTTTATTGAAAAACTTCCAAATTTGGAATCAACAGCTTCTGGTTCAGATCTCACATTTGATGTTTAGCAACTATGTGCCTGGGGCAAGTCTCTCCAGTTTCCTCATTGGCCAAATGAGATGATAGTGCCTACCTCGCAGGGAACATTAAATATGGTGACTGTCAGGAGCTTGGTATGTAGCAGATGCTCAACAAATGTTAACTCTGATTATCATTTTCTACTTACCAAAGCTGGTAAATTACTTTCCTACAAGCTTAGCTTCATTTCTGTGGCACCCTCTAGGCCTGTGGATTTTAACTTTTTTTTTCCTTTTTGAAGTAACACATCCCTTTGAGAATGCAATGAAAGCTACAGCAATATCACCAGAAAAATACACATTCCCAAAGCAAACATGGACACATTTGCAGGGGATTCATTGATTCCCAGGTTAAGATTTTCTGGTTTAGGTCCAAGAGGGTAAAAAATACACGACAATCCAGACGGAATGGTTATCGGTTTTGTAAAAGGATTTATTGTAGTATTCCCATCGCAACTTTCCCAGTATCATTAAAATCAGATTCCATTTACAAAAACTCACTTTATTTAGAACATTTCAAGAACACATTTTATTTCATTAAAGCAAGCCTCTTTTAACAAAACATATTTCTCAAATGCCCATTATGTGCCTAATAAGGTGGTGGGTGCTGTGGGGAACAAAAGAAGCTTAACATGTGGCCCCTGCCCTCTGTGTTTCTTTGTAATTGGAAAGGCAAGTGAACAAGGCAGCATGAGATGT
This sequence comes from Trachypithecus francoisi, assembly GCF_009764315.1. Taxonomy (NCBI): domain Eukaryota; kingdom Metazoa; phylum Chordata; class Mammalia; order Primates; family Cercopithecidae; genus Trachypithecus; species Trachypithecus francoisi. The sequence goes on along the minus strand of NW_022681454.1, from coordinate 136,719,018 downwards.
ATTAGCACTATATGCTGATATAATCAAGTACTAAATTGTGTATGCTTGTGTGGGTGGGCGCACAAGCCTCACATATCATTCTCTGACCTTGAATTGTACACAAATCATTAGCGTCAAACTGGAATTGCTGACTGCTCCCCCACCCCTCGTCTTTGCTTGGCCGACTTCCATCACAGCCTCTCTCTCTATGTCTGAAACATACTTTAGAAAAGAGGGGTGAAACAAGACAGTGAGGAAGAGAGAATAATCGATAAAGAAAAACAGGGATCACCTGTCTGTGGTTACTGCCGCAAATAGATTCCATCTTGGGCGGAGTCTGACCCAGGAGCCCCCAAGCTCCATGAAAACCTCTGTGGGGGACACACAGCAGCTTATCTTCCTTGTTTACAAATTAACTGCTGGGCCTTCTGTCGGTGACTGAGTCTGAAGAGGCAGAGGGATGGTGCAAAGAAGGCCTGGCTACCAGGAATAGGCACTCAGCCACACTGAAGGTCCAAACTTTGTTCTGTATTCACTGCCTAAATCCATGTGCATTTAGCACTGGAGAAGATCTGCAGGAAAATCACTGAGTGAGGAGAGACAAGCCTGTCCCTCCCTCACACTTGTGGAGCCCAAGGCAAGAGTGCAGGTGTACCATAGGCCTCATCATTAATTGTTATACATCAAGCTAACAAACGATTACGTAAAATACGTCTTATCAGCTGATCTTGACAAGTATACCTTCATAGCCACTGGGAAGGCCTGGTTTGATGTAGAATCCCTGCCTCCTGGGGGTTCTGCAGGTTGGGTTTCCTGGACCTCCCAATTCCCTTTCCATCCCTGGCTCTGTGCTGTACCTCAGGAGCTTCCTACACTTGTGGGACACTCCTGGCGATACCTCCAAGGTCCACCTGCATGCCCCTTGGCTATTCTTTGGGCCTAGAGGTGCACACAGCTGTGTGGCCACCTTCCAGAAATCGAACCTGGGAAAACAGACTTGACATTCTCTAAGCAGAGAATTTGGAGCTCCGGGTATCCAAATGATCTAGAGGTGGGAACACAGGCTCTCGCCTTGCCTCTGCAGACTACTTGCGGTGGTAGAGAGGTATGTGGTCAGAGGAGGACCCAAGCAGACCCTCTAAGGCTGGGGCCAGCTCAGGAGCCCCTCAGTGCCCATGTCTAAGGCGTAACTGCAGAAAAGAAGAAAATCTTGGGGAGGAGATTAAGGCAGAGTCATTAAGACTGCCTAGTTCATTTTGTGGGGAAGAGGATAAGTTGGGAAGAGCTAAACAAGAAGAAAAAGAGGCTGATGAAAAGAAGGGAGAAGCCCAGAACCTGGACCACTTCTACAAAGATAGGAACTCCTAATTTATTATTGTGTTTAGTTAGAGAATAAAAAAAAAAAAAAAAAAAAACCTTTTACAGAGGTCAGAGGGCTCTGTAATTCAGGGACAAGGGATATGAAAGGTGTAAGAAGGATGGTTGTGGAGCTTTTTTTAAAGCGGGGACTAGGAATGATTTCTCCCCACGGTCACCCAGATCCATCTTGTTTCTGCACCTTACCCTCTTTCCTGATGGATACTGGACCCTTGACCCATTCAAGAAGAAGCATTCCACCTTATTGTATCCCCTAAAAGAAAACACAACTGAAGGTTAATTTTGATTCTCCAAGGAGAAAAAAAAAATAACTATTTAGACAAGTAAAACCGAAGCATTTTATCAAATTTTTAGCTAGACAGAGAAGATAGTTGCTGTATTTGAAATTGCACTATTTGCAGAATTAAAGAGGAAAGGATATTTTAAATTTTGCCCAAATGTACTTGGTAGAACTGAAGAAAACTCTAATGATATTTCAACATTATAATTTGTCTCCATTTCACAAATGCTTCGTTTTATAAATAAAATATTTGAGTGATTTAAGAGGAAAGAACATAACAAGTAAAGCTTTGTGGCAAAAAAAAAAAAAAAAAAATTAAGATACAAGTTTGCATTACTGTTGTCCTAAATGTATTTTTATCCATATTTCACTTTTTTCCTGATCAGTTTAGTAGTCAGAGAATTTGAGATTCCTTGAGAGTCCTGTAATTCTGCATAACATTGTCCCTCTTGCTCCCAGACATGCTGATGGCAATTATAGGAAGTGAGTAAGTGAACGTAGTTGACTTTTAGTAGTCAGGAATTTATCACTCAAGATTTTTTTTTTGTTTTTTTTTTTTTGTTTTTTTTTTTTTGAGACAGAGTCTCGCTCTGTCACCAGGTTTGAGTGCAGTGACATGATCTTGGCTCACTGCAACCTCCGCCTCCCGGGTTCAAGTGATTCTCCTGAGTAGCTGGGATTACAGGCGCACACCACCACACCCAGCTAATTTTTGTATTTTTAGTAGAGACAGTTTCACCGTGTTGGCCAGGATGATCTCAATCTCCTGACCTCGTGATCCACCCACCTCAGCCTCCCAAAGTGCTGGGATTGCAGGTGTGAGCCACTGCACCTGGCCCATTCAAGATTTTTATTCATCACAAGTGAAGCCAACAAGTAAGTCATAGTATGAGTAATTAATAATTATACTGGAGTATGAATTTGAGGCCTGTACAAGGAATACCCATCAGGAAGTTTGTGAATGAACCACACCATGGCCCAGAGTCTGTATCTTCCTTCAACCTCTGCTTCCTTGCCTGTCACCCACCTCAAAGTAGCTCTCATGAAATGATCATGTGTTATTATTCTTCATCACTATTTACATTTTACAAATTTTATTAAGTTCATGTCTGAAATTGCTACAATAGTGATGTCATTGACACCTATGGTGAAAAATTATATTTTGTGGCAGATATTATTTTACAAGCTTCTATAAATTTCTTTGGTCCTGTATTTGTCACATCATTATGGACCTGAAGGCGTGCCTGCTAATGAAATATTTTGTTACAATTTGCTGAGTTTTGTCAGGAAACTTGTCTGCTCTTACAGTGTGTTCAAATTTGGCATCAAGAATGTTTCTGGATATATTCCCCTCACATGTCAGGGGTTTTTAGTACAAAAAAAAAAAAAAAGGCCGGGCGCGGTGGCTCAAGCCTGTAATCCCAGCACTTTGGGAGGCCGAGACGGGCGGATCACAAGGTCAGGAGATCGAGACCATCCTGGCTAATATGGTGAAACCCCGTCTCTACTAAAAATACAAAAACTAGCCGGGCGAGGTGGCGGGCGCCTGTAGTCCCAGCTACTCGGGAGGCTGAGGCAGGAGAATGGCGTGAACCCGGGAGGCGGAGCTTGCAGTGAGCTGAGATCCGGCCACCGCACTCCAGCCTGGGCGACAGAGCCAGACTCCGTCTCAAAAAAAAAAAAAAAAAAAGTTGTGATATTACCACTGAAGGTGAAAGTACAGAAATTAGGACGTAAACACAAATATAGCACACTAATTGTAATTTGTTACATCTGTAGAGCATTTTATACTCTGAGTGTTTGGGCAATCACCACTTTCATCTTCCTTTTGAGAGAAGAAGAAACAATGTTACTCTGCACATTTTATAAATAAGAAAAGGCCGCCGGGCACAGTGGCTCACTCCTCTAATCCCAGCACTTTGGGAGGATCACCTGAGGTCAGGAATTCGAGACCAGCCTGACCAAAATGGAGAAACCCCATCTCTACTAAAAATACAAAATTTGCCAGGCGTGATGGCGCGCGCCTGTAATCCCAGCTACTCAGGAGGCTGAGGCAGGAGAACTGCTTGAATCCCGGAGGCAGAGGTTGTGGTGAGTCAAGACTGTGCCATTGCACTCCAGCCTGGTCAATAAGAGCAAAACTCCATCTAAAAAACAAAACAAAACAAAAAAAGACACAGGAAAAAGTGTGTAATGTGCCAGAAATCAGAAATCTCACGACAAACAAATGGAGACAGAGTCTCACTCTGTCACCCAGGCTGGAGTGCAGTGGCACAACCTTGGCTCACTGCAAACGTCTGCCTCCTGGGTTCAAGCGATTCTCCTGCCTCAGCCACCGGAGTAGCTGGGATTACAGATGCCTGCCACCATGCCCGGCTAATTTTTGTATTTTTAGTAGAGATGGGGTTTCACCATGTTGGCCAGGCTGGTCTCTATTATTATTCCCATTTTGTAGAAGAGGCAAGTGAAACTCTATGTGTTTTGACAGCCTGAGAAGGGTCCCATAGCTAATAACTGGAGCCAGGGTTCAAATTCAGTCTGTACTGCTCCATATTCCAAGCTTTTCCACTCAACAGTGCTACCTACATTTGGGTCTCCAGAGTCCTATTCTAGTTCTATTCTAATCCAGTGCCCTTTCCAATTCTTATATGGGTATTCGTTGACTTACTAATTCGCTTGTTCATTACAGAGCGCCTCCTCTTTGCCATGCATTGTGTTCTGGGTGGCAGCTCCAGAGATAGTGAAGAGGAGAAGTATCCACTCTTACCCAGCACATGTCTGGGGAGACCAATGGGTCAACAGCAAGATTACAGCACAGCACGAGTGGCCTGTGACAAAAACAAAGGGCAACATGGATGGTCAGAAGAGATATTTGAGCTGAATATCAAAGGATGTGCAAGTTTGTCCAAGAAAAAGGAAATTCCGAGACAGCGAGCTGGATGGTCAAACCCAGTTTAGAGTTGGGGAGGCAGTTACTGGAGAGATAAGAAAGTCAGAATGTGAGGGGCATCTGTGGCTAACTCTGTGGTTTCCAAACGTGTTTGCCCACTAGAGTAACCTAGGGTCTTTAAAAAATGTCAAAATACAGGCCATATCCCTGACCAGTGAACTCACAGTCTCTGAAGCTGGGACATAGGCATCAGTAATTTTTTTTTTTTTTTTTTTTGAGACAAGAGTTTCAATTTTGTTGCCCAGGCTGGAGTGCAGTGGCGTGATCTCAGCTCACTGCAACCTCCAACTCCCAGGTTCAAGCGATTCCTTTGCCTCAGCATCCCTAGTAGCTGGGATTACAGGTGCCCACCACCATGCCCGGCTAATTTTTGTATTTTTAGTAAAGATGGGGTTTCACCATGTTACTCACACTGGTCTCAAACTCCTGACCTCAGGTGGTGCACCCCCCTCAGCTTCCCAAAGTAATCACGCCTGAGATTACAGGTGTGAGCCACTGAGCCCAGCCAGCATTGGTATTTTTCAAGGCTCCCCAGGTGATTCCAGTGTGCAGATGAGTTTGGTAACCACTGGCCAAACCAGCTCGTAAGGTCTTAATCCTGGAGTGTAATCAACAGGGGCTTATAGAAAAGGAGAGACATAATCAGATTCGTTTCTGGAAAAGGTAACTGGGTCCACTGAGGGTACACCAAGCAAGGAGTATCTGGAGCCACCAGCAGGTGGGAGAATCAGCTGTGCAAGAGCCTGACAGGAGTCGGAGAGGCTGCCTTTGAATTTCAGCAGACCTCAGTTCAAAATAAAGGTCCGCCTTTGCCAACTTTCCATTTCAGGCTATTAACTAAACCTCTGTATGTTTGATTTCCTTATCTGTAATGTAGAATTTCTAATACCTATTTTGCTTAATTGTAAGGCCTGTGAGACTACACATACACACACATCGGCTGGTTAGACATTCATACATCTTAGTACCCTTACACAGGGAATAGTGATAGGATATGTTGGGGTAGACTAGTTGGAATTTCAGATGGTGAGACAAGCTTGGAGGAGCAGAGAGAAAAATTAAGAAGCAGGGGCCAACGATGTCTGAGATGGATAAAATTATACAGGGAGAATGTGCACAGGGAGAAGAGAATGAGTTGAGGATAGAGCCTTTGGGAACGCCAACATTTAAAGACAGGGCAAGTAAAGAGAAAACAGGGAGAAAGAGAAATAAGACAGAAGTGATCCAGGAGGTATGAAGACAACTGGGCAGGAGTGAGATCCCGAGGTCTCAGGGTGGCCACCACAGAAAGATCAAGAGCCAAGGGCTGACCGGGCCTGGTGGCTCACGCCTGTAATCCCAGCACTTTGGGAGGCCGAGGCAGGCAGATCATGAGGTCAAGAGATCGAGACCATCCTGGCTAACACGGTGAAACCCCCTCTCTACTAAAAATACAAAAATTAGCCGGGTGTGGTGACGGGCGCCTGTAGTCCCAGCTACTGGGGAGGCTGAGGCAGGAGAATGGCGTGAGCCAGGGAGGAGGAGCTTGCAGTGAGCCGAGATCACGCCACTGCACTCCAGCCTGGGCAACAGAGCGAGACTCTGTCTCAAAAAAGAAAAAAAAAAAAAAGAGTCAAGGGCTGGAAAACGATGCATGGATTGCATTGTGGTTTCAGGTCTGCCAGGGAAAAGGAAGGTCTCATCTTTTAGTATATACAGATGTATATATCTTTATGTATATACATGTATATACAAATATTATATACATCTATGTATATAAAACTGCCTCAGTTTAAAAACACTGAGTACCTACAATACCTCAACACTGGAGATCTAAGTGGACACTGAGAAATTTAGAAAATGAACCACAGTTAAGAATGAAATGAATCATTACCGGATCAAAAGTCATCTATGATGAAGAGTTTCAAAATGAGCAGTATCCGTCCACCATGAACAGCACTGAACAAACTCAGTGTTTTTACTGAGTAGCTACAGTACCTCGTATTGTAGGTATATGTATACATAGGTGTATGTATACATAGATTTATCCCAAAGGCTCCACTGAGTGTCCTTGCGTGCATATTGTGCGCACACAGCCTAAGCTGGAGCCAGAGCTCGGAAGATTAATGACGTCACACCTGGCCCAGTCCCTGCGTAAGTGGGTGCGGGACGGTGGACAAAGCCCGCCTCTCCTGAGGTTTGAACAGAATCAAGGAAACGGTTGTCGTATTTGTCTTTATTTTGTGAGAAAACAAAGGTTGGCTTGACTAGGACAAGAGAAAATATCAGAGAGGGAAGATGAGCCGCAGGTGTCCCAGCTTCGTGCTCAGTGAGGACGCCCTCCTGCAACTGCCTGCCTGTTTCCATGGGCTCCAGGGCGCAGGAAATGCCTCATGGAGAAATTTCTGGAAGATGGGCAGGAGAAGCCCCTCTCTCAAGGGCTTTCTGGGAACCCAGGGGACTATCTGCCAAAGAACGTTCTTTGGGGCGCCGTGGGAAGCCGCGCAGGCCTCCTCTCCCGGGCGCTGGGGACCACAGGATCCGCGTGGAAGCGACTCCGACCCCACGGAGTTTCCACGCCTCTGAGGCTTTGCGGGGGAGCTAGGGGCTTCGGGAACTCAGGCTGTGGGTTTTCGAGTTGCTTTCCTGATCAATGAAAATCCTCCTGATAACATTTAGATTTTGTCTCTCTAATAGCAACAGCAGCACCTCTCCCTGAGGCCCGCGCCTGCCCCCGGGTACTCGAGGCTCGTGGCTGCTCCTCCAGGCCCCGCGCCTTCGCCGGGTCACTCCAGCCTTCTGTCCTATGGCGCTCAGACCTCTCCGCTCTTGTTTGCTCTCGCACAGACGGTTCCCTCAAAAAAAAAATATCTTTACACGTTCAGAACCTTCTCGATGTCGAATTTTTGGAAGACCTGAGCTAACACACTATTTAAGAGGATGCGTTTAACAATGCAGGATTCAAGCTTTAGTTCTCAGCTAATTACAAGCAAGGTAGTTAACCTCCTTACGTCTCAGATTACTCATCTGTAAATTGGGAATAATTTTAGTATATTTCTTTTTTCTTTTTTTTTTTTTTGACACAGAGTCTTGCTCTGTTGCCCAGGCTGGAGTGCAGTGGTGTGATCTCTGCTCACCGCAAGCTCCGCCTCTCAGGTTCACGCCATTCTCCTGCCTTAGCCTCCTGAGTGGCTGGGACTACAGGCGCCCGCCACCACGCCCGGCTAACTTTTTGTATTTTTATAGAGATGGGATTTCACCTTGTTAGCCAGGATGGTCTTGATCTCCTGACCTCCTGTTCCCCCGCCTCGACCTCCCAAAGTGCTTGGATTACAGGCATGAGCCACCGCGTCCGGCCAATTATAGTATATTTCTCATAAAATTGTTGTGCCTATTAAATGAGAGAATGCCTATAAATCAAGTAACACAGTTCCTAGCACTTAGTAAATACTGCTTGTTATTATTTTTGAAGTTAACACTATTTTCAGTGTTGTTTATTACAATGGTAATAAGTATTCTATATGAAGTATACAAGGTATTCTACATAAAATATAGTAGAACTTGGCTGCGCACCATGGCTCACGCCTGTAATCCCAGCACTTTGGGAGGTCGAGGTGGGTAGATCCCTTGAGCCCAGAAATTCTAGACCAGCCTGAGCTATATAGTGAAACCCCATCTCTGCCACAAAAAAAAAAAAAAATTAGCCAGGCATAGTGGCCTATGCTACTCCAGCAAGAGGATTGCTTTAGCCCAGAGTTAGAGGTTGCAGTGAGCCGTGATCATGCCACTGCACTCCAGCCTGGGCAACAGACCCAGATCCTGTCTTTAAAAAAAAAAAAAAAAAGGTAGTAGAACCTCTGCTAATGTTGGTGTCATAGGGTAAAATCAGAGATGTTTTTCATTATTTTCCTGGAAGTGCATGCCTAGGACATGATTTGACTGACTATATTAGCAACTCCTGGTATCCTGAGATGCTTTTGAGTGTGGTTTTAAGGACTTGGGCTGCTTTTTGATATTAATTGCAAGCTGGTATAGTCATAATCATGATGGTATTCTCAGAGGTGTACCTCAAACTTCTGTTTTTACTCTGGTTTCTAGACTCCAGTCTTGTTCGTAGTAGACAGATATGGCTCATCTTGAAACCCTTTATTGTAGATAACTTCAGATCCAGTAGTGATTAATTTCAGTCTTAACTGTGGTTCATTTTCTGAATTTCTCAGTGTCCACTGAGATTCCCAGTGTTGAAGGCATTGTATCCTGGATGTGTTTAGTGTTAGTGTTAGTGACATGCGGAAACCATAGACTGGCACATGTGAACAGAGAGCTGCCCGGTTGATGACAGAGCAGGCGGGAGCAGAGACGCCAGTTGAGAGGGACCCAAAGACCTCAGGCAGTGCCACCCTCTCAACTCTCCTCCATAGCTTTGTGCTTCAAACACAGGACTCCTTTCAGTGATTTTTACTGAGTACTAACTAGCTGTGTGGGATGCACAGAAGCATGTGACATGGTCTTAGCATTCAAGGAACGTACAATGAATTCATTTTTTAAGTAAAGTCTCATAATTTGACTGAATGGAATAATTTCCATTGGCATTGCAAAAAAAAAAAAAAAAAAAAGGAGCCAAGAATCATCAGGCAACCCAGCCATAGTTCTGTTCTGGTCAAAATTGTTATGAATGACTTGGATAAAGTTATAAAGAGCACATTTATCAAGTTGGACATGACCTACGGCTGAGAGGAATAATGAATACAGTACATTGAAGAAAGGAATGGCGATCTAAAAAGATCTTCACAGTTTCAAAATCTATCAAAAGTAGGTGCATAATGAATCAGTGTAAGGCACACCAGTTGCTGTGTGACTTTAGACAAGTTACTTAACCTCTCTCTGTCTTTGTGCCCTTAGGTGCAAAATAGGAATAGCGGTAGCACTTACACATAAGGTTGTTCTCAGTTTGAAAATCAGCACATTAAAGTGCTTGTCATGTCTGTCACATTGTAGATACTCAGTAAATGAAGCGAGTACTCCTTTCAGTCTGCAGTTGCCTGGTGGAATTATATGGTAACCCAGATTAAGGTGGGGATGGTCCACTGTGACTGCACTCTTCAGACCATGCTAGGTGGCATATGTGCATTGAATGCCATACTTGAGAGAGAGAAAGAAACTGGATTTTCAGAAGAAAGTAGCTACAATGGTGAGAAAACTTAAAATCATATGATGGAAGGTTAAAAGAACTGGGTCTATTTTGCCTGAAGTAGGGAAGACTCGAGTAGTACATAATAGCATTTTCTACTATTTGAAAGGTTCTCATATTGTAGATGGCTTAGATTTATTTTCTGCCTTGGGGCCAAAGGTGGATATTTCAGAAAGACAAATTTTGGCTCAATCTAAAGGAGACTTTGCTAATACTCAGAGCTGCTCAAGGATGGTAACAACCTCTTCGGGAGGAAATGAAGTCCTTGTCACTGGAGGTGGTCATAGGCCAAATAGCTGCTTATTAATTGATGGGGAGACCTGGGGACCTTAAATGTCTAACCTCTGAAATTCTGTGATTCTGAGAATCAACAGAGCTATTTTAGTAAAGACAATAGGTAAGAAAACTTATTATCAATATGTTGATTTATTATACACCAGTGAAGAAAATCCAAAGTCACTAGATCAGAATCTGGCGATGGCAACTTTCCTTTCAGGTTTGAAGGGGGTGGGGTAGGGGACCTCTATCATATTCTGGAGCCAGCACCCTCTCATCCTCGGTCTCTTGGCTTTGTCAGATGTATGTGAGCCCTCTAGCTCAAAAACAGACCTTCCGCTTGGCTGGGTGCACACAGCCAAATAAAGAGTGGCTCAATAGACAGCTTATTGTTTATCTTTCTTAATCTCTTTTAAACCTCTTCCTGCCTCAGCCAGCAGTAAACCAGTTGCAGAGGTTAAGCTGGCTCCCTACTCCTCTTTCTTGTTGGTGTTTAATGTCATTGATATTTGTATTTCCTATTTGCTTTGGGTGGAATTTATTGTTTAAAATTACAAAAACTTCATTATGTCTATGCTAATTAATTATCTTCTTTTACGTTTTGTTTTCGTGACTTTTTCTTTCTTGGATTTCCTTCATTTTTTTACTCCTACAATTAAAATTCAGAACCACATAGACAGTTTTGCCTTCTCCTTTGTGTATTTAGATTTATTGTTGCCTTAAGCATCTGTTAATGTTACAAAATAGCATACAGATATGGTTTATTAGTTGTAGTCTCCTAAGAGTTACAAATTATTCAATAATAACAAAGATTATACTTGATGTACTTTCTTTTGGTGCATAGAATGGGACACCATAATTCTCCTGTACTCTTCACAGAATCACAAAGTTTAGAGGTGAACGATTGCTGATTTTCTTAAAGGTAGAAGCTTTTTAGGGCTTATGTGTGGCTTCAGCTCCAACTCCAGCACTTTACAACTGCACAGAACTTGGACAAGAGACTTCACTTCAACCTTTAACTGCCTGAGTACAACGTATCAGGATGAACCCCACCATTTGCTTTCTGATCGCTGGCAATTGACTCTCTGAGTGCTACCTGCTCATTCTGGTTTCTCAGTATCGCCATCCAGAAAACTGCTTTATGCTACAGGAGAGAGTTAAAGTCAGTCGCTGCTTGTGTCCGTCCAGGTCTCTACATGGCAGGTCCTTGTAGTTTTCCTTTTTCCAACAGGAGGATTCCTCTCCTGACTTCTCTCCTCTGTCCCCGTTTGAATTTGACTTCCTAAATGACAAGTTAAATTCCTCTTATTGCTTAAGAATATTTTTTGACTACCCTAACAGGCACCCATTTATGCTACACACTTTGCATAAGATCCTCATTTCCAGTGGGCTTTTCTCTCAGTTTATTCCATGTATACTGGACAGCTACCAAGTGCCTTGCACTGTGCTGGGTAGGAACAGGGGAGATAAAGACAAGACGTTGTCATGACTTTCCAGGAGCTTGTAGTCTCTTGTGGAGATAGGCAGACTGTTGCATTGCAGTGTGGAATGAGCTAGGGTCCTGGTAAACATAGGGGCATCTGGAGTCCTGAGAGATGGTCCAGACAAAGGGGACTGAGTCCATGTATAGCAGAAGGCGTAGGATCCAAACAGTCTTGAAGAGTGACTGGGAGTTTTCCAGAGCCTACATTCGGAATAGAACAATTTTCATAAGGAATTTTTCTTAAGAAGCATACAGGCCGGGCGCGGTGGCTCAAGCCTGTAATCCCAGCACTTTGGGAGGCCGAGACGGGCGGATCACGAGGTCAGGAGATCGAGACCATCCTGGTGAACACTGTGAAACCCCGTCTCTACTAAAAAATACAAAAAACTAGCCGGCGAGGTGGCGGCGTCTGTAGTCCCAGCTACTCGGGAGGCTGAGGCAGGAGAATGACGTGAACCGGGAGTCGGAGCTTGCAGTGAGCTGAGATCCAGCCACTGCACTCCAGCCCCGGCGACAGAGCAAGACTCCGTCTCAAAAAAAAAAAAAAAAAAAAAAAAAAAAAAAAAGAAGCATACAGTGGTTTCCTCATAATAACTTTATTCTCTTTTCCTGTGGACTCATAAAATTTTTTGCTGCCATATGAAAATTAAAACTTAGAAAGAAGGGGTTTGTAATGTAATCTCCATAGGCCTGGACCAGGCTCATGCTCTGCAAATGGTAGCAAACCTTTGATGCACATGATAAAGATGAGATAATGTATATCAAAGCACTTCATAAGGTAAAGGGAGCAATACAAATGTGAGACTTTAGGACAGTCAAACATCCTTTTAGGAATATTTTTCACTCCTTATAAATTCCCCAGTGATTTTTAAACCTGAAAAACTGAAATGCTTTGGTAATATGAAGCAAAGAACACTATGCAATGCATGTAGATATGCCACTAGGATGATAAATCTAGTACATGTGTTGAAAAACAGAGAAAAAATAGAGAAAGGTCTTTCTAAAATACTTTAACTGTAAAACATCCCTGAAGCCATTTCACTCGGACAAATTTCTTTTCTCTAATATATACATTGATAAACTTTTTATTCTGACGTTGTTTCATCTCTTTGCATGAAATGCTTTTCATCTTGCTGCAGCTTCATTCCCTCAGACCTCCAAACGTGTCAGACCCTGAGATTTATTATACACCAGCACGTAGCATAGGATGAAGTTCATATTTAAATAGAGTGAGGACAGAATTGCTTAACATATAACACCTGCTCCAGCTATACCCCATTCGTCCTCTGGTGAATTTTCTAGAAACTGTGGACGTCTGAACATGCTCAGTTCTAGTGGTAAGAGATGGAACCGAAGATGCAGAGCCACCCCCAGGCTCAAATCCATTGATTTAGAAGTGAAAGTGGATCTACGTCAGTGATTAAACAAACTTGATTTCCCTTTCTCCTGGGTGAGAGCACATGACTGATTTAGGAAATAGAAGAGGCTGTGGAGGGGAGTTGAGAATGATCCCAATGAACCTTAGGAGTCTAAGGCTCAGATTCCACAACCAGGTGGGGCCATCGGCACAGCAGGATATCCTTGCAGTGGAGTGTGTCTCACAGCTATACCATGCTGCTGGAGAGGCCACCAGATGACGTGAGTCCCCATCACCATGTTCTGCAACAGAGAGCAGGCCTTCCTCCCACACTAGCACTCAGCCCTGTAAGTGATCTTGGGCACGGGGTGGGACTGCCCTCAGGATAGAGGTCTCCTGGACTGGGGACTGTGGTCGTGCTCTCCGCTGTTGCCACCAGGCCTAAACCAGCATTGAGTGGGACATCTGCAGCTTGAGGCTATCCAAGAAAACGTTCCTCACCATTAAAAAAGAACACTGAAAGATAGTTTTATGAACGACACTGTCACTTAACATCACTGATAGGTAGATCTAGAAGGGCCCTGAGAGCACATCCAGTCCCCTCAATAAATGCCTGTCCCTGGGCACACTAGACATCAGAATTAGCATAGAATGTGGGGGGAAATTGACTGTAATAGTGGCCAAAAGATTAGGTTTATAGTCCACATTTTGCCATTAATTTGAACCTTGTGGATCTGAGCAAGTCACTACACCTCTCTGGCCCTTCATTTTCTCATTGAGAACTGAGGAAGCTGTATAGGTAATAAAACAACCAACATTTCTTGAACGCTTCTACATGCCAGGCACTGGACTGAAAGCTTTGTGGACATCAGACTTAATTCTCAAATGACCTGTGAAGCTATATTCCTCAGTTTTTCAGGTGAAGAAACTGAGGCATAGAAAGGATTAAAAATTTGTCCAGGCACGGTGGCTCATGCCTGTAATCCCAGCACTTTGGGAGGACGAGGCGGGAGGATCACCTGAGGTCAGGAGTTCAAGACCAGCTGGCCAACATGGTGAAACTCTGTCTCTACAAAATTACAAAAAAATTAGCTGGGCATGATGGCGCATGCCTGTAATCCCAGCTACTTGGGAGGCTGAGGTGGGAGAATCGCTTGAACCTAGGAGGCAGAGGTTGCAGTGAGCCAAGATCGTGCCACTCCACTCCAGCCTAGGAGACAGAGCAAGACTGTGTCTCAAGAAAAAGAAAAAAGAAAGAAAGGAAGGATAAAAAATGTATCCAAGGTCTCATAGCTGGTAAAAAGCAGAACTGGTATCTAAACACCCCTCTCCACTCCCACTCCCCCAGCCTTGGAAGGTAATGAAGTTTCCTCCCCCATTAACATCCTGTGATTTTCTGACTGCAGTGCCTAAAGTCCTCAGCAAGTGATAATAACACTGAGGTGTTATTATCAGCTTGGCTGTTCTCTTCAGCTTCTCTGGGAGATAAAGCTTGGGGATGATCAGTGATCATTTGCCTCCTCCTGAAGAGGCTTTTGTGTTCTTATCACCCATCCTCTAAAGAGTGTCCCCTAGGTACCTCCAGGCCATCTCCATAATCCTCAAAGCATCCTTCCTGTTTCCCTCCCCAGCCAAACTCAGCAAACACACCTGCAGGCCCCCCACCTGCCCTACTGTCTCTTTGTTTATTCAAGAACACAAGGATTATTTATTCCATATCTGGAAAATGTATATACAAGCATCCTCAGCAAGGTTAGTTTAGTTTGATTTTTACCATTTTCAAAAGGGAAACAGATATATTATCCTGAGGAAAGGAACAACTTTTTAAATGGTACCATTTGAAATGGATGAACTTTGAATACAGATTAGAAACCTGTCCTTAGTCTGTGTGTATAAGGGAAGCAGAAATGAGAACTGTGCAGTTCCCTGGAATGTGTGGAATACTAAGGCTGACTGTGGTTCTGTAACTGAATCACTTTCTGGTTCTGGTCACCTAGTCATTCTATAATGTCAGGTCTTGTCTGTAACACAAGAGGATAGTAGTAAAGTGTGTACTGTGTGTTCCTATTTATAAATCACTTTCACATACATTACTTCTTTTCAATTAGAAAATAAATAAGAGAACTGAGGCCCATCATAGAGAGTACAAGATTTGCCCAAGATTGCCCAACTGGCAAAGGGAAACAAAGCAAGGAGACAAGCCTAAGGCATTCTTTCCATTTCACAATGGCTGAGTCCGTGAGAAAGGCAGAGACATAACCAGAATGCTGCATTTTGGCAAATGTGACGTTCCTGGAATGGATTACTAACAGTCTAGAAACATGGAAAGTACTATGCAATTAAAAGCACATAGTCCAGGCTAGGCACAGTGGCGCACATCTGTAATCCCAGCACTTTGGGAGGCTGAGGTGGGCGGATCACTTGATGCCAGGAGTTCAAGATCAGCCTGGCCAACATGGTGAAACCGCGTCTCCACAAAAATACGAAAACAATTAGCCAGACATGATGGCAGGTGCCTGTAATCCCTGCTCCTCTGCAGGCTGAAGCAGAAGAATCACTTGAACCCGGGAAGCAGAGGTTGCAGTGAGGCAAGGTTGCACCACTGCACTCTAGCCTGGGTGACAGAGTGAGACTCTGTCTCAAAAAAACAACAACAACCCACAGTCTTCTGAATTTTGGTGAAAACTGGAAATACAGAGTTACCGACAACAGGTTTCACACTTCTTTGGACCTATGGTGCTTTCTGTGTCTCTTACATTTTACTCTGTGACCGTGACACGGTCATAAGTTGATTTGTAGAAAGGTTATAAAGAACCAAGAAACTTACCCCCCAAATTGCTATGCCCCGCAAAGTTTTCATCCAGCTTTGTTCAGTACCATGGTGAGGATATAGTTGATTAAAGGATCTTTAGCAATTGAGAACAAGTGTTCAATAATTCCAAAGTTTGTACTTCCAAATTTGTGAATCTACACATCTGTATTATTCTGTGTGTTTACTCTAGCCGGTGACATAGAGCCAGAGTGAAGATTGCTAAGGTGCCAGTCCTGCTCAAATTTCAATTAGCAGCAAGTCCCAAGGTACTCGGGGTCTTAGAACCCTTGGTTTGTTTTGGAAAGAGACCACGTACAAACTTAGAAGAGCGGCTTTCACTTCTCCGTTTCCTATCAGTGATCCCTCAGCTATTCATTCAAGAGATCTCTAAGGTCAGTTTCTGGCAGGAACATCCCTTCACCCTCCTCCAACAATAAACCGTTCACAAGTGGCCATTATTTTAATGTGAGCGCATATACCTACGCCAAGATCATTACAGCCTGCAAGGATAGCCATGTTTTCCTATTTCTTTTGTAATCTCAAGGGTAGTCCTAAAGCCATGTACACAAAATCCACTTTCCACTTAAAGGCCTGAGCCAATGCCTCCACCCAGCCTATCACTTATTCATTATGTTAGCCCCGTATCGCCAAGTATGAACATGGTCCTCTGTTTAGAAAACAGAAATAATGAACTGTATGTTGGTTGTCATTGTTGGAAAAGAGAAAACAACCCAAAGACATTCTAATTCGAAGATAATTTGGTTGCTATTTATCTTGCTTTTCTTCCACATTTCTCTCCAAGCTCCAGGGCTTACAGCCTTGGGCACTGGTACTATAAAGTGGATTTTCAGAGCCAATAGGAGCTGGCCTTCCTTTGAAGAGTCTTAAAAAGCCCTGAAGAAGAAAGTAGTCCAGGTGGCGTGTTACATCTGTGATGTCAAACATGCAGGGCAAACTAGTAGCTGACCTAGACCATAGATAAACAACACCTTTAAGAAGTTGGAGGCCAGGCGCAGTGGCTCACGCCTGTAATCCCAGCACTTTGGGAAGCCAAGGCGGACGGATCACAAGGTCAGGAGATCAAGACCATCCTGGCTAACACAGTGAAACCCCGTCTCTACTAAAAATACAAAAAATTAGCCCGGCATGGCGGTATGTGCCTGTAGTCCCAGCTACTCGGGAGGCTGAGGCAGGAGAATGGCGTGAACCCGGGGTGGGGGGAGCTTGCAGTGAGCCGAGATCGCGCCACTGCACTCCAGCCTGGGCGACAGGGCGAGACTCTGTCTCAAAAAAAAAAAAGAAAGAAAGAAAAGTTGGGTAGTCATACTGTCATGCTGTGTATCTAAGAAAAGGCTGACCTTCAGTTCCTGGTTCTGGTCAGTTCTGAGAGCCCCAGAAAGAAGGCTGTAAGATTATAAAACCATTGGTACCTTCAGAGAGAAGGTGCCTGGAGGGACAGTATTTGAAAACAGACCATACTTAAAATTCTGGAACCCAAGTTGCCAGAGTAGTGAATGCTAAAATTCCAAAAATATTTCATGTAAAATTACCATTATTTCCTACTTTTCTGGAAAGACGCTCTTAAAATATGGGTAATTTTCTCATGTCAACCATATCTTACATTTTGGTAGAGTGCTCTCTCTCTCTTTTTTTTTTATCTTGCAAATAATGCTCTTTCTGTCTTAACGTGAGTATATGTGTACATCAAAAGCTTTACTCTCAACAATCCTTTTGGAAGCAAAGAAAATATATATTGGGAGGCTGAGGTGGGTAAATCACTTAAGCTCAGGAGTTTGAGACCAGCCTCAGTAATACGGTGAAACCCCCATCTTTACCACAAATACAAAAAATTAGCCGGGCTTGGTGGTATGTACCTGTGGTCCCAGCTACTCGGGAGGCTGAGGTGGGAGGATCGAGGATCATTTGAGCCCGGAAAGCAGAGGTTGCAGTGAGCCGAGATTGTGCCACTTCTCTCCAGTGTGGGCACCACAGTGAGACCCTGTCTGAAAAAAAAAAAAAAAAAGAATATATAAGGTTGAGGTTTATACCAGTGCTAGATGTTGATAACAACCTAGCTTATCTCATGGGCTAATAGCCTTGGACAAGACCATCTAATTTATTATCCAAACCAGGGCACTTTTGAGAGTGAAAAGGGGCACTAACCAAAGAGGTCACCGGGATAACTTCTACAAGCCAGAAAGGTCCTGGCAGATCAGGATGTATGGTCGCCTTAATCATGCAGAGTGAGATTAACTGGATGAACAAGGAGTGCTGAGACAGTAATAGTGACTTGAAACTATCCTTTAGGATGTTGTTTTGCTTTATTTAAATGTTTACATCTATTTTACACAAAATGCTATAGAAATTTAGATTTTATAAAACACTGCTTGCTTCTCTTTTTTAAATTGTGATATCAGGTACAAGACAACTGGCTACAAATATATAGGGTGTAGAGGGGGAAAGTATACTGAATTGAATAAAATTTAGTGTCAGGTGAGTAAGAATTTTAAGCAAACTGAAAAGTTGGTTGACAATACCTGAGCCATTTGTCTGTAAATCTCATGTAAGACATGAAACACATTTTTTATATCGTATAAAGGTCCGTGTGTATATTGATTTATAGTTAACATACCAAGCCGTGGTTCCTCATAAGATCATTTTCTAAGTAACTCCTATAAATGCATCAAATATTATTTAAAATGTTAACAGTTACAGAAAAATCTCCTTTGAGAATTTTATGTAACATTACAAGGAAGCATGCTGATCCACAAATGAACCATAAAAGGATATTTTGATAGGATAGAGCAAACATGACAAATTAAAATCTGAGTGGTTAAGTTACAGTGGATGTCATTTGGATTAACTTGTGTATACTTCAGGGTTCTATTGCCATCACGTGCAATATTGTTACAATGCAAGTAATTTTCAGACTCAGCATTTAAAATTCTTCTTTCCTACTGAGGCTCCTTTTACCTTCATCATCACCCATTCCTGCTATTCCTCCTTCCTGTAAACAAACTCATGATATAACCTCTTAACTGGGGAGAGCCAACCCCAGAAGCACAGTTTAACCTGTTTATCAGCTATGAGGTCAGATCTTGTCTCATTTGTCTCTGCCCCGTGTTTCTTGTAGACACAGCGTCTGGACCCTCCTTTCAGTTATTTGCTCTAATCCTTTTCTACAGGAAGTTCCTAGGGACCAATCATAGCCAAGCAGTTCATACAGTTTTCCTTTTAACCACTTAGTCTCTGGTCCAGAGAACCCCTAGAATCCTAATATAGAATCACAAACCTAAGTTTGCAATTCAAGTATGTCTTGTTTTGCTGTCTATACTACCTGTGTTTGTTCATTATTTTTCTCCTTTTCTGTGATCAGGATAGTCATATATACTATTAAATAGGAATCCATTTGAAAAAAGATGATGTTAATGCACAGTGCAAGAAACAGTAAGATCTAATAGTGTTTAAATATATGTGTCAGGAAGAACATTGCCAGAAAAGGAGAGCGGTGAAAAGGGGACATAGAGATTGCTGAGCAAGAAAGGAAAGAAACAAAAAGACGTAGGGGCTCATTCTAGCGAGTTGAAAATGGGGGCATTTTTCAGTTCTGCTAATTTGTCTTAATTGTTTATAATCTGAGCCCAAAATGATGACCAAAGAATACATTTGGTGTAATTTCATAGTATAAAGTATGTCCCTTTTCTGATCACTATACACTATATCCTGTGCATTGAATTTCCTCTAGAAATTGACTTGCCTTTTCTCTAATCTTAGAGGAAAAACAATCTTACTTCCCACATATTTCATAACTAAAACTTAGACAAAACTTACTCTATTCTCTTCTTTTGTGTTTATTTATATAAGATGTAAGTGCGTATCTCTCAAAAATTTTTTAGTGGTCAACATTTTATGATGATATTATTTTGCTTAGCTTGGGATTTTTCATGAACTTTTGTCTTCTTAGAAAAATGATGTGTACAGATAGACAAAAATAAGAAAATTTAAATCACCAAAAATCACAATGCCCAAAAATAGCCACTGTCAGAATTGCTGATGTGTTCAATGTTGTTTTTTGTTCAATCATTAAAGGGCTATTTTTGAGGAAAGGACTCTGCTCATTTCAACATTGTTGTGTTTATAGATGCATATATCTCACGCATTAATGCTTCTGGATCTATATGAGAATAATTTTTTTAATGACTGGAATATTTAACCAGAAAATATCTGACATATGCAGCTTCTGCCTCAGCTTTAACGGTGCCCTGGTGAGAAGCAGCCGTCGATGCTGTCATTTCTGTGCACACACACAGACATCCATCCATCATGAATATTTAAAATTCAATCATTAGGTGCAGCAGCAGCAGTGGCAGCATATTTGTTGCAACTGATCAGCCACTAATGGTTTAAAAACTTAGAAATTGGGGGCTTCTTTTGTCAATTGAAGAGGATTATTCCAAGCCACTGAAGCTCCTTGTCAGAATGGAAAAGTGTATTAAAAGAGATAAGATTGCACACCCCAGGGTTGCTTACAATATGTAATTTACTAAGCACACATGCTTAAAAGAAAAATAGATCAAATGGATGAGATTGGAGATCCCTAAAATAGTCTCCTGCCCAGATCAAACATACTACCAAATAAACAAATAAACACACAAAATATCCTGAATTCTGTTTCTTCCTGAGTCCCATGTAGATTTCTGGTGAAGAGAGCTGTGCTTTGTGACCTAGGCTTGCCACTCAGTCATCCATCCCTCCAGATTAACTTTCCTTTTCAAGCAAGCCTTTCACAACAATAGAAGCAGCAGTGTGTTCGGTTATCACAATAATCAGGTGAAGCATGTTTTCTTCCATTACCATGAGTTTGGTGGTCGGCAATAGGGCACAGCTAGAAAGTATTTTTGAAGATTTTACCTCCTGTACTTAATTGATCCTGTTCACCAGGGCAATCAACTTCCTAGTGCTAGCAGTGGCACTTTGTTTCTTAATCAGTTCCCAGTTCTCTAAATCATATTTAAAAGGCTTTGTACAGAAGCCCAGAAAACAGTGTTCCAGTTTATCTGATACCTCCCCATGAACTGACCTGTCCCAAGTGTTTGAGGGAGAGACACAGTTTCAGGTATGCATGGAAGCATGTGTAAAACAAGCACTGTAGGATTCCATGTGACTCTTGCAGGACTCCTTGAACAATATTTTTATGATTTGCTCAACGGATTGAATCTGAGTGATCTTATATTCTCCATGCTGCCCTCTGCACCCAACTTCCCACACTATTCTGGATGAAGAAGGGTCTAGGCTAACCCAGAATAAAAGAACCATATATATATTTTTGTTTGTTTGTTTTGTTTTGTTTTTTACACAATATATATATACACAATGTGAATAATGGAGGAAAGAGGGAGAGGGAAGAAAGCTGAGAAAGGAAGAAGAAAGGAAAGGAGGAAAGAATGGAGGGAGGGAGATTTGCCAAGTAGTGAAATTTGTACCATTTGCAAATCAGTCAGAGCTGAGTCCCATTACCCTGTCTCTGGCCTGTCTTCTCATAGATTCAGAAAAATCCTAAGTGTGAACTGTGAAAATCTTACTGAATGATGTGGGAAGAAGCAGATCCATCCAGTCTCATTACACTTTTGGGGTTTTCCCCACCTTTGTGCTATCAAAGAATTGTGACACGGCCTCACAGGGAAAAACACACAATTTTCCTCCAAAAGATTAAAATGAATCACCTTGATTTTCTAAATTAAAGGATATCCTAATAAAGCCATGGAATAGATATTTAAAGTATACTGGAGAAGGCCAGAAGCAAAAATGTTTTAATGGAGCTATATTTTGAAGACTGTGCCTGTAAAGACAAGTTCTGTCTGCTACCAAAAGTCATATAAACTAATGGCTATTTTAAAATACATATTTAGTCTGGGCACGTTGGCTCACGTCTGTAATCCCTGTACTTTGGGAGGCCAGGGTGGGTGGACTGCTTGAGCCCAGGAGTTTGAGACCAACCTGGGCAATATGGCGGAACCCCGTCTCTACAAAAAATACAAAAATTAGCCTGGTGTGGTGGTGCACACCTATACTCCCAGCTACTTGGGAGGCTGAGGTGGGAGGATCACCTGAGTCCAGGGAGGTTGAGGCTGCAGTAAGCTATGATTGTGCCACTACACTCCAGCCTGGGTGACAGAGTGAGACCCTGTCTCAAAAAATAAAATAAAATACATCTTTAAATATAAAATAATATTTAACCTATTATTAGTAGGTCATTTCTTTCTTAAACTCTTCCCCTTACAGACAAAAATGTGTAGTTTGGTGATAGAGTCTGGCTAGTAAAATAAAAATAAAGTACAGTGCTAGTTTCTTATAAGCCATAGTTCAGTCACCAAGGCTTCTGGCAATCTGTAGGTAGGAAAATGAAGGCACAAAATGATCTATCAAGGCTTGCATAAAAAGCCGATCATAAGCCAAGAAGAAAGCATTGCAGCTCCTGAAATTTTTGTCACCGTCAAGCTGTCACAAAAAACTATAAGAATGCCTGCTTGGAGCATTTCAAACTCTGAGTTCTCTGTTTATATAGATGTTGGGATTTCCTCCCACTCCTAAAAACATATTCTAGACGAAGGGGTTAAAGATCAACATTACCCTGCTAAACCTTACTCTGACTCAAGATTTACTTAACGAACTGTAATTTTACTACTGCACAGATTCAATCTGTTGAGCAAATAAAAATCATTTTGAAAATGACCTACCTATGTATTTATTCAGTTTGTATTTCAGAATTATCATAATATCAGGTATAAGGGGATGGTGGTACCAATGAAACTATTATATACCATTTACCATAGATTTATAAAGGAGACTACAAAAGAGAAAATAAGAGATGACATCATATGAAGTTCAGATAAAGGAAACATTGAAAAATACTGAGATGAGTAAAATTTTATTCAAAGTAGCTTCCTGTTTTGTCTTGGTCTCAATCCACTCTAAGACCTGATGTCATTTACTGTGTGAGATCTTAGTACAATCATGAAAAGAATATGAGCATTTATCAAAACTCTCTGATGTCTGTATGTTTAGAAAGGAACTTATATAGCAAAATATGATATCCTTGCACTTATTTAATTTTTCTAACTTCAGTTTCTACCTATGTGTCTCTGCCAATTTGACCCGATTCAGACACCCAGAACTTGAAATAAAAAAGCCCTCTTCTATTTTCATTCTTAATGGATACACCTTTTCCCATGTCCACGTCAGGCCTCCCTTCTGTGTACTCTGTCTAATGCAGCCACATGTCTAGTTCCTTCCCCCTCTCTGTCACCACCCTCACTTCTTCTCTCCCATCTTCTTACTTCTTCGGTGTGACCTCTCTGTAGGACAGATTCCCCACACACGTACCCCATCCTTCAGGATTAGATTCTGTCTAAGTAATTTGTGGAGCCATCAGGCTTTAGTAAGTATTTGACTGCAAGTCAACACCCATTATCTCATCAAAAGGGATGCTGTGTTGGGGCAGAGAGAGAGAGAGAGAGAGAGAGAGAGAGAGAGAGTCAGAGAGTCCCCTCCAGGAGAAAAACCATATTGATGATATCAAAAGGAAAGAAAGGTGAATAGTGTGAGCCAGAATAGGACTAAACCAATGGCAGGCTTTTGTTCAGCCCTCTGGCATCTGGATAGCGCCTTTCTGCCTCTTACTCAACCTGTCCCCAAGCTCTCTGCAGTCTTGTCTTGTGGTCTCATTTTATGTCATCCCACTACTGATGAACAGAAAATTTGGGCAGCTGCCCACCATCCCTCTATCCCACCCACACTGTCAATAACAGCATGTGAAGAGGAGCCGTGTGGCTGCAGTGGTAAGGAGGGTACAGTCTATGACCAAGAAAGAGACACTAAGTAGATGATTAAGAGCAGTACACACTGCTCTGACAGCCTAATTGTCACAACTGATTTTCAGGATGCTGGCAGTGATTCTGAAGCCTGTAGAAAACATCAGGTTTTAAGGGACTGAGAGTTCACCAGTGGTCCGCTCTTGGTGAAGTAGGATGCCTTGCTTGGTATTGTTAACTCCCACTTCATCTCTGTGCCTGATGAACAAGAAAAAGATACCAGAGTACCACCAACATCTAAACAGTGGCATCTAATTGATTTTAATCTTAGTTCAACAGTGTGACCAGAAGGATGTTTCAATTACCATCACCATATGGGACACTGAGTGTCTGATTAGTAGGGATGCTCCTGTTCTTCATTCTTTAGGCAACTACTCATTATTGCATAAGATGTTGTATCTGATGATAAAATTTGTATCCCAATGGACTCAAAGAGTATGCATAGAAACTTGAAGGTGTTTTGCTTACAGCCAGAGCACAGCAGAGGCTTTGGAACAAGCTGGGTCCTACCACAGCCAGAGGTGTCGCAGCTGCAGACTTCCACTCTACCCGCACCTCACATATTAGTTGTGAATTTGATAAATGCCATCCTGAAGAGCAATTGATTTATTAATTAGCTGATTCAGAATGTTCTTAGGACTCATTTGGGATATGGAGTCATTATAATTTTAAAATGTCAGCGCAGTGCAATAGAAGATGAAAATGGCACCTCCCAGGGGCCCTGTGGGCAAAGCTTTCTCCTTTGGTGGGTGGGGTTTCTCTCAATGGCCACAATGCCGTCCATGGGAAGTTGCTTCATCAGACCCAAACAGTAAGGTCTCAAGAAGAGAGGAAATGCTCATTTTTTGAAACAGAAGCTGGAGTCCAGACTAGGACACGATCAGACCAAACAGGACAGTAATAATTTGGTTATTAAACTGGATATAGTAGCTGAGCGCGGTGGCTCACGCCTGAAATCCCAGCACTTTGGGAGGCCGAGGCAGGTGGATCACAAGGTCAGGAGATCGAGACCATCCTGGCCAACATGGCGAAACCCCGTCTCTACTAAAAATACAAAAATTAACCAGGCATGGTGGTGCACGCCTGTAGTCCCAGCTACTCAGGAGGCTGAGGCAGGAGAATAGCTTGAACCCAGGAGGCAGAGGTTGCAGTGAGCCGAGATTGCACCACTGCACTCCATCCTGGGCAACAGAGCAAGACTCTGTCTCAAAAAAAAACATAAAAATAAATAAACTGGAGATAGTAGCAATTTCATTAGAAGACTCCGAATTAAGATACCGTAGGAGTCATTTCTAGAGAAACCTCAACTGTATATAATTACCTATATCTATGAATAAGTAATCCTATAAATTTTCTGGCAAAACATTTGGTGAACTGGGAAAATATGGGCTAGATTAACTTATTATGAATGTTAACGCACCAGATTTTGGGTTTTACTTTTGCCTTGTCCTTAAATGTAAGTAATTAAGATCTGTCAGTAGTATAAGTTGGGATTTGAGTTCAGAGTTTTGGAAATATTCTAATTCCGTGTATTGGGACTGGGTAGTACATCTAAAATTGTGATATATCAAGTTATTGCCTGGTGTCTTTTTTAAATTTGAGCACATGGACTCGAGAGTAGACACGTCTTAGTATGTACTCACCTTTGGGCAAAAGATAGATGGCATCACCTTTCTTTGCATGCTGAGCTCCACAGTAGATTGAGGACTTGGGTTGGAAGAAATAAGGTAATTGCCAAAGCCCCATTATCAAGTGGGTACATGTAGAGCTTTCGGGAGGAACAGATGCCATAAGTTATCAGTTTAGTCTTACCTTCTCTTTAGAGGGAAAAGAAGTTGGAGAAAGCATCTGCAGCTAACAAAAGGAGCTGATCTGGACTGGGAGCGGTGACTTGGGCCTGTAATCCTAGCACTTTGAGCGGCTGTGATAGGTGGATCACCTGAAGTCAGGGGTTCAAGACCAGCCTGGCCATCATGGTGAAACCCCTGTCTGTACTAGAAATACAAAAATTAGCCAGGTGTGGTGGCACACACCTGTAATTCCAGCACTCGGGAGGCTGAGGCAACAGAATCACTTGAACCAGGAGGCGGAGGTTACAGTGAGCCAAGATGGCGCCACTGCACTCCAGCCTGGCAACAGAGTGAGACTCCGTCTCAAAAAAAAAAAGGCAGATGGATAACTTGAGGTCAGGAGTTCGAGCCTGACCAACATGGTGAAACCTAATCTCTACTAAAAACACAAAAATTAGCCAGGCGTGGTGGCGCACACCTACAATCCCAGCTACTTGGGAGGCTGAGGCATGAGAATCACTTGAACCAGGAGGCGGATGTTGCAGTGAGCCAAGATTGCACCACTGCACTCCAGCCTGGGTGGCAGAGCAAGATCCTGTCTCCAAACAAATGAAAAATAAAAACGCCTCCTTTCTAGGATTGTGGAAAGAATTAAACTAGGTAATGGAGTAGATGCTCATTGAATGCAGTAAACGTGAGTTCTTTTCTCTTCCCGTTTTTAGATATGTGATACAGTCACTTACCCATTCCACAATTAGTTTCCTTGTCTGTAAAATCAGGGGATAGTAATGTCGACAAATAGTTACCTGCTTAAAATTCTTTTATTAAAAAGCAGGTATGTTCGCATGAATAAAACAACCTTCCCTTCCTTTTAAGCTCCTTGTTTGGCATCCTCAAACCTCTCAGCTTGTTTCAGATGGGAACTTCAACCCAATGTCAGGTCACGGTGCCCAGGTTGATCTGTACTCCGTATGGGCTCTGAAAGCATCACCCCTGCAGAGGCTGGAAGCCCTAGTCTTCCCAAGGGATGCCTCGTCTGCAGGTACTGCCCCCAGCCTGCAGTGAACTCTGGACCTTTTATTGATCTTGTGTGCATCTGGCTCCACTCTGATACCAGGAAGAATGGGGGTTGCTGGCCCTGGACTTGGTCCTGGACAAATAAATGTGTTTGTCAAAGCCCTTTCCTGACATTGGTTGTCTCTAGCCCAGGTGGCACTGTGGAGGGTAATTAGTTCTCTTTATTAGAGGGAACATCAGGAAGCTCTGCGCAGCTCACCGTGGACACATGCAAAAAGATTTTGTTAATGCAGCTGTTACTTGCCTTTTCATTATGCTAATGGGCAGCCTGTAAGAAATGTAACCTCCTGTCACTGGCACCAAGCAACACCTATCAAACAAAGCATTGTTTCTTCTCACTGTTGATAAGTGTGACTTCTGGGGGCCAGCGATAGGATGCTCATTTTTATCTGCTAAGTGCACAGCGCTTGTAAAAAAACCAGCAGTGGCCTTGTTACCACTTGACATGACACTCGGTTTAGCTGTTTACATTGACACACTGCTGCACCCTTTTAGAGCTGCAGCCAGGGGTCAGATTCATTAGAAAGCGTCAGCGCCGATAGTGAAGCAGCATCTGGTGGGATTCTCTCTGCTCCCCTGTTGGAAGCAACAAGGCAAGGCGCTTGCATCTTGAAATGGGTGATTTTTAATACTTTTCTTTGTTTGATTATTTGAGAACCCCTGTTTGTTCCTTGACTCTACATGAAGAAGATGAGAGAGAAAGAGCTGGGCATGGCATTCACCCCAGTGATGAAGAATGAGAATGCTGGGCCTGCTGTTTGTTGCTTTTCTTTTTGCTGATGTGTGGCTCTTTGTTGCCCAAAAGGTCTGCAGAGAGGGAGTTAAATGCATGTGTTTTTCTTGCACAGCCCCAAGGCTAAAACGTGGAAGTAAGCTAAGTAAACCTTTATAATTAGTCCTTTATGTCTTTCTCCCTTTGCCTCCCTACGGATGAGTATTGCCTTGGTAAATTTGGTGACCACACTTCCCTTATAATGTTGGAAGCCACGTATCTTTTGGTTCTATGTTGTTATCCCTTTAGTCATTTAGGATGTAGAGGGTGATAGCCCAGAGGACTTGGTTCATTTTGCAGTCACTGTGACCACACGAGTTGCTGATAACCGAGAACGGCCAGAGCGCTTGTTGCATTAAGAGCCAGAGCCCAGGCCTTCACTCTTGCCACGTGTGACTCTATGTCCATGAAACTATGTGCAGGACAATGCACGCAACAATCGAGAAGTTTCTGGATACCTTTCATGATGTTGTGTGAGGCTTGCTGGCCGCCATGGCAGAGAGAGCAGTATCTTCCTTACCTTCAGAAACCTCTGGCACCACCAGCATTGCTGACATATCTCACGCCCTGTCACAGCTTCTTAGTTCAACGGGCTGCAAAAGCTCCTCCCCACCTCCACCTGTTCATAAGGACGTAAGGATAATTCGTGCATTTTCTCAAGTTAAATGATACACTCATTTTGAAAAGCAACTACTGCATTATCCTGCCCTTGCCCTTGGGAACTGGATCCCTTCATTTGTCGAGAATCCCCCTTGCCAGGCCTTTTCATCCAGCCGCTGCTCACACTGCATGGGGGCTTCTGTCTGGGTGATTCTTGCTGGGGCATGCCAGGAGGTATTTGGCATTTCCCTAAAGCCCATCATATGCAATAAGAGTACCACCTAATCACAAAGCTCTGAGAAGTTTTGTAGTTTTGTTAAGATTAGTCATGGCTTGATCAGTCCAAGCATTAGGATACTTACTTTGCAAGTCCAGTGTTGTCCATCTGGCCTGGAATTTACCAACTGCTCTGTGGACAGCTCTCATCCCACTTATGAACTGCACTTATATCTGCACCTTCTTTTTCTGTATGCCCAATACATAGCTATGAAGGGAGGATCACAGGGACCAGAAGCCAGGGGACCATGTAGTGTCTTAGTGTGGTTTTTATGTCATTGCAGTATCCACCCAGGTCTTTTCCAGATCCTGGGACGCTGCCAAAAATTTCCTTGCACAGGAAAAGAGAGATGGTCACGGTGATATACAGACTTACACAGAAGATGTTTTTCTATCTTTAGGGGGCTTTTGACTCCTTTCCACTCACTTGAATTCACACAGAATAATTATATGCTCTTCTGAGGGTTTACTGCTGGGTCAGAAGAGCAGGGAGAGTTGCTTTTGGATAGTAATCCCCACTGCTGGCCACCAGCAGCTGCAACCTCCACAGCAGCTGCTTCCCCTCGCCTCCATGCCACCATCTCCCCTTCATATCCACTATCTCCTCGTCTCTCTGCAGGTCATTTATAATCAGCAGTCATGGCGTACAGGCCTCATTAGTGATATAGCCATTCCTTCAGTGCTTCAGAAATAATCATTTAGGAAAAAAAAATGCACGGTTTCCATCCCTTGAGAGCCCATGAGTGATGAATTTATTTCAGTTTGGCTGGCTTGGCTGTCTTGCTCAGCCTTATTTCCATATTTATTTCAACAAACAATGTAGGGTGGGAACAAGAAAACACATGCTGGGTGTACACACACGCTGCATATCTGCTCCCTAACTTGATTCCTCTTGGGGAAGGATGGAAAGGAATGCCAACGAAAGAACCCTCCATTTAAAAAAAAAAAAAAAAAAAGATCTGTTGGACTTGGATGGGGTGCTGTACAGCAGAAGATGAGCTAGTTCATGACCATTTGTATTTGAGAAGGTGTGGATAACATGGCAAAAGCAATTGATCCTTAGCCTCCGACTCTGGTAGTGGTGTTTCAAGAGTACTTTCGCCCCTCGACCCCCTTGCTCCCAGAGGATCTGACTTATGTCATGGTGGACAGCAATGGACTTTTGATGCCAACAGAGGATCCGGTGCTGCTGTCTGAATCTTTCGCCTAGACCTTGTTCCTTGTGATGAGTGGGGAGGGGTGTGTGTGGGGATCACAGGCTGCTCTGATGAGGAATGATGCCAGCGTGTTCTTGATGGCAAGTGGTGTCCATGAATCAGATGTGCAGATGTGCAAGCCACCTGGCTTCAAGAAATCAGTTCTCTTAAGACATTTAAGCTTGACTGAGGATTTGGCTAAGGCTTGGCACTTAACCCACCTGAATTTTTTAGAACGAATGTTTTCAAGTGACTTCAGCCGAGGGTCAGAAGAGAAGATCTCAGAAATCTGTTTAGAACTATGTTGCTGACACTATGTCAAGGGGCTAAGCAAATCATGACACCACTGTTAACCTCACCATTACAAATCAAGTGAAGGGAGGCAGACACCACATCTTGATTCTGTGGGGATGCTTTGAAAGTGTGTTCGTGTTTCACAGTAGCAATAATAATAATAAAAGTTTTTCTGTTCTAGGATGAAAGGAAATAGAACATGCAGAACAGTATCTTGTCCCAAACATAGCAGAACACCATTTTTCCTATGGAAAACTTGGACAATGCAACCAATTTACCAGAGAAGGAATGGAAAAAGCATCTTAGAAGAACCAGGAATAAAAATTTTTGATTCAGGGACCTGAACAGCAGCACTTTCAGAATTTCTTGTTCTCAGAAATCTTACTAAGCATTTTACTAAGCTTAAGATTCCTTTTTCTAAGAAAAGTGGCTTGCTTTCCTCAAACTAAACAAAGCAGGGAGGCTCAGGGGTGAAGAAAAAGATGAATTGAGCAATATCTAATGGATATGCTCCTCCCCAAAATTAGACTCCAAATGGTACGAGACAGAAGGAATATCTCAATGGTAGGGAATCATCTGTAAGATAGGGCAATACTGCTGAAATGCAGTATTTTTAAAGAAATAAACCCCAAAATAAAGCTAAAAATCTAGTGCCTGGTCAAAAATTAACTGTAGATCCACTTACGTGCTAATATCACAATTAAGAGTAGCCTTGGAACCAAACGAAACTCTTCTTTATTAACAGAGGGAGCCTTGTTGGAGCAGCACATACAAGGCGGCCTCCAGCTACCTTGTGTCATCCTATAATGGTGATCTGGGAAAACATGTCCCAACCCAGGCTTGGCCGATGCACCCATACCCTCACTGGGAGCCTCATCTAACATGAACAGATCTCCCAGCCAGCTTATCCTCCAGCCTTTCCATCTAAGCAGACAGTACAGAATGATTCTTATTTACCCAGCCAAAAAGATTTTTATTATCTATCTATCTATCTATCTATCTATATATATATATATATATTTTTTTTTTTTTTTTTTTTTGAGACCGAGTCTCGCTGTGCAGCACAGGCTGGAGTGCAGTGGTGTGATCTTGGCTCACTGCAACCTCCACCTCCCAGGTTCAAGCAATTCTCCTACCTCGGCTTCCCGAGTAGCTGGGATTACAGGCATGCACCACCACGCCCAGCTAATTTTTGTATTTTTAGTAGAGACGAGGCTTCACCATATTGGCCAGTCTGGTCTCAAACTCCTGACCTCAGGTGATCTACCTGCCTTGGCCTCCCACAGTGCTGGGATTACAAGCATGAGCCACAGCGCCTGGCCTATCCTTATAATTGTATTATAAAATATTCCTGTGATGTAGGAGAAAGTGCCTTTCTTTGCCTTAGCTGATTACCGAACTGTGCTCTTGTAGTAAAAGTGATTTTGTTTTGTTTTGTTTTGTTTCGGAGACAGAGTCTGACTCTGTCGCTCAGGCTGGAGTGCAGTGGTGCAATATCGGCTCACTGCAAGCTCCACCTCCCAGGTTCATGCAATTCTCCCGCCTCAGCCTCCCGAGTAGCTGGGATTACAGGTGCCCGCCACCATGCCCAGCTAATTTTTTTTTTTTTTTTTTTTTTTTGGTATTTTAGTAGAGACGGGGCTTCACCATGTTGGTCAGGCTGGTCTCAAATTCCCGACCTCAGGTGATCCGCCCTCCTTAGCCTCCCACAGTGCTGGGATTACAGTCTTGAGCCACTGCACCTGGCCGGAGTTAGTAATTCTTTAGCAAATTAAAGATCTGAAAGTTTCTCATACTGTCTAAGACAAATAGCCAAGTAGCTGGAGCAACTTAGTGAGTGTGAATGATGCTGTATTCCACCAAGAACAACCTAGGCCCGTGCTCTCCAGCATTCCTGCATCTCTGGAGAAGGGCACAAGAGCCAGGAAGCCGGAAAGAACCCTTGCCATTCTATCAAAGGAGGGCTCCGGCACTTGGCTAACCTCCTGGGACTGGCTTGCTGGAACTGTGGTATGCCATTTTTAATTGGTAATTTGACCTCCCCTAAACATGGCATTAAGACAGCAGAAGTTGATAATTGAATAAAGAGGATCATCATTGTTGTTTTGAATTGGAAATAGTTCTCATAACAACCCTCTGAGGGTATTTCCTGTCATCACCCTACCTCCTGCCCCCCAATCCTATACTGCCGAGGTCTGTGGTTTTTATGGCATTGATGCTTTTCTCCCAACTGCCCTTTCTAGCTTTTTTTCATTTACTGATGAGCTGGCAGATGATAGGCAGGTGAAACAGACAAATTGATTGAGGAGCTGAAATGCAGATGTGTGTCTGGTCTCTATAACACCTTTGGGGTCCTATGTGAATTTACCTGTTTGTTCATGTGTCTGTTATTTTGGTTCACTTTATGATGTGGTTTATCTATGGAAACTGGCATTTCAGCCCTAGAGGGCCGAGGGTCACATGATCTACCACCTTTACTGGCTTCCCTGATAAGGTTCTGTGTCATCCACTGTCTCCTGCACAGTCCCATTGGCCCCCTGTGGTGCAGTCCCCAGACCCCTCACGCAGACACCTTCATGAGTAAGCATCAAAAATGTATTCCTGAATCTCAGCTCCCTGAATTATAATGTTATTCTCTTTTCCATTATATAGGTGGAATTTTTCCCATCATCTTTGCATTTAAATTTACTTCCTTTGAGCCACAATCAGTTCCTTCATGAAAATAACATTTGACTCTTCTGTCATTGTATGAAGAAAATTAAGGACCTCTTTGGAAAAGTTATATGAAACTTTGGGGAAAATGCAGCAGGATGCAATATAAAAAACTCTCAAGTCAAAGAGCTCACCCTACCTCAATGACCACAGGCAACTGAGTAAACATAAGGCAGGTTCCTGTTGATAAATTGGAGAAGTCAAATTAGATCATCTCTAGTCTCCTTACAGCCTTAAAACTATTTTTCCAGTCTGTATAATATTATCATGGGTATCTGTATATTAGGATCCACTGCAGAACGGACTTTTAACCTCAGTTACGGAGTAGTCTGTTTTCTGGTTCATAGAAAGCCATTGGTTCAGAGTCTGAAGGAATATATCAAGAACTGAAACAAAGTCAGCCTCAGGACGCCTCAAATAATAAATGAAAGCTGAACTCACATGTCTTTAGTCAGTCGACAGTGTTCATCGAACACTTAGAATTTGTCACATAATATCAAGCGCCCTGAGGCAAAAACTAAAACTCATTCACTACCAACTCAGGACAGAAGTATAAACATACATGCAACCAAGCGTGGTTATGCACACTGCTGACACACAGGGCCATCCCTGAGCTGGATGAAGGGGTCACCTCTCTTCAGCCCCTGCTCTTAGTGTAAACATTTACTTGAGTTAAACTTTAGTTCATTCTAGTTAAATCCAAAACTCTACGCAAGAACAAACATCAGAAGAGGGGAGATCCCCCTTGTCTTGTTCTCCTCTCCCTATAAGTGGTATTTTTTCCAGAGCTGCTTGTTTCCTCAGCCAATGGGAAACATATTAGTAGAACATGAACAAAAGTCCAGAACTCTTTTTTTTTTTTTTTTTTTTTTTTTGAGGCAGAGTCTCGCTCTGTCGCCCGGACTGGAGTGCAGTGGCCGGATCTCAGCTCACTGCAAGCTCCGCCTCCCGAGTTCCCGCCATTCTCCTGCCTCAGCCTCCCGAGTAGCTAGTAGCTGGGACTACAGGCGCCCGCCACCTCGCCCGGCTAGTTTTTGTATTTTTTAGTAGAGACGGGGTTTCACCGTGTTAGCCAGGATGGTCTCGATCTCCTGACCTCGTGATCCGCCCGTCTCGGCCTCCCAAAGTGCTGGGATTACAGGCTTGAGCCACCGCGCCCGGCCCAGAACTCTTTTAAGATTACTTTTCCTTTGGCACTGAGCAAAATTCACTTCTTGGAGTAAACATAAAATCACAGCTTATTTCACATTTCATTCTAACTAGATTTCACATCTCTAACTAGATTTAACCCTCCCTCCCACTTCTCCCAGAAAGGGGTGGTCACCCTTTGATCAATTTTATGACATCTCCGTGGTTGATACAGAGTCGTTAAAATTATTTTGACTCAAAATTAGTAAAATTCCTAGAGCAATTAAATGCACCGCTTCATGTTGGAGGAACTGTGTTATATTCCAGCCTTCCCCCACATTAGCCCAACCTAATGAGGATTGGGCAGGTGTCTGTGAGGGAGGGTATTCTCCAGGGAGCCATCAGCATCAGCATCACTTTGGAACTTATTAGAAATGCAAAGCTCAGGCCTAGCCCAGACCTCTGAATCGGAGTCTGCGTTTGCCAGCTCCCAGTGACTGCGACGCACCTTCAAGAAGCGCGGTCTTACAGAGGGCACTGGCCATCCACGGGATCCCCAGGCCACATAGAGAAGTGACCCAGTCTACTTGCTACCACCACTGAACTGCCCAGTGGCCGGTGCAAGTAGAAGCTACCGGGTAACCCTTCCCTCCAGAGAGCTGCCAGATCTTTCAGGCCCACAGTTGTGATCCACAGAATATAGTATCGTATCGTTGCAAGAGGAAGAAAGATCAATGTTTAACCATAGTAGTACTCCACTATATCATCAGTTGTGTCTAGTATAGATTCCAATAGAAGTGTGCGAGTCCTCTAACAGAAAGCTTTTGTGTAGGAATGAAGATAAGTTTCCTATTAAAACCCACGCTGGATTGAAGTCTCATTTCAAAATGGCAGCGTTCTCTATTTGCCATTTCTATTTCCCTTGTACCTGTCACCAAGTTATGTAAGTGATTTTGGATTTTTGTTAGGATAAACTTTTAATGTCAACTGAAAGCAGGGGGAGCCCCCAACCTGATTTTTCCGCTTCTTTCACTGAGTTTGCCTCTTAAAGATCCCAGATTTCCTCCCACTCTTCAGGAAGCCCACTCCCCCACCCCCCAGCCTAACCACAATCTATTAAAGAGACTTTCTGCTAATTCAGATCCCCGTGTGAGAAGGGATACTGTGATTCATTCTTCTAAAGAGCTGGTGGAGAGCCCCCACCCCCACCCCATCAGTAGCCCCTGGGGACTGAAGCAAATGGGCAAGTCAGTTTGTCCCCAAGCCACAACCCCTGCGTAATGATGATGGAGACCTTCAAGTGGCTGCCCCTTGGTGCTGCAGCCTTTGAATAACAAGGAAAAGCAACAGCTGTGAGAACAAATTCTTGCATGGTAAACTTGGGGCCTCGAACTCAGAGTTGAAGCACTGTATTTCTCATCAGATTTCTTCCACTAGGGTTGTGATGGTCTTGCCAGAAAGTGTTGTTTCTTGGTTTTCTCCTGTCTTTTCTCTTTCCCCTTGGCTTCCCCCCTTCTTCCTCCCACTCTAGCCTCCACACCTCTGCTCTCCCACTCCCCAAATCGAACATGTACAGATTTTACGGTTCACTGGAGAATAAGTGGCTGTCATTTCACAGACGGGCCAGGATGTAATTAGCCACAATGCATTGGAGTAATGGAACAGATGTCTCTTTGTAAACTGAGTTTGCCGCCGAGCACCGCGTGTGTGTGACCTGCTGACTGCTCCAGGCGCTTCCACGCGGCCCCTCCCCCTATCTTTCTCTGTGTTCCCCAGTCCCTCTCTGGGTTCCCGGGCCAGAGGCTGCACTAACTTACGTGTTTGTGTGTTGACTGTTTTTGTTTTTCCTCTGCTTCCCTGGTTGGCTCACTTCTGCTGCTGAGAAGCTGCTGGTGACGTGACGAAGAGTGAGGGAGCTGAACCTACGTTTATCGATGTAGTCATTCACAACAGAAAAGGTGATACCCCTCTTATGAGATAATTGGTAGTTTCAAGTTGCACTTATTACTGGATGATAATACACCAGCAAAATCATAAATTACTGTTATGTTCTCTGGCCTGTTGTTTTTCTTAACTAGAAATAAAGGAAATGCGTCTCCCTTCTTCCAAGGTTATTATTTAAAATTTAAGAGGAATAATCCAGGCTGATCACTGCAGGATGATGTGGACAAATATCAGATACTTAAACTGACTGCCGAATTACCATTGAGATCATTTGTTTATACAGATTACATGATCGTGTGGACCTCGGCCTTTCTGCACATTTCACTTTAAATATGAAGGTCACACCTTAAAAAAAAAATTTTTAAGTAATGACTTTTGTACATCCTTACTTTTGAGGCTGAGGATTTAGTAAGTAGGCACCAGGCACAATTCCTGTTGGTGGATCAATCCCAGAGGAAAGTGTGGGAAACACAAGGTCCATCTACAGGGGAAGAATGAAGTTGGGAGGAAACAGTGAATAAAGGTGGACAGTACTTCACTTTTTATAGCTTCTCTTTCCACCCTAGGGGAATAAGTGGTACGGATGGTAAATACACCCAACTCCTCCCTCAAGCCTCCTGCACATTTGAGGGAAACAATCCTTGTTAAAATATGGGAGAGACCGGGTGCGGTGGCTCACGTTTATAATTCCAGCACTTTGGGAGGCCAAGGCAGGCAGATCACCTGAGGTCTGGACTTCAAGACCAGCCTAGGCAACATCGCAAAACCATGTCTCTACTAAAAATAAAAAAATAATAATAATAATTTTAAAAATAGTTGGGTGTAGTGGCACACACCTGTAATCCCAGCTACTCAGCAGGTTGCAGCATGAGAATCACTTGACGGGAGGTGGAGGTTGTAGGAGCCAAGATCACCCCACTGCACTCCAGCCTGGGTAGGACAGAGAAAGATTCTGCCTCAAAAAAAGAGGGGCCAGGCATGATTACTCACGCCTTAATCCCAGCACTTTGAGAGGCCGGGGCGGGTGGATCATGAGGTCAGGAGATCGAGACCATCCTGGCTAACACGGTGAAACCCCATCTCTACTAAAAATACAAAAAAATTAGCTGGGCGTGGTGGCAGGCGCCTGTAGTCCCAGCTACTCAGGAGGCTGAGGCAGGAGAATTACTTGAACCTGGGAGGCGGAGGTTGCAGTGAGCTGAGATCGCACCACTGCACTCCAGCCTGGGTGACAGAGCAAGACTCAGTCTCAAAAAAAAAAAAAAAAAAAAGTGGGAGGGATCAACTCCCTGGAATAGTGCTGGCCTTTGTTCCCCAGGATATCATGTTCAGTTTAAGTGATTTTTTTTCTTCTGGCCACATGCTTAGGATCTTGGCTTTGGGTACTCACAGGAGAAGGCGATCCCATGCTCGGGTCTAAGGTTAAGCTCCAGTGTGTGCATATATTTGGTTCCTTTGTCAGGTGAGAAATACTCTTCTGGTTCTGAACTTCATCACTGGAGTCAGCAAGACCACGCCCTCTTGGTCGGGGATAGAAAATATTGCTAGGCCTTTATCATTAAGCAGAGAGTGTTGTATTTGTCATATGGGAAAACTAACTGCAATAAGAGAGTCTAATATGAAAGTCTCTTATTGGGATCTTGGGTTTAAGTTTGGCACTTGGTGTCAGTGAATCTTCAAATGTTTCCTTAATGTAGATTTTTTTATTTTAAGATTTTAGGTGTTATTTTTCCCAAAAAAGATCCAAGGATCTTCATTTGGGTTTTTAAAAATAATGGAAAGTTTAAGAACAACAGTCTAATGTTATTTTTTACCCTGAGGATTTTACGATAAATAATAGGTGGAAATAGATCTCTGGTGGATGAAATTGATACTGATACTGGTTTAGCAACAGGTAATTGGAAACCTCACCATGACCTCATTGATTATCCTTTGATTATGGGAAAGTTGAAACCTCTTCTATTCTCTGAGGGGTTTTGGTGGCCATGATTGTGTCATTGGTACAAATTTGGAAGAGAAAATGTCTCATTTTTTACTGATCTCCTTATAGCCAGAATGTAGAGTACCCAATATGCCCTAAGCACTCTGTCAATATTGCTTTTGTTGTTTGGGTTTCATAACTCAAAGGAATCCTTTGTATCCTCAAAGTACATTATAACCTCCATTGCTAGTATAACTATGTCTGAATGATTTCTGCTTCCTAATTAATGCCAAGTTAGGATCAGTCCCCAATTTCGTAAGAGGTCGGTGATTGTCCATGGGATCATGTGGCATGTCTCCTTGAGGAAAGGAGAAATAATAGCATCATGTCTTATTTTTTTTAATCCTCCTTAAAAATTAGCACAGTGCGCAAAAGTATTTGTTGATTATTTTAACATGAACTAGATTTCCAGAGATATAAATTATATAGGATCATTGATTGTTTTGAAATTACAGGTATCTGATATAGCCAGGATGTAGTGACATTTTAGAGAATCTTTGCGGAGAAAGTACTGTCAAGGTCCTCCAGCTTAACCTCTTGCCAAGAGCAGGAATCTCCTCCAAAACTCTTTGACGAGATGGCCGTGGAGTCCTTGCCTGTCATCCATTTTCATTTTTTGGATATAGAATGAATTGAAAGTCCTTCCTTACACTCAGCTGAAATCTATCTCTATATAACCTCCACTTTGTTCCTATGTTGTGACACGGAGTAAATCTACCCCTTTTCCATAGGCAACCTCTAGAGAGCTAACAAAAGCTTTCATTATTTCTCTAGCTCTCTTTCCCAACTCAGACACGGCCAGTTCCTTCCACTATTCCTTACGTTAACATGATTATCTGACCCATTGTCACAAAGGCTATCCTCTTTCTGACATGCTGGTAATAACTGATATCTTTCTTAAAAGTTATATTCCCAGATCTGTATATGAAATTCCAAATGTCATTTGACCAATGCAGACTTCAATAAAAATTAGCAGAACTTGTTTGCAGCCTAAAGGTGCTTGACTCCATTATAAACCTCACCTAACATAACATAGACAAGATTTTCCTAGCACAGCATAAGAGCAGTTAGCGTTTGTGAATCTATTTGGGTGTTAATACTTTCCTGACCTGGTAAGATTTGTATTTTTCTTGTCATTGTCATTCTTCCTGCTTACTCTGCCAGTATACAAGTCACTAATATAAATAGGAGCAGAATTACTGTGGAGTTGCCCGTCACTGTACAGACCCCTTGGTCTGTACAGACCAAGGTCTGGAATCCAGACCCCTTGGTATATTCAGCTTCCTCATCTGCCTCCTGGCTTCATCTCTTTCCCCCTCCTCATAACATCCTCTGCAAGTTACCATGCCAGTTCCTCAAACACAGGCTCTTCATGGCTTCACACAGGTTATTTCTCTACTTGGAATGCTTTGGCCACACTTGATCTGACTCATAAACTTCTACTAGTCCTTAATCCTTTAAGGCTTAACTCAGGAATCACCTTTTCTTTCCTTTTTTCTTTTCTTTCTTCCTTTCTTTTTCCTTCCTTCATTCTTTCCTTCCTTTCTCCTTCCTTCCTCCTTCCTTTCTTTCCTTTTTCCTTCCTTCTTTCCTTCTTCCTTCCTTCTTTCCTTCTTCCCTCCCTCCCTTACTCCTTCCTTCCTTTCTCTTTCTTCCTTTCATTCCTTTTCCCCTTCCTCCTTCCTCGTTTCCTCCCTTCTTTTTTTTTGAGACGGAATCTTACTCTGTTGCCCAGGCTGGAGTGCAGTGGCGCAATCTTGGCTCACTGCAACCTCCGCCTCCTGGGTTCACGCCATTCTCCCACCTCAGCCTCCCAAGTAGCTGGGAATACAGGCGCCCGCCACCACACCTGGCTAATTTTTAAGTTTTTAGTAGAGACGGAGTTTCACCGTGTTAGCCAGGATGGTCTTGATCTCCTGACCCTGTGATCCACCCGCCTCAGCCTCCCAAAGTGCTGGGATTACAGGCGTGAGCCACCGCGCCCAGCGCTTCCTTCCTTCTTTCCTTCCTCCCTCCCTCCCTTACTCCTTCCTTCCTTCCTTCCTTCCTTCCTCTTTCAACAGGGTCTCACTGTCACCCAGGCTGGAGTTCAGTGGCACGATCTTGGCTCACCACAACTTCCACCTCCCGGGATCAAGCATGGAATCACCTATTCTTAGCCCTATGTCAGGACCATGACAATGGGAGAGGCCACCGGATTTCCACTTCCTAACCAACCCTTGAAGTCAATGTTCCATGTATATTTTTGTTTTGTGAGTAAAGACCATAATTCATTACAATAAAACTATGGTTTTTTGAAAAAAAGAAAAAAAGAAGTGCATCTTCTGCAAAGCCTTCTCTTGCCCATTTTCAACCTTCATCTCCATGAAGTGCCTACTCCACACTGTCATTGCAACGTCTATCATTTATTATGTTGTATTTAAGTATTTGTTCATTTGCTTGGCGTCTCTAGATTTTCAACTCCATGATGCTCAGGGCTTTGTTTGTTCCGTGGAGTTCCACTTTCCAGACAATGCCTAGTCTTTTAGTAGCATTCAATGTGTATGTGATATCTGTACAGGTCCACTAGGACACTTAGCTTTCTGTGTTTAAAGGGATGGACAGAGAAGTTCTAGCAAATGCTTTGCTCAAGCACACCCTGGCCTGTTAGTGTAGTAATACCATTAAAAAGAAAAGTGAACTTTGGTAGTGTGGTTGGGTTGTATTTGTTTGTTTTGCTTTGTTTCATTCTTTTTAAAAAGCTCAGGCTACATCCTGGTGTCCTAACATCAAGGCTTTCTGACCATGTGGAGCATCCACGTCACTGACTATCACAAACGCTATTACAGCTCCATCCTAAGCCTTGTTATAATTGGTTTCTTTCTAAATGTTAAAGGGTTTATGATTAACTATAATTTTATGTAGGAACCTACAGAGAGGACCAATTATAGGTGCTTATGCACTCACCTTTTAAATCCCTACTATGTGCAAGTGTGCCAGACAAATAACATCTTGACAGCACCATAATGACGATGAATAGAATCTGTAGATGAAATGATGCTGGATTCTTCAGTTACAGGCTCGCTTTTTCAAGAGTTGACACACCATCAGTGTATTTATCACCAATTAAATTTCCTTATAGTAGTTACTTGCAGTAATTTTTGAGGCAATCACCTCAGCTCAAATTGCCATAGCAAACCACATAATCTTACCAAATAGAATTATTATCAGCAGTCATCATCCTCATCAATTCTTTATTAAAGACTCATTTCTCAAACCATTTTAAATTGTGGCTTAGAGTAAGTCATTTATAACCACATTTTGGAAATAGGCACTTTATATTTCCACTTCATAAATATGTTTTATTAGTAATGAGTAGTATAGTATTAGATTATTATTAGTATTCTCATCATAGATTGGAAAAATGCTTAATTAACAAAGATATTGGATTGGAAAAAAAATGACTCTGGGCATATTTCTTCTTGACCAAATTATTTTCTGTTTTTTTTTCCCTCTCTAGACCTTTGTAATTTTTAATTGCATTCACCAATCCCAGAGACTGTTTCCAGGAACCTGCGTAGAGAAGCCAAAATCCAATAGAAGCACAGGTTCTAAAAAGGCATTCCTGTTACTGTGTCAGGATCTTTTAGCATCTTCACCTTAACCCAGTCCACAGCTCCTTTTCAGAAACCCTCAGCAGTCAGTCTTTATTGGTGAATGGCATTGTTGAGAACCGTTCCTATTACACATCATAGAGCAGCTAGATTGCTGTTCTGGCTGTGGTCATCTTAAACTGGTATTTGAAATCTAATGCCGTTTTTTCTGTCATTCTTTGGGTGTCTTTATTTCTGAATACATACACCTCCCTATTTTCCATGTTCTGATTTCGCCTCACTTTCCAGAAGGACAGTAAGTACCAGAGGTCACTGTGCCAGGGAAGCTACCAAGACGTTCCTGTCATGCACATCAGACTCTGTATTAACCTTGGGCACTCACAGCTCTGCTTTAGCCAGATCCTTTTCTGAATTGTTGTTACTCATTTTTACCTAGAACTTCTCGCTTACTTTCTTTTTGTCCTCAACTCTTCTTGGGATTCTTCCATTGTTTTTTATTGTATTTCATTTTCAGTGGTGCCTTTAGATTCCCTATCTTGTATGAGAGTGGCGTTCTTTTGATTATTTTCCATTCTTTTTCCAAAGGGAGAGGGATCTTTGTCTGATGCTGCAGTATATGTCTGCAAGGGTCGAGTCTGTGTTCTCTGAAGCAACAAACCGATGGCTGCATTTGTGGATGTTTTGCTAACACAAAAGAGCATGGGTTTGTGTTTCAGCCTAAATGATGGAGTTCTGGACAGCTTAAATCTGAAGAGGCTTGCTGGTTCCCTAACAGCAGGCAATTATGTTACACTCAGGGAGCCTCTGTGCAGGCTGTTCTTATGCAGATAGTTGTCTGAGGGAACAGGAAGAGCATTCGAAGTATGTGAGAGCCATGTGACAATTCCTTAGCAATTGATTGTCCACAATTGTGTCCTAATTGCTGAGCCACCAGTCTATCCATACTTAATGTTTTGTTCAGGTATCTTTCCCAAGGTCCCTAGTTATGCGATTCATGTTCATAAAAGCTTCTAATAT
This sequence comes from Trachypithecus francoisi, assembly GCF_009764315.1. Classification (NCBI taxonomy): domain Eukaryota; kingdom Metazoa; phylum Chordata; class Mammalia; order Primates; family Cercopithecidae; genus Trachypithecus; species Trachypithecus francoisi. Next base: position 136,677,083 of record NW_022681454.1, on the reverse strand, counting down.
GGCCCTCTGTTCACCCAGCAGGTGAATAATCCCCAAGTTAATAAGAAGGTAAGCACTCTTATGAACACAGCTTTAAAAGTCTCAACCCAACTCTGAATTCACACTGTGAGGGAAAACTACCCTTTACTGATACTCCTCGTGGCATACACAAGCAAGCCAGCCCATGTCAGCTTTCCAGGGTGGAAGGGACATTGACCTGGGATGCTGAGGTGGGGGCCGGGGTCAGGATGGCTCAAGTGGATGCCAGGGGAGGCTGCTCAGTAACAAAGACACCAGCAGCACACTCTTCTCACATGGGAAGGAAAAAGCTTCTCTGAATTAGAGACCCATCCCAGCCAGTGAAGAGGCCAGCCCAGTTAAGCCAGAAAATCTGCGACAGATACCCCCTTCCTCCCACAGGGCTCCCATGGAAAAGCTGACAAGGGACACGAAATGCTCCCAAAGTGATACCCAGACCCCAGGTTACAAATGAGGATTGCTGTTCCTCTGAGAAACTATAATGGCCTTATCACAGCAATCATCCTAGAACACCCATCCCTCCTCTCTTCTCCCTTCACATCTGACTGGTTATCTATTGTTCCTCATTGCCAGTGCTTGTTTGAAGAGCTCGGCAGCATTTGCAGGTATAAAAGAACGTGCACCTTTTTTTTTCCTCCTCTTCCTTGAAGTCATTGTCTATATTTAGGTCAGTGACGTGATGAGAGATGTTGATGTGTTTTGTACCTCGCGCTGCAAATTGCCTCTCCGGATACAGGGGAATGGGGAGGATCTAATGGCACTGACTTGTGCTCCGTGCCTTGCAGGAGGAAGCTACCACCCAGCCCATGGCTGCCTGCGGCCAAGGGTGGACTCTGCCTCCTGCCACCCGCCAACGTGCTGCACAAACACACATGGCCACGAAATCTGGCCTCCCAGATTCTCTGTGTGATAGAGGGGACTGTCTTATAAAAAAGGTGAGAGGGAAGATTGTAGGAAGTTGCTTTATCCTTTATCTGGAGTCCTTACCCAGCACTCTGCCCTATCAAGTACAAAATGTGGCCCTGATAAATCCTGCCCACAAAGGAACTGTGCCTTTTTAACATGCAAATGTTCAGCCAGAAAAAGTAAATAGACATCTCCTCCTTCAGGGAACTAGAAGACAATCACAGCCACCCCTCACCCCACCCCCAACACCATTTCCCTTTCCTCTTCCTATTGTAAGAGAAAGAAATTCTAATTTTTTTCCCATTATTCTTTTTTTTTTTTAAGAGGGAGGGGCTTGCATTGAATTGCTCTTAAGCCACTGTCTTCTACCCCAAGTTCCTCCCGTCTAGATAGGCTTCATTAATTTGATAAGCCGACACCAAAAGAGAGGGGTGGCGGTGGAAGGGGGCGGGGTGCTGCAGGAGGGGCTGCGTAGGGGCTGCCCTGAGGTTTTAGAAGATGAACTGCTAATGATGTTGAAGACATACCTTTTCAGACTGCGTGGTCCCTCTGGAAAATCAGGGTCCTTTTTCACTTGTTCTGATTGTACTGCAAGAACTGAAAAATAGAGGCCTGGTTGGGATGGAAGGGGTACGTGGGCTGGGGCGGGGGCGGTAAGTAGACAGATGCGTCTCCAAGGAGGAATCCGAACACGTCAGTTACACAGCTTGAAGGGCCTTTTCTTTAACAGGGTGTCTGATATTGTCATGCTAAAAAGTCAGAAACTAATGGGGGAAAATAGATTAATTTGCTAGGTCATTTATTGAACAGTCTTGCTTGATACTTACAAACTAGTGAAATTAGTGCAAATTGGCAATATGAATATTTTGATCAACATCTGTGACCCTTGAATGCAAACTGAGTAGGATGCAAACCACAGAGCTTTTAACATGTCAGAGGCACTAATCTTTGCTAGTCCTTTCCCATAATATGATGGAAGCTGATTATACCTAAGAGAGTCATCTGTATAATCGTCCCAAGACAGTCCCAGTTTATGCCAGTTGTCCTGGCTTGGGTGAAAAATTATATAGTTACCCTAATTATTACCTCTCAGCAACTGCGAGAAGCTGAGAGATCCCCAGCTTGGGCTTGATTCTATTTTTATTCTCTGTTCTCTTGCACACTTTCAAGATCATTCTCAAACATTTACTGAAAACAAATGTGTGAGGCATTCTGAGGATAGAAAGGCATTTAAGGTAGGATCTTTTCTGATTGCAGTTAGTGGCAATATGAGCGATTTACCGGTATAACAAAAACCTTGAATATTCTTGAATCATAGATCAGAATCATACCCTGGCTTATTTCCTTCTGAAATGAATTCCAAGGTGGGGTTGGGGTGTCAATGGTCATCAGATGCTAAGAGAAAACAACCCAGGCTACTGAACCCCCAGAATTTCTGCTTCAGTAAATATTTTACTTCCTCCTCAATTTTACCAAGTGACAGTGATTGCTTTGTGGACAGCCAGCTGCTTTGTGGAGACCAGGAGCAGCTTTGAGCCTGAAGGCTGGGGGTGAGGGTAAATATTTCAAACACATGAACAGGTCTTGGCCTGCAGCCCTATCAATTGCTTAACTAGAATCTAAATTAGAATGGCTGATAAACATTCATTTATTAAACAAATATTTATAGAATGCCTGTTTTGTGCCAGTCACTGCTCTAGGTGCTTAAATCTGTGAGCGGATAAAAAAGAATAGAAATTCTGCCCTTGTGCAGCTTACGTTCTAGCAGACATTAAGCATCATGAATGAGTGTAAATCACATAGTATGTTAGACAGTTGTAAGTGCTATGGAACAAAGAAACAGCAGAGCGGGATGAAGGAAGGTGGAGTGACGATCCAGAGCACTAGGCTTAGAAGCTGCTGATACCTTCAATTCCACCCTTGTTCTGCTGCCTCCTGCCCAGAGCAGAGCCCACGTGCAAACACCAAGGACCAAGAATGCCAACACGCACATGCAGACACACAGAAGCTGCAGACCCACAAGAGAAGTGACACAGGCAGCAGCCACAGTTCATGATCTTTGTTGCTCCAGTCCTGGCTGCCACAGCCAGTGGTACTCTGTCTGTGTGTCTTTATGAAAGAGCGCAGGGGTGGAGGGTGGGCAAGGATGGTTGTAGGTCCTGCCTTTGAGGTGGAGGGCTGGCCTCTGCAGTCCCAATTCAGTTCAGGGTTCTCAGCTGGAGTTTGGGGTTTCTTTCTGCCTTTGTCAGTGGTCCATCACATAACCTTCAGTGTGAAACTTATCTATTCCTGACAGTGGTTGTATTCATAGAATCTTAAGGTACAAGTAATAATAAAATTTGACTGACTTGCATAATGAGGAATCATTTACTGATTTTCTAAGAAGGAAGAAGCCAGCAATATGAGTTCTTTAACACTCAATGATATTCCAAAGACAAAGCCACACAATGTCCAATATATTTGGTCTTTTTCATTCATCTTAAAGCTATGTGTTTTTTTTTCCTCCTGTCGTGTGTTCTACAGTTTCAGCTGAATAGGAAGGATCAAGGTAAATACCCCCAGGCCCCTGCCTGGTTTTGGAGCACTTTAAGGAGACATACTACGCAAACTATTTATTCTGCTCTTCAGAATCAGGGCTGTGCTTCATGTGGCACAGTAAAGATGATGTCATCAGCTTGGTGGAAAAACAAAACAGAGTTCTGATTCTTCTCTCCCATTCATTAACTGGAACTGAAATTGGGATTCCTGGCTTCCTCCCTGATTAGCGTTTGAGATGTAGAGCTGATTCCTGAAGTGAGCCTGTGCTGCCCAGTGCAAGCAGCCATCCTGCTAACATCTTGATGTTTGTGTGTACCTCTGCAGCTGCTTTCTTTTGTGGTCACTCAAAGGAAGGAATGGATTCAAAGGAAGCTCCAATTCTGATGGAGCAGATGCTGTTCTTAAGTGTGGAGAACACTTACCCTGGCATAGAAGCCCTGCTGATATGTCTAGAGCCAATAAGGGGACTCCTGAGACTCAAAAGCATGAGGCCTGATTCTTCCTCTAGCAAACCTGTTGCCCAGAGGGGCAGAGTGAGGATTTCAGGAGGCCTGAGGCCCAGAACTTACCCCAGAAACTCAGCACTAATCACAGAACAGGAGGTACAGCTCCAGCAGCAGCTCAGTCACTGAGCCATTGTCTCCATGGCCTCTACTCCCATATTTGCCGCAATGATAGCAATGTTGATGATGATGATGATGGTGGTGGTGGTGGTGACGGGGATAATGCTAATGATGATCCTGATGATGATAAAGGTGATGATGATGATGATGGTGATTGTGATGATGATGGTGATGTTGATGTTGATCCTGATGATGATAATGGTGATGATGATGGTGATTGTGATGATGGTGATGATGATGATGATGGTGATTGTGATGATGATGGTAATGATGATGGTGATTGTGATGATGATGATGATGGTGATGATGGTGATTGTGATGATGATGGTGATGATGATGGTGATTGTGATGATGATGATGGTGATGATGGTGATTGTGATGATGATGGTGATGGTGATGATGGTGATTGTGATGATGATTGTAATGATGATGGTGATTGTGATGATGATGGTGGTGGTGATGATGATGATGATGGTGATTGTGAAGATGATGGTGATGATGTTGATCCTGATGCTCATGATGGTGATGGTGATGATGATGGTGATGATGTTTACCCTGACTTCCAATTGCTTTACCAAAAGAAAGGGCTATGAAAGCTGTGCGAAATTTAAAAACTGGTCCCAAATAGTTGGTTTGTTTCTGGTTTTATCAGCTCTCCAAATACTGAACTCCATAGGCAGTTGTGAGCACAGAACTAATCATTTAAAAAAGTAAGTACTTCCTGGATGCCTACAATTCACACAGTACTGGGATAAGCATTTTATCTCACTTAACCCTCACACATCTTTTGAATATGGGCACTATTGTCCACATTATATAAATGATAAAAATGAGCCTGGCACATTTTGTTGTTATCAGTTACCCAGCTACCATGCTACAGTCTGATTTTGAACTCGGACGTGGCCAGTAGCAATGCCCAGGCCACCTTCCCTGGTGTTCTCCTGCTCTTAGCCTCTTCTGTTCTTCAGGTGGTGTATGGTAGAAAGGTGTGCCTCGCAGCAGGGCCCTGCTTACTTAGGTTAGCTTGCTGCCTAATACGGTGGTCCCCAAACTTTTTGGCACCAACAACCAGTTTCCTAGAAGACAATTTTTCCATAGACCAGGGGTTGGCCAAGGGGAGGGTTTCAGGATGAAACTCTTCCACCTCAGATCATCAGGCATTAGATTCTCATAAGGAGCATGCAATCTAGATCCCTCACATGTGCAGTTCACAGTAGGGTTTGTGCTGCTATGAGAATCTAATGCCACTGCAGATCTGACAGGAGGAGGAGCTCAGGTGACAATGGTCACTCGCCTACCACTCACCTCCTACTGTGCCACCTGGTTCCTAACAGGCCACAGACGGGTACCAGTCCATGACTCAGGGATTGGGGATCGCTGGCCTAATACATATGTTTCACAACCTTCATAACAGACAGTTCATCTAATTAATATGAATGGAAACTTAGTGATCTGCTCCATACAGGCAGAAAAATAATCCATCCTATTGTGATAACAATAGATTTACTTAGATCATAGAAGTTGCTGCTTCCAATCAATTTGACAATGGGTTTTCTCATAGGAAATTTCAAACTATGTCACCAGATATTTGAGAAATTAGTGTGGAACACATGAAAAATGGGTATAGAACAATTTAGTAGTATGTGGAGAGCTCCTCAAAGGTAGTCCAACTCCTTGACCTACTGATTCTACCTAAAGAAATGTTTTCCTGAGTACATAATTAGAGGCCGGGTGTGGTGGCTCACGCCTGTAATCTCAGCACTTTGGGAGGCCGAGTCAGGCAGATCATGAGGTCAAGAGATCGAGACCGTCCTGGCCAATATGGTAAAACCCCATCTCTACTAAAAATACAAAAAATTAGCTGGGCATGGTGGTGCACACCTGTAGTCCCAGCTACTCAGGAGGCTGAGGCAGGAGAATTGCTTGAACCAGGGAGGCAGAGGTTGCAGTGAGCTGACATCATGCCACTGCACTCCAGCCTGGCAACAGAGTGAGACTCCATCTCAAAAAAAAAAAAAGAACATAATTAGAGATGTGATCAAAAATATATGTATAAGGATGTTCACTATAGCATTATTTATAGTGGTGAAAAATTGGAAAAAAAGACCTATATGACCAAAAGTAGAGAATTGGTTAAGTACATTATGGTATATTCAACTGAAAGAATATTTCATGGCTATTGAAGTATTTTAGAAGAGTGTTTGATAACATAGGGAAATGTCCACGCTGTAATAAGTGAAAAAAGATAGAATATAAAACTACATATGATCTCAATATTTTCAAAAAGTGAGAATGTAAATAACTTGAGGTTGGATTTTTGGTTTAGTGAAATGAAGAATAAGTATTTGTTCCCATAACTAAGTCTAAATCTAAATGAAGAATAAGTCTTTGTTCCCATAAACTAAAGATTAGTTTCCACAACTAATCTTTCTTAAAGATTTTAGGAAACAACCTAGAGAAAATGTTGGCAATTGAAACACTTTCTCTCATCAGCCTAAGTCCCCAGTGAAATGAGCGATAGGATAGTTCAGTATCAGCTTTGAAACTATTAAATACTTCATGTTTCTCTTTAATTTTCTTCCTTACCTTAAAACATACTTAACCAGAAGTTATATTCTGATAAAAGGTGATGTTTTTGTAATTTCATGTTTCTTTAAAAGCAGTCTCTTTCAAGGAAAAGCAGAGATATCTATGACATTCGGGTCACGGTTGCTTCATTGCCATGATATTGACACAGGTTGGTCAACTGACAGACCTTTACCTGATCAGAAAAATGGCACATTAGAGATTTGCACGGCTAACATGGAAGATGTCTCATATCCACCATTCTGTCTAGTGGCAGTCATATGGATAAGGGAGGCAATTTCTTTTTTATACTACAGGTGGAAATTGGAGAGAGAGGTAGGGTATTGGAGTGCTGAGTACAGCACCATTGCCTGAATGAGAAAGCCTGAGTCATCAAAATACTATCGTAATACTACAGGAATCAGAGCGGAATAAAATTAGTGTGTTCTTCAACACATGGGAAAACAGCTATAAATGAGAACCATGTATGTCCTGGAAGGACTTTTGTCATAAAGTATAAAACATCAACACTCAGGGTCAGTTAAAGAAAGTCTTAAGATCTGGGTAGGATTAGATTGGAGAGAAATCCGAGTCAAGCATTTGTGAAGAAACTACCAATTTATACTTAGCTATTTTTGCTAATCTTGTTTTTATAATCATATCTCTGAGAACATGTGGGTGTTTAGAAAATAGTGATAACTACATGTGACCACTTATCGGGTGGCAGTAGAGTCCAATTGGGAAAAAATACCCCAGAAGAAGTTAAAACTGAGCTGAAGGCCTGCCTTGCAAATCTAGCCAATCAAATGATTGTAGACATCACACCTGTCTTCCCTAAGCCAAACCTGAGAAAAAATAAGATATCGAAGCAGCTTCACGCAGGGGATACAATTGGAGCCATGCTACCTATGGAACAAAATACTAGCCTCTTAGCATTACGTTCAAGATTATATATAATCTGACTCCAAATACCTTTCAGCTTCCTCTCTGTCTCACCATGTCTCTCATCACTGCAGGAACACTGTTCTTTCTCTTTCTCTTGAGTGAGCCACACACTTCAGGGAGCCAGAGCCTCAGCCCATTAAGTTCCCTCCTCCTGGACTGGCCTGAAATGCTCTGCTTCTTTTCTTTGCTTGTCAAGATCACTCTCCCTGCTCCAGGCCCAATCAAATACCACTTCAGCCAGAAATTATCCATCCTTTCCATACCTGTAGGTTTTATACCTGCCTTCATTTCATGCTTATTTTATTCAGCCTTACATTTTTGCTGGCTGTTTGTTTCTCTCCCCTAACGGATTCATCTGCGTGCACCTCTGATGCCAGCCAAATGAGTTCATACAATAGGCACTTAATAAGTATTTGCTGCATTTAGTCAAGTATAATCTGCCGTATGAATATTAAAATGTTTGATACAGGCCATGTGTACAACCAGATTTTCCAGACAAAATATATGAAGAAATATGACCTTGGGACAGAATATTTGAAATTGAACTGATACTACAAGACCCAGGTTGTGAAGCTACTGTAATCCATAATAGTAGCGAACATTTTGGGGTATTTGCTTCATTCTAGGTATTACACTAAGTTCTTTCCATATAATATCCCATTTGATCATCCCAACACAAGGAAGTGGGCCTCATAGCAGGCACTGGTGTCTTTTGTAACAACTTCCTTTGTTCTGACAATTTTTCTCCAACTCTTATTGGTATTCTGTAGTGTTTGATGATTTTCCTATTCCTGGGGAACCTCTAAAATGTATCAACTCTTAGGAGAATGGACTTCTCCTAAGTAAAATAGTCATGCAGGGGAAGGAATGGTGATAGGACCTCAATTAGAGAAAATCTCATGGAAGAGATTAGTCCTGCTTTAGCAAATATTTATGAGCACACACTATGTGGCAAAGTACTTAGTAAACACTGGGGACGGAAAACAGAGATGCTGCCTAACCACATGCACGGGAGTTTAACCGCAAAAACAGACATTAATGAAATAATCACACACATACATAATTACAGCCCATGATGAGGGCAGGTGCTGTGAAGGAAATGTATAGACAGCCATGAGCATATCTAAGCTAGCCTAGTGAGGGAGGCGCCAGTCAAGGAAGGTTTCTCAGAGATCCGGAAAACCAATAGACGGTAGCCAGGGCAGTGATTCTCCAAGCGTGGTTCTAGGACTAGCAGGATCAGCATCACCTGGGGACTTGTTAGAATTGCACATGATCAGGTCCCACCTCAGGCCTACAGTATCAGAAATTCTCAGGAGTGGCACCCAGTATTGTGGTATTTTAACAAACCCACCAGACAACTGTGATAGACCCTCAAGTTTGAAAAACACTATACCAGCAGATGAGATGAGCTGGGGATGGGGCTGAGGCAGAGCATTTCAGCTACAAGAAGTCATAACTACAAGAAGCAGTACGGTGAGTCCCCAAGGCTGGGAGGAACACAGTGAGCACGTGGTGCTGCCAGGAGGCCAGTGCAGAGAGCCAGAGGAAAGCGGGGTGAGGCAAAGCTGGGAAACGTACTCGTCAGATGGCTTCAGGGTTGGTGGTAAGATTCTGCCCCCTGTACTGAGAGCTGTGGAAAGTCACTGAAGAGTTTCAAGCAGGAGTGTGATAGGATCATTTTAAAAGCATCCCCCTGACCCCGACATAGAAAACTGATGGAGGTGAGTGGATGTGAAGAGATTCATCTGGAGATGACTTCAGTCCTCTGATCTGAAAAATCATTGAACGGAGGGATAGGACATGAAAACAGAGGGAAGTGATATATATAGAGAGGGTGACAGTGAAAGGGTATGGCAATATTTGGAAATGGGGACGGAACCTAGATTTCTGGCTTATGAAACCAGATCGATGGCAGTGGTCCCAGTCACTGACATACAGAAGGTGGAGGTCATGGGTTTCATTTGGATCATATGGATGTTGAGGTATAACCTAGACCCTGGCAGAATTTTCACTGATGAAAGCCACAGAAAAAAAAATTATTCTCGAAGGGGAGATATGGTGACCACTGAGCCAACAAATGGAGATGGAAGGGAGTTTTTTGTTGTTTGTTTGCCTGTTTTATCATCCATCCATCCATCCATCCATCCATCCATTCTACCTATTACACCCTTCTAAGAACATGGAAGCATTTGAACAACAGAGGAGGAAGATTGGTAGATAGGATGAGAACCAGCTATGGCAGATCTTGATTTCCAAGCTAATGGTGTTGGATCACCATTGAAGGTAGTCAGAGTAACATACGGCAGAGGTATGTTTCAGAAGGGTCGTCTAGCAGTGTTGTACACAGGCTTAGAAACTAGAAGGAGGAAGACCATCACAGTAGACTCTAAGAATGCAAAAGGACTCTCATTCTTTCTAATTGTAATATAAGGTTAGCATTTGGGAACGACTAGCACATTCACATACATCTATTCATTATATTCCCTCCATGTGGCTATGTATCTTTAACCTGTATAGCCATACAGTAGGCAAATAGGACAAGATAAACTTTGAGAGTGTGGAATCTAGGTCTTTTTCTCCCTTTTAGTTTTCTAGAACCAAGCAGGGGTTAGGTATTTTAACAGATGCTAATGTTAATTAGAAGTGAAAGACCTACGCTTAGTAGGCACTCGAGATCTATTAAATTGAATTGGATTGACACCAGTGGTGTCTTGAAAGAAGATGCAGCACAACACTGGACTTCTCAAGGAGAAAGGGCTGAGCCATGGGGGCCTTGCATGAGAATTAGGACCTTGGTGACCCCCATCTGTTCCTCCTTTCCTCTCTCCCTCCCCCACCGCTGCCATGGTGACATGTCTGGAATCACAGTAAGCCTTATACCCCAGAGAAAACAATACTCTGTTTGAATGGTCTAAGTTGGCCTCTAAGCTCTCGATCTGCAGGCCCCATCCCCCACAATCAGGGGATTCTTACAAAAGGCAGCTTTTTACCAGAGGGTCGGCCGCACTGCTGCTCATCGATTTCAGCCCATTTTATCCCTCGGCACTTTCACTTGTTTGTTTTTGAACTCACACCACAGCCTCGATGCTGCAGGTCTCATTTTGGCGTGAAGTTACTGATGTGACCGTCTGCATCCCCTCTGCTCAGCCCCTCAGAGCACCCTGCTTCTTTCTTTTTTGTGTCTTGTCACTGCTGTTGACTCACCAGGCTGGGCTGTTGGAGCTAAACTGAATTAGTAACAATGCAATCAACATGTCTATTTTTATCTTTGCACCCTCTCCACGCGCCCCCCCCCCCCCCCCCCCGCCCTTTCCTCCCCTTCTGACTGACTCACCATTTCTAGGTCTCAGAGCTTGGCAGTCTTAAAAGAATTATATTGGAGCTGGGGTGACTGTATGCACAGATGTGGTATTTCTACCATTCAACACAATGAGTGTTTTATTTTTTTTCTTGGTAGCGCAAGGGTTCAAGCGTTAGAAGTATTATTTATTATGCTCATCGTCGTCCATATTGTTGCTGTGTTACTGCTCAAGCTGGTGTTTATCTCCTGAGGTCTAAGATGAATTGTAGGCAAGGCAGGAGGCAGGGAGCCGGGATCTGATTTCCGAAACTCGTCTTCAGAGGAAACTTCAGTTGCGAACTAAAACTTTTAACTTTGTCCCAGTTGAATTCTGGAAGCCAGAACTGGAATCTATATAAAGTATATACTAAACACAAAGTAGTAGTAGTAGTAGTACCTTTAAAAAATGCACCCTAGGCCTCTGCATGCTGATCATTTTATTAATTTTATAATTTATGGAGATAGATCTGTTAAGAACCTGGGCTTTTGGAGCCCAGATTTGAATTCCTTTCTGCCAGTTATTATCTGTAATCTTGAGAAAATTACTTAATTTCTTTATGTCATTTCTTTTATAAAATAGAGACGTTTACCTCTCATGCAAATGTCATAGTCCATATCTCATACAATTGTTTTAAGGATTAAGTAAGCTAGTATTTATAAAGCACTTCAAAGTGTCTAGCACATAATAAGCTCTCAATGAATGTAGGCCATTATTATTCAGCAGGCCATATTTACCTGTTATAAGAGAAATGATTCATTCCTGAAAACAGTTTCTTTTCGCAAGCACAGTACACTTCAGGATCTTACCTCCCCTTATTCTTGAATTTACAAACCATCCATGTTATGGACACTAAGTGGACACCGAGTTCCAGAACAGACCTATTTGTCTTTCATTCATAAGTCGAGCTTTCTAGCTTCCTCGTCTGCCTTTTGCATAGCCAGAATTTTAGTTTCTCATCAAAATTAGGTTTTGACTCTCATGTGGTCTAAATCCAAGTACACTTACTTTTCTTCTCCAGATAATTATATTTTACATAGAGTGACTTTTCCTTGGCTTATCTAATGCTGCCTCATTAGACTCTAAACCCTAATGATACTCTTTCATTTCTATAGCACAGCCATGGAAATAGCACATAAAACTCTCTGTAGAAAATTCCCTTTGTCTTCCATCACCCAGGTTCCTCCAGCCCTACGCTCTTTACTGGGTGTGGGAAGGAAGAGCAGTTGCTGGACTATTTTGGCAAGAATCCAAAGGGAGGGTCACAAAGCTCAGATGCAGGTAGGATTTGGAAGGTCCCCAGAAAACTCCCAGCCACTGTGTGCCCCGGAAACTACATTATCAGCATTGTCTACCAAGTCTTGGTGGGGCAGGGGGGTGTTACCCACCTTTCAGCTATCAGAGCTGTACCAAAAATTATTTGAACCACACAGTTCATTGCAGTTTGTTCATATCTATACAGCAGCCACAAATCAAGAGAAACTTGGGCACAGATGTGTGGGAAGCAGTGCTGGGAGTTTTGAAATGGTCTCCTGTGACAGGAAACCCTCTCGGGATAGCTTCCAAAGCCTGAGGGAATTAAACACACTCAAGTCACCTTCAGCATGATGAGGTGCGCAGGGATAACTAGTTGGCTCTTTTTTGTTTTAATCAGTATCTTTAGCCAGCTAATAGTTACATAACTTGAGATCACAGAGTTCTGTAAGGCATAGGCCTTATGTTATAGAAAGCATCATCGCCATCCTGATTTCTGCTCTCCAAAGCTTTACAAATTTTTAACTACTTCTTCTAGTATGAATATGTGCTTCTAAATAACATGTTTCTGCAGTTATCTCTTGATTATTATGTTTTAGATACTACCTATCTACTTCCTACCATGGAAAAGGGAGACCTACCCACAGTTCTCTTTCTGCCTCTCAGATACGCTTCCTCTTCCTCCATCTTCCTAATTATTGATATATCACAACTTTTGGTGAAATCATAATTCTGTGTGTGTGTGTGCGTGTGTGTGTGTGTATAATATAGCTAGATAAATAGTGTTTATATCCAAGCCACATGTTGGACTTTGATGACATTTCTGTTGCCACTTTTGCTTTTTCTGCAGTTACTGGCTCTGTTTCCTTGTTTCCTTGCTCAGTTTTTTGTGGTCCTGTCCTGAAATCATTCACAGAATCTTCATCAGAACAGTGACTCTTCTCTCGATACGTTTGCAAACATCAGGTAATCAGTTCGTTTCTCTTTCTTCCTGGGATTCTTCCTCCTGGAGTCCTGCATCCTTTGGTCCCTATCTAGATGGCTGCAGAGCTGGCACCCTGAGCCTTTGCTTCACTTTGATCCTGGGGGGACCTGGTTCATGGATTCCAAGTCTTCTCTGGCTAGGTGTAGCCCCTGTTTCAATGGAATGTATTCTCTGATCACTGCCTGAGAAAGGATACATGAGAAGTAAAATTCGGGGCCTTGCATGTATGAAAATAGCTTTATTCTGCTCACATGTCTGACCAGATAGAGGATTCTAGGCTGTAAATAACTTTCAGGAGGAATTTTGAAGCACTTCATGCATTTTCTTCTTGCTTCCAAGGTTGCCACCAAAAAGTTCACTGCCATTCTAATTCCCACTTTTGGAAACGTTTAGGATCTCCTTTATTTTTAGCTTTCTGAAATTTTACAGTGATGTTCCCTACTGTGGCCCTTTGTGCACCCATTGTTCAGGGAATTTTCTGGGCCTTTCTATCTGAAAGTTCATGTCCTTCAGTTCTGTGAAAGTTTCTTTTATGATTTCATTGATAATTTTATGATGTTCTCTACTCTCTTTTTTCTTCTCTGTTTCTATAACTCCCGTTATTTGGATCTTGTACCTTTTGGACTGAATCCCTATTTTCTTATCTTTTTCTTTTCCATTTTTCATATTTCCTACTCTTGTTCTATTTTTGAAAGATGTTTTTAACCCAACCTTCCCACCCTTTAATATTATTCCTATTACTGTATTTCTAATTTATGAGTTTTATTTTAATTTTCTAAATGTTTATTTTTATGCCATCCTATTCTTTTTTTTTTTTTTTGCCATCCTATTCTTAACTCATAGGTTCTCCCTTTTTTTACTTTTCTGAGAATATGTTAAAGATTTTTAACAATGTTCTATTGCTTTTGTTTTCTACTTTGTCTCTTCCATTTATTTATTTATTCAGAGTCTGCATTTTATTAGAGGCTTTCCTCAAATGTGTGGTAATCCTTGACTGTACATTCATTGTGAAGAGTATGATACTAACAACCTATCTTAGAGCCCTGTGTTTTCACAAGGACTCTCAAGTGGCGGTGATTGAGCTGAAGCCCAGCTGTGGGGAATCCAAGATCTGTTAGTCATTCCTCATAGGCTGGTTAATTTCCCTAGATAGGAGTCTACTGGGCTTCTGTCTAGAAGTTGTAAGACTGGCTGCCAGTGGCTGCCAGTGTTCTTGAAGCCAAGTGCCAGACAGGTTTGGAGTGAGGTAAGATTATCCCACCACTGAATTGTAGATTTCCACTTAATTCCCATTTCTGTTACAGCACTCCCAACTTCAGCTGCGCTTTGTGTCCCTGTGCCGGAACTCTCTGTTTCTACTTTTTCAAAGAGTAAAACCACCAACCCTTTTAGGGTGGAGAGGGAACAGTAGGATGGCCATGTACTATGCACAGAATGAGGGATGAGGGAGAAGGTCTCAGAGTCTACAACTTCTGGTACAGAAATTCAACCAATCATCCTGTTTGTTAGTTCCATGTGCACCTTCATCATCAGAGGTACCTAGTGCCTCCAATTCCTAGGCTCTTTAAGATTTTCTTTTTTTGAGACAGAGTCTTGCTCTGGTGGATAGAGTACAGTAACACAACCACTGCAGCCTTGACCTGGGTTCAAGTGATCTTGCCTCAGCCTTCTGAGTAGCTAGGACTACGGATGCATGCCACCACACCCAGCTAGTTTTGTAATTTTTTGTAGAGACAGTGTCTAGCTCTGTTGCCAGGCTAGTCTCTAACTCCTGGTGATCCTCCCTTCTCAACCTCCCAAAGTGTTAGGATTATAGGTGTGAGCCACCACACCTGGCACCTCTTCAAGATTGTTAACATACATTAGCTAACTTCTCCTTGGCTTTCCCCCACTGAACGTTTTAATTTCAGCTTTTCCTGCTCTACTGAATTAAGTTACCACACATTCATCCGCTTTCTAGTTCCCAAAATTATGTTAACACTTCATATATGTTTTTGTCTCCTCTCTGACACTGTTTTAATATAGAGTTTTGCTTTTCAGAAAATTCTGTCTTTTGTCATTTTTGTGGAATGTGAGAGGTAAAGTAGAAAAGAAATGGAGATAATCATGTATTCAGTCCACAATGTTTAACTGCAATCTATGATCTGACCCTTTATTTCTAAGAAATACCTTCACCGTCTATGTGCATCAAAATAAAATTGTCAGGTTACTTGGCAAGTCCTTCATTCTGGAGTATTTCCACTTGGAGCTTCCATAGTAATGTGGGTCTGCTTCAGAATTAAGAAATGCAATGCGATTCTAGAACTATCCCAGGAAACCTAAGTCAGGTTTCCCTGGTTCACCAGCAAGTAGTCTAAAATTCACAGAAGATCAGAACCAACCAATTCCCTGGATTCTGACCTGAGATCCAGACCCTAAGTCCAGAGCAGCCTAAGTAACTAATACTATCCAAGCCATGGGCTGAAGAGACCAGCCCACACTCAGCCCCTTGTCCAAGGCTTTTCTAGACTGTGTGCACTCTGGAAACACAGGATGATGGAGGCCCTTAGGTAAATTAAATTTAGGTTCAAATTCCAGCTCTGCCCTGTAATAGGGTATCAGTTCAGATTGCTTTGTCTATATGTTAGAAGCACTCCATAACAGTGGCGTAAGTTTTAAAAAGTTTCATTTTCCTCATGTAATAAGAAGCCAGACATAGGCAGATGAGAGGAAATGTAACTGATGTGCAATGTCAGTTATTTCATATCTCCTTCTGTCTTCCTACCCAGTGCATGGCTTTTATCCTCATGCTTATTATCTCAAGGTCATAGAATGACATCTTCATTACTGACCTTACATCTGCACTCCAGGCCAGAGGAAAATGAAGAAAGCAACAGAAGAAAAGGGCAGAGCCAGTCACAAATTCCCATTGGCCAAAACTGTGTTACACAGCCACCCCTAGCTGCAAGGGAGGCAGGAAAATCCCTCCTCAATTACAATCAGGATTCTAATGAAGAGAAGGAATATTAGCTAGGCAGCCAGTGGTGTCTACCACACTAGGCAAAAAAAATTTTAATTCACTTGATTTTTATAACCCTAACTATAAAGTGAGAATAAAAAACCTATCTCATAGAGTTGCAGAGAAGAATAAAGGGGAAAATATTTAGAAGATGCATACCTGACACATAATGTGCCCTCCATAAATGTTAGTTTCCTTCTCTGGGATCCTTCTATGATCACTCACAGATCCCTCTGTGGTCTGATTTCTGAACACACCAAAATATCATATGCTGTGAAGACCTGTACAGATATATGTTACTTGATAAAAATTAATTTTGGGCCAGGCATGATGTTTCATGCCTGTAATTCCAACACTTTGGGAGGCCGAGATGAGAGGATCACTTGAGGCCAGAAATTTGAGATCAGCCTGGGCAACATAGCTAGACCCTGACTCTAAAAAAATTTAAAAAGTAGCTGGGTGTGGTGGTGTGCCTATAGTGCCAGCTACTCAGGAGGCTGAGGCCAGAGTATCACTTGAGCCCAGGAGTTTGAGGCTGCAGTGAGCTATGATGGGGCCACTGCACTCCAGCCTGGGTGACAGAGCCAGACTCTGTCTCTAAAAAAAAAAAAAAATAGCCAGGTGCGGTGGCTCAAGCCTGTAATCCCAGCACTTTGGGAGGCCGAGATGGGCGGATCACAAAGTCAGGAGATTGAGACCATCCTAGCTAATCCGGTGAAACCCCGTCTCTACTAAAAAATACAAAAAACCAGCCGGGCGAGGTGGCAGGCGCCTGTAGTCCCAGCTACTCGGGAGGCTGAGGCAGGAGAATGGCGTGAACCCACGAGGTGGAGCTTGTAGTGAGCTGAGATCCAGCCACTGCACCCCAGCCTGGGTGACAGAGCAAGACTCCGTCTCAAAAAAAAAAAAAAAATCAATTTTGGTTTACACATTGCATGACACCTCTTGGCAAAGCATCAGTAAAAATGAAATTTGGAAATCACAAGTCAAAAAAATGTATTTTTAGCTAGAATGTCTGAATATAAGACTATAAAGATGATTTTACAGTCCATGTCTTTATTCCGCCTCCCTTTATAACTATCCACCCACCAACCTCTCTTTACTAAACTCTTCTCTTGATCCCTTGAGAGATTCCTCCATTTGTGTTTACCATTATTCATCTACAAAGCTTTATTATGCAGTTACTGGAGCATCTGTGTGTGTGTGTGTGTGTGTGTGTACGTGCAGGTGTAAATGTGCATTTCTTTAATCAGCCCAGCCACTGACCATCCCTATGCTTTCTTCACACAGCAAACCAGGTGGGAGTCAGGAAGGCGGGGGCTCACATGTGGGACGGGTTGTGGCCAGCCAAGCCTGCAACTGAGGGTTTATGAAAACAACAATGCTCTGTTAGAGTTTGGGTCTCAGAGGGTGAGAACACATATGGTTTCCGTGGTTTTGGTCCACAGAGTTTTCCTGCTGGTACCTACGATGAACTGTTTTCCATCCTGCCTTGTTTCCCACCCCATGCCCCATGACTGACGTGTGCCAGTGCACAATCTGGCAGAGGGTGGGGACCAGGGTCACATCTCCACAAGCTACATTGGAAGGGGTCTTTGTTTTCTCTCTAGCAAAATAAGCATGGGTAACAGAGGGTAGAGATTTGGTGCTGTGGCTGCTTCTGTACGGTGAAAAAATAAACAATATTCCAATCCCGTGTAAGCCAGGCTGCCTCCTAAAATCAGCGACTAAGAGCACATCCTCTCAAGATAAATACAGAAGGGAAAGAAACCTCTCCTTCCCATTTAAAAATGTTTCCCTTCTCCCGTGGCCCTTGTGTAGCTAGTCTTTGCCTACATTAAGTTCTGGCTGTCTGTGTAGAAATCAAATGCCACAGTCCAAAGGAGAAGCTCTTTCACAGGGAAAACAAAAGGCAGCTGTCAGTTTAATCCCAAGCTCCCTGATAACATTCCAGCAGTGTTCCTTTTTCTGGAGATGAAATAAGAACCCTGGCAGGCCCTTTTGACTGGTCACATAAATCATTTGTAGTAATTGCTCTGAGAAAGGAGAGCCTCTCAGGCTCTGCAGAGTGAGCGGGGGAGTCACACACCAACATTCTCTCTCTCATAACACACATACATGCACACTCGCATACACACCCTGTGCCACTGCCACTAGCTGGTCTCACACACGTGTACACACACACACACGCACACCCCTCGTCTCAGGGATCGCTGAGAGGAGTTGCTCACACTGGGGTAAGCTCAGTGAGCCATTTATATTTTTCAAAAGCATAATATGGAATATCATAAACAGCTTATGTTTCCTTCTCTTTGAGATTGAGGCCGTGTAAATTGTTCTGAGTACAGTTTGGGAGGGCATATTGGGAGAATTGACAGGAAACGTGGGAGGAAGAGAACACAAGGGGAATGGCAGTGACTGGCTTTGTTAGGCTTATCCATTGCTGTGTATCCTATAATGTGTCACCTGCTTCCTCCTTTTTGCCTTTTCTGGTGAGAACTGAGATGTGGTCATAAAAATCCCCCATCCTGTGATCTGGGAGTTGCTGCTGAGGCTTGGCAGTTCACTAAGGACCGAACTCTGAAAAGCCACAAAGCTATAATATCCCTTCCCCTCTGTGGCCAATAAAGCTGGTGATAATCAAATAACAGGGCTTAGAAGTGGTATGGGGCCTGCAGCGGTTGGCCACAGGCCGGTGATATACACCCTTCACTTTTAGGCTGATGTGTGTTCATTGAAAATATTGAGGCCACCAGTGATGTTGGTGGGGGGCTCCCCCAGGCACACACAGCTGTTTGAAGAATGAATGGATGGCTGAATGAATACATGAATGGATAGATGGATGAATGAATGATGGATAAGTTGAGCTCACTGTTGTGTTATGAAAATAGCTGGAAAAGTCAGAAAAATTGGATAGCTTCTCTGACAGATGAATGCCTGGTCCCTCTCCACACACTGCAAGTTATAGCTGTTCTCAGCACTGTGCCTGTGGATAGAGAAGAGAAAGTGAAGGAAAGGAAGAGCCAAATATGAATGGAGGAGTGTACCTTTCCTCACTCTACTCTTCAATCCTGATTATCGAACAGCCCTGGCTATGAAACAGTGCTGCCGTTGAACATGCAACTTGCTGAGCTAAAATGCACTGTCATTTTGCTTTGTTTGATAAGAAAATGTATCAAATTTAGAGTGTATCATGTATGGGCTATATGCTTTGTCAAGCTAATAATTGGAGTGTATCGTGTATGGGCTATTAGCTTTGTCAAGCTAATAATAAAGTCAACCTTCTTTATTTCTTTCCCAATTTATTTGAAACCACTGATTTAACTTCAAAAGGAGAGCAAACTAGGGTTGGCAAAGAACTGTGTTCCTCACAGTGTAGCTCAGGTGTAAAAGCAGTGTGCTTTCCACCACAAGGCTCTTCTGCCACTGAGGCACGGAGTGTTTTAGGGGAAATGTATGCTCCCTTGAGGTATCCCACGGAGTCTGAGCTCAGGCCATCCTTGGTTGGATCTTTCTCCCATCTGCCCCACCCCTAGCGCTGGATGTAATTTATCATTCCTCTTTTGGCTGCCAAGCCAGTTGTTACAGGCCAGCATGTGTAGGTGTACTGAAACAAAGATGGCTCCTGCATATGGCTAAACAAGTGCAGGGTTTAAGATAATTCCGAATCGAGGCTTTCAGATATGGGTTAGTAGATTTTTGCTTTAATCTATAAGGTCCACTTAGGTTGGAGTTCTAAACTCAGACAAAAAAACAAGTAATAATAATGTATATGCATATGATACTTCACAGTTTGCAAAGCAGCTTTCCGAATGGCAAGTCTTGTCAGTTGTTATTTTTAAGCTGAAGAAACCAAAGTTTAGAGAACGATAAATGGCTTATTTAGGGTCCTAGAGCCAACAAGTGGCAGAAACTGGACTAGAAGCCAGGTGATGACACAGCTAATTTAGTTTGCCACTGAACGTATATTGTCTCTTTAAATTACTGTGGTGAATTTTAACAAATTCCTTTTTACATAAGCCTAAAAAGCCTGTTTATTAGAAATTTAAAGAAATATGCACCTGATGTGTTTTTAAAATCATGCATAATCCTGCCATTCAAGGTGATCTCTCTGTATCATTTGGAAGTGATGCATACTAGTTATTTTCTATGCATATGAGACAAATATAATGTCTTGATTTAGACAACATTAATCCAAAAGCATTTGGTTTTGTATCCTACTTTTTTTCACTTATATTATTGAGGGTTTTGGTCATTTAACATTCTTTATAAAACTTGACTTTTAATGCCTACATAATTTTTTCCCATAAATTATTTAAAATTTAATCTGTCACCTATTGTTGAACATTTTAGTTGTTTACCTTTTGTTGTTTACGAACATCCTTTTAAACCTATCTTCAATGGAGTTTCTGATTGTTTTCATAGTGTAGATTCTTAAAAGAGCAATTGCTGGGTTGGAAGTTATGAACTAGGATCTTAACGTGTGTTGTATAATTGGTTTCCAGAAAGATCTTATCAATTTATACTTGCCTACTGAATGAGCTCTCTTACCACATCTTTTCCGGCTTTAGGAATTGTTATTTTAATTTTTTTTGCAATATAATAGTGAAAAAATATATTTTGTTCTTTTAATTTGCATTTGTATGATCATTAGTGAGACTGAACATCTGTTAAGAATTATTGGCTAAATTATAGTTTTCATTCATAAACTGTCTTCTATTCATGCCTGTTGCCCATTTTGCAAAAATAGGATATACATTTCTTTTTCTAAAAAACTTACATATTATAAATTTGCATTTATGCCAATATTTTGTCATAGCTTTTAATCTGCTTCTTAATTTTTAAGGGTTTTTATGTGCAGTTTAAAAATATATGTAATGAAAACTATTAACCTCTTCCCTTCTAACTTCTAATTATTTTATACTTAGAAAGACTTTATAGCAAAATCATGAAATACTGACTTTTAAAAATGTTTTTGGAGTTCATTTTTTACATTTAGTTATATGCTCTTCAGAAATGTATTTTGTTATAGTTGCAAGGTGCAGATCTTACTTCAGATATCCCCCTTATTCTTGTCTGTTTATTTCATAATCCTTCCTTTCTCCATATTTTTAACAGATAATGAATTCTTAAGATCTCCTTCTGGACCGTCATTCTCTTGCATTGACCTATTGGTTTTTCCACCACTCGCATAGTATTCCATTATTGTGGTTTTACAGTAGGTTCTAACATCTCATATTGCCTTCTTTAGCTTCCTTAGCTTCTCCTCCCAGTTTATTTTTCCAGAATAACTATAAAAAATTTTATTAAATCCCTAAATGAATCCCTCTGGAATGCTGATTTGAATTATATTAAATCTATAGAATGGTCTGGGAAGAGTTGACTTCTTCACAATATGCAGTCTCTTCATTCAAGAATAAGAAATATATCTCCATTCACTTAAGTCTTTTTTAAAGATTCTCTAATTTTCTTCATGTAGTTTCTATTCATTTCCTATTAAGGTTATTCTTGGGTAACTCAAGTGTTTAATTATTTCTGTTTCTGAAATCATTGCAAAGTGGCATTTTTAAAAAGAGGGTCTTGATTAGCTAAATTGGGGTTAGACTATGAGAAAACCCAGCAAAACCTGACAAGCTAGAAGTCATTAGTAATTAAATAATTTCTATCTGAAAACTAATTGGATTAAATTAACCCATTTTAAGGTATTATTTCTCAGACAAGAAATGTCCATCTTCTATTTCTGTGTCACCGTCAGTGACTATTCCTAATAATATACCACTTTTAGTCATTGCACAAACAGGAGATAAATGAAATTCATGCCTATAATAAATTCTTTTTGTTGTTGTTGTTGTTGTTGTAGTTGTTTTGAGATGGAGTTTCCCTCTTGTTGCCCAGGCTGGAGTGCAATGACTACATCTTGGCTCATCGCAACCTCCGCCTTCCGGTTATAAATCAAGCAATTCTTCTGCCTCAGCCTCCTGAGTAGCTGGGATTACAGGCCCCTGCCACCAACCTGGCTAATTTTTATATTTTTAGTAGAGATGGGGTTTCGCCATGTTGGCCAGGCTGGTCTTGAACTTCTGACCTCAGGTGATCTGCTTGTCTCAGCCTCCCAAGGTGCTGGGATTACAGGCGTGAGACATCATGCCCAGCATCATTTTTAAATAAATTGCTATTTGTCACTACTAAACAGGACTGTTCTAGACACACTATCCTCTACTTCTAAAGCCACACTTCAGACCTTAGCCCAGTAAAACTTTTCTTTTGATTTCCCAAAACATACATTTTTCCATTACAAATGTGAATAGTGTCCTACTACTTAAGTGTACACATACATATGAGACTATAAGCAGATATAAATTAATATGCTTGTAGAAAGAGGATGTATGATAGAATTTTAGAGTATAAGCAGACCTTAAAAATCAACTAGCCCAAGGCATCTAGTTCTTACTGGGATCCATGAATATATTAAAATTCTTAGTGAGGCTTGGCACAGTGGCTCACACCTGTAATCCCAGCACTTTGGGAGGCCAAAGTGGATGGATCATTTGAGGTCAGGAGTTTGAGACCAGCCTGGCCAACATGGTGAAACCCCGTCTCTACTGAAAATACAAAAATTAGCCAGGCGTGGTGGCAGGTACCTGTAATCCCAGCTACTCTGGAGGCTGAGGCAGGAGAATCGCTTGAACCAGGGAGGCGGAGGTTGCAGTGAGTCAAGATCATACCATTGCACTCCAGCCTGGGTGATGAGAGCAAAACTCTGTCTCCAAAAAAAAAAAAAAAAGTCCTTAGTGAGATCACTTGTGTATGTGTATATCATATCCGCATTTTTCTGAAGGAAGAGTCTATAGCTGAATTTCAAGTGGTTGCCAACTATTTAAGACCCTAAAAAGAACTGAAAATGACTGAACTTCTGCAACCTTCTCACTCATCAGATGAGAAGACTGAGGTCCAAAGTGCTGAGGAGACACACCTTTGGGCACACAGCTCTTCAGGGGCAGAGCCAAGGCAGGAAGTTGGGTCTGCTGATCCCCAGCTTTTTCTGTAATACCTCTCTGCACACTACATGTGAAGATCATATCAGATCTCTGCATCCCCGGTGTGCCTGCATGATGTGAGCTGGGTGTATTGAACTAGTGTGGAATTTGGAACCAAGACCCCACATTGAGATTTAGCTCTGGACTCAACAGTTGTGTGACCTTGGGCAAGATCTTCACCTCTGACCTCAGTTTCCTCTTCTATGAAATTGAGTTGCAGGAGTAAAACTGATCTCACAGGCTTTAAAAGAGGATATAATGAGGTGATGTGTGTAGTGCATACATAGCCAGGCACTTTATAAACTGTAAAGCGCTGTGTGGTTTTATTATTTTCATAATGCCTCTGGGAGAATTGGGGTAACAGAAGCACAGTGTGCATATGTGGCAGCATTAGTAACTTTCAGCTGCCACCCTGCGTACACCAGACATCTCATCCTTCACCAGAGCCAGGCTCCCTGTGCTAATTAGCCGTCTCCCCTGTTTTCCTAGCAAACATGATCATTAACTTACACATCTCCCAAACACCTGCTGACAGAAGTTCTCTATGATCCTATGCCCAAGAAAAAGAACGTGCAACTCTTAGAACTTCATAACAGGGGTTCTGTTTTTGTTTTGTTGTGCTGTATAAAAATCTTTTTTTCCAAAAATGGTAATCTGTAACATTTGAAGGTTTATGATAAACTATGATTTTTAAAAAATTCTTTTAAATCTTCTATCCAGCAGCACTGCATTTCATTTTATTATATGTGTGTGTGTGTGTATATATATTTTATTTATTTATTTATTTATTTATTTTGGAGACAGGGTCTCACGCTATTGCCCAGACTGGCGTGCAGTGGCATGATCTTGGCTCACTGCAGCCTCTGCCTCTCAGGCTCAAGCGAGTCTCCCGTCTCATAGGACTACATGTGTGAGCCACTGTGCCCAGCCACTGCATTTTAAATTGGCCCAAAAACCTCATGGGTTCACCAGTTCCTGTTATTAAACATCTTGGAAGAGCCACAAATCCGGATATTGGAGAGGGTAACATTTATAAAGAGAAATAGTTATACCATTTCTCAGCACCATAATATATAATCACTTAACACTGTTTGCTATAGAGTAAAATTAGGTATAAGATATTTTTGTCTTTTAGGTAATAATACCTCTTACATTTGGAACATGCTGCTCAGTTTCCGAAGCACTTTAAATATATTATATTTAATGTGTAAATACACATCTTATTTAATCCTCTCAACAGTCCTGTTAAGAAGGAATGGTTATCTTCATTTTTTAAATGAAGGAATGGAGGTTAACTGGCTGGAGGCCCACACTTAACTGTCAGCACGGCCCGGACTTGACCCCACTCTACCATCCATCCATCTCTCACAGGCTGCAAGGCAGCCTGGCCAGGAAGGTTGTGCCGCTGCAGGGGCACTCAAGAAAGCCTGCTCCTACAACAAACAATTGTCCTCGTTTTGATTTGTGTTTTTTTAAGAAATAGGGATTGTTCGTAACCTTTGTGATTTTATTATTCCAATATTTACGATAGAGGAAAATATAGAGAAGAATTCAGAGATTGAGTGAACAAGGGGAAAAGCAGTAAGCCAAAGGTAAGGTGATGGCAGCAAGCTCATGGGAAAACATTGAACAGATGCAACTGGATAGGAAGCGTAGGAAGCCAAGGAGAGAGAAAAGGAACACAGTGATAGATCCTAACCCTGCTGCAGCCAGACACTCCAGGGAGAGGTGCACATTGGAAGATGTATATAGTCTTCCAGGAGGCAGTTCTAGCCAACTTAAGAACCAACCAGCGCCATCCCAGATGTCCCCAGTTATCGGATATCTCCAGGCTCTCCAGCCTGCTCTCTGTCTACCCCATTCAGTAAGCAACTGGATCCCAGTGGAGCTGGAGAGTTAGAGTTCTCCCCCTCACTAGGCTCCGGGGTTTAGAAGTAGTCTGTTGCAGATCAGAGCCTAAGGGTCAAAACCCTATAGCCAAAGAGAACCCTTGGTATTGAGAAATAATTACAACCTCCCTGAATCATATGCGCAGTCGCATTCTGAAGTAGGCAGTCTGTCTGTCCATCTGGCTCCTTTCTGCTCAGGTCTCTTGGGCATCTGGGGAGCTCAGGCACCCATGGGGAGCCTAGACCTATACAGCAGCCTGCCTTGTACTTAGGAATTAACTTCACAAGACTGTACTCCTGTTTCTCACCTGTTCTTCTCATTGAACAACTTTCCCACCTTAGTCATTCTGTCTGCTGCTGATCTTAAGCACCACTGCTGCCCAGAAGTTGGAAAGACACAAACATGAACAGACACGTGCCCACACGCGCACGCGCGCGCGCACTCATACACACACACCCTATTCCTGCTCTTGTCAATTTAGGTCTCCCTTGAATGCTGACCCAAATCTGAAATTTCTTCTCGGTTTTGCCATCTTCACTAGGATATACATTATAGCTTTCCTTTTGATGGAAAAAGTCCACTGTTTCTCAGCCCATGTTTTATGCTCCTCCCTTCCCCTCCCCTCCTGCCTGCAGGCTTCATCCCTCCCCTCAGCGGTGGTGCAACTGAATCCTGCCCCGTGGGAAGTTTCCTTGTCTTAGGAAAAGGGTTGCCAGTTTTAGAAAACAAACAGAAAAAGGAAACCCAGTTAAATTTGAATTTCAGATGAACAACAAATAATTCTTTAGTATATGTGTATGTTAGTGTAAGTTGTTCATCTGAAATTCAAATTTAACTGGGTGTTCTATATTTTAACTGGCAGCCCTTTTGGGGGCCATGTCAGGCAACTCAGTGTCCTCTCAAGAGGAGATCTTAAGATGGTCACAGCCCTGTGCTAAAAGTGGCCTTTGCCATTGAAACTGGCACATCCCATAGGGAACTCCTAGCTACCCTCAGAAGCCTAGTTATTTCTAAGAAGTAAGCAGATTCCAACTGGATCTGTCAGTCCAATCCAGACATCTGAAGCCCAGCATGCACCAGACCAGATCCCTGACACATCTCCCTACCTGCATAGAGCTGATTCTCAGCATCCACTTGTCATTTTATGTTCTTTCTGCCAGGATTTCCTCCAACTTTGCAGATAAGGGCCAAAAACATCACGGATAGCTCAAACAATTTGCCAGCCTTGTCTCTCCTCAACAGGATTACTGGTTGCAAAATAAATGAAATCAGTGTTGTTTACAACTCATCATCTAAAATTATTATTCATTTTGGGCAAATGGCTGTTTGTAAAGCTAGTCTGCCATATTTTGAGTCATTATCTCTCATTTCTTTCAGAAATTAAAGCTGACTTTGAGTTTTCAAATGAAAACAAATCGGAGGCCTTTCTGATTGTTTTGTCTTGCATGTACAATCTTCCAGTGACGGAGGCCTCCTTCATGGCTAACATCTGAGCAGCAGCTGAAGAGGTGCAGCTCTTTCTGTTCTCCGTCTCTTTTGAAAAATCTCTGTCTGCTCTGTAAAACTTTTAAAACAGAAACTTTATACTTTTCAGTAAATGATGAATTTCTCTTTTTCATCTTCATTTATTCTCATCATCAGTCAATTACTAAGTGCACAGGTATTAGAGACAGCCCCTATACACAGGAATTTATGTCCTGGAAAGGCAAAATCTTTATAAATTTGCCTTTGCTGAGACCACACAAGTAGACTTCTGTGCAACACTCTCTACCTCCTTAAGGAAGACAGGACAGGTAATCATTAAACAATCTAGACATAGAAATGGCCTTCTTCCTGTTCTAACCACTCCTAAATCGCTACACTCATCAACATTTACCAGGGAACATTTAAGAATATTCACTTTGGGTGATGCACGTAACATTTTTTTTAAAGTATGAGTTGTTAAGGTCTGAAAACAACAGCCTGATTCTGCTTTTTACTGAAATGAAAATACGGTTTGTCATAAGTTTAATAATATATTTATATATTCTTTAGTGTTGTGGAAGAATAAATACAATCCCTTACAGTATAGTTTTGTTTCATGCAAAGATTTAAGCTTTTTCCTGATATTATAAATGCTTTGTCTCATATTCCTTTTTTTCTCCTCTTTCCCTGACTTGTTCTGAGGGTAAATACTAAAGTGCATTTGCTTCTGTTTAAATAGGCGTCACGGGGTTCACTGAGAGCCCCTCCTCCAAAATTGAAATTGTAAAGGACTGGAATTGAAATCACCTGCAGCTGTGCCTTGCCCTCCTCACTTGATGTCGGAGGGAATTGGTTGATTCAAAAGTCCAGTCTTGAGTTTCCATAGAACAGAAGATGTAAATCACTTTGACCCGCAGGGAAAGATAAGAATGCATCTCTTTCCTGTCTTCCTTCCCTTCTCTTGCCTTAGTCTCATCCTATTTCTAATTTATAAGCTTCAATGTCAGTTTTCCTTACATGAACCTGATAATGTACTGTCTTATGAGGACAGAAAGAGAATGTAGTTAACTGCCTTCTTTGGATTTTTGAGTTTTCTTTCCACTGCCCAGGGTTTGAAGTATCCATCTATTTTTCCTTAATACACACATGCACAGTACACACTTTAGCTATGAGCATTTGTCTAGTTATGTTTTGACTTCAGTCGTTTCAACCTTGAAAGTAGAATAGCTACCTTTATCATTAGCCAATTCATAGCATTAGGTTGATGTATAGTGTCAGGGTATTTTTCTTTGTAAGAATCACTCCAAGGACGGTTGATCCCAAACAAATAGAAACAGTTATCACTCATAAAAGTGATTTGCTTTAGAAGTTGGTCACTTAATTATGTGTAGCACTTCACAAAAAAATGGCAGTACTCACCTACAAACAATAAAAGTCATGCTTTTCAGTGTTCTCACCCAAGCTTTGAACATAGAGGACCAGAGGTTACAATGAGGCTGGCTAGGGTTGGAATGCTCTTATTAACCATGAAACGGAGAAGCAAGCTCGGGATAGAAACTGAAAACCTTGCCCATAAGTTTAGGCTGCTTTAACTGCCGACACTAATCACTTACAGACCAAGAAATTCAGCTGCATTTAATCTGCTCAGTTCAGGTAAACACATAAACTTATTAGATAAGATACTTAAAATTACAAAATTTAATGGGAAAAGGCCATAAAAGGGCCTGGTAGGACATCAGGATGAGAAAGGAAATGTTTATACATCCCTGTTAAATTGGACAACTTTCCTTATTCTGAAGTACAATACCCAAAGTATTTGCTGTTTTGTTTAATTTTGGAGGTAAGCGTAGGACTACATTTAGAAACTGGCAGAATGTCAGTCTCTGAGGGTTTCTACCTCTGCACTAGGAGGAAGCAGTGTTTTTGTGGAATTGGCCCTGACCTGTTTTACCTCATAGACTGTGAATGATGTGACACACGCGTAAGGGAGATTCCCAGGTAAATTGCATGGGGAGAGCACATCATGACCAGTGATCAGGGCTGGCAACATCTATGGCCTTTGTGATGCCTTGTCTTTCTTTTGCACTTGACAAAACAGTTACCATAGAAGTCGTTGTTGAAGGTGGGCAGGTGTGGTACCTATTCCTGCAGAGTATTGCCTGACAACTTTGGACACTGAACTTTTTGCAGAGTTTAGCTCTGTCTAGGATTATGGACAGAATGTCAGAGATGAAAGGCATTTTGAGGGTCTTTGGTTTGGGTTGAGTTCAACCATTTAAAGATGGTGATATTCAACTGTTTTTGATCTACAAAAATGGCAGTTTCATATGGCTCAACCTAATAGTTACCATTCATTCTAAGCACTTGGCACCAAGGCTCAGAAAGAGTAAGTGATTTTTTTCTTATTGTATTATGAAAGATATTTAAATATAAGAAATGTTGAGGGACTGCTTCTGTGAACTCCAATATACCTGCCACCGAAATTCAATTATCAAGATATTGTCACACTTTCTTGATCAATCTCTTTTTTCTTTCTTTTTCTTTCTTTATTTCCTTTCTTTCTTTCTTTTTTTCTTTCTTTCTTTCCCTTTCTTTCTTTCTTTCTTTCTTTCTTTTTTCTCTTTCTTTCTGTCTCTCTCGCTCTCTCTCTTCTTTCTTTCCTTCCTTTCTTTCTCTTTTCTGAAATACTTTAAAGCAACTCTTACACTTCAGGTCCCTTCACCCCTTCCTTTTTTATGTATACAGATACAATTCTAAAATATGGATATTTTCTTAGGTAATCACAATGCCATTATCACTCTTATCAAAATTCATAGTCATTGCTTCATCTATAAATACACTGTGTCAAAAATGCTTTTTATTGTTGGTTAGGATTCAAACCATTGCATTGTGTGTTACATTGTCAAGTCTTTTTTGGGGGGTGCAGGGGATAGACATGTTTATTTTGTTTATTCGTTTTTCCTCTTGTTGAAGTATCTTTAAAGCAAGTTCCAACCAAACATTGTGTCAATTTACCTCTATATACAGAGTTTGTATTTCTGAAAAAGTGAACTACCCCTCAGTCTGGTCTCTGCCTCTCTATGCTCACATCCAGCCAGCGATGCCCTGGCTGCTCTGTGTCCTTGCTGTGAATGGGAGAACACTCCTTCCCACCAAAGATGTGGTGTTTGGATTAAGCCTCTTACTCTGGAACAGCATACACACTCTTTGCTTTTTAGTATATGCCTTTGACTTGTGGGAAAAAACTGGGCCCATTGTCCAGTGTCCATGGGAATGTGTGTCTTTAGCCATATGACATTATTAGCTTGTACATGATCCTAACTGTGGCCTCTCACCTCACCCTCCTGACCCCACATCCTGTAGCATGAACCTGCTGACATGTTCGTTCAGATGGTCAGGATCACTCCATAACTGGACTCATTAGTTAAATGTCAGCACGTGTATATGTGTGTTT
This sequence comes from Trachypithecus francoisi, assembly GCF_009764315.1. NCBI lineage: Eukaryota > Metazoa > Chordata > Mammalia > Primates > Cercopithecidae > Trachypithecus > Trachypithecus francoisi. The sequence goes on along the minus strand of NW_022681454.1, from coordinate 136,647,065 downwards.
TTATTATGTTTTTATGACTTTAAAATAATGCCAACTTAGGTTGAGATAAACTGTAAAACTGAAGTTTCACATGACATATATAATATTTTGTTCAATTGTAAGAACAAATTGAAGGCTGCAGCCTCAGTAAGCAGTGTCATGTGGGGGGAGCACCTGCTCTGGCCAGGCATGTTGACATCATCACTTTTAGGCCTTACAGCAATCCTGTGAATTATCAGGACCATTTTAAAGATGAGGAAATTGAGTTTAAGGGAAATTAAATAACCTACTTATGGCTCTCTGTGTCCAAGCCCAGTGCTCAGGTACAAAATAAGATCTGGAAAACCTAACTCTGGGTCTTTGTTGTAGTCATCATTCATTCATTCAGTCATTCATTCTTGCTGCATTCCAGCCACTGTGCTTGCTCTTTTGATTTGTGATCATTTTAAAGCATATATATTGTAACCTTTTTGCAATTGCTGGTGTAGAGGGGTAGAACTAGCCTCTATCTCATGGCTCATTATATCATATTAAGTATTTGCTCTAGGTTCTGGCAGGGTGAGCTAAACCATGGCCTGTCCAAATCCATCTTGATCAGTTGGTTGATTTTTCAACACATTCATCTCACTAGATTATTCCCTTTCTTCAGAGGGTAGAGCCACAAGGTTCACACCTATGGAAATCTCTGATAGGGTACTCTAGCCTCGAGGACATTTAAGCACTGTTGTAAAGCCTGGGAAGAGGGTAGTGTATCTTGAAATCCATGTAGGATCTTTGTACCAGCTGGGCTTCATTTCAGAATCTACTGCTGTCATTACAAAATAGCTATTTTCTCTTTACTCTGTGTGCCACATTGCAGCAATTTTCAAAAATATATTAAGCCCCTGCTGTCAATTGGCCCCACACACCCTTGTCAGATATGTGAAGTGTAAAATATCTTCTTTTTTCAAAGTTTCTTCTCTCTCTAAAGCCCTAGTAGATATCAGCAGTTCCTAAAGCCTCATAATAGTCATCATATCTGTAAGCCAGAGATTATAAAGCTTAACGAATCTGATTCAATGTCAGAGACAGATTTTATCCTTTGTTTATAAAAAATTACAGAAAAGGCATTCTAGAAGAAAAAACATGAAGCCCCCACATTTCCATGTCTGATGAAACCTGACCTCAAATTGTCTGCCCAAGAGAGACTAGTTTTCCAGCTTCAAAAAAGAGGTTGCCATGTGCTACCCAAATGCCCTCAATTATTACATATCTGTGCTAAAGAAGATACAGTCACAGTTACAGTGGGGTAAATGGGAAAGTCTGTCTGTGAGAGACAGAAAGAGAGAATGTGTGTATTTACATGTGCATTTGTGTGCACATACATGCGTGGTTACACACCACCCTCTCCTAGAGTAATCGCCACAACAATACGATACTACCGCATGTTGCAAGTGGGGTCAGCTGGAAGCCTCATTCAGGAGGTCAGCTAAAAAGACAGCAGCTTGTTTCCTGCTTGCAGCTTTCAAGACATTGCATCTCTCTCTATGGTAGGGAGATTTGTCAAGCTGATGCCAAGAATGTCTGCCAGTGTTATGGAGAAAAGAATGGAGTCCCTTCCTTACCAGAAATTGTGACTTTTTGAAAATGTCTTCCAGTCCCATAAAAGAACACAAGAACTATGGTGCCTCTAACATTCCCCAGAAGCCCCTATAACAAGATGGATTTGACAGTTTAATAGGAAATTGCCTCCGAATTTTAAACCATTCTAATTTCACCCTTAACACTCACTAAAATGCATTCAGAAACATTTCATGTATAGTATGCATGGCACATAAAGCATGACCCACTCAATTGAATTCAAATTTAGTTGACATCCTTATACTTTTGTTTTTAAAAAACAACAGCCAGAAGTCTACACTTTAAGAGACTTCCAAAGTTACTTGCTTGTTTTCCTCTTCAATAAAATGTCTGTGAAATTCAACATTATGTTAGATTATTGTCGAGTGAGTCTTTTTTTATTACAATTATTAATGAAATTTTGAGTTAGACAGTTTTTCAGCCTTTCCTGAATTTCAGGATGGATTATTGACATGCTGACAGGTATGATGCAAATCTTCCATTGCTTCAACTGTGCCTTCTCACCTAACTCTGCAGCTGCCCTTTCTGATCCCTGGGGAAGAAGCCATATCACTTCAGTCTCAGTCACTGTCTAAGCAGAGATAACTATATTGGTAAGGCACAGTGATATTTGTTTCCTCGAAAACTTCAGCTATTTGGGAGTTTCTAGGTGTCATTGCTACCAATACTTACCTTCTTTCAGAAAAGCAGCCTTCAGGACAGGCAACCTAATGGCACCTGACCCTAGTCTATTAAGCAGTATGAAGACAGACTCAATCTTGGCCAGCTCCACAGAGGAGTAAAGACTGTTGGCAGTGTCATCTGCCTAAACCACAACCAGATGTGCTCTTCCAGCGTGGGACACAGATTTGCCACCTCAAGCTACATTTTAGCCACAACACAGGAGCAGAGAGCTTGGCATTTTCCCAGTAGGAAATCATTTTGAAAACTGAACAAGAGCTCTTCAGACCAAGTAAAAGTCCAAATTTGCAGGCCACCTCAGTAAGTCATAGGAGTTGACATTCTAGAGCATAGGAATTGCTAAGATGGAGATGGAAGCAGTTAAGAATAACAGTGTGCTTAAGCAAAGCCTGGGAGTTGATGTAGAGGCAGGATCAGGACCAGGGTGAGGCCAGTAAGGCACCTGGTGTCCAGTGCACAGTCAGATTGAGAGTGAAGATGATCCTACTGGGACACCAGGCACCCCACTGATGGCCTGGGTTGATTTTACTGATCGAATCAGCTGAGTAGGTGTCTGCCTCCCTCCTCCCCTTTCTACATGTGTCCTTCCGGGGGCTGCATGTCAAGTCAGAGAGAAGAAGAGCCTTCCCAGATAGAACATTGTTCTTTGACCAAAAGTGTGTGATGACTTTGTCTGTTATCTGGCATTCTAAGAGAATATGGTGTTCTGGTTCATCTTATTGAAGTAACTAGAATACTGAACATGAATATTATAATTTTTCAAGCAAAATACATTATATTAAAATGAAGTAAGTACAATGTAATCTTCTTCTGATAATGATTTATAAGTTGCTTAAAGATCATAACAAGCCCGGGGAATCACAGCCATGAATATGGAATACCCATGTAGGACAGTTCCTCAGGTACATGAGAACTTCCTGACAATGAGTTCTGGCTAATGTTAAAAGGTGAGTGGCCAAGGTGTACAGTGCTGTTTGCTTGTTTGTTTTTTCTTTTCCCTTCTAATTAGAAAGTAATGTATTCTCAGTGTACAACCATAATAATATTCTCCTAGGGCTGTGCCTCACAATTGAACACCATTGGAATATTCAAACAACTACCTATACGTGTTTGCTGATCTAACATGAATAAATTACCGAAGAATGTGTTTAATACCCTCTGGAGCTAAAGATCGGTATTTCTGAACTCAGATAGTGTACAAGTTAGGTTCTTTGGTAGAAAGCAGTGGAAATCAACTCAGGTGAACCTAGGCAAAGCTATTAGCCCACAGATTTCAGAATAATGAAGAACCAGGCTTGGAAAAGCCACAGGAATAAAGAAAACTCTAGGGCTTTTTTGGCAGGAATTCGTATTTAGGATTTTAAGATGCCACCACTGAAATGAGTCAATTCCAGCTGTTTTCCATTCTTGCATCCATCTCCTTGAGATTCAAAGATTTGGGAGAGAGTGTACACTTGGCCAATGGGTCATGTGTACACATCTTGGTGATTGGAGAACTAGGTACCTTGCCTTGCAGTTGCACAAAGTCGTTGGAGACCGCTCTCCAAGAGAACTCTGGAATGCTGTTACTAAGAGGGAGAAAGTGCATACTAGCATTAATAAGTGTCCTGGACGGGGAGTTCCCACAGTCACACTGAGTGTTCAGGTCTCTGATGTAAGCAGGTTGGGTTGATGCTCTTTCCAATGAACCTGTAACTCTAAATTTAAGGTAGATGGGCTGGAGGGAGAGGTGGCTCAAGAGCGTAGCACAGTAGGTAGCTCTAATATAAGTAAATGTGTTTCATTTCTTTGGATAAGTAAGAATGGATCTACCAGTGAGGTAATGCCCACCCATCCTCATTAGCATTCTTAAAGAAAACCAGTTCTACCAGAACTAGAATTCTACCATCCAATGCAATATTGTTGTTGTTGGGTTGGCTTTTTTTGTTTTGTTTTGGTTTTTGTTTGTTTGTTTTGGTTTTGGGGGATTTTTTTGTTGTTTTTTTTTTTTTTTTTTGAGTCAGAGTCTCACTCTGTTGCCGAGGCTGGAGTGCACTTGTGTGATCTTGGCTCACTGCACGCTCTGCCTCCTGGGTTCACGCCATTCTCCTGCGTCAGCCTCCTGAATAGCTGGGACTACAGGTGCCCGCCACCTCACCCGGCTAATTTTTTGTATTTTTAGTAGAGATGGGGTTTCATCGTGTTAGCTAGGATGGTCTCGATCTCCTGACCTCGTGATCCACCCGCCTTGGCCTCCCAAAGTGCTGGGATTACAGGCGTGAGCCACTGCACCCGGCCCCCAATGCAATGTTAATAGTGTCAATAGCTTCGAAAAGTCATGTAACAGAGAAAAAGAAGGGCTTTTGGCTTAGTTCCACACTTCATACATTCCATTAGTTTTGTTGCTATCTGGGTAGCTTATAAGCAGCAAGTATATAACATTTTTAATGCTGTATATCTGAAAATACAGAGTGGAACAGAATAGCTATGCCATGGTGGTTAATACACTTTGTCTAATTGTGAGATATATTATTATAGAATATTTGTAACTCAGATCCTTATGAAGATCACAAATTAATATTAAACAAAATTTTTATCCTAAATATTTTTAAACTAAGTTGATATTAAGACATCAGCTTAAATCTCTGTTCCAAAACCATCTATATTGTTTTAAATATGCTATTTGTAAAGGATATCGTTTGCTCATTGTTACAGAAGGAAGTGGAGTAGATGACTTCTCAGATATCTTAGATTTAATCTACTATGAGTCTGAGTCTCAAACCTTTTGTGTGACAATAAAAATGTTTTCATTCTGCTCTCTCCATATATATCCATGAGCTGAATTGCATGCTTGGAATCCAGCACAGTGCCTGAGTCTTAGCAAGTACTCAATAAATGTTCATTGAGTTAAATTGATTTGTTCAATGCAACAAAAATGTGTGTAGCACTGTCTGCATTAAAATTTCTCTAGCCTGCAACATGCATCTGCCCAAATACTCAAAGGATCTAAGTTCAAACAGAGATCCCAGTATATCCAGTGCCATTAACAGATGGAGCCTCCATAATTACCACGTCCACCTGTTTGCAGTGGGCTGTTCTGGGAAGGAACACATTCATCTACAATAACAATGCTGGGGAGCTGGCTGCTAAACATAGCTTGTGTTGGTAAGGAAGCGATACAGAACAACTGGCTAGAATACAATGGGCTGGAAATACTGTAAAATATGCTCAGGGTTCTGGAATAATATTGGTTTTGGAATAATGTGCTTTGTGACCAAATAGCACAATAGTTAACTTTCAGGAGGAACATTTCCCTGTATTATGAGTAAAGCTGCTTTGGCTACCATCTTGAAAAGATAAATAAATGCACTGAAGGGAATTCTTACATATATTATGAAACTTCGTTATATTATATTTAGAGGAAATATATTTATAACCTTATAAGTCAGTGACAGTTTATTTAGATAATGGGTTTATTTATTTATTTATTTATTTATTTTGAGATGGAATCTGGCTCTGTCTCCCATGCTGGAGTGCAGTGGCATGATCTCAGCTCACTCACTGCAACCTCCGCCTCCCAGGTTCGAGCAATTCCCCTGCTTCAGCCTTCCAAGAGTAGCTGGGATTACAGGCGCATGCTACCACACCTGGCTAATTTTTGTATTTTTAGTAGAGATGGGCTTTTGCCATGTTGTCCAGACTGGTCTCAAACTCCTGACCTCAAGTGATCCGCCTGCCTCAGCCTCCCAAAGTGCTGGGATTACAGGCGTGAGCCACCATGCCCAGCGGTGGATGAGATAATGTAAGGATAATGGATTAGAATGTACCTCATATATTTTGAAGATTTATAAGTTAAGTTTCCATTATTATAAAACTTTTAAAGTTCAGTACATATTAAGAGTTTAAAAGATATTTAGACAAAATATCTATCTAAGTTATCTTTAAGCCTAACTTAATATTATATCAGTTTAGTTTTCTATTCAAAAATTCTGTTTGTTGCTAATCTGGTCTCTTTAAATGATATCATCTCCTCTGCAAAACTCCCAGAACAAAAAGAGGACACTATAAAAATTTTCAGGTTTCTGTATGTTTCTGTGAGAATTAAGAGCTGGTTGGCTAAGGAGACTTTAATATAAAGTTACTCAGGTACAGCATTATTCACAATAGCCAAAAGGTAGCAACAATCCAAATGTCCATCAATAGATGAGTGGATAATCAAAATGTGGTATGTACATATGACAGAATGTTATTCAGTCTTCAAAAAAGAATGAATTTCTGATACGTGCTACAACATGGCTGAACCTTGGAGACATTATGTTAAGTAAAATAAGTCAGACACACAAAAAAACACATATTACACAATTCCATGTATATAAGATACCTGAAATGGTAAATTCATAAGACAGAAAGTAGAATAGAGGTTATCAGGTGCAGTCGGGGAAAGATGATGGAAAGTTATTGTTTAATGGATTCAGTTTCTATTTGGAGTGATGAAAAATTCCCAGAAATGGATAGCAGTGATGTCGTACAACATTGTGAATGTACTAATGCCACTGAATTGTACACTTAAAAATGGTTAGAATAGTACATATGTCATGTATGTTTTCTACAATGAAAAAAAGTGGTTTGTTCTGTACATAAAGCAAAAAAAGATTACTCAGGAATTTTTTTAAATTTGGCAAGGTATATATATTACATATATAGGTATATATATTTTATATATAGTAGGTATATATATTTTCTATATAATAGGTATATATACATAGATCACTAGGGTGGAGTTGACGCATCTCACAGCCTAGGTGGGTGGCCCCTTCCCTCCTCGGTGGCCCCTACCTGTTTCTCCCAAGCCATCTGCCCCAGAGATGAGAACACCATCCTCAGAGAAATTTGCTGGTCCTGGGTCCTGAGACAGTTGTTAGTTAAAAGTGCCTGAATAATTGCAGTTTTCCATTTGAGCTTCTCAACAAGGTCTAAATGTCCTACATTCCCACAGTCAGCTAGACTTCTCCTGGGATTCTTACATTGGCACCTCAGGCTCAGCATATTCAAAATCTAGTTGGTAAGTTCACAGGCTTCTCGGTTGCCCAAGTTCAGTCATCTTCGACCCCCATGTCCAAGTCCCTCCACACCTGTTTCATCACCCTTCTCCTTTCTGAATTCACCAACATTGCCACAGTTGAGGTTGAAAAGCAAACAAACAAAAAAAACCTTTGAATTAACTTTCTAACTGTTCTTTCTAATCTTCAGTACTTTCTCTCTCTCTTCCAAGACATGGTCAAAAAAAAAAAAAATTATGTATCACTTCTTTGGTCAGAGGACTTTGGTGGCTCCTCAGTACTTACAAATAATTTTTAAAACAGCTTACATGCCATTCAAAACCCTGCGGTGTCCCCACCCAGGCCTTTCCCCTGCCATGCCTTCACATCCACCCGTGCCTAGTCACATTGGTCTGCTAGCAGCTCCTACACATGGACCCGACCTTCTCTGTGCTCCTCTTAGCTCACAAGGATCCCTCTTTCTAGATTCTGCTTTCTAGACTCTGTTTCCCTTCTACTCACCCCTGCTGTGAAATAGTACTCTTCTTCCAGACTCAGCTCCAACACCCTTTGTGAAGAGTTCTTAGGTCCAGACTACCCAACCCCAACCCCTAATCAATTCTAATCCTCCCAATGTTTCTGTAGTACACTGTGAGTTCCTCTTTTAAGATGCTTGACACATTCTGCCTGTGTTATTATCAGCTGTGTGATTAAATCTCCTTTAAGGGAAAAACCACATTTCATAGCATTTTGTATACCCTATGACATCTAGTCTACTGCCTTTCATGTGGTAGGTATTCAACAAATAAAATGAATTGGCCTGTATTTGAAAAGATTGTATTTGATGATCTCTAAGGCTACTCTAGCATTAAAAGGCCTTGGTTATATGAAATAAACCTAAGTCAAGTCTTTCTGTATCAGTAAAAATTAAATACAGCTGCAAATAACAGAGGTTTTCTTTCCTCCTCTTCTTCCCCACAACAGTGGTTTAAACAGCATAGTTTATTTTTCTTTCACAAAGAAAGTGGTCCAGGCCTACTCTGGCAGCTCCACAAAGTCATCAAGAACTCAAGCCTACTCTCTACTCTGCCATCCCTAGGTTGTGACCCTCATGGTCTATCAGTGGCTTCTAGAGCTCCAGCCATCGCATATGAATTCTGGGCAGAACTTCTGTTCTAGGAACAGAAAAAGGAAGCATGTCATCTTTGACAGAAATTTCTAAGAAAACCTATTCAAAATTTCACTGTATCTCATAGACCAAAACTTAGTTTCTTGGTCATCCCTATCTGCAAGAGAAGTTAAAGATTATAGTCTTTTAGGTTGCTAGCAACGGGCCCAGGTAAAAATAAGGAAAATGGGAGGCACCTAGCAGTTTTAGCCACATTCTTACTGGTAACTTTAAAAATGGGAGGGTTTCATTCTGTCAGATGTGAGGTTCTCTTCAGGATATATAGAGAAAGAGATTGGAGACAGCAAGGAGCAAAGAACTGGAGACAGGATGTGACATATCTTTCTCTTGGTATCTAAGATAAGAAATCAGGAAATAATCATGAAAAAACATCTAGCGAACTAACTGATTCTAGTTTCTATTCAATTAAAAAAAATGCCACCTTGAAGAGAGAGAAATGGGAGGGAATGCAGAAGGCTCCATTTGACAAGTCCCCTGTTGCCACCACAGGTTGCAAAGGAAGCCAGGATAGAAGGTGCCTGTACAGGAAAATGAACAGTCTGCTAGGATTTCTCACTGAATTTTCAATGTAATATCAAAAAGAAACAGGAAACATTTTAGGATCATTTATTCTCAGCACAGAAATAAAGGTGCTTCTTGAGGTTGAACTGGACTCTGGTGCCTCATCTCCAGGACTGTCCTCATTAACTTGTTGGGATCTTTTACATGTCACTTAGCATAGAATCTCACCAAAGAATGCTTCTTTCTACACCTTTTAAAACCCACTGGTTTCCAAAAGTGTAACAAGAATAGATGGCGAAAGCCCTAAAGTAGAGAGTTAAGTACAAAGCTTTGAATTGGCGTGGTTAATAAAAAATTAAGGATTGCTCTGAGACACTTCAAGCAAAGCAAAACAAACTAGGGGATTGGGTAGTGTGAAAGCAGAGGAAATTTAATTTGGTTAAGTGTAAAATAATGCACTTTGGGAAAAATAATCTAAACTTCTCATAATCTCTGATAGGCTCTGAACTCGTAGTAAAATAATTTAAGAGTCATGGTTGATAACTTGGGGAAAATATCTGTCTAGTGTGCAGCAGCAATTTAAAAAGCCAATAGGATGCTTGGGGTTAAAAGAAAAAATAATACAGAAAATTTAAGATAACATATAAAACATTAGTGCTATTCCGTGTCCAGTTTGGGTTATCATAGGAGATATTAAGTCCCAGAAAAGAGACTTGAAAATAGTTTAGAAAAGCAGTGAGACTTGGGATTTATATAAGCTTGCTGACTTGGAAAATGTCATTTTTGAAAAAGGAAAAGAAGGTGTGATACAGAGAACAGAATAATAATAATTTAGAAAGGGCTACTTCCTCCTTGGTTCTAGCGTCCCATGGTATAAAAAGGCAACACTTAGTGAATTCAACAAAAAAGAATATGTAACAAAGATATAAGATGGTCTTTAACCAGTGTTCCATAGTTGTAGACTTCCCTGTTCCAGGAGGGGACCTGTATTTGATTAAGGGGCACAGAACTACATTAACATTTATGTCTGTTCAGCTGAGAATGAGTAAGTGAAGTGTAAGGAAATCCCCTGTGGGGCGCTGGACGGAGCGGTGCTGCAGAACGAGGAAGGTTCAGTAGAGTGCTGCTCGCAGCCGGGAAGGGAAAACTGAACAAAAAGGCTCAGTGGCAAACCCAACTGAGGCATGTTCAATTTTTCCATTACATACAGAATATTTATTTTTCCTCCAACTGTACTCTCATGATTCAGCATTTCCCACTGCAGCAATTGGCAGGGGTGTGTCTGTGAGGCATAGGGTGGTGTAGGCTCTGACAAGGGATGTCCCTGGGTGGAATAAGCAGGGGTGGGGAGCAAGGCTAGAAACATGTTTCACTCAAGTCAATATAGCGTGCTGTCTTTCTCCAGTGGAAACTGTACTAGCATTAACCTGACCCGTGACCCCACTTTAACCTCACCTCCTGAAACCCATAATCCCAGGTTATCCATTTTCCAAATATAAGGAACTACTGAGCTGTGCTTCCTGCTGTGAACACAGCCTGCCCGGTGACGGCAGTACTGTTGTATTGACAGATATGTCTGTTACCAGCTGACACCTTGGAGAACTGATTGATTGGCTCAAACAAAAATCTAGAGATTTATTTGAAGGGCCAGATAGGTCCTTCACAGCATTTTCTCAGTTCAAGATGTCACTTCTGCCTTACGCACAGGAAGCTAAAGAGCAACCACACTTTTACAGATATTTAGCCAACAGAAAACAACCCAATTTCCACCTAGTCCCTGTGAAATTAGCATCTGGGCTGAGATTTACTGGCCACTCTTCATAAGCCATATATCAGCTAAAAATGATGCCTGAAATCAATCCCCCGAATATTGTGAGACTCCACTTTTCCCCTTTCCATGGTTTCTCACGTTCTTGAAGCACCTTAGCACTTATACCCCTTGTCTTAGTCTGCTTGGGCTGCCATAACAAAGTCCCACAGCCTGAGTAGCTTAAACAACAGATATTTATTTCCTCACAGTTCTGGAGGCTGGAAGGCCGAGATGAAGCTGTTGGCTGGGTTGGTTTCTTCTGAAGGTCTCTGCTTGGTTTGCAGACAGCCATATTCTTCCAGTCTTACATGGGCACCCTTCTATGTCTGTGTCCAAATTTCCTCTTCTTAGACGAACACCAGCTATATGGGATTAGTGCCTACCCTAACGACCTCACTCAGTTATCTCCTTAAAGGCCCTGTCTCCAAATATAGTCACATTCTGAGATACTGGGGGTTGGGACTTCAACACATGAATTTTGGTGGGAGACACAATTCAATCCCTAACACCCCCATTTTACCATCATGAACTTAAAATTCAAGATTTAATTACTTTCCCTGGACCATGCAGCAGACCACTATTAAATTGTCATTAGAATTCCCAGACCCCCTTCTCTGTGTATGAGAAGCTTGCAAACCACAAGCTGCCCCCTGCTCACTTGCCAATCAAGGACTTTTCTTAAAACACAGAATAGTTCCACAACCCAAAACCCTCGGTAGCATTTTAAATTCAAGAAATCTATTTGTTTTATCACAGAAAAAAAAAAAATAGTGCGGAGATATGTGAATGAAGGGGCAGATCACTCCATGCGGTGCCCCAGGCGCTGGGGAGCCATATTGTTCGTGCTGGGTGATATTTTTCCAAACAATACTCTGCAATGCAGCACCAGCTGAGCAACAGCCCAGCAACCACATGCAACCTGTTCCTGCCAGTGGGGATCACCACATTCCGTACAAAAATAAAGAGCTGTGTTTACTGCCCAATTCACTCATCAAGAACACTCTGATCCCAGAGCAAACATAGGGAACCATTATATTCCTCCTTCACAGCCCTTCCAGGGGAATTAGGAATACAGCTCTGCTGTCATTTTGTTTTCTGCCCAGAGCCCTATGAAAGTGAACTCTGATTATTAATATTTTAAACATGTAAACAGCAAAACCCCATCCATGTCCTCGGGCTTGGTATCAGGATCCGGCACCCTGTGGGAGGACCCAGAAGCTGAGGGGCAGGCTGTGGTTTAGATATTGGGCACCCAGGAGCCATGTGGCTGGGTGGCTGTCAGGAATCCAGGTATCAGCCCTGGTCTCATGAGTGTTTGTATCCAAGCTAGCCTTCTTCTTCTTTCGTATAAATGTAAGGAGTACAAGTGTAATTTTGTTACACAGCTATGTTGTGTGATGATAAAATCTGGGCTTTTAGTGTATACATCACCCTAATAATGTACGTACATAGTACCATTCAGAGATTTCTCATCATCTACCCTCCTTCCACCCTCCCACCGTTCCACGTCTCCAATGTCTATCATTCTACACTCCGTGTCCACATGGACACATTAGCTCCCACTTGTGAGAACCAAGCTAGCTTTCTAAACCTTTCCAGGATCTTTCTCTGGTGGCAACAAAGAAATGAAGCAGGAGAGTGATCGGAGATGAGGGAAGGGGCTGCAGACTTGGCAAAGGCATGGCCCATAGCACAGGCCCGAAGGACTGGGTACCCTTCCAGTTTCACTGGTCCTTCAGAAGAATGGAGCGAATAGCACTTTGGGGGACTAAGTGGGAAGAGATGAGAATTGTATTAAAAGCAATACAAATGTTTCTTTTTAAGGAAGGGAAAGAGATCCTTGAGAAAGGCGCCGCACACACGCACACAAGAAAACATCAGCACGCATGCAGGAACAACGAAAGGCCATAGGGAAATACTTTTAGCAAGTGGAAGTCAATCACAGCAACGAGAGAAGAGGGGCTGGTAAAGAAGGGGCTGGGAGCCTCGCAAGTGAGCCCAGAGCCCTGCGGTGGAAGCCACCTAAACCAAACACCATTCTCCCTCATCCCGTGCCTCGCCAGGATCGCTTGGAATGCCATTGGAGAGGCAAGATGGTTTTAGAAACAGGAAATTGGAAGTGTTCTGCTTAAAATGCTTCAGGCTCTGTGTGAGAGAGAAAGAGAGGGTCTGTGTGTCGATAAGAGGAGTGCTTGTGTGGATGCACCCAGGTTGGCTTGCCGGCAGCTGGGCGGCATCAGGCGGGCCTGGCCTTGTTGACTGCTCTCATCAACAAAGGCTCACTTGTTTTGCATAGCCATTTTCCTTGCATTTCAGAACCAAGGGTCCTTTCTTCTTTTCTTCTTCTCTTGCATCAGAGAAAGCTGTTGTGTGCGGATGCTCAGGAAGGTAAACATATGCATTTTAATATCTGTGGCTCCCCCACAGTCAGTGAGCTATTTCCTCCACCCAGGTGGAAATAGGATAGCGGGCCTCTCTGACATGCTGGTTAGTCTGAAAACAGACCGCTAAATGCATAATGAAGAGCCTCCGAGGAGTCAATCTGCATGTTAAAATGGTGTTCAGCAGCCCAGGCTGTCACACAACATAATTTGAAGATGAATGTGCATCCAATCAGACGGCCAATCGCTGACTGGCAGGGTCCTGGCTATTAGGATTACCTGTCTGCTCGGTGGCGGTGGGGTTTCCAAGGGGCCACAAGTTAACCAGCACCCCCCAAATCTGTGACAAGACAAATGAGCCCTCTCTTGGGCATCCTCAGATTTGCATGGTCAGAATGATACCGAGAGACAGTCTGAACCAGAGAGGAACAGTTAAAGAAGTGGGTATTGATCCCAACAGAAAGACACAGGGCTTCCGGCATATTGGAGTCCAGGGGCTGGAAGCGATACCAAAGGAAAGTGTTCAGCTTGACACTTGGAAGCAGAAAAGCAGGTTCTGAGCAGCCCCACACCAGCAGGTACTACCTGCTATGAGGTTTGTGTGGCAGCCACTGCAGTCGCTGCTGCTGCCACCACAACTACAGTTCATAGCCAGTAACAGCCTTCACATGAATGATGTGTAGACACCACTTTTGTCTCTGAGCGCTTGACAGCAATTAGGACCTGACTCCAGGGGCAGGACATCACAGGAACACAGGAACACTGGAGAAATGAGGTTAGAGCAGAGAAATTAGCCATCTGCCTGGTGAAGACTGCGTCCTCGAGGTAGCATTTACATAGAAACAACAGGCAACACATATCCATTTTCATTGTCCTGTGCTACAGATAGAGGACAAAAGGGCTTTAAGGACCATGTTTTCTTTAAGGCCCCTGTACTTAGCAAGGCTGCAAGTCCTTTTTTTCCCTTCATTCAAAATGCCTGCTGGAGCTGCAGCTAAAAGACAAGCCCTGGGGAAGGATTCCTATCAGCTGGAAGTTTTATGCATTGCTCCTTTCTTGAGGTTCCCCAACACTGAAAATAGGCAGCCTAAAGCCAAATTTGGAGCATAGGAAAGGGCAGCAAATAAAATTATAAGGCTCTACTTTGAATGTTGCAAATCTCCATCTGAAAGATGGAGGGAAAAGCTATGTTTAGGTGAAAGGTGATTCCCAAATTGAGCCCCAAAGATGTTCCAGCAGCTCAGAGCTGTGGGGTTGACATCAGAGGCCTCCTGTCTTAAGTGAAGCCTCACCCATAGACACTGCAGGTTCTGGGTACGCACACCACTAGCTCTGGCCAGCTGCTCCGCAGTAAAGATGCTCAGTTTGCAGTTGTTCCTTGGCTGAACTTTGCCATTCATTACAGGACAACAAAAAGGGGCACCAGGAAGGCCTACCTCCATTTAGTGTATCTATTGCCCTTGTAAGAGCCCTGTTAAAATGGGGAGAACCACCCAAGGAAGTCTTTTCTACATATATGTATATGTATCAGCTAACACTTTTATCTCTGTGTCCGTGTGAACTATTAATACTAGTTTCACCATGCCAGTTTGGTCAAAAAGTCAGTCCCAGCACAGTGGCTCACACCTGTAATCCTAGCACTTTGGGAGGCTGAGGTGGGAGGATTGGTTGAGGCCAGAAGTTTAAGACAAGCCTGGGCAACATAGTGAGACCCCCATCTTTACCAAAAAAATTTTTTAAATAGTTGGACATGGTAGTGAGCTCCTATAGTCCAAGCTACTCAACAGGCTGAGGCAGGAAGACTGCTTGAGTGCAGAAGTTTGAGGCTGCAGTGAGCTATCATTGTGCCACTACACTCCAGACTGAGTAACAAAGTGAGACCATCTCAGAAAAAATAATAAAAATCAGTGAAAGTATTGAAAAATGGCTGATTTTTTAAAAACTGATCTGACTTGTCATGATTTATGGAATGGGCATATAAATCTAGGTTTATTACTCAAATCTCTTCGCCCCCTCCCTTCCACTCCTTAGCAAGTTCCCTCAGTGCTGCATTCCATGGAACAGTTCCCCATGATATCCAGCAACCCTTCCATCCAGTCCAAATCAGCCTCTGTTGGACCAAACAGATAGTCATATTATTATCCTCTCAAAGAACACAGATGGGTGGTTGCACATGGGGATTTTCTCATCCTTAGCATTTTATGCTGTTCATTTTAGTAAACCAACTTGATCTTAGGGTGCCAGATATTTTCTCAAGTTTTTAAGGAGCAACAGCATCACCATGAATAGATAGCTGATGTTGAAACCAGTGCCATGCCCCAGACATGAAACATGCTTGGCTTGGGCTCCATGCCCTGAAAGTAAAACCCCACTTCACTGCCCTGTGTGAAGCCCGAGTGTTTTACCACATTCTCCCCCATTTGCCCACCTGTGAAATTAGAATAATATTAATAGTTAATCCTGCCTAATGCAGGAGAACAAATGAGGCTAGTAGAGAAAATAGCTGTAAT
Organism: Trachypithecus francoisi; assembly: GCF_009764315.1. Lineage (NCBI taxonomy): Eukaryota > Metazoa > Chordata > Mammalia > Primates > Cercopithecidae > Trachypithecus > Trachypithecus francoisi. The sequence goes on along the minus strand of NW_022681454.1, from coordinate 136,631,376 downwards.
GGGTGTGCTGTACAGAATATATATAATGTGTGTGTGTGTGTGTGTGTGTGTGTATGAAAATGCTCTGAGAGTATTAGAAGGAAGCTCCTACCACAACAATCTAGTAATAGAATTGGGATTTTGAGATTTACAAAACTTTTAAATATCATGAAGTTTGCCAAATTTAAACGGCATACCTTGACCTTTTAAACTATAGAACTCTCTGGCTTTATATCTATTTGTAGATATAAAAGGCTTTCCCTTTCATTGTTCAGGCCCCAAAAGTGCGGCAACTGAATTGTGCAGCATAAATTGCGATCCAAATAGGAAAAGGTGGGTGGGTTATATTGCTTCATGTTGTAGAGTGTTTCTGGGTTTTCCTGTGCAACTCTATTTTTCAGTGATGATGTACAACACCTTTGAGGGTGGTAAATAAATTAAGAATTTAAGAATTTATAATACACAATTCAAGCAACATCCAGAGAGTAATGCATTTTGGATAAGGAGCTAGTGAAACCGGTTATGGTAGTTGGGCATAGGGATGTGAGTGCTGAGCATTCTAACAAAGATAAAATGATGATTTTGATGATTTCCTGTGAGCAAAAGGGAGTTAACAGAGCCTCTGTAATTCTTTGCCATCAGAAATGCACAACACATGTCAGGTACTCACGCCTGTAATCCCAGCACCTTGGGCAGCCAAGGTGAGCAGATCACGTGAGGCCAGGAGTTTGAGACTAGCCTGGCCAACACGGTAAAACCCCGTCTCTACTAAAAATATATAATTAGCTGGTTATGGTGGCGCGCACTTGTAATCCCAGCTACTCAGGAGGTTGAGGCATGAGAATCACTTGAACCCAGGAGGCAGAGTTTGCAGTGAGCCGAGATGGCGCCACTGTACTCCAGCCTGGGTGACAGAGCAGGAGCGAGACTCTGTCTCTAAAAAAAAAAAAAAAGAAAGAAATGGGCGGCCCATGTGCAGCCACATCTAGACAATACAAAGCAGTTTTTTCAAGGGTTACTCAGGAGAAACGGTGACAAGGGGGAAAATACAAGGTAAAGCAATTCCACCTGTCTTCTGGAGTTTGGCAGAATAAGCACATGCACATTTGAGGTTAGTTAAGAGTCTATCCTTGGCTTGAAGTTGTTTGAACTGTGTCCTGAGTGACAGTATTTGTGGTATCTACTTTCTAGTTAGATGTGTGGCACCCAGAGAATTCTCAAATTCAGTAGACCCAATTCTCTTCTTTACCGCAAAGGTAAAGACCTCAGAATCCGTCAACAAAGAAGGAAGGGCCTCCTGGCACCAACTGAGTTTTCTGGGTCAGAGCCATTCAGTGGAACTTTCTGGAATGGGAGAGATGTTCTGTACCTGCACAGCCCAATACAGTAGACACTAGCCAGGTGTGGCTATGAACACTTGAAAAGTGGCTGACACACCTGCAGAAATGAATTTTTAATTTTATTAAATTTAAATGTAAACAGTGGGTACCGCCTTGGACAGCATGGCTCTAGGTTACATGGTCTTCATAAGCAGCTGGAAGTCAGGAATGGCAGTGCATCTGCTGGCCTAGGGGTGAGGGAACAGAGCGGAGTCCGCAAGCTGAGAGAGAACAGCACTTACAGTATCAGCATATGGCTTGCGCCCTACAACATAACGAAGACTGATCTGTGACAGAGTCGGGGAAACATCTTTCCCTGTCGGCCTCCCCTCCTCCACTCATTCTGATTGCAGGGTGGAGAAAGGGCCTCCATAGTCAAGCCTGGTTATTGTCAAGCTCAATTTGCCATGACTTTTATTTTCCAAAAAGCAATCTGGCCAGCTGTGGCTGAAAATGAAATCACCAAAGTGACAGCCCCTCACCCCTCTGCTGATTATTGATTTATAAAGAATCTAGTCTGTGTTCCAGTCTGTCCTCCTATCCTACGGTCATGTGTATCGCTGGCAGATCCCAGGATACAGATCCAGTCTAAGAAATACTTCTCACTATGGGCAGTAAATAGTAACTTGTATTTCTAAGTTTAAGGAGATTTTTACTGACCTTTCTCAAACATTTTAGAAACAATCTTAAATATAAAAAATCAGGGCTATAAACCCGAAAGACATGATTAAAATTGTGACCACTAGGACTTTTGGGGAGACGGGGCTCATAAATTATTTTTAAATTAAGTTTCTAAATTTATTTCAATTATCTTCCACTCCACCAGCCACCTGATGATAACACTTCGGGATTTTGAACTGAAGAGCAGCAAAGCCAACTAAAAACCTACTAGAGTTATGCCTTCTGTGAGGTGTGTGAACCAATTATTAGCATTTATAGAGCGCGCCTCCCTACTCCCCGCCGCCACACACACACACACACACACACAGAGACTGTTCCTCAGCTCTTTAGGGAAACTAGGGCAAAAATAAAATAGATGACATCGACCTTGCTTAAAAGGCCTTGGCTAACTGGCTGGGGCAATGGTCAGCCGTTGTATGCACGGCCTACAGAAATCTTGCAGTCATATCTTCCAAGAGTCCTTCCAACCCTCTTATGTCCAATTCTGAATCAAAGTAGGCTATGTAAAGGCAGATTTAGGATAGCTCACAGCATTTTCTTTTTTTTTTTTTTTTTTTTTTTTTTGAGATGGAGTCTCGCTCTCTCTCCCAGGCTGGAGTGCAATGTCGTGGTCTCAGCTCCCTGCAACCTCCATCTCCTGGGTTCAAGCAATTCTCCTGCCTCAGCCTCCTGAGTAGCTGGGACTACAGGTGCCTGCCACCATGCCCCGCTAATTTTTGTATTTTTAGTAGAGATAGGGTTTCACCATGTTGGTCAGCATGGTCTCGAACCCCTGACCTCGTGATCCACCCACCTTGGCCTCCCAAAGTGCTGGGATGACAGGCGTGAGCCACCACGCCTGGCCAGCTCACAGCATTTTCTTTGGAAACGTGGAACCACTAGGGCCTTATAAATGTTCTGGAGATAGTGCTAGAGATTCGCTCTCAGGAAGAATAAGGGAGGTACCCAGTCTCTCATGATTCTTTATGAAGAAGAAGGAAAATAGAAACTTCATTCATCCTGACAGGTGATCTAACTCAATGGTTTTCAAGTAAGATAGCAGATCTTAAATCCCCATCTTTTTCTCCTTCCACTGTGGCTGCCCTCTGAGACTTAAGGTCAGCCCTCTGTGCTTTTTCTCTTGCTCAGAGAAACTCCCCTAAAATTCTCTGACCCTGATAAGGATGATGCCCCACTGGGTTTCACTCTTCTCTGGGACCTCAGTGGAGGAGGCAAGGCCCTCACTTCACTTCAAAGGTGCACAGCCCTATGAATCTCTAAGTCCAAAAGATCATCTAGTCCATGGCAGTATAAACCATGCACAACAGTTTATTTTTCTCATCTCCAGCTTTCTTGGGATAGCAAGTAACAACCTACTTTTATCACATTATTCTTTTATTCATCATTTTATTTTTTCATTCAACCAATATTCATTGCATCACCCCAGCATGTCAGTTGACTGTCCAAGGCTTGAGGATACGTCATGAACAAAGTGGATAAAGTTCTTACTCTCATAGGGTGCACTTTCTAGTAGCCAGAGAAGGCCCGTGGAGATGACACTTGAGCTGAGACAGAACGACAAAAGGAGCCAGCCAAGGGAAGAGCTAGGGCAACAGTGTTCCAGCCAAGGGAAGAGCTAGGGCAACAGTGTTCCAGCAAGGGAAGAGCTAGGGCAACAGTGTTCCAGCCAAGGGAAGAGCTAGGGCAACAGTGTTCCAGCCAAGGGAAGAGCTAGGGCAACAGTGTTCCAGCCAAGGGAGCAGCTGGCACACAGAGAGCAAGGCTGGCTTTTCAGGAACAGCAAGAAGGTCATTGTGGCTCAAGAGAGCAGCAGGGAGAGAAGGGTGGATAAGATGAGGGTTCAGCAGAGGGCAGGAGCCAGCTGATGCACAGCCTTGAAGACGGTGGTCAAAAGTGCAAGTTTTATTTAAGCATGGTGGGAAGTCTTTGAATAGTGTTAAGCAGGGGAGTAACATGGTCTGATTTATGCTCTAAAAAGCACCTGGGCTGGGCACCATGGCGCATGCCTGGAGTCCCAGCTACTTGGGAGGCAAAGGCGGGAAGACTGCTTGAGCCCAGGGAGTCAGGGCTTCCCTGAGCCATGATGATGCCGCTGCACTCCAGCCTGGACAACAGAGCAAAACCACGTGTCTAATAAATAAATAAATAAATAAAAATGTTTTAAAGCAGATGTCTGGAGAATGGATTGAAGGAGAATACAAGGATCCTTCTGGCTGGGTCCAAGCAAGTAATGATGATGGCTTGGACTGAGGAAGTGGCAGTGGAGACTGAAGACTGATCAAATTCAGATCTTCCTGTGGCGAGGTCTGCCAAAGGACTGGATTGAGAGCAGGTGGAGGAGGGAAGGAAATGTGAATGATTCCTTGAAATGTTTACTTGGCCAACACAGTAGATGTTGGTATTGTTTTCAAGAGCGGGGAACAAAGAACCAGAAATTCTATTTTGGACATATTAAGTCCAAGATCCATGTTAGTCAGCCTATAGTTTGAATTACCCTGCCTTTCCATAAGTTCTTGCTTCTATCTGAAAAACCATCAGCTTTTCCAGGGCCCTGTATCACGTCAGCTTTTCATTTAAACCTGTTGTTTTTTGTCAGTTCTCCCTCCCCCAAGCCCTGGAGAGGAGTGGATGAGTGTCCCTCCAAAACCCTTCCTATATTTGAATACAGTCACTGTCACCCCTTAACCTTTTTTCCTCCAGGATAAACAATGCAATTCCTTTCATCTTACTTTGGAGAACCTTTCTTCCATCCCTTTAATCATGGCTGTTGCTGCCCTCTGTGCCCCTATAAGTTTTTTACATGTCATTTTGTAGATACTGGAGCCAAAGTAGGACACAGAAGTCAAATAACAGTGTCATGCCAGTAAAACAAAGAGTGCTTCCTGGTCTTTACATGTCACTCTCTTTCTAAGCCATCCCAGGATTGTGTCCTTTTCCCATGAAAGCCCTGTCTGGCTGATCCTTGGCCCTGTGACCTCTGCCCCGGCTTCTGTCTATGCCCAGGCTTTGCCATCCAGTTTTGGTGCTTTTGTTTTGGGGTTTAAATGTACCATTTTGCGCGTATCTGCTTTGAGTGTGTTTCCATCCCGTTTTTGTGGGGATCATCCAAACACAGTTCAGGGAAAGCCTCAGTCTACCTGAGAGCCTTTGACAAAATGGCCAGTGCAGCTCAGCACTTTTCCCTAAAGCTGCCAGGAGCTTTGTTATTTTTCACTTATCTATCAGTGTGGTCCTCGAGTGCTTTCTAATCATTTATCACCTAATCTGCAGAGTCATTTCCTTAACTCTCCCAAGAAGGGTTCCAGAGAAAGCAGAAAGGAATGCAGGGGGTTTCCAGGGCCCTGTATCATGACAGGAGCCATTTCAGGCATAATCAGATCTCAAATATCTCTCTAATTTAGACATATCCGCATGGTACAGCTCTTCCTAGACCATCACAACACTTCTGCAACAAAATACAACAAAAATGAATATCCCATGAATGAGTACAACAAAAATGAATATCCCAAAATAAAATTAGAGCAAAATACCATAAATTAACAGCAATTGACATCAAAGAACTGTTGGTTTACAAAATAATCATTTTTTCAGCCTACATGCATTGGAAAATTGTCTGTGCAGATGCATTTATCATTTGCCTTGGGTTAATACATTCTGATTTGGCATGCTATTTGGGGGGAAATATTTATGTAAGATTTTTATTTCCCATAAATAAGTTAAATGGCAGCCGTAGAAGCAGAGCTTATCGTATTATTATTTGGCTTTGCCCTATTTCCCTGAGTTGGGGGAAGATGCAGAGTTGCCTAACAGTTGCAAGTTGTACCTTAGAAATATTTCCTAAGCAGTCAGAACCATAAAATGCTTTAAACTAAGCTGAAGGTAACAGGCTTTTGAGGGAACCCTGAGTGTAGCGGAAAGAAAAATAGGATGGCACAGGGTGTCCACCGTGCTTTTCACCTTGTCAGCAGATGATAGCAACTGTTTGACGTGATATACCGGAAAGATAGAAACAGTAACAATGAAACAAGGATGCCTTGGAAAATAAAATGCAAACCTGAAATCAAACGGAATAGTCTGCCCCCTGAACCACTCCTCTCTGCTGCAAACTGCCCCCTCTTTTCCTTTCCGGGCCCACAGCTCATGGTTTAACCTGGGAGATTGTAAACTCCGGTTTCATTCCTCATCCTCAATTTAGCTAGACAGAGCTTTGAAATGGCAACTAAATTACCTTTTGGTGAAATCAAATCTTCCCTACTAGCCTCAAGCAGAGAGGAATCTAGACCACGAGGGCCAGCTAATGTGTCCCAGCAGCTCCCAGTCACTCTCCTGGAACCCACAGAGGGTGCGCTGTATTAAAGGGTTACTCACATCCTTTGTCCCCCGCAGTGTATCCTGTAGGGGGTTGCTTTGCACAGCCTTTTCTCTTCTGACTGCCTGCCTAGCAGGAGGTTGCTTGGGGCAGTAAAATGTTTATTACCTGTTTATTGTGTGAGTAACTGCAGTCTAGGAGGAGAAAATATTTCCCAGTTTACCTAGGGCAATGAAAATAGGATGAAGAGTTCTGAGGGCTGAGGAAGGAGCAGTATAAAACCCAGAGAATCATATACCATGCAGCCATGAGAAGCCCAAGTACCCTTGTATTATCCTTTCATTCTAGTCATGGTGACTTTTCCTCTTATTCTCAGACCCGTGTAATTCACCATTATGGATTTGGGGATTGCTGGTATTCTAAAAGGAAGTCTTTCCCCAAAGAGAGTTTGGCCCATATCCCGGGTGTAGCTATCACATTGCACCAAAAGACAGGTCATTGGCCTCATTAACGTTTACATACACATTTATTTCTCTTTCCTCCAAAGTAAGTTACAAACAGCTTAATTTCCACCAATTTTGCAGTGTGGAGATTCAATAAGATATCATATAGCAGTTCAAGCCATTCGACAACTGCCATTTGTAGTAAATTCTGTTATCATGGTTTAGAATAATTCATGTCTAAGATTTAAAAATTACTATCATAAATCTTCAGTTAGTTCTTAAACATGATTTTCCTTCTGCCATCCTCCCCTCCCTCAAATTTTTTCTATTCTTAAAGACTCTTCCTGTCTTGATCATTAATAGAGCGACAGAGTTTAAATCCTTTTCAGACTTCACACAATTATACTTAACCATCTCTGAAGCTGAAATACTGGGGCTTCCTAAAATTCCACTTAGAAGTGGGCTATAGGATTGAACTGTAATTACTTCTGGAGTCTGTTGTCTCTTCATTCATTCTTGCGTTCATTTGTTCCTTCATCCTTTTGGCAAATATGGATTGAACTACTACGTGCCAGCCCACAGTGCTGGCCACTTCAGATAAAACAGTGAACAAAATAGACATACATCATCCCTGCCCTCATGTTGCTTACAGACTTAGAGGAGACAGTAAGTGTAGTAGTTGTCAAGGAGGATTTGTACAGATGAGACAGTCAAGGTCAGGAACACTTTGACCATTATTTCTGCTTCTGCAGTGAGAGGAACAGCCAAAGCTCAGCTCTGGAGCTCAGCATTCTGACTTGGAGCTGAGCCAAGTCCTGGTGCCCTGCTGATCTTTTCTGTGACTCAGGCATGTCTCTTGTCCTTGTTTGTAAAGATGAAGCTTACATGGCCTGCTGCAAAGGATGGCCTGCTACGGCTTGCTTCAACTCCTAACTATGTGCTTTAGATCCCAAACTTGGAAACTGTTTCAGAAGTAAAGCACCCAATTAGAAATAACCCATACATATGGCTTCACAGTGGTCCGGTTGTTTGTAACTTTTCATCAAACTGAACATTTCTCAGTTATCTTCTTCAAGTGCCTGTCTCAAGTCTGAGGTCCAAAGCCATCGAGGTGCTTAAGTACAGTCCACACAACATGAATTGAAGAGTGGGCGATTTGGCAACCTTTATGTCAGTATGATACATGGAAATAGCTGCCAGATAATTCAGGCCCCACAGGTTCACTCTCCTGTTTATCTGAATTGTTAGTTCGATTGAGGAACTTCAGAATCTCCTTTTTTATTTTGTTTTGCACAGGCTCATCTTCTGTTCCCATTTACACTGAGCCTTTTGGTCATGTGCTCACTGCTGCCCCATCCTCAGCACCACCTAGGATTGGAATTATTTTTCTGTAGTAGCAAAGATCCATGGACACACACACTTTTGACCAGTGAAGAGGAAACTCTAGGGCAGTGGAAGACAGGTGCCAACAACCAACACAATCAAGCATTTATCCTCTTGAAAATTGTATTTCCCCGGGCATTTAGTGATATCCTTTTGCAGTTGAAGAACCTGAAGCATTGGGAGAGATTTAAGTCTCTGATCTGATGAACACCACTCTGAAGAGTGACAAGGCTTAGCAGTCATCACGGTGCCATCAGATATCAGGGTGCTTGGGATTGGGTAGGGCAATGTGAAGATGATGAACTCTTACTGCCTTTTTTCTGTTTGTCTTCGTGAGCATATGGTGAACCAATACGTTTCAGAGCTGGAATTAAAGTTAAGAATCCCCAAGCCTGTTGATAGTTCTATCCTCAGCTTCTGGACTTCAGTTTTACAGATTGGCTTTCATGCTTCTTTTTAAAACTACCAACAAAATTTGGGCATATGCTTAGACTTTTTAAAATGAAATACTTGATATATTAAAGCCAATTTTGTTACAATATTATCCTGTGATCATAGAGCTAGAGGAAATGTGGTTCTTTATTTCAGGGTTAGGGCCCTCTACTTTATTCTTTCCTATGGTATTTGTGAGAAGTGGCTTTCCAGCCTCTGCTTGAAGACCTCCAGTGACAGAACATTCACTGACTCATTTTACATTTGGGAAGGTCATCCTCTTGATGCTTGCTATAATACAAGTTAATGGAGGGCCAATAATGTTAAGATAACTTTGGCCGGGCACAGTGGCTCGCGCCTGTAATCCTTGCACTTTGGGAGGCCGAGGCAGGTGGATCACCTGAAGTCAGGAGTTCGAGAGTAGCCTGGCCAACATGGGGAAACAGTGTCTCTGCTGAAAATACAAAAAATTAGCCAGGTGTGGTGGCGGGCACCTGTAATCCCAACTACTTGGGAGGCTGAGGCAGGAGAATCATTTGAACCCGGGAGGCAGAGGTTGCAGTGAGCCGAGATCACACCACTGCACTCCAGCCTAGGCAACAAGACCAAAATTCTGTCTCAAAAAAAAAACAAACGAACAAAAAGATAACTTTAAAAATATCTGTGAACTAGGAAAGCAAGAGCTACACCTGAAGAAGTGTAGGTCCTTTTACCTTTTTTTGGTTTGTTTGTTTACTTTAAGTAGAGGTAGCCTGGTGTGGGATGGCTCTTTCAAGACATAGCAATGATTCCCAGACTTCAGTGTATCACCTGGTAAACTTATTCCAATTGAAGATACTGGGGCCCCACCCCAGAAATCCAAATCTGGGATGGACCCCTGAAAGCTACATCTTCAAAGCACCTGTAGCTGATTCTGGCACAGGTGGTCCCTCTGGATTACCTAATTAAGAAACTGTCCTAGGCTGGGAAATTTGCAATTAAATAAACTAAGGGTTTCCTGAGAAACCTTTTACATCTTCTATTTTCTCAGCCAGAAAATTATTTCCAAGAGCTAAACTCTAGAGGAGTAGTGTTTAGACTAGTGAACTCTGCCCTTTATTTTACATCCTATAGTCCCAGATACTTACATAAAAAATAATGATTGAAGTTTGAATGAATTTCTTCCCAGTGTTTGCTAATGAGAGACAGGAGCTTTTGTGTCCATGGCCAGAGAATCTTATCCCTCTTCTAGGGAAGGAAAGAACTTCTTCACTACCTGAGGTTTTATTTATGCATTGAGTCATTTAAGGTGACTGGTCACTGGAATAGTTAGGAGTGACACTGCAAAAGGGGTCCCTGGATATGCAGGACGATCAGCCCATAACACGAGGCTCAATCTTAGGAGAGTTCTAAGAAATGGCTTTGGTTCTTGGACCAGATCAGTGTACAGTCTATACAATGGCTGCCCAAAACCCTCTCCAAAATACAACCTCTTCAAAGGAAAAGGGCTTCTTGTTAGATGTGCAGCATAATACATCACTGCCATTTTATAAACTGTAGCTGTAACTTTGGGTAAAGACTTCATGAATGGATAAAACTTAAGATTCAGAGTACTGTAGAGAGCTCTCCAGAAGGAGGGTGTGGTGTGGCTCCTTCATGGAGGGTCTTTGAGATTCCTTGCCACACTTGGTCCTCCTAGAGAATTTTCTAAAGCACACAGCCACATCCAGTTGTTAATCCTTTCACAACCTCTGGGCATCCTTCCCAACCTGGTATTCTCTGTCTTCAGTATCCCCCTCCTCTCCCTAGTCCTATCCACTCATCCTTTCTGCTGGATACATTTTGCTTTACAAATATACAGGCCATCCTATCCTTTCAAGAGAAACTTTCTCTGATGTCATTTACTTTATTGTGTAACATTTTGTTGGGGGCCTGAAGATCTGGAGGGTCTTTGGAGTTCACCTTTGGGCTGAGGGCTACTGAGCTAATTCTAAAAAGAGATCAGCAGTTGGCTGGCTTCATTCCAGGGAAGATTCCAAAAAAGCAGGGTCAGACTTTTATTTTTAGGAACAAAGAGCAACTTTCCAACTGAGCGCCTGCCTCGCCCTCTGACATCAGTATCCTATTCTGTCCTGCTTCGGCTCAGCCACCACCAATCTCCTCCTCCCTATCCACCAGCTCCCTTAGGAGCCTGGGAGGAGCTTGTCGCCAGGGACACAAACAGAATAGTCTTTTTAAAAGAAAAAGTATAAATGAAGAACTAAAGTGGAGACCTCTTTTCCTTCCCTGACCCTTGCCCTGTCCATGGTAACAATGGTTGAACTCTTAAAGCTTCCATCCATTTAAGCCAGAAGTGTCCAAAGATTTTTTGCCAATACCATTATATACTTAATTCATAGGCAAAGGTAATGACAATTTCCAAGATGTCTCTGAATCCTCCTAACAGACAAGGAGACTTGGCTGGGTGCAGTAGCTCATGCCTGTAATGCCCATACTTTGGGAGGCCAAGGTGAGAGGATCGCTTGAGCCCAGGAGGTTGAGACTAACCTGGGCAACATAGTGAGACCCTGTCTCTACAAAAAAATAAAAAATAAAAATAAAAAACTAGCTGAGACATGGTGGTATACACCTGTGGTCCCAGCTACTCAGGAGGCTGAAGTGGGAGGATCGCCTGAGCCCAGGAGTTTGAGGCTGCAGTGAACCTTGATTGTGCCACTGCACTCCAGCCTGGGCAACAGAGGGAGATTGGTGTCTTTTAAAAAAAAAGAGAGAGAGAGAGAGAGAGAGAGAAAAAAGAGAAGAAAAAGAGGCCGGGCGCGGTGGCTCACGCCTGTAATCCCAACACTTTGGGAGGCCGAGGTGGGTGGATCACCTGAGGTCAGGAGTTCAAGACCAGCCTGACCAACATGGAAAAACCCCGTCTTTACTAAAAATACAAAATTATCCAGGCATGGTGGCACATGCCTGTAATCGCAGCTACTCGGGAGACTGAGACAGGAGAATGGCTTGAACCCAGGAGGCGGAGGTTGTGATGAGCTGAGATCACACCATTGCACTTCAGCCTGGGCAACAAGAGCGAAACTCCATCTCAAAAAAAAAAAGAAAAAGAACCTTGACATGGAAGGTCTTTAGACTCACCATATTTTATTGCTGGTTGATAAGTGTCATATTTACATGTAGATTTTCCTGGTGACTGTACTATTGAGCCTTGCAGTCTCCTATAAGATATACCACTCAAAATAGTTTCCCTAGGAAAGGCTCATCATGGTAAACTAGAGCATGTCACTGCTGTGCAGATGGCCTTCTCTTGTGGATTATAGAACAAAATGAACAAGAGAGCACTCTAATCAAAGCAGTGTGTCTTGTGTTCCATGCACCTGAGATGTGTTCTCAGGAGAATGTGTTTTGACTCTTTTTCTACTACATCTGTATTCGGGGACCCCAGAGCCTCTCTGGGCATGAGGGATGCATCTCTCCTCCTGTAGAAGATCACCCACTCTGTATCCCTGCCTGCCTGTTCCCAGCTCCAGGCTGAGTCATCGAAGCCCAAGTCTTCTTTGCCAACCTGAAGGGTTCTGCAAGCCTTTGCTAATGGTAGGGCTTCAGCTTCTGCTGAGACTCGGAGTTCCTTTAGTAAATTCACCAGGAGTTGACCTTTGGAAAGAGACTGGGACTGTCTCTTTCCAAACAACTAAACACCATGTTGTTACCAAAGCAATCACAGTCAGGACTGGGGCTCAATCAGCCCCTGGGGCTTCCATTTCCCCATTCCTACAGAGTCATGTACACCATGTGTCAATGTTGACGGAAGCCAGGTGAATTTAAACAGTCACATCCTATGTTATCATCTGAAAGAAAAGAGGGGGAAATAAATAATTGACCTGAAGGAAAGCAGGATGTTGAAGAGTGAATGCTCAGCACTCCTGTTGGCCCAAGAGAGCCACGATAGCTCTCAGGCCTTGACTTCTGTCTACCCAGACCCCATACATCAGCCAGCACCATGGGATGCTGCAGCAGGACTGGTCTCTGCCCTGGCCCACCAAGGCTACCTTCTCAACATCAGCGTAGTACTAAGAGTAGCAGCAGGAATCCACATTGGTTTTGCTTTATTTCCTGAACATTAGTAGAACAGTTTAAACATCTGGTGTTACATTGATATTGATTCATAAGGAGGTATTTACAAGTATAAGCCAAAATATAATACATCTTTATACTTGAGCCCATACTGTTATATTGCTATAGCCAGATTAATCTGAGCAATAGTAAATACTAATACTTGGGAATTACAAAGCAACTTGTTTCTGAGAATCAAAATACTTATCAGACGTTTTTTTTTTTTACAAGAACCTGGTATTTAAGCAAATAACTTAAACTTGTGGCATAAGACTATCAAAAATATATTTGACAAAGTTCTAAGTCCTCAAAAGCAAGTGCAACAAAAACAAAAATTATCAATTAGGGCCTAATTAAAGAGCAGCAACACACACACACACACAAATACACACACACAAAAAACTGTCAACAGAGCAAAGATACAACCTACTGAATGGAAGAAAATATTTACAGACTTATGCATCCATCAAATGACTAATATCCAAAATCTATAAGGAACTTAAATCATCAAGAAAAAAACTCATTACAAAGTGGGCAAAGGACGCAAACAGACACATTTCAAAAGAAAACATACGAGCGGCCCACAAAGATATTCCACCAAATAGGAGACATCATCTGGTGAAAAATTACAAAGAAAATAGAATAAACTTATTCAGAATTTTGACATATCCTCGTCTAGAATATAATATGCCATTCTGGCCATTACATCTCAAGAAATAACTAACCAGAACTAAAAAAGGTTCAAGAAGGAATGAAGTGATCAAGGATGGTGGTTCTTAACCTTTTTGGAGTCATAGACTCCTTTGAGATTCTCTCTAACCCTTTACTCCAGAGAAATGCATGTGTGCACACACACAGTTTTGCATGCAGTTTCATGTTAATCTATGGCTAACTTGGGGTCCTCAGACCAAAGTTAATAACCTTTCATTTAAGAAATACTATGTGAGAATAAATTTAAAAGTTTGGATTCTTCTGTCTGAATACATAAACACTGAAAGGAGCTATAATGGGACTCCAGAATCACCAGGCATGTGATTAATGTAATGTATCACACACATGTTCACCAAATCCTGGTATAGTAAGACAAAGTCAGGAGGACCATCGTGGAGATTGAAAGAGGCAAACTCAAGAAGAAGAAGAAAAGAAGCATCACTCATTTACATGGCTGGTTTCATAGGTGTAAGGAATTTCATTAATGTAAGGTGTAGTAAGACCAGAACTGTAAGTAGCTTTTAAGACAGCTTAAACCAATTTCATGGATAATAGATCTGTGATGAGACGTTAGCAAAAACTCAGTGGTTTGGTGTGTGGCCCTCACAATTTGAGGTTGACATCAACATAGACAACTGTGCTTTCCTAACAAACATATCCATCAGCATGTCCCTTGGTGCCACTAAAAGAGATTCCGTGCCAAGCTGAATAGCTGAGTGGTAGGCCTGACCCAGTGTGGGCTTTTTTGGTTAGAATTAATCACCTGTACCCACTGGAAAGTTGTTGTGGTGCTCGTGTTTTATTTTGTCTGTTTGTTTCTTTGGGAGGCAAAGGAATATAAATTGGGTTATAGAGTAATCACATTGACATAATAATAAAGTGGACAATAATAGTCATGTGTGTACTTGTTATGTGTACACAAGGTATTTTTGTGAGGTGAGAAGGAACACATACTGTTACCCCCAATTTTTCATGTGTGGGTACCAAAATATAGAGGGCAACTAGCTCAGCCTCACACTTAACGTCTCATGACATTCACTGGCCCCCACGGCCGTGCCTGCAGGGCTGGCCTGCAGAGAGATGGCACAATGGCAAAACTTGGTCTTTTCTCAGTTCTGCTCTTCATATGCCGAGTGCCCAGATGCCGGAACCTTTACCTCCCCTTGACTTAATTTACCTCTTTATCAAAGAGAGGGGATGATTTCTAAATCCCGGTAGAGGAAATGGCGGACTTGGAGTTGTCAGGAGAAGGAGAAGATCTGAGCAGTTGCCCATTCTATTGCTGTACCCCAGAGAAAGCAGCTGGGTATGGCTGGTTACCATAGGTGCCAAGCCCTATTCTGTCATGGTTTGTGGTTGTTTATTGAAGGAACCAGAAATTGTTGGCCGTTCTCTCATTGACACTACCTTGGCACCTAGAGCTTTAAAAACAATCACTCGTGACCGGGTACAGTGGCTCACGCCTGTAATCCTAACACTTTGGGAGGCCAAGGTAGGTGGATCACCTGAGGTCTGGAGTTTGAGACCACCCTAGCCAACATGGTGAAACCCCGTCTCTACTAAAAATATGAAAATTAGCTGGGCATGGTGGTGGGAGCCTGTAATCCCAGCTGCTCAGGAGGCTGAGGCAGGAGAATCGCTTGAACCCAGGAGGCGGAGGCTGCAGTGAGCCGAGATCATACCACTGCACTCCAGCCTGGGTGACAGAGTGAGACTCCATCCCAAAAAAAAAAAAAAAGACCATGAAGGGAGTTGATTGCGTAGTGCCTTACGAAACAACCAGCGAGACTCACTTTGTGGGAGGAGAAACAGGAAAAAGGGGGAACTAAGAAGAAATACACAACACCTTGCCCAATGTTCAGCACATAGGTGCTCGAGAGACACTTCATTCTTTTTATTTATTTATTTTATTTATTTATTTTTTGAGATAGAGTCTTACTGTATTGCCCAGGCTGGAATGCAGTGGTATGATCATAGCTCACTGAAGCCCTGATCTCCTGGGCTCAAGCAATCCTCCCACCTCAGCCACCTGAGTAGCTGGGACTACAGGCACGCACCGCCACACCTGGCTTATTTTTTTAAATTATTTTTAGTGGAGACGAAATCTTGCTATGTTGCCCAGGATGGTCTCGAACTCCTGGAACGATCCTCCTGCCTCAGCCTCCCAAAGTGCTGAGATTACCGGCATGAGCCACCACACCTGACCAATACTTCATTCTTCATTGATGGAAAAGATTGTAGACTTCTAAGCATTTTCCAAATAAAAAAGCTATGATTTGATTTCCAACTTTTAAACATTGCATGTCCTTTGCCATTTACTACATTCTCCAAAATAACCTTGAAATGAAGGAGGCCACCCTTAAAATATTTCAGAGGCTGAAAATATGATTATTACATTGAAATCCTTTAGCCTAGGTGATATTTCTTTAACTTTGCACTTTCAGGCCCAGTAAAGCCAAAATCAGGGTAACCAATGTCATTTTATAAAATGCTAAAACCCTAATTGCAGTTCCTTTTTAAAATTATGTTAAAGATTACTTAACAACATTAGACAGTGCAGAAAAGAAGCAAGGGAAGCATTCATAATCCTACCATCCTAAAACAACAAGTAATTTCATTTTTAATATTCCCTTCCAGTTTTAGACAATGTGCATACATAGTTTTGTCCCTGTGCCCCGCAGTGATCATCATGGGGAACTTATCATTTTTTACCAGATATAACATGTAAGGCAGATGAGAGGGAGATGAGAACCAAAGAAAATAAGTAATAATCCCTTCAGTTAATGGCAGCCCAAACAGCAGCTGTTAGTAGGGCTGCCTAAGATAAGGTAGACATCTCTGTCCTCCCAGCTAGGAGTACCGACCAGCCTGGGGGACCGGTCCCAGGGTAGGCACTGGTGATAACTTCATAACCACTCACATCGAGGCTGGGCCCACCTCAGCCTCGGCCCCTGCTTCCCCATGAACCCAGGCCCAGCCCTGCACTGGGAGCTGCCCGGAGTGGGTGCAGTCGCTGAAGCAGGAGTGTGGCCGCGATGCCAGCAGTGAGCCATGCCGAGCTTGAAAGCAAGCGGACTTGCTGTGGCTGCTGCTGCTCTCAGTGGGTTGTGGACTGTACTTTTACCTGTGGAAGATGGCACCACCCCACAAAAGAGAACACACTCAGTGTCTGTGCACAGCACTCCCTTATCACCGGGAGATTTGCTATTCTTTCCCCGTGTTTCCAGTAGAATGCCCAGTAACAACAGCAACCACATCCTCTATCAGGTTTCAGGCTTTTCGGAGTCAACAAAGTGCTCTCGCATGCATCAGCTCACTAGATCTGCACAGCAACTTCAGGAGGCCACCAGGGTGGTCTCTATCAGCCCCACATCAGGCAAAAGGGCAAATGAGACTTGGAAAGATGAGACAATGTCCTCAGTCACAGAACGAAAGTTCAGTGGCTCTTGGACCTACTGGCCATTTGGGAAAGGGTCATAGCCTCCTCTGCCCGGCAACATGTAGGGGTACAGATGTCCCCTTGTCCATACAGTTTAGCAAGCAGCCTTGCCAGGCATGTGCACAAGAATAAGTAGGGACCTTTCTAGCCCGGCATTGGTGAGGAGGGCGTGGAGCTGCTGATAAGGGAGTCTAGCAAAAGGATGTTTAAAAATAAATGAGTACTGCCCACGATGGAAAAGGTTTGCTCATCAGCAGGACTGCTTGTCAGCAGGACTACAGATCCACGTATGCAGTGTCTTTTTGGTGCTACCATTTCTGTCTCGTGTTATTAAAAAATAATATATTGATTATTGCTACTTCAGTTTGCTCCACTTAAGAAAGCTATTTATTTTTGAAAAGTGGCAAAGTGAGGAAATGACTTTCTTCACTTGGCATGGCTTCTGACACACTTTTTGGAATCTCAGAGCCTACCCTCTACCCCTTCACCCATTTCTTGTGGGTTTAGACAAGCAGCATATCAGTTCAGTATTATTTTAGCAACAGAAGCACTTCCACTTTGGCTATTTTTAGCATGTCAGGTGCCCTCTGCCTGCCATGAACTTGGTATATTCAAGTGTTTAATTCAGCGGCCTCTCATTTGAAAGGGAGACTGTTCCAGTACTCTGCCCACCATAGCTCCACTTTTACAGCTGCTCGTAAATTTCTGAACATGCAGAGATATCTTTAGCTGTGACTCCAGATATTTCCTGTTGAGCTGTAAGATGCAATCCTGCAAGCACACTGAGGCTAAATATACCCTCTCAGTCCAGGACTCAGCCAAATAAACAGGGGCAGCATCAACATGATTTCTTTAATCCAATGCTGAACAGGTTTTTTTTTAGTTAGATTGATTAAGCAATTCTGTTTATTTTGGCAATTGAAGTCATTTCAGCTTCCCCTGAGCTTTTAACACCTAAGCATCATTTTCTCTCCTGATTCAAGAACTGACCAGAAGCCCTGGTGCAGGGAACTCACATGTTTGAATACCGTGTGCCTCTTCAGCTCCATACTTCTCGTCGGTTAAACAGATGGCCCCCTCAGCAGCCGACTCTGAGCAGCTGTCTTGTTCATTCTCACAGAATCCAGACTCCTCTTCAGCTTCGCCTAGGGCCTTAGTCATTCAAGGGAGAGTAAACTCTAGGATTCCCTATCAGGAATGTATCCTTTGGGGACTTGACAAAGGAAAAGAATGTTAAAAATCTTTCCAGGTTTAATCCTGTGGCAGGAAGAATCTCCTCTCTAGAGTTAAGTTCTTGTCCACAAGGGATGCAAGACCTTTTAATCAGACCCTAAAAAATTAGATTGTCATCCCTGGATAAGTCCCTGGGTTCCTGGAGAAAGTCCTATTCCTCCTGAATCTTTAGGACAAGCAGTATCCACCAAATATCACTGGTCAGTTTCCCTCTAACCAAGATCAGCCCATTGCAGGCCTTCATAGACCAGGAAGACACTATGCCAAGAGGAGCCAGAGGAACCAATGTCAGGAAGCCTAACTTTGGCATATAGACAACCAAATCTGCACACACACCCCCACTCCAGCCCTCCTTAGAGAGACCATGGGCTGTGCCTGGCCACACCCCACCAGATTAAACCCCCCTCAGATGGTTGTTAGGGTCAACGAGGTCTACAGAGAACAGTTTATTCTCACCCATTTTCTACCTGCCTCTTATCCAGGATTCACTGGGGTTATAAGTTTTGGCCATGAGTGTAGCAATGGAGCCTCCTGTGACACCTGCATACTTTCTCGAGGAGGCCTGCCTGCAAAGATAAGTTTTGGATTCCCATTGAGGAAATCAGTTCCTCAATTCTCTCCTTTGAATGTCCTTTTTTTGGTTTATGATGCTGAATATTTCTGTAACTCTCTGTAGGTTGGGGGCCTCTTTGGGGACTGTTACTGTTTGGCAAACACTATTACTCATCAAAGTGTATTAATCAGGGCCAGCCACAAAATCTAAGGTACTATAAGCAGTGGGCTTGAAAAATCAACAAGACAGGAGAAAAAGAAATACAAATGAATGATAATCACAATCACTGTCCCTCATTCATGCATGCTAGGGCCAAGTGCTCTAAGCATGTTACATAAAGCAACTTAGGAAGCCTCACAAAAACCCTGTGAGGTTGCATCCTTTCTGTTCCCATTCTTCCTTCTTAGGTACCCATTGTATCCCAGGCGCTGGGCCAGACACGGGGGATATAGTGATGAATTAGATGGACAAGGCCCTGCACTCATGGAACAGAGGACATGCATGGTAATGAAACATACAATGCACAAATAATTTCTAGAGGCCAGGGACTAGTTAGGATTCTGCAGCTCGAACAAGAGTCCTTCATCCTTACAAGTTTGTGCTTGTGGCATAGAAGCCCCTAGAAACCCACTCTGTACTCTCTGGGCTCTCGATCTGTCCAACCTCTCTAGCCTGACTTCCTCCTGTCTCATGCCCTGTGCTTCACAATCCAGCAACATAGAACTGCTTGTCCACAGGGCTGTTTTTTGGCTTCATTACTTTGCTAATATTGTCCCTCTTCCTCTAACGCATTACTTAACCAATTCCCACACAGCTTCCAGGATCTACTCCCAGTGAAAACTCTCCCTGGCTCCCCTTGACCCAGCCAGGCTGGGTTAGTTGAACTTCTTTTGTGATTCCTGAGTCCCCCGTGCTCATCTCTGTCACTGCACTTGCCTCACCGTTTCACAGGCATCTGTTGAGGGGCCCGTTTCCCACTAGCCTAGGTGCTCCCTGGGGATATAGTTCATTCATCTTTTTAGCCCCTGTCAAGTAGCACACTTCCTGACCTGTAGAGTGCCATCACCTGCAGAGTGCCATCAGTGAATACTTGCTGGATAAATATGCATCTGTGCATGAGACTATGCCTTCTGTGCTCTAGTGGAGAAGGTTAGGAATTGGAGGACTCTGTGTCCTATCTAATCGTCATTAGTGGGATGAAAGGGAGCCTAGTGAGGTCCAGCAGTAGAGGCTGTAGCTGTTGGAGCAGCGAGAAGGGGAGCAACTGTGAAAACCTCTCCAATTCCCCTAACACCCCTGCCCCAGACTCTCTTTGATCACTTGCAGTGGTGGGAAATGAAGCAACCTCTTCCATGGTCTATTCTGTAGAAAAGTGTTCCCTTTTGTTAAACAAACTTGGCTGAAGACTTTTAGAAAGCTGTCCTCTAGGGCCGGGTGTAGTGGCTCATGCCTGTAATCCCAGCACTTTGGGAGGCTGAGGCAGGTGGATCACCTGAGGTCAGGAGTTCAAGACCATCCTGGCCAACATGGTGAAACCCCATCTCTACTAAAAAATTCAAAAATTTGCCAGGTGTGATGGTGCATGCCTGTAATCCCGGCTACTCAGGAGGCTGAAGCAGGAGAATCACTTGAATCCAGGAGGCAGAGGTTGCAGTGAGCCAAGATTGCGTCATTGCACTCCAACCTGGGCAACAAGAGTGAAACTCCATCTCAAAAAAAAAGAAAAGAAAAGAAAAGAAAGCTGTCCTCTAAAACAACAGAACAATTTGACTCTCTTTTCTATATAACAATTCCTCAAGTATTTCAAGAGAGTTGTCACGACCATCCTGTACTCATTTTTCTTTCCTAAATGATTCTAGTTGTCCAGCTATTTCTCACTCTCATGTCACACCACTCTGGATACACTCTAGCCTCTTGGTATCTCTTTCAAAATGTGGTGTCCTGAGCTGAACAATATTCCAGATGGCTTCTGATGGGTATAGAATATAGTAGTACAATTTCTTTCCTGAATCTGCAGCTTAAGTTCAAATTCACGTGTTTTAAAGCCTCATCACTTTGTCAGTTCTTACTGTTCCTTTGGGCAATAAAGCTCCTTGGTATTCTGCATACAATGAACTCTTGTCTGGCCACATTTAATAATTATAATAGCAGCTTCCAGTTATTGAGCATGTCCTGTGCCCAGCAGCCAGGTGCTGTGCTAAACATGGTGCCATCAGTCCCTTACTTAATTCTCCCACCTACACTGAGGCTGAGTGAGGTTAAGTAATTTTGCTGAAGTGCTGGGATTACAGCCCAGCAGACCAATTCCAAAGCCCACGTTCTATCTATCCCACTTCCCTGCCTCCCATCCTGAACTTGTGTAGGTGGTTTCTTGCTTACCTGAATTCTAGATTTACCTGTGTTAGGTTTGACCTGAGTTTCTGCTCAACTCTCAGCATCTTGGAAACTCCACAGGGAGAGTTTAGCTCATCTTTTCAGGTTTGTATCATTGTATCTGCTGCCTTCATCTATGTCAGTGACAGTGCCTTATCACTCCCCATTAGAGAACTCTTTCTAGATTGACACCAATCTGGATACCAGTAGGACCAGACTTTCAGCCAGCTTCCATGGAACCTACTTTTGACTTCTATGCACTGTCTTCCATCTTGTCCAAAAGTCGTCATGAGAGAGTTTGCCAAATACCGTGTTGGTTTGAGAAGTATCATATATGTGGCATTCCCCTACTATAATCAGTTAACAGCAGTAAGGAATAGTGGGAAAGGTGGCCTCTTTGTTTTACGTATTTCCAGAAATCCTGTTTAATCTTTTGTCCTAAAACTTTGCAAGAAATCAATATCATGTTCACCTTTACCCCCTGTGTGAAAGTGGGCTATTGCCTTGCTTCTCTTCATGGTTCATTCCAGTATTCCATTATTTATTCATTCTCAATATTAACAGTGTTTCCATAACCACAGATGCAAAAAAAAAAATTATCTTAAATCATTTTCCTTTTCCCAAAAATTTTAAAACAATGCATACTTCTTATAGAAAAATCAAAATAGGTAAAGAAAGCACAAAACAAGGTTGTCTGACAATCCTAGAGATAGCCTCTAACATCTGCAGTTCTTTTAATAACCTTGAGAGCAATTTGCCTAGGTGCTAAAACAATTTATGACCACAACCTAGAGTTGGTCTTCCACACCTAGAGCAGGGACTACAGCCTAATAGCAGCTAGAAAAATTGTAAGGGAGAGATGCTGGTTCAAGGTGAGGAGTCAGGCCGGGCTCTGGGGCAAGGGCAGGATGGATGTGGAGGGGTAGGAAGCAGGAGTTCCCTGCAACGTGAGCCCCACAGACTCCAGCCTGTTCCAGCAGGTTCATTCTGTTTCTGCTGCATACTTCAGTGTGTTGATATTCAAAGCAGTATATTGGAGTCCCCCATCCCTCTGGATGTTATTTCCCTGGGGGAGTAATTGGACTGCTCCTCTGCTGTGGCTCTACTCTTTCTGTCATAACTGCTGTGCCCTGTACCATCCAGCTGGAGAGTTTTATCTGGACACATTTCTCTCATCCCCTCAAACGTCAGTTTGAACATCAGGGATCGGAGGAGAAATCACATGGGCGAGAAGGTTCTTTCTGGGTGACTGTGATTTGTTGGACATCTGTCTCCCAAGTACATGATGTTCATTTTAGAACCAGTCTCTCAGCCAATCACTGTGATTTTTCACAGATGGATGGATGGACAAACATCTAACAAAATGTCTTGTAGATTTTCATCAAGAGAGGTTCAGGTGCCACGATGCCCAGAGGTCCCTTCCAGCTCAGTGGTTCTTTGAGTGTGTGATTGATATTTTGGAAACAGGGATATCACTTGGTGTATTTGTCAGTGACTGGCGATCTTCAGGAAACTTTAGTTTGGTCCAGGAAAAGCCTTGAGGAAGATGTGACTAGTTTAGAGGAATTTGGAGAAGAGACAAGCTAGTCATCAGATGACACGGATAAGGTGGAAAAGCCAATTCTGAGACAGTTGTTGCTAGAAAATAAACGGGGGCATCAGGAGAGGACCAGAAGTGTTCGATAATATACCGAGCATACTCCTGCAGCCGAACGTGGCTGGAGGGGAGGCAGGAAATCTGCTCTAACTCTCACGTCAAGAGCTTGGCCCCAAAAGGCCACAATAGGTCATACAAATCGAGGTTTCAGACCCAGATCAAAGTGTGTGTCTGGTATCAAATGAACAGCTGGGCATACATCACTCTTTCTGGCCACTTCTGCACACACAGATCAATAACAATCAGCTGTAGTAGCCATATCTTAAAATATTAACAAAAAAATGTGAAAAGATATATTCAGATTCTACCGTGACTCCTTGGTTTTCTTCCTTTACACAGCAACGTATACTCAGGCCACATCTGCTGAGTAGGAAGGCACGCCTTCCTTCCCTGGATGCCCAGAACTGTGATTTACACAGGAGCCTCAGGAAATGCAGATGGCTCTCTCCCAAAACAAATTTTAAAAGTTGTCCTGAGTTGACCTGTGGAGGGTCAGGTAGGAATGTAGCAAGGTTGCAGGAAGCAGCTAATCACAGACCTATTTTCCATCATTTGTTCATCACTTAATCGTTAGGTCCTAACTGCATGATAGGCACTGTAAGAGGCGAGTGAATGCAAAGACAAAGGCTGGCAAGGGACCCCCAGCCAGGGGGAGAGGAACTGATGGGCACGCGGTTGTGACACAGGCAATGAGAAGGCCCGTGGAGGAAAGGCAGAAGGTGCTTTGGCTATTCAGAGAGGAAGTGACCAGCCGTGCTGATGGCAGGGAGGGCTTCCTGGGTGTGATCTACTAGAGCTCAGAGTTCAAGGTTGAGTAGAAGGAGTTAGCCAGGTAAAGAAGGTAGGGGGACTGGAGGCAGAGAAAACAGACAGGGGAGAGCAAGACACATTCAGCCAAATACAAGTAGACTGGTGGATCAGAGGTAGCATGGGGGCTGGCATGGTGGCCCTCAACAGATGAGGCTGGAGACGTGGGTCATGAAGTGTGCCCTGATAAGGAATAGGATTTTTTTTTTTTTAATGTCGTCCATGCTGGAGTGTAATGGTGCAATCTCAGCTCACTGCAATTCCCAGGTTCAAGCAGTTCTCCTGTCTTCCTGTCTCAGCCTCCCCAGTAGCTGGGACTACAGGCTCACACCACCTCGCCCAGCTAATTTTTGTATTTTTAGTAGAGACGGGGTTTCACCACATTGGTCAGGCTGGTCTCAAATTCCTGACCTCAGGTAATCCATGTGCCTCGGCATCCCCAAGTGCTGGGATTACAGGGGTGAGCCACCACACCCGGCCAGGAATAGGATTCTTACCCTGCTGGAGTGTGCGTGTGACGGGGAGTACTGGCAGGCTCAGGACCTGGTGGCTATAGGGTATATTGGAGAGAAACCAGAGTGAAAAATGGACAACCGGCCAAGAGAGTAGCAGAGAGCACCAATGGAAAGTTGACAGCCTGGACCAATGAAATGCCAAGTAGGGTGCTGTGGAGGAGCTAAAACCCCCGATTCTGTCATAGCTTGGATATGAAGAGAGGGGGGCAGAAGACGAAGAGTCTAGGATGATCACCCTGGCTCAGACATCAGGCTAGCGAGATGGCAACAGCATATTCAGAGGCCAGGAGCACAGAGGCATGAGTTTGAGACCAGAGCTCAGTGGGCAAGGTCACTGATTTCATTCTGGTTCCACAGTGAATTATCTGTTGGCTGTGATAATGTGCTTCCAAGCTGCTGTACTGGCGGGAGACTTAGTCATGCATTCATATCAGGTCCTGCAATGTTAGAGAACCTCCCTAAAAATGTTAGGGAGAAGGGCAGGGGTTTTGGCTTTGCAAAACCTGGGTGTTTTCCCAGATAATTATTCTTACTTCGGTTCTCAAAAGTATTGTGTGCTGCCATTCATAGTAACAACCGTTTCATGGGTGCCAAACTGTCAGACATGAACTCAGTCCAGAGCAAGAAGTTGCAGAGGGTGTGGGGGGAATGTGCAGTGAGCAAAGAGCTGTCCGTGCTGGTAGGAGCACAGCCACAACCAAGTCATTTCCAGAAATGTTTTATTATGAGCTTCAATTTGCACACCAACTTCTCCAAAGCATCCTCCCTGTGAGGTCGAAGTTAGCTAGTGCCTCAGGGTTCCTTTAGGGTTTAGACTTGGAGTCCTTGACTCTCAGGTATAATTCTTGGGATATTCCATGAGAATGCTGACAGACAACTTTTTAAGGCCAACTTTCTGTCTTCAGCCATGTGTGATTCTGTTACATAGACCAGTATACTACTGGTTTTAGTTCCTGTGTCTTGATGGAGCATAATAAAAATCTTCTCAAAATTAAGGATCCATTTTATTCAATACCATGGACTTTAAAAGTGAATAACATTTTATCAGTGCACATCATATTTTTCAAAATCATCAACATTTTTATTGGGTGGAGGGAGTGTGGCCTTCAAAGCATACTGAACAACCAATACATTGGGATTAGAAGGTTCAAAGTAGCATTCTTCCCTGGACAACCTACATGCTTTGCTGTTCTTGTACTCCCGCAGTATGTTCATGAATACTCTGCGGAAAGTTGCTTTTTTTCTTCTACTATGTGCTGCTTTCCTAATGAATTATGTAGATGAACAGATAACTTTTGAGTTAACTTTCACACTTAGATTTATTCTTTCCCAGACCATAGCGGGTGTTTTGACATAAGTCCTGCAGAGCTAGAAATTTGACTTCAAATTTGCAAAACCTATTTTCAACCAACTTTGGACCCCACAGTGTTCATTAAATGAATTAGAAATTACAGAGTTAGGTTTTTTGTTTTTGTTTTTTTTTTTAAACTGTTGCCATATCTTGATCCATTGCCTAAAATTCATACAACCAGAAATTTTGGTAGAACTTCCAACTCTCTTCACGCTCTTGCTGGCCTGTTGTAGCTTCTTCAACAGACTGCCCAGGGCCCCTATGTTAAATGTGTCAATGTTTACTTAATGCTGACATGCAAAAGCTCACTCTTCCTTTTTCTGCTATTGTAGTAAACCATATCTAGGGACCAAAAATTAATTGGAAATCCTGAATCAAATCAATTGCCATTGTAACAAAGCGGTAGATCTTTACTGGGTTGCCACCATTGCTGGCAGTTTTCTTTTTTTCTTTGGTTTTTTTTTTTTTTTTTTTTGAGACGGAGTCTCGCTCTGTCGCCCAGGCTGGAGTGCAGTGGCCGGATCTCAGCTCACTGCAAGCTCCGCCTCCCGGGTTCACGCCATTCTCCTGCCTCAGCCTCCTGAGTAGCTGGGATTACAGGCGCCCGCCATCTCGCCCGGCTAGTTTTTTGTATATTTAGTAGAAACGGGATTTCACCGTGTTAGCCAGAATGGTCTGGATCTCCTGACCTGTGATCCGCCCGCCTCGGCCTTGTAAAGTGCTGGGATTACAGGCGTGAGCCACCATACCCGGCTGGCACGGTTTTCTTAAATCCACATTGCTGAGGTGGTGGGAGGTCCAAGCCAAATAAGGAGCAGGCTTTCTCCAATGTCGTTCCCAGTGTATTTCACTCCCAGCGTCTACAGGTGCTATTCCGGCTTACGGCTATTGAAATATGGAACAGCAAACCGGCTGTCATTCATAAGAATTGGTGCCGGCCAGCTGGCCAAGCCAGCTACAGGAATAAAGACGCGCCTTTTCACTCTGATACACGGGGGCCGTGCTCTGAGCAGACAGCTGAAGAATCTCAGGTGATCACCCCGGGGAAATGGTGTTTGTGGCATTCAGGCATTCGCCACCCCGAAGAGGCAAAGCAACAGACATAGGATGTGAGCGTGCTGATTAAGGAGAACAGAGGCCGAGCGTGCCTGCTCCTGGGGCTTTGGGCAGAGGAAGAGAAACTGAGGGGAAAGCTAAGATGACTATATGTTATAAATAAACTTTAAATAATTTTAAAAATTATTTTTATTTACAGTGTCTTGTTTATTAGGAAAGAATCATGAAGAATCACAATTGCACTGGGCTGGTCATTTTTTAAAAATTGAACCTAAATTATAATCCAGAGACTCTTGTGTATTCCTGATGGAAGTGTAAATAGATCACATCTTTCCAGAGGATATTTGATAATATGTACCAAAACAGGAGCCTTAAACACATTCATGCTCTTTGACAGAAAATTTCTACTTTTAGGAATTTATTTGAAGGAAACAATCAGATGTATATAAAAGTTTATATACAAGAATGTTCATTTCAGCATAAAGTAGTGAAAATTGAAAATGATTTAAATGTTCAACAGTAGGCAATTGGTTACATAAATGATAACAGCTTTATATAATGGAGTAATATGCAGCTATGATCTTTGTCTTGTTTGAGTGAATGTTTTGGTAGGAAATATATTGAGTGATTATCATTTTGTGGTAATGATTAGCGTGATTTTGCTTTTCCATTTTATATTTTTCTGTTGTCCACATTTTCCATAGTGGATAAATTTATAATCAAGAAGAAAATAATGTTTAAAGAACTATAAGAACATAAACATGTGATTAAAATTAGTGATTTTTTACATTTAAAAAATCACCCATAATTGACCTCCCTAATACACCTTTGTTTTGCATAGTTATATTGTTTGCATTATGCACTTATTTAAGTTTTGCTGTTTCAGTCATAGGGCATATGCCAGTTTATATGTTACTATTCAACTAATATTTTAGTCTATAATTATCACATTCATAACTTTATAACATTACAACATATTAAGGTACATGTGCATAGTAGGTAGTATTAATTCTTAATTCTTCCTTGGGCAAAGAGGGTTTTCATTAACTCTCACCCCTCCCTCCACCCCAGTCTCCAGACAGAGTTAATCATTCCCTTATCTGTCTTTTGCTCATTTCCATTTGTCTCCCTTCTGATGTAGGAGTTACTTGAGGGCCAGCTATACCCGTGCATCTTGGTAGCCATGGTGTCCATTGCTGTGTCTGGCATATGCATGAGAGAAAGGAGAGATGGATCCACAGATGGACAGACAGAAGAAATGAGTGGGGCTAAGCTTTTGATAGTCTAACATCTATTTGACTTGAGTAACTTTGTAAACTTAATTCTCACCTCAGCCTCAGGGAAGTATGTAGGGAAGGAGCATAAAAGATCTGCAGTTGCCCTAATACAGATATTTTTCCCTTCACTTGCTTTGTAAAATTATATTTTATTTTCATGGTAGTTTTAGACTCGAGGTTATAAAGGCCTGCTTATAGTAGTTCTCCCACCAGCCTCTGAAACTCATCTTTAACTTTTTTCTGTCAGAATGTTCTCCATCATGTGTATTTAGCACATTCCTTTCCAAATTTGTATCAGTACCCATAATAGTTAAAATGCTCCTAGCAAAAAATAAATAAATAAATAAGAAAAGAAAAGAAAAAAGCAAAGGAAGGCAGGCTGCTTAATGGGTACAGAGTTTCTGTTTCAGATTAAAAAGTTCTGGGAATAGATCGTGGTATCGATCACACAACATTGTGAAGTACTTAATGCTACTGAATTGTATACTTAAAAGGAATTAAAATGATAAATTTTATGTTATGTATATTTTACCCCAATGAAAAGGGAAAGAAGGAAAATAGGAATTGAGTGGTGTGGAACCCACTCTTTCTACAAATCTGTTTTTCACTAGCTGAGCCCTCTCCTGAAACAGGATTCAAGACGGTCGTAAGTCTTTTTGAAGACAGGAAGAATAAATTCTTCAGGTTTGTATTGTATCCTATTATCTTGACCTAGCAGATAGGTTCAAAAAAATCACCCCAGCCTGCAAAAACCTCGCCATCCTATTTTCTTTCCCCCTGTTAGCTCTTCCCAGTGTCACCACAAGGAAGTGGCTAATGACACAGCATTAACAGCCTGAAGAACTATGGTTATCAATGTAGAGGGACATTTTTTCCCCTTAAAATTATTGCCTGCCTCCAGCTTTTTTTTCTTCTAGAATCAAGCTAAAATCATTTAGGTGTTAGTACTGCGATCTTCGAATGGCCATGTTACTTCTTATCTGTACACATGCTCTCTCGGGAGAAATATGTATAAATGCTATGTGGTAAAGATTTTTTTTTATTATCATTTAGAAAAATACAGAATGTATTGATGCCAAGCCTTCACTGAATGAAGACATAAGAGAGAAGTCCTGGCTTCCAAAGCTTCCCATGACCTGCCAGCCACTTTCCCAGCCATCCTCTTTTTGACCCCAAAGAAGAGAGTAGGGAGTGGTTATCACTCACCCCCTCTTCATAGGTGGGGTTGTGAGCACAGAGAGAGCCAGGCTAGGTCCAGGATGGGTTCCACACACTGGAAGAGGAGTTAGGTCCACCATTCTAGACCTGGTGGTTGTTTAGGAGCCTACTCCCAGGCCTGTGCCCATGCAACCACAGGCCTAAATACCATATCTCATTCATCCTAAGGATCCTGATTTTTACATCTGTGAAATCAGGATGCATCTTACAATTGATGGCATACCATAGTTCTGTAGGGTGCTTTTTTCTTTCTTTCTAGTAGTACATAACATGAGCCTTAAAATTTATGAGTCTTAAAGCTAATGAAATAGGAATTACTAGGGAGAACCTACAGATAGCCATCTGTAACATTTTGTAGAAATTGCTGAAGTATCTACCTGCAAGGAAAGTTAGAATTTGAATCCCAAAGTCACAGTCAAGAGAAAAGATAAGGCTATTCCAGAGTTAGGTAGTAATGATAAGCTTCAGATTTCTGCTGCTGGGCTCAGACCATAGTAGTAATAAATACAACACAGGCTTCCTTTTATATGGAGGCTCCTTGGAGGTCTCTGCTTTGAATGTGTACCTTTCTTTATCAAAAGGAGCTATATTGTAACCTTACGTGCAGACACTATAAGAAATAAGAATGGATACTTTGTGGATTAGAGGTCAAAAATGTCGTCGTAACTCCATGGCTTGCTGTGGGCAAAATTGTGACCTGGGCTGAGTGTATTCCAGTATCCTCTTTCCTCTCCCCCTCCAGGCACAAGGTCCTACCCACTGGCTTCCTGGGGTCCATCAAACCCACCCATCTGTGTACTACCCCTTAGAACCTAAGCACTATTTAGGATTAGGGGCTGTTGTGGGTTATATATACAGGTTGAGCATCCCTAATCGGAAAAACTGAAATCCAAAATGCTCCAAAATCCAAAATTTTTTGAGCACTGACTTGATACCACATGTGGAAAATTTCACACCTGACCTCATGTGATGGGTCACAGTCAAAATGCCGTCAAAACTTCGTTTCATGCACAAGTTATTTAAAATATTGTATGGAATTACCTTCACATTCTGTGTATAAGGTGTATATGAAACATACATGAATTTTGTGTTTAGACTTGGGTCCCATCCCCAAGATACCTCATGAAGTATATGCAAATATTCCAAAATCCCAAGAAATTCATAATACTTGTGATCCCAAGCACTTTGGATAAGGGATACTCAACCCGAATATGTTAGACTACTCCAAGTAATATTTTAAGTTTCATAGTAATCTCCTAGAAAATCTAAACCCAAATGAGAAAATGTTATATTTGGACAGGACATGGGAGAGAGATTTTTCAGAGGCATTTTGTTATTTGGCAAATAGCTCTGGGCAACTACCCACCCCATCTTTCTTTGCCTACTCTGCAGGCCAGATCCAGAGTTAGACCCTGAAGACGGACGACTGACCTCCAGGTCTAACGGTCTCTAAGTTGAGGAAAAGAGTGATTGAATCACAGGAGGCAACTTGCCAAGTGTTCCAAATAGGAGTAGACATCTCCACTCCCACTACCCATAAAAGAATGCTCATTTTCAACTGAGGCCTAAGTCAGAAATGTAAAAGCAAAACAAAAACCCTTCTTCTGAAACCTCCTCCCACTCCAGTTTTTAAAAGGGGAGGGGGTAGGAGGTACTGATGAGACCTGAAGATGAGAAATGCTAGGATGAAAATCTATCACTGACTTTTGAAATTCAAAATAGAGTGCCTTAGGAAGGCCATTTTTAGGTAAAATATACAAAGAAAGTAATTGAGCCTAAAGAGGCCTAACTACCTCTTTAAATTTTTATTTTTATCAGCTGCAGGAGGGTAGACTTCTTCACTGGGGTCAGACAGAGTGAATAACGGAGGAGTGAATTCCAGTGTGTCGAGTTTCATCACGTGGCATAATATGGTTCAGATACAGCTCAATCAGTAACTCTCAAATTCAAAGAGGACTTAAGGCTTAGTATCTCCAAGGAACAAAGAGAAGAAAGCCCAAAACTGCATGAAAGGCCATTTCTAGAGTCCACCTGGTTTGCATTTAGTGCAGAGGCAGCAAAAGCTGAACCATCCTTAGAAGGAGGACTCACGACCCACCGCCTAGGAGGCCTGTCTTTCCCTCTGATGGGTTGATTTTATTGAAGATAGAGAGTGACCCGCAGGGGATGCTGTGTTGATTCTAAAGCTTCTAATGCCACCTAGGAAGGACTGGGGAATTGTCACCCCTCTTCCCTGTCACCTGGAGCTATGGGAGGCACCCCGGGGATCTGAACCCTCCCTTCCCCTTCACTTAGCATTGAAGTATCATGTGGGCAATAAGCTACCTTATCTTGGGGGTTTGGAATTCTTGCAGATGAATTCCAAAGCACTCTGCCATTCAGAGCTTCTTGTGTGTTTCACGGCTGTGTTTGGCATCCTATTGGCACTTCCGGGTACAATCAAATTCACTGTCACTCTAGTGACATGAATAACCCATCCATATTAATGAAATGATAGCTGTTCCTTGCCATCTCTTTTCTTATTCTTAAGTTGATTTCAAATAACATGAATTCCACTTTTGGCAGAATAGGGTTGGGGGATTCTTATTCATCTCCACTATGAGAGTTGAGAGGGGGACAAAGACATAATGGAATGATGGTGATGTAGAATAACTGTAAAATAATTACTGCATTGCTCAAAACTCTGTATTATTCATCTATGTAGTGAGAGCTCCTGTTTGGTACCACACTTGAGTGGCAACCTCACCAATTAGCACTGCCACCGCGGGTCTGTGAATTGCATGTGAAAATAGAATTTGTCCAGAAGTGCTCATGCAAATTGTGCAACACAAATGTGGCCTCCATGTCAAGTCCTTTCACGTGTTCTGACAGACTCATGTCTTTCCAGATTTCTCTGATCGGCGCCCCCAACCCCCTTGACAGTTACCAGAGCTCATAAGCCAAAGGAAATAGTTCCTGTTGCCATGAGTACTGTGTCTGTGGTGAGGTTTATGAGCTGCTCCTAGGGCTGGGTTTTTGCCTGAGAAAACAATCAGATATTCACTTAGATCTGCAAGAAAGCAGATTAGGAAGGGAATATATGCAAATATCTATGTTAATGCCACCAAACCTATAACTTGGCCCCACGGTGCTTGTGTAGCAGTTCTCTTAGAGAAAACTTTTTTTGCATTTAATGTATGTTTCGTGTTTTTGAAATCTGTGTTAATGCAAAGAAACCTGGAAAGCAAAAGCATTAGGTCAAATATGAACTTGGCTATAATTTTACATAATTGGGGTATATCTTTGTGAACATAGAAACTGTACATTTATAAATCATTCTTTGCCTTTTCTCAATTTGAAGAAATGTCCAGTCTTTCCTGAGAAAGAAAATATTTTTTTCCATTTGAGCTCTGTTTAGAGCTTTTGGATTGTTTTTATTTGGCAGTTTGTGGGGGGCCAGATGGGAGGGAAGAGGTGCCCTCTGGAACTTCAAGGATGTGTGCAGCCACAATCATGCCCACACTCTGTTCACCAAAGAAGCAGGATCAAAATGGTGTGCATACAAAGAGAAGCCCCTAAGAGGGGCTGTCTTCGGAGGCCAGCAAAGCAAAGCCAGGTTGAGTTTGCAGGCCTTGAAAATGGCAGCTGGCAAAATACCTGGTCAGGCTGAGACCTCCTTTCACTTTTCCCTGCCTTTCTACCATTCAAAACCTCAGGAGCAGTTACTTGAAATTGCTCAACTTTCCAAAGCTAGTTGCATTCAGACTGAAAGAAAAAAAGAAATTTTACCCCAATTGTGCTTTTGCTCCTTACCCCAGAAAGATACAGACTATAGCAAGCACAGCTGTAGTCAAGCTGGACCTCATCCTGATTTGGGGGACTGAGCTGGAAGTGTCCTCCCAGCCAAGGTCTGTTCTTGGCCTCTTCTCAGCCTGACCTTTCCCCAGCAGCCTCCTGCTCCTTCAGTTTCACTCATTTCCATTGATGCATTTTGTCCTCTTCTCTTCCCGTTGTTGTATGGTTTGATGTTCAGGACCAGAGATCCTTTCTCCAGTTGGTTCTCAATCTGAGCTCCACTTCTTTCCATTTCTAGACCCTCCTCCTGGTATTCATGTCCCTTAGTGCCTCCATTTTGGGGTGTAAGCCTGTTTCTTTGAAGCCCCTGAAAGGAAAGTGATAGGCATCTTGGTGACCAGCCTTAGAAACTCCAGCCTAGGGAGTGTCTTCTCTTATGGCCCAAGTGCCCCAAACCTCAATTTCCATCTTCCTTTTTAGCCCCTGGACAATGTAAAGAGATGGAGGCCCTCTTAGAGCCTGTGAGTATCTGGAAGCTGAATGTACCATGGGCAGTGTTCCTGTGAATTTGTTTTCCCATCCCCCTTTCAAAGGCCCGCCACCCCTATATGTGCATTCTTTTCCTTTTTTTTTTTTTTTTTTTTTTCCAGACAGTCTTGCTCTGTCCACCCAGGCTGGAGTGCAGTGGCATGATCTTGGCTCACTACAACCTCCACCTCCTGGGTTCAAGCAATTCTCCTGCCCCAGCCTCCCAGGTAGCTGGGATTACAGGCACCCACCACCACGCCCAGTTAATTTTTGTGCCCAGCTAATTTTTGTATTTTTGGTAGAGACGAAGTTTCACTATATTGATCAGGTTTGTCTCAAGCTCCTGACCTCAGGTGATCCAGCCGCCTTGGCTTCCCAAAGTCCTGGGATTACAGGCATGAGCCACTGTGCCCGGCCTATATGTGCATTCTTGTTAGTCTTAATAAGTATCAGTAATAAAATGATGTGTGCAAGGAATTTTTTTTTTCTTTTTTGAGAGGGAATCTCGCGCTCTCGCCCAGGCTGGAGTGCAATGGCATGATCTCGGCTCACTGCAACCTCCACCTTCCGGGTTCAGGCAATTCTCCTGCGTTAGCCTTCCGAGTAGCTGGGATTACAAGCACACACCATCACACCCAGCTAATTTTTGCATTTTTAGTAGAGACGGGGTTTCGCCATGTTGGCCATGCTGGTCTCGAACTCCCGACCTCAGGTGATCCACCTGCCTCGGCCTCCCAAAGTGCTGGGATTACAGGCATGAGCCACCGCGCCTGACCTGCAAGGAAGATTTTTTTAAAGTTCTTGCCCGCAGAATTCATTCTCTAACTAAAGAAATGCAGATGCTTGAAGGAAAGGTTTCTATCTAAAAGGTGAGGGAAAGTTGCCTGTGCTCTGCACTCTTCTCCCTCCTCCCACTAGCGCCACAAACTCTCAAGTTACATTTCCTTCCTCAGTGATGCAGAGAGTGTGGATTTGGTATAAGCTTTAAGGGTTCAAATAGATTGGTATTTCCACCCTACAGAAACCATCATTTAAGGATTGACTTCCCTGCACGTTCTGAGGACAGGGCTTCCCTCCATCCTCAACCCTTTTGCTTTTCCCAGAGCACAAGACGAAACCACTAAGAGCTGCACAGACTCAGTTGGTTCCAAACACAGGAACAGTGAGAAGCAATTGCTGCAAGCCTTGGGCCATGAAGGAAGGCCACGGCCAGTGGCCCACAATTTCTTAAGATGAACCCCCGACAAAAGCTGGCCTAGACCAGGACAGCAGATGCCAGCAACCCCCTCCCACCCCAACTCTCCCTAGGCTTTTTATTACCTTTACTTGATCAAAGGAAGGAAAGCAATCGGTCTCTCTTCAACTTGTTTAATAAAAGAAAACATAATCATAGTTTGACACATTACTTTTGGTGGGTGCACAGAAAGAATATGCTATATTAGAAAGGGAGAGAGGAGGAGAAGGGGGGAGGTGAAAGGAAAACAAATTGGCTGCCTGCGGAGGTCCAGTGTCAAACGTCTGTGGAATCTTGTTCCTTTAGATACTGTGGGAAAGACCATGGCAACGAGGGGCCCGCAGAGCGAGAGAGACAGATGGGAAGATTTGCAGCCCCTCCCTGGGATTAGAAGACAGAACAAATAGGTGAAGCAATCCATTTTCCAGAGCCCAGTGGTAATTTCAGAGTGTTGTGAACCAGGGTATCTGCTTCTCCTCTGTTGTCTCGATAAGGGGTAGGAAAATTTTCAAAGGAAAGATTTTTCGTTTTTTCAGAGAAGACACTCAGTCTCCAAGTTGGTGATATAAAACATATTTTTACCTGAAACCACCAAGGTATTCTTAACTTCAATCATAAATTTCCAGCGGTCCAACTGGTTGTGTACTGATGAATTACTTTGTTAGAAATTATTCTTATTACCATCTCTAGTTCAGATTTAAAAGGTTGGTAGAATACATGCAATGTTAATTATCTTATAAAAATATAACATACCATTTCTGTTGCAAACAAGATTTAGCAATAAGACCAAGAGTGATTTTCTGACTTTTTAATAAAAAAATCCAACTGAGAGCTTATGCTTAGGAAATATTTAGTTATCACATTTGTTATGAAGTCTACTTGTCATGAAAGGTCTTTAATTGGGCCACCATAGAACTTTCGTTATTACTTGTCAGGCCTTCTTGAAAAAAGTTGACTGAATGAAACATTTAGTAGCAGGAGAGAAAGTTAGAGAAATAAGTTGAGGAAGCACAAAAACTAAAAGGTTTCTTCTTCTCCAAGTTGTTTTGGTCACATTTCCTGTTACTGCCTGCCATCTTGCCTTCATCCCCAGGATGTATTGTTAGGGCTTTGAAAATATTCACAGTTGTGTACCTACTGTTCTACTCCCCGTCAAAAACCAGGTGGTATGTTTAAAATCCTGTATACTAAATTCACATTTAAATTAATTTAGTTTTTTTATAATAGGGAAGACCAGAAAAACTAGCATTATTTTTACCTGGTTTTAAAGCAGGGATCACTGTATCTCTGCCAGGTTTCTGGTAGCCATGTGGGCTGGGCAGAGCACAATAATAGAGATGAGAAATGAGTAGGAGGAGGTGGGACCCCAGACCAGAAAGTGACCCCAGATATTTGCACATGAGAATTCTTATTCTTGCAGGAATATCCCTGGCAGGTGCATTTGGCTTTTTTCAGTTCCCACAGTCAAGTGCCAAATCTCAGCCAGCTTCCCCTCACCTCCTGATGGGATTACCCCCATGGCTGCCTCCCAACCCTTCCTGCCCACTTTTCTTCTGATCCAGCCCCATTCTAATCTCTGCTTTACCTGACACCAGCTTAATCTCCTTAAAGTAATGCATTTAGCATTTATTCCCTTTAAGAACCTGCTGTGGCTCCTGATGGCCGGTGGTCGAGTCGGCTGGCTCTGCCTGCATGCAGACCTGTCCATGGCCAGTCCCACCCTGCAAAGCTTCCTTCTCACACATCCTAGCAAACACCCCAACTTTGAGTGGCCACCTCCCTCCTTGCAGGTGGCCGCTCTCCTTCCTTCCCTCTCTTCTCACTCAAATCCAAATCTACACTTCCATCAAGGCTCCCAATCAAGTCCCCGCTTATCCATGAAGCTCTTTCCAAGTAGAACCAGAGAAATGTTAGGGCGAGTAGAAGCCTTGGAGATTACCTGGGCTGGCTTCCTCTTTTCATAAAGGAGAATACTGAAGCTTAGAAATGTTCAGTGACTTGCCCCAGGTCAAACACTGCCTAGAACTCATGTGCCTTGTATCCACATTTGGGCCTCTTTCTATGCCATGTCACCGCTCTGCCCATCCCAGGTCTGCTCGGCCTGGCTCTATGGAAATCAAGTGGAAACAGAACACTTGCCACACAGCTTGCCTCTTGACCAGCTGGTGTCATCCTTGAGCTCTTCCATGAAGTATACCTTGTCTCTGCACTCGGATTTCAGTCTCCCTCCAGGACAGAGGCCATGGCTGCATTGCACCGAGAGTCTAAGAGCCCCACCCTAGCCCCTGCCATTGAGCTAGGGTACTGGGCTTGTGCAGACTTCTTGAGCAATGAAAGTTTTTCAAAAAGTGGGATGTGTATTCGAATTGAAAGAAAACTTTAATAGCAAAATATACATGCCACACATCGTGTTCTAGTGCTCAGACTTCAGGAGGGAGGTATACTTGTTTTCTGAGCAATATTTGCATTTTAGCCATTAAGTGACTTACTCCACATAAAATCCCAAGCAAAGCTATAACCACAACCCATCCTCCTGGGGGGTGGTATATCATATTAAGCAAGTCGGTTGTTTGCTTATTTGTTTTGTTTGTTTGTCTTAGCTGTGAGTGTTCTTTAAGAAAAATCAACTCTAAGATCTGGAAGCTGAAACTGAAAATGCCACTAAGGATATGCAGTGCTGCACAGCTTGAAGGGAAGGGTCTGAGGCTCCATGTTCTCAAACCAGATCCCTGAACCTCTATTAGGTCAGCCACCTGGGCAATCAATTTGACTGACCTAGTCAGCCTTCCTTATCTAAGTCTCTTAGCAGAAGTGAATCAGAGTATTCCAGACCTCTCTAGGTTCCTACCCAGGGTGTTTGTGCATCTGACTGCAGGATATATTTGGGCTGTGTCCCCAAGAAACCTCTGAGAGGTACTAAGGGTGACTGGGACCCTACTACAGCAGTGACAACTCTCTCAGTGACAATGACTGTGGCAGGACTGTATGGCCATGCTGAGAGCTCCACATGTGAGCTCTCAGCACCCTGTACATGAATGTTCACTCCTTGAGGACTTAGGTTTATTTATTAATGGGGACTTAGAGACCCCATCTTTCCTTCAAAATTCTCTGTGACTACATCAAAGAAAAAAGGAATCAAGATTGGCCTTGTCAACCTTTTTTATATGCTTCTAAATATGATTAAGAGGTAGTGTTCTCAAGGCCTTCTATAGAAAGTAACCTTCAGTATAAATTATCCCCTGAGAACCTAAGGAAAATAAAGAGGGGAATCTCACTCTGGCTGGCTTTTCCCCTGTGTGGTATCCTTGGGATCCGAGAAAGATTTCAAGTTCAGTTTCTAGGTTTGTCATCCCCACTCACCCCTCCTCCACTCCTCAGCAAGTTTACAGCCGTGTATATTTAGTGTCAGCTTCCAGAAGACATTTCGTTGACTTGACAAGGGTTTAATAATTGCCGATTGAGAAATTGTGTATTCTTAAAATGGGGGAGAGGATGAAGGGAAACAGAAACACAAAGGGGAAAGTAATTAGTTGGGCCAAAACTGTGTCTATTAGAGAAATGGTCCAAAGGGAAGGAAGACCAGAAACAGGATCCCTAGTGTCCAGGAAGCTTTCTCAGGTTGACAAGTCTCCTGAACAGTAGGTCAGATCTCCCTGTCCTACTCCAGCATTAGTCACCCTGCCCCCCCCTGTTCTGATGTTATCCTCCTACAAGCAGTCACCTTGGAGAGAAGTGGTAGTGGTTGCAGCAGCTCTTAAAGGAGGCGTGTAACTTTAGGTGGAAATGTGTATGTATGAATCATGGTCATGCTGTAAAGCAGCCTGCCTGGATCTGGGAAGCAGAGCGAAGGTGGGTATGAAGTCAACTAGCTAGAGGAGAAATTACCCCAAAAAGCACTTATGCTTTTAGAAGGGATAAGTGGCAAAAAATATTTGGTGCATAACCCCCATCTTAGAAGGCCTCTATTGTTATAGTCAAAAAGGTGAATTTATTCTTCACTAAGTTTCCCATCACCTTCCCAAGGGCAATTAATTATACTGTGCACAGGATAAACACAGGACGTATAAAGAATGTTTATTCTAGAGTCTCGTTTCATATTTAGCTACCAACTTAACTTTTATCCTAAGTAAAAGTGGTCATCTGTAAACAGGAAGGTTTTCCCTCACATGGCTGAGGAACAGATGTGACCATTAAGAACCAAAAAAATCTGAGCTGAAAATATAGGCCCCACCTAAAGTTTCTAATTTTCTCATTATTAATAGGGACAACACTGAGAGCAAACCTTTATGAGCGCCTACTATAAGCCAAGCACTGCTGAATCATGCTTCCCGAGAAGAGTTCTGATTAAAGAGAGTGAAAAGTTTAAGATCCGTAGAGAGGATGATTTCTCATTGTTTCCAGATTCCTTTATCCCGGTTCCCATGTGTATGTGTGGTGTGGAGTCAAGGGCTGTGTTAGACCTCTTTGAGTGCTATATTCTTTCTAAAACTTACTTTTATGTCTGTGTGTCTCCCAATCTTCTCAAGGTTAAGAAAATGCCTGCGCCATTTCTGTTTTTTGGAGTGCCCAGGTATATTTACAAAATGGAAAATGACAACAGGGCTTTTTAATGCAATGCTTTTATTTTCAAAAATAAAGCATAGGGCAATTATACTGTGCGCAGGATAAACGCAGGATGTATAAAAATGTTAATTGATAATGGACTTAGAGCAGCCTGATCTAATAACAGGGCACAATTTTTTTTGAGACAGGGTCTCACTCTGTCACCCAGGCTGGAGTACAGTGGCACAGTCACAGCTCACTGCAGCCTCAACCTCCCAGGCTCAAGCAATCCTCCCACCTCAGCCTCCTGAGTAGCTGGGACTACAGGTGCACACCGCCATGCCCAGCTAATTTTTTTATTTTTACTAGAGATGAGGTCTTGCTGTTGCCCAGGCTGGTCCTGAACTGAACTCAAGCAATCTTCCCACCTCAGCCTCCAAAAGTGTTGGGATTACAGGCGTGAGCCACCACACTCAGCTCAGGGCACAATTTAAAGCTATAAAATGGATGCTATTTTTCAGTCCTCTCAGGATTTCTCAGTGACTGTTGTATATGTAAAATCTAGTTCAAAGAATATGTCTAAAAATCTAAATTCAAGGTTCTTGTGGATGCAAAGCCCAGGGTCAGGCGGTCTTATGCCCTGATCCCCCATAGGCCCTCACAGACCAGGTATGAGCCCTTGTCCTACACTTGCTTCCTCTAAGAAGCTGGTCGTCAGCCACAATCTTTACTTAAGGAGAAGTACCAATCCCAGATTTCTAAGTGTTTCTGTTTTTCTTTCTGCTTCCTCGTGTTTTTCCCTGCTCTAAGTCCTAGCCTTCTCAAACCCCACCACCGCAGCTGGGCAGGCTTCTACTCATAGGAATGGGGGCCAAGGGTGGGGAAAAGGGTAGCCCTCCTCTCAGAGCCTCAGCATCACATGGTCAAACCCGGCTTCCCACAGACAAGTTCAGCAGTCGGGAAACCGGCAGAGCAGGCTGACATGGGCCCTCCCTCTCACAGCCTCTGGAAGGAAGGAAGAATATGGGGACACCAGAAAGGCTGCTTGTGGAAGGGCTCTTCTCAGGCAGTCAGCACTGATCTCTCTCAGCGCCCCGCCCCCCCAAGGCTGTGGAGGTTCTGGAGATGATGGCAGAAGTGCCCTCGCCTTCCCTCCACAGCATGCCCTGAGCACTCAGCTTCCCTTCCCTTCTTCCTATCTTGTAGTGGTTGCAGCAGAGAGCTCCATTTGGCAGCGTGGTGGTGCTCTTGTCTATTAATGGAAACATTGGCCTATCTCCCAGTATAACACAAGATAGGCCTATGCATCAGTTATGCAATCTTTGCTTTGATGACTTCATCAGAAAGGGTGGGTACAATAGGAGAGAAAGGCTCGGGTTGGGGGAAACAGTAGCTCAGGAGGGGAAAAGAAAAAATCTCCCTAGCAGCTGAAGACAGCTGAGACTGCTCCCCTCCCTATTTTTAAATCAAGGAAAGAAAGGTAGCAAACATATGGGTAAAAAAAACCTAATGGAGCAGCTGACAAACCACTTTCAGTCCATGTGTCCTGACAGCGGCCACTTGCATGCCGGCGCAGAGGCTGTGCTCATCTCCGTGGTGCAGGTTTCCCAGCCCTGGTGACTCAGGTTTTCTTACAGCTCCACGGAGAAAACAGTCTGTGGAGACAATGGTGGTTTTCACCCACCTCTCGAGTTCTTGAACTCCAAAGGTCTGGCTGGTTCTGGCCATGCACTGTGGCTTCAAGCGTAAGACAGAGAAAAGCCACAGAGAGCTGGGTGGTGCCACAGAGAGCAGGCTTGTCCAGGTAGACCAAAGAATTCTTGGAAGATGGTCAGTACCCTTCCTCTGGCACTTAGGAGCTCTTTGTGGAAACAATGGAAAGCCGACCTAGTTGTTGAACCTGTATCGAAGC
Organism: Trachypithecus francoisi; assembly: GCF_009764315.1. Classification (NCBI taxonomy): domain Eukaryota; kingdom Metazoa; phylum Chordata; class Mammalia; order Primates; family Cercopithecidae; genus Trachypithecus; species Trachypithecus francoisi. Next base: position 136,590,498 of record NW_022681454.1, on the reverse strand, counting down.
CCAGTTGTTGAAGCCACGTACAGGTTTTGAAAGGGGTCATGCCACTTAAGCATGTCTGTTACACCTTCTAGAGCATAAGGTGGGCTCAGGGAGAAATAGTCCAGGTCCCAGACATAACCTGGGCCCCTCTTGAACTCACTCTACATTTCATTCCATATCGGTTTAGCATTATTCTTAACAAGCTTTTAAAAATAATACTAAAAGTAATATATATTCATAACAGAAAATTTGAAAAAGCATAAAAATAAAAATCTCTTACTATTCTTGTTTAACAAGACTATCCAGTGGCTAATGTTTTAGAAACTGCTTTTTTTTTTTTTTTAAACATCTGAGGACATAAAGAAAAAAAAAAGAAACTGCTTTCCTTCCCTGCCTTTCTTAACTATATATGGTAAGCTTTTTTCTGTGTGATTAGATAGTCTAAGGAGGCATGATTTTTATTGGCTGCCTAGTATTCATGGTATGGATATACCATAATTTATTTAATCAAGCTTCTATTGTTGTACGCTAATGAACTTTTAACCAATTTAGAATTGCTTTGGTGGTAGAATTAATCACAAGAAAGGGATCAAAAGGACTCTTACAATTTACATCAAAGGCAGACGAAAAGCATAACTCTCCAAGTTGTGTTTCCATTGGCGGGACCTATGGTAACTATGTTCAAAGCACTGATAAGGACAAATGGTATTTTTGTTGCTTTTATCCCCCCAAAAATTGGCCTTGAAAAGCTGACCTTCCTGTGGCTGGTGGCATCCTCACATTTTGCACTGGACTGCCAACTTTAACCCTTTCTTTAACATTCAGCAGAGGGTCAGCTCAGGAGCTTGGAGAAGCAGTCCCTTATAGGGCCATCATTTTGTCCTTTCCAGTTATACTTGATACTGGTTTAGGCTAGAATTCATCCCAGCCAATTAGTCAGATGAGTTCAGTAAATCTGTATTTTGTTGCAGCTCTGGCCCTAGCTCTGTGCTGGATACTGGGGAGACTCATAGTCTTAGTCCCAAAGGAGCTAAAAGCCTTGCCAGGAAGGATGCCATAAGGATATCATCCTGCCAGGAAATTATCACTTGAAAGCATTTGGAAAGTTAGAACTTTCTACCTCTCCCATGTTACTTAATTAAGAATCAGTAGGGTGTGTTTAATTGTGTATATACCATGATCATAAGCATAAAAATATGTTATTGCATATGGGAAAAAACTAGGAGGAAATATAAAAACACATCAAATATTAACAGTGGTTACCTTTGAGTGTTAAAAATGAGTGTTAGCTTTTTTCTGTATACTTTTTTTCTGTCTGTATACTTTTCTGCATTTTTTTTTTTTTTACTTTGTACTTTTTTTTATATCTATAGTTTTAGTTTTCTGCATTGTTTTTCAAATATTCCCAGCAATTGGGAAGCAGAGGAAGGAATCAGTACAATGTATATTTTTAAATAATTGCCCTATCAATTAAGCAGTTAGCTCCTAAAATAATGGGGACCAAGACCTTTTTTGTTTGTTTGTTTGAGACAGAGTGTCACTGTATTGTGCCCAGGCTGGAGTGCAGTGGTGCAATCTCAGCTCACTGCAACCTCCACCTCCTGGGTTCAAGCAATTCTCCTGCCTCAACCTCCTGAGTGGCTGGCACTACAGGTGCATGCCACCAAGCCCAGCTAATTTTTGTATTTTAGTAGAGATGGGGTTTTGCCATGTTGGCCAGGCTGGTCTTGATCTCTTGACCTCAGGTGATCCGCCCGCCTCGGCCTCTCAAAGTACTGGGATTACAGGCATGAGCCACCGTGCCATGACAAGTCTTGTTCCCCATTATTTTAGAAGCTAAAGCTAGAACCAGAAACATAGCACTTCCCTCACCCTGAAGGATGCCCTGCATGATCAAGAGGTTTTGGCAGTAAGAATAACAACCATACGCTGTTTGTTATATATGCCAGTCACTGGGCCCATGGTGGAGCTGAGTTTCTACCCAGGCCTGTGGGGTTCCCCCAGTGTACACTGTTCCTTTCTAGAAGCTGAACAAAGAGCTTTGATGAACCCATTTGGAAGCCTTTGCATTGGGCCTCAAGTTACTGCTGTTTCAGTGATAAGCCTCCTAAATTGATGAACTCTGCCTTAAACGCAATCATCTTGGGACACAACCATCACACATCACAAAACAATCCTTTTAATCCAATCTTCTTCAATAATCTGCTGAGACAGAGGAGTTTAGATGGGGTGGGCCCTTTTGGAGCTCTGTTATGAATTTATTGTAAACACCTCTCCAAACCCACAATAAAAATTGTTCTGGAAAAAGAAAGTTTGCAAAAGAAAACCAAATCTCTGCCTTGACACCTGATCAACTTCAAAGGGAATTCTAAGGTTTTATTTCATTTTGTTTCTTCCTTCCACTTATGGTTGAATGATCTAATCTTATGCCCTTTCTTTAAATGTCAAAGTTGATAACACAGAGGCATCCCAATTTTGGGTACCAGGCAACATACTAAAAAAATGATGCATATTTTGGTGCCCTTTCAGTTGCATCCTTTGATCCCAAGGGTTTCTACCTTTTTATTCTATGCCCACTCCTCTCCCCACCCCCTTTCCATTTCTTTTTACTCCAACATCCTCCTGGGTGGTCTGCTCAATTTAGACCAGATGCATGTTATGGTCAGTGGAAAAGTCAGAATCCCAGAGACGCCACCACCAGCTGTGGGACATCAGACAAGTTCCTTAACCTCTCAGAAATTCGGGCTTTAAAAAAAAAAAAATCAACAAAATGAGTTAAACACACAGGAGAAAGCCCCTAGCAGAGTGTTTTGCAATGAGTAGGTGCCCCATAAGTGTTACATTCTTCATATTTGAAGAACTCTTTCAATCAGAGGGAACTTTCCTCAAATCATAGCTTTCCATAGTTCACCTTATTACACCAGGGACTCGTAGGTCTAGGGATGTCTGATGCTTCCTTAGCAAGGGCATTATAGGGGACTCACCCTTCCTCAGTCATGAGTGTTCCTCAGCCTCCACAGCACAATTGCAACTGGAGCAGTCCTTCCTGGAAGAATTGGCTTCTTTTGGCCATGGGCTCCTTTCAGAATTCTTGGGTTTGCATTGCAAACATCACTGGCCTGAGCAACCCTCTGAAAATTTTGAGAATTTTGTTCCAAAGCAGGAAACTTTGCAACAGAAACCTAAGCAACTCAGCACCTTGCCTTGCTTTTGAAAATGCAGCTTTGTGGCCGGGCGCGGTGGCTCAAGCCTGTAATCCCAGCACTTTGGGAGGCCGAGACGGGCGGATCACGAGGTCAGGAGATCGAGACCATCCTGGCTAACACGGTGAAACCCCGTCTCTACTAAAAATACAAAAAACTAGCTGGGCGAGGTGGCGGGCGCCTGTAGTCCCAGCTGCTCGGGAGGCTGAGGCAGGAGAATGGCGTGAACCCGGGAGGCGGAGCTTGCAGTGAGCTGAGATCCGGCCACTGCACTCCAGTACGGGCGACAGAGCGAGACACCGCCTCAAAAAAAAAAAAAGAAAAGAAAAGAAAATGCAGCTTTGCAACCTAATCAGGGCACAGGATTATTTGCCCCAGTGATTCTCTATGGGACATTGTAATCACCTGGAGAGCTTGTTAAAACACCCCCAAGAGTTCTAACTCAGGAGGCGTAGAGGGGAGCCTGGGAATTTGCATTTCTAACAAGCTCCCAGGTGGGGACTAATGCATTTGATCCTGCAACCACATAAGAACCCCTAATTTAGTTCTTCATTTTTCCCAAATTGCCCATACTTGGAATGGGGAGGTTTTAGAGTATTCGTAGCTATTTCCTTTCTATGGCACTTCATTAACTATGTCACCTCCAAAATTTCCATTGTCAGGAGTCTTCTGAGTATGGTTTTCATTTCAGAGGGTGGGGACTGAGAGAGGTCAGATGGCTTGCCTGAACCTCTGGGAATCACAGCCAGGCGCCTCTGTCTAGCCATCATGGGTGTTCGATTCATCCTGTGCTGCTCAATAACATAAAACTGCTACGCTCTTTGGCCAAGCAATTGTCACGTTAGCTTTCACCTCTGATACATACTTTCGCCTTCTCAAACTTACTAATAAAACTTTCAATAGTATCTTTGCAGGAGAAAGCCTCTGGATTCTGGTTAGAGGTTGGATGTAGCTATCTTTTGATATATAAAATTTAGTCGAAATCCCACTTGGGCTAAAGATTCCTTCCTTTAAAAAAAATTTTTTTACTTGACCCAATTCAGAGTGAGTGTGTGTGTGTGTGTGTGTGTGTGTGTGTGTGAAAACCACAGGTTTTCTGGGGCATCCTTTTGTTTATGCATTGATTTATTTTTACTCTTTCCTGCCACGAATAATCCTCATCTGCCTTCGTGTCCTCCCCAGCCGCTAACACACACGATGTGACGGGGCCTGGGAAATGCGCCCGCCGGAGCACACCGCAGCCTCGCGGGCTCCCGAGCGGCGCGCGCTGGCCGAGGACCTCCAGGGCCCCTCGCGGGTCTCCCGAGCGCCGCCGCGCCGCCCCTGCCAGCGCCTGGGACCGCCTCGTGGGCTTCTTTGTTAGGGCCGCCTGCGCCAAGAGGCAGTCTCGGTCCTGCCGGGGGCGGACGGGCCCCACTCCTGACTTCTTAGCCGGAGTCCCCTAAGGACTTGTAAGCATATAGGCTCGAGTCGAGAGGCTAAATTAGGCCCCAGGGGACTTTTTCAATAAAACCCTAAATTTCATTTAGGTTGTTCGTAGGCCAAGTGATTGCAAGGACTCTGAGCCGAGGCAGCAGTGCCCAGCCGACCCGAGGCTCGCTCCTTACCGCCCCCTCCCCGCGCCGGCTTTGTGCAGCTGGGGTCCTGGAACCCGGTCCCTCCCGGGCTGTCGGCCCTGGGGTCTGGTGTCCGCTACCCTTCCGCCCCTCTGAGGTCGCCGCTGCCCCCCTACCACACTCCCAGCCCTTCCGTTTCCTTCCACGTCCCCTTCCCGCGCCCTCCCCCACCTGAATTCTCTCTCCCCTCTGGCTGGAAGAAAAGTCGGAAGAAAAAAGCAGTGGCTCATGCTTGTAATAAGAAACCAGTTCAGTGTCAGTCGGAGGAGGGGGGGAGATAACCCCAGAGATACACGGCAATGGAGAGAGAACTCATTTTGTGTAAAGAGGGCCTAGAGTCACCAGGGAATTCCTGGATTGTCTCAGGCTGTCGTGTGTGATGTCCATCACGCCGTGCGAACACCATCTGCTCGGTATTATGCTCTCAGTTGCCAGGCTACCTGCTGTACGCAGTAACACTTGACTGCCTGGCTCCACGTTCGCAGCGCTCGCCCAGACGCGCGGGGCGGGGGCCGCGGAGGGGCGGGCGGGAGCCCTGATTAAGCCATCTGCGAGGGGAGGGGCGCGGGCGCAGCGGCGGCCGGGCGCGAGGCCGGGCTGACACCACCATCTGCTGGGGCGCAGTAAGAACGGCAGCTGCTCCGCGTTCCCCCGGCGAGGGACGCCTGGAAAAGGCTGAAGCCCTGGGCGTTCTGAAGCCCGTTATCCACTGGGTCCCTGTCACTCCAGCCTCCTCGCCGCCGGCCGTCTTTGCTCTTTGGTTCGCCGCCAGCAACGCTGGCCCCTCTCACCCAAACACTATGCATGTTCTTGAAAACACTTCAGAAAAATAAAGCTTCCCTACGCACAGATTTATAAATAAACAACTGGCTGTTCTTGGGAGATATTTTTACCACACTGTTTTTTGAAGTCAAAAATTGCCTGTTTGGGGGAGGTAAGGGTGCTTTTGACACCTCCTACCTCACTCTAGCCTTTAGAAAATTGCTAAGATCTTTTCCCTGGAGGGGAAGATATGTAAAATAGGCTCGTTGGTTTTGATTTCTTTCTCCTCCCTTTATTTTACTGAAGAGTTAGAGGGTTAGGCGAGTAATGAAGATCTATGTAGCCAGTTGGATTTTTGAGGGGAAGAAACTGTATTAAGATTCTTGGGAGAAGCAAGGGAGGTCGTTGGGCAAGGAGTGGATTGGAGAACAAGCCAGTAATTACAACTAAAAATACAGCATCATTTGGCTTCAAGGCATTACATTTCGCATGACGAAAGCTCAGCCTGGTTTTCTCTAATTGCACAACACAGTGTGTGTCCTTCTTAGAAACAAGAGCAGTGGCTTGAAATCCTGAAATCTGACAGACTATTTCTCATTAAGCCCTCTTAGACTGTTAGACTCTTAGAGGTTAGAAGTTAAAAGGTTTTAACTTAGGCTTAGAGGTTAAAAGAAGCCATATATTATGAAACAGTGGCCTTGGCCAGCTTAATGTGTAAGGCAAGTCACTGAGTACATCTTCACACTTTGCAATACACCTCAGAGTCTGGGGCTGTAGGTGTCTCTCATCCACTGTTGAATGCCGCAGAGCTTGTTGGGAAAGTATTAAAGATGTTTCATATGGAAGGCAGTCCTTTAAGAATGCACCTAGTGACTGCGAGCAGTGGCTCATGCTTGTAATCCCAACATTTTGGGAGGCCAAGGCAGGAGAATTGTTTGAGGCCAGGAGTTCAAGACCAGCCTGGGCAACACAGTAAAATCCCCATCTATACGAAGAATTTAAAAATTAGCAGGGCATGGTGGCTTACACCTGTAGTCCCCCACCTACTCAGGAGGCTGAGGCAGGAAGATTGCTTGAGCCCAGGAGTTGGAGGTTGCAGTGAGCTATGATCATACCACTGCACCCTAGCTTAGGCAACAGAGTGGAACCCTGTCTCTTAAAAAATAATAATAAAATAATACATACAGCCCTTCCTGCCTGTAGGTCTTCAGTGAGAAGCCTGAAGGCAAAACCTCTGGGAGGGAATTATTTGGGGAAATACATAATCCTGGGAAGTAATAACATGACTATCCCTTTGGGAGGGTTTTTTTTCACACTGTGCTTTTGAAGTATTTCTTTTTGGCCCAGGAAGACAGGGGCAAAAAGTGGTTTGATGTATCATCATCACCCCATTTGCCTCTCTCTTTCTTTTCCCAGTGGAGAGGAGGCTGGGAAAGCAACACTTCTTCACTCCTTACCACTTCCCCAGCTGTGCGGGCTGGTCACACAGGACAAGCATATCTCAAAGTGCACAAAGATAAACAGGGTCATCCCAGACCAACCCTCTCAAAAAATCAAGCTGAAGAAAACTTTATCTTCCCTTGGGCCTCATTTTCTTTCCAACTCTCTCCTTCTTATCAAAACTGGAAAGTATCACATATACTAAGACAGAAAAAACAAACTACATATCTGCATTTTTGCTGATTGACTGTTTATATGTCAGTGTAAATTCATTTGTTAAAGTGTAAAGCCAATCAGCCATTTGTCCCTAAAGGTGCCAAGAAACAGCTTTATTTCACGGGAAGGAAGGGCTTGGAAAACAGGTAGCAAATACTTGGGGGAAAAGGGAAGATCCTGAAATAGCTAGGCCCCTGCAAGAGTTAGTCCTGAAGTAAACTTTTTGGTAGCACAAAGGTTCCTGGCATTTTTTAGTATAAGATCTTTTTGTTAACATCAAAAATATTTCCTGGCTGGCTTTGTGTATTTATAGAGAAAATACACAAAGACAAAACGTTTTATTAATTTCAGCTACAGCATTTACACATAAAAAATAGAACACAGTACACTTATGAGAGACACACTATATAGGTCTACAGGCTATTCTTAGGTGCACACTTAACACCATGAAGACACTGCCTGGGAGAGGCCTGAGCTAGTAAGAGTACTGAATTGAGAATCAAAATTACCATTCTGCTTACTGATGTAACCAAATACCACCTGTATGTACCCCGATAACTTATGGAATAATTTTTTTTAATTTAAGTTAAATTTTTTTAAAAGTAAAGACAAGCGTTCTGTTAAAAAAAAAAAATAGCGTTCTAGTTCTGCTAGTTCTGTGTCTTCCATTCATTAATTGTGTGACCTAAGCTACTGCATGAACAAACCAGAGCTTCTTGGGCAAGTGTTTCTAGGGTGAGAGGAGTAGCGTTTTGGTTTGGTTTGGTTTGGTTTTTGTTTTGTTTGGAGGGAAGAAGAGCAACTGAAGATGCAGTTGAGGTCGGTCATAGTAGAGAGGGCAGCCTGCATGGTTCACAGCACACCACAGGAGGAAGGGAGGAACACAAGCCCAAGCCATAGGGAGTCAACTTCACCTATTTGCTTTGGAAAAAAACTGCTAACATGTTTAACGTATCTGCATTGGAAAGGCAATAAAGTAAAAAGAAGAAAAATATTAAAATCCAGTTTGGATTTAAAAATTTTTAAATGATAGAGTTATTCACCTTTGCTTCTTACTATTTAGGTCTCATAATAGTGCTTCACAAAATGACTGTGAATGTCCTTATATGTGTGCCCATTTAATCTGTGTCAACTCCTCCATGTTCACATTAATTACTTGAAACTTTAATGAGGTAGAAGGAATTTCTGCAGAATGTTCAGACAGTACTTGCTACTGCTAGGTAGACTTGGTAGAAAAAATAAGAAAGGAAGTGTCTAGAAATTGAATCTTTTGGCCACACACCTATTCTTCCCATTCACTGTTTTCCCCTAATAGTCCACACTGTCCAGCTCAGAGCATAAACTTCGCCTCTGAGCACATTCTCCATGTAATCACCTGGGCTGTGTGGAATTAGGTCTTTACCACTTGACCTCCTCTTCCCTAAGGACCAGTCCTTAAAAGTTGCCATCATTCGACTGGCTGACATATAATTATAGAATCAAGAGATCCAACCCAACAACCCATGTTTAAATTATCCCAGACATAGAAGACTCAATTCTTCTTTTTTTTTTTTTTTCTTTTTTTTTTGAGACAGAGTCTCATTCTATCGCCCAGGCTGAAGTGCAGTGGCGCGATCTCGGCTCACTGCAACCTCCACCTCCCGGGTTCAAGCAATTCCCTGCCTTAGCTTCCCAAGTAGCTGGGATTACAGGTGGCCACCACCACACCCGGCTAATTTTTTTTTTTTTTTTTTTTTTTTTTTTTAAGTAGAGACAGGGTTCCACCATCTTGGCCAAGCTGGTCTCGAACTGACCTCATGATTCACCCAAAGTACTGAGACTCCCAAAGTACTGGGATTACAGGCACGAGCCATGGCGCCTGGCCGACTTAATTCTATTTTTAAAGATATTAGGAGATTACATAGCTTTGGTCAGTGTAAAACATTCCCAGTTCTCACCATCAACAACTCTGGCCAGCAGGATTTTTCTTTTTGACATGTATATAGTTCTCAAATGTTGCAACTCGTTAGAATTCCATCAAATATCAGATCTGTTGATTAACAAATTCCTGCAGTTTTCTGCAAATGTCCCTCCTACTTGCGAAGAAGATGTCCATTTTGGCCAAGTAGACAGTAAGAAATAAGGATTAACAAGTGAGGTCAGGATGTCTCTCATGTTCCAGACTTTAGGTGAGCTCAGCCTGAGGGCTTATTCCCTTTCCTTGGAGGAACACAGGATGTTAGTTGAAAATCCTGTCCATATGCAATAGTCAGTTCCATCTGAAACAGACTGGACTTGGCCCTGGATTTCCCAGAGCCATGCTCTCTTACTGTCCCTTGTAGCCTTTCTCATTCTACTCAGGTAAGGTCGGGTTTGAGGCTACTTTTATGGAAATGCAATGCGTGCCACTCAAAACCCCTCCAGTCCATAAGATGGGACTTCCACCCTATTCCCTTTTTCCAGGGGCTTCCCTTCAAATGGCAGTGAGTCTCCATGGAGAATCCCTTCATCTCTCTCTCTCTTGTCCTCCCAGGAGCAGCATCCAGTTGGACTTCCCCGAACCACAGGCCCCATGCAGTCCTCCGTGCCCCCAGGCTCAGGTGGCATGGTCTCAGGAGCCAGTCCCGCAGGCCCTGGCTTCCTGGGCAGCCAGCCCCAAGCAGCCATCATGAAGCAGATGCTCATTGATCAGCGGGCCCAGTTGATGGAGCAGCAGAAGCAACAGTTCCTGCGGGAGCAAAGGCAGCAGCAGCAACAGCAGCAGATTTTGGCGGAACAGGTAACATGCCCCTTGGCGTGATTCATTCATTCAGCAAGCACTTATTCAGCACCTGCCTGCTGCCTGTGAGGAAGCCGCAGTTCACATCCTCTGTCAAGATGCTCACGGTCTAGCATTTCCCAGGATCACAGGAGAACCTGAAGAATGTAGACCTTTCAATTAGTTAGGGGTTTTCCTATAATGAATTAATTTGTTCTTAAAAGACAGGCTCCAGCCATCAATTTGAAGGCCTGTGTGTCAGAGACATTTCTTTGATTCAAGCCTGACTCCTTTTCTTCTGATTTCTGGTACAGGGGTCTGTGTAATCAGCACATGGCGGGGACTGTCTCGCATGCTCCATAAGCCGTATTATTTCTAACACGAAGGAAAAAATAATAATTCAGAGAACTCTGTTTCTTAGAGGAAATTGACAGGAGGAGGGATTGAGGAGAATTCTATAGAATGGGTCATGAACAATGGATCGGGAACAATAGCAGAACAATAAGGCCTGCAGAAGTACCTGGAAACCTGAACTCTGGGTCACAGACAGGGTGCAAACTTAAGAAAACTCCCCACAGCTTTTAAAACAGCTCAGGAAATCTGTGAGTTAAAGGAAAGCCTAACACAAATACAGCTTTACCTTAGGCATCTTTGTCTACCCTCGCCCTACAATTCCTCAGCTTTGAGAGAAAGCCTTCCCTGCAGACTGATCCTGTAGACTGATCCATTTGTTTTGTTTTTAGAGATGCCCATACCTGACTTAGCATTATCCTAGGATAAGGCCTGAGGCTGTCCACAAGAGATCCCCAGGTGGCTTCTGTGGGGGGTCTGCACAGAGAATCTTGCACAGCAGGCTCTTTCCTATAGGAGGTATAAGGTTGTCATATAAAGCTGAAGGCCCAACATAGGTCTGGCTCACAGTTATCCTTCTAGAATGTTGCTGATAGGGTCAGAATTTTGTAAATTTTTTCTTAAAGAAATAGAGACGGGGGTCTCACTATGTTGACCAGGCTGGTCTCGAACTCCTGGCCTCAGGCGATCCTCCCACCTCAGCCTCCCAAAGTGCTAGGATTACAGGCGTGAGCCACCGTGCCCTGCCAGAATTTTGCAAATTTACTAAGCATCCACCACCGCGTATCCTGTGTAGGACACAGGCCCACTGAGGTCCCTACTAACCAAGAACAGCAGTTCAAAGTAACACCAGGCATCCCCCAAAGAGAAAAATTGTACTGCTGAGCACAGTTCACTTACGTTCTTTTTTTTTTTCTTTGCTTTTGTTCCTGAACAGCTGTGTAATTATCTCCCTTTTTACTAAGGTCAGTCAGCCGCCTGGCAGCTATTGTACAAACAAACCTCTATCCCTCTCACCTACATAAGGTGTGCGACAAGGAGCCATGCTAATCTCTCTCAGGCAGTGATAAATGGAGCTGCCAAGGGCAGCTGGGCTCTGTAAATCCTCTCCTCAGCCAATCCCAGGAAATCTCAGGTGTGCCTGATGTTTTGAGTGATGGCTTTTGATATGTGTGCTGTGACCAAAGACACAAAGAGGGCCCAGGACAAGCAGGCAGAGCTCAGCTGTGCAGCCCAGGGGTGTTCCCACACGGCGAGGCCAGCCCCACACTGGGTAGCACAGGGCATGGGAAGAGTGTCAGAAGAGACACGTCAAGACGATGCCCCCAGACAAGGAGGTGAGAGGTCAGGGGAGACCCCTCAGAATCCAGAGCACGGAGAGAGCTGGGGCTTCTTGGGAAAGACAAGGGAAATGGGAAGCTGTGACCTGCGGATCATTCCGTAGCAACTGTGTATACTAAAAGATGATGAGGGATGAGGGGAGGATCCCTTTCCTCAGGGCCAGAATTTGCCCATTGTTTTGCATGTGATGTGATTTTGGAAAAAACAGTGAACTTCCCTCTTCATCTGCCAGATTAGGTTTTAATAGTTTCCCAGCCTTCCTCATGTATCTGCTCTAAGGATCACATAAGATCATGTGTGTAAAATGCTTTGGAAGCTGTGTGTGCTGCACACATGTATGTGGGGGCCTGTCACGTGGCCCTGGTGTCAGGGAACGTCATGTGAGAGCTGTAGCCACATGGCCCCGCCAGGTCAGTGGAGCATCTTGTCTGCACCTGAGGAGGATGCAGATTTAGTGCAGGTTGTCCAAGTACAGGTCTACAAGGAGTAAGTGTTCAACTTTTTTTTTTTTTTTGAGACAGGGTCTTGCTTTGTCACCCAGGCTGGAGTGCAGTGGCGTGATCTCAGCTCACTGCAACCTCTGCCTCACGAGCTCAAGCAATCTTCCCACCTCAGCCTCCAGAGTAGCTGGGACCACAGGCAAACACCATCACGCCTGGCTAATTTTTGTATTTTTAGTAGAGATGGGGTTTCACCATGTTGGCCAGGCTGGTCTCGAACTCCTGGGCTCAAGTAATCTGCCTGCCTCGGCCTCCCAAAGTGCTGGGGTTACAGGTGTGAGCCACCGCACCCAGCCAGCTCTCAGTTTTTCATTTTGAGAGTGAATATTGCCAGATCAACACCAATCTTAGTTGCTGCAGCATTGAAAGTGTCCTCACACTTTGGATTTTGGAAACAGATTTTGGGTTTCCTGAAAGGACATGTGAGGGAAAACAGAAGGATTTGGGATCTTACATATTTTGGGAAACTTTAAAATGATTCTCAGTAGACTTGGCAATCAGAGCAGAGCAGGTTGAAAGTAGGCATGAATTCACATTTAATGCCGTATTCTCAAAAAGTGCAAAGCACATCACCTCTCATCCATTCACAAAGGTTAGACAAAACTTAGAAACATTCTAGATCATGAAGTCCCATCATTTTACAAATGAGGAACTGAAGTTATGTGAGGAAGCTGAGCTTATGTGATTTATATGAGATCACAGAGCTAGAGAGAGACAGAGCCAGGATGGAACTTAGGACTTCTGATTCCTGACTCCAGCATACACCCTCAGTCCCCCACAGGCTGCCAGGGGCTCGTTCCTAGTCACAAGTAGGACAATTAAATTCTTATATAATATGGGAAGTTTGACTGAGGAGAAGCTGTTAAATGCTCAGCTTACTCTCAGTAATGCCCTTCTATTGCTGCCTAAAAGATTTGCATGGTTTCTTGTCTACACATTATTGGTTACACAATCAATTAATTTCAACAGTTTTCTGTAGAACATTATGGTAGGGACGGGATGGGGTCAACAAGTCAGAGGCTGTTTTTTCCTTTGGTTGCCAGAATACTGGCTGGCCTTGTAGAGAAGAGAAAAAGAAAAGAAAAGAAAATTATAGAGCAGCCCAGGAACAAACACAAGAGAAAAAATTGAAATAAACACATGCGTTAAGAGGTGGTCGGTGTGTGTTATTTTTATAATGAACACTCTAAAGAACAGGGACCTTGTTGTGTGTTCTTTATAGCCCTTGCAGATGAAAGGTACTTAATGAATATTCAGCAGCTGCAGGGAGCAGGTTAAACAACATCCCGAAGGTCATGCAAGCTACTTGACGGCAGACCTAGAAGTAAAACCTCTTTCTCTGCTCTTTCTACATCACTCTTATTTTCTTTCCCTTTGCACATACAACGTGATAATGATAATAGCCTTCCCAGTATATTGGTAGCAACACTAGCAGTGCAGCATCCCCGTGAGTGGAAGAAGAAAGACTAAAATGCAGGCCTCCTTGCTTGCTGGTATATGTGGAATCCCACGTGGTTTCCTCAAAGCAGTAAATGCTGAATAGTTTACTTGTAGAGATGTATTTTACAGGCAGTGTGGCTTCATGGGAATAAGATTAGCCTTTTTTGTATAACCCCTGAGGATCTCATCTTCCTATGCCCAAAGCATCCACTTAGGTCATTACAAAGCAGTTGCTTGTCCCTTTGAGCTCAGTCCCCACAGCACTAAGGAAAGCATGCAGGCTGATGTTGAGCAGTCCACGTCAAAACCCCTTCCCTCAGCACGCATTCTTCATGAGCCAGCAAGTCCACATATCAGAAATACGTGCACATGTTCACCAAAGGCATGTACAGGAATGTTCATAGCAGTCACATTCGAAACACAAAAACTAGAAACACCAAAGGTGACATCACTAGTAGAATGGGTAAATAAATTATAATATTCCATTATATTCATATAATGAAATACTATCCAACAGTGAGAATGAACAAGCAATAAGAATTCACATCCACATGGATGAATCTCACAAATACTGTGGTGGATGCAAGAAGCCAGACAAAAAAGCAGCATCATGTGAATCATTTTCTGCAAAGTACAAAAGCAGACATAACTGCTGTATGTTGTTAAAAGTTAGGACAGTGATGCCCATGGGTCAAGGGAGGGCGATGACTGGAAGGGGCACGAGGGGCTCCTGGCAGCGTTCTGTTACTTGATGGAGGGTCTGGCGGCCCTGAGTGTGTTCATTTTGTGAGAACATACCTGGTTGTATCCTTAGGCTTTGTGCACTTGCCTATAGGCATATGATTCTTCAACACAAAGTTTAGTTTTGGGGAAAACCCTACCTTCCTCAGAACTGCTAGGATATTGAATTGTGTGCTTGCTCCCTATCTCACCTCTCCACCCCTCTTGTGTTCTGTCGTTCTAGCAATTGCAGCAATCACATCTACCCCGGCAGCACCTCCAGCCACAGCGGAATCCATACCCAGTGCAGCAGGTCAATCAGTTTCAAGGTGAGGCCAGTGCAACCTCTCTCATTTTATACCTTCTAGTGGTGAAGCGTAAGTGATGTGTAGCCAGAGTCATTGCCTTACATGCTGTATTTGTGTCCAGGAAATACTTAAAATATTTAACTACTGGTAGGTTAAGAGTACTAACCAATCAGAATGGATTCCTAGAGGCCTCCTGTTGTACCAGGCATTAACCTTTTGGTCACTGAGTCACAGAGGGGTTCTAGAAAGCACAGGGAAGGGTCAGGGTAGCTGTGGGAGTTGGGACTGGAACAGCTGTTCTTTACCAGAAGTATATAGTATTGCAATAGATTAACAACCGGTAAAGATATACTGGTGCTTGTTGGCTCCATATCAACTTTGTTTATGTTTAGATCGTCATCTTAGTGACTACAGGGGCAAAAATCTTGTGCCACATCTTTTTTGCTTATGCCAGCAGGTCACCTGACCAAAGCCCTTACCTCTATAGCTGAAATGGAAGAATCTGGCTTGCAATAACCACTAGTCTCTGGTGAATGTAGAAGACAAATAGGGCCTTGAGGCTGATTGAACTGACCCTGTAGCCATTTGCGGGAATCCTAAATGATGACCCAGTAGCAATGGGTGCACTGTATGTTAGTGTTGCACTCCTTTATAAATGTGGAAGGCCCACTCGAATATCAAACCCTTCCATCTCCAACAGAGAGAGCCCTTGACTGTGTGCAGTGGCTCATGCCTATAATCCTAGCACTTTGGGAGGCTGAGGCGGATGGATCACTTGAGACCAGGAGTTCAAGACCAGCCTGGCCAACATAGCAAAACCCTGTCTCTACTAAAAATGCAAAAAATTAGCCGGGAGTGGTGGTGCATGCCTGTAATCCCAGTTACTCAGGAGACTGAGGCACAAGAATCGCTTGAACCCGGGAGGTAGAGGTTGCAGTGAGCCGAGATCACACCACTTCACTCCAGCCTAGGCAACACAGCGAGACTCTGTCTCCAAAAAAAAAAACAAAAAGAGGGTCTTATGTGGGGTGAAGAAAATAGCCTAAGGAGCCTTCCTAATCTTATCCACAGGAGTTTTCAGGGGGCTACAGGGTTCACCTAGCAGCAGAAATCCTAATCCCATCCTCTGCCCATTTTGTGGGATCCACATCAATGGGTCCTAGCTTCTCAAAAGTTACCTATTCCTTTAAGAATCTACAAAAAGCTATGAAGTCTCTTGCACAAAAATATATAATATATAAATATATATAAACTTTTATATAATTTCACAAGTATCCCTGAACTTTATCAATAGACTGGGTGAAAAATTTCTGATCTAAGGTAGCATTTTTAAGTCTTCAGATTGCAAAACACAAGGTTATTGAAAACAACTTAGTGGGTCACAACCAACATTTTTAAAATGAAATACAACAGAAATTATCAGAGCATATCAGAAACTTTTCTTTCTGTTTTAAACCCACATGTATATATCCTGGATCAAGAACTGTGAGTTGTAGTTTACAGTCTGAAAGCCATTGATATTTACTAACAGACCACATTGAAGATCACCTGTAAAAATACTGGGGCTTGAGTAGCTACCACTCCCTTTCGCCTCTGGGATGCTTATATCATGTTAGATCCTTTGGCCTTGACATATTTGGCCTTGACACAGGCAAGGACAAAAGGAATTGAGTTATCCACAGGTGTTCTGTGCACTAAATCAGTGCCAGGGGTTTTTGAAGAATTATGTTTCTAATTTTGCCATGGGTAGGGAAAAGTGGGGACTAGTCATCATTACATATAGTTGTTGTTGCACATACAGAGCCCTCCTTTATAGCTATAGTTCTCAACCTTTAGCCTGCACTGAAAGCACCAACAGAGCTTGTTAAAACACACACAGTGTTTCTGATTCAGTATATCTGGAGCAGGGCCTGAAAATCTGCATTTTTTACAAGTTCCCAGGAGTCACTGATTTTGCTAGCTAGGGAACCACGCTTGAGAGCTGCTGCATTATATTATGAACTAATTAAAAACATAAAAGCTGATAAACCCAGCATAATGTCTCTTGAGTTTTCCAGGTTCATAACTCATGTATTATTTGTGGGGAAAAGGGGCCACCACAATTTAATAATTGCTCTGTGTTGCAGAACATAGACACATACTTACATGAGCTAATCGGAATGTTTTGGGTCCAGTTAAAAAGTTCTATTCCAGGTGGGCGCGGTGGCTCATGCCTGTAATCCCAGCACTTTGGGAGGCCGAGGCGGGCGGGTCACCTAAGGTCAAGAGTTCGAGACCAGCCTGACCAACATGGAGAAACGCTGTCTCTACTAAAAACACAAAAAAATTAGCCAGGCATAGTGGCGCATGCCTGTAATCCCAGCTACTCCAGAGACTGGGGCAGGAGAATTGCTTGCACTCAGGAGGCAGAGGGTGCGGTGAGTAAAGATTGTGCCACTGCACTCCAGCCTGGGCAACAAGAGCAAAACTCTGTCTCAGAAAAAAGAAAGAAAAAAAAAACCACAGAGACAAAAATTAAAGTCACCTGAAATCCCACCATCCAGCAGAGATGATCAATCCTATTATTTTATTTCTATATAAATAGACACCCACAAAAACTGGGATCGTACTGTACATGTGTTTTTGTAGCTGACTTTTCCACTTAACAGATCCTGATGTTATTCTTGTTTATACTTCAGAAGCAAATTATTTTGCACTCATATAGATACGATGTCATCCTCAACCAGTAAGATACTATTTTCTTTAGAGGTGAGAGAGAATTCACCTTTGGGGCTAAATTAGAAAGAAATGCTGATCACTTTGCATTTTCTATTCGTGACGTGGAACATGGTTCAGTAGAGAATATTATCAATAAAGCCAGTGTAACATTTTAGGGTCCTTGAGCTGATTGGTTTGAGATATATAATTTATTTTACTATCTTCAGTATTTTCATGTGTTTACAGATACCCTAGATAGCATGATGTTATGCATCTGGGAAAATAGCAAACTGAAAAACAAGAAATATCATTCTTGGAGAGAAGTTTTGTTAGGTATAATTTCCATGAGAACCTATCCCATACTCTCACCATTATATATTTCAAAGGCCTTAATGACTGTCTTTCCCTCATTAGGTTCTGGACCTCTGAGCAATGTTACATGACTATGGGGAAATGCTTATTTTTTTCACAAATACAGGCTTGTTGTGAGTGAAAATAGAACATAGACTTTTTAAGGAAAAAGTTGGATACTATCGTCTCTCTTTGAATATACAAGATTTTCTTGGACGTTGTGATGTTAACCGGCAGACAAGAAAATTAGACTATGGTGTCTCACAATAATATCTGTTTTAGACCAAAAAAAGAAAAAGAAAACATAATTTGTGGTTTAACACATGTAGGAATCAGATAAAGACAAGCTAATTCCTTGGACACATCTGAATTTTTTTCCTTTGTATATTTAAAATCACGGTAGGCATAAAACTAGATTAATAAAAGTCTTTTTATTTCTCTTAAGTGAAAAATAATGTGGTGATTGCTGATTTTAAAATGCCTTTTAAAAATAAGAATTACATCAAGATAGTGCAGTCATTTACACTAAATAAAAATAAAGATTGGCTTGGATTAATGTAGCACTGCCTATTAAAAGGTATTGTAACATTTCTGCCCTCTAAAGAAAGGAACCTATTTCTCATTCACAAAATTATTCCAGACAGTATCCAGTCCTTTAACATATCCATTATAAATATACCCCAAAATGGCCAAATTATAGATGTCCTTTCATCTATTTCTAGCAGCCCATCAGACTGTTTATATAATTTGGGTCTACCCAGTCAATGTCTGACTCAGCAATATTTTTCCCTTAAATTTTTTTTATAAACAACTCAATAACCCATTTCACCACAGTTGATCTTATTGGCCATGGAGTCAATAAAAATTTAGTCGTTAAGGTCTCAAAACTTCATGACAAGATTACAAGTTGCAGTATATACTACCTTTGAGTGTTTTACTAGGAACTTTTGATTTTTCAAAAAATCACTTAGATATAATGAAGCTTAAAACAAAATATGAAAACATTTCTGGGAATTTCCCGCAGATCCTTCAGGCTTCCTGATAGAAACCATTTCATTTTTCAATGCAGTATGATATTGATCTCAAGCCACAAAAACTTGAAACATAATCAAAATTCCCGTAATTTTCTTTCTTAAAGAAAGGAAGAAAATATGGAGACATATTTTCAGCCCAGAAATCAATAGCCACATCAGGAAGACAAAAACATGCTTCAGTTATCTGCCAGGGTGCCAGGTTTAACAAGGTTAGACTATTCTCATCTGGTTTCTCATCACAGTTCCAGGTGGGATTAAATTTGCTTAGAATATTGACTGGCTCCCATGCTGCATCTTCTTTAAATGTCCAGGAAAAAAACTATTTTTCTTCTTATAGACTCAGTCATTAGCAGGAACATAGAAAAATCCATTTTTGTGCACCTCCTAGCCCTTTGCAACATTGACTGGTGTTCTACCGGTGACATTTCCATTCTCTTGGCTGTTTGGAAATTTCCTGGTAACATGTAAAGAATGACTCACTCAAATGCCTAATTAAGGTTGAATGACTTGGTGTGGACACTCTGGCCACCTTTTAAACAGCATTATTAAAACTGTGTTAGCAATTTGCTGAGAGAAATAGTCGTTGCTGATTTGAAGGAATGGACTTCGCTGTAGAAATGCAGAAAGTTGGGTGCAGCACACCAACATGGCACAAGTATACATATGTAACAAACCTGCACGTGGTGCACATGTACCCTAGAACTTAAAGTATAATAAAAAAAAAATAAAAAAATAAAAAAAATAAAGAAATGCATAAAGTTTATGGCCAAGTCACACGTAGCAGGATGATTTCTTTTTCTAGCTCAGGAAGCTGGCCAGTTTGCAGTGACATGTTATGATTCAGAGAATCTGGAGCATGTTGAAATCTACAGAGTGGATCCAAAAAATGTCCTATCTGTCAAAATAGCTGCTTAGCAGAAGCAATGGCCTTTAACCTCTCAAATCCTACTCAAGTCTTAAGGGAAATTAGTCTAATGGTCTTTATTGATAGTATTCTCTACTGAACCATGTTCCACGTCACGAATAGAAAATACAAAGTGGGCCGGGCGCGGTGGCTCAAGCCTGTAATCCCAGCACTTTGGGAGGCCGAGACGGGCGGATCACGAGGTCAGGAGATCGAGACCATCCTGGCTAACACGGTGAAACCCCGTCTCTACTAAAAATACAAAAAAAAAAAAAAAACTAGCCGGGCGAGGTGGCGGCGCCTGTAGTCCCAGCTACTCGGGAGGCTGAGGCAGGAGAATGGCGGGAACCCGGGAGGCGGAGCTTGCAGTGAGCTGAGATCCGGCCACTGCACTCCAGCCTGGGTGACAGAGCGAGACTCCGTCTCAAAAAAAAAAAAAAAAAAGAAAATACAAAGTGATCAGCCATTTCTTTCTAATGTAGCCCCAGAGGTGAATTCTCTCTCACCTCTAAAGAAAATAGTATCTTACTGGTTGAGGATGACATCGTATCTATATGAGTGCAAAATAATTTGCTTCTGAAGTATAAACAAGAATAACATCAGGATCTGTTTAGTGGACAAGTCAGCTACAAAAACACATGTACGGTATGATCCCAATTTTTGTGGGTGTCTATTTATATACAAATAAAAGAATAGGAATGATCATCTCTGAACAGTGGGATTTCAGGTGACTTTAATTTTTGTCTCTGTGTTTTTTAATACTTCCAAATTTTTCACAATCAGCATATGTTATAATCAGAAAAATAATCATTTTTATTAGAGATTTATTATCAGAGTAGATCCTTTCTTTTTTTGTTGCTGTTGTTTTTGTTTTTTTTTTTTTTTTTAGATCCTTTCATATAAAGGAATTTTGTCATTCCCAAAGAAAATTCCAACATCTTGTTGCAGTATATTGCTTATGGAGAAGAGTGAGTGGTATGTGTCCTATTTTTCACTGCAGGTTCTCCCCAGGATATAGCAGCTGTAAGAAGCCAAGCAGCCCTCCAGAGCATGCGAACGTCGCGGCTGATGGCACAGAACGCAGGCATGATGGGAATAGGACCCTCCCAGAACCCTGGGACGATGGCCACCGCAGCTGCGCAGTCAGAGATGGGACTGGCCCCTTACAGCACCACACCTACCAGCCAACCAGGAATGTACAGTATGAGCACAGGCATGACCCAAATGTTGCAGCACCCAAACCAAAGTGGCATGAGCATCACACATAATCAAGCCCAGGGACCGAGGCAACCTGCCTCTGGGCAGGGGGTTGGAATGGTGAGTGGCTTTGGTCAGAGCATGCTGGTGAACTCAGCCATTACCCAGCAACATCCGCAGATGAAAGGGCCAGTAGGCCAGGCCTTGCCTAGGCCCCAAGCCCCTCCAAGGCTGCAGAGCCTTATGGGAACAGTCCAGCAAGGAGCACAAAGCTGGCAACAGAGGAGCTTGCAGGGCATGCCTGGGAGGACTAGTGGAGACTTGGGACCATTCAACAATGGCGCCAGCTACCCTCTTCAAGCTGGGCAGCCGAGACTGACCAAGCAGCACTTCCCACAGGGACTGGGCCAGTCAGTCGTGGATGCTAACACGGGCACAGTGAGGACCCTCAACCCAGCTGCCATGGGTCGGCAGATGATGCCATCGCTCCCGGGGCAGCAAGGCACCAGCCAGGGGAGGCCAATGGTCATGTCTGGCCTGAGCCAGGGAGTCCCGGGCATGCCAGCATTCAGCCAGCCCCCAGCACAGCAGCAGATACCCAGTGGCGGCTTTGCTCCAAGCAGCCAGAGCCAAGCCTATGAGCGGAATGCCCCTCAGGACGTGTCATACAATTACAGTGGCGACGGAGCTGGGGCTTCCTTCCCTGGCCTCCCGGATGGTGCAGATCTTGTGGACTCCATCATCAAAGGTGGGCCAGGGGACGAGTGGATGCAGGAGCTTGATGAATTGTTTGGTAACCCCTAGTCAAGAGAGGCCCCAAGAGCCATGACTCGAGTGGTTAAAGCTTAAAAAGTGAAAAAGAAACAGGATGTTGACCCATCCTTGTTTTTTGTTTTTTTGACCCACGTAAACTGAGCAAAACTGCAGCTGGCTGACAGTGGAAGATCCAGGTGCCAATCCACAGCCCCGCCGGGCCTCATTTCACCTGATTTTCACACAGCAATCGAGATGAGACGCCATGCAGATCCCTGCTGCAAGAGAGGGAGACACCCAGAGGAGCAGGTGGGAAGACGAAGCCAGCCAGAGCCCCTCTGCTCAGCCTCAGCATGCCCTGTGATCGCCTAGCCCAGCAGGAGCTACTTCAGCCAAGAGGGACTGTTACCCAAGAGAGGTATCCTCAGACCCTCCTGCCCCAGGTCGGGAGACAGCAGCTTTGGAGACACAAAAGAGACAGAGCCTCGGCCAGAGAGAGTCCCCCAGAAGAGGCTGGGTGGTTGCACAAGCCAGGTGCACAGGTTGGAAATGCACTGAACTCTGGGTGCCAAGAGATGTAAGGCTTCGAGACATGCTACTGAATTTGGAGGGCAGGCACGAAGAACAGCGAGATAGTCACAGGGAGACAACAACGGATCCTACAGGCCTGTCTCCTGCCGCATGATGACCCTCAGGAATTGCAGAGGCTCCGCTGTCACAAGGAGAGCAGGCTGAGTTTGGAGCACAGTCCATCCGGCAGTCCTGGGGCGTCTGCCCTCTGCTGGTGCCCCTGGTGGCAATCCCTCCAGGTAGGGCTGGAGCCCGCTGGCGCCCAATACAAAACCCATACATCCAGGTGGGTCACATCTACTTCTGGCAGCCACAGGGCAGAGAAACCCCTACTGGACGCTGTGTGTCTGCCAGCCTGGAGCCTTTGTCTCCAGCCCTGCCTTTATTCCTCTTTGCCTCCACACCAGCCTCCCCTCGCTTCTCCTTACAGACTATCCAAGAAGTGAAGCTTATGTCTTTAGGGAGCCTTGGGCAGAGTCCACATAAATGCAGGAAGAACTTAAGACAATGCCTGAAATGCAAAGGCAACACTGGAGTCTTCTTTCTCTAACATGTGCAGAGTTGAATGAATATCTCTGCCTGGAACTAAGAAGGCCGCTCTGATGTTTGGGTGTCGGTTTTTGTGAGCCACATCTGATATTTCTGATATCCCCAGGAAGGAGTGGCCTGGAGGTCACTGGTTCAGGCTCCCTTTGGGCGAAATCCCGGGAGTGATGCTCTAAAATCCACCTTTCCCATCATCCCTACTCATCAGAAAGATAAATATAAAATCCCTGAGAGGTGGAGGAGCTAAAAAAGCAATTGCTCCACCTTACAAATTTGGTTATAAAGGAGAAGATGTAGTTTCTTTCATAGGAGCAAAGTAGTCCTCTTCCAAAGTCCTGTACAGTTGTTGTCTTTGTCATTGACGCACATCTGCCCTAAGTGAAATCTGTCAGAAGGAATCAACAAGGCTCCTTGCCTCCCCTCCCAATCCCCCTTTTGGAGGCTCTTTGGCTTCAGTGTTGTCCTAAGTGAGAGTGGTGTGTACTTTTCTCCTGTCCCTTCCTCCCTCCGCGTCCTAGACACTGGCTGCCTTCTGTGCACTCCCAGGCAGCTCACCACAGAGGAATCGGAGCCTGTGGGGTTGGACTGGCCACACTCAGTCCTGAGAAGGCGAGTTGCCCTGGAAAGCTGGGAGCAGAGAGGTTTGGAGAGGAGGCAGCGGGCAACATTGCCTTTGACTTGCTCTCAGTGTACCCCGGGTTGTAGATCTGCTCAGTAAGGGGCAGGATGTAAGGCCAGAGGTGCCTGGTGGGTGAGAATCCCAGGCAGGGGCTGGGCGCCCTCTCCGAAGAGGTGGCAGCAGAGTGACCCTGAACTCCCCACATGGGGACTCATGCCACTGGGGAAACTGAGTGGAAAGAGATGAAACCAAAAAAGAAGCAAACAAATGAGAAGACACAGAAAACATAATTATCTTTTCCTGAAAGGTGCAGGAAATAAATAAGCAATGATGAGAAACTGGAGGTGGCTAATGGAAGTGGGACAGGGATGGGGGCTCCATTATCTTTTAAAAGCTTCCTCCAGATGCTCAGTACTAGGACCAACTAATAGAGAGGTAGATTTGAATACGGTGGTTTTGTTTTGGTTTTGTTTTTACTACGGTGCTGATGTATATGTAATGTCTAAAAAAGTTATTTGTACATAAGTTTTTACAATACTGCAGATATCACTGGGTCTACTATCTGTAAAAAATATACATATAAATATATATATACTGTTTGTTTAAAATAGAGTATTTTAATTTCATTCCTTAACCCATCATCACAGCAGTGGTATTGCACTTCAGATGACATCTAATGACTAATTTGTACTGTATGACCTATGGCAACTTGCTCCATTTTATTCAGATTTTTCTAGTTTTCTGTTTTTACTATGTACATTAAGCATTGCTTATTTCCTTTTAAGAAATGTACAGAACTCTGAAATGTAGAAATGAAGTGATGTTGACATACCACTTTTAAAGAAAACAAAAATGAAAATAAAAGATTATCTGAATCAATCCAAAGTATAGTTTACTTTAAGATCCTCACTGGATCTCCAAACTTAATTAAGCAGACATTATTACTGGGTTTTCATTGATTAACTGCAGTTCTTTTCTCAAAATTTTGATATCATTCTTTAAACATTTATTTAATGGGAGAGATCTATCATTCCCAGCCTTTGCATTCAACTTCTCAACTGATACTTTCTAAATTTACTGCCGCACTCTGAAGGATGTGGCAAAGGGAAGGGAGGAAAGTCAACTTTGCATGGAACATAGTGCAATCCATTTGTAGATTCAGTACCACAACAGTTCCATTTCCAACTGGTTCATCTGGAGGTAGGGAGGCTCCACTGGAAAAATAAATATTTTTGTCAAAAAAAGAAAAATCGGAATATATTGAGGGGAAGTAATAAAGGTTCTCGTTCCACTGTAGTGAGCACTGTCAGTAAACAGCCTCCACCACCCCACTCCTACCAGGCCACTTTGCAGGTGAACTGCACCCACCCACAGAATTGAAAGTGCTTAGAAGTTTATATCCCTCTGGATTGACTTGAGCCAGTGACTCACTGGTGCAGGAGTATAAAAGCCCAGTTAACTTGTCTGAACAAAGTCAGATATAATTTTGCTCCAGAGCTCTACTGCAAGATCAGGCAAAGGCTGGGACTTGGTTTAAAGGTGCCCCGCAGGCCGGGCACTATGGTTCACACCTGTAATCCCACCAGCACTTTGGGAGGGCAAGGCAAGCGGATCACTTGGGCCCAGGAGTTTTGTCAGAGGCATGTGAACCAGAGCAACTCCATGTTAAATAGGAGCTGGGTAAAATGAGACTGAAACCTACTGGGCTGCATTCCCAGACGGTTAAGGAATTCTAAGTCACAGGATGAGATAGGCGTTCAGCACAAAATACAGGGCACAAAGACCTTGCTGATAAAACAGGTTGCAGTCAAGGAGCCGGCCAAAGCCCACCAAAACCAAAATAGCGACGAGGGTGACCTCTGGTCTTCCTCACTGCTATACTCCCACCAGTGCCATGACAGTTTACAAATGCCATGGCAAGGTAAGGAAGTTACCCTATATGGTCTAACAGGGGGAGGCATGAATAATCCACCCCTTGTTTAGCATTATCATCAAGAAATAACCATAAAAATGGGCAACAAGCAGCCCTCAGGGCTGCTTTGTCTATGGAGTAGTCCTTTATTCCTCTGCTTTCTTAATAAACTTTCTTTCACTTTGCACTGAGCACTCACCGTGAATTCTTTCTTGCATGAGATCCAAGAACCCTCTCTTGGGGTCTGGATTGGGACCCCTTCCTGTAACATATTTCTCTGTCCTGTAACAGTTTGAGACCAGCCTGGGCAACATGGCAAAACCCCATCTCTACAAAAAAAAAAATACAAAACAGCCAGTCGTGGTGATGCATTCCTGTAGTCCCAGCTACTCGGGAAGCTGAGGTGAAGAATCACCTGAGCCAGGAAGTCGAGGCTGCAGTGAGCTGTGATCATGCCACTGCACTCCAGCCGGGGTGACAGAGAGAGACCCTGTCTCAAAACCAAAAAAAAGGGAAAAATAAAGGACCCCCCTATTTTGGTTTTTTCCCCTTCTCTGTCCGGTTTCCCCCACTCCCTTTTTCACCTCTTGAGAGCCCTTTGTTAATAAATCACATAGATGTGAATCCACCTCTCCACTTCGAGGAAATGACCTAAGACTCCTCAGCAAACTTTAAAAAGCTTAGTATCACAACATGTTTCAAAACTGGGTTAAGAGGAAAAGTAGGCCACAGGATAAAGTCATCATCAAAAATAGGTACAAAACAAAGGTAAGTTTTAATATACACAAACCAAAAGAAACAAACAATTTAATTATGGAAGAAGAGGCCGTCACTCCCCTTAGTAGGTTATGGTTCCAGACGAGTTGGCAAATAACACTATGCAGGAAACAGTGTGGCACTGGGCTTTGTTCTTTTGACATGGGCTTAGCACTCTCCCAGAAAACATGGGATAGAAAATGAACTGATTCTGGGGTGGAGGGAGGGCACAGGGGGACGCTGACACTAGAAGTAAAAACCTGAAGCTCTGAGAAGAGTTGATTACTCCTAGTTCCAATCACTTCAAGCCACATATTTTTACTTATACTCGTTTGGCACTGGATGAATGGAATACCTTTCTCTTTTCAAATGAGTTCTTACATGTTTTCTTACTGACCTTTATAAAATCCTAGTGCAGTAAGTGTGGTGATGGGGGAAGAAAGAGGAGAGAATAAACATTTTTCTAGAAAGTCACTAGACATCTGCCCCCAGTAAGAAAGATGTATTTTATTGGTGATTAAAGAACATTCCACAGCATTCAATGAGCTGTTTCTGCCTCTGACCATTCTTTTCAAGGAAGAGTGTGTCTGGAGAAAAAGGGTGAACATCAAATGACCTGATTTTGTTTATTAATGACTTTTTTGGCCATACCCCACCCACCTCCAACCCCTAAAAGAAAAATGGGACAGGAAAAATTATCTGAAAATGGAGCAGAGCTACCGCTTTGGGTAACTAACTAGTCTTTACCTTTTTATTTTCTTTTTGATGTTTTTCCTCTTTTTGTGAATTCGGTTTTCTCCTCAATTCTCTTTTAAGTACTAAGGACATTAAATTCCTCCACTAGTGTAGTAGTTGCCACAGACACGTGCCTCATTTCATGCAACAGGTGGAGGTAATTACTACAGCTCTCACACGTGTGGGGCCCAGGTGTCTCTGCCACACCCAGGACAGCTGCTAGGCCAGCATGGATGATCATGGATCCATCACTGGATCTCTTAACAATGCTCAACACAGAAAATCTTCAGGGCTACCAAGAATCTGATTTTAGGTTTTAACTTCTCTTCAGATCCTTTAACTTTTTATTATAAACATTTTTAAACAACCAGGAAAGTAGAAATAATAATACAACAAATACCTATATACTTATCAACTAGATGCAATTGTTAACACTTTGCCATAAATGCTTCATGTGTATATTTTGCAGAACCATTTCAAAGTACATCCAACCACTTTACCCCTTAATGCCTCGGGACACAGCTCCAGAGAATGAGGGCATTCTCTTCTCTAGCCACAATATAATTATCACACCTAACAACATTAATTCCCTAATATCATCTATCCGTATTCTATGCTCAAATTGTTTCCATTGTCTCACAAAGGTCATCCATAGTTTTTCTTTTTTTTTTTTTTTTTTTTTTTTTTTTTTTTTTTTTTTTGAGACAGTTTTGCTCTTGTTGCCTAGGCTGGAGGAGCGCAGTGGGCGATCTCGGCTCACCACAACCTCCACCTCCTAGGTTCAAGCGATTCTCCTGCCTCAGCCTCCAGAGTAGCTGGGATTACAGGTGCATGCCACCACGCTCGGCTAATTTTGTATTTTTAGTAGTGATGGGGTTTCTTCATGTTGGTCAGGCTGGTCTCAAACTCTTGACCTCAGGTGATCCGCCCGCTTCGGCCTCCCAAAGTGCTGGGATTACAGGCGTGAGCCACCGCGCCTGGCCCATAGTTGTTTTTTTCCAACCAGAATTTGAACAAGGATCTCACATTGCCATTTGGTTTTTATGCCCCTTAAGACTCTCAATGCAGAAAATTCTTCTCTATCCCCAACTTCCTGACATTGACTTTTAAGGCAACGAATCTGATTTCTAAAAGTAAAATTGATCAATTTAGTAATATACAAAAAATGTACATGTCATTGTCAAACTGATCAGAAACCCACATCTCTGTGGCCAGAAATGGTTGCTCCCTGTAGCCAAATCTAATACGAATGAAAATAATCAAAAGGTTGCCTGGTGACAATGCAATTAGAACAAAGGAAAATCTATCGTTTGAATGTTTAAAGTGACAAGGCCTTGATAGTCTGCTAGAGCCATTGTCTATTTCCACGTGTTTAACCAAACTCTGTGTGTGTGTGTGTGTGTGTGTGTGTTTTACCCTGCCCAGAGCCAATTTAAGTGCAAAACAGAAATTGTTTAAAAATCTTCAATTGTAAGATTTGGAAAGCTTCTTTACAACTTGCAAAGGACATGGTTATGAAGTAATTATGCCTTAGTATCAAAAATTTGCATTCTCATCTTTCATTGGTCTCAATGTATAAAACAATTAAAATGTCACAATCCAAGTCACAATCATAATTGATCAGAATATTAAGTAAAAAGGCCATAGAATCATAGCTTTTTAGCATATTTTCCCTATTTTACCTAAAAGAAAACCAAGGCAGAGAGCTACAAAGTGCTGGGGTAGCACAGCCAGCAAGTGATAGGACAGGATAGGGTGGTCTGGTTCTGGAGTCTTCACTTCTTTGCTTCACAACCTCCTACTGATGGGGTGCCTTGTCCAAATTCAAATGGCCAATGAGTAGGGGAACCTGAGTATGCAAATATGTCCACTCCCAGACCAGTATAGTCTCAATGTGCTTTGGGGTATTTAATACTGTACTGCTATTTGGGATGCGGGAGGTTATGTATTATGGGAAAACTTGTATTTAAGTGTCTTTCTTTTTCTGTTAATATTATTCCTGGCCTTTTTAACTTCTATTGTATCCACAAAAAAAGAAAAGTACTACTAAACAACTTTCGAAGATGCGCACACCAGACTCAAGACTGTCCAATTTTCTTTGGAAAACTGACAGAGGGCCCTTTTCCTGATGTCAAAATGTGTTATGTATGCTTATAATTCATTTTACCTTTTCTTTGAAAGCTGTGCGGTAGAATCGTTCTCATTTTACAGATGAAGAAAATGAGGAAAAGTCATCTGCATTGTGCCAGACAATGACTGCACATCAGGGTCAGAACAGCTTTGGGGGTTCTGCTGTACTTTCCATAACACCCTCCAAACCCCACATGACACAGGGCGTGCAGCAGAACCCAACCCAGGTTCTACAGTCGTGAGCATGACCCACCTTCCTCAGCCAAGAGAAAGAATATCCTCTTCGCACTGGTCCCTGGGCAATTCCTTGAAATGATATCCTTTTCCTCTTGAAATTGTGCCTCAAAGAGTAAAAGAAACCAATGACTAAAGGAAATTCCTCAGTTTGGAGGATGGCAGATAAGAAAAGAAATAACTTATGGAAACACTGAAACTCTCTCAGCTTATGAGATTAAAAGAAAAAGAAAAAAATGGCTGAAATCTGTTGGAACCAAGATGCCTAGCTGGAGTCTGCACAGAACAAGCTTGCTGATGTCACAGCTTAAATTTCCACGACATTTCATATTAACTCCCCTGGAATCTGCACATGCTACCTCTGAGGCAGCATAAAGAGATAAATGGACATGCCCAAAGACTTTCCAGACCTCCCCTTTCTTTCAACCAATCACCTACTAATCTCAGAATTTACCCCCTGACATTTTCTAATAAAAATACTGCTTGGAAGCCAGCAGAGGGAGACAGGCTTGAGCTTGACTCCTATCTGAGTTGACTTGCAATATAAAGCTTTTGTTGGCTGGGCAGAGGGGCTTACACCTGAATCCCAGCACTGGAGGCTGAAGCAGGAGGCCTGCTTGAGCCCATGTGTTGGAGGCTCCAACCTGGGTGACAGCAAGACCGTCTCTTTTTTAAAATTAAATTTTTTTCTTTTCTCAAAAACCTGGTTTTGCAGTATGGGCATCAGGCAGCAAGCTCTTTTGGCTTAGAAACACTTTTTACTTTATAAAGTACATTTTGATAACCTGTTTTTGTTTTTCTTTGGTTTTTGTTTGTTTGTTTGTTTGAGACACAGTCTTGATGTATCGCCCAGGCTGGAGTGCAGTAGCGCGATCTTGGTTCACTGCAAGCTCCGCCTCCCAAGTTCACACCATTCTCCTGCCTCAGCCTCCCGAGTAGCTGGGACTACAGGCACCCACCACCACGCCTGGCTAATTTTTTGTATTTTTAGTAGAGATAGGGTTTCACCGTGTTAGCCAGGATGGTCTCAATCTTCTGACCTCGTGATTCACCCACCTCGGCCTCTCAAAGTGTTGGGATTACAGGTGTGAGCCACCACGCCCAGCCTTTTATAATCTGTTTTGTTTTGTGCTATCAGTTGATGACTCCCTTCTCTGGCTACTCTATGTGTTTGCCTGATGTCCCCCACGTGCCTTCCTATCTGGTGACCAATGAAAGGGCTCGGCTGCCTTATCAGCTTCTGTCTGAAACTTTCCATCACCAGAGAAGTAGTCAGATGGCAGGTTATGTCAGTAGTCCTCAGAAAGAGCAGCACACGGGTCAGGCTGCTCTGTCCCCACACAACCGGTCATGACTTCAGCATGCATTTCTAAAACTAGGGCACAACACACTTCTACTGATGATATGGATGTAACTACCGCAAGCAAATTTCAATTCTTAAACAGGAAATGTATGCTCTAAAGGGTGTGTTTCTACAAAGCCATTTCAAGAAAAACAGAATAAAGACTTTATTTATTTTTATTTAACAAATGATACCAAATTACCTTCATGGTGGGAACAGCTTCTGCAAGCATTAAAGGGAAGAGAAAAAGTTAGAATTGCCGCCTCAGTTTCTTGGCAATATTGAGGTCCAGATATTCATCCATAAAGCTGTTTGCAATTCCCAGGGCACCCAGGAGGGTCAACAAGGCCAAAATCCCCAGACTCAATCGGAAACCAGTGATCCTGCAGGGTAGACAGGAGGGAGAAAAGTGACAAACTGGGTTGTAATAAGGAAGCTGAGAGTCCTGAAATAGGCTGTCCTATCATTGACACTGTCCAGAACATCTATATTTTTGCAATTTGAAAATTTTGGCTCATCACATAAATTAAAGGGAATGCCTAACCATACAGATCACTTGGTTTCTTTGAACATTCAAAGCATTATCAAGGCTAGGCAGGATTTATCCTCGGTAAATTTCTAGAGATGATGCAAAATTTTTGCAAGGAACTAGAGTCCACATTCAGTGTACAGTTTTATACTTGCATTGTCCTATCTCATGCCTAATTGTGTATGGCCTGGCAAGACTTGGCCTCAGACAGTATGGATTACTTTTGCCACCACAACTCGCAGTTAATATCTCTCAAGAGAAGGAAACTGACCCAGACCTTATCCTGCTACTTTTTGCATAAATACAAAATTACTGGGTTCTCCTTACCGTTTTTTAGCAGCTTCTGAATATCCCCAGAAGTACAGGTGACGGCCATATATGTACATCAGACCCAGACAAGTAGCAAAAACTATAGAGGGGGTGGGGAAAAAAGAAAAGGCACAAAAGACAACAGCAGTCTCTTAAGATGTTGTATGAAGACTGAGAAAATATTCACAAAACACATATCGGACAAAATACTTATATTCAGAATACATCACTGGCAGGAATGCAAAACAGCACAGCCACTTTGGGAAAAGTTCTGGTAGTTTCTTATAAAATCGAACATAACATTTGACTCAGCAATCTCATTCCTACGTATTTATCCAAGAGAAATGAAAGCGTGTGTTCACAAAAGGACTTGTTTAAGAATGTTCATTGCAGCTTTATTCATAATAGCCAAAAACTGGAAACAGCCCAGAAGTCTATCAACAGGAGAATGGATAACCAAGCTGTTATAGAGTCTATTCAATGGAATGCTACTCAGCAATGAAAACAAACAGATCTATGCAACACAACATTTTGCTGAGTGAATGAAGCATTACACAGGCTACATACTATATGATTCCAATTATATGAAGTTCTAGAATGGACAAAACTAAATGATGAAACAATCAGAAGTACTTGTATCTGGGAGTGAGAATGGGGACTGACTGGGAGAAGCAGGAGGACACTTTCTGGGTGGTTGCCATGTTCTAGATCTTGATAGAGATTTGGACCACACAGGTGTGTGTACTTCTCAAAATTCATTGAAGCTTTATGCATTTTATTACATATAAAATTTGTCTGAAAAAGAAACATGAAATACAGTACTCTGATGTTCTATCATCGCATCCAGTGAAATATATCATTGTCTTCCCTATGTTAGGGCTCCATTCCCTTCCTCAGCACCTCACAGATGCAAGTTGCCAGAGCCCTATTGTAAACATTTGGAGTCTATGTGTGGGACTGTGATATGCTAGATTAAATTTATTATTTTACTTGGCCACACGTTTTTTGTTTGTTTTTTCTTTTTTTCTTGAGATAGGGTCTTGCTCTGTTACCCAGGCAGGAATGTGTGGCATGATCAGGGCGCAGTATAGCCTTGACCTCCTGGGCTCATGCAATCCTCCCACCTCAGCCTCCTAAGTACCTGGCACCACAGGTGTATGCCACCAGGCCTGGCCAATTTTTAAATTATTTTGGAGAGAAAAGGCCTCCCTATGCTGCCTAGGCTGGTCTTGAACTCCTGGGCTCAAGCCATCCTCCTGTCTTGGCCTCCCAAAGTGCTGGGATTGCAGGTGTGAGCCACCATGCCTAGCCCCATATCTACCATAAACCAGGTATTACTTTAAGGATTGAGGGTGGCAGTGAAAAAGATACAAGCTCCCTGACTTCATAGAGCATACATTCTCTCAGCAAAGACAGACAACAAAGACAAAAATGAGAAGAAAAGTGTAAACTTGAAAGTGCTGTGAAAGAAATGAAGAGACATGGGAGAGAGAGGAACTGGAGGAGGCTGCCAAAATGGGGTAAAGGAAGGCCTCTGGAGGGGATGACATCTGTATTGGGGCCAGAGGACAGAACAAGGGGACCAAGGAAAGAGCTGGGAAGGAAGAGCTGGTAGACCCTTTCCAGGGTCTGAGGAAGCCGAAGAGTTCTGAACATGGTTCTCAGTTTTGAGACTCCCTGTCTAGGGATTTACTCCCAGAAAGCCAATGAGAACAGTTCAGGAACAGTTAGTAGGTGACTGACTTTGGAAGAGAAAGAATGAAAAGAAATTTCTGACAAGATACTCAAGAAATCCTTTCTGGCCGGGCGCGGTGGCTCAAGCCTGTAATCCCAGCACTTTGGGAGGCCGAGACGGGCGGATCACGAGGTCAGGAGATCGAGACCATCCTGGCGAACACTGTGAAACCCCGTCTCTACTAAAAAATACAAAAAACTAGCCGGGCGAGGTGGCGGGCGTCTGTAGTCCCAGCTACTCGGGAGGCTGAGGCAGGAGAATGGCGTGAACCCGGGAGTCGGAGCTTGCAGTGAGCTGAGATCCGGCCACTGCACTCCAGCCCCGGCGACAGAGCAAGACTCCGTCTCAAAAAAAAAAAAAAAAAAAAAAAGAAATCCTTTCTGACAGGCATTCTGCCTCATTCAGCCTATCACAGAGAAATCCAAAGGGTCAAATGGCAGAGACAGAGTCCCATTACTAAAAGGCGCTTTTCTTATTAGTTGTTAATGTGCTCTTACATGACAAGGAACAGCGGTTTCATTCATGCCCTTAAGCGACACAAGTATGAGTTGGAATAAAGTGAAGAAGTCTTTCTTTAAAGGACATTGTACCTGAAATTCCTCAGTTCACAGTAAAAACTATAAGGAAGAGAGTGATGGGGTTGCCTTTGAAAGCAGCTGGATTTTGGTTTATTTAAATCTTGGCAATCAAGTATAGACCAAAATGAGACAGTGAAAGTTACCAGAAAAGGGGGATTCAATTTCTCCAACGAACGTAGCAGGGGCTGGTCTGACTCACTGTTAAACGCAGAAGCCAAGTTTAGAGAAAGCCCTCAGCTCACCAAGGATGCCCCAGTCAAACAGAAAGTGGATGTTTGTAGAGTCGCTACATACAAACCGCAGCACTACATACTTGGAGACCTTTAAGAAAAGGTGCATGGGTTGTTGGCACAAATACCTACAGACCCGGCTCTGCACTTTAAAGGAAAAATTTCCCCACACTGGTGAATGTCAAGTTGGAAAAATTACTTAACATCTCTGTACCTCAGCTTCCTCATCTGTAAAGTAGAAATTTATTACAGACCCTCCCTCATATGAAGGCTTTAAATCCTGTAAATCTGACGCATGGGACAATGTATGCATAACACTTAGAAACACTACCGGGCGGCCTGGAGCGGTGGCTCACGCCTGTAATCCCAGCACTTTGGGAGGCCGAGGCGGACAGATCATGAGGTCAGGAGATCGAGACCATTCTGGCTAACACAGTGAAACCCCATCTCTACTAAAAATACAAAAAATTAGCCGGACGTGGTGGCGGGTGCCTGTAGTCCCAGCTACTCCCGAGGCTGAGGCAGGAGAATGGCGGGAACCCGGGAGGCGGAGCTTGCGATGAGGCGAAATCGTACCACTACACTCCAGCCTGGGCGACAGAGGCAGACTCCGTCTCAAAAAAAAAAAAAAAAAAAAAAAAAAGGACCTGGC
This sequence comes from Trachypithecus francoisi, assembly GCF_009764315.1. Taxonomy (NCBI): domain Eukaryota; kingdom Metazoa; phylum Chordata; class Mammalia; order Primates; family Cercopithecidae; genus Trachypithecus; species Trachypithecus francoisi. The sequence goes on along the minus strand of NW_022681454.1, from coordinate 136,556,072 downwards.
ACATAGTAAGGGCTCAATAAATAATAGCTATAATGATGATGATTATTATTTTCTTTTTGAGACAGGGTCTCACTCTGTCACCCCTGCTGGAATGCAGTGGCGCTATCATGATTCACTGCAGCCTGAAACTCTTGGGCTTGAGAGCTCCTCCCACCTCAGCCTCCCAAGTAGCTGGGACTACATGTGTGCCCAGATAGTTTTTTAATTAAAATTTTGTAGACACAGGGTCTCCTTTGTTGCCCAGCCTGGTCTTGAATTTCTGGCCTCAAGCAATCCCTCCACCTTAGCCTCCCAAATTGCTGGGATTACAGACATAAGCTGCGGGCCTGGCCAGCTATAATTATTAATGTGAACTGTTCATTCTATGTTCTCTTCCTTCAATTAATTAGAATTATAGATGACCCTTGAACAACATGGGTTTGAACTGCACAGGTCCATTTATACATGGATATTTTCCAATAAATATATTGGATTGTGCAGGAGGTGGGTTTACAAAAATAAACACATAAATATATTGGAAAACATTTTGGAGATTTGTGACAATTTGACAAAACTCACAAATGAACCACATAGCCCAGACATACTGAAAAATTAGGAAAAAGGTAGGTCATAATTGCACAAAACAGATGTAGATACTGGTCTATTTTCTCATTTACTATCATAAAATATACACAAGTTTTTAAAAAGATTCAGCAGAAAGCCTATATAGATATATATATATGAATTTTGTACAAAGTTAAAATTTATCAAAGCATACAAACACAGACCATAATACATGGTGCCATTTGCAGTTGAGAGAAATGTAAACAAATGTAAAGATGCAGTATTAAATCATACATAAAATTAACTATAGTAATACTGTACTATTATAAATATTTTGAAGCCACCTCCTGTTGCTATTGCAGTGAGCTCAAGTGTTGCCAAGTATCTGCTTAAAAGGTGATGCTAATCATTTCCACCTGAGCATTTCTTCACCCCAGCAAATTGCATATTGCAGTAAAAAGTGATCTCTCAGGGTTTTTGCCTATTTTCATCAATGTTTAGTGCGACACCATAAACCTTGAATAATGCCATGAGACCCATACAGATTGCTACCAGTGGTGCTGAAAGTGCTCCCAAAAAGCAGAGAAAAGTCATGATATTACAAGACAAAATTGAATGGCTTAATATGTGTCATAGATTAAGGTCTGCAGCTGTGAGCTATGGTTGACCACCACTGCAAGATAAATGAATTCAGTGCAAGGACCAGTGGAAAAAAAAAAAAAAGAAGATGAAGGAAGGAAAAAGGAAAAGATAAGAAAAGAAAAAAGAAAGAAAAGGTGATTTGTAAAGCTGTCACTTGCAGCTATACCAGCAGGGGGAAAAACCTTGCACTTTTTCCAAAATATCTTTTTATCTCATATTGAAATGCAGCTTTTATGTGGGGGCAGGATTGCTATAAGAAACACATACTTGTAGACTCTAATAGGATTTGAGAAAAAGCAAAATCCTTATATGACAACTTTAAGCAAAAGGAAGATGAAGGATCTAAAGCTGAAGAATTTAATGCCAGCAAAGGATGGTTTGATAATTTTAGAAAGAAGTTTAGCTTTTAAAATATCAAGATAACAGGAGAAGCATCTTCCATCAACCAAGAAGCAATACATGAGTTCCCAGGCACCATTAAGAAGTCATTGAGGAGAAAGGATATCTGCCTGAACAGGTTTTTAATGCAAACAAAAGTGCCCTGTCCTGGGGATTAAAAAAAAAAAAAAGTCACAAAGGACATTTATTAGTAAAGAAGAGAAGCAAGCTCCAGGATTTCAGGCAGGAAGGGATAGGCTAACTCTACTGTTTTGTGTAAATGCAGTCAGGTTTATACTCAGGATTGTCCTTATCTATAAAGTTGCTAACCCCTTGAGCCTTGAAGGAAAAAGATAAACAGCACCTGTCAGTCATTTGGTTGTACAAAAAAAAAAAGCTTGGACAACAAGAACCTCTTCTCTGGATTGGTTCCATCAATACTTTGACCCTGAAGTCAGGATGGAATTACCTTCTAACATTCTTTTGATATTGGACAATGTCCCTGACCACCCAGAACCCCATGAGTTCAACGCAGAAGGCATAAAAGTAGTCTACTTGCCCCCAAATATAACATCTTTAATTCAGCCTCTAAATCAGGGGGTTATCAGGACCTTTAAGGCTCATGATACAAGGTACTCTATGGGAATGATTGTCAATGTTATGGAAGAGAACCCTGATAGAAAGAGCATTATGAATGCCTAGAAGGATTACACCATTGAAGATGCTAGCATTGTTATAGGAAGGTTGTGAAAGTCATCAAACCTGAAACAATAAATTCCTGCTGAAGAACACTGTGTACAGATGTTGTGCATGACATTCACAGGATTTACAACAGAGCCAATCAAGGAAATCATGAAAGAGATAGTGGCTGTGACAAAGAATGTAGGGGGATAAAGGGTCTCAAGATACGAATCTTGGAGAAATTCAAGAGCTAATAGACACCACGCCAGATGAATTAACAGAAGATGACTTGGTAGAGACGAGTGCTCTGAACCACTGCCAGATGATAAGGAAGAAGACAGAAGAGGCAGTACCAGAAAACAAATTGACATTAGACAATCTGGCAGAAGGGTTCCGATGATTCAAGTCTGCTTTTTTACTTCTTTTATGACATGGACCCTTCTATGATACAAGCACTGAAACTAAAGGTAACAGTGGAAGAAAGATTGGTACTATATAGAAACATTTTTAGAGAAAAAAGCAAAAACGTCAGAAATATTTCTATAAATTTATACCTACTGCGCCTGCCAATTCTGTCTCCCCTTCTACCTCCTTCACCTTTTCTGATTCTGCCACCCTTGAGGCAGCAAAACCAACCCCTCTTCTTCCTCTTCCTCAGGTTACTCAACGTGAAAATGATGAGGATGAAGACCTTTATGATGGTCCACTTCCACTTAATAAATAGTAAATATTTGCTCTTCCTTATGATTTTAATAACATTTTCTTTTCTCTAGCATGCTTGATTGTAAGAATACAGTATATGATACATAAAACATGGAAAATATTTATTAGTAGACTGTACTCAGTAAGGCTTCCAGACCAATAGGATATTAGTAGTTAAGTTTTGGGGAATCAAAAATTATATGCAGATTTTCTACTGTGTGCGGGGGGGGGCAGGGGGGCAGCGCCCCAACCCCTCCATTGTTCAAGAGTCAATTGTAGATTATTAGATTTGAAGACAAAGCTCATGTCATTTTCATCCTTGAAGATCTAGCATATTGTTTGTCTCAATATTTTTTTCATTATTGAATTAAATTAGAATGAAGCCAAAGTTCATATATCTGCAACATAGCACTCTGACGCACACACTGTTTATTTTGTTTAGTCTCCAGGATTGGTAGCTATGTAGTTGCATATCTGTTCCTCCTTTTGTTTGTTTTTTTGAGATGGAGTCTCTGTCACCCAGGCGGGAGTGCAGTGGCACAATCTCAGCTCACTGCAGCCTCCGCATCCTGGTTCAAGTGATTCTCCTGCCTTGGCCTCCCAAGTAGCTGGGATTACAGGCATGCGCCACCACGCTTGGCTAATTTTTGTATTTTTAGTAGAGACAGGGTTTCACCATGTTGGCCAGGCTGGTCTTGAACTCCTGACCTCAGGTGATCCACCCACCTGGGCCTCCCAAAGTGCTGGGAATATAGGTATGAGCCACCACGCCTGGCCATATATCCGCTCCTTAATCATTTAAGCACCATAGTCATCATTAGAACACAGTTGACTGTATTTTAATATTACCTTGGTTGAAATACCACCCAGCCATCCACAATGTAATTATGAATACAGGATAAAACTCCACACAGTTTTGTCTGTGGAAAAAAATAAAGACATAGGTTATTTTATGAGAAAACTTTACACTGAAGCATTGATTTTTCATCTAGAGGTAAATGTTCGCCTATTTTAACAAAAGTAATATAAGAACTTACAAAAGAGTTTAAGTGACCTTTACATTTAAAATCAATCTTTCAAGGTTGAACATTGTTTAAACCTCAGAGCAGGGCCAAGAATCATTCTCCTACATATAAGTTGCCAGTAGTAGAAGTGAGTCACAGCACTTTCCCAAAAGACAGGCCTCCTGAGCCTAAAGATCACTCCATATCTTATCTAAAGAACTTAAGAGATTACTCAATTCATATTCAAGAGATTTCTTATTTTTAAAATTCCTTCACATCCCATTGCCTTCTACTTGAGTTACCCAGAACATTACAAAATGGTCTTTAAATAATTCCCTTAAAATCTCCTGAAGGAAATGAGTGAGCATATTCATTCCCATTTTATGGACGAATAAACTAAGGCCTGAGAGCCCAGACCGACATGCATTGCAGAGAATCAAAGATAGACAGCATCCATCTCTGGATTCCAAAGCTCTGTCCTAATGTCAAGTCATATTGCCTCTATTCATAGAAGACTTGGATGGAAAATCTGACACTAATTTAAGCAAAAGGGAACAGTTCTCTGGGAACTATAATTAATTCATCTGCATCTAACAAAAGGGAAAAAGATGAATTATATTCATCCTCCCTCCTAAGGTATACCTCCCAAGTGATCTTGGTTAGGTTAGCCAAGCTCTTTGCTGACAATTTCACCACCAGAAAGAACTTTAACGTAATGTGTGATGAGGTCTTGAGTAGATCCTGGTGGAAGGTCATAGTCTACAGGATTGTAAATGACCCCATATCTTTCCTTCAGTAAGCCTCAAAGCTTGAATACTTAATATTACAAGGCAATTGATCTAGAAATAGATGATGCTGGTTGTTGAAGACCTAAGTCTTTTAGCCTGGGTCACCATAAGTGATCTATTTTCTCTGAATTAAACAAACAAAAAAGCATAATTACAAAGCGTAATTCTTCCCTCATTCTCCATAATCCCACAGAAAATTGTGTCTAGGTCAATTCAACTTTATCAGCTTATGCCTCAACTACATGGGAAAAAAACTCCCCAATGATAACTCAGTCATCTTTTAAAGCTGGGTAAGAAACATGCATAATTAACAAGTTCAGTGCTCAAAGAAAGATGTGGCTGAGGCAGAGTCCTAAAGCACATACGGAAAATTTTAACCCCACCAGCAAAGACAACAGCGCATTACCCACACACATCTCTAAGAGCCAGGAGGGTGACCATCAGTCCCCTAAAAAATTGGAAATGGATAATATGAATGCAAAATTGCTTTCTTCTTCCTTTTCAGACTGTTGTCATTACCACCCAAAAGGCCACTGGTGACCCAAGGAATGTCTTGTCTAAAGCCTAACACTGATAATCTCACAAACCGTAACTACAACTTTCTAGAACTCACAGAAGTAACTAAAGTTTTTCCTCCTGCTGTTTCTCGTTCTTGGCATGATTTTGCTTCTGATGGTTGTCTTTCCATTAACGTCTTTTTGAGTGGCGAGGATAGGGTCAGTGAAAAGATACTTGATAAAATTCGTACTTTATATTACAACTATGCAAAGAATAAATGGCGTTCCCAGGTTTCTTTTTCCTTGGCTGAATCCATAGACCTGTTTCCCACGAGGTAAAATGGAGTAGCAGCAGAGGAAGGCTCTAGTCCTTTGGCACTCACTGAAATTTTATATGAACTTTTTTGGAAACATAACAAAATTGTCCCATCATTTATTGTTTTGTAATGCACCTTAAATTATTCCAAATGTAAGCATCAAGTTTTTCACAACATATTTTTATTCAAAATTAGGTGTGATAAGATTGTTTTAAAAGCACCTTCAAAAATAGCCCCAGTTAGCCTTCATAAAAGTCTAATTACTTAGAGGTTTTTCTAGTGTCCTTGGCTTGGCATCTGGGAACAAAGAGATAATATTGTATAAGAATGTCCTAACTAAGTAGAAACTGCACTGCAGATGGCAGAAGCTCTTTGGGTGTCTGTCCACATTAGTTGATAGGCATGTGTGCTTTTGTGTCTCTTATCTGAAAGAGGAAGAAGGCCTTTGAGCAAGGAGAAAGGAAATAAAAATAAAGGGGATGTTTTGGAGTTCCCCCTGCTGCCCCCACAAGCTAGGGAACTAGTTTCACACCTAATGGGAAACCAGAGACCAGAACAGACGCTGACGGATCGTCCTCATGAAAACCTTGGTGAGATTCCAGACACAAGCGGTGCCATGCCTCAGATGACAGAAGAGACAAAGTCAGGGAGAGTCACACCCTTAATCTCCCTCTGCCACAGACCCAGAGCAGCTCCTGGCGGTGGTGGAAGGCACTCCAGAACCTGGGGAGGGTACTGTACTCACAGAGGACTGGGGAGCAGGACAGTGGCACAGCCCCTCCCTTCAATTGCTTGCCAGTGGGAGCTGTGTTCCTGGGCACATGCCCTGTATTCCCAGAAGGAATTGGGAAGATGGGGAACGGGGGTGCTGGGATCCTGGGTGAGCAGCAGGTGGCTAGAAGTCATTGAGATTTAGGCAAGGATGTGATTGCAACTGCATTTATGCTCACAGATGGCAACACGTGGAGTACTGGAGCAGCCTAGCACCATATCTCTGCACCTTTCTTTCTCAAGAAATAGGCCCTTTGTCCCCTACAAGTGGCTGGTCACTGCTGAGCTCACCCCAACCTCACGTTCCAACTGTGCTCATTGTACTTTCACCCTGGTCCCTCTTTTGCTGACCTGCCTCAAGCCTTAGTCCCTTGGAAATAAGACTTTGCCCATTTCTTCCTATCATCTCTCAGAGATTGAAAATAATTATGTGACCGCCAGTTGGGTGCCCTGTTTGTTGCTGACAGTCTTCCCTGCTGCCTGCCTGGTGAAAGCACCAAGTATTGCTTGGCCTTGAAATACCTGGAATCCCATTCTACCTGCTAATTGTCACCTCCTCCAGTCCCTCCGCCATGTGACCACATCCTTCTGCCTGATTCTGGGTCCCTCCAGGCCTGGATGGTATCCCCACAATAACACATCCCCAGTAAGCTGTCAGTAGGCATGTTTAACTCAAGGGAACCAAACTCTGAAAATTACTTCTTGACAATCCTGTCAGTGGCTAATTACAGTTTCACCGACATGAAAACCAACATGAAAATAATTTATAGCCTCTTTTAAGTCATGAAGGCAGATATATTCTATCCTCTTATTACAGGGGATCCTCAGGAAAATTTCCCAAATGGAACAGCAAACAGCCTGCAGCAGCTGTCAATTTCCCTGCCTGTGAGAACAGGGGGTATAGTTGATTATGACCACTGTCTCCTCTCCTGCATGTCCATATTGGAGAAACAGGCTGCCCATGGGAAAACAGGCTGTGTCTACTCATTCCCTGGTGAGAGCCCTCTTTGAACAATCCCATGCTCCTTTGATATCGAAGCTTCCCATGAAAGCTATCTTCATTTGTCTGGGACTGAGGAATTTAGGGGGACATGGAGCTTTAAGTGCTAAAACTGGGTAAGACCCAGAAGCACTGGAAAGAGTTGGTCACTCTAAGGGACAGTCCAGTGGGCACTGTGGAGATTGAGTAGATAAAGCTGCTGAGACCCCTTGTTGTCCATCCCAATACCATGGAGCCTGGGCCCTGGGGGCTCAGGACTACTGCGCATTCCCACCTGGATCTGGTAGCCAGGAGCAGTGAGGATGGCCCCAAACTAAGTGCTATTTGGGCCTTGTCTCAGTCAATAAGTATACTACAAAGTTTATGTTATTTGGGGGTGGGGAAAAGAATCAAATTGTGGCCTGGCAGCTCCAAATCTGGCAGTTCCTTCAACACTAGTCTCCAAACTTTTCTGATTGCATAGCCCTAACAGTTGCACAGCCCCATAAAAATAAGCACACATCCTTCTGTAGCAGAGGAGGCCCACACCCAGGAGCTCCCACACAGGACCAGACTTGAGCAGGACATGAACTTCCACTGTGTTAAACCATGGAAAATCTGGGATTTATCTATTAGCACAGCTACTACATTCAACTGGAAAAGAATATCATATTCATTATAAAACAAACACAAAAATTAAAGGATGGAGGGCCAGGAAGCTGGTTCATGCTTGTAATCCCGGGCCTTTGGGAGGCAGAGGCAGGAGGATCATTTGAGCCAGGAGTTTGAGACCAGCCTGGGCAACACAGTGAGACCTCATCTTTATAAAAAAATAAAATTTTTTTTTTTTTTTGAGACGGAGTCTCGCTCTGTCGCCCAGGCTGGAGTGCAGTGGCCGGACCTCAGCTCACTGCAAGCTCCGCCTCCCGGGTTTATGCCATTCTCCTGCCTCAGCCTCCCGAGTGGCTGGGACTACAGGCACCTGCCACCTCACCTGGCTAGTTTTTTGTATTTTTTTTTAGTAGAGACGGGGTTTCACCGTGTTAGCCAGGATGGTCTCGATCTCCTGACCTCGTGATCCGCCCGTCTCAGCCTCCCAAAGTGCTGGGATTACAAGCTTGAGCCACCGCACCCAGCCCCACCGCTCATGCTTGTAATCCTAGCACTTTGGGAGGCCGAGGTAGGTGGATCACTTGACGTCAGGAGTTCAAGACCAACCTGGTCAATATGGTGAAACCCTGACTCTATTAAAAATACAAAAATTAGCCGAGCATGGTGGCACGTGCCTGTAGTCCCAGCTACTCAGGAGGCTGAGGCAGAAGAATCGCTTGAACCCAGGGGGCTGAGGCTGCAGTGAGCCAAGATCGCACTGCTGCACTCCAGCCTGGGCAACAGAGCAAGGCTCTGTCTCAAAAAAAATTTTTTTTAATTAAAGGATAGGATTTTAAGAATCAGTATAAACAGATGCTCCAATATTTTCCTCACCTTCCCAGTGGATTACTTAGTGTATTCCTTCAATGTGGGCACATCACTTGGGAGACCTGTGGCCTAAAACTTTTTATGAATATGTTTCTATTTGACGGTGTCCAATGAACACAATATGCAACTTTGCTTGCAACAACTTTGTTCAGAAAATATGAAACATTCTCCTAAGGGAAAACCTCATGAGCCATTTCTAATGCCATGCTCATAGTAGATCTTTTTCTAAATAAAAACAGACAAAGCAATTCAAAGGAGGTTTGCTTCTTGCAGGTTTTTTGTTTGCTCCTGATTCTTTCTCCTCTTGTTTAGGTGACTCTTCCTGAAGCAGTGGGCTGCACACTGCCATGAGCCACTTGCACTCTGAATGGATGACCTGGCCTTGGTCTTCTGACTTTGGCCCTGGGCGGTCTTTTGGATGATTACACTGACTGGGATCAGAGCAACAGGTTAATATGCTCAGAAAAGGCTTGGGATGAGAGGTTGCTGGAGTTAATCTTTTTATAGAGATGTGTAACTGTCTAAATTGCTCCTTGTCAAGTAACTCTAAGTGGGGACACAATAGGTAGGTGGCGGCAGGTGGCAGGAGGGCGTGAGTCCCACCACTGCCCTTCAGTGGTGCTGCTTGTAGGGAACACGAAGAGCATGCAGGGAAGGGAGATTTGCATTTCCTCTGCATCCCAGCTCCTTCTTGTCCCCTGATCACTTGGAGAATCTCCCAGCTTATGTGACAGATGCTGCTTGGTATCTGCAAGGACACTGGAGTTTGAGGAGCTCATCACACAGAGTCACTCTGTCATTTTTGGGAGATCCCTTTTTATTTTTTTATTTTTTTTTGAGATGGAGTCTCACTCTGTCACCCAGGCTGGAGTGCAGTGGCGTGATCTCAGCTCACCGCAACCTCCACCTCCTAGGTTCAAATGATTCTCCTGCCTCAGCCTCCCGAGTAGCTGGGATTACAGGCAGGTGCCACCACGCCCAGCTAATTTTTTTATTTTTTAATAGAGATGAGGTTTCACCATGTTGGCCAGGCTGGTCCTGAACTCCTGACCTCAAGTGATCCACCCACCTTGGCCTCCCAAAAGTGCTGGGATTACAGGCATGGGCCACTGTACCCAGCCCCTAGCCCTTTATAATAAGTCAGGGGATAAGGGCATCTAGCGCTTTCTGCTATTGTCCATGATGGTTATGCTTGTAAGAAAATAGGAATATGTTTACTGTCTCTTTTTCTTCTACTTTTTTCCACTCATTGCAAAAGTCAGTGGCCCACATTAATGTAATCTTATAGTTGCAGAATATCTGAGAAATCACTATTGTAAATTTTCCTTTCTCCATAGTTTTTAGATGCATTAAGGTCACTCGTTTTAATTTCCAAATTTCAGAATCAGAATTCAAAATGACATTAAAAAGTTAATAAAATGTAAAAAAAAAAAAAAAAACAGAATCACAGTAGAGTGAGAAAAGGCTAATATCTCTAAAGGGTACCAAGATCCACGATGATTAGGCTTACCTGTGCCTTGTGGCAGGTTAATTTTGGAATAGGAACTGAATAATTCAGCATTAAGCAAATAGGAGTGCATTTGCAAGAACTAAGAGGCAATTCTTCTGTCTTTACCAGCACCAAAGAAAGCATTATTAGTATACTAGGTATACATCTAGACTCCAGGTTTAGAAAGAATATTAAAAATTTTTGTCTAAAGAGAACCAAAATTTCTAAATGGTTGGAGAAAAAAAGCTGAAGAATTAGTGCTCCCTAGCCTCAAAATCCAAAAGATGAAAGATGCTTAATAATGGTCTTTCAGCACATGAAAAGGAGTGAGGTCAGCAGCTATTCTCCCCTTCCAGTGAAGGCAGAATCAGAGGAAATGTATTTAAATTGCAAGAAGATCAATTTATTACTTGGATCTACTTTTTAGATTTTATAAAATGACTTTCCTCTAAAGGGATCAAGGTGCTCAGATTAGACAAGACAGAATTTTCTAAGTTCAGCAATAACATAAAGGAATGGTCCTTGGTGAAATTATAGTTACTATTTTCACAATTTTAAAAAATTGTGAAAGACAGCAAGACTCTAGAGACTGTCATCTGTAAGTCGTCTCCTGTAAGGAAGGGAAGAGAAAGTGGGTGGAGATTCTAAGGAGCCCAGGGCTAGTAACTCAGAAAGGCTGGACTCCACATCAGCTCTGCTCACAAATAGATACCTAGCCTGAGATGACCTTCGAACAAGAAACAGTCCTTTAGGATCAATGAACCTTGAAGTGACTGCTGATGAGATGTTGAGGTCCACGTAAAGATAGAATTAGTCATAACTTTGGGCTTCTTGGCTATGCTGAGGGCAAAATCAGCAGGAGAAAAGAGTAGGGAAAAGGCCAGACCTCTAAGCTAAGTCCTTCCAAAGAGGCAAAGGGAAACCAGCGCTTCTGGTCCAGGAGAGCCAGAAAAGACAGTGCATTCCTCCTCCAGGAAAAAGAACAGATAACCAAGTAGGCTTTGGACTGAACTGTTATTCCAGGGAATTCTGCTCTAACTACTTCAGAGAAAGTCTAAATGGCTTTGCAAGCAATGACTCTGATCTGGTTTGGCCTGATTTATCCTACACCTTAGAATCTAAGGCAAAAAGAAAAAAAAAACAGAATCTAAGGCAAAAATTGGGCTAGGGCTGTGGAAAATTCAAAAAGAAATTCGAAGTACGGAGTGGAGCCATCCCCAATCATTCTTCAGTGAGAAACCAGGAGAACAACTGCTGTGTGGTTGCTCAAGGTATTTCCTGGCTCCAAATCTGTCCTGATTATTGATCGTCATTTTTGAACCACTCTCTGTTCTACCATGATTAATCCAACAAAGCAAAACATTTCTAACAAGGAAACTGGGTTTGTATACAGTACTTACTTTATAAATAGTAACTGGAGAGAAATACTTGGAAGTAGTGTTCAGTTTTATTCCTGGGACAAGAGGATTCCAGATATAGAAGAGGAGGGAGAGCAAAATAACTTCAAAGAAAGTCAAATTTGTGGAAACTATGAGAATAAAAATAGAACCAAGAAGTGGCCCAGGGACTTAGCCTACTGGATACCCAGTAGTTCCCAACAAGAAATTTTCAGATCATGAAAGACAAAGTGGGAAGATCTGGAATTTCCTCTTGTGATGATTTTTATAAATAGCATAGTGCCTCCCAAACTTCAAGCATTAATCTAACACTGTCAAAGTTTTAGCCTTTTAATGTAGCACTATCTTTCTACAAATCAGCTTCTTTCCTTAAATTAGGAAAAAACAAATTTTATATCATTACAAGTGCAGAAAGAGTATAACTTTCTAAATAAAGGGTAAGTATAAAAATAAACCCAATGAAAACAAAAAGTTACTAAATTCTAGTTAGACACTATGGATTGCTGAAGGCTCTGAGCATGAGATTCTTTCTCTGTCAAATAGGGTGTAAACCAAAAATTAAATTCTAAGGCCCCCCAGCCATCTGAATGGACCTCCTCCTCAGCCAGGGCTCTTTTAAAATTTAACCTGAGAGGCTGTTTCAGGCCATGATGGAAAGTGAGAGTCGGACATACCCCCTTATACCTCTTCAGCATTAACAGCAACACGGACTTTAAGTCTGATAAGAAACACTTTACAAGCTATTCTCTCTGAAGCCTACTATGTGAAGGCTTCCTCTGCAAATAAGAACTTTGGTCTCCATAATCCTTTATCTTAACTCAGACATTCCCTTCTGTTGATCCCAGGTCTTTAGATAAACTCAACCAGTTGTCAACCAGAAAAAATTTTAAATCTACCTTTAAGCTGGAAGCCCCATGCCCCCACCCCACCCCACTTCACATTGTCCCACTTTTCTGGACAAAACCAATGTACTTTTATTTTTTTTCCGAGACAGAGTCTCGCTCTGTTGCCCAGGCTGGAGTGCAGTGGCGGGATCTCAGCTCGCTGCAAGCGCCGCCTCCCGGGTTTAAGCCATTCTCCTGCCTCAGCCTCCCGAGTAGCTGGGACTACAGGCACCTGCCACCTCGCCCGGCTAGTTTTTTTGTACTTTTTAGTACAGACGGGGTTTCACCGTGTTAGCCAGGATGGTCTCGATCTCCTGACCTCGTGATCCGCCCGTCTCAGTCTCCCGATTAAGTGCTGGGATTACAGGCTCGAGCCACCGCGCCTGGCCACCCATGTATTTCCTAAATGGATTTGATTGAAGTTTCATATCTCCCTAAAATGTATAAAGTCAAGTTGCACCCCAACCAAACTGGGCACGTGTTCTCAAGACCTCCTGAGGGCTATGGCATGGGCTATGATCACTGATATTTGACTCAGAATAAATCTCTTCAGGCTGGGTGTGGTGGCTCATGCATGTAATCCCAGCACTTTGGGAGGCCGAGGAGGGTGGATCACGTGAGGTGTGTAATCCCAGCACTTTGGGAGGCCAAGGAGGGTGGATCACTTGAGGTCAGGACTTTGAGACCAGCCTGGCCAACATGGTGAAACCCTGTCTATACTACAAATACAACAATTAGCCAGGTGTGGTGGCACGTGCCTGTAATCCCAGCTACTTGGGAGACTGAGGCAAAGGAATTGCTTAAACACAGGAAGGGGAGGTTGCAGTGAGCCAAGATCGTGTCATTCCATGCCAGTCTCGGAGACAGAGTGAGATTCTGTCTAAAAATAAATAAATACATACATAAATCTCTTTAAATATTTTATAGAGTTTGACTCTTTTTGTTGACAAGGGAAAATGGGTGTGCACAGGATGTCAAAAACATGTGGATGACTTCCTGCTAAACATGGCAGATAGAACCCATATTCATTTCTTCTCACTTCTGAAGCTTCACTAAAATGCTGGTAAAAAAAAAAAAAAAAAAAATAGATATGAGTAATCAAGAACAAAGAGAATGAGAACAGATCACAAGAGTAAGAGACACGAAGTGAGGGTGATCTGGCTACAACATTGGTCACCCCATCAATTGCCAGGGTTGATTCAGCTGATCTGGCTGGCTAGGTGGGTGTTCCCTTCCTCCCTCCCCACTCCATGTGTGTCCCTCCCAAAGCTGCATGCTCAGTCAAAGAGGACGGCCATCCTCGATACAGGAGGACCAGTTTTCAGTCAAGGGTATATGAGTAGCTACGCCCTCCTGCTAGAATCTCCGAACAAGCTCTCAAGAGTGGAAGAGAGACATTAGCAAATTTGTGCAAGAAAGACAGCACATGGAGGAACAGTGGTTGCACTAGCAGAGTGCAGAAAGCCAAAACCTACGTGCCCGCTGAAACAAGAAGCAATGAAGACTGAGACCATCCTTACCCCAGAATCAAAAGAAGCTCAGGAATTGGGCACCCAGGTACCTCAGAGGCCAAAGGCTGGAACATAAGAGTGGTTGAAAGACTGAATAAGGAGGGCTTAGCTGCCCTCCACCTATGCTTCCCACTCCTGAGACCCACCCTGCTCCCCATCACAAGAGGTGGGAGGCCTATTGCCTGGAGAAACAGAACCAGAGGCTGTTGGGGACTTCAGGAACAATAGAGGGTAGGGGTAAAATTCTGTCCTGAAAACAGTTAGAATCTGCATGCTGCACACTGCACAGTCGAAAAACCTTCCTGTCTTTACCTACTGCACTCTCAAAAGTCAGGCCTATTATCCTATCTCCAACCCTCTTTCCTTCAACTGCTGAAGGAGGTTTAAAGAGTTTTCTCTAGAGAAACCAAGTGGTACCAGAAAGATTACCTACAGATACTTTGGGGGTTCTCCAGAAAAAAGCTGCCTCCTGACCAATCAGAAGCCCTAGCCATGCACATGGAGCTTCCACATCACTCCCTAATGCCTCTTTCTTAACAGCCAGTTGTGAATTATTAACACCTGATGTTTGGGTAAAACCCCTAAGATCTCCTTTATTCAGATCTCTCTGCAGGACCCTTGTCATCATCTTGACCTCCTAATGCCATCAGGGCTCAGTCCTCTTTTCTTCTTTACCTACTGATATGGTTTGGCTGTGTCCCCACCCCAGTCTCATCTTGAATTCCCACGTGTTGTGGGAGGGTCCTGGCAGGAGTAATTGAATCATAGGGGCAAGTCTTTCCCATGCCATTCTTGTGACAGTGAATATGTCTCACAAGATCTGATGGTTTTAGGCCGGGTACGGTGGCTCATACCTGTAATCCCACCACTTTGGGAGGCCAAGGCAGTCAGATCACCTGAGTGCAGGCATTCGAGACCAGCCCAGTCAACATGGTGAAACCCTGTCTCTACTAAAAGTACGAAAAATTAGCTAGGCATGGTGGCAGGCACCTGTAATTCCAGTACTCAGGAGGCTGAGGCACAAGAATTGCTTGAACTTGGGAGGTGGAGGTTGCAGCAAGCCAAGATTGCGGCCACTGCACTCTAGCCTGGGCGACAGAGTGAGACTCCACCTCAAAAAAAAAAAAAAAAAAACTGATGGCTTTTAAAAGAGGCATTTTCCCCTGCACAAGCCCTCTCTTTTTTTGCCTGCTGCCATCCATGTAAGATGTGACTTGCCTTTCTCCATGATTGTGAGGCTTCCCCAGCCACATGGAACTGTAAGTATAATTAAACCTCTTTGTTTTTTAAATTGCTCAGTCTCGGGTACGTCTTTATCAGCAGCGTGAAAACAGAATAATACACCTACACACTCCCCTAAGTGATTTTATCCAGTCTCATGGCTGTAAATCATCTTCCTGTGCCAATGACTCCTGAATTTATATTTCCAGCTCAGATCTCTCTCCTAAAATGTAGATTTGTTTATCCAGCTGCCTCTCTACTTGGAGGTGTAACCAACAATGTATTTGTCAGTTTATGATGCAATCATAAACCATCCAAATAGCTTAGTAGATCATAATGCTTAAGGCCTCTCCTTGATGGTAGCATAAGCCACATCTCAAACACAACACGTCAAGACCGAACCTCCTAATACTTCCCCAAAACCGCTTCTCCTGCAGCCTTCTCTGTCTCAGATCATCGCAACATCATCCTTTGGGATGAATGCTCAGGTCAATAATCCAAGAACCATTCTTGACTGTTCTCACACTTCACATTCATTATGTCAGAAAATTCTATTGAGTCTACCCTCAAAATATATCCAGAACCTGACCACTTGCCATCATTTCACTGCTATCTCCCTGGCTCTAGCTGACAGAGACAGAAGACAGCCAAGGGTCCCTGGTGAAACCCAACCCTCAACTCTAAAAAAGCCTGAAGGCTGAAAGGCCGGACTGCTCATCCAGGATGAAACCCGCCACCCTGAGGGAGAACTGCCCCTGTTCGCCCACCCTTTCCAGATTGATTCTTTCTGAATAAAGCCCGCATGCTCACTGGGGGAATGGGGAGGAGCCACAGGAAGTTCGCACCTCGTGCAGGGGGAGGAGCCTGGTCTCCAGCTCATGGATGGTGACCTGGAATCAACCTATGAGGCAGGGGCTTGTGAGTAGGACCCCCTCTCGCTTTGCTGAGAGTTTTTTTTCCTTTTTTTTCCTTTACATCCAATAAATTCTGCAGTACTCATCCTTCAATGTGTCAGCATGCCTAATCTTTCCTGGCCATGTGACAGGAACCCAGTTTTAGCTGAACTAAGGAGCAAAAATTCTGCAACACAGCCACCATCATCTCTTGCCTGGAATGTTGCTATAGCTTTCTAAATGAATTTTGTGCTTCTACCAATGCCTCCATACAGACTCTTCTCAGCAAAGCAAACAGGATTCTCCTTTTAAAAGATAAGATCATGTCACTCTTTTGCTTTAAACCCCGTCATGACTTTTCATTTCACTCAGAGAAAAGCCAAAGTCCCCTACAGTGGCCTTTAAGGCCCAGTGTGACCCAGCCATCTCTGACCTCTCTGACTTGACCTCCTCCCACTCCCTACCAGGCTCCTCCTCTGCAGCCCCCTGACCTCCTGACTAACCCACTAGGCGTATCCCCAGTTAAGGGCTTTTCCCTGACTATTCTCTCTGACCCAAGAGCTCTTTCTCTACATGTTCACAAATGCCATCTTCTCAGTAGGACCTACACCCATGGCCCTATTGGACATCACAAACCACCAACTCACCCCCCAGGAACCCATCCCATACCCTCTTACAATGCTATCTTTTTTTGTTTTCTTTTTTTTAGCACCAATTACCTTCTAACGTAATATATTATGTTCTCTTTTATTTTGAGTTGGGGTCTTTCTCTGTTGCCCAAGCTGGAGTATAGTGGCATGATCATAGCTCACTGAAGCCTTGAACTCCTGGGCTCAACCTACCTTAGCCTCCCAAGTAGCTAGGACTACAGGTATGCACCCACACGTGGCTAATTTTTTAATTTATTTTTCAATAGAGAGAGCGGGCTCTTGTTATGTTGCTCAGGCTGCTCTTGAACTTCTGGTCTCAAGCAGTCCTCCCACCTGGGCCTCCTGACTCCCTGGGATTACAGGTGTGAGCTACTATACCCAGCTTATATTATTTTCTTATAATATCATCTGCTTATTGTTTATTTTCTGGCTTCCTCAGCAAACTCCAAGAGGGCAAGGATTTTTGTCGGATGTGTTCATCGATCTAGGCCAAGCTATGACAACAATGCCCAGTACACAGAGGTGCTCAATAAATATTTAATGGGTAAATAATAAATACCAATGAAAGACAAAGGCCAAAAAATACAAGAAGACACTTGGAAGAAACAGAAATGTTACAGAGAATTTTTTAAATTATAACTAAAATCCTCAAATATGAGAGAATCAACCGCATCAATGAAATAAAAAAGTGATGGCTTAACATCAGTATCAACAACTAAAAAACAATCAGAAAATAAAAATAAGTTACTGGAAATTAAAATTATGATATCTGAAATTTCAGTTAAAAAGTTAGAAGTTGAGGAAATTCCTCTGAAAGAACAAAAATTCAAAACTATGAAAACCTGAAAAGAAAACTAGAGGATCAGTCCTGGAGGTTAACACACAACTAGTGTGTGTTTTAAGAATGAAAGAACAGAGAACATGAAGGAGAGGAAGTTTGGGGGAAAAAATAATATTAAAAAATATTCTGGGCCAGGAGTAGTGGCTCACACCTGTAGTCCCAGCACTTTGGGAGGCTGAGGTGGGCAGATTGCTTGAGCCCAGAAGTTCGAGGGCAACAAGGTGAAATCTCATCTCTACCAAAAAATACAAATATTAGCAGGGCATGGTAGCACGGATCTGTAGTCCCAGATACTAAGGAGGCAGAGGTAGGAGGATTGCCTGAGCCTGGCAGGTCAAGGCTGCAGTGAGCTAGAGATCGTGCCACTGTACTTCAGCCAAGGCGACAGAGTGAGGCCCTGTTTTAAAACTAAAAAAAATTCTAAAACAGAAGGATGGGAGTTTTCAGGCTGTGAAAAGGCCTCACCTGGGGTTGAGCACAGTGAAGAAAACGTCTCTCAACAAGCACAATGCTATTAACATCTTGGGACAGTAGGCCGGGCAAGATCCTGAAGCTTCCATAGTTTCCAAACAAAAGGTCCAGAATCAGAATAGCACAGAATATTTCAATAATATCAACGGAAACTAGGAAGTCATGGAGCAAATTTTTTCAAAAACTCTGAGGGTAAGGATTTCTAATACAGAAATGTACGTAACCAAGCCATCCCTTAACTGTGAGGCAAGATACAGGTGCATTTTCAGATATGTGAAGTCTCGAAACTTTACCAAACATTCACCCTCTCTCAGGAAGCTTCTGAAGGGCACACTTCACTAAAATAAGAGAGAAGGCCAATAAACAGGAAAACAGGAGGTCCAGGAAATCCAAATCAGGAGAGTATAAGGGAAATTTCTAGGATAGTGACAGGAAGTCCCAGGACAGCAGCTGTGCAGCAAGCACCAAGAGCATCCCACAGCTTGGAGCAAAAAGTGGAGGACTCAGGCAGAAATGACTACAAGACAGAAAAACGTATTACTAGATTATCTAATGCATTTGAATGTAATGAAAGGAGATTTTCAGTTCTGCAGAAGATTTGGGCATGAAACTAAGCAAACAAAGAAATAAAGAGACAATTATTAACCCTAGGAAAAAAAAATTGCACAAGAAGGAAATGTAACCACAGTATACTATACGGCCCTGCTTTCAACATTATTTTCTTAATCACAATAATATAAACATTGGCTATTGATTTAACTCAACAGAGTGATATAATGTTACTGGAAGGATGAGGTAAGGAAAAGAGGAAGTAAAGGAGCATGAAATTCTTTCTTCCATTAAAAGAAGCCAATTGACAATGTCTAAAATTTGTGAATCAATAAATAGCAGTGAAAGTATAATGTTTAGAAATACAGAAGTAAATGCTCAAAGTAGTAGTCAAAAGGGGTTATCTCTAGGAATAGAGAGGGTGAGGGGAGGTAGGGACAAGGAAGAGTTATTTGTTGTCATAAAACCTGTAATTCCACTTTATTTTCAGATCATGTACATGTATAACTTTGATAAAAATAAACATTAATTTTGAGGTGTGGGACATGCTGGCTCCAAACTAATACTTTCCACTTGATATAACCATAAGGATTCAAAGATAATTGAGATGAGAATGACTTCTCATCATGTAGTTCAATGTCATTTAAAACCAAGACTACACACCTCTTACAATTATCTCATGAACTCCTGGTGGTATTCACCCCACACTTTCAAGCCTAGGGAGTAGTCTGTAAAACCCTCCTTGGAGCAAGTGGGTAATCAAGAGACCATTGTTATCATCTCAAGGACCAAGGCCTGCCAAAATTGATTCAAGATGTAATAAAAAGCCTGCCTAGTCCAATAATCATTAAAGAATGCAAATCCCATAATTTAAAAATTTTCCACAAGAAACATCAGGCCCAGATAATTTTTTTTTTTTTTTTTTTTTTTTTTTGAGACGGAGTCTCGCTGTTTCGCCCAGGCTGGAGTGCAGTGGCGCGATCTTGGTTCACTGCAAACTCCGCCTCCCGGGTTCCCGCCATTCTCCCGCCTCAGCCTCCGAGTAGCTGGGACTACAGGCGCCCGCCACCGCGCCCGGCTAGTTTTTTGTATTTTTAGTAGAGACGGGGTTTCACCGTGTTAGCCAGGAGGGTCTCGATCTCCTGACCTCGTGATCCACCCGCCTCGGCCTCCCAAAGTGCTGGGATTACAGGCTTGAGCCACCGCGCCCGGCCAGGCCCAGATTATTTTAAGGCAAGTTCTACACAACCTTGAAGGAATACACTCTTCCAACCTTATTAAAATTCTCTGAGAAGAGGCTGGGCACGGTGTAATCCCAGCACTTTGGGAGGCTACGGAGGGCGGATCACAAGGTCAGGCGATCAAGACCATCCTGGCTAACACGGTGAAACCCTGTCTCTACTAAAAACACAAAAAATTAGCCAGGCGTGGTGGCAGTCACCTGTGGTCCCAGCTGCTCGGGAGGCTGAGGCGGGAGAATGGTGTGAATCCGGGAGGCGGAGCTTGCAGTGAGCCGAGATGGCGCCACTGCACTCCAGCCTGGACAACAGAGCCAGACTCCGTCTCAAAAAAAAAAAAAAAAAAGTTATCTGAGAAAATAGAACAGGATGCGTCCTCCAACTCAGTTGAGACTAGGTTCATCTGTATCAAAATGAGACAAGAACCAGACAAGAAAGGCAAAGTATAGGCCAATCTCACTAGTCAACATAAACGAAAAATCCCAAGATTGTAACAAAAGAACCCAATGATATATCAGTAGTGATGCATGAAATGTTTCTTAAAGCACTTATTTTGGGGGATGAAATATAAAGGACGCCCTAGCATTCTTGCAGCAGGCAAGTTCATAATGTTTATGGTGGAACATTCTGTGTGGGTCTGAAAAAACAAGAGCACAAGATGATCAAAAACATGGTGCATGCATGTGAGCTGGCAAGCTTTCTCATTCTTACAGGTTTCTGATTTTAAGATATGGTTCACAGAGAAACTGGCAGAAGATGAATCCTGATCTACCTCTGTTTTGAAGTAGGGAGGAAAAAATAAGATAGAAAATTGTAGCATAGCTAATCCAACTTCAGATTGTTGTGGTCTCACAAGGCTCCAGGGGGCCTCTTTGACCCAGTGACCCTGCTTGGGAGACACAGCAGTCCCTCCTGAGATCCTCCCAGCCTTTTCTGTAAATACACCCTGCTGAATTGGTAATACATGTGGGCAGAGACTTCATGTCCCAAACCCTTCAAACTTTATGGATTCTGAGAACAGTCTTGGCTGCAAAGAGTGACTTGTTATAACTAGATATTGCACATGAACTTAGGGTCTTCTCCATACCCCTTTCCCCTAGTCAGGAATTGTGTCTCTATGAAAGGCACAGATCCATGAAGGGTAGAAGAAGCATTACTTACTGTGCCCGAAATACTCTCTCAAACTCTGGTGACCCAGTGACTGCTGGGGGTGTAACTTTGTATTTTAATCTTGCCTTTCCAACTTGCAAAGCAAAATAACCTGCAAGTAAAGGGAAATGTTGCATTAAAGATGGGGCACATCATCAGTCATTAGCGAAATGCAAATTTAAATCACAATTAGATAGTACTACAAAGCTATTAGAATGTTTAAAATCAAAAAGATAGATGATAGCAATTAAAAAAGACAGGAGAGGATATGAGAACAACTGAAACTTTCATACAATGCTGGTTGGGAATGTAAAATGGTACGACCACTTTGAAAAACAGTTTGGAAGGGAGTCTTTTAGTTAGACACACCCCCAATGTATAACCCAGTCATTCCACTCATAAGTATTTCCCTAAGAGAAACGAAATTGTATGTCCATACTCCAGGGGCCAAAGCCCTTGGCCCCCTGGAGGTTCACTGAAAATCACTGACATGAGGCAGATTAATTAACAGAAGTTAAAAGAAAGATCACACACATTTATTTTATATGTATACATAGCAGCCTTCAGAACAAAGACGCAGCCCCACAGTGAGGTACAGAAATTCATATGCCATCTTGAGGCTACAGAAATGTGACAGGAAAATAAATCTCAGGACCCCAAAATCACTAAGCCAAGGGAAAAGTCAAGCTGAGAACTCCAGCAGGCAAACCAGCCTCCCATTTTAATTCCTAAATAAGATAGCTACAAAGCACAATTTGCCTACAAGGAAAAGCTTATCTTCACAGGTGCTGTGAAAGTCATCCCTCTGCTCACCTGAGACAAATGCATATCTGATTGCTTATGTAAAAATGCGCCAGTCAGTGGCTCACGCTTGTAATCCCAGCACTTTAGGAGGCTGAGGTGGATGGATCACCTGAGGTTGGGAGTTCCAGACCAGCCTGACCAACATGGAGAAACCCTGTCTCTACTAAAAATACAAAAAATTTGCTGGGCGTGGTGGTGCATGCCTGTAATTCCAACTGCTCAGGAGGCTGAGACAGGATAATCACTTGAACCCGGGAGGCAGAGGTTGCGGTGAGCCGAGATCACGCCATTGCACTCCAGCCTGGGCAACAAGAGTGAAACTCCATCTCAGAAAAAAAAAAAAAAAAATGCAGATTCACTGAGCCAGACTAAATTGTGTATTCAGTGAAAGGCTTATCAAGGACTCAAAAGAATGCAACCTTTATCTCTTATCTATCTATGACCTGGAAGCCCCTGCTTTGAGTTTCCCTGCCATACCCGGACCAAACCAATGTACATGTTACACATACTGAATGATGTCTCATATCCCTCTGAAATGTATAAAAGCAAACTGTACCCTGACCACCTTGGGCACATGTCATCAGGACCTCCTGAGGCTGTGTCACGGGCGGCGTGTCCTTCGCCTTGACAAAATAAACTTTCTAAATTGGTTGAGACCTATCAGATATTTTGGGTTCACAGAAACAATGCAGGCTCAGAACGTGGCCAAAAAAAACAGATTATGGTGGTAAGTCAGGTTTTAGTGGCAAGACAGGATATGGGAGGGGAAGAAGAGGAGGCTCAGCTAGCCAAGGGGGTCATGTTATGCAGATGAAATCTCACAGATGGCAGCCCCTCAGAGAAAATAGATGGTAAGCGTTCCTTCCAGATCTTTACAGGTGTCAGACTCCATTAATCTCTCCCAGATCTGGACAAGGGAAGGCCTGGCTGCATTAATGGAGATTCTCCACAATGCAAAGTTCCCCCACAAAAAAACAGCTTTGCAGGGCCATTTCAAAATCTGTCAAAGAAATCTATCTTGGGTAAAATATTTTTATTTCCTTCAGTACAAAGAATTGTACACAAATACAGCAGCTTTGTTTGTAACAGGAACAACTCTGTGATGGCTAATTTTATGCATCAACTTGGCTAGCATATGGTGCCTGGCTGTTTGGTCAAACACCAGCCTAAATGTTGCTGTGAAGGTATTTTTTTTAGATGTGATTAATATTGAAATCAATTGATTTAGAGTAAAGCAGATTACCCTCCTTAATGTGGGTGGGCCTCATCCAATCAGTTGAAGGCCCTAGGAGGGAAGACTGAGGTCCCACAAAGAGAAAGGACTTCTGCCTCCAGTCTCCCTTCAACACCAGATTGTAACATCAACTTTTGCCTACCAGCCTTTCCTGCAGATTTCAGACTTGCCAGCCCCCACAGTTGTGTGAGCCAATTCCTTAAAATAATTCTCCGTGTGTGTGTATGTGTGAGTGTATGTATTGATTCTGTTTCTCTGGAGAACCCTGACTCATATGAGTGTCCATCAACAAGCGAGTAGATAAATAAATCATGACAGAGCCATACAATGGGATACTACTTAACAATAAGAAAAAGGAATAAACTATTGATAACCCCCAAAAATGAGTGAATCTCAAAATAATTATGCTGAATGAAAGCAAGGATTTTCAAAAAAGAGTACTACCATATAATTTCATTTATATAAAATTCTCAAAATGCAAATGAATCTATAGTGACATAAAGATTGCCTGGAGATGAGGAGGCCAGGAGGGAGGGGGCCACTAAAGAGAGTAAAGACCACCTGGTGCCCATGAAGCAGACCATCCAGAGGCAGAACTCCTCATCTGAGGAATTTAGAAGTAATTGATCTTCCCTATACCTAAAGCCGGTTTCAGGCTTCGTTCTCCAAAATTTATACGTAACTAGACTTTCTCTACCTCTATACGTCTCTGGAATGCATGCATGACGAAACTCATTGTGCAACCCTTGCTGACATTACGACACCAAAATGTCTACAAATGTAATCATTCATCATGACATACATGGCTAATATGGACCAAATTACCCCTAAGCTCTTGCTTTAAGGTCCATAAATACCCCTAAGGAAAATCCGCCCCCCCCCCCCACCCCCGGCATGCTCAGTCCTCTCGCTAAGGCAGCCCGTTGCATTCTTCAGCAGCTTTCTCTCAATCTATTAAAACTTTCCTATTCAAACCTATACTGTTGTCGGTAAATTCTTACTCCCTGTGGGCCAATCACTTTCCATTGCCAGGGCTCTGACACCCTGTACAAGGTAACTCTGGGGATGATGGCTCCCTGCCTGCCGAAGTTTCCCTGTTATAAAACATTATGACCTTCTTCTCCTTTATTTCATTAGATAATCAACTCTGATGCCTGGGTCCACCTTCATCTTGTGATGAGTTCTGTGGACTTCTTTCACTTCCGCATCCACACTTCCTCCTCTGTCAGTTTTTGAGCCCTCAATAGGTCTTGCCTCCTGTCCTTAACTTCCTCTTTTTACCCCATAATAAACTTCTGGCATTGAGACAGGGCAAGGAACACTCTTAGGGACCTGTCAGCCACCTCAAGCATGGAAATAAAAAAAAACTCTTGAGTTCCTTCAAGGGAAGTTCCAAGCACCTTGCTAGCCTTCAGACCCACTAAGCGAGAAGGTAATAATAGTTTAAATAATAGTCACCCAAATAAGATAGAGTTACAAGATGTTCAGTTCCCCATAGAAACTAAAGGCAACATCTTAACATAGGTTCTTGAGTTGTTTCTCAGAAACCAGGACCCCTACCAGATGGAAAATGCTGACCACTGTCACACAGACCTCAGCTAAGCGGGAACCGAGGACTGAATTCTGACCACCATTCCCTGTTCTAAATCTCCTCCCGAGGGGCCTGTAGAGAATCACACACACAGGTCAAACCTTGTGAAAGGAAAATAAATCTCGGGACCTCCAAATCACTAAGCCAAAGGGAAAAGTCAAGCTGGGAACTGCATTGGACAAACCTGCCTCCCATTCTATTCCTAAATAAGATAGTCTCATTCTGTCACCTGTGCTGGAGTGCAGTGGCGTGATCTCAGCTCACTGCAACCTCCACCTCACAGGTTCAAGCAATTATCCTGCCTCAGCCTCCTGAGTAGCTGGGATTACAGGTACGTGCCACCACGCCCAGCTAGTTTTTGTATAGTTAGTAGAGATGGGGTTTCACCATGTTGGCCAGGCTGGTCTTGAACTCCTGACCTCAAGGGATCCACCCGCCTGAAATACATATTTGATTGCTTCCTTTGATTCAGTAAAAGGCTAATCAGAAACTCAAAAAAATGTCTCCTATCTACCTATGACCTGCATACACACTTTGAGTTGTCTCGCCTTTCCGGATTGAACCAACGTACATCTGACATAGATGAATTGATGTCTCATGTCTCCCTAAAATGTATATAACCAGGCTGTGCCCTGACCACCTTGGGCACATGTTGTCAGGACCCCCTGAGGCTGTGTCACAGGCACATCCTTAACCCTGGCAAAATAAATTTTCTAAATTGATTGAGACTTGTCTCAGATACTTTTTAGTTTAGAACCTTAACATTTCTTTCTGCTGACCCCAAGTGTTTAGACAAAGCCTTGCTCCCTTAACCAACTGCAAACTAAAGAATCTCTGAATCCACCTGTGGCCTGTAAGCCCCTGTGTCAAGATATCCTGCCTTTTGGGGCCAAACCAAGGTATAACCTCCAAGTATTGATTTATTATTTTTCCATTACCTTCTGCTTTCCTGAAATGTACCCCTGCCTTTAAAAACCCTTGCTTGGGCCAAATCTGGTCGCTTACTCCTGTAATCCAGAATGTTAGGAGGCTGAGGTAGGAGGATCCCTTGAGACTAGGAGTTCAAGACCAACCTGGGCAAGAAAGTATGACCCTATCTCTATAAAACAAATTTTAAAAACCCATTTAGGTGTGGTGGCTCACACCTGTAATCCTTCTGGGACACTGAGACAGGAGGACTGCTTGAGCCCAGGAGTTTGAGACGAGCCTGGATAACATAGTGAGACCCCATGTCTATAAAATAAAAATACAAAAATACAGGTGTGGTGATGGTGCACACCTGTAGTCTCAGCTACTTAGGAGGCTGAGTAGGCAGGATCGCTTGAGCCTGGGAGGACAAGGCTGCGATGAGCCAGGATCACTGTACTCCAGCCTGGGTGACAGAGCAAGACCCTGTTTCAAATAATAATAAAATAAATAAAATTGTAAAACCCTTGCCGGAAAGCCATTGGGGAGTTAGGGTGTTAAGCGTTAGCTGCCCAGTTCTCCTTGCTTGGCACCCTGCAATCAATGCCTCCCTTTCTGTCACTGCAAATCCTGGTGCTTGTGTTTGTTTCTGTGTGCTGGGTGAATGGGCCCACGTTCAGTTGGGTTACAGCACTTCTTACTTCCCTTCGCATTATTTCTTTCAGTTTTAGTTCCTTACCAGTTGTCTCCCCCACTACCCCTTTGTGTGACTTGTTTGAGTACCTCAGTATCTGTTTCCTATGTGCTAATGTTTTAAAAATGGCTTCCTTTTAAAATTCCACACCAAGTGTGTAGTTTGGGTCTCTCCCTGTGTTAGAGTATTAGAAGCAATGTGTTTCCTATATGACCTCCCCTCTCATAAGAAGTCAATATTGATCCTGGTGTAGAAACGGCCCTCAAAGCAGGCTCTTCCCTTCCACTAATCCCCTTTTGCTACAAAAAGCTGTTGTTTACGATTTAATCATTGTCACTGAATATCTAAAGTGTGTAAATGCTGGCCGGCCCAGTAGCTCACACCTGTAATCCCAACACTTTGGGAGGCTGAGGTGAGCAGATCACCTAGGGTCAGGAGTTTGAGACAAGCCCGGCCAACATGGTGAAACACCATCTCTACTAAAAATACAAAAATTAGCCGGGTTTGGTGGTGCACACCTGCAGTCCCAGCTACTACTCCTGCTGAAGCAGATTTGCTGAAACCCAGGAGGCAGAGGTTGAAGTGAGCTGAGATTGCACCACTGCACTCCGAGTCAAAAAAAAAAGTGTGTAAATGCTTGGGATTGGAGTTTTTCTCATTCATACTGCAGCCTGAGTGAGGAGAAGGAATGTACAGATGGGCCCTGACTGTCTCCAACCCTGGGCTCCATCCCTCCAGGGCAGCATCAATCTGGAAAGGCCAATGACTCATGGGCCCGGCTAAAGGGATTTGTTCTTTGAGGGGGAAATGAGGACTTGGCCACTCTGCACCTGCTATTACCATTGCTTCTAACATGCTTCACAGCCTTGCAGAAAATACTTGGCACGTCTTCTTGTTTCCACCTATAAAATGGAAATAATGAAAGATATGTGCTCCTAGACTTATGAATTAGTAATGCACAAGAGACTAGAGCTTCAAAATGAGGCTGGTAGTAAGCAAGCTTTAAAAATGCTATATTTTCCTATGCTAATTGCACCCAGCGGGCATCTGTTTGTGACACTAGCACGTGTGAGGAATGAGCTTCAGTAAATGGAAGAGGTACTGAGATATCCCACCTACTCCCAGCCCAGCCCCAAGAAAGAGGATTCAGCTGGGCTCACCTCCAGCCCAAAGAGAGAGAAGCCCTTCTGTTCTCTCAGGTCAGGGGCCTCAGAGAGACCATGGCTATTTTTGGAATAATATGATGACAGTGGGGCCGGGTGCGGTAGTTCGTGCCTGTAATCCCAGCACTTTGGGAGGCTGAAGCGGGTGGATCACTTTAGGTCAGGCGATCAAGACCAGCCTGGCCAACATGGTGAAACTCCATCTCCACTAAAAATACAAAAATTAGCCAGGTGCAGTGGTGTGTGCCTGTAGTCCCAGCTACTCAGGAGGCTGAGCTGGAAGAATCACTTGAACCCGGGAGGCAGAGGTTGCAGTGAGCCGAGATTGCACCACTACACTCCAGTCTGGGCCACAGAGTGAGACTCCATCTCAAAAAAACAAAACAAAAACAAAAACAAAAACAAAAATTAGCCAGGCATGGTGGCGTGCCTGTAGTCCCAGCTACTTGGGAGGCTGAGGCAGGAGAATTGCTTGACCTTGGGAGGCGGAGGCTGCAGTGAGCCGAGATCACACCACTGCACTCCAGCCTGGGCAACAGACCAAGACTCTGTCTTAAAAAAATATATACATGTATATGATGACTATATGATGAGAGTGGGGTGCTATTTCACCTTCTTTCCTGTAGTTTCAACTTTATTTCCCTTCTTATGAGTTCATTAAAACCTCTTGAGAATAATCTTCTTTTGCTTTGCCTGTCTTTCCTCTTTCCCTAGCTTTCTCCAGAGATACACATGTGCTGGGGAGAAACCAAAAATAAAATCCTGAGCCCCCAAACAACTGAATAGACTCCCTCTTGGCCAAGGGAACCCCAGAGAGACCTGAAAAACTGAATTCCATGAGGGGAAGGGAGGTAGGACACACCTGGTTGTGCCCCCGCCCTTTTGGAGTTTAGGCACAACTGCCCAGGATTGAGGTTAAAGTGGAGCTCATAAGACTAACAAAGCCAGCTGCAGTAAGAAGACACCAAATTGCAGACAAGACCTAAGGCCTTGCAAGGCAATGGTTAAGTCACACCCTACAAGCCATCAAATCTCATTAGGCCAGTTCTTTTAAATTAACCCAGTGTGTGGCTTACTTTTCAACTGACTCTGGCATAGCATCACATGACAGATCTCTTTATTTTATTTTATTTTTTGAGATAGGGTCTCACTGTCACGCAGTCTGGAGTGCAGTGGCACGATCTCAGCTCACTGCAACCCATGGGTTAAAGCAGTTCTCACACCTCAGCCTCCCAAGTGGCTGGGATTACAGGTGAGCACTACCACACTCGGCTAAGTTTTTGTATTTTTAATAGAGACAGCATTTCATCATGTTGCCCAGGCTGGTCTTGAACTCCTGGCTCAATCTGCCCACGTTCGTCACCCAAAGTGCGATTAAGGCATGAACCACCATACCAGCCACCACCTTAATGTAAGCATTTCTTTGTGCTGAATTCAAGTCTTTAAACAAAGCTTTACTCCTTTAACCAGTTGCAAATTCGAGAATCTGAGTCCACTTATAACCTGTAAGCCCCCCGCTTTAAGATATCCCACCCTTTGGGGCTGAACCAGTAGATACCTTCCGTGTATTGATTTATGTCTTTGCCTATAATTCCTGCCTCCTTAAAATGTATAAAACTAAACTGTAACCCAATTGCCTTGGGACCACCCACTGAAGGTTTCTTGGGTTTGTGTTTTCTCCGAGCCATGGTCACTCATATTGGCTCAGAATAAACCTCTTTAAAAGATTTCACAGAGTTTGGTATTTCTGTTAACACCCCCGAAGGAAATCAGAATATTGCACCTCAAAATATGACTGAACTAAAGAAGCGGCCCCAAGGTCTTTGTGACCTCTCCACTGCTTCCTGTCTCAACCCGTGGTCTCTACCAAGGCACACAGGATAAGGCTGGGCAGTCCTCTGAAGCTCCGTTATCTACCTAGAAACCAGACCCCCTAAGACAAACACAACTGCCTGCCCTCTCCTCCCTCAGACCTCATTATCTCATGTGGAAAAGAAGACCGAGGAATGCACACACCTGGATGAACTTTCCCTCCAGATTAAGCCTGCCCCTCTGGCCCATCCAATTCCAAAGAGAATCATTGGCAAGTTACTTTGTCTCCCAGTCCGTTCATTCTCCCTAATAATCGTTTACTACCACTCAAAAGAATTGTCTGCATTCCTCATTTCCTCCCTCCCCTGTGAAGAAACAGTATATAAGCTGCTGTACCCCTTTGGATTATTGCTGTGAATATTTAAATACATTGCCATACCCTTTCTCCTATTAATCTGCCTTTTGTCAGTTGATTTTCAGTGAACCTTCTGAGGGTGAAGGGGAAGCTTTCTCTCTGCCCCTTACCCCTGTGATGCCCACCCAGCCACAGCTGGGTTCCTTCACCCTGTCGCTACCTCTCCATGCAGCAGAAACTTCTCTCTTCGAAGAAGGAACTTAGGATGGGAACTGCCAGTGCTAAGCGCCTACATGGGGCCAGGCACTGTGGTGGGATTTCCTCCCCAGGGTCCGATTAAACTCTCTTTGATGGTGACATTGAAGGGCAGTGTATCCTGAACAGGGACACCCAACTGGGAAGTGGCTAGACTAACAGATACAGCTCTGTCTGTCTGCAAAACCTAAGCTGCTTCAACCATGGCACATGGTGTCCCAACTCCATGAACACCAGATTTGCAAAAGGAGCAAATTCTGGTTCCTGATGCCAGCTAAACGGTTGTGTCTTCCTCTCTCTGTCTCCCTCTTACACTCTCTCTGTATCCTTTGTAAACCAAAACTAAAATTCTAAGCCACTCAACCATCTAAATGGAGTCCTCCTCTCAGCCAAGGGCATTCCAAAGTTCACCTAAAAAATGCGTTCATGCCATGATGGGAAAAAGGTGTCAGACGTGCCTCATTATATCCTCCTCCCGTTGGAATTCAGGCACAACTGACCAGCATTAACATTAAAACAGACCTTAATGTTAGTCCAAACTGCACCATTTTGTACGCCCCCTGCCATTTCACAGACCTTAGTCAAAGTGAAGCATGCCATGAGGGTTCAGGCCCTGAGAAACAGCCTGCCTAGCCACCTGACCACAAGACACAGGAACATCCTTATCATCCCTGCCAAGCAAAGTCCCAACTGAAGAAATATCCCTATCAAATCCTGCTGGACAAAGAGCCCAGGGAACATCCCTGGCCAAACCATCTGACCATAGGAACATCTTACCAATATCCTCCAGGGCAGCAAACCATACTGCCCAAACCCCTCCTGCCCATACCTATACGTACCCCACCTGTAAGCAATGGTGGGCTCTGGCATTAAGCTGGTCCCCAACCTCCACAGGTTTCTGCAATATACCTGTGCTGTTGTAAAGCCTCTGTGTGTGTGTGTGTGTGTGTGTGTGTGTGTGTGTGTGTGTTTCTTTAACCCTAACCTTCCCTTTAAAAAACTAACACTTAAGACTTTTTGTAGCAATAAGACACCAAATTCCAGTCTGACTCTAGTATAGTATCACATGACAGATAGCAGGCCTTGAAAGAAATTGAAGTATTTTACCCTAAAATATATTTTTGTCATGTCCTGAAATGGTCCTGCAAAGTTGTCTCTTGTGGGAAAAGTCTACATTCTGTAGAAAATCCCTTTCCCTTTCCAGGTCTTTTCTCTGATCCAGGAGAGAATTAACAGAGTCTGGCACCTTTTTAAGTCTCATAAGAAACATTTTCAATCTATTCTCTCCAAAGGCTGCTACCTGGAAGCTACATCTGCATAGTAAGAACCTTGGCCTCCACAACCCCTTATCTTAACGCAGGCACTCCCTTCTATGGATTTGAAGTCTGTAGATAAACTCTTTTAATCAATTGCCAATCAGAAAATCTTGAAATCTACCTATGACCTGGAAGCCCATGCCCCACTTCCAGTTATCCCGCCTTTTGGGACCAAACTAATGTACATCTTACATGAATTGATGTCTTATGTCTTCCTAAAATGTATAAAACCAATCTGTAGCCAGACCCCTTTGGGCAGATGTTCTTATAATCTCGTGGGGCTGTGTCACCAGCCACTGATCCCTCATGTTTGGCTCAGAATACATCTTTTCTTTTTTTTTTTTTTTTGAGGCGGAGTCTCGCTCTGTCGCCCGGACTGGAGTGCAGTGGCCGGATCTCAGCTCACTGCAAGCTCCGCCTCCTGGGTTTACGCCATTCTTCTGCCTCAGCCTCCCTAGTAGCTGGGACTACAGGCGCCCGCCACCTCGCCCGGCTAGTTTTTGTATTTTTAGTAGAGACGGGGTTTCACCGTGTTAGCCAGGATGGTCTCGATCTCCTCACCTCGTGATCCGCCCGTCTCGGCCTCCCAAAGTGCTGGGATTACAGGCTTGAGCCACCGCGCCCGGCCCATCTTTTCAAATATTTTACAGAGTTCAACTCTTTATCAACATCTTTTTTTTCTTTGAGATGGAGTCTCGCTCTGTCGCCAAGCTGGACTACAGTAGCACGATCTCAGCCCACTGCAACCTCCCCCTCCCAGGTTCAAACAGTTCTCCTGCCTCAGCCTCCCTAGTAGCTGGGAGTGTAGGAGCGTGCCACCACACCCAGCTAATTTTTGTATTTTCAGTAGAGATGGGGTTTCACCATGTTGACCAAGATGGTCTTGATCTCTTGACCTTGTGATCCACCTGCCTTGGCCTCCCAAAGTATTACAGGCATGAGCCACCATGCCCAGCCCTAACGCCTTATTAAACATTCCCTGTCTACCATTAATCATCATTCACCTAGTCTCCTCTCCTCTCTCCCCACCCCTACCCCCCACCTCCCCGCTCCATCCAGCCCCCTGACATTCTGGCCCCAGTTCACACAGCCTCCTGCACAAGCAGCAAACAGGGAGGATGAGCACCTCTGTCAGACTTGGGACATCTGTGGACCTGCTCCTGTGCCCTCTGCAGGCCTAGGATAAAGGCTCATGCAGGTTTGGTAGCACCTGTGAGTCAGGATGGGTCGCCTTACACCTGTTAAATTAGGTTTAGCCTAAAGTTGCCTTCTGACATATTTTAAGTTCAGCCTAAAGGTTCCTCCATACATCATGAACTGTACGCTTCCATTTTCTGGGAGTCACTTTCCTTTTTCTGTCCATAAATCTTCTTCTACCACGTGGCAGCCCCAGAGTCTCTCTGAATCTATTCCGGTTCCCCATGCCCAACTGTGACTCGTTCTTTGCTCAATTAAACTCAGTTAAATGTAATTTGCCTAGGATTTTTCCTTTTAACAGGTCTAAGTGTTTCTTTAATTAGAAACAAATAGCCTGCTCTTCTCCACGACAGATTGTGTGAATCAAACCACAAAACGTGAGTCTGAAGGTTCAAGATCTTCACACAATCTCAAAACAAACTGGCTAGGCAAGACATTAAGCGTGCATGGAGGCCTGGACTGGATCCTCAGCTGTGAGGCCTTCCTGCTTCTGGCTGTTTGTGTAACCTGAGCAGTCTACAGCTTGGCCCTATTTCCAGGTACAGGCACACTTGGAAATACAAAGAAATATGCATGGCTGGTAAGAAGTCTTGCACTCTTGCACTGGGACCCCTTTCCCCAGCTGACACTGTAGGTAAGATAATATGAACTGAGCAAACATGACTCCCATGGAGTAAAAGCCCTCTATTTAACCAGGCAGTCGGGATATTGAATAATCCTAGTGGGAAGCTGTTTTAAAATTTAGAGCTAATTACTTAATCTCAAGCTCATATTTCTGAAGGAAGTTTTTTTCAGCCTGATAATCATACCACCATAGGCAGTTTATTTAAGAAAACACATTAATTAAAACAACGTTCAAGAAATCACAACCAGGTTTAGAAGCAGGCACGTTTCCTTTGGAACACTTGTAATTAATATTCACACCACTTTCTGCAGGTTAGCAGGCTAGTCCGTTAGGCTAACCTAACGGACTGTGGGTCGTAACCACAGATGATGCAGAATCGCTGAGCTCTGAGGCCCCACAGCGTTCCAGTTGAGAGAACTAATCTCTGGAATGTTCTCAGTCTCTGCTTGCCCCTGGGAAGGAGGGGAGCAGGCAGCATGGGTGACCCTGAGGCGACTGTGCTCTGAGGACCCAGAGCCACCTGCAAGGGCAAGTAGGAAACAAAACACCGGACCCATCTCCCTCCCTCCCTCTCTCTCTCTCCCGCAAGCCCTGTCTCTCACACAGGCGCGCACACACACACACACACACACACACACACACACACGAACTTCCCATGCCTCTTACTTTGCTGACAGGCCGAGAGAATAGAGACAGCAGCCAGCAGGATCGAGTTCCCGGCCATCTTTCTCACGGAACTATTTGTAGAACGCAGGGGAAGATAGCTTCTTGACTTTGAATGCTGACCTTCCTTATCGGGTAAACAAAGTTGGGGAAGGGGGTGGGGGGGGAAGGCTGATTCAAGCGGCTAAATGACCTTTGCCCTGGAACAGAAGTCAGGAAGGCAGGCAGCTCTGGCGCTGCCGGTCACAGAGCTTTATGGGGCTGGGAGTTGCTTCCGGTGTTTGTTTTAAGCCTCTCCCATGGCCAGCGGGCAGGGCTACAGCTCACTGTGGGACCAGCCCTCCAGCCGCAGCGCCACAGTTACACTATCTTCTCTGCCAGTGCACAGACTCTCTGGATCCCTTTCATCTCCACACCCTTCCCTCCCCGGGCCTTGCTGAGACCTTTCTCACCTCCTGTGGAAAGAGTGAGAAGGAAGTACTTACTTAATCCTGATGAAATTTTAAATGCTAAATTAAGCCAGTTCTAATTTATTCACGCTGTAAATGGCCGATTTAGGATTTGAACCCAGTCTAGCAGATTCCAATTGTGCCCTATCCCCTGCACCAGGCTGCCTCTCACTGTCACCTTGAGACTCTGATAATAATCTTACTATATATTTTTTTAGACAGGGTCTTGATCTGTCACCCAGGCTGAAGTGTAGTGGCACCATCATAGCTCACTGCAGCCTCCAACTTTTGGGCTCAAGTGATCCTCCTACCTCAGCCTCCCAAGTAGCTAAGACTACAGCCACAAGTCACTGTGCCCAGCCATTTTTTAAAAAATAAACCAGCTGGCTGCAGTGGCTCATGCCTGTAATCTCAGCACTTTGGGAGGCCAAGGAGGGCAAATCATGAGGTCAGGAGATCAAGACTGTCCTGGCTAACACGGTAAAACCCCTTCTCTACTAAAAATACAAAAAATCAGCCGGGCATTGTGGCACGCACCTGTAGTCCCAGCTACGCAGGAGGCTGAGGCAGGAGAATCACTTGAACCCAGGAGGCAGAGGTTGTAGTGAGCCGAGGTCACGCCACTGCACTCTAGCCTGGGCAACAGAGTGAGACTCCACCTCAAAAAAATAAAATAAATAAATAAACCAGGATAGATGTTCTGAGGACCTCCTCAAAAAAATTAAAAATAAAAATAAAACCAGGATAGATGTTCTGCGAACCTCAAAAAAATAAAATAAAAATAAAAAATAAACTAGGATAGATGTTCTGAGGAGGAAGAGGACCCTTGAGGAAAGAAATGGACCAATATTTAAGTGGAACCCCTAGTAGGAAACTGCACATATGGCCACCACACCTGCCCAGGGCCTCGCCATTGTCAGACAAGCCACATGCCACCCAGGTAGAGCACAGGCCTCCAGAGCTGGGGGCTTCTTCTGCAGAATCCATTTATCACAGCCCCCTCCCCTCTGTTAACACAATTGTTTTGCTCTTTAGAGATGCAGATTCTGGCCGGAACCATGGCTCATGCCTGTAATCCCAACACTTTAGGATGCTGAGATGGTCAGATGGCTTGAGCTCAGGAGTTTGAGACCAGCCTGGGTAACATGGCAAAACCCCATCTCTAAGAAATATACAAAAACTAGCAGGGCATGGTGGCACGTGCCTGTAGTCCCAGCTACTTGGGGGACTGAGGCAAGGGGATTGCTTGAACCCAGGAGCCTGGGACTGTAGTGAGCTAAGATCATTCCACTGCACTCCAGCCTGGGTGACAAAGTGAGACTCTGCCTCAAAAAAATTATAAAAATAAAGATGCAACATCCCAAAAACCAAAGCTGGGGGCTTTCCTCATCCCATCCTACAGCACTATTAGAGGGTGTATCTTGGCTCAAGCTGCTATAACAAAGATACCATAGACCGGTGGCTTACAATAGCAATTTATTCATCACAGTCCTGAAGGCTGGGAATTCCAAGATGACAGTGCTGGCCAATCAAGTTCCTGGTGAGGGCCCTCTTCCTGGTTTGCAGAGGGACACCTTCATGTTGGAGAGAGAGAAAGAGCAAGATCCCATTATGGGGGCCTATGTTCATAACCTCACCTATAGCTAATTATCTGCCAAATGCCTGATACCATCCCACTGGGGGTTAGGGTCTCAACAGATGAATTTCAGAGGGGACACAAACATTTAGTCCCAGTGCCTGCTGGGGAGGGCGGTTGCCTCAGCCTCACACAGACCCTACAGTTTAATGACACAACCCTGGGCCTCTCTGAGCCTCCATTTGATAAGATGGGGTTAATAAGAGCTGAAGAGAAGTTTAAATGATATAGTCCTATTCTAAGGATTGAATTAGTTAATACTTATAGCGCACTTAAAACAGCACCTGGCATAAAAATATGTATTCTGTGTGTTTGCAAAATAAACACATAAAGTATCTAGACAAGTACTTAGCATATAGTGTACCTAATGTTAAAAGATACTTTCAGAGGTAAAAATCATGCCTTTCATACAATATAAAATGAAAACATCAAAATGTTTATGGAACTCATTCATGAGGGAACCAGTAAGATGTTATAACCAATTCAAAGGAGAATTCACGGAACTACACATATATAGGGAAGAGGAAATAACAAAATTACTTTATAAATAGTTGCAAGCCAGGTCTGCTCAAAGTTTCTTGTTGGTCTTCAGGCTTCCTTGGCTGTGTGCTCTTGAAATCATTGACAATTAAGATTAGATAAGAAGACAGAGCCAAGAAGCCAGGGCAGCACCAAAACATTCTTGTATGTTCAGTTTAATAGTTTTGGGCTTCAGTACATGGCAGAGATTCTAAACTGCAAACTAGCTGCCCTGAACCTGTATCACCATCTACTATAATAACCTCCCAATGACAGATCTTGAAGGAGAGGTCTACACTAGACCTGTGGGCAGGCAGAGGCTCTCAAAGTCAGAGAACCGCTCGGGAAGAGAGGAACAGCAGCAAGAGGAGCTGAGCAGAGAATTGTGGCCCTGGCTGATGACTGTAACTTTTGGGTGTTGGTAATCTTATTTTGAGAAACTCTTGGGTACACCTGTACTAGTCAACTGGTTTAAAAACAACAACTTCCCAGCTTCTGGACAAATCCTGAGGTTCCCTACTGACTTCTTCAAGTCAATTTTTTTTTTTTTTTTTTTTTGAGACGGAGTCTCGCTCTGTCACCCAGGCTGGAGTGCAGTGGCCGGATCTCAGCTCACTGCAAGCTCCGCCTCCCGGGTTCACGCCATTCTCCTGCCTCAGCCTCCCGAGTAGCTGGGACTACAGGCGCCTGCCACCTCGCCCGGCTAGTTTTTTGTAGTTTTTAGTAGAGACGGGGTTTCACCGTGTTAGCCAGGATGGTCTTGATCTCCTGACCTCGTGATCCGCCCGTCTCGGCCTCCCAAAGTGCTAGGATTACAGGCTTGAGCCACCGCGCCCGGCCCTTCAAGTCAATCTTAAGTCAGTCCCCCAAATCCAGATTCTCAGAGAAGGTTGACACAAAGTAAAAAAATTAAAAATCAACTAATCAATAAAACCTCAAGTGCTTCAAAACCCCATGCGTCTATTTAAAAACATCTTCATTGTCAGTATATGTAGCTATTGCCTCTACGAAAGTATAAAAGAATTGAGCATTGGATAATGAAATATCACCTTCTGCAGTGATAAAATTTCCAGGTGACCCACAGCTGAAATACTGCCGTAGCATGAACAAAAACTCACAAAAATTAGAGTTTCTCTGTATGTTTTCCCTGGATTGGTGGAAGAGGAATGGCATTTTCCCTGAATGTGGTTCCCATAGATCCTTCTAGTATGTTCCATTTATTACATTTTTCTATGAAAAGGAAAATAAAAGGACAAACAGCATACTGGTAATTGCTATGGTCTGAATGTTTGTCCCCTCCCAAACTCACGTTAAAATTTAACTTCCATTATTATGGTAGTTATTAAGAGGTAGGGCAATAAGAGGTGATTAGGCCATGAGCTCTCTGCTCCCATGAATAGATTAATGTTGTTATCATAGGAGTGGATTGTTATAAATGTGAGCTTGGCCCTCTCTAGCCCCCTCCTTCTCTTACCCTTTGGGATGACATGGCACAAAGGTCCTCACCAGATGCCAGCACCTTGATATTGAGTCTCCTAACCTCCAGAACTGTGAGAAATAAATTTCTTTTATTTGTAAGTTACCCAGTGTGTGGTATTCTGTTATAGCAACAAAATGGAATAAGACAATAATGATAGTAAAATGTTTTAAAAATATTTTTATAATCTATGTAAACTCAAAAGAAACCTGAAAGAGTTTCTGAGGACTTCAGTTATTACTGAATCACTGTTACCAAAATTATACTCTAGGTAAGGTGAAACAGAGAGGCCAAGATGTGATCGCAAAAAACAAACCTGAACCATGTGAAAGGACTGCTTTCATGAAATGTAAACTCTAAATGTAACTCTTTCAGTATAATTTTGGTAACAGATTAAAAGAAGTGATATATTAAACTATAGAAATGTTTTTCCTCACCCAGGCATGGTGGCTTACACCTGTAATGCCAGCACTGTGGGAGGCCAAGGGCAGATCACCTGAGGTCAGGAGTTCCAGACCAGCCTAGCCAACATGGTGAAACCCCATCTCTACTAAAAATACAAAAATTAGCCAGGCATAGTGGTGCACATCTGTAATCCCAGCTACTCGGGAGGCTGAGACATGAGAATCACTTGAACCCAAGAGGTGGAGGTTGCAGTGAGCCGAGAATGTGCTGTTACACTCCAGCCTGGATGACAGAGCAAGACTCCATCTCAAAACAACAAAAACAAAAAATGGTTTTTCCTCAAACCAATTGCAACCCGCCCCCCCCCCCAGATTATTCCCTGGTCTCACCCTCTCTGTTCACTTGTTACCCTTCCAAAAAAGACAGCACATCATCCAGGTTTCTGCTGATCTCTACAGCAGAGCTGTCCTCACTCCCATCAGGCCAGGTAGCAGAAAGAGACAGAAAATACACCTCTTTCCCAGGAACTATCAGAGTGATCACGATTGTCTATGACCACATAACTCTCCATGTACCCAGAGTTCATTACATTATCTTGCTAGAAGTACTGACTAGTTGAAGAATCTTGTAACTACACAGCAGTTTTTCTGTTTTGTTTTGTTTAGAGACAGGGTCTTACTCTGTCACCCTGGGTGGAGTGCAGTGATGTGATCACGGCTCACCGCAGCCTCAACTTCCAGGGCTCAAGCCACCCTCCCGCCTCAGTCTCCTGAGTAGCTGGATTTAATAGCGGCTTTAACACAGTAAGTTTTTAAGCAAAGCTCAGATAAACACAATTTGAAATTATGCTCCATTTTGCTACATGTTGCAAAAATTTAGGAAATTTTAGTCATCCTACAGAATATTTTCTCCCATTTCAGAAACTGCAGCATTTTGCTCTGTAGCCCTGAGTGTGAAGAACTGAGCTAAAGAAGGCAAAGGCATTTTATTCCCATTGAGGAGACTTTGCCCTGGACCAGACAGGGCAAAAGGTTATAGTTGAATGCCAGCTACCTTCCAGCAGAAACTGCCCACTACCCAACACCAGTAATGACATATCAAGGCTCAAAGATAAAGACAGAAAAAGAGAAGAAAGGCGAGGAAAATAAAGATCAGTTACCAACGTAGTATAGGAAAAAAAGAGTACAAGGTTTGAGCTACTGATCTAAGCTCCTATCTCTGTGTCGTGGTGGACAAGTTGCTAAACTTCCTGGACATGTGTTTTCAAAGGGAAATAATAATACTGACCTTGCAGGGTTCCTCTGATGAATAAATGAAGTCATGTGAGGGAAGCAAATAGCACAGAACCCGGCATGATGCCGGCTGTCCACAGGTGTCACCACCCTGCCCATTCTCTCTGCCATCCCGATGCCCTCCAACCCTGGATGGAAGCAGAAGAGACTAGGCCTATTTGTTGAAAAGGCCATATTACAAAGCAACAGATGATCTTAGAATGCCATTAGATTTTCTGAGACAGCACAGATTTCCCAGAAGAATAGAAACAGAGCGTTTGAATTGCTTCAAAATGGCTTTTGACAGTAATAGAGGGTCTCAACCTGAGTTGTCTTAAGTTTGCATAAGGCTTAGGAGAGGATAAAATAAAGCAGGATCTAGAGATTGGTGAGGAGAAATAGAAGTCCCCATTCTTGACAGCTCTCAGCTCATGCAGCCCTCCCCACACACACAGTCACACTCGCACACACACACATCCAGATTCACACACATTCCTATGCACGCACACCCACACTCATAAACACCCTCACACACACACACACACACACTCATGAATTCACACATTCACATTCATGTACTCCCATCACACATTCAAAACACACACTCATACACTCACATACTCTACAAAAACTCATGTTCCAAAAGGGGATTTGTAAGCTGAATATTCAGACCTCAGAACACATATTTTCACAAAAATAATATTATGGCCAGGAGCAGTGGCTCATGCCTGTAATCCCAGCACTTTGGGAGGCCGAGGTGGGCGGATCACTTGAGGTCAGGAGTTCAGGACCAGCCTGGCCAACATGGTGAAACCCTGTCTCTATTAAAAATGCAAAAATTAACCAGGCATAATGTTGCGTGCCTGTAGACCCAACTACTCTACTCAGGAGGCTGAGGCAGGAGAATCGCTTGAACCCAGGAGGCAGAGGATGCAGTGAGCTGAGATTGTGACACTGCACTGCAGCCTGGACAACAGAGACAGACTCCGTCTCCAAAAACAATAATAATATTATAAATGGTTGCCATATTTCCAGGTTACCACACATGAAACAAAACTTTTATTTATTTATTTATTTATTTATTTATTTATTATTTATTTATTTATTTTTGAGACAGGAGTCTTGTTCTGTCACCCAGGCTGGAGTGCAGTGGTGCGATCTCGGCTCACTGCAAGCTCCACCTCCCGGGTTCACGCCATTCTCCTGCCTCAGTCTCCGGAGTAGCTGGAACTACAGGTGCCCACCACCACGCCTGGCTAATTTTTTTGTATTTTTAGTAGAGAGGGGGTTTCACCGTGTTAGCCAGGATGTTCTCGATCTCCTGACCTCGTGATCTGCCCGCCTTGCCTCCCAAAGTGCTAGGATTACAGGCGTGAGCCACTGCGCTCGGCCTGCTTTTGTATTTTAAACCAAATTTGAACCCATAAATTAGGTAGCATACTGCATATTGGCAATTAAGCAACAACAACAAAAAGAACGCCCAGCACGGTGGCTCATACCTGTAATCCCAGCACTCTGGGAGGCCGAGGCAGGCAGATCACGAAGTCAGGAGTTCGAGACCAGCCTGACCTACATGATGAAACCCCGCCTCTACTAAAAATACAAAAATTAGCCGGGCGTGGTGACATGCGCCTGTAATCCCAGCTACTCAGGAGGCTGAGGCAGGTGAATAGCTTGAACCAGGGAGGCAGAGGTTGCAGTGAGCCAAGATTGTGCTACTGCATTCCAGCCTGGATGACAGATTGAGATTCCATCTCAAAAATAATAATAATAATAAAAAGAACTAATACTATTGGTTTGCCTTTTTCATGGAATCATTACAAAGTTTTTAAACTGAATAACATTTTGTATTAGATGCTTTAAAACAGGGTCACTGGCATGAACATGCCCTGGCTCCCGTAGGCCATGCTCAGAGCTTGACTGTTGAACTTGCTCAGATAGAGCAGCAAGAGATGGAACAGTCTGGAGCGCAGAGAACTGAGGTGCTCTGGATGAGCCCAGGGCTGCTGAGAAGGCCTCACTCTAATGGGAGCCTCTCATGCCCACCCCGCCAGCTCCCAAATCCAGTCAACAGAGGGCAGTGTGCTAGGCCCTGTGCCAACCATTGAACAGAATTATCTCAACTAATCTGCATAGTCAAACAGCAAAGTGCATATATTATTCCCATTCTTCAGATGGAGAAACTGAGGCTGAGAGGTTAGTGACTGGCCCAGAGTCAGTACAACCCAGGCCTGCTGCCCCAGAGCCTTTACTCTTAACTTTGGCTGCACATTGGAATCATGTGGGGAGAGGTCACTAAAAAATACAGAACTTCAGATTTAATTAGCTCAGTTTCAGCCTGGGCACCTGAACTTTTTAAAGTTTCCCAGATAATCCTAATGCACAGCCAGCTGGAGAACCACTGTCTTAACCAATGTTTCTCAGCATAGCCCATACCACTACTACCACACCGGAGGTGATAGAAACACACAGATGTCTGGGCCTCATCCAGGATCCATTACGACACACCAGCAAAGCACACGTGGTCTCATGTAACTTGCACAAAACTCTTAGAAGGCTGTAAATTATTCCCATTATATAGATAAGGAAACTGAAACTGAGATCTAGAAAGCTTCAGAAGCTTGACTAAT
This sequence comes from Trachypithecus francoisi, assembly GCF_009764315.1. Lineage (NCBI taxonomy): Eukaryota > Metazoa > Chordata > Mammalia > Primates > Cercopithecidae > Trachypithecus > Trachypithecus francoisi. Next base: position 136,513,996 of record NW_022681454.1, on the reverse strand, counting down.
CACTCCATTTCACTGCATCCCAAAGAGGGAAAGTGGGGCAGGGCTGTTGAGGGGGTGAATAAGCTGGTAGGTGCCCAAAGTGAGCATCAGTGGTGCCAGGATAGAGGAGAAAGGGATGTGGAAGATTCTGCAGTAGCAGAAGGGAAGAGGTGAGGCTGGGAGAGACAGGACCTGTAGGCCTCAGGGGTGCAACCCAGGAGAAATGCTGGTTTCCACTGGAGGAGTTTACAGGATGCCTGGGTAGAAGAGGGAAGGACAGATAGACATGGGAGGGAAATCTTAGTCTGAGATGGGGCAACAGGCTCCAATGCACCAGCAGAGAAGTGTGGCTGGAGCCCAGTCTCAGCTGATTGGGTCCAGTACTTCCCCGCCCACTGGCTTCAATGTGCATGGAGACCGGTGATTCTCACATTAGAATCACCAAGGGCGTTTTGAAATAAACACTGATTTAACTGAAAAATCTCCAGGACGACCAACTACTGCCTCAGAGAAGTTACTGAGGTTTCCATGCACCAGAGGGGAGTTTACTCTCTTGAAACCTACAGCATAGCATGCGATGGGGCTACTTGAAGAAGAAAAGGGGTACTATGGCTTTACTTGCTGTCTCTCCGGGGCTTGTTAAGGCAAAAGGAAAAGGACAAGCTACCCCTCTTTTGATGAGAAAACACGAAAGGTTGGTGGATTAAGAACAAACAGTTAAAAGCAGCTCTTCTTCACTTTGAAATGTGGTGCTAAACCCGCATCTGGGCTGACACCCCAAACAACAATCATTTCAACACAGCACAAGCCTGTTAGAACATGACTCACAAAAACACCGATGTGACTTGGTCAGAGGCCAAGTCATGTCCTACACAAAAAGAAATGAAACACAACAAAATGAGAAACCTACTGACCCCAAACAGGAAAGCACTAGTGTGCCACTGTTAGGCATGCAGACCTGTGACTGTATCCTTCAGCTACCTTAGCAAGATGATAAGGAACTTCAAAAACTGGGTGCCTCTTTCTTTCTTTCTTTTTTCTTTTCTTTTCTTTCTTTCTTTCTTTCTTTCTTTTTCTCCTTCTTCTTCTTTCTTCTTTCTTCTTTTTCTTCTTCTTCCTTTTCTTTCTCCCCCTCCCCTTCCCCTCCCCTCCTTCTCCTCCCTCTTCTTCCCCCTCCCCTCCTTCCTCCTCCTCCTCCTCCTCCTCCTCTCCTCCTCCTCCTTCTTCTTCTTTCTTCTTGCTCTTCCCTCCTGCTTGCCCTTAGAGTGTGCCTGGTTCTCACCTTCGCTTCTGGGACTTGGACAGGATGATAGCCTTGGAATTTCAGTCTCCAGCCATTCCCAGACAAACCTGTCTGGGACAGGAATTCCAGACAAAACAGCTTATCCGCCTTTCCACGCCCCCTCCTGCGTGAGCCTATTTCTCATTCTCTTCTCAGAGGTCCCACTGGCTGGTCATTTAATTTCATCCCTAATTTGCAAGTAGAAGGATTCTAACAGCACACATTCAGAGCTAGGAGCTGCAGTTTAAGCAGTTCTATCAAAATGACATATTTTGTGAAACCGCTAGGGGGAGCCAATCCAGGACTGCCAGACCTGCTGGGATAACACCACCGGAGGCACCTCAGCTTCCAGGCAAGCCACCCTCTGAGGTCCCTGTGAGAGCTTACTCCTCCAGGTTTCCAGAAGTCCCTACAGATGTACATCAGCGAAAATAGAACACAAACACTGTATATGTGTATGTTAACACACACAGTTAACACAAACTGTCAAAATCATGTCTAAATGACGTCCTATAAAAATTCAGTTTTTCAGAGATTTTAACACATTGACCATTTCCAGTAAGCAACCTGTAATACAGTCAATTGCTCAAAACCCACAGGTGCTCCAATGTAAAATACCAGGATTTAACCCTTAGTCCCGATCCGCTCAGAGCTAGACAGAAGCCAAACACGGACACTGCCCCAGAGACGTACATTCCATGGAGAAGGGTCAGAAAAGGACACTACGTTTGGCATCCCTGTGGGAAACTGCGAGGGGATAGAGGAGGGGTGAGAAAAGACACAAGGTTTCCACCTGGTCGTGGGGAAATCGCTAGCCAAGGGGATGCCCGTTTTTTAATCAATATTCTGAGGAATCGGATACCACACCTTGGACTTTGATTTGATCCCTTGATGTACCTCTAGCTCTTAAAGTGGCTTGGTTAAAAAAAACACAAACAAACAAACAAAACCTTTGCATAAATTCTTTGGAAAGGAGTGAGTCAGAGAGCTGGGCAGTGTCTGAAGAGTTTCTCAAGATCAGGCAGACTTGTTGGTAAAACATCTGAGAACTGGGTTTTATTCATACTGGAATGAGGGTACTGCTTTGCAATGAAAGAGAAAAATCTAAAGCAAGGAAAGGGGGCCAGGTGCAGTGGCTCATGCCTGTAGTCCCAGTAACTCAGGAAGCTGAGGCAGGAGGATCACTTGAGCCCAAGAGTTCTAGGCTACCATGAGCTATGACTGCATCACTGCACTCCAGCCTGAGCTGCCATCTCAAAAAAAAAAAAAAAAAGAAAGGAAGGAAGGAAGAAACCAGAAAATAGGAATGCACATAAGCCCGGGCACGGTGGCTTATGCCTGTAATCCCAGCACTTTGGGATGCGGAGGTGGGCGGATCACTTAAGGTCAGGAGTTCAAGACCAGCCTGACCAACATGGTGAAACCCCATCTCTACTAAAAATACAAAATATTAGCCGGATATGATGGCACGTGTCTGTAGTCCCAGCTACTTGGGAGGCTGAGGCAGGAGAATCACTTGAATCTGGGAGGTGGAGGTTGTAGTGAGCTGAGGTTGCCCCACTGCACTCCAGCCTGGGAGACGGAGCAAGAATTCGTCTCGAGGAAAAAAAAAGAATGTGCGTAAGTAACATTTGCCCATTCATTTATTAATTCATTCATCAAACGCACTGAGTACCTACCGCATGCCAAGCTCCATACTAAGTGTTGAGACGCAGGGATGAGCGAGACAGCCAGGCCTGCTCTTGCAGTATTTACAGCAGAGTGAGGAGGATGCACATTAACACGCCATAACCAAAGCTAATTAATTCATGATCAATGTGGGGAGTGCTGTGAGAGGTCCCAGCTGCCATGTAAGTGTATGTCTGGGAGGCAAGAGGAGCCTTCACAAAAGCGACATTTTGGCTGAGGACTGATCCTGAAGTGTTAGCTAGATGAATGGAGCACAGGTGTGTGTGTGTGTCAGAGGGTGGACTGGAAGGAGAAAGGGAATATTCCAGGCTGAGAAAGAACAGTAAAAGGCTTGCAGAGGGAAAGGCTATGACATGGTCAAAGAATCCTGAATGAAGTCCAGTGTGATTGTTGCTTAGAGACCTGGAAGAGAGTAGTGTCTGCTGTGCCAGGGTTGGCCCACATCGGGCCATGTTAAGTATGCTTACTTCATACCAGCTGTTCTCAACCTGGGATGATTTTGTCCCTCAGGGGACATTGGGTGATGCCTGTAGACATTTTACGTGTTACAGCTGGGGAGTGAGGTGCTACTGGCACCTAGTGGGGAGAGTCCAGGGATGCTGCTAAATATCTCACATTGCACAGGGCAGCCCCCACAGCAGAGCTGCCCCGCTCACAGGGTCGGTAGTGCTGAGGTTGAGAGGCCCTGTTTACAAGGAGGATGTGAAACCTGTCATGGGTTTTAAGCTGGAAGGTTTCGTGATGAGATTTGTTTCAAAAAGATCACTCTGACCCCAGTGTGGACTGATGGGGCAGTATCACTCGTGCAGATATGAATGGATCTGTTGGGAAAGCATATGATGGTCTGCGCAAGAGAAGATGTTGGCCTGGCCTGGGGAAATGTCAATGTGGATGGAGAAAGAGATTTAAAAAAACAAATCAATTGAATTTCAGGGCAGATGGGTTGTGGAGGGTCCCTTAGCACATGCTTTCTAGACAAGGCTGGAATGCTGAGACTTTATTTGGCAGGTATAGTAGTATCAGGGCAGCAAAAGTGATGGGAGAGCCAAGTACGGCAGAGGGGCCAGAAGCAGAGCATGTCCTCCTGGGGCACTGCTTTGGATGAGCTGTGATGAGACGCAGCCGGTCACTGCGCAGGCGCCCCAGGCAGCACTCCGGGAGGAGGGTCTCCGGACAGGCAGAGTAGAGAAACTGCATCTCAGCACAATCCACTGGAGGGAGGAAAGGAAAGGGAACTTATCTTCTTTTATTATATATACTTTTTAACTTTTACTTTAAGTTCGGGTGTACATATGCAGGTTTGTTACATATGTAAACATGTTTGTCATAGGGGTTGGTTGTGCAGATTATTTCATTACCCAGGTATTAAGCCTAGTACCCATTAGTTATTCTTCCTGATCCTCTCCCTCCTCCCACCCTCCACCCTCTGAAAGACCCTAGTGTGTGTGCTCCCTCCATGTGTTCTCAGGAATTTGTCTTCTATACCTCATCTCCCATTGGGGCAGTTTCCCCCACGGCAGTTTTTAAACAGAACTGCGAATTCTTTGCCATTTCTCCCATCATGAGGTGGGGACACGCAGCAGGAGTGATGCTGTGCAGCTTCTGCTTTGTTCACTGGGGCCCTCATGCTTGGAGCCCTCGGCTGCCATGGGAGAAGTCAGCTACCCAAAGGGTACCATGTGAGCCCACGTGTAAGGGCTCTGGGTGACAGCTCCAGCTCCAGCCCCAGCACGCAGCCCCACCTGCGTGGATATGTGTTCATATGATTCTAGCCCACAGCTGTGGGGGCACTCCCAGCCATTGTCTCCTCAGCTGAGGCCTGAGACATTGAAGAGCAGAGACATGCCAGTCCTACTGTGCCCTACTGACCCACATAATTCATTAAAGCCTAATTAAATGGTTGTTATAAACCCCTAAACCTTGGGGCACTTTGTCACACCTGAGTAGTCTCAAGAATGACCTCACTGCAAGGTAACAACTGAGCCTCTCAGGGTGCATCATTTGGCTCCAGTGATACCACCCCACGCCCTGCAAGTACGGCACTTCAGACAGCAGCCAGGGCCACCAGGAGTATGGCTTATGGCCCTTAGGTGGCAGGATTGCAGAGGCCCCACAGGAAGTCAGCTAGCCACAGCAGAGCCAAGGTAGAGCGTGTGGCTGAGAATTCAGGAGAGAGGATGAGCTCAAGAAAATTGGACACTGCACTGCATGTGCCTGATAAAGGATAGAGGGAGAGGAAAAGGGAGTTAAGGATTTCCACATTTCTGGTTTCTCAACAACTAGATTCATTAATGATGGGGCAATTTACTGCCACAGAATTTAGACCAAAGGAGGGGGCTAGGTTTGAAGTGCCTATGAGTCCATTAGAAATGACAAGAAGTGGGAGCCTAGGTCACCAAAGATGGTCAGGGTCATTGATCTTGAGACCACAGGGCCCCAAGAAGGCTTAAGGGTCTGTCCCTGATTCTTGTTTCCTGTGTGAGAAATATTTTGCAGGTGTCAGGCTGGGACTCTTGACCAGCTGAATCATGTATTTCCGGAACAGGGTGTTAAAGAAGACAGAAGCGACCCAGAAAAAATCATGGCTTCCACAAGAGCTGCCATATATACAAACACACGCGCCCTACAACGCTGGCAGGAGAGATAGCAGCAGATTAATTGAGTTAGTTATTATCTGAGACAGGGTCTGTTGTCCAGACTGGAGTGCAGTGACATGATCTCTCTTGGCCCATCAGATTTATGTTTTTAAAAATCTGGGAGAGGAAGGCTGGGCACAGTGGCTCAGGCCTGTAATCCCAGCACTTTAGGAGACCGAGGCGTGTAGATCACAAGGTCAGGAGTTCAAGACCAGCCTGGCCAATATGGTGAAACCCCGTCTCTACTAAAAATACAAAAATTAGCCAGGCGTGGTGGCAGGCAACTGAAGTCTCAGCTACGCAGGAGGCTGAGGCGTGAGAGTCACTTGAACCCGGGATGGGGAGGTTGTAGTGAGCTGATAGCATACTACTACACTCCATCATGAGCGACAGACCAAGACTCTGTCTAAAAAAAAAAAAAAAACTGGGAGGGGAAAGTATTTTTTTATTTTCTAATATGTTAGAACCCTTTCTCAATGTGTAACTCTCCTCATTCTTCTCCTTCTCTTCTTTAACCAAAATTGTAAATGTTCTGCATGTGCATCATGTTGGTCTAGTCTGTGTTATTTAGATAATTGGTGCCTTTGACTTATGTTCTTGTAAGTGTTGCTTTAGTTCATAGACTCATAATATTCCCAGACCTGAAGCCTGCCTTACCATTGATAATGTAAAACAATCATCTAGGCCTGGAAGTCTAGAGTGATGGGGAGCTCACCACCTCCTGTTTCTGATCAGAGGTAGGTGAGATGCCTTCTGCAGCAAGAAGTCAGGGGCAGGCCTGTGACACTAGCTCTGATTCCTGCAAATGACCAAATGAGGGGCAGGGCCTGGTGATCTCCCAGTCCCAGCTGAGGCTCCCATGACCTGTACTCTCCTGCCCTCCCAACTCTCAGGTTCTCCCAACAGCCCTCCCCCAGCTAATTTCATAAAAGTCAGTGCCTATGGCACTAAAAACTTTTGATCAGTCACAAAATCATGGGAAGAGAAAGAAATACAAGAAGAGAGAAAGAAGGGAAAGGGGTGAATCATTAACAACGGCACCACATCCCCGATACTGTACTGTTCTGGGTGCTTTTTTCTCAACAAATTCTCACAAAATCCTGTTGTTATTAGTGATCCATATTTCTTACATAAAGAAACTGGGTCGCAAAGAGATTATTACTTAACTTGCCCAAGATCGTACAGCTAATAAGATGCAGAGATAGAGTCCCCTTTTGACTGCAGTCCAGTGCTCCTTGCACTATTGCTTTCTTCCCAAGAGTCATTGTATCCACTCCTCTTACAGAAAGGAAGGCGTCAAGTTTGGGATAGACGTGGCTGTGTATGCACAAGAACCACTGTACCTCTCCCTGAGCGCCACCAGATGGCGCAGTGGAAGGCTAAACTCCTGCTGCTTTTTATCAGTGCGCTTGGCGAGACAGACAGGCGTGGGGGAGACCAGCTGCAGGGAGAATGTCAAAACAGAGTTCTATTTAGGAAAATGAAGCCTTCTGCCTGCCCCGTCTCCCACCGGGATCCTTGGATGGCTCTCGGCAGACTATAAATGAATTCGCTTCTTTCTTCCTTCCCCATCCTACTGCTAACCCACATCTCTGATTCTATTTTCTCTCTCTCTGACACAAGGGCACTAGTTCCACCCACATCAGAGAATAGTGTGTCCTGAAGAAAGAAAGGAGCAGCCAAGCTGGGTGGTGGGGAGAATCAAGGCCTGCAGTTCCCTGTAGCAACTGGAAGGGCATTTCCCAGACATACCCCTTCCTGCCTGCTTACCCAACACACACACACACCATAACACAGACACACACAACACACACATATCATAACATACACACATCTCATAACACCATAAAAGACACATATCATACACATACACATCAACATGCACACAACACACGTGCTAATCTAAGGGCCCTGTCTTAGCCTGATGTGGCTGCCGTAATAAAGTACCACACACCATGTGGCTTAAACAGGCTTGAGGGAGACCAGCTGCAGGGAGAACGTCAAAACAGTCCTATTTAGGAAAATGAAGCCTTCTATTTTCTCAGAAATCTATTTTCTCACAGTTCTGGAAGCTATAAGTCCAAGATCAAGGTGTGGGCAGGTTTTGTTTCTTCTGATATCTCTCTCCTGGGCTTGCAGATAGATGCCTTCTCACTGTGTCCTCACAGGGTCTTTTCTTTGTGCACCCTGCTGCCTCTCTGTGTGTCTTAATCTCCTTTTCGGACACCAGTCAGATTGCATCTCAACTTCATCATCCCCCCACCCCCACCTTTTCTTTTTTTTACTTTAAAGACAAGGCATCGCTCTGTTGCCCAGGCTGGAGTGCAGTGGTGTGAACATGGCTCACTGCAGCCTCAACCTCCCAGGCTCAAGCGATCCTCTCACCTCAGCCTCCAGAGTTGCAGGGACTACAGGTGTGTGCCACCACGCCCACCTAATTTTTTTAATTTTTTGTAGAGACAGGGTCTCCCTATGTTGCCCAGGCTGGCCTCGAACTCTTGGCCTCAAGCAATTGAGCAATCCTCCCACCTCAGCCTCCCAAAGTGCTGGGATTTCAGGTGTAAGTCACTGCACCCAGCCTATCACCCGGCCTATCATGTGGTCTGTCTCCAAATACAGTCATATTCTGAGATACTGGGAGCTAGGGCTTCAACATATGACTTTGGAAGTGGGAGGACACAACTCAGTCCATAACACGACCGAATGACTTATTTTATTTTATTTTATTTTATTTATTTTTTTTTTTTTGAGACGGAGTCTCACTCTGTCGCCCAGGCTGGAGTGCTGTGGCCGGATCTCAGCTCACTGCAAGCTCCGCCTCCCGGGTTTAGGCCATTCTCCTGCCTCAGCCTCCCGAGTAGCTGGGACTACAGGCGCCCGCCACCTCACCCAGCTAATTTTTTGTATTTTTAGTAGAGACGGGGTTTCACCGTGTTAGCCAGGATGGTCTCGATCTCCTGACCTCGTGATCCGCCCGTCTCGGCCTCCCAAGTGCTGGGATTTCAGGTGTAAGTCACTGCACCCAGCCTATCACCCGGCCTATCATGTGGTCTGTCTCCAAATACAGTCATATTCTGAGATACTGGGAGCTAGGGCTTCAACATATGACTTTGGAAGTGGGAGGACACAACTCAGTCCATAACACGACCGAATGACTTATTTTATTTTATTTTATTTTATTTATTTTTTTTTTTTTTGAGACGGAGTCTCACTCTGTCGCCCAGGCTGGAGTGCTGTGGCCGGATCTCAGCTCACTGCAAGCTCCGCCTCCCGGGTTTAGGCCATTCTCCTGCCTCAGCCTCCGAGTAGCTGGGACTACAGGCGCCCGCCACCTCACCCAGCTAATTTTTTGTATTTTTAGTAGAGACGGGGTTTCACCGTGTTAGCCAGGATGGTCTCGATCTCCTGACCTCGTGATCCGCCCGTCTCGGCCTCCCAAAGTGCTGGGATTACAGGCTTGAGCCACCGCGCCCGGCCTATTTTATTTTTTTTAAATTCTGAGTAGTGGGTACAACTTTGTGCTTAATAAAGATGTTTGACCCCTAGAGGTCACAAGAGAAGCCCTAGGTTACAACATGCTCACTAACAAATGAAGCTCATCAATTTTGTGACACTAAGGGTAAATATGGCTGAAATGATCCAAGTAATTGTATGATGAATCCTCTCAGGTGCCTCACATAGTTACCTGGATAGATCTGGTTTGGAGGTCTCTACTGATGACCAGAACATAACCAGTGTCTACTTCTTTGTGAAAAGCAGTATTTCTCTGTTCACTCTCCTTTGAATGTCCTCCAAAGCAGACCATTCCTGGAGGTCATAGAACTCCCTCATTCTCTGGGATTTTTCTAACCTGGAAGATGGTACTGAGAAGCCTTCCTGGATCTCCCTAATATAACCTCGGTGGCTGTAGGGGTAGCAGAGTTGTCCTCAGGTTGAAAGTTTAGAGCAGAGGGTCTGCTCAACCCAGAAGTGTCCCAGGCCAGGCTATGTGGTGTCTTGTTTAGAAGAAAGTCATATAAAATTAAGAAACTCCAAAGAATAAGGATCACTTGAGGCCAGGAATTTGTGACCAGCCTGGCCAACATAGACAGTCCACGTCTCTACAAAAAAATAAAATAAAATTTTTGTATCTAGCCAGATGTTGTGGTAGGCAACTGTAGCCCCAGCTACTTGGGAGGGTGAGGCAGGAGGATCACTTGAGCCCAGAAGTTGGAGGCTGCAGTGAGCTGCGATTGCGCCACTGTACTTTGCAGGGCCAACAGAGCCAGATCCTTTCTCTAAAATAAAAGAAATTTCAAAGAATTTGTCCCCTCCCAGAGGGAAAATTGTATATATATATTATGTGTGTGTGTGTGTATATATATAATAAATGTATATATATATAGAGAGAGAGAGAGAGAAAGAGAGAGAGAGAGAGAAGGGAAATAAATAAAGCAGCTTCTGCCTGACAAGGCCAATAAGGCCTGGGGTCTGGGATCGGGGTTTCTCAAAGCTGGGCAGTGATCATGAGGTCACTTTGACACCTGTGGACCTCTAACACCTGCTGTTCCCAAAACGACTCTGCTATCCCCTCAGAGGGCAAACTAGCACTGTCTGCTGACCTAAGTAATTCTCAACCTACTCCCCATTTGACCCTCTCAAGGGGGAACTTGCCTTCTTTAAGACATACAATTTTTGTACTTGAATAAAGTTAAAGTTACACGAAGTTGAAATGCAGCCACAACTGAGTGCAGGCAATAGTTGTGAGTCCAGCCTCCTACAGTTAAGAGTTGCACTGCTTTGGAGACAGGGAGAGACAAGTAGCAGGGGCCAGTTCCCTGAATGCTCTCCTTAGTGGTGGGAATTTTTCTGACCTGTTTAGAAATTCTACTCCATGAGGGGTTTTTTTGGTTGTTCTTTGTTTTTGTTTTTTTTGAGATGGAGTCTTGCTATGTTGCCCAGGCTGGAGTGCAGTGATGTGATCTCAACTCACTGAAACCTCTGCCTCCTGGGTTCAAGCAATTCTCCTGCCTCAGCCTCCCAAGTAGCTGGATTACAGGCGCCCACCACCATGCCTGGCTAATTTTTGTATTTTTAGTCGAGATGGGGTTTCACCATGTTGGCCAAGCTGGTCTTGAACTCCTGATCTCAGGTGATCTGCCTGCCTTCGTCTCCCAAAGTGCTGGGATTACAGGCATGAGCCACGACGCCTGGCCTCCTCTATGAAGTTTTGATTAAACAGTTCAAAATTTATACACAGGAAGACCTCGTTTTATTGTGCTTAGCCTCATTGCACTTTGCAAATATTGTATTGGTTTGTGGCAACCCTGTGTTATGCAAGTCTATCTGTCTCATTTATCCAACAGTGCATGCTCACTTTTGGTCTCTGTGTCAGCATTTTTCAGCAATAAAGTATTTTTTAATTAAGGCATGTACATTGTTTCTCCAACGCAATGCTATTGCACACAATAGACTACAATATAGTTACTTTTATATGTACTGGAAAACCAAAAAATTTTTGTGATTCAACCCATTCACTTTTTATGATATTTGCTTTATTGAGATAATCTGGAACCAAACCCACAATATCTCCAAAGTATGCCAGTAATGAAGTACTGCCTCACATCGGGCCCCATGCTAGGTGCTGGAAATACAAAGGTAATAGTCTGCTGGAGGAGACAGGGATCTAATTAAATTTATTTATTTATGTATTTATTTATTTATTTGAGACCAAGTCTTGCTCTGTTGCCCAGACTGGAGTACAATGGCGTGATCTCCCGCCTCCCTGATTCAAGCAATTCTCCTGCCTCAGCCTCCCGAGTAGCTGGGATTACAGGCACTTGCCACCATGCCTGGCTAATTTTTATATTTTTAATAGAGAAGGGGTTTCCCCATGTTGGCCAGGCTGGTCTCAAACTCCTGACCTCTGGTGATCTGCCCGTCTCAGGCTCCCAAAGTGCTGGGATTATAGGCGTGAGCCACTGTGCCCGGTCATCTAGTTAAATTTAATACAGTAAGGCATGTGCAATAATAAAAGTTTGTGTAGGGTGCAAAACCAGCCAAAAGAGGAAAGAGTTAATTCTTTTTGGGAAGGTCAGAGTGGGCTTTACAGTGGAGGTGACCCATGGACAAGGGTATTTGAAGGATGAGTAAGAGTTCACCACACAGAAAAGGGTGGAACAGAGAAAGCTCCACCCAGAAAGCACACAAGGCATGGAACAAAAGCAGAGTGATGAAAGACAGTGTGTCTCTGGAACTGCAAGCATTTTGGTAAGGTGGAAGCAGAAAGTGTGTGTGAAGGAGGAATGTAGGATGAGCCGAGAGGGGTAGGAGACAGATCATCTAAAAGAGCCTCAGGTAAGCTCATGCAAAGAATTTGAACATTCTTCTGAAAGTCTTTATATGATTTGAAGCAGGTTTGTGGCCTAGTCAGGTGGAAATATGAGAACAGCCTGGGGGAGGAAGGATGATGGCTACTGCAGTCGTCCTAGTGAGATCACATAAGGCCAGTGGCAATGAGCATGAAAAGGAGAGGATGTATTTACTAAATATCTGGGAGGGGTTTAGTGTGTGTGGGAGAAAGAGGGATTTAGATATGACTTCATATCTTTTTCTAGAGTGACTGGGATGGTGGTGCAAGAGGTGGAGAATGTTAGAAGGGAGTTGATTTGGAATGAGAAGGTGAGAAGAATTGTCTTCAGCGTGCTGTGTTTGCCAATCAAGTGAAAATGTCAATAGGCCTCTGAATATGTGGGTGGTCTAGAGCTTGAGGAAACATCAGGATTGGCAGAAGAGATGCAGGCATCATCAACATATAAGCATTTAAACCACCTATGACGATGAAATATCCCAGGAAGCGTGAGTGAGAAGAGAGAGCAGAGGTTGGAACTATGAGAGGCAACAAAACATAATGGCTCAGCCCACAGGATGGGAGGAAATATTTGCAAATTGTGTGTCTGATAAGGAAATAATATCCAGAATATGGCCAGGTGCAGTGGTGGCTCACACCTGTAACCCCAGCACTTTGGGAGGCCAAGGCGAGCAGATCACTTGAGCCCAGAAGTTCAAGACCAGCCTGGGCAACATGGTAAAATCCCATTTCCACAAAAAATACGAAACTTAGCTGAGTGTGATAGTCCACGCTTGTAGTCCCAGCTACTTGGGATGCTGAGGTAAGAGGATTGCTTGAGGCTGTGGTGAGCCATGATAGCACCACTGTACTCCAGCTTCACCCTATCTAAAATAAAATTAAATTAAATTAAAAATCCAGATTATATCATGAACACTTACAACGCAACAGTATAAAAGCGAACATCCCAATTCAAAAATGGGCAAAGGATGTAAATAGACATTTCTCCAAAGATACACAAGTGGCTGTCTTGGTCTATTCAGGCTCCTACAACAAAATATCATAGACTGAGCAGTTTCTTAAGAACAAAAATTTGTTTCTCAAGTTCTGGAGGCTGAGAAGTCCCAGATCAAGGACTGGCAGATTTGATGTGTGATGAGGGCTGTCTTCTGGTTCATAGAAGACTAATTGCTAACACAGTGAAACCCCGTCTCTACTAAAAAATACAAAAAAAAAACTAGCCGGGCGTGGTGGTGGGCGCCTGTAGTCCCAGCTGCTCGGGAGGCTGAGGCAGGAGAATGGCGTGAACCCGGGAGGCGGAGCTTGCAGTGAGCTGAGATCCGGCCACTGCACTCCAGACTGGGCGACAGAGCGAGACTCCGTCTCAAAAAAAAAAAAAAAAAAAAATACTAATTGCTACCTAAAGGCCCAACCTCTTAATACTGTCAAATTGGCAGTTAGATTTCAACATAAAAATGTAGGGGGTGGGGGACACAGACAGACATGGCAACGTGAAAAGATGCTCAACATCACTAGTCATTAGGGAAATACAAATCAAAGCCACAATGAGCTGCCATTTTACACTTGCTGGGATAGCTATAATATTAAAAATGGAAAATAGGTGTTGGTGAGGATATGGAGAAATTGGAACCATCATACATTGCTGATAGGAATAAACAAATGGTGCAGCTGCTATGAAGACCAGTTTGGTTGTTCCTGAAAAAGCTAAACACAGAATTATGATATGAGTCAGTGATGCCACTCCTAGTGGGTACACAAAGGGATTGAAAGCAGGAACTCAGATACTTGTATGCCAACATTCATAACTGCATGATTCACAAAAGCCTAAAGGTGGAAACAATCTATGTCTCCATCAAGAGATGAGTGGTAAAACAGGCCGGGCGCGGTGGCTCACGCCTGTAATCTCAGCTCTTTGGGAGGCTGAGGTGAGCGGATCACCTGAGGTCAGGAGCTCAAGACCAGCCTGGCCAACATGACGAAACCCCATCTCTACAAAAAACAAAAACAAAAATTAGCTGGATGTTGTGGCACTCACCTGTAGTCCCAGCTACTCAGGAGGCTGAGGCACAAGAATCACTTAAACCTGGGAGGCCGAGGTTGCAGTGAGCCGAGATTGTGCCACTGCACTCCAGCCTGGGTGACAAGACTCCATCTCCAAAAAAAAAAAAAAAAAAGATGAATAGAAAAACAAAATGTATTATATGCATACAGTGAAAATATCATTCAGCCATAAAAAGGAATGAAATTCTGACACATGCTACAACACGGATGAACTGAATTGCATATTTAAAAATGCTTAATGATAGATTTTATGTTATATACATTTTACCATAATTTTCAAAAATTAATAATATAATAATATGTAATAACTTAATGCAGTATACCAAAAACAATGGAATTGTATGCTTTAAATGAGTGAATTGTACACTATGTATCGTATGTAAAGATTGAATGGAAGACCAGGCTCAGTGGCTTATGCCTGTAATCCCATCACTTTGGGAGGCCAAGGCAGGCAAGACCTCACCTGAGGTCATAAGTTCAAAACCAGCCTGGCCAACATGGTGAAACCCCTAAAAGTGCAAAAATTAGCCGGGCATGGTGGTGTGTGGCTGTAATCTCAGGTACTTGGGAGGCTGAGGCATGAGAATCACTTGAACCAAGGAGGCAGAGGTTGCAGTGAGCCGAGATCGCGCCATTGCACTCCAGCCTAGGCAACAGAGCAAGACCCTGTCTCAAAAACAAACAAACAAACAGAAAAGATTGAATGGAGATTTCTCAAAGAACTAAAAATAGAACTACCATTCTATCCAGCAATCCCACTACTGGGTATGTGCCCAAAACAAAAGAAATTATTATATCAAAAAGATACCTGTACCCATATGTTTATCCCAGCACTGTTCATGATAGCAAAGATATGGAATCAACCTAAGTGTCCATCAACAGATGATTGGATAAAGAAAATGTGGTGTACATACACATTAGGATGCCACTCAGCTGTAAAAAGAATGAAATCATGTATTTTGCAGCCACATGGATGGAACTGGAGGCCATTACATTAAGTGAGACAAGTCAGACACACAAAGACAAATACTGCATGTTCTCACCTGTAAGGGGGAGCTAAATAATGTGTACACACAGACATGAGAGTGAAATGATACACAATGGAGACTTGGATGGGTGGGGGATGGGAAGGGAGTGGAGGGTGAGAAATTACTTACTGGGTACAATGTACATTCTTTGAGTGACAGATACCCTAAGAGCTCCGACTTCACCACTATGCAATCTGTGCATGTAACAAAATTACATCTGTACCCCATACATTTATACAAAAAATTTTTAATAAGTAAAGATTGACCAGAAGAAGATTTCAATGAAGAAGACAGAGAGGGGCTGGCACAAGCAGTAGGAGAAAAACCAGGCGAGTGTGACACCAAGGAACCGAAGGAGGAGAGTTTCAAGGAGGAAATGGTCAGCAGGGTCAAGTGCCATAGATGAGAACAGACAAAGCATTTACTGCATATCACCATTGAGAAATTTACTCAAATAGGCATTCAACGCACTTTTATTGAGCACCACAATGTGTCCAGGGAACTGGGAATACAAGACAAATGAGTCGAGCAACTTACACTTTGGTGACGAAGACAGACAGCAACCTCTGTGGGCAGAGGTGCCCCCGCTCAGTGTCATGCAAGCTGGTTGCACAGGGTGCTGAGGTGGAAGAAGGAGAGGCAGCTATACCAGAGAGGAGAGCTCAAAGAGGGCAACACAGAACAGGTGACACAAACGGAGTTTTGAAACGTGTAGAAGATGAGGAGGACATTGGTGCTAGCAAGAATAGCACATACAAAAGCACGGGGTATAAAATGACTCCTTGAGTTTGAGAAACAGCAGCTAATTCGCTGTGGCTGGAGCCAGGGGCGAGTGTGGGAGAATGAGGAAACAGCATTGCCCAGGGAAGGAAGTGTGATGAATGCAGTATGGGTAAGATCAGCAGGGCCCTGGGCGTGGAGGAGTTTGAGGAAGATGGCGGGACTGTGAGCAGGGAAGCTGGTGAGAAGTTTGTTGCCATAATCCAGAGGAGAAGTAAAGCAGGCGTGAGCTAGAGTGGCAGCAATGGGAACAGAGAGGAAGGAAAGGGCATTGGAGTACGTTCTAGGAAAAAAATGTACTGAGGGCTTATTCAAATATATGGGCTGAAAGGTGGTAGGATTTGGCGTGGGTAAGTGGTACAGTGTGGTGCCTTTCACTAAAATGAGAAATACAGAAGAAATGAGTTTGCAGGAAAGATGATGAATTCATATGCTGAGAGACAAGGGGAGCATCTCCCCAAAAACAACTATCAGCAAGAATCCCAGCCCTGAGCCATGTGTGACTAAGCTAAGTATTTCAGATTGTAAGAGAAAACCAAGTTCCCACCCTCCTGTACTCCCAGCATGCCTCAAATCCCTGTTTGCCATAGTTACTGTCCTCTCTCCCTGCACCTAGGACCTCATCAGGAGTGCCCTATGACCACTTGACTGTGAAAGACAAAATTCAGGTCTGATATACACAGGGTTCTGCCAGCTAGGCTGGGCACTATCTGAAATATGAATGGCTACTTAAGTCTGAAGTAGTGGCATGTGCAATACCACAGCAATGAATGAGGCATTCAATAAGTCCACAGGTCATGGTTTAGGCAGACACATTGCAGGCCTGGAAGGCAAATGAGTATCCAGAATAAGTGTCTATTGCAGTGAGAACAAAGTGCTGCCACTTTCATCATGAAAGTGATCTTTTGTAATCGGTCACCTGCTACCAGGTGACTGGCCGTGTTTCCCATTATCTGAAAGAGGTGGCCTGATAGAATGGCGAGATGGTCTTTATTTTTTTTTATTGTGGTTTAAAAAAAAAAAAAAACCACCTAACATGAAATCTACTCACTTAACAAAACTTTAAGTGTACAGTATTGTTAACTATATGCACACTGTTGTGCAGGGGGATGGCCTTTTGGTGGGCCACTTATGGTACCAGCTTAGTGGCAACCCCTTGTGGAACTGGGGAAATGTCCTCTTGGTTGCATGATATTCTAAATCAGCAACTGTGTGGTTCTTTTTCTCCTATAATTAGAATTCACAGGCTTGAGTCGTTTCGTTGTTACACCTAATGATCCTCTAGGGAACATTTTGCTTCCCATCCATGCAACTTTAGGCTCGGTTAGCCAAGATATGTTAGTTCCCAAGGAAGGACTGCTTCTATCAGGGACACAGCCATGGTTCCGTTAAACTGGCCACTTTGTGTTCCTCATGCCAATGCATCAATAGAAAAAGAAGGGGGTTCTTTACTGGTTAAGATATTGGCCCTGATTATCAAGGGGATTGGGGTTGCAACCACACATTGGAAGTATGAGGGGTATGTCTGGAATGCAGGCACTTCCCTGGAGTGTGTCAGTACCCATGCCCTGGATTAAAATCAACAGAAAACTGCATTCTCAGGACTGCTAATGGCCTGACCTTTCAGCAATCATGGCTTAGGTCATCCACCAGGGAAGGGATCATGTCCAGCCAAATTTGCTAAGTGCAAAGGAACTATGGAATAAATAATGGGAGAATGTAGTTATAAATACCAGCTATGAGCCGGGTGCAGTGGTTTATGCCTATAATCCCAGCACTTTGAGAGGCCAGGACAGGCAGATCACTTGAGCCCAGGAGTTCGAGACCAGTCTGTGCAACATGATGAAATCTCATGTCTACCACAAAAACAAAAAAATACAAAAAATAATGCACACATATCCCAGCTATTCAGGAGGCTGAGGTGAGAGGATGACTTGAGCCCAGGTGGCAGAGGTTGCAGTGAGCCGTGCTTGCACCACTGCACTCCAGCCTGTGCAACAGGGTGAGACCCTGTCTCAATAATAATAACAATAATAATAAATAAATACCAGGTATAACCATGTGACCACTTTCAGAGTAAAATTGTAATAGTTATGAGTATTTCTTTCTTATTTCGATACAAATATATATACATATAAACTATTTTTTCTTTTCCTTTCTTTCATCCCCCTGCATCTAAATGCATCTTTACAGCTCACGGAGACAATGTGACTCTGTTAGAAGACAGATAATCATAGCCCAAAGAGGGATAAAGGGACTTTGGATGCTCTTTTGGAGAAAGAGTTAGTATGGGTTTGGTTATATAATGGACAGTTACATTATGATAGATGAAAGGGCTCTTTATTTAGAAGTAAACCTAAGTATCATTTAAAGATGTGTACAGATTTCATGCTGGTATGAACTCTGGTCATTTGTAGCATGTTAACTTAGCTAAGCTGGAACTGGGTTCTCCATGTTCTACTGCCTTCCTGAGTAGCTCTGGATTAGTCTGGGCCACAAAAGAAACATTATGTGTAAGATTTGGAGGGCAGAAGTGCAGCAGCAATGATTGACTTTTGATACTTGGAAGGTCAGTGCAAAACACAAGATGCTGTTGCAGCTCGGGCACATCATCCCTTGTGTGCTAGTCAGCTTGTTGGCAGCAGGCAGCAGGCAGCTGCAGCTCCACGGCTGCAGCTGACCTCCTGCTTCAACTGCTTTGACGCTGGGCAGATGCATGTTGCATTCCATAATAAAGGGCCCCAGATTCCACTGGCGATCACTCACATCATCAATGTAGGAGATGGGAGGGGTTGAGAGACCGATAGGAGTTTCAGTCCATCCTCGTGGGGTCTGGTGTATCCACGGAGGTTCATGTGTCCTTCGTTTCCCCTCTCACACCTGTCTTCCTTTCCCAACTGCCCAATTGCCTGCCCTATAGCCTTCAGCCAGCAACTGAAGCAACAGCTGCATGGAGACTGGATAATCAGTCCCACAATTGCACAAGGTCAAGCTCCTATAATAAATCTCTTTATGTAAATATATGTGTGTACACGGGTGTCCTTATGTGTGTGTAAATATGTGCATGTGTGTGCATGTCTTTCTGTTTCTCACACTGAACTCTGGCTGACACAGATGGGAAGGGTGAGAATGGATGTCAAGTAACAAAAGGGAAAGATTGTTCCAGTGGTTGGCCTCTCTTTCTTATATCTTTTTCTTATTCTTGCCCTGCTCTGCTCCATATTGTTGGGTCCTAACCCACATGGGCTGAGTTTCCCAGGCTCCTTGTTCAGCTGGCTTCCAGCTTGGTTTATACACCAGGAAACCGTATTGGGAGCTAGGAGGGTAGTGGGGAGAAAAACTCAAGGAGTTTCTCCCTCGCATTCTGTCTTGGACAACATCTCTGGCTCTATCTGCGACTCTTGCCTGTCTCCAGCTCTTCCCAACATACCCACCATGCTTTCACCTGTCAGACAGTGACTTTGGTCCCGGGCTGGTGATGTGGCCTCCTCCTTTGTCTCTCCAACTTAATGGTGGTAGCAGCTTCATGCTGTTGCGTCTTTGGGTTATCTTACCAGCCCTTGTTTGACTTCTCAGTCCATCCGTCGCCTACATAACCAGTTCCCTGCATTACATTCCCACTGTTTGAAACACTTAGAGTAGTTTCTTTTTGCCTGGCTGGACCCAGGCTGACATAGCCCACTTGAAATCTGAGTTCATAAATTTAAAGTGAGACCCATCAAGATGGCATGTGACTTTTCCCAGTGGCATTCAGTTCTTCTTCAGGGGCAGACATGGAGTAGGCAGAGTTGGATGAACTAGGGCTAGAGTTTGGTTAGGAAAATTTGAAGGAATGGGAAAGTTGAAGGTGAAGGATGGCTTTCGGCCAAGTTAGGAGAGAAGTGAGGTTATGAAAGCTGTATGGCAATGTGAATATGAGACCATCAGAGGCTTAAAAATCCATGTGTGGGTGATCATTGTTAGAGCAAGGGTGCTGCAGCTAGTGAGCAGAGAATTATCCATAAGGGTAATCAAGGATTTTAGGATGCTCGAAAACAAAATTTTGGAAGAATGCAACAATTAGTGATGATAAGATATATAGTATGACCATGGGAATGAGTGGCTAGAAGGGTTGGAGGCTAGGCTCAGGGAAATGAGATGAAGAAACTGAAAGGCCAAAGTGTTGAATGGATTATTTATGGAGATATTGAACCAGTACAACCCTAAGATTTCTGAAAGACTTGGGTCTCTCATCTCTCACTTAAACCCTAGAGAATGGGGGCCCAGCTTGTTCTCTTCTCTTCTCTATCTGCTGTTCTTTCTCAACCATTACCCTCTGTACACGGCCATGGCTGTTTCTATATTCCACAAGCTCCTGTGGCACAAAGCTGTTGTATATAATAGACATTTACCAAATGTTTGCAGGTAAAAGAGGAGACCACAGCAGAGCATGAAGCTAGAAATGATTTAAAACTAAACATTACACACGGCCGGGCGCGGTGGCTCAAGCCTGTAATCCCAGCACTTTGGGAGGCCGAGGCGGGTGGATCACGAGGTCAGGAGATCGAGACCATCCTGGCTAACACGGTGAAACCCCGCCTCTACTAAAAAATACAAAAAACTAGCCGGGCGAGGTGGCGGGCGCCTGTAGTCCCAGCTACTCAGGAGGCTGAGGCAGGAGAATGGCGTAAACCTGGGAGGCGGAGCTTGCAGTGAGCTGAGATCCGGCCACTGCACTCCAGCCTGGGCTACAGAGCGAGACTCCGTCTCAAAAAAAAAAACAAAAAAAAATTACACATAATGTCCTGGAGTCCTTGACAGGAATTTCTCAAGGACAATTTTCCCCCTTAAATCTCCACCTCTGCCAGTTTTGTTCAGGTCACCTCCCTCTATTGAGACTCTTTGCTTTTCCTCCTGTCCAGGGCATCTGAAACCACCCTCACAGGGTTAACGAGAATGACAAGCCAGGCTTTAGGCAGAACTGTAGTTAGGCATTGACCAGGGTGCACAGGTGCACTTTGACCCACTTCCCTGCAGCTGCTAACTAACCGGGAGTCACAGAGCAGGCTGACCACCAGCTCTTCTATTGTTCCTATCGATGGAATCTATGACACTTGATGCTTTAACCCAAGAACAGCTTAAGGTGTTTTTCAGAACCTGAATTCCTGCAGAATGACTGCCACCAAAAAACTCACTCAGCACAGGAATGCGATTTCTTCATCTCCCTGTCCCATGACTTCACTTTTCACTTCTGGACCAATCAACAATCCCCACACTTTAGCCCTTCGCCCATACAGAGCCCTTAACAACCTCATCCCCAAACCTCTCGGGGAGGTGGATTTGAGGTTTCCTCTTGTCTCCTAATTTGGCTGCCCTACCATTATTAAACCCTTTCTCTGTTACAACTCCTGCTGTTTTGGTGTATTTGTCTATTACTGCACAATGGGAAATCAAGCCCGGTGTTCCTGTAATATAGATGATCCTCTGGCCCTCTCTTGCAAGCCTATAGGGAAATACTCTTAAATTCATGTACAGTGAATGTACATGCAGCATGCAGTCCTCTTTTCACAATCCCTGCCCCTGTGGGGCCTCGCTTTTATTTCTAAAAGTCTTTTCAAAGTATTTCCCAAAGAAGAGTCATCAGTCTTTATGATGAATTCTTCTCCTTCTCAGAAACGCGTAATTGCAACAATCATAGAATTATTTTGATAAAGCACTTCATAATGTTGCTTTTACCCAGACAAAATGACATCACGTAAGTGACAGTGTCTGAAATCTGAAAGGTACTTTTATAATTCAAGTATAAAAGGAGAGAAATATTATATACAATCCCACAACCTAGTCTAGTTAGAAGATGATCCAAAAACTGAAGATCCATTGGTCTACAAGTCCTCAGACATGCAAACTTGAAGAAACTGGGCTGTGGCTAAATGCAATGCTCAGTTGAACGCACGGTTACATAAATGAATGAAGTGTGCCTAGGGTGTAACACAAAGAGATACTTAAGCAAGCAGGTTTTAGCCATTCCAATGAAAAATGTTTCAGAATCATCGTGGAAGCCAGGCTAGGTTGGAGAATGAATGGGAGGGAGAAAATGGAGCAATCAGCATGGCTTTTGTTTTCCTAGAAGTTGAATGTGAAAAGGAGAAAGACAGCATAGTAACCACTTAGTTTCAGCCATACCACTCCATGGCATGATCCACACTCTCCTCTCAAGTCTGGTTTTTTCACATTCATCCTGTCTCATAGAGAAGACCCTAATAAAGGATCCTTTCCAGCATCCAGCTCTCCATTCCCCAAGTGCATTGGGCCATGTCAGACCATTTCCTGAGTTAAGCTTAGTGTAGCTGGGGAGACAAGTAAAAGGGACAGGCCTGCAAACATGGAAAGAAAGGCAGGGAGGTATGCTTTGGACTAGACCGTATCCTCCCCAAAAACCCTATGTTGAAGCCCTAATCCCCATTGTGACTGTGTTTGGAATTAGGGCCTGTTAGGAAGTGATTTCCTTAAAGAAACTTCAAGGATCACTTGAGATTAAATAAGGCCAGAAGAGGAGGGCCCTCCTCCAATAGGACTGGTGTCCTTATAGGAAGAGGAAGAGACACCAAAAGGAAAGGCTATGTGAGGACACGGCAAGAAGGCAGCCATCACAAGTTAGGAAGAGAGGCCTGCTGGCACCTTGACCCTGGATTTCCAGCCTCCAGAACTGTGAGAAAATAAAATTCTGCTATTTAAGCCACCCAGTCTGTGGTATTTTGTTATGGCAACCTGAGTAGACTAACATAGGATGGTTAAGAAAAACAAACCAACCAACAAACCTACAGTCATCCTTGGTTATATACAGGGTATTGGTTCCAGGACCCCCGCAGATATCAAAATCCGAGCATACACAAGTCCATACTCAAGTCCTGCAGAACCCATGTGAAAAGCCAGTCCTCAGGTTTTGCATCCTGGGAATGCTGAATTATCCATTCACTTTGGTTGAAAAAAAAAATCCAAGTGTAAGTGGACCCTTGAAGTTCAAACCCGTGTTGAACTGTACAGTTCAAGGGTCAACCGTAATAATTAATGAGGGAACTTGCACTTTGTAGCTTTCTTTACAATTTTGGGTAGGTCTGGCTCTAATGGCATAAGTTGAGAGGGAAAGGGAGAAGAGGAGTATGTGACACATGTCAGTCTGTCACAGCACAGGACACTGGCTCCCACCGGCCACACCCTCCCACCCCATCCCTATTCGCTGTCCTTCACTCCCTGGGCTTCTTGACTGGTGGTCAGCCTGAGGCAACTACTCTGCCTCAAACAAGGACAGCTGTTGGAGTCAGGAGCTCTCTGCCTTAACCTTGGGTCACTTCATAGTCCTCTCAAAGGTTGCTTAGTTTTAAAATATCCCTGCTTAGATAGCTAAGTGGTGGGACTTGTGGATTTTTTTTTCCTTCTGATTTATGCTAGGATCAAAAGAAGCTTTAGAGTCTTTCCTGTTGTTATCGACCCAGTGAGATGGGCTCTGCAGCCAGAGGCCTCGCTGTGATCCGCCAAACGCCAGGGATTAGGGAAGATTCCACAAGAGATTTGAACAGCACCCAGCGAGTACACCTTGCGTCCGTCTTTGAAAGTATATTATGGACCCAAAGTGGTGTATCACTCACAAATTCTTCCCCCTCCTTTTCTTTCTAACCTTAGGGGGGCAAGACATTAATTAAACAGTTGAGCAGTTCAAAGGCTTCTTTTCAGCAGCAATGGCTCACGTGGCTGCTTCTCATATGGACAGGTTGATGCTGCCAAGCAGGGGTAAGGGCGGGCAGCACTTACAGGGAGTGCTTGTTTAAACAAGGCCAATTTCCAGCCTACTTTGCAATGCAAATGCTTTCAAGAGCATCCCGATTGCTCCTCAGAATTAGCTGGAATAAAGACACTTAGGAAGGTTGTAGCTTGGTTTGTTTCCAACCTTTTCTTCTTATGGCTAAAACCACTTTCTTCAGATTATTCTTCGGCTTTGATGATTCAGAGTTTATATAAGGAAAATCATTTTATTCTACAAGGTGAACAGTTTAAAATGGGAATAATTTAATGTTGTTTTTGTTTTGTTTTGATTTTTAAAATAGTGTCTTTTAAATGGGCCTTTTAAAACTGTGTGCCCTCAAAATGTTATTTTTGTGAGGCCAATTTCAGGCTTCTTGGGCTCTTGGTCATCTTGAAGCCATCCTGCTTGCAGAAGCCAGTGGGAGGCCAAAGTGGTCTTAGCATTTCTGTGTCTGGCCAGGTGCCTGCCAAGCCCACAGTAAGCCCTCATTAAATAACCCCTTTGGTGAATTATTTATGGTGCAATTGAATTAATTTTTTATCTTTAATTCACACCCTAAGATGTTGGTTTGGCCATTTTGTAAATATTTGTCACAAATGGATGTTTGTCCTGTATTCGTTGGTTAGAAGTTCAACCAAAAAGTGTTACCATGTACTAGACTATGTTCTCTGGTTAATTTATTACTAATTTAATACCCTTACATATTACTAAGATTGTCAACTTTATGATAGTTCTTCCAGCAGTGATTCTCAAACTCCTAAGTGCAGTGAAAGAGGCACAGCTTTTTGTGTCAAGCTTAGTAATATTTTTAGGTGTACTCTTTAAAAAAAAAAAAAAAAGGCAGGCTGGGCGTGGTCCCTCACGCCTGTAATCCCACCAGCTTGGGAGGCCGCGGCGGGCGGATCACGAGGTCAGGAGATCGAGACCATCCTGGCTAACACGGTGAAACCCCATCTCTACTAAAAATACAAAAAAACTAGCCGGGCCTGGTGGCGGGCACCTGTAGTCCCAGCTACTCGGGAGGCTGAGGCAGAATGGCGTGAACCTGGGAGGCGGAGCTTGCAGTGAGCCGAGATAGTGCCACCGCACTCCAGCCTGGGCGACAGAGCGAGACTCCGTCTCAAAAAAAAAAAAAAAAAGCATTCTGGGGCATTTCATTAATTCTTTCACTTGTATATTGACACAAGCATTTTTTAAAACATTTGTGGAAGTTTTTTTATTGAGACAGAATTGTGCATAGTTATGGGGTACATGTCATATTTTGATACATACATACAACGTGTAGTCATTACATCAGGATAACTGGGATATTCATCACCTCAAACACTTAGCATTTCTTTGTATAGAGAACATTCCAAATTCTCTTTTCTCATTATTTTGAAATATACAATAAATTATTGGTAACCATAGTCGCCCTACTTTGCTATCAAATGGTGGAGCTTACTCTTTTTTTTTTTTTTTTTTTTTTGAGACAGAGTCTCGCTCTGTCACCCAGGCTGGAGTGCAGTGGCACGATCTCGGCTCACACTGCAACCTCCACCTCCCAGGTTCCAGCCATTCTCCTGTCTCAGCCTCCAGAGTAGCTGGGATTACAGGTGTGCACCACCACGCGCGGCTAAATTTTTGAATTTTTAGTAGAGACGGGGTTTCACCATGTTGGCCAGGCTGGTCTCGAACTTGTGACCTCAGGTGATCTGCCTGCCTCAGCCTCCCAAAGTGCTGGGATTACAGGCGTGAGCTATGGTGCTCAGCCAACTAGAACTTGTCCTATCTAACCGTATTTTGGGACCTTTGTTTTTAAATAGAGAGAGAGTCTCACTGCGTTGCCCTAACTCCTGAGCTTAAGCACTCCTCCAGCCTCAGCTTCCTAAAGTGATAAGATTACAGGCATGAGCCACTGCGCCTGGCCTAACTGTACCCATTAACCAAGCTACCAAACTCTCTTCATTCCCCTCTTCGTACCCTTCTCAGACTCTAGTCATTATAATTCTTCTCTCTACCTCCTTAAGATCAACTTTTTAAGCTCCCATATGTCAGTAAGAACATGCAATATTTATTTTTCTGTGCCTGGCTTATTTTACTTATAATGTGCTCCAAGCTCATCCATAGTGCTGCAAATGGCAGGATCTCATTCTTTTTATGGCTGAATAATATTCCATTGTGTATCTACATCACGTTTTCTTTATCCATTTATCCACTGATGTACACTTAGGTTGATTTCATATCCTGTCTATTGTGAATAGTGATGCAATAAACGGGAGTGCAGCTATCTCTTCAATATACTGATTTCCTTTCTTTTGGGTGTATACTCAGCAGTGGAATTGCTGGATCATCTGGCAGTTCTATTTTCAGTGTTTTAAAGAATCTCCATACTATTCTCCTTAGTGGTTGTACTAATTCACATTCTCACCAAGAGTGTACAAGGAGGGTTCCCCTTTCTCCACATCCTCACCAGCTCTGTTATATTTTGTCTTTTTGATAACAGCCACTTTAACTGGAGTGAGTAATATCTCATTTTGTTTTTGATTTGCATTTCCTTGAAGATCAGAGATATTGACCATTTTTTCATATACCACACAAGCATTCATTGAGTAGACTCAGGTCTCCCATGAGAAACCCTGAATCTAGGGAAATACATAAGCAAATGATTACAAAATAAAGTGATAATGATGGCCATTTTCATAGCTTTTTTATTTATTAAATATCACCATTTGGTTGACTCAGTAGCATCTCATATACCTGATGGGCTGCAGCAGATATTGGCACTCAGACAAGCCAATCTTAGGCATCAGAGCCCCAAAAGTGGGGGGCATGTGATCCAAAAGATCACTAAGCAAATGCCTGTTTGTCCTTTGGAATACTCAACCCTGATCAGTGCTCAATACTCAGTCACCAACTATGTGGAAGAGGCACAACCATGGCAGACAACGGGTATGGAAAGAGCAGCACTTCTGGCAGGAAGTCTTATATCAAATGAAATGGTGGCCATGCCCCCAACAGCTCTGCAGTTGGAAGAATGAAGCCTTCAAGTAAGACCAAGGTCCTACTCTTTGAGGGCAATTCACCTTGGCCAAATCCCTCAGGAGCAGGGCCATGTGAGGGTTGCAACTGTTCATGCAACACAACAGATTGGACTTAAGCTGGCCAGGGCAGTGATGGGCTTGTTATCTTAACTGTAGTTGCCTGTGTCTCAAGAAAATGTTATCAGCTTTTCAGAAGAAACTTTCAAGAGACTCGAGCAAGTCAAACCCAAGCTGCCCTCCTTGTCTGTATAACCTGCTCTGTTTTCCCATTTGGGAAGTGAAACCAGCAGCAGCTGAGACGGAGAAGGTTCTACACTCACTGGTTTTCTCCACTCCTGCCACTCCTTCCTTTCCCCTCCTCTCTGTCACCCTGAAGAAATCTCCTTCTGGAATAAGGTGTCATTTATCCTCGTCACCTCCAGTATAGTTCTATCAGATGCGGTGAGGTGCTGGATTAAGATTACAAGCAGAGGGAGGATTTTTGCAAAGAGAGAACAACATTCTGTTGACTAAGACAAGGGTCCCCTTGTGCCCCTCACCAAGAGGGCCTTCATGTTTCCTCAGCTTAACTGAACTTTAGGCAGGGTTCTTCCTAACCTCCCTTTTTTCTTAGAGCATTTCTTGTCATTGTACATTTTTTCTCCGCCCCTTTGAGATGTATGTAAATCTTTTCGAAAGCCTCCTGCCAGTTTTACAATCCAGGAATATCTTTCTCAAGGACCTGGGAGCCCTCCCTTTGAAATTTAATCATCAAAGGAGATGGCACCCCTGTCTCCCAGTCTTTGTGGAGGGTTTTCGTGGGAGTCTAATTTCAGCGGGACACTTTCCTCCAAGTCATAAAACCGTCCCCTGTCAAAAGATAGAAGAAGTTTATTAGCAAACACGAACAACCTACGACCTCTCCACAACATCCTCTGGTATGTTGCACTAGCCTTTAAAAGCCTGTAAAAACTTTGCACCCTCTGCATCAGCAGCGTTGAGTTCACACTGAGTTCTAGTCCTTCTCCCCTGTTGCAATAACTTCGGATAAACTTCCTTGCCTGTTTAACTTTTCCAGGCAAGTAATTTTTTTTCTAATACTAATGAGAAAATTTTTGCTTTGATGTCCCCTCCTTACACCTCCAAAATCTGTCTCATTTCATTGTAGCATTGGTCCTCAAACTTCAAAAGGCATGTTTTTTAATAACCTGGAACACTAGTTAAAACACATTTCTGGCCGGGCGCGGTGGCTCAAGCCTGTAATCCCAGCACTTTGGGAGGCCGAGACGGGCGGATCACGAGGTCAGGAGATCGAGACCATCCTGGCTAGCATGGTGAAACCCCGTCTCTACTAAAAATACAAAAAACTAGCCGGGCGAGGTGGCGGGCGCCTGTAGTCCCAGCTACTCGGGAGGCTGAGGCAGGAGAATGGCGTGAACCCGGGAGGCGGAGCTTGCAGTGAGCCGAGATTGCGCCACTGCACTCCAGTCTGGGTGACAGAGCGAGACTCCGCCTCAAAAAAAAAAAAAAAAAAAAAAAAAACACATTTCTGAGGCTGGACACAGTGGCTCACACCTGTAATCCCAGCACTTTGGGAGGACAAGGCAGGCGGATCACTTGAGGTCAGGAGTTTGAAAGCAGTCTGGCCAACATGGTGAGACCCCGTCTCAATTAAAAATACAAAAATTAGCCAGGCATGGTAGCACACACCTGTAATCCCAGC
Source organism: Trachypithecus francoisi (assembly GCF_009764315.1). Taxonomy (NCBI): domain Eukaryota; kingdom Metazoa; phylum Chordata; class Mammalia; order Primates; family Cercopithecidae; genus Trachypithecus; species Trachypithecus francoisi. Next base: position 136,485,687 of record NW_022681454.1, on the reverse strand, counting down.
TACTCAGGAGGCTAAACAGAAGAATCACTTGAATCCAGGAGGCAGAGGTTGCAGTGAGCCAAGATCGCACCACTGCACTCCAGCCTGGGCCACAGAGCAAGACTCCATCTCAAAAAACAAACAAACATGTTTCTGAAGCAGAAGGCCTGGGATGGGGCTTGAGAATGACATTTTCAACAAGTTTCCAGATGAATTGTGGCCGGTCTAGAAACCACACCTTTAGAACAACGTTAACATGTTTTTTGTGCAGACAATCTGAACTCCCTGAATTCCCTTTAGTTCATGGAGACTCTAGTACACCATCCTACAGTGGGGCCATTTCCATCACTGATGAAGAAACTTTCTTTCCCACAATCTTCTTCCTCTCCTTTTCATACTTTTTCCTCTTTTGCTCTCTGGCTATACACCTTCCTTTGCTTTGCTTTCCTCCCCTTCCACCTCTAACTCACAGCAATTCTCTTTCCTCTTCCAACCAGCCTGTTCCAAAAAAAAAAAAAGTCCCCTGTTATTCCTTAGGGTAGCACTTGTTTTTGTTTTTTAACATCCAAATCCTTCTTGGAGCCCCTTTGCACTCTGTCTCTGGGGAAGGCGGACGGGGCTTCCCTCATCCTCCTTGGTTACCTAGCAACTTGTCTTCTTCCTGACAAGTCACCACCCTGCCAGGATGCCAGCTGATGCGCACACAACAAAGGGAAAGTGGGCGGACACCACCACTCCAGTCTGCTCATAGAGGACCCTCTGCTCGTTATCACTCCAATGAGTGGCTTGCTACGGGCAGGTCCCCCAGATGCCTCTCCCCCCGTAAGCTGGCCACACTGCTTCTCCAGGGATCTCAGAGCGATGGCAGCTTGTCAAGTTCATGAGTCGCTGAGTATGTACTGGGAATTTCAGATTTAATCCCTAATTACATCCAGCTCATCACCTTTGTAATAGGAGCCATAATCATCTTTTCATTGTCATCTTTGAGTCACTGGGGCTGTGTGGAAAACTATATCCATATTCATGCATGTGTTTTCTATTTTGCTACTACATCCTCTTCCTTAGACTTCAAAATGAGGGGGGATTTTCTTTTCTCCTACAAAAGCCTTTATGAAAGAAGGTATTTGCTTAACACTTTCAAGCTTCCCCATTGACATCCTTTGTTTTTTCTCTATACATTCATGGATTAATTACTTTGGGCCCAGCCTTGGTAACCAACTTTAATTTGTCACGGAAAATGTAGATGTTTTTAGGTAGGGCTTATATAGTGAAAAAGTATGGACACAAACTCCCTTCCTGGACCAAATGAGGAAGGAAGATTTCTCAATTTCACTTTCTGTAATCCTAAAAGAAACAGTAGAATAGGAAAGGAGGAAAGGAGAGAGAGATAGAAAGAGAGAAAAATTAACTCCAAAGAAAAAGGCATTCATAGCAATAACACTTATAACAGAGAACAATGGAAAACTACCCAGATGCTTGGCCGGGCACAGTGGCTCATGCCTGTAATCCCAGCACTTTGGGAGGCTGAGGTGGGTGGATCACGAGGTCAGGCATTCAAGACCAGCCTGGCCAACGTGGTGAAATCCTGTCTCTACTAAAAATACAAAAATCAGCCAGGCGTGGTGGTGCGCGCCTATAATCCCAGTTACTCAGGAGGCTGAGGCAGGAGAATTGCTTGAACCCAGGAGGCGGAGGTTGCAGTGAGCTGAGATTGCGCCATTGTACTCCAGCCTGGGCAACATAGCAAGACTCTGTCACCCCCCCCACCAAAAAAAGAAAGAAAATTACCCAGATGCCCAATAGGTAAATGGACAATCAGTATAGCAATGCAACAGAAGATAATTAGATCAGTTTTATAAATGACAGCCTATGTAAATGGACCATACAAATAATAGAGATAAGTATTTTAATATATATTTAAATATACACAAGCACACTATATATAAATGTAACTGACATATATTTATAATATAATAATTCAGGGGAAAGGAATCCAAAAGAGATTAAACACACTGGTTAGATTCATGCAAAAATACATTAGACTGTTCAGAAGAATTAAGAACAATATGTGAAAAGATACGAATAGTATAGAACTGTGCTGTCCAATATGGTAGCCACTAGCCACATGTGGTTAACTGAGTACTTGAAATATGGTTAGTCTGAATTGAGATTTAACTGTAAAACTGGATTTCAAAGATGTACTATTAAAATATATATATATATAATATTTCATTATTTATTTTTATCTTGACTACATGTTGAAATGATCTTTTAAATATATTGGATTAAATAAAATATATTACTAGAGTTAATTCCACTTGTTTCTTTCTACTTTTTTTTTTTTTTTTTTGGAGACAGAGTCTTACTCTGTCAGCCAGGCTGGAGTGCAGTGGCCGGATCTCAGCTCACTGCAAGCTCCGCCTCCCGGGTTTACGCCATTCTCCTGCCTCAGCCTCCCGAGTAGCTGGGACTACAGGCGCCCGCCACCTCGCCCGGCTAGTTTTTTTTTGAATTTTTTAGTAGAGACGGGGTTTCACCGTGTTAGCCAGGATGGTCTCGATCTCCTGACCTCGTGATCCGCCCGTCTCGACCTCCCAAAGTGCTGGGATTACAGGCTTGAGCCACCGCGCCCAACCTCTTTCTACTTTTTAATGTGGTTACCAGAAAATTTTAAATTACATATGGTGACTTGCTTTGTGGCTTGCATTGTGTTTCTATTGAACAGTGCTGGTTTAGAGTTTAATGTTTACTAGATCCTTTGTTCTACAAAATTACCACAAAACTTCCTGCTTCGTTTGTATTGATGATGTATATGAGTTGTGGAATGTGGAGGGATTTGGAAGCAATATTTCTGCACAGACCGATTCTAGGGTTGGTTTTTGCATACTATAATAACTGTAGACAAATAATGGAAATTGTGACTTCCCCAGGAAGATGGGGACTGGGGGGGTGAGGTATGGAGGAAGGGAAAGGAGGCTTGGAAAGGAAAGGAAGAAGGCCGTATTCTTGAAAGGTGATAGGATCACTGAAAACAACTAAATGTGTGGCTTGGCAAGAAGAGGAGGTGGCCTCCTTCTAAGATGTCTCTTGTCACTCTGAAGAAGACTTCCTTCCCAAACCAACTCTTTCCCATTGGGCAGTCAGCTTGGTGTCTTGAAGTTGAGGAAGGCCCTGCTATTAATTGTCCTAGGAGAAAGAGCGTATCCACTAAGATGTGAGTCAATGATCTGTCTTGGGGTGGGATTTATTATTTTCATTATTTGTGTGTTTGATTTTGTTGTTAGAGTTCCTTCCTTAGGACTGTTTGTTGCCCACGGCTTTTAACAAGGTGGATGGGGGTGGTAGTGTGCTGAACAAAGCAGTACTGATGCTGACGACAACACCACAGCAAACGGCAAACAGGACGTGCAGAGCAGGAGACAAACTCGTCTTCCCAACCAACCTTTAGCTGAGGACTAGTCAGGGTGTGTGACTATTATGTTCTAGTAGCTAGGAGAGTCCCAGCATGTGCTCTTAGAGGCCGTTTTGGAGAAGATGAAATAGATAAACTAGGCACATTATTCATCTCAGAGACTCTCTGGACCTGAGAGAGAACAGTAACTGTATTCAGGCCTAATTCTACAGGTGGCTGCCTTGGCGGCCACTCTCTTTACCATGGAAAAATGACCCCCACGTGGAAACCTGTTGAACTTGGAAAAACCTCTTTGTTTCCAAACAGAAAAAAAAAGCACAATATAAAATATAATATTTCTTCTTAAGAAAAAAATTGTTATTCAACTACTATGTCCCATTTTCCCAATAAACATTAATTGAACTGCTAGTGGGCGCCATTCATCCATTTAACAAATACTGAGCCCCTAGTATGTAGAATATAGTGTAAATGGGACCCTAGACTCTGAAAGAGCCTGAATTCAAATTTTGACTCTACTATTTCCTATCTGGGTGACCATGGAAAATTACTTAATCTCTCTGAGCCTTTCTTCATCTGTAAAGAGGGGAAATAATTAATACAGCATTGTTCTGAGATTTAAATGAGTTAATACGTAAAACAAATACTTTAAAGTACATAATAGGCCAAGTGTGGTGGCTCACACCTGTAATCCCAGCACTTTGGGAGGCTGAGACGGGCAGATCACTTGAGGTCAGGAGTTTGAGACCAGCCTGGCCAACATGGTGAAACCTCATCTCTACTAAAAATACAAAAATTAGCCAGGTGTGGTGGTGCATGCTTGTAATCCCAGCTGTTTGGGAGGCTGAGGCACAAGAATTGCTTGAACCCAGGAGGCAGAGGTTGCAGTGAGCCAAGATCATGCCCAGCCTGGGCAACAGAGTGAGACTCTGTCTCAAAAACAAAACAAAACATGTTAAATGTTTACAATGTGGAAAATACTGGCACAGAGTAGGTGCCGTAAAAGTATTTGTGGTTATATGCCAGCTAGTGTCTGATAAGGATACAAAGATGAGCACAACACAAACTTTGCCCTCAAGGAGACTCCACCTGGTGGCCTTTCACACACACTACTTCACTGAACCTTCACAGCCAGACTGTGAGTTAACATTGTTAATCTGAGGTTCAGACAGATTTTTTTTTTCTCTTTTTGAGGCAGAGTTTCGCTCTTGTTGCCCAGGATGGAGTGCAATGGCGCGATCTTGGCTCACTGCAACCTCCGCCTCTCTGGTTCAAGCTATTCTCCTGCCTCAACCTCCCAAGTGGCTGGGATTACAGCTGTGTGCCACCACACCCAACTAAATTATTATTATTATCATCACCATTATTATTATTTGTACTTTTAGTAGAGACATGGCTTCACCAGATTGGTCAGGCTGTCAAACTCCTGACCTCAGGTGATCCACCCACCTCGGCCTCCCAAAGTGCTGGGATTACAGGCATGAGCCACCACATCTGGCTGGGTCAGACAGATTAAATTATCTGCCTGAGATCACACAAATAATAAATGGCACGTGTGATTCGGAGCTAGTTTTTCTGACCCTAAGTCCAGGGCTCTTTGTTCAACAGTATGCTGCCTTTTTAGTCTTCTAGAGGCTGAGTCTTAGCTCAGCCTGTGAAGCAGAAGTCTCCAACCCCAAGAGCCTTCATATAGATATTTTCCTTCTGGCAGTATCAGTTAAGGTGTCTAGGGAAGCAAGTGACAGAAAGTCCTGACTTACACAATAAGAAAAATTAATTATCTCACATTTTTACCAAGTCTCAATGTAGGTTGCTGCAAGGTTTGATGCTTTAATGACATCATGAAGGACCCAGATTCATTGCGTCTCTCTGCTCTGCATTCCTCAATGTGTCAGCTTTGTGCCAGAGTCACAAGATGGCTACACTCCTCCAGGAATTATATGCAGATATAACAACATACCCCAAAAGAAGAGACGGCTTCTCCAGAAGCCTCCCAGGGGACCTTCTCTCATGGCTTATTAGATCAGAGCCCCTCCTTAAACCAATCACTGAAAAGGAAAATGGAATTGCCATGAGTGGCTCAGCAAAATCATGATTTACCCCTGAATGGGAATCAGGACATGTGAAGGAGCATAAACACAAGCACAAAATCAGGGCTCCCACCATTGGTTGCAGAGGCAGCCGACAGTGTCTGCTACAAGTTACATCAAGGCTACATCTATCAAGTGGCATTACTTTAACAAATATTAAAAATAGGGTCCTCATCTCAGTTTAGAAGACAAATCCAAAATCAAAGTAGACTGAAGATAAGGTAAACGGTGACGTTTGCCACACTAGTGGTGAGGCTTTCGTAGTTTTGCCCACACCGGTTTTTATTTTTAGTGCTTGGTTGGGGTCACTGAAGCTTCCAAGTTGTCCTAACCAGTTAAAATATTTTAAAACATTATTTGTGGCTGTTTCTCTTTGGGCAGGGCTTTTTGTTAATCACAGAAAACAGGGTAGAAGGTAATAACATATGCAAAGGGTTATGTAGTAATCAAAGGGAAATGTTATCCTTCCTAGGAGACAGGATTTATGGGATTTCTGGATCTTTTTTGTGTCTGATAGTTGAGGTCTTGACAGCCTTTCAATTGAGGAATACGGTCATGTCTGTTAAACTAATTGTAGCTGTTCACTCCACTATATAATTTTACAACATTTCAGCTTCAAATAGAATGGCTTCAATAAACATAAAGCAGACTGACACATCCCAGATTTCTGCAGTTTATTTTACACCAAGAAATTACATTTAGAGATTTCCAGACACATACTATAAATGAAAATTCAACAGGAAGTTTCTTTCATTTCCTCTAGATCTGACCTATATTTCAAAAATATATGAGTGGGCTATAACCAGGAACTTCTTCTCTTGCTCCCATTATTCATGTTTTCTGAAGAGTTTTTTTTCTCATCTGTGACTCTAATGGCCATTAAGGGAATTGCAGACATTGGAAGACTATACACCCCTAAGTGAAATGAGTGAAATGGCAAATGTTATCCAGGAGATGGCCAAATTGTATGGTTCTGGGCTACCTATATCCATAATATTAACTAGAAAAGCTAGACCTCCTTTGTGCTCTTAGCAGGAAGTAGATGACACGCATCCTTTTCCATTTATACAACCTTAGATTTTATTTATTTATTTATTTATTTATTTATTTATTTATTTTTGAGATGCTGTTTCACTCTTGTTGCCCAGGCTGGAATGCAATGGCGCAATCTCGGCTCACTGCAACCTCCGCCTCCTGAGTTCAAGCGATTCTCCTGCTTCAGCCTCCTGAGTAGCTGGGATTACAGGCACCTGCCACCACGCCTGGCTAATTTTTTGTATTTTCAGTAGAGATGGGGTTTCATCATGTTGGCTGGGCTGGTCTCAAACTCCTGACCTCAGGTGATCCACCCACCTCAGCCTCCCAAATTGCTAGGATTATAGACATGAGCCACCGCACCCAGCCAAGCTTAGACGTTTTTAATGTGAGCAGCCGTTTGGTACCTACCTCCCCAGGTCATATACCACCCATCTAAAAGAATAATGTGATGATGAATTAGATCCAGTGTATGTAATTTCTATGGTTTTAATGTATGTGTCTCTTTAAAATTGTTAGAGCTTAAACCTTAAGGCGATAGTGTTAAGGGGTGGAGGCCTTTGGCCGGCGTGATGGCTCATGCCTGTAATCCCAGCACATTGGGAGGCCAAGGCAGGTGGAACATTTGAGGTCAGGAGTTCAAGACCAGCCTGGCCAACATGATGAAACCTCATCACTATTAAAAATGCAAAAATTAGTCAGGCATGGTGGCACATGCTTGTAGTCCCAGCTACTCAGGAGGCTAAGGAAGGAGAATTGCTTCAACCCAGGAGGAAATGTTGTAGTGAACTGAGATCCTGCCACTACACTCCAACCTGAAAAACAGAGTGAGACTCTGTCTCAACAACAACAAAAAAAGAGGTGGGGCCTTTAGCAGGTGATTAAGTCATGAGGGCCTCATCCTCGTTAATGAGATTAGTACCCTGCTAAGAAGGCTTGAGGGAACTAGCTAGGCCTTTTGCCCTTCCACCTTCCACAGTGTGAGGATGCAGCAACAAAGTATAATCTTGGAAGCAGAGAGTAAGCCCTCACCAGACACCAGACCTGCTGGCACCTTGATCTTGGACTTCCCAGGCCCAGACATGTAAGAAATAAATTTCTGTTCTTTATAAGTTATCAAGTTACTAAACATGATCTAGTGTAAAAGAACAGCTAGAAGATGGTTGAGGTTTTTGTTGTTTGTTTTTATTAGAGATGGTGTGTCTCATTATGTTGCCCAGTCTGGAGTATAGGGGTTATTCACAAGATAAGTCATCACAGACTGCAGCCTTAAACTCCTGGGCTCAGTGATCCTTCCACCCCAGCCTTCCAAGTAGCTGGGACTACAGGTGTGCATCACTGCTGGGCTGGAAGATGGCTGCTTTTTAAGGTCTTGGGTATTTCTGCTTAAAAGTCAACCAGTCAGGCTCTATTTCAGATAATGTGTAGAAACTATGGTGTGCACTAAAACTCACACATAGTCTTGGGTTAAATGAGACATTGCATATGAAATCTCTCACAGTGCACATCATCACATAACAACAACAGTAATAACCACCAACACTCATGTACTCCTTACTACGTCCCAGGCACTCTTCTAAGCACTTTAAGTATATTAACTCTTTTTTGATACTCAAAACAACTTTATGAAGTGGGCTCTACCATCTTATAGGTAAGCAAAGAAAGGCTCAAAGTCATATTGTTAAGAAGTGGCGGAGGTTAGATTTGAACCAGTACAGATAGTCACTCAATGCTTCTCTACTAAACTCAATACAATTTGAGCTTCAGAAGGATTTCAATGGCTTACTCATGATCTAGGGATCACACTAATCCTAATTTAATTGATTTAAAGCTTGAATTTCAATCTTTAAAACATTTTTATAGTAAGACATGCATTTTCCTCATAATTCAGTACACAAAATACACAATACAATACTCACCTTCACAATATGCAATGCACAAGTATTTTCTATTCTTTCCTATTCTGTACCTTTTTTTTCAACCTTTTCACAAATAATTAAATTAATTTCTGCAATTTGAAAATCCCTAATAAAAGATTTTTTTCTCAGCCCAAATGGATATATGGGTCAAACATTGATTGACATGATGTGCAGAAAGAAAAAAAAAAATCTTCATAAGAATTATCACTATTGCCTGATTTCTACCTCCTAAGATAGGCATTAGCATACTAGCAAAATAGTGAATTCATGTCACTCTCTGCAAGCACAAATGCCTCTTTCACAATTGTCATAGTCAAAAAACAATTAGTATACATACAGCACCAAAGTTAAATGTTCTGTCCTTGCAGCAAGATCTCACATTACTGGCCTCTATTCAAATGCCACTCAATGTATCTAACTTAAGGTAGCTAAATAAAAGAAATTCATTTATTTTTATTTTTATTTTTTTGAGACGGAGTCTCGCTCCGTCGCCAGTCTGGAGTGTAGTAGTGTGATCTTGGCTCACTGCAACCTCTTCCTCCCAGGTTCAAGCGATTCGCCTGCCTCAGACTCCTGAGTATCTGGGACTACAGTCCCACGCCATCACACCTGGCTAATTTTTTTTTTTTTTTTGTATTTTAGTAGAGATAGGGTTTCACCATTTTGGCCAGGATGGTCGTGATCCCCTGACCTCGTGATCCTCCTGCCTCAGCCTCCCAAAGTGCTGGGATTACAGGTGTGAGCCAGCACGCCCGGCCGCTTCCTTTTCTTTCTTCTTTCTTCTTTTATTTTTGGCTTTTAAAATTTATTTTCTTCTTTTTTCCCTTTTTTTTTTTCTATTTTCCTTTCTTCTTTCCTTTTTTTTTTCACTGCAACCATAACAGATAAATTTTCTTTCTTTTTTTTCACCCTTGAATTCAACAAATAAGTATTGAGCATCACCAAGACAGGCACATTCTCTGCCCACATGGTGCTTACAATTCCAATGAAAGAATAAAACAAAGTAGGTAGTTAGCTCAGATATTTATGTATTTTGTTTTTGTTTTTGTTTTGAGACACAGTCTCACTCTGTCACCTAGGCTGGAGTGCAGTGGTGCAATCTTGGCTCCTTGCAATCTCTGCCTCCCAGGTTCAAGCGATTCTCCTGCCTCAGCCTCCTGGGTAGCTGGGATTACAGGCGTGCACTGCCACACCTGGCTAATTTTTGTATTTTTAGCAGATATGGGGGTTTCACCATGTTGGCCAGGCTGGTCTCGAACTCCTGACCTCAAGTGATCCGCCCGCCTTGGCCTCCTAAAGTGCTGGGATTACAGGCATGAGCCACCGCACCCAGCCTTTATTTTATTTTGTTTTTTAGATATTTAGATGTAGATGCCAGTTTAATTCCCTCTTTGTTATAATAATTGACATATCAAAATATCTCGAGGTCAGGCATGGTGGCTCACGCCTGTAGTCCCAGCATGCTGGGGGGCCGAAGTGGGCAGATCACTTGAGGTTAGGAGTTCGAGACCAGCCTGGCCAACATGGTGAAACTCCATCTCTACTAAAAATGCAAAAATCAGTCAGGCGTGGTGGCAGCAACCTGTAATCCCAGCTACTCGGGAGGCTGAAGCAGGAGAATCACTTGAACCCAGGAGGTGGAGGTTGCAGTGAGCTGAAATGGTACCACCACACTCCAGCCTGGGTGACAGAGTGAGACTCCATCTAAAGAAAAAAATATATATATATATACATGAAGCAGTTCAATACATATTTTATATCAAGACACCAGGCACCTAAAGTTAAAACAAATACAAAACCCAGTATTTCTCATGTATTATTATGCTTTTTCACTGGAAGAGTTTTGCACAATAATCACAACCAGAGAAGAATACATGTTTGACTTTAAAGTAACTTCTCTTCTAGTTCCCTAGGTCAGTTACCCTATGATTGTTTGTCTTTTTTTTTTTTCTTTTTTGGTAGAGACGGGGGTCTCATTATGTTGCCCAGGCTGGTCTTGAACTCCTGACCTCAAGTGCTCCTCCACCTCAGCCTCCCAAAGCACTGGGATTACAAGTGTAAGCCACCAAGTTCAGCCCTGATTGTTTATCTTGTACTTGAGTTTTATAGATATCCTTTGGATTGAGTCCACATATATACATAAATCAGGCATACTGGAGGCAGTGCGGAGGGACATCTCTGTTTTCACCTAATGTCCAAATAATTGAGACCAAGCTGTATATTATTGGTTACAGTTTTCAGTAACTTGATAATTTAAGTTTGGGTCCTCTGCTTAATAAAAATTCCAAGGAGCCTACAGATGGTACTGTAAGTACAACATCACCCTATAAATAGTAGGTAGCAGATATTATACTGGTATAAATTTCACTGAGAAATTTTTACAACCATAGAAAAAGAGGAATTGGATACGAGTCCAAAAAACTCCCTCTCTTCCTTCAATTGTTGTCCAAATGCCAGGCTCTCAATGAAGCCTGTCTACGTAGACCCACTCCCAATTCCCGTTCCCCTGCTCTCTTCCTTTTTTTTCCCATTGTACTTCACACCTTCTAACATACTTTATGATTAACTTAAAATGTTTATATGTTATTATGTTTCCTATGTTAGTATGATTAATGTGTTGATTGTTGATTGTTGATTGTCTTGGCCCCCCACTTCATCCCCACTGGAAAGTAAATCTCCAATAGAACAGGAGGTTTATCTGTTTTGCTTATTGATGTATACCAAGCCCAATAAATGAACACGCTTACTGATTGATTGATTGATTGATTGACTGATTGATTGATTGAATAAATAAAAGAAGACTTCATCTATTGACTATCTAGTATAATCCACAGTGCAAAGTAAGGGCTTTGGAATCAAACTGCCTGTGTTCAACTCCCAGCAATTCTATTTATTATAATGCCCCAATGCCCCAGTTTCCTTAACAATAAAATAAGCACAATAATGATACGTAGCTCTCAAAGATGTTGTAAGAGTTAATTAGAATAATTTTCCTGATGCAGCACATACTAAACTCTCAACAAATGTTAGCTGTAATTAAATGTGTGCCTGGTATCTTCACACACCTTATTTAATGCAGGATCCCAACACTGTGCTAGTGGAGTGCTCCGAAGAATTTCATAAGGACTCTTGGCTGATCTGAATAGAACCCCCAATTTGGGGATCCTTGGTAAAACCAGAATAATTAAAGAATGATCTTAGAATCACACGGAATTTTATGAGAAAGTAGGAGGTACTGACTTTTCTTTCCTCCAAATAGCAAAGAATGAATTCACCAATCATTTCTTCTACATACTAACTTCCCCAAACAGGGGCTCCAAAGTGAAATTCCTGTAGAGATCAGCAAGAATAAGGCTGTGAATACAAGGATAGGTTCTCTTACAGTAAAACTATGTTGGTCAAGAGCACATTCCAGAAATATTGTCCTTTCAACTCTAGACAATTGATGAGAAAATCACATGTAACCAACCATTTTCCATTGACAATGGGCCAATACTAAGAGAACTAAATGCTAATACTGTCCCAACTATGAACACGCTCAGTGTAGGGGCTGAGTGAAATGGAAAAACTGTAATCATTTGCCACCTTTTTTTTTTTCTTTTTTTTTTGAGATGGGAGTCTCACTCTGTCGCCCAAGCCAGAGTACAGTGATGGGATCTTGACTCACTGACTGCAGCCTCCACCTCCTGGGCTCAAGTCACCCTCCACTTCAGTCTCCCAAGTAGCTGGGACTACAGGCACATGCCACCACACCTGGCTAATTTTTAAAATCTTTTTGGAGAGACAAAGTCTCTCTATGTTGTCCAGGCTGATCTCAAACTCCTGGCCTCAAGTGATCCTCCCAACTTGGCCTCCCAAAGTGCTGGGATTATAGGCAGGAGCCACCACACCCAGCCTATTTGCCAACTTTTTATGACAGGTGGGGATACTCACCACCATACTAATGAGGAAGACACTTTGCCAACATTTTAAAGTGTCAGAAATAAGACTTTGTATTTTGTTTTCTGTTGCCTATATTTAAAATAGCACATTAAACAGCCAAACTTAGGGTTTCTAGATAAATAGCCTGCTCCAATATTTTAAATTTGTGTATAAAACATGAATACGAGTCATGATTCCGATGTTTCACTCCAGTCCCTATATCTCCTTACCAAGAGTTGGCACTCTAAGCACGTGGAGAGGCAGGCCACCTGTGTTCCCCTGGGAATGTGGATTACTGTGGCTTCATCAGAGCTCACTGGAGGAGAAAGGGTAGACACACTTTGACCAAGAATATCTTGTGTTTATTTCTTTTTTCATTTTCTTTTTTTCCCCCACTCAATTCCCTCTTCAGAGAAGACCAGGAATTTCATTTCTAGAATTTACTCTGGACATGTAATCTAAGATAGGTCCAATGAATTGCCCACAAGAATATTTACTAGAACATTATGTATTTTAACTTAAAAAATGGAGACAGCTGGGTGCAGTGGCTCACATCTGTAATCCCAGCACCTTGGGAGGCCAAGGTGGGCAGATCACTTGAGTCCGGGAGTTTGAAACCAGCCTAGGCAACATGGCAAAACCCTATCTCTACAAAAAATAAAAAATTAGCTGGACCCAGTGGTGCCCACCTGTAGTCCCAGCTACTCAGGAGGCTGAGGCAGGAGGATCATTTGAACCTGGGAGGTCAAAGCTGCAATAAGCCGAGATCATGACACTGCACTCCAGCATGGGCCACGGAGTGAGACCCTGTCTGGAAAAAAAAAAAAAAAAAAAAAGAGACAAACTGATGTTGCAAAATTGGAGATTACATAGATCAGGAGTCAGAAAACTACAGCCCTTGGATCAAATCCAGCCTGCCTACTGGTTTTGTAAATAAACTTCTATTGGAACACAGGCACGTCCATTCACTTATGTATTGCCTATAGCTTCTTTTGGTACAATAGCTGAATTAAGTAGTTGTAATAGAAATCACATCTATTTGTTTCCTATTGCTGCCATAACAAATTACAACAAATTTAGTGGCTCAAATAATACAAATTTATTCTCCTAAAGTTCTGGCGGTCAGATATCCAAAAATCAAGGTGTTGACAGGGCTGCATCCCTCCTGGAGGTTCTAGGGGAAAATCCATTTTGTCTTATCTATTATAGCATCTAGAAATCACCTGCATTCCTTGACTCTGGGCCCCATCCTCTATCTTCAAAGGAAGTAGCACAGAATCTTACAATTTGTCTCTTTAATCCCTCTGTGTCCCTCTTTTAAGGACCCTTGCAATTACACTGTGCCCACCCCAATAATCCAGGATAAACTCTCATCTCAAGATCCCTAATTTACTCACACCTACAAATTCTCTTTTGCCATATAAAGTAATACATTCTCAGGTTCCAGTGATTAGAATGGGAACATTTTTTGGAGGGCCCATTTTTCAACCTGCCATACCATGTAACCCACAAAGCCGAAAACATTTACTATATCTGGCTCCTTACAAAAATGTTTGCTGACCCCTACCTTAGACCTTGGGGCTGAGGCATCAGAGCAGCAACACATGGCCTGTAGAAAGAACGGCTCTGCCATGTAAACCCAGGAGAGCTCCCCTCTAAGCCAGTCCTCATTGGAAACACTTACCTGTAATTAACTATGAAAAACCTCAAAAACATATGTAGCATTAGAAGAAAATCTAAATTTTTAAAACGTAATCAGGATCTTTTCTTGGTTAAACGGTGCCCTTTTTCTTGACTTAGACATCTATTTTTTTTTCTTCTCAATAATATTGGCAGACATAGCTAGTAGCTTAATCAGTATCCATTTTCCCCTTCTTTCTTATCAATGCAACCTCAATTTTTAACCAGGTAGCAATATGCCCAGTTAATATTCATCTCTCCAGCCTTGCTTACAACTAGAGATGGCTCTGTGACTCACTTGATCTATGAGTTAAAAGCAGAAATCTGCTGAATGGAGCCTCTGGGAATACTATTGTTTTTATAGCTTAAAAAGAAATAGTGCTGACTCACTCAGTTAATCCCCGCTACCCTGTCCTGCTGCCTGCACTACTCCCTTCTTACCACTTCTATTCAAAGTTGTATGTAGGTTCCAGCCAGGGGAGTTCAGCCAGAAAAATGAAAAAAAAAAAAAAAAAAAAGAGCGACATTCAGTTAGAAAGGAAGAAATAGTTGGCCAGGTGCAGTGGTTCATGCCTGTAATCCCAGCCCTTTGGGAGGCCAAGGTGGGCAGATCACCTGAGGTCAGGAGTTCAAGACCAGCCTGGCCAACATGGTGAAACCCAGTCTCTACTAAAAATACAAAATCTAGCTGGGTGTGGTGGCCCACGCCAGTAATCCCAGCTACTTGGGAGGCTGAGGCAGGAGAATCACTTGAACCCAGGAGGTGGAGGCTGCAGTGAGCTGAGATAGCATGACTGCACTCCAACCTGGGTGACAAGAGCAAAACTCTGTCTCAAAAAAAAAAAAAACCAAAAGACAAAAAAGGAAAGGAAGAAATAGTTATCTCTATTTGCAGATGACATATTCTTGTCTACAGAAAATCCTAAATAATCTGCAAAAAAATTGATTACAGTTAATAAATGAATTTGGCAAGGTTGTAGGATATAATATGAATATATAAAAATCAATTATATTTCTATACACTAACAATAAATAACTCCCAAATGAAAACAAATCCATTAACAATAGCATCAAAAAGAATGCTTCTACTTTACTTGTTTCCAAAATTATCACCACTCCCTTTACTCTCTCTCTCTCTCTGCCTATCCCAACCCCTACCCCATAGCCTCCCAGTCCTCTACCTTCCCTGCTTTACACACACACACTGAATTTTTATCACAGCAGCAAATAGTTTATTGAAAGCCTGGATATGGATTTGGACTGATCTAACTTTGAATCCAAGTTTCACTTTTTGTTTGCTTGTGTCCATGAGGCATGTAACTAAGCTCTCTAAGCTGTTTCCTTGTCCATAGAAAGGGGACAATAAAAATACCTACCTCATGGGGGTTTTGTGATGTTTAAACTGATGTATGTAAGATGTTTAGCCCAGAACCTGGCACACTGTGTGTTCTCACCTAATGGTGTATAGTAGCTGTGACTACCGCAACCTGCTAACCACCAGAGATGTTTGTAAAAACAAAACAAAACAAAACAAAAAACTTAGCCTGGACTGGTTTCATTCTGCTGAAGATAAGAGAAGAAGAGACCCTGGCTTACCCATGGGATGGCAAGAATTATATATGTAAATAATAATAAGAATAATTAATAATAATTCCTTGTTCCAGTAGAAATTTTCCTAGACATAATACACCAGTGTTAAAGTACTGACCTGTCTTTAGATGGTCTTAGTAAATACATGGTTCTATCAAATCTGTAGTTTCTTTTTTTGTTTTTAGACAGAGTCCTGCTCTTGTTGCCCAGGCTGGAGTGCAGTGGCGTGATCTCGGCTCACTGCAATCTCTGGCTCCCAGATTCAAACGATTCTCCTGTCTCAGCCTCCCAAGTAGCTGGGATTACAGGCACATGCCGCCACGCCCAGCTAATTTTTGTATTTTTAGTAGAGATGGGGTTTCACCATGTTGGCCAGGATGGCCTCAATCTCCCGACCTGGTGATCCACCTGCCTTCGCCTCCCAAAGTGCTGGGATTACAGGCGTCAGCCACCATGCCTGGCCCAAATTTGTTGTTTCTTAATAAGGGGATTTTTTGGCTTATGTATAACATTATTAAGGGGTAGAGCAATAGATACTCTGTGAAAGAGATAATAGGAGCAGGATATGGCTTGGAAGAAAGAAGGCAGGATATGTGAAATTAATAATGGTCTTCAATAAGGATATTACAACCTATTATGAAGAGTACAGTGGCCGGTTCTGTTCCATTTCCACTAAAACAGAGATGAAGTATGAGGCTTAACTGTGGCATTTAAAGTAGAGATTTAGTCAAGTCTGGATTGTATACGCTTAGAAAAGGGAGTCAAGGAACGGATAATGAGGACCATTTTTTAATGTGAAACTGTGTTTGGCCTTAAAGTGAAGTCACTGACATTTATTCAGGGAATGTCTTTATGAAAACAACCATATTGATTGTCTTGAAGATTTTTTTTCCTGTTGCAGTTGCATTCATTTATTGCAAAATTGATTAGATCACTCAGTAGATCATTCTTGGTAATTTTTCATGCCAAGGCATCTGGTTAATTAGGTTTTATCACGATTAAAAAAAAAAAGAAGAAGAAGGAGAAAGAAAGAAAGAAAGAAATAGCCCATTCTTAGATTGGTTTGCAGACCACAGTCAGCCAAGGGGGCACATTCCTGTACTCACCCCAGCCTCCTGGGACCAGGACTTCTCCACTCGCCTAGAAACCGCTCCATCCAGGCTCCTGCCTTTCAGTGAAGATTTGGGCTCTGGCTTTGAACTCTCTCCTCCTCAAGTACCATCAGCATCTTAGCTGACCTGAAGCCTCCCTCAAGGACCCACCACACCTGAGTTCCTCACTTCTTTGCCTTTCTTCTCCCCTTCAGCCACCAATGAGTTAAAAGCACAAATCTGCTGAATGGAGCCTCTGGGAATACTATTATTTTTATAGCTTAAAAAGAAATAGTGCTGACTCGCTCAGTTAATCCCTGCTGCCCTTCACCACATCACACTACCCTGTCCTGCTGCCTGCACTCCCTGCTTCTTGCCACTTCTATTCAATGTGGTACTGTAGGTTCCAGCCAGGGGAGTTCAGCAAGAAAAATGAAAAAAAAAAAAAAAAAAAAGGGCATCCAATGGACACACCTTGACCTTGTCATCGCAGATCTGCTCCTCCTCTGAAATCAGAAAACTGGAACTTCTTACCCTTTCAACCAGGCGACTCAGTTACTTCCCAGACACCATCTCCTTGACCCCTGCTTGTTTCTTGAGTCAACTCTCCTGATCTGCTTCAAATCTCCACCCTTCAATTCTGCCACCCCCACCTCACCCTCTCAGCAGATCACCCCACCCCATCAAAAGAAAACAAATGCTCCCAGAAGAGAAGACGTGGAACATGTGCCATCACATTCTCTACACTGCTTTCGCCTTCTCCCTTCTCTTCCACTAGGATTGAGAAGGGCGCTCATCCATCCTGGCTCCTGGACGCTGGACTGCTTCTCAACTCCCCGCTCAGGCAGAGACTAGCTCCTCGTGGTATCTTTAGTCTCTACCTTTCTCTACAGAAAGGCAGGAACCAGGGAGCATTTAAACACATTCATTTTTTCCCAATCTTAAAAGTAAAATCAAAGCCCCTTGTCAAACCCCCCTCCAGATCCTAAACTGTCTTTTTCCTCTCCATGGAGAGGCGTCTCTTCTCTCCCTCCGCAGTCCTCCCAAGTCCCACAGCAGCTGGGTCTTCATCTCTCCACTGCCCGCAGAGCCACCTGCTGACCCAGATAAAGCTCAGTGCAGTGGACACTCTTGAATTTGTATCTGTTTTACCTCCAGGCAACATCTGTTGCTACAGACTACTCCCAGCTCTCTTCCTTTCTGTAATCCAAGTGCTCTCTAGGTCTCATATTTAGTCTCCCTCATAGACGTCTCCACCCTTGAATAATGTGTTTTGTGTCTTTTGTTAGGGCTGTGTCCTGCATTCTTTTCTCTTCTCACTCTTCCGGCTCTCACCGGCTGCACTTGTTTCCTCTCGAGGCTTCATTTACAACCTGATGTGTGACAACCTTCAGTCCTTTTTCCCTAGGGTAGACTTTTCTCCAGAGCTCCATGTAGCTAACTAACCACTGGACACCTCTTCCTGGAGCCAGCTCCTTCAAACCACTCAACTCATCCTGTCCCCAACAAAATCATCCTTAGCCCTTCCTTTCTCCCAACTCACCCTGCAGGTTCCCTTGCTCCTAGTAATAATGCCACTGTTTACCTTGTTGCTCAAGTCAGGAGTTCCTCTTAAAGCCTCCCTCTCTTGACTCCTCAGATCCAATCAATCATCAAGTCTTCAGTTCTCTGCTCTAGATATCTAGCTAGCTATTTCTAATCCCTACCAGCCCTTGCTTAAGTATAGCAAAACCCTCCTGGTCTCCCTGGTTCCTGCCTGGCTCTTGCACACAGCTTTGAATCTATAAAATATTAACCCATTTGTGTCCTGCATTCCCTCGCCTTCATCTGAAACCCTCTCAGACTTCTTGTGGCCCTTAAGGGAAAATGCAGCCTTCCATAAAGGGCTCAGAAGACTCCCAGGGCTCTACACAATCTGGCCCCTCTTACCCAAGCACCGGCCTCACTCCCCTGCACTCTCTGCTGCACTCCACACCTCACTCCGGGGCTTTGTTGTGCTCCCCGCTCTCTCTGGACAGTCCTCCAGTACTCCTCTCCTTCTCCCAACTAGGCTAACCCTTACTCAGGCTTCAAGTCTCAGCTTCAATGTCACTTCCACATGAAGCCTTCCGCAGTGAGTGGAATGATGCCCTCTTACTCCTCCCCTCCACAAAAGCTATTCCATATCCAGACCGGGTGCGGTGGCTCACACCTGTAATCCTAGCAGTTTGGGAGGCCGAGGCAGGTGGATCACTTGATGTCAAGAGTTTGAGATCAGCCTGGCCAACATGGTAAAACCCTGTCTCTACTAAAATACAAAAATTAGCCAGGCATGGTGGTGGGCTCCTGTAGTCCCAGCTACTCGGGATGATGACACAGGAGAATTGTTTGAACCTGCAAGGCGGAGGTTGCAGTGAGCTGAGATCGAGCCACTGCACTCCAACCTAGGTGACAGAGCAAGACTCTATCAAAAAAAAAAAAAAAAAAAAAAAAGCAATTCCACATCCTAATCCCTGGAACCTGTGACTATCATCTGATATGGTAAAAGACATGATTAAACTGAAGATTTTGAGAGGAAAAACTTTTCCTGGAGTGTCTGGGTGGGCCCTGTCTCAGTCTGCTTGAGCTGCTGTTCAAAATACCACAGATAGTGTGGCTTAAACAACGGAAATATTTTTCCTCTTTTTTTTCTGGAGTCTGGAGGTTCAACATCAGGGAGTTGCCGGGATTGGTTTCAGGCGAGGCCCTGCTTCCTGGCTTGTGTTTTCTCTGTGTCCTCACATGGTCTTTCCTCAGTGCTTGTGCAGGGGAAGAAGGAGGTCTCTGGTGTCTTCCTCTAAGGGCACCAGTTCTATTGGATTAAGGCCCTGCCCTTTTGACCACATTTACCTCCTTGAAGGCCCTGTCTCCAACTAAGTCACACTGGGGGTTAGGGCTTCAACATGTGGATTTGAGGGGGGCATGATTCAGTCCACAACAAGTCCTAGATACAATCCCATGTATCCTTATCATGTAGACACACGGAGGAGAAGACACACAGAGAAAAGGAGGCAGGGATGTGACCAGAGAGGCAGAGATGGGCATGATGTAGTCGCAAGGTGAGAATGCTTGGAGCTGCCCAGTAAGGGAGAAGGAAGGAACCGATCCTCTCCTAGGGCCTTCTGGGGGACAGCAACACCTTACTTCAGACTTCTGGACTCCAGAACTGTGAGAGAGTAACTTTTTGTTGTTTTTAGTCCTCCAGTTTGTGATAATTTGTTACAGAAGCCACAGGAAGCCAACATACTTCCATGACCTCATGGATAAGATCAGGTCCCCTGCTAGCTGTTCCCAGGGTCCCAGTACTGTTCTTTCTATAATCCCCATCACACTCGATGTTTCAAGTCAATCTCGACCTGTAGACTTTAAAGTCATGAGGACAGGGACTTTGCCTTTCTTGCATACCACTGCTTCCCCAGGGCTTGGTACATAGTAGGTGCTCAATAAATACATGTGCGATGGATGAATTCATGAGCTGATATTGAGAAACTCTTGGCTGGGAGAGTAAATAACTGACTAGCCTGTGAAAACAAGCTAGGAAAGTTCTTTCCTGCAGGAGACATTCTCAGTCCTTTGAAATAATTAGGTGAGGTCTTGTCTGCAGACCACAGGAAGGACCTTTCAGGGAGTTTTCTAGTCCCTGATACTGTGACCCTGTGGTTTCCAGTTTTCCTAGGAACTTGAGCTTTGGTGCCCTCTGGTGACAGGAATTACTTGTCTCTTGGTCTCCTGTTCTACATCTGTCAAGATTGACACAAATCTAGCTACCTGTTGCTGTATAGAATTTTCTCATTGTGGAGAAATTGAATTTTGTCTGTACAGTAACAAGAAATCTGCTAGAACTGTGTGATTAACCAGTCTGTAAAAGTTTCATAAAGCACATAACCTCCAAAGACCTTACAGATGCCCATTCCAGTGCTTCCTTTTGAATATGAAGATTTTCTGGTGAAATACAATGTTTCAGGTTACATTTATTACCACACTTTTCTCCTCAAATAGCTATGTTTTTAATGTCAAATTTAATTATCATTTGGAAAACCAACATTGTAGTTAAGTAGCTGCTTATAATCACTGGAGGCTTACAGTGCTTTCCAATGCCTTTAAACCTTCATTGTGATTGAAAAGCAAGTTGTTAGAAGATTGTGTGTGTGCTGTTTGTAAATGAGAAGTTATGGGTCTGGCTGCCTGTCCATAAACAGACTTGCTTTATCTCCTGAGCTTGTGCAAATGCTGACAGCTCCACAGTCTTCTGATTTTAATTCTGTGAGTTGCGATCCAGACTGTTCCACATGGCAACTGCACGCACAAGTGTGCTCGGCTTCACACCAAAGACGTGTTTCTCAATGTGTCATTTCAAGACGATTTGAGAGGAGGGAGTAAACACAATTTTCTTTCCTCGCAGATGACATAATCCTCTTAGCAATAATTTATCATAATTTCTAATTGAGCTTCAAAGGGACAAATGGGTTTGTAAATATTTCAGTTTGAGGATTTTCTGACCCCAACCACTTAGTCAAATAAATAAGCTGCTCTTTCCAGGAATTCAACACTGGTTTCCTTACTAAACTGAAGAATCCTTTATATAATGTAAACAACCACCTTCTCACTTTGTATATTCCAAGTTTCGCTTTCCTATTTGTACATCTCTACCTACCCACAAGACACTGATGTCCCCAGTCTGCTTCTTACAAAGAGGCAGGGTTATGCAGGCCTCACGATGCAACTGCTTCTGGAAAATGCAACTGCATGCATGGTGAGTCTTCAGCTGGTGAGATATTACAGGTTTCTTTTAAAATTTTTTCTAGAGAGAAATGGGTTAAGGAAATAAAGATATTGGAATGGGGCGGGAACGTGAGGTGATTATTTTAAAGACTTGGGAGGGAATACAGTATAATAGTTGAGTATAGCTTCTAGAGTTAGACTGCCTGGGTTTGAAAGCAAACATAGATATTTACTAGTTCTGTGACCTCAGGAATGTCACTTAAGCCCTTGCACCTCATATTCCTCAATTGTAAAATGGTGGTAAAGACAGTAGCTCTCTTTTAAAATTGTTGTGAGAATTTAGTGACTCAGTGTTGCAAAGACCTTCGAATAGTGTCTGGCACATAGAAATATAGATATACTACATATAAAATTATATATACATATAAAATAAATATATAAACATATACACACATAATATATATAAAATACATAATATAATTTACAAATATATACATATAATTATATGTACATGTTTATTTTAGATATTTATTATATGTATATATTTATAAACATATATGCATTTATATATAGTTATTATACATGTATGTTTGTAAATATATGTATTAATATATACTTAAAATGTATATATTTACATTATAAATTTATACATCTATAAATTATATACAATATATCACATTTTAATATATAATTTTATATGTGTATGTAAATTGTATGTAAATATGTATATGGGCTGGTGTGGTGGCTCACGCCTATAATCATAGCACTTTGAGAGGCTGAGGCGGGTGGATCATCTGAGGTCAGGAGTTCCAGACCAGCCTGGCCAATATGGTGAAACCCATCTCTACTAAAAATACAAAAAAATTAGCCAGGCATGGTGTCGCATGCCTGTAATCCCAGTTACACAGAAGGCTGAGGCACAAGAATCGCTTGAACCCAGGAGGCAGAGGTTACAGTGAGCTGAGATCACGCCATTGCACTCCAGCCTGGGCAACAGAGCTAGACTCTGTCTCCAAAAAAAAAGTTAGGATGGTAAATTTAATGTTACGTATATTTTTCCACAATTGTTAATTAATTTTTTAAAGTGCAGCTTTTAATGGCACACATATCTCTCTCTCTTCTTTGTCTCCAGAAGATGAGAGGGAGCATGAGACAGCAGACAGGATGCGTCATCTTATTGCATTTGTTTCTGTAGACCATACATTGAGGCTATCTGACCTTCAATTATTCATTAAACTAATATTTACTGACTTGAGTACTTACTATGTACCACGCATTGTTCTAGAGGCTGGAGTTACAGCAGTGAAGAGAAAAAGATCTCCCCAGTTCCCTAGCTGCAGGGATCTTACGTTCTAGCAGGTGGAAAAAAACAATAAATAAATAAGCAAGTAAGATATATGATTTTTTTTTTTTTTTTTTTTTTGAGACGGAGTCTCGCTGTGTCGCCCAGGCTGGAGTGCAGTGGCGCGATCTCGGCTCACTGCAAGCTCCGCCTCCCGGGTTCCCGCCATTCTCCCGCCTCAGCCTCCGAGTAGCTGGGACTACAGGCGCCCGCCACTGCGCCCGGCTAGTTTTTTGTATTTTTTTTAGTAGAGACGGGGTTTCACCGTGTTAGCCAGGAGGGTCTCGATCTCCTGACCTCGTGATCCGCCCGCCTCGGCCTCCCAAAGTGCTGGGATTACAGGCTTGAGCCACCGCGCCCGGCCGATATATGATATTTATGTGGCAATAAGAGCTATGGAGAAAAATAAAGCAAAGGAGGAAGAAGAAGAGTGTTTCAGGGTTGTATTTTTAAATAAAGTGGTCAGGGGAGATCTCACTGAGAGTGAGGGAAGACAGAGACCCTCTCATATTGTTTTATACTCAGAAAAGGAAAGAGCGCGAAACTAAAGGCAGGTAGCCTGGCGCCTAGGAACCAGACACGAAACCAGGCCTGGGCCTGCTTGACCTAAGCCTGGTAGTTAAAATTAGACCCATGACCCAGCAATCGATGTTATCTATAGATTCCAGACATTGTATGGAAAGACATTGTGAAACCTCCTGTTCTGTTCTGTTTCACTCTGACCACTGGTGCTTGCAGCCCCTGTCATGTACCCCCTGGCTTGCTCAATCGATCACGACCCTCTCACACGGACCGCCTTAGAGCTGTGAGCCCTTAGAAGGGACAGAAGTTGAGCAACTAAAGAACTCGGATTTTAAGACGCTAGCCTGCCGATGCTCCCAGCTGATTAAAGCCACTCCCTTCACTATCTCCATGTCTGAGGGGTTTTGTCCGTGGCTCGTCCTGCTACAAGAGGATGGTATCTGAGTAAGACTTGAATGAGATTAGGGAGTTAGCCATGTAGGTGTCTGCAGGGAGAGTGTTTCAGACAAAATAAAAAGTCAGTGCAAAGGCCCTGAGGCAGAAACATGAGTGGTGTGTTTAAGGAAGAGCAAAGGGGCCACTGTGGCTGGAAATGTAAGCAGCAGCAGGGAGATGGTCTAAGATGAGGTTAGAAACATCACAGAGGCAGCCCAGATCATGAAGGCTGAGACGGAGTCTCGCTCTGTCACCCAGGCTGGAGTGTAGTGGACAATCTCAGTTTGCTGCAACCTCTGCCTCCCAGGTTCCAGTGATTCTCCTGCTTTATCACCCGAGTAACTGGGACTACAGGCGCCTGCCACCATGCCCAGTTAGGTTTTTTTATTATTATTATTTTTAGTAGAGACAGGGTTTCACCATGTTGGCCGGGCTGGTCTCAATCTCCTAACCTCAAGTGATCCACCGGCCTCAGCCTTCCAAAGTGCTGTGATTACAGGCACGAGCCACCACGACGGGCCCCATTGTTTGTAAGACTTTGACCCCTACTCTGAGATAGTAACTAGAGGAATGATATGATCCAACTTCCATGTTAAAAGGATCACTGGGAGTTGGGGGCGGAGGTGTCACGGGCAGAATCAGGAAGACTAGTAGGATTGCAATACTCCAGGCAAGAGATGCTGAGAGCTCAGCCCAAGCAGGTAGCTGTGGAGGTGGTAAGATGTGGGCAGATTCTGGGTGTATTTTGAAGACAGGGCCAACAGGGTTTACTGAGAGACTGGAGGTAAGGCTCCACAGAAAGAGAAAGAGGAGAAACATTAAAGATGATCGTGTCGGTTTCCTGGGGCTGCTGTAACACATGACCACAAACTCGGTTGCTTAAAACAACAGAAATTTATTCTCTCACAGTTCTAAGGCCAGGAAGTCTGAGATTAAGGGGTTCTTGCTTCCAGGGGCTCTAGAGCAGCAGTCCTCATCTTTCCAGGGGTCGGTTTTGTGAAAGACAATGTTTCCACAGACAGAGGCAGGAGGGCTGGGGGAGAGAGGCAGGGTGGAGGGTGTGTGTGTGGCTGGTTTTGGGATGAAACTGTTCCACCTCAGATCATCAAGCATTAGTTAGATTCTTATAAGAGCATGCAACCTAGATCCCTCATGTGTGGGGTTCATAATAGGGTTCCCATGAGAATCTAATGGCACTGATCTGACAGGAGGTGGAGCTCAGGTGGCAGTGCTCATGGGGCGCTCACCTCCTGCTATGCAGCCCAGTTCCCAACAGGCCATAGACCAGTACCATGGCAGCCCAGAGGTTGGAGACCCCTGCTGCAGAGGATATTCTATTGCTTGTCTCTTCCAGCTTCTGGTGGATCCAGGCATTCCTTGGCTTGGGGTTACATGACTCTAGTCTCTGCCTTCTCCTCTTTTCTGTGGCTTCCGTCTCTTGTAAAGAAAACTGTCATTGGATTTAGGACCCACCCAGATAATCCAGGATGATTTCACCATAAAATCCTTAACTTCATTATATCTGCAAAGACCCTTTTTCTGGTTGACAAAAATGTTTCTGTTTGTTTTAAAAGATAAACCAGTTTTGTTCAACTTTGTTTACTGTAGGCGCTAGAAGTGCTATTAGCCCTCTTGAAATCTGGGCTTATTTAAAAATAAAGGCTGGGAGCGGTGGCTCATGCCTGAAATCCCAGCACTTTGGGAGGCCGAGGCAAGCGAGTCACCTGAGATTAGGAGTTCAAGACCAGCCATGGCCAACATAGCGAAACCCCATCTCTACTAAAAATACAAAAATTAGCCAGATATGGTGGTTGTTTCCTGTAATCCCAGCTACTTGGGAGGCTGAGGCAGAGGTTGCAGTGAGCTGAGATTGCGCCATTGCACTCCAGCCTGGGTGACAGTGAGACTCCATCTCAAAAAAAAAAAAAACCTTTTTCCAAATAAGGTCACATTCTCAGGGCCTGGACATACTTTTTGTGAGCCACCATTCAACTCACTACAATGACTCTAAGTTATTTTAATCTGAGCAACTGTAAAGATGAACTTGCCATTAACTGAGATGGAGAAGAAGGCCAGTTTGGGAGAGGAGCCCAGGAGCTCAGTGGTGGACATGTCAGGGTTGAGATGCTGGTCTGACATCCAGTGGAGCTGTTGAGTGGGTAGCCGGGTGAGTAAGCCTGAAGAGGTTACTCACCCGGTTACTCAAGCCTGAAGAGGCTGGGGCAGAGGTATGAGTTGGAGATGGAAGTCTGAAGGTTCCCAGATGTGGACAGCATCTAAAGCCACGGATCCATGATCTCAACCAGGGGAGGAGTGTGAACAGAGGAGAAAAGCATCAGGGACTGAGCCTTGGGGCACACCAGGGTTCAGAGGACCCAGCCAACAGACTGAGAAGGAGCAGCCGGGGAGAGAGGAGGCAAACGAGGAGAGTGTGAGGTCCTAGAAAGCAAGTGAGGGAACTGCTTTAAGGAGGAAGGAGTGATCAACTCACAGTAGCAAATTTTCAGACTTGAGTGTTCAGGTAAAAGCTGAAGTTTCCTCTGCAGTTTCCTGTAACAAGATTGTGCACTTTTAATGTCACTCCCCTCTTATGATGTGGGAAAGGCAGTGACATCTGCTTAAAATAATCACTAATACCTTTATGTTACAATGAAGCATATTTTCAAAGCATGTTGTTACTGTTTTTATCAGCATAGCTTTCCCCTTGGTTCCATGTTCTATGTGTACAACTCAGAAGCAAAAGAAAGGCACACGTCTCAGCCCCACATGGGGTCAGGAGAGACAGTCCTGAGCTACTGTTGCCTGGAGTCAGGCCATTTTCCTAATTTTTAGTTCTTGCAGTAAAAGTCTTGTTGTCCTTAACAGCAGTGGTGGCTGTGTGAGGAAAATCAACCAAGGAAACCGTTTTAAAAGGTTTTAAATGATTACCAGAGCATAATATAATCACTTCAGGAACCAAGACAACAATTTGACAAGTGAAAAACTCCCCAGATTTCACTGGCTTGACTGAAAGTCCTGTTACAAAAAACAAACATCTGACAAATCGATCAATCTAGCTTAAACATCCAAACACAGCAGTTTGTCACTGAGTGAGAGAGAAGCAGCATGAGATGACTGGGTGGGTTTTCCACCAAATGGACACCAAGAAGAGACAACTTAAATCTTGAACTGTTTGGGAGGTTTTTCGTGAATGATAATGAATAGGTAAATTAGAGAACTGAGTGCTAAATCCTGAAGAATAAATATATTTTGTGGAAATTGTTTTTGTGTCTCTGCAGCCAAAATATCTCAGGCTTCACTCATCTGTGACCACAAATGCAATTGCATCAATATTAATATCCAAATCTCTATGACTCACAGCCTCCACCAGGATTTTGACTTCAAAATCCCCCTCCCTTAAGTGTATTTGGGAATCCTCAGGGTGTGTACTGTATTTATAGTGTCGCTAAACTTGTGTGCTTGGCCAATAAGGGACTCAGCCCCGACCCCAGAGAAGCCTGTCCAAGCTGATGACCTCTAGTGGCCTCTCTGCCCACCTGGAGCCACTTGTCCACCCGGGTGCCCACGGGGCTATGTCTCACATCTGACGCCTGTGGAGCTGGGACTGTTCTGAAACTCCACCTAGGAGACAAGCCTCATCTCCCTTGTGAAGTAAGAACACTCCCTCGTTACTCCCAGTTGGAGGGTTGACAAGGAAAGGTCTCTTGAGCCTCAAATGTCGCAAGCCTTAGTCACAAGCTCTTTCAATTCAGGCACAAAGCCCTTTTTTTTGTCCCCCAGGCATGAAGTCGAGCTGCCTGGGTGGGAAGCAGTTCTGGAAACAGCCCTCTTGCAGCCCTTCTACTTGAGTCTGCCTCACTGACAGCAGGTTCCTCTCTTCCTCAGAAGGCTTCTTACCTCTCCGATATATCAGTAGTTGTGAATACATTGATGGGAGGAGGCTACCACCTAACTTTACTTTGCAGAATCTCTGAGTCTCCACTGTCTCCAGCTGGGATACTTTTTTTAGAAAGTCTTTTGTCTTTTTGAAAATTCTTGATTGATACGTAATCATTGTACATATTTACGGGGTACAACATGATGTTTCAATACATGTATAAATTACATAGTGGCCAAATCAGGGTAATTAGCATATCCATAACTTTAAACATTCATTATTTCTATGTTAAGAGAACATTCAAAACCCTCTCTTGTAGCTATTTTGAAATATACAATACATTATTGTTCATTCTAGCCATTCTACTGTGCAAGAAAAAATTGTATTAAGGATTGAAAATGTTCTGTCTATAATGATAGCCCAGTAGACTATTTCCAATTCCAGCAAAAGACAGCAATTGTAGGGAGATAGGAGCAGCAGTCAAAACCTTTTTGAAGAGATCCTCTGTTCCTGTTCCTCTGCAGGCCTCCGTGCTCTCTACCTGAGGGAAAACCCATGGCTTGCTTAGAGCAGAGCTGGGGACACCAGAGGGATTATTCCAGCCTTCACCCAGTCTCCAAGAACCCAAGTAAAGAGAGGGACTCCTTAAGTGGAGACCAGAAGTATTTCTATCTTCACCCCCAACTCCCTCAGATACACACTATTTGGGCTATTTTGCAGAGAGGAAAGGATTCAGCAATCCAGAGCTTTTCAATAATCGGTCAAATTTACAATAGTAGTGTTAATAAGAAGTCATTTAATTTATTTGAATATTTACTATGTGCCAGGCACTGTGCTAAACATCACACACACACACACACACATATAAATCTCTCTCATTTAATCCACACACCAAGATTATGAAGTAGATTTATTATCCCAATTTTGCAGGAAAGTAAATTGAAGTTCAGAGAATTTTCATCGTCAAGACCACACAGCTGATAAGTGTTGAATTGAGAAGCCCATCCCAGCAGAACTCCAAAGCCTGGGCTTTTAACACAATATCATATTAGCTCTTGACATTCAGATGTAAATATCAATTCAAACTCTGGCTGGAGCAAGAAAAGCCCTTCACAAAACACTGTTTTATTACAAAAAAAATTTTTTTTTACAATGAGATACAGAGGATCTCACTATGTTGCCCAGGCTGGTCTCGAACTCCTGGGCTTGACCTACCCGAAGGATTGCAAGCACATGTCACTGAGCCTATACATAAAACACAATTTCATTGAGCGTTCCTGTGGACATTATTGCAGTTTGGTCTGTGTTCCATGAAGACTAGCGTGAGTGAGAAAAATGCACAGCCTGGGGCAGATCCTTGCATGTTGTGATGCTAGGAGGCCTTAGGAGATCTCATTTCCCTGAAGCCTCCATAGGACTGAAAAACGTGAAGTTGCTCAGTGTACAGCTGTCTAGGGAGAGCCAGGTATGGGGCAGAGCTCTTCCCAAAAGTCCGGAGGCTCTAGTTTTACTTGATTCAGTGGCTGCGTGTCCTCAGAAAAGTGTTGGTGCCTCCCAGGGCTTCCTCACCTGATAGTTAGAAGACCAGGCTGAGGCAGCAGGCGAGGTAATGCTCTCACCGCCCGCCCCAAGGGAATGTGTGGGAGATTGGGTGAAGCTGCGGAGGGAAAGGTTCTATATCGCCAGAGAATGATGCTTTTTATTATTTCAGAAACCAATGAGTTTTGTCTCTCAGGCTATCACTCTGGTTCTGTTCACCACCAAGTAATTTCACTAAAAATGAACTCAGAAATGAAAAATAAAATGGCCATTAAAAATTGTACTACTGTACATGCCCAGTGGCTATTTTAAAATAAAATCCCTTTGAACTTTTATTATTTACATTTTTTCAATCAAATGATTGGGATTGTTTGATGGATTAAGTGAAACTCCACTTTTGAATTATGTTGCTTTTTAACTGCCAAAAAAATGAGGTATTCGTTTTTAACTCTGCTTCTCATCCAAAAGGAACATCGAATTCAAGTCTAGAGAAAAGCAATTGTGACAATTTCCTCCTTTTCTTCAACATAATTGCATAAGACCTTTTAAATAAATCAGTTCAGTTATTAACCTTCAAGAAATGAGGCAAATGTTAAAAACTAGGATGGCAACCGAGATTCATAAGCACATGGAAGGGAATCCTTGCAGGAACTGTATGTTGAAGCTTTGTGATAAAATGCACTGACAGAACCAATTCATTTGCATCGCATTTTATAGGATACTAAGTAGAAAAGCTAGTGTCATAATTTTATTATCCTTTTGCCTCATGTATTCTGCATTATGAATTAATGTAGTAATGCAGATTGAAATCAGCCTGAAAGGAGTAAACATGAAGCTCAGAGCATCTTACTCTAAGGTACATCAATTCTGTCAACTAAAATTTACCACTGTTGTGTTATCTCACTCTCTTGCCATAACCTAATGACATCAGAGGCACTGAATCTGGAAACTGAAGTGACAGGACTTGCCTCTGGGCTGCATGTAATACTTAGGAGAAGTAAACAACTGGAAAGAAAACCCAACCCTTGGGAAATGGACAGCCAATGGGAGATTGCTTTGGTGATGTCATGCCTTCTCTCCCTGGTGTGTCCTTGGTTAAATAGAAACAAAGATAACAGTAATGTGCTCCAAGAGTTTGTGAATTCCTCCTGCCTGAGCAACTCCTAGCACTTTGCAGTCATCTCATTGATCTCAGGAGGTAAGCATGATCACTATTTAGGGAATGGCAAGGCTTTAAGACGTGGCAACAGGCGAAAGCCCAAAATGACAGATGGGCCATAGCTGCCTCAGAACAGCAACATGACTGTCTCTGTCCCTAGGGTATGCAAGTCTCTCTGGGGTGGGGGGCATTACCTGCATTTTTCAGTGATGGCGGGCAAGGACCACTTCAGCTAACAGGGATGGTGGCGACCCTCCAAGAGTGAAGATGGGCTCCAGGGCATGGCTCTGGCATCTAGTTCCACTGCCTCCAGTCTCTCCCACCTGAGCCATTCCAGGCTAGCTTCAACAAAGCACAACACTGACCACATCTCTCTCCTGCTCCAAATACAGTTCTGGCATCATCACTGCAATCTTGTCTTTGCAAATTTAGTACCAGCTATTCTCTACCCACACTCCTGCTCCAGCCCAGCCCAACTATTCCCTCACTCACACCTGCGCTTTCCCACCTCTGAGCCTTTTTCACACTGTTCTCTCTGCCTGCAGTGCTCCTCTCTCTCATGTGTATACCAAGTCCTATCTAGTTTCCATGTAACACCATCTTTAATGTGCATCCCCATCCACTTTTTCCTCCAAGGGAAAAAAACCTCTTTTTAGTCTAAAGATGTAAAAAGGTACAGGATATGGTGTAGTGGTGCTCAAACGTTTTTGCTTGTATATTCCTCAAATAATTTTCTTGTAAGACCAGAAATGTGTAAGGAGACTAAAATATGTCTCCTTACACATTTTAAATTAACATAAAAATATTTTCATTATCGGTTTAAATAGTTGCAAATTATGTAATTTTTGATGCAGTTTTCAAACTTCAACATGTATCAGAATCACCTGGAGGGTTTGTTAAAGTCCACCAGTTCTCAGAGTTTCTGATTCAGTGGGTCTGGGTAGGGCCTGAGAAGTTGGATTTCTATAAAGTTCTCAAATGATGTCAAGGCTGCTGGTTCAGGGACCACACTTTGAGAACTGCTTGTCTGGTATATCGTAAATATCAACATTTTAAAAATGTCATATCACTTCTTTAAATGTATCCAGTGGAATCTAAAAACCATAGGAATTTGAGACCCACCATGATTTATTTTTAATAATACAAAAATTGGCCGGGCACGGTGGCTCACGCCTATAATCCCAGCACTTTGGGAGACCGAAGCTGGTAGGTAGATTACCTGAGATCAGGAGTTTGAGGCCAGTCTGGCCAACATGGTGAAACCCTGTCTCTACTAAAAATACAAAAACTAGCCAGGCATGGTGGAGCACGCCTGTAATCCCAGCTACTCAGGCGGCTGAGGCAGGAGAATCACTTGAACCTGGGAGGCAGAGGTTATAGTGAGCCGTGATTGTGCCACTGCATTCCAGCCTGGATGATAAGAGACTCCGTCTCAAAATAAATAAATAAGTTAATTAAAATAAGCTCTTCTTGACAATAGGAAATTTTATATTATTTTTCTTTTTGAACTTTTATTTCTATTCTATTTCTCCAGCAAAATTTTATGCTAATATATTTTACTCACAATTTTATCGATTGCTCTCTCACATATCTCTGCTACAAATATGTATAGAAATTGAAATAAACATGTATTTAAATCTCCTGTGACTATTAGGCTCTGAGTGTTTAATATCATGACAATTAGTAGTAGTAGATCATTGGAAAAACTTGAAAGAGTGGCCTGCCCCTTCACACCTGTGGGTATATCTCGTCAAGTGGGACGAGAGACTGAGAAAAGAAATAAGACACAGAGACAAAGTATAGAGAAACAACATGGGCCCAGGAGACCGGCACTCAGCATACCAAGGACCTGCACCAGCACCGGTCTCTGAGTTCCCTCAGTTTTCATTATTATTTTCACTATCTTAGCAAGAGGAATGCGGCAAAGAGCAGGGTGATAGTGGGGAGAAGGTCAGCAAGAAAACATGTGAGCAAAAGGATCTGTGTGATAATTAAGTTCAAGGGGAGGTACTATGCCTGGATGTGCATATAGGCCAGATTTATGTTTTTCTCTGTCCAAACATCTCAGTGGAGTAAAGAATAACAAAGCAGCATTGCTGCCAACATGTCTCGCCTCCCGCCATAGGGCGGTTTTTCTCCTATCTCAGAATTGAACAAATGTACAATCCAGTTTTATACTGAGACATTCAGTTCCCAGGGGCAGGCAGGAGACAGTGGCCTTCCTCTACCTCAACTGCAAGAGGCTTTCCTCTTTTACTAATCCACCTCAGCACAGACCCTCTATGGGTGTCGGGCTGGGGGATGGTCAGGTCTTTCTCATCCCACGAGGCCATATTTCAGAGTATCACATGGGGAGAAACCCTGGACAATACCCGGCTTTCCAAGGCAGAGGTCCCTGCGGCTTTTCACAGTGCATTGTGCCCCTGGTTTATTGAGACTAGAGAATGGCGATGACTTTTACCAAGCAGTAGCTTGTAAACATTTTG
Organism: Trachypithecus francoisi; assembly: GCF_009764315.1. NCBI lineage: Eukaryota > Metazoa > Chordata > Mammalia > Primates > Cercopithecidae > Trachypithecus > Trachypithecus francoisi. Next base: position 136,452,873 of record NW_022681454.1, on the reverse strand, counting down.
TTAACAAGGCACATCCTGCACAGCCCTAGATCCCTTAAACCCTGATTCCATACAACACATGTTTTTGTGAGCTCAAAGTTGGGGCAAAGCGGCTGGGGCAAAGTTACAAATTAACAGCATCTCAGCAAACCAATTGTTCAACGTACAGGTCAAAATGGAATTTCTTATGTCTTTCCTTTCTACATAGACACAGTAACAGTCTGATCTCTCTTTCTTTTCCCTACAAAACTGACATAAGTATATATAAATTTTATGAAATTATTATTTTAAAAAGTAAAATTGTATTGAAAACATATATTAAGTTAGGACTAGTTTTTCTTCCAAATATTTCTTGGTGTGTTTTTTTGTTTGTCTGTCTGTTTGCTTTTTGGTTAATATTACTAATTACTAGAATGAGACAGGTTTCTATATGAATTTTATTCCTACTTTTATTTTTTATAGACATAAGCAAAGAATATTATTGACATAAGTGGAAATGAATTTTGTAATTGCAATTTTACTTAATTTTCTGAATGCTTTCCAAGTTCTCCATCAATAATCACAGTGATCTGACATCCAAAATTATTTTTAAAGACCTACCAGCTAAAAACTTGATGAGATTCTCCTTTAATACAGTTGAAAGCAGAGAATTAGAAACCACCTGGCTGGCAAAAAGGTCTGTTACCCAAACATGTGAGTCATCCTATATTTCACTATTAACATCATTATTTCAAATTGTCCTTTGGTTGCTGCATTGGAGGTTTTGCTTTATTTGTTTGCTGGTTTGGGGTTTTTGTTGTTGTTGTTGTTGTTTGCCTTTTTAATTATATAGGACAGGGGTTGGCAAACTATGGGCAGTTTGTGCTGATCAAATCCTGCCTAGCCTGCTTTCGTGCAGCCCTCAGGTTAAGAATGGTTTTCAGGTTTTTGGATTTTTTTTAAAGGAAGTACTACTTTTTATTGATCAAATAAATTCTGCTTTCTTATTTTCATTATTTTGTATTTGCTCAAGGAAAGCTACTTAAAGACTAAATAAAGAACAGAGTTGGGAGAGGTAAACTACCAACTTCTCGACCACATGTACGGAGTTCTTAGACTGGTCCTCCTGTGTGTATAGTTAGGTCTCAATTCACTACCATGATAAGGCTGCTTTGGCATATACTCTAAACTCAGGGATGATCTCAAAATTACATCTTCTTTTTTTTTTTGAGACGGAGTCTTGCTCTTGTTGCCCAGGCTAGAGTGCAATAGCACGATCTCGATTCACCACAACATCCGCCTCCCGGGTTCAAGCGATTCTTCTGCCTCATCCTCCCAAGTAACTGGGATTACAGCCATGTACCACCACGCCTGGTTAATTTTGTATTTTTAGTAGAAACAGGGTTTCTCCCTGTTGGTTAGCCTGGTCTCAAACTCCTGACCTCAGGTGATCTACCAGCTTTGGTCTCCCAAAGTGCTGGGATTATAGGCAAGAGCCACCGTGCCTGGCCTTTTTTTTTTTGAGATGGAGTCTCACTCTGTCACCCAGGCTGGAGTGTGATGGCGCAATCTTGGCTCACTGCAACCTCCACCTGCCAGGTTTAAGCAATTCTCCTACCTCAGCCTCCTGAGTAGCTGGAATTACAGGCATGCGCCACCACGCCTGGCTTTTTTTTTTTTTTTTTTTTTTTTTTTGTATTTTTAGTAGAGATGAAGTTCTGCCATGTTGACCAGGCTGGTCTCGAACTCCTGACCTCAAGTGATCCGCCCACCTTGACTTCCCAAAGTGCTGGTATTACAGGCGTGAGCCACCACACCCAGCCTAAAACATTGGCTTTTGAGTTAGAAACACTGGATTGGAATCCTGGCTCTGTCACTTCCTGCTTATGTGATCTGGAGCAGGATGTCATTTGCTATCCCTAAACTTCAGTGTCCTTTATTATAAATATCTATCTCAAGGTTGTTTGGAGAATTGCATGAAGTTATTTCTGTAAATCTGCCTGCAGGGCAAGGATGAGTACAAATCAGTTTCCCTTTCCGGGTTCCCCACCCCCGGCATTCTATCTTTGACTCTGCTTTGGCACTTATAACCTTGAATGTGGTCTTATAGTTATTTACATATAAGTCTAACCTTCCCTACTAAAGCATAATCTTCTTAAAGGCATCAGCTGGCTCTTCCACTTTCAGTCCCACCACCTGCCCCCTCCCCACAAACACACGTACACAACTCCTAGCCCCACATCTTAGGCATTGCAGTCATTTGGCAAATCTAGGAGTGCAAATGTATGAAGGGTTTCTACTGAGCTCAGTTTAGTGTGGATCACAAAGATTGCATGATCAGGGCTTATTGTCTGGCTGTCTGCCACAAGTCCACCCAAGTCACCACCTTGAGTGGCACTGAGGAGAAAGTTAGAGCTGTGTGTTCCACATGAGTGCATAAGCAGATGCTTGCATGCTACACAAACGCCCAGTAGAAAGGCCTTGTGGTGCTCTGTTGTTGCCTATGACTGGGAGAAGGTAGAGTGTGTCTGTACCCCTTTAGCCTGTGGGAGGCTGTACGCATCACAGTAAAGCACTGGCTTTGGAGTCAGACAGTACTTCTCTGATCATCGACCTTTTCATTATCTACCTCTTTACCTAAACGTCCTCTTCTCCCCAGTTCCAGTCTCTGTCCCAATTCTCTTAATTTCCTTCATCAAACCCTTCAACTTCTCAAATACAGCAAGGACACAAAGTTAGCTCACAGCCATCAAGAGCTGGTGGCCTTTCCATGGGGCCCTCGGTGAGCCCTAGATGAGTGGCCCCAAAGTAGAGCTTAGAGTAGACCAGCTAGCCAGATGGAGAAAGTGGTGAGAAGCTCAAGCCTGAATTGGGACGTGCAGACAAAATGTAGCCACTTTGTTTTGTCTATAGTTTGATCTTCTTCCTGGGCTCTGACACTGGATACGGCAGAAGAAAATTTACTTGAATCCTACCGTGTTTAAGTCTGTTTCAATCTAATCATCTATGTGGGTCATTTTATCTTTCTTGGATAAAAATGCACACTCCTTCAGACTGACAACTGTTGTAGTGGTGAAAATGTTCTACATCTTGATTGGGGTGGTGGTTACACAAGTATGTTGGCCAAAATTCAAACTATATACTTAAAATCTGAGATTTTATTGTATGTAAATATCTCAGTGATATGACTATAAAAACCAAAAAACAAACTCACTCTTTCAGGTAGCCTTTCCCATCCCTGTGTCTCTTCTAAAATGGCTCCTGGTATACGGGAAAGTGGGCCTGTGTCCCTGGCTTGTCTGGAATGGGGAGTCTAGCCAGTTCTCCAACAGAAGAGGAATGAAGAATCCAGCAAGACAAGGATATGGGTGAGATCCGTGTTTGCCTCCCCAGGAGGAAAGGCATCAGGTGTTCCAGCTTGTTGTGATCCAAGTAGCAAAATAGGGCACCTTTCCCCTGGGTCCCAATGTAGCTGTGGTCCAGAGTTCTTTCTTTGTAATCATTCATTCCCTTATTGATGACCATTTTTACCTGTACCACAGCAGGGTAACCAGCCAGTTTAAAGACTTGTTTGGCATTCATCCTATGTGTTGATCGGTGTATGTGCCTGTGCTTGATTGTTCTCATGGTGCTGGGTGGAGGGTGTGACCCTGGCTTGGTTCGTCTCTGGATGCAATCTGCTGGTCTCTAGACAATGTTCCCCTTCCCTCTGGTGCTACTGGCTTCCAGTGCTGAAACTGGCAACTGCTAGTTCAGCAACTCCAAGGCAGGCAATGCAGAAACATGGCAGAGTGGGGATGGGGAATTCCTCTCTTACCAACCCTGCCTCATTTCAGTTTTTGCTTCAGAAGCTTGGGCTTCTCACCACTTTCTCCATCTGGCTAGCTGGCCTACTCTAAGCCCTACTGTGGGGCCACTCATCCAGGGCTCACAGAGCGCCCCATGGTAAGGCCACCAGCTCTTGATTCAGCTTCTGCACAATGTGGAAACTGAGGACAGCTCAGGAAACCTAACTCAGGGCCTTCCTTCTCCTTACCATGCTACTTTACTCTGCTATGGCTGTGTAAAAGACTGAATGGGACAGACATCTTGTACCGGGAGAGAAATGCCCATTAGTAATTTCCAAGCATGCACACATGTTATAAGTTCTGAGGGCTTAGGAACAGTTGCTTGAGGTCCAGAGTTCGATTATGAAGCTGAGGAATCTACCAATTTATTCATTCATTCAATATTTGAGTGTCTTTTGCAAGTGGGCACTGTGTGACTCTACAGTGGTTAGCAAATCTGACACAGTCCTCACGGATCTTACATAAGAGGAAAAACCTGACAACCAAATGATCACACCAAGGAACAACTACACAGTATGCGATGCTCCATGAAAGGAGGGCCAAGGTGCCATCTCCACAAGAATATAAGCACCACATGGTTTTCTTTATTTTGTTCAGTGATGTACCTAGAATGAGGCCTCACACATATTAAGTGCTAAATAAGTATTTGTTGAATGAATGAATGAATGAATAAATGCATGAAAGCTGTGAGATTACTTCTGAGAGGTCGGGGATGAATTCCTGAGGAAGTGTTATTTTGGCTGATGTTAAAGAGAAAAAAAAAATTCTTAGTTCAAATTCTACTAGATAAATGTATGTTAACCAAACTCTCAGAGGACTAATTTATACAATAGGAAACATTTACTATTTTGTAGTGGAAGATATATCTGATTTAATATTTCCCTAGAGAATATCCTCCCCAAAATGACAAGGGGAACTATCTTTGGTACTATTGAAATTCTGAAGAGTTCAGCAGTACTTAGAGACCTCTTAGGGAGCCCAATTAATTATCAGAACACTAATTTAGAAGAACTTGGAATTAGTAAAATGGTAAATAAACAGATTAAAGAGATATTCATACAAGTCATTTATACAACTGACATGAAACCACTTCCCCACTCGGGGCACTTCAGGGCATTCCTGAGTCATCACAGCTCTCCCGTCTTTGGGTTGTGCTGGGGAATCACCTTGTCCTAGATTTACAAGTGAGGAACTGCATTTATATGAAATGCCAGGGCCCTATTATTTTGCTTTTGACTGTCCATGACTTATTCTCATCAGGGCAAGGCAGTTTTCTCCTTCTTGAGCTTGTGCCTATTTTACCTTTCTCCTAGTTCCTGGCATTCTCTCTTTTTTTTTTTTTCTTCCTTGAGATAGAGTCTTGCTCTGTCACCCAGGCTGGAGTGCAATGCTGTGATCTCGGCTCACTGCAACCTCTGCCTCCTGGGTTCAAGTGATTCTCCTGCCTCAGCCTCCCGAGTAGCTGGGATTACAGGCGTGTGCCACCACGTCTGGCTAATTTTTTGTGTTTTTAGTAGAGAAGGGTTTCACTATGTTGGCCAGGCTGGTCTCGAACTCATGACCTCGTGGTCTGCCCGCTTTGGCCTCTCAAAGCTGGGATTACGGACGTGAGCCACCGCGTCCAGCCTGGCGTTCTTTTAACTCAAGGTCCTTGAGGGCTTTTATGTGCCTCTTACAGGAAGACCCCCATGCATCCATCTGCTTTCTCTGGGTAATGTGTCTGTTCCTCTATGGATGTGTGTGTGTTTCTGTGTGGCTCTCTCAACATCTGCATGAATGGGCATTTAAACGTGTGGGTTTAGAGTCTGACCGCAACGTTTTGCCCCTGACTTCACAAGCCCACGTGAGCATCAGTCTCACTTGTGAGGCAAACTGCCCAGTGGTGGATACCTGCAGTACACCTGGTCAGGGTGTGGAAAGCGTGCATCCATGGATTCACTATCACAGGTCCTCCAGGGCACTTTGAAGGCTGCTGGCTCTCCTTAAGTGATAATCTGTTTAAAACAAATGAAAGCCAAGTCAAAAGAGAATCTAGAAGGCTGGGCTCCAGTTGGACTCCAGAGAAGCCATCATTTGCTGAGCATGGAGAAAAGAAGAGAATGAGTTAATGTGAGTGCTGGCAGATCTCAGAAGAGTATTTTGCTCACAAAAACTGAAAATAGCATGTGGAAGTAGGACATTTGAGCCGTATGGAAAAGAATTAAAGGATATTTTGTAACAAAATGCTGTTAGGAAGGTAGGGGATCTCTACAGCCCCATTTGGATCTATGCATTCTGGATCCGAAGGTTCATCTTTAGTTCATGAAACATAATAAACCTAATTTCTTAAAAATGAAGATTCCCCCATCTGCCTTAAAAAAAAAAAAAAAAAGACGTTACTAATCATCAACTTCCATATCAACAATAGAACAACAAATTATTTCCTTCAAGCAGCAATGCTGTGGAACACTTATGGACACCTAGTTCCCTATAATTTCCCCCACTAGATCTGGGAAGCAAGTATCAACAGAGCAGTAAGGAAAGAGCAAGAAGTTGTGGTTGTCTCAACTGGTCCACCCTAAGGCCTGGCTCAGTGGCTCACACCTGTAATCCCAGCACTTTGGGAGGCCAAAGGGGGCAGATCACTTGAGATCAGGAGTTTGAGACCAGCTTGACCAACATGGTGAAACCTTGTCTCTACTAAAACTGTAAAAATTAGCCGGGCATGGTGGCATGCACCTGTAATCCCAGCTACTCAAGAGGCTGAGGCAGGAGAATCGCTTGAACTTGGGAGGCAGAGATTGCAGTGAGCTGAGATCATATCACTGCACTATAGCCTGGGCAACAGAGCCAGACTCCATCTCAAAAAAAAAAAAAAAAAACAAAGAAAAGAAAGAGAAAAATAAAAAGAAAAACAAGGGTCACCCTAAGATCTCCAAGGTCAATACATCGGCCTCTCTGAACTGCCACCTGTGACCCTGTACCTGCCTCCTCTTCCCCTCTGGGATTGGGCTTTGCCTTCTCATAAGTGCTGAATTATCTTAAATTTAACATTTCACTTTTTAAAAATGAACTTTCCTCGTGATGTATTGTTAAATCAAGTTTAGCCTAAAGCTTCCTCCTTACATATTTAAGTTCAGCCTAAATGTTTTTCTGTACATCATGAACTGTAACAATTGGAGGTGTAAACCAACCGTAGCCCACACCTGTGCCACTCACTGAGTTTTGGCCAATCAAATGTAGCCAACTGTTCGAACCATGTTCAAATAAGGCAAACACAGAGCTGTAACCAATCCAGCTCTTTCTGTACCTTACTTCCGTTTCCTATACGTCACTTTCCTTTCGCTGTCTATAAATCTTCTTCCACCATGTGGCTGTGATGGAGTTTCTGAATCTGCTGTGATTCTGGGGGCTGCCTGATTAGCAAATCATTCATTGCTTAATTAAATCCCTTTACATTTAATTCAGCTGAAGTTTCTCTCTCTCTCTCTCTTTTTTGGAAACAGAGTTTTGCTTTGTCACCCAGGCTGGAGTGCAATGGCGTGATTTCAGCTCACTGCAGCCTCTGCCTTCCAGATTCAAGAAATTTTCCTGCCTCAGCCTCCCGAGTAGCTGGGATTATAGGTGCCCACCACCACACCTGGCTAATCTTTTGTATTTTTAGTAGAGACAGGGATTCGCCATGTTGGCCAGGCTGGTCACAAACTCCTTACCTCAGAAGATTCACCTGCCTTAGCCTCCCAAAGTGCTGGGATTACAGGTGTGAGCCACCACACCTGGTCAAAGTTTTTCTTTTAGCAGTATTAGTTACCTCCTCTGAGAGAGTCATATTACATCAGGGCTGCTGCCAATCCGCATGGGACTTTTGGACAAATTAGAAGAAGTGGCCCTTACACTTTACCTTCATCTGTTGAAAAATTGTCATAATATACTGATTTTGTTTGAATAAGACCCTTTAGCACCATCTGCAGGAAAATCATCTGTGAAATCTAAGATGAGAATAAGGCTCTCTTAGAGTTAAAATTATGTGGCTTCAAAACCAAACAATTTGGATTCAGCCTCTAGCTCTGCATCTTCCAGCAGCTGACCTTGGGCAAATTGCTTAAGTTTTCTGAGCCCCAGGTTTCCCTATTGGTAAAATGGGAATAATGTATGTAATTATCAAACTTGTAATCAGGATTAAATGAGATGATGTAAAGCGTTTAGCATTATACTCATCAAATACTATGGGGTTGTGCAGAAAGGACAGAAACACACACATTAGCCGTGCTCATGATGTGCATTAAAAATAGGGGAAATTGGCAGAGAAGTAGCAGGGTGTTCATTGGGTTCTGAGGTCCCATTATCCCTAGAGAGATCCCCCAGCACAGGGGACAGACACACCATGGAAAGATCCCAAGAGAGGGAAACCACCTTTGCAAAAATTGTATCTAAGGAAATTATGATAGTAAAAGAGACCAGACTTAACCAACTCCATCTTGCTTCTAACCTTTGAGCTGTCCTTGTTTATTCAAGGAATTTAGCTTATGGTTTGACTCTGAAACAAAATTGTTAATAGCCCTTTCCCCACAAGACTCCCTTCTTGCCTGGGGACCCGTCTGCTTTTGTAGGACTAACAAATTAGCTACGAGATTACAAATTACAGTTTAGGGGTCACGCAGCTTCTGGCTGCAAGAGTCTGAACCTCCCCAAAATTGTTCCTAGGGATAACATCACCATCGTAAACTTTAGATCACTGCTTGAGAGATTTCGCAGACTTCACTCGGTGGGTCAGCTGACACCACCCAGACTGGTAATCTGGCTCAACCAGTTCTGCGATCCCATCCAGAAACAGAAAACCTTACTTAAACCCCACTATGATTCCATCTCCAACCTGACCAATCAACACTCCCTATTCCAGAGACCCTACCTGCCAAATTGTCTTTAAAAACTCTGATCCTGGAATGCTCGGGAGACTGGTTTGAGTAATAATAAAACTCCAGTCTTCCGCACGGCTGGCTCTTCATGAATTATTCTTTCTCCATTGCAATTCCTGCCTTGACAAATCGGCTCTGTCTGGGCAGCAGGCAAGGTGAACCCCCTGGGCTGTTACAAGAGGGGCAGGGTCCTATCGTGCTGCACACACAGAAAAAGAAAAAAGCAGGGTGATACGGTTTGACTGTGTCCTCACCCAAATCACCTTGAATTATAATAACCCCCATGTGTCATGGGCGAGGCCAGGTGGAGATAACTGAATCATGGGGGCAGTTTCCTCCATATTGTTCTTGTGATAGTGAGTAAGTCTCACAAGATCTGGTGGTTTTATAAATGGGAGTTCCCCTGCTCAAGCTCTCTTGCCTGCCACCATGTAAGACGTGACTTTGCTCCTCATTCATCTTCTGCCACAATTGTGAGGTCTCCCTAGCCATGTGGAACTGTGAGTCAATTAAACCTCTTGCCCTTATAAATTACCCAGTCTAGGGTATGTCTTCATTCGCAGTGTGAAAACTGACTAACACACAGGGGAACATCTAGATAACACTGTAGTGCTGGAGCTTCTCGAGCCAGGAAACAGCTTTGGTAGAAAGGGTAGGCTGCAGAGCTCAGTCTCTGGTGTCAGCCTCTTTGTCTCTTTGGCTAACCCAGGCAAGAAGCCACCAAAGGGGAGGAAGTGAGGCCCCAGTGCCATGTGGATTTTCTCTCCTCTGTGAGAGTCCACAGAAGAAAATGTGAGGAAATGGAAGCAATTGCTTAACCAAGGCATGGGTTGAACTCAGCTTCACCAGTTTCTACGGCCATGCTGCCTCAACTAACAAGTCAGGCTAGAAATCATTAAACCACTTTAATTGAAATTAATTCAAACTCTCTTAAGAGTCATAAATTAAAAAGGACTTCAGAGATAATGAAATTCAAGCCTATATTTGTAAACCAAAGTGAGACTCAAAGTGGGTTATTTATTTGGTTACCAGTACAAAGTGGCAGAGTCAGGACTTGAACTTTTATCTTCCAAATTCCATTTCCTCTTAAATTGCAATGAAGTGCAATTTAACACACAAGTCACAGAGATCCTGTTAAAAGGGCTTTATAGCTTTAATCTACAAATGTCTGAGGAAAAGAAATTAGCTTCCAGAGCAAACCAAGAGAGCAAGGGAACCTAAAGATGATTGATTAATTGTGTTTAAAACCTTTGACTGCTGGCCAGGCGTGGTGGCTTGCCCCTGTAATCCCAGCACTTTGGGAGGCTGAGGTGAGTAGATCAACTGAGGTCAGGAGTTCAAGAGCAGCCTGGCCAATATGGTGAAGCCCCATCTCTGCTAAAAATACAAAAATTAGCCGGGTGCAGTGGCACACACCTGTGATCCCAGCTACTCAGGAGGCTGAGACACAAGAATCGCTTGAACCCAGGAGGCAGAGGTTGCAGTGAGCTGAGATCACACCACTGCACTCCAGCCTGGGTGACAGTGAGCGACTCTGTCTCAAATAAATAAATAAATAAACAAAACATTTGACTTCCATAAGTAACAGGGAAAAACTAGATAATTTAGCAAATAATGATAAGAAAGAGCAGGCAAGAAAGAAAGAAAGGGCATGAAAGAAAAAGAAAAATAAAGGAAGAAAGACAAAATCAATGGGATTGATTGATTATTGGGAGACAGTTCTCCAGCATCTCTTGGTTTCTGAATACCTCAGGACAGGAGCAGAGGCAGAGGCACTGGCTGCCTTTCTTGTGGACCATCTCTTCAGGGAGGTTTGTATAGCAAACAGCTTTGCAAGACAGAGAGGGTCTTTACTCAGAGCCAAGCATCCAGCTTACTGTCCTTATAAAAGATTCCGGTTCCCTAAATTTAGGACTTAGGTTCCTCTCCTGTAATCCACTATGTGTGCAGACATCATGAGACTTTCGTGATGTTAGGTGGAACTGGGGTTAGGGAATTGGCACAAATTTCTCACCTAGGAGACCACTGGCAGACTAACTTGTTAGCTTGCACATAGGAGAAAAAAAATCTCAGGTCCTTTGCAGTTCTTCATATGGTTAAAGAAATCCAAGAGCTGGTTCAGTGAGGGGAAGAAAACAACCAGCAACAATAATAAATAATCCATTAACTGGTCTTGAACAGCACAAGAGGACAGCTTCAACTCCCTATGATTTCATCTCTGACCTCACCAATCAGCACTCCCTACTCCCCACCCACCAAATTATCTTTAAAAACTCTGATCTCCAAATACTCGGGGAGACTGATTTGAGTAACAATAAAACATCTCTGGTCTCCCACACAGATGGCTCTGTGTTAATTACTCTTTCTTTATTGCAATCTCCCTGTCTTGATAAATCAACTCTGTCTAGGCAGTGGGCAAGGTGAACCTGTTGGCTGGTTACAGTCTAATTTTGAAAACTAGGGGAAAATACAAACAGATTAACACACATATAGGAAACTATAATTCTTATAAAAGAATTATTTGCAAAAATCAGAGTGAAATGGATAATTTTTGAGGAATATGTAAAATATCAAAATTCAATCAAAAAGAAAAACCTGAACCAAAGGTTTCTCTGAACAGGCCAATCTCATCCAATAAACTGAGTGGCCAAAGCTAAGGTCTTGGTCTACTCAGCAGATAAGCCACATTCTTCCAGGGCCCACCCACTGGCTCTTAATCAAAGATTGAGACAGCCTCATCAGCCCCCAGGCCCATGCTAGGCTGTGCTCAGAGTTGAAAGTGGAGGTCAAGTTTGCCAGCCTTGACTCCAAACACGATGTCATCATATGACCAAACTAATTGCATTTTTTTTCACTAGAGCAAGAAGAAAGAGAAATAAAAAATAATTTTTATTAAATTATGTTGATATGTAGTCCTTATGAGTCCTAAATTTTACATTTTGTGAAGTTTTCTTTGTTTATAAAATAATACCTTTGCCTTGGAAATGCTGGCTCAGAAGCAACTGATTTTGATTTGACAGTCAGTAAGACCACCAGAAAGAGTCTTTTTGTGCATGTCAGTGCATTCTTCTGGTTTAATCTGCTACTATATATAACGACTCTTCCCTGTACAATCTACTTGTTAAAACAGAGCAGTGGGCTGGGCACTGTGGCTCACGCCTGTAATTCCAGCACTTTGGGAGGCTGAGGCAGGTGGATCACTTGAGGTCAGGAGTTTTGAGACCAGCTTGCCCAACATGGTGAAACTCTGTCTCTACTAAAAATACAAAAACATTAGCCAGGCATGGTGCCATGTGCCTGTAATCCCAGCTACTTGGGAGGCCGAGACAGGAGAATCGCTTGAACTCAGGAAGTGGAGGTTGCAGTGAGCCGAGATCACCCCACTGCACTCCAGCCTGGGTGACAGTGAGATGCTGTCTCAAAAAATAAAAATAAAAAATAGAGCAGTGGTTCTCAAAGTGTGGTCTCTGAACAAGCAGCATCAGCACACTTTTGGGCCATTCACTACTCTAATGGACTGAATGTCTGTATCTCCCACAAAATTCATATGACAAAATCGTAATCCTCAAGGTGATGATGGTACTAGGAGGTGGGGCCTTTGGGAGGTGATTGGGTCATGAGGGCAGAATTCTCATGAATAGGATCAGTGCCCTTATAAAAGAGGCCCTAGGGAGCTCCCACACCCCTTCTGCCATGTGAAAACATACTGTCTGTCTATAAACCAGAAAACAGGCCCTCACCAGACACCAAATCTGCCAGCACCTTGATCCTGGACATCCCAACCTCCAGAACTGTGCAAAATAAATGTTTGTTGTTTAAGCCACCCCGTCTATGGTACTTTTTTATAGCAGCCCGAACTGGCTAAGATACAGGATGAATCAGGAACTCTGGGCGTGGAGCCCCGCAATCTGTCTTTCAACAAGCACCCTCAGGTGATTCTGAAGCACGCTCGAGTATAAGTACTGTAATAAGCTATATTCATGTGATCTCCTTTAGTATCCATCAGAGCCCACTTCCTGTTGGTTGCATCAACCCTCCTCTGAAGGAAAAAATTCCATTCCTTTGCAGCCCCCCTCCCGCTATAAATAGTGAACACTTGCTCACCAGCAGCTGGAGTTCCGGCCCATCCTTGCTGGAGCTCTCCGGGCTCTGTGAGGCAGCTGCTGCAGAATACCAATAGCTGAAAGAACAAGGATATTCACGTGTGCTGAAAATTTGACAATCTCTTAGGCCTTGCTCAGTAGAGTTATAAGATAGTTTTGCCTTATAGGAAAGCAAGTATTCCGCACCCCTTTTTTTAAGTGATGGAGCCAATTCACAGCTATGACTCCCAATTCCAGCTAAATGTGGGATTTAAAGAGGCAGCAAGATCCAAAGCTGAGGCAATAAAACTAGAAGGACCAGAAACCAGAATCCTTCTCTGTCTCTGTTCCTAATTCACCATATGACCTTGGGAACATTAGTTAAGCTTTTAATTGTTTAATATTCCTGGATGTGAAATATGAGAGATAATAACCCTTTTTTCCTTTTTCACAGACCAGTATTCAGATTCATTACATGATCTAGAAAAACAGGTTTTAAAAAGAGGCATGGGCAGAGCTGGCCCTTGGTCTAGTCTCTACCCACCTTCTCCCAAACTCAGGGAAAGATTGGAAGGGCTAGTAATTTAAAGACTCCCTCACTCAAACACACACATGCATGACATGAGCCATTAACCCAGCACCAAATTCACCATCAAGACAAACTGGGCCACTGCAGCCCTTGGCTTGTCTCTCTGACTTCAGGGGTATGAGGGAGGTATAGAGTACATTTTCATGATTATCTTACCCCATGTTCACTCTGATCAAAATTTTTGAGCCCAAAATAGGAACACATAGCCTAACAAATAGAGGCTACCTATGGGGAAACTAGGCAGGATTTTTAAAATCAAAGGGCATAGATTCCAATCCCCTCACCTCCTGGACAAATCTCCCAGCACTCGCCCTTCCAAGGGGTCTTGTGATCTGCCTCCACCTGCCTCGCCTTGGGAGCACTTTCAGAACCAAATCTTTTCTTTGCTGTTCCTTCATGCATTCTAGGTGCTCAATACGTGTTTATAGAATGAAAGATAAGAGTGTCTGGATGGATTCTTCCCCTTTGAGGGAGTACTTGATGCACATTTTAGCCCACTTTCACCTGCTTGTTACAGATGGCTGCACACTGCTCTGTGTTAATCCCCACCACAGACACCTGGAGCCATTGCTTCTCAAGATGTAGGATTTGATCACAATCAGAAGCCTTAGTTGTTGCTCCTACAACCTTCTTTCACATGATAAACCAAGGCTTGGAGAGAAGAAATGACCTGGATTTATACTTTGTCTAGAAAATTCACTGTTAATGCATTAAGTTATTGAGTGACAATTGCTATATCAAAAACTTGGAAATCTTCAGGTTCTAATAATGGATTTGGGATATAAAGGATATCTGGATACTGTCTTTGAGGGATGAGGATCATACACACAATTGGGCACTTACCCCTTTGTTACTACAACTCAACTAATTCAGCTACAATCACAAAGAGCAAAAGGTAACACTTTTGAAACTAGGGCTGATGCAATTTGGCTCCCACAGACCTGCCTGAGTCCTTTCCAGGATTATAGACCTCCCAAAGCTCCAGGCGAGAGGGAATATGCCCTCAAGGGTTTCTTAATATGTCCCTCAAGGAACACAACCAAGACTTTTATAGTTGCTCTTGATCTATTGCTTACGTGTGCCAATCAGTTTATGAGGGAGGCCTTGAGTTTTAAGCCTCTTTGTGTTGAAGAAGCTGGCACTTGAAGAGGAGCTGTATGCCCCAGTAGAGGAATCATAATTAGGGAAAGAACTCAAAGTTCAAAATGAAGGTCCGGGCAGTGCACGATGGCTCACGCCTGTAATCCCAGCATTTTGGGAGGCTGAGGCGGGCAGATCACCTGAGGTCAAAAGTTTGAGACCTGCCTGGCCAACATGGTGAAACTCCGTCTCTACTAAAAATACAAAAATTAGCCAGGCATGGTGGCTGGTGCCTGTAGTCCCAGCTACTCAGGAGGCTGAGGCAGGAGAATCATTAGAACCCGGAAGGCAGAGGTTGCGGTGAGCCAAGATCGCACCACTGCACTCCAGCCTGGGCAACAGAGCAAGACTCTGTCTCAACAAATAAAAATAATAAAGTTTAAAATGAAGTCTACCCAGCAGGGCGAGCCTGGGCAGAATTCTAAGAGGCAGGAGACTGTCCTGTCTTTAGCATCTCCCCCTTCCTCTGCTCATACTTGCCCTGCTTCCTTCACAGAGGCTGTGTCTCTCAACCACATACCTGCCTAACACCTCAGTGTCCCCCTGGCCCCACCACCCCTCACCTGACTCCAGGGTCCTCTCCACACCCTCCTCTGCCTTTGCACCCCAGGCTCTAAACTTAACCTTCTCTCCCAAATGAAAGTTGCTTCTCTTCTGCATTGATCTCATTTGTGCACAGAAAAGTGTTGCTATTTCAGATCTGCCTTTGGTAGATCAGAAAGGCGGGTAGATAGCCAGAGACAATACCTCCTCCTTTGATAGCAAAGTGACATTTCTCTCTGTTCAAGCACCAAAGGCCACATTCAGATTCCACCTTTTCCTTTGCTGATGCAAGGTACAGGCCCACTGTTCTGCCCTTGGAAGGGTATGTGCAGAAGGCCTCAAATAAGTCATAGAAAAGGTCCTCCAAAGTTTCCCAAACATTATTCTTCCATGATAATAGCACTATGATTTGCAGACTGTCTACCAGGCATTAGGGACTCCACATCTCAGCACCAGCCCACAAGATGTTATCACCCTCATGTTACAGATGAGAAAATTGAGGCTGAGACGTTAGTATACTAACTGGCTGTTGGTGACAGAGCTTGAATCGGAACCCAGGTCTGCTTGACTTCAATGAGTAAAACAGGGACTTTGCTCTCTAGTGAAGACCAGGGACCATAAGGATAAATTCTGATGACCATTTGAAATTAAGACCCAGTGAAAGGCTCTGCTGCCAGCAAGAGTGGACAGGAGTGTTGTCTTGTGTTTGTCTGGGTGGAAGGCAGAGAACAGTTCACTGGAAATGAGACAGTTTGTAAGGTGTTCTTGACAGAGTCCTGCCTGAAAGAATGCTTCCCTCTTTAAACAAAACAAATAATTGTTTTCAACTTTACTCACAAACAGAACCAACTGAAGTTTTTGTATCCAAACTTTTTTTTTTTTTTTTTTGAGGCGGAGTCTTGCTCTGTCGCCCAGGCTGGAGTGCAGTGGCCGGATCTCAGCTCACTGCAAGCTCCGCCTCCCAGGTTCCCGCCATTCACCTGCCTCAGCCTCCTGAGGAGCTGGGACTACAGGCGCCCGCCACCTCGGCTAGTTTTTTGCATTTTTTAGTAGAGACGGGGTTTCACCGTGTTAGCCAGTATGGTCTCGATCTCCTGACCTCGTGATCCGCCCGTCTCAGCCTCCCAAAGCCAAACATTCTTGATAAGCAGCAAACTCTTTGATTATAACACCTTGCAGGGAAGAGACTTTAGATAGCAAAATGTAAAACACTTTTCTTACTTTGGAGAATTTTTGAGAGAAAGAACTGTTACTGTTATGGGTTCAATTGTGTCCAAACACTAACCCCCAGAACCTCAAAATGTGATCTCATTTAGAAATACAGGCTTTGGCCAAGCACAGTGGCTCATGCCTGGAATCCCAGGTGGGAGAACTGCTTGAGGCCAGGAGTTCGAGACTGGCCTAGGCAATATGGTGAAATCCCATCTCTAGAAAAAATAAGAAATAAAAATAGGCCAGGCATGGTGACACATGCTTCTAGTCCCAGCTACTTGAGAGGCTGAGGTAGATTGCTTGAGCCCAGGAGTTTGAGACTGCAGTGAGCCAATATTTTGCCACTGCAGAAGGAAGGAAGGAAGGAAGGAAGGAGGAAGGAAGGAAGGAGAGAGAGAGAATGAGAGAGAGAGAGAGAAAGAAAGAAGAAAGAAGAAAGAAAGAAAGAAAGAAAGAAAGAAAGAAAGAAAAGAAAAGAAAGAAAGAAAAAAGAAGGAAGGAAGGAGAGAGAGAGAATGAGAGAGAGAGAGAGAAAGAAAGAAAGAAAAGAAAAAAGAAGGAAGGAAGGAAGGAAGGAAGGAAGGAAGGGCGGGCAAGTGAACTTGGGAGAGGTAATCAAGTTGAAATCAGGTGATCAGGGTGGTTCCTAATCCAATATGACTAGTGGATTGTCCAATATCCAATTAGACACAGAGACTGATGAGCACACAGGGAAAGCAATGTAAAGACACAGGAAGAATGTGGCTGTGTGCCGCCAGTGGTTCACGCCTGTAATCCCAGCAGTTTGGGAGGCCAAGGTGGGCAGATCACTTGAGGTCAGGAGTTTGAGGCCAGCCTGGCCAACATGGCGAAACCCCCTCTCTATTAAAAATACAAAAATTAGCTGGGCTTGATGGCACATACCTGCAGTCCCAGCTACTCGGGAGGCTGAAGCAGGAGAATGGCGTGAACCCGGGAGGCGGAGCTTGCAGTGAGCCGAGATAGCGCCACTGCAGTCTGGCCTGGGCAAAAGAGCGAGAGTCTGTCTCAAAAAGAAAAAAAAAGAAGATGGCCGTGTGACTGGAGTGACGCATCTACAAGCCGAGGAAATACTAGAAACTTAGAAGAAGCAAGAAAGGATTCCCCACTACAGGTTTCCGTGGGAGCATGGCCCTGCTGACACCTTGATTTCAGACTTCCAGCCTCTTGACCTGTAAGATAATACTTTTCCACTACTTAAGTCACTCAACTTGTGGTACTTTCTTTGGAGCAGCCCTAAGAAACTGATGCAATCACCAACCTAGATTTTAAAATAATAACAACAACAACAGAAGCAATAATGGTGTCCTTGTTTAATCTTCTCAATAAACCAGTGAAGTGAGTATTATTGTTTCCCCCATTTTAGAAAGAGGCAGGCAGGCACGGCTAAGTAAGGTTGAGAAATTTGCTAAAAAGGGATGGGGCTTTGATTTGACTCTGGGACACCTGACTTGGAAGCCTTCTATGTTATACTCCTGCTGACACTGTAGAGTAGGTTCCATGGAAAACCCCAACTGCCTGAAAAGGAAACCCGCACAACTCCCTATCCAGGGAAGCCAATATTTATGGCCTTGTCTTATTATTTCAGTTAAAGTAAAATTTTAACTAGCTACAAAATGTAAGTGCTCCAAACACATATACTAAGTAAAATGTAAAGTAGTTTTAAATTAGTAATCATCTGGGATTATCCAGACCCTGCTTCCCACTATTCGTATAAATTAGTCAATAATTGAGTTTCTGTATTTGTAATAGAGATAATAAAAGAAGTTATGTAAGAAGTGTGACTGTTTTCATTTTTTCCATTTGATAAAACTGAAATGCGGAGAGAACTGACTTGTCCAGAGGACGTGGTTGTGATAATAAATCCAGAACTAGAGCCTGGATCTTTTTATCATACTTTTTTTTTTTTTTTTTTGAGATGAGATGGAGTCTCCCTCTGTCACCCAGGCTGGAATGCAGTGGCACAGTTTCGGCTTACTGCAACTTCTGCCTCCTGGGTTCAAGTGATTCTCCTGCCTCAGCCTCCTGAGTAGCTGAGATTACAGGCGCATGACACGTCGCCCAGCTAATTTCTGTATTTGTAGTAGAGTCGGGGTTTCACCATTTTGGCCAACCCAGTCTTGAACTCCTGACCTCAAGTGATACGCCCGACTCGGCCTCCCAAAGTGCTGGGATTACAGGCATGAGCCACTGCGCCAGGCTTTATCATACTCTTAGCCCAGTATGCTCTGCCTCTTTTAGAAGCAAACTTGTACTGACGTATTCCACATATGCCTGAATGCAAAGAGAGGACATATGTAATACAATTCTTATTTTTCCCCCTCCCCCAAATTAGCCTAATTGGATATATAAACTACTAGGATGTAGACAAGATTCAAATGTCTATAATATTTCAAAGATTAATTTGGTTGCACATATATATTACTTTTTGACACATAATTGTATATATTTATAGGGGACAGAATGATATTTTGATATACATATAACATGTGTAATAATCAACTCAGGGTAATTAGCATATGATAACCTCAAACATTTGTCATTTATTCGTGAAGGTGACATTCAAAATCTCTCCTAAGGTTATTTGAAAATATGTAGTAAATTACTGTTAACTACAATCCTACAGTGCTATAAAAACCTAGAACTTACTCCTCCTCTCTAGCTGTAATTTTTTTTTCTTTTTTTTTTTTGAGACAGGGTCTCACTCTGTCACTCAGGCTGGAGTGCAGTGGCATGATCTCGGCTCACAGCAACCTCTGCCTCCCAGGTTGGGGTGATCCTCCTGCCTCAGCCTCCCAAGTAGCTGGTATTACAAGTGTGTGCCACCACACTTGGCTAATTTTCATATTTTTAGTAGAGATGGTGTTTTGCCATGTTAGTCAGGCTAGTCTTGAACTCCTGACCTTAAGTGATCCACCCACCTTGGCCTTCCAAAGTGTTGGGATTACAGGTGTGAGCCACTGTGCTCAGCCTCTAGTTGTATGTATGTTAATCAACCTCTCCCTATTCTCCCACTCCCTCTACCCTTCCCAACCTCTAGTTACCACTATTCTACTCTCTGCTTCTGTGAGTTCAACGTTTTTAGCTCCCACATAGGAGTGAGAGCATGTGATCTTTATCCTTCTGTGGTTGCACATATATTTAAATCACACATTATATAAAACAATACCTTAAGAAATATAGCTTTTTAGGCCGGGCACGGTGGCTCACGCCTGTAATCCCAGCACTTTGGGAGAAAGAGGCAGGTAGATCACCCGAGGTCAGGAGTTCCAGACCAGCCTGGCCAACATGGCAAAACCCCGTCTCTACTAAAAATACAAAAATTAGCTGGACTTGGTGACATGTGCCTGTAATATCAGCTACTCAGGAGGCTGAGGCAGGAGAATCACTTGAACCCAGGAGGTGGAGGTTGCAGTGAGCTGAGATCGTACCACTGCACTCCAGCCTAGGTGACACAGTGAGGCACCGTATCAACAAAAAAAAAAAAAAGAAAGAAAGAAAGAAAGAAAAGAAATACAGCTTTTAAACATTTATATTAACGTAAGAGGTACAAGTGTAATTTTGCTACATGCATAGAAATATAGCTACCTTCAATCCCACATTTTGTGAAACAATTTTATTCAAACTCTTCACATACATCTTTGACACTAATGTCTTCATCACTAGAGCCCCTCTCAAAATCATCCCGTATAATTTTCAAGAGCATACTCTTTTTCCTGCCTAAGCACGTAACATTCCATATAAGATACTCTTGTTGGAAATGTTACCCCATTTTGTAGTTTGTCCTCTAAATGTAGATTCGTCATCTGAAATATAACTATTTACTGCTATTGCCTTGAAGTGATCTTTAGGAGTTCATTTACTTGACATAAAACACTTCATAATTATGAGGTACTCTTTGCAGGAATAAGTCCTAACTGTGACTTTGATTTCTTTGCTTCCTTCTTTTTTTTTTTTTTTTTTTTTTTTTTTTGAGGCAGAGTCTTGCTCTGTCGCCCGGACTGGAGTGCAGTGGCCAGATCTCAGCTCACTGCAAGCTCCGCCTCCCGGGTTTACGCCATTCTCCTGCCTCAGCCTCCCGAGTAGCTGGGACTACAGGCGCCGGCCACCTCGCCCGGCTAGTTTTTGTATTTTTAGTAGAGACGGGGTTTCACCGTATTAGCCGGAATGGTCTCGATCTCCTGACCTCGTGATCCGCCCGTCTCGGCCTCCCAAAGTGCTGGGATTACAGGCTTGAGCCACCGCGCCCGGCCCTTTGCTTCCTTCTTTACCAATTCTACTGGGGTGCTCGTTCTACAAGCTTCCAAAATTACGGTTGATTTCAGGGTAATGGCTCTTTCCCAAATAGAACACTTCCTTATTCAAAATAGGAGACATTTCAAATTCTGGAAAAACATAAGAAATTTTAGAAGACCTCCTCTATATGGAGATGGCCCCTGCTTTTGGGGCCTGACTTTTAGGAGATAAAAAGCTTTTGCCTCAAAGTAGCATCACAAAGATCAGATATAGGGGGAAAATGCCTGAAATTACCTTGTGGTAAACACCAATGAAACTAAAACTGAGCCCATTATTTTTTAAGATGTAGTATCATGTTTATACTCACATAACCCAGGCAGAAGCTCTCTGAGGAACTGCATGAGGCCCGGGAGCCACACCTGTCACATACTCCAATTTCGGCCTCATGGAAGACTTCCTATAGGTTAACTCCAGCCTCCAGAATTCACTGGGGAGAAGTGTCTGTGTCAGCCCCGCCTGCCCTCTGCATGCTGTGGATCTGCAGGAATGTTCCTCACACGGGCTCAGACCTGCCCAGGCCCAGCTGCTGTAAGACAGACTCAGCTTTCGTCCACAGCCCTGTCAGATGCTGGACCGTGGCCTGGCCGTGACAACTGGGCTTCCACTCCACTCTCTGAATCTTCCACACCCCTGACTCTGCTGCTTCATTCTTCTTTGTTGGAAGCTGCTTTTCCCCCAGCACTAAAATTCAACATAAACATTTAAATTGTGTTTCTTATTCATTTTCCCGGTTGTGTTTCCTAGAATTTAAAGGCATTTCGTTTTCTACTTAGCATAGTGGGTTAAATAGGCTTTTGTGGGCTAGTCTGGGAACATTGTTTCCAATGAAAAATGCATTCTGTGTTGGAAACAAACAAAACAAAGAAACTTTGGGAACACAACCTCTTTGTAGAGTGAGGACTGCCTGTCCTGCCTCATGTATCAGAATTAAAGTCTGCAAAGGTTCTCTTTTCAAATCTCGGCAGCTTTAAAAAAAAACAAAAAACAAAACCCAATCTGGGATGGAAAGGTAGGAATCCAGCCATATCTGAAAGAACATGAGAAACAGATGTTTTTGTTTGTTTGTTTGTTTTGAGACGGAGTCTCACTTCCTCGTCTAGGCTGGAGTGTAGCAGTGCGATCTCGGTTCACCGCCTCCTCCTCCTGGGTTCAAGCGATCCTTCTGCCTCAGCGTCCCGAGTAGCTGGGATTACAGGTGGCTGACACCACGCCAGCTAATTTTTGTATTTTTAGTAGAGACAAAGTTTCAACACATTGGCCAGGCTGGTCTCAAGCTCTTGACCTCCGATAATCCACCTGCCTCGGCCTCCCAAAGTGCTGGGATTACAGGCATGAGCCACTGTGCCCACCCTTTTTTGATTTTTTAAATCATCCTCTTTCTAATTGGGGGTAGTGGTGGAGGGTCAGGGATGTAGAAATAAAGTGAAATAATTGCCCTCTGCCTCCTCAGGAAAACACCAGACCTCTGAAAACGAGGTGATTAAACCATTCAGTCACTTGACAAAGGTAATCTAATTAATTAATGAAAGGATTTAACACCCATGTCTGGAGCATCTGCAATGTGCTAGACACTCTTCTGGATATGCCATGACAGCTCTGACATGACAAACAAGGTCTGTGGAGAAACGGAGACTAGGTAACAGAATGAACAAGAACGTGTAAGGTGCTGACAAATGCGATGATGAAAATTAACCAAGGGAAGTATTAAACCAGAGAAGTATTCAATAGAAGTGGGGCTGGTTAGCTACCTTTGGTTGTGTGGCCAGGGAAGGCATGTTTTTTTTTTTTTTTTTTTTGAGACGGAGTCTGTCACCCAGGCTGGAGTGCAGTGGCCGGATCTCAGCTCACTACAAGCTCCGCCTCCCGGGTTTACGCCATTCTCCTGCCTCAGCCTCCCAAGTAGCTGGGACTACAGGCGCCTGCCATCTCGCCCAACTAGTTTTTTGTATTTTTTAGTAGAGACGGGGTTTCACCATGTTAGCCAGGATGGTCTCCATCTCCTGACCTCATGATCTGCCCATCTCGGCCTCCCAAAGTGCTGGGATTACAGGTGTGAGCCACCACGCCCGGCCTGGGAAGGCATCTTTGAGGAGGTGACTTTTATGCTGAGACCACAAACCACCTAAGAGAAGATGAGGGGAGTGGAATCTCAGGTAAGGAGGAAGGGTGAGTGCAAAGGCCC
The DNA here is from genome assembly GCF_009764315.1 of Trachypithecus francoisi. NCBI lineage: Eukaryota > Metazoa > Chordata > Mammalia > Primates > Cercopithecidae > Trachypithecus > Trachypithecus francoisi. The sequence continues at coordinate 136,430,110 of NW_022681454.1, read as the reverse complement.
AGAGGTAGGATAGAACAAAACAGTCTCAGCCTCCCAGAGTGCTAGGATTACAGGCGTGAGTCACCACTCCTGGCTATACTGGAAGGCTTTAAACAGGGCAAAGCCTTATGTGATCTGACTTGAAAGGCTACTCTTCTACCTATGAAGAACAGGCAAGAGTAGAAGCAGAAACACAAATGAACCAGATGACAGCAGGGATGCTGGTGGCCACTATGTAGTGTACACTTAACCATGTGCCTGGACTCCTTAAAGCCCTTTGTCTGCATTATCCATTAATCCACACAACCTCTCTATAGAGTAATTTCTAGAATGTCCATATTACACATACAGAAAATAAAGTCTAGAAAAGTAATGTGCCTCCAACTCGTAAGGGTTTTTTTATTATAATTATAATTATAAAATTGATTAAATCAATAATAGTTATAAGAAACATTTTTTAAATGAGCAAAAAGAGAAACTAAATCACTCGAGATCACATCATTCTGTGATAATTACTATTAACATTTTGGCTTATTTTTACTAGATGTTGTTCTATGCAAGTATATTATCTACTGTTCTCAAAAGCATATGATTGCTTGCTTCTACACATTAAATAATTTCTAGATTACAAATGTTTACAATTTTATTATTAATTTTAAGAACACTGCCTACAAGTTCATCTTTTTTTTTTTTTCTTTTAAGTAGAGACGGGATTTCACCATGCTGCCCAAGCTGGTCTCAAACTCCTGGGTTTAAGTGATCCACCCACCTCGGCCTCCCAAAGTGCTAGCATTATAGGTGTGAGCCACTACTCCTGGCCTACAAGTTCATCTTGAATGACACTATAAAAAAAACTGTGGCCACCGGGCGCAGTGGCTCACGCCTGTAATCCCAACACTTTGGGAGGCCTAAGTGGGTGGATCACAAGGTCAGGAGTTCAAGACCAGCCTGGCCAAGATGGTGAACCCCGTCTCTACTAAAAATATACAAAAATTAGCTGGGCGTGGTGGCGGTCACTTATAATCCCAGCTACTTGGGAGGCTGAGGCAGAGAATTGCTTGAACACGGGAGGCGGAGGTTGCAGTGAGCTGAGATCACGCCACTGCCCTCCAATCTGGGCGACAGAGCAAGACTCCATCTCAAAACAAAAACAAAAAGAAAAACAAACTGTGGCTGGGTGTTGGGTGCAGTGGCTCACGCCTGTAATCCTAGCACTTTGGGAGGCTGAGGTGGGTGGATCGCTTGGGCTCAGAATTTCAAGGCCAGCCTGGGCAACATGGGCAAGATGGGGTTGCCCATCTCTTTTGTAGAGATGGGCAACCCCATCTCTACAAAAAAAAAAAAATTAAAAATTAGCCAGGTGTAGTGGTGCATGCCTGTAGTCCCAGCAACTCGAGAGGCTGAGGCGGGAGGATCACCTGAGCCTGGGAAGTGGTAATGCCACTGCACTCCGGGTGACAGAGCAAGACCCCATCTCGAATAAATAAATAAATAAATAAATAAAATGCTGAACTGTAATACATGGAATCAAATGTACCATTGGACAGTTAATTAATATGAGATATTACTTAAGAATGGAGTTAATTTTAAAAATACAAGATTATGTGTCCTGTAAACACATTTATAGGACAGGTGTGTATTTATTTATTTATTTATTGAAATGGAGTTTCGCTGTGTCACCCAGGCTGGAGTGCAGTGGCACGATATCAGCTCATTCCAATCTCTGTCTCCTGGGTTCAAGTGACTCTTCTACCTCAGCCTCCCAAGTAGCTGGGACTACAGGTGCACACCACCACGCCCAGCTAATATTTGTATTTTTAGTAGATAAGGGGTTTCACCATGTTGGCCAGGCTGGTCCCGATCTCCTGACCTCGTGATCAGCCTGCCTCAGCCTCCCAAAGTGCTGGGATTACAGGCATGAGCCACTGCACCCAACTATGCTTATATATTTTTATAAAGTGTCTGAAAGGGCATACCAGATTGTTTGTCATAGCTACTGTTGGTTGTTAGGATTTTGAGTGATTTTTACATTTTATTTTTGATATTCTATTTAATATCTCTCCAATGAATGTTTTTCTTCTAAAATTAATAAAGTAAATGGTGATTTAAAATTATAGATTAAGACTGGATTTTTAAAAAATTAATGAAGTTCGGCTGGGTTCGGTGGCTCGCGCCTGTAATCCCAGCACTTTGGGAGGCTGAGCGGGCGGGTCACCTAAGTTCAGGAGTTCGAGACCATCCTGGCCAACATGTGAAACCCCATCTCCACTAAAAATACAAAAAAATTAGTCAGGCATGGTAGCGGGCACCTGTAATCCCAGCTTCTTGGGAGGCTGAGGCAGGAGAATCGCTTGAACCCAGGAGGCAGACGTTGCAGTGAGCTGAGACCATGCCATTGTACTCCAGCCCGGGCAACGAGCAAACTCCATCTCAAAAATGAATAAGTAAATAAAAATTAATGAAGTTCTTCAAAAAGCATTTTTCTGTCTTCCATTTCCACGGCTCAAAAGTCATCTGTCAGCTGTACCTTGTTCCCAAGATGGTCATCCTTACCCATGGCCGGCCAGCCCGCTCATGGTGGGCTTGTCTGCATTAGGCCTTCAGTGGTAGAACAGTTTTTCCTGGCAATATGCTTGCCAACCTCCTGGACACCTGTACGTCCAGCAGCATGCTAGGCACTGTGAAGGATGGCACATCTGCTGCAGAGAGAATCTCTGCCCTCCACTCAGCCGCCAGAACCGGAAAAACAAACTGAACAACTTGAACCCAAGAAGTATATCATCTCAAATAAGGGATGCGGGTCACTTGGGACACCTCCACAAAAGCATACACCCAGAGACAAGGTCAAATCTCTCCTTTGCCACAAGAGGCCAGCCATGTATATGCTTTTGTGATTTTGTCATTTCCCCTACGATGCAGTTTGGATGTTGTCCCCTCCCAAATCTCATGTTGAAATGTAATATCCCATATTGGAGGTGGGCCCTGTGGGGAGGTGGCTGGATCATGGGGATGGATTTCTCATGAATGGTTTAGCACCCTCTTCTTAGTGCTATCCTCATGATAGTGAGTGAGTTTTCAAGAGATGTGGTCATTTAAGTGTGTAGCACCTTCCGCCTCTCTCTCTTGCTCCTGCTCTGTCTATGTGACTGCCTGCTCCCCTTTCACCTTCTGCCATGATTGTAAGTTTGCTGAGGCCTCCCCAGAAGCTGAGCAGATGCCGTCATGCTTATTGTATAGCCTTCAGAGCCATGAGCCAATTAAATCTCTTTTCTTTCTAAATTACCTGGTCTCAGGTAATTCTTCACAGCAATGTGAGAACAGATTAATACACCCCATAAGTCCATCTTGTGTGGCACCATAAACTTGATGTAGAGCTTCTTTAAGAACTTTTCCTTTACTCAGTAATCTTCTAGAATTATTTCTCCACAACTGTCCTGCTACTCCCATTTCCTCTATCTGTGCCTTTTCATGATTTGCACAGCTGTGGTTCCAATCCCACTCTCACTAGTTATGTGACTCCGGACAAGTTATTTGAACTCACAGTCTCGGGTTTCCTCATCTATAAATGGAGATCATATTCCGTAAGGTCATTTTCAGGATGAAATGAAATGATGTGACTCAGTCTCCTGGGAAACAGCAGACTGTCTCTAAATGCCATCTCTTGTTGCTTCACCCCTGCCCTCTGATGCCCACCCTCTGAGGAGTCTTGTCACTCTGCATGAAGTGTGAGGTATGGCTGAAGACTCAGTGGGCCTTGATTTGAGCCTCATTTGGCCACATTTCAGTTGTGGGATCCTGGGCAAGTTTTTAAACATCTCTGGTCTTGGGGATGAATTATTGTGAGGTGCAAATGAGCTCAGAGATGCCAAACTACATTCCATTCAGGATAAACCTTTCCAAATACTTGAAAGGTATATGTCAGCAATAAAAATAGCCCCTTAGATGAAAATAAGCCTATAAACAAGATGACTCTACTTGGATATAACCAATCCCACAATTCTCAATGCACATTTTCAGAAGGATCATTATGAAATATTAAGGAAAGTTAGTTGCAGATACTCCAAATTCTATAGGACTGGCAAGAAGGGAGAGATCATTGATTTTCCCCTCTCTCTTATCTTGTCTACAACTGAGAATGAACCTGACCTGGTTCAAATCACAACCTTCTTGGGGGAGAGCACAGAGCAGGGGGCACAGATGAGGTGGAGGTGCCAAGACTTCACAGCTGAGTAATGACCAAGCTCCCTGCTCTGCTGAAGAACTCACACTGTCTCAGACTTAAGGCATTCCCCAGATGCCAGATTGGGAAGTGATGCTTATAACTTGCAGAAGACCTACTCTCAACTGGCATTTTTCTCCAAGGAGACAGTACAAGGCCTACCACAGGGCTGCTTTCTTTTTGGTCCTCTATCTTGAGCACAGGAGCATTTGAGCAGGGCTTTTTAAATTTGTCTGAAAGACATTCCAAAAGTTGGCCACAGCATCTTTTCCTAGGAATTGATCTATCGACTCAGCAAGGAGGATCAATAAGACCTTAAATGACCTGAAAGGACATGCCAGATCCAAAGAGGCTGCAAGACAGGTCTCCAGCAAATACATACAGGAAGGGATGGCTTAGCATCAAGCCCCTCCGGGTGAGGGCTGCCTGTAGATAGAGGGTTGTCATTTCAGTGCCAGGTCCCAGAAACATTTTAATCAATCTGTCTTTGTTTGTGATGAGTGAAGAGGACCACATGTATATTTTCATTTCTGGATATTGGATTCAAAGTCAGAGAGTCCCATTTGGACAATGAAGAGGACACTTTGCCCTCTATCTATGTTATAGTAGATGGTACCTGCATCCTCAAGGTGGCATTCCATTGCCTAAGTCATCAACCTCTCCACTCCTGCACAGAACAGAAATATCTTTGAGCTGAGTGCCCAGGAAAACGTGGATGACTGTATCGCAGAACAGGCCACATGGGTCTTAATATGTCTGGTCTATTTCTCAGAAATCATGGTAGCCTAAGAAGGTTGGCCCACTGTTGATGGCTCGTGAAACAGAAATGAGGTGCTTTCCCAAGAACTTGAGAACTAGGTTGCTCTCAGAAAGTTTGACTACCAAAATCTGCACACCCAGTGGTTTTGGCTAGAATTCAGTGGGCATAAACCAAGAGAGTGACTCAATTTGTGACTGAAAAGTTTGAGGATTACCTCAAATTCCCATTAAAGTGACTTGGCTATAATGCCAGGAAGATAGAGAATATCATTTTGACTTAGAGAGTGTAAATCTGGCTAGTGGGCTATACAGGACACTGTGTGGAGAAACAGGTTTGAAGAAACTAGAGCATGGGTAAAGAAGCTTGAAGCTTCAGAAGCCACAGGGCCATCTAAGCAGGGGTGAGTGGGATGGGTGGGCAACCTCATTCTTTCAGAACACTGTATCAGGAGTATTTGTCTTGTCAACCACACAACGAATGTCATTCATTCTACTCCAGATAACTAAGCAAACTTTCGGATGGAATTTGTCTTCTCAAGTGCATTTACTTACATAGAGAAACCTTTTGCCCTGACGATGTGAGTATTCTGATCTGTCCATCATAATTCAAGCATACATCTCTGTCTCTCGGGGTCTAGTTAATGTGAGTCCACTTGAGGAAGGTCAAGAGCTGACCCTTGATGAATGTTGTGACATTTGTGGTAAATAGGTCAGCTGGAAATACTCCTCTGCTCATCCTGGGTATGGTAGTGTCAAAAGAGTGTACCATGTACCTGCCCTCTGCAATGTCTACTTTTGCAGACTACCAATTGCAGGACCCAATCATCTTAATTTTAGCCCAGTAATTTTTCAAAAGCAGTTAGAGAAAATAATACCTAAGAAAACACATTTGGTTTTGTTGGTGGCTGTCTTTATTTTTCAAATTTCTGCAATCCTATTGTTTTTCTGAAGTAATTTCTAAAACAGATGCCCCTTTGAAAACTATTTCCAATGTTTCTTTTGTGTGTGTGTGTGGTTTTTTTTATTTTTTATTTTTTGAGACGGAGTCTCACTCTGTGGCCCAGGCCAGAGTGCAGTGCAGTGGTGCCATCTCAGCTCACTGCAACCTCCGCCTCCCAGGTTCAAGTGATTCTTCTTCCTCAGCCTCCCGAGTAGCTGGGACTACAGGCATGCACCACCAATTTTTGTATTTTTGTAATTTTTGTATTTTCAGTAGAGACAGGGTTTCACCATGTTGGTCAGGCTGGTCTTGAACTCCTGACCTCAGGTAATCCACCTGCCTCTGTTTCCCAAAGCGCTGGAATTACAGGCATGAGCCACCACGCCTGGCATCTTTTTTTTTTTTTTTTTAATCATTTCACTCAGCAGCTTCACCAGGCCCAAGCCTGACATAAAAGTTTTCATATCCCATAATGCAAAAAACCTCAAGAACTCTGTGAAGGAACAATATTGGCCCAGAGTCGACCCAAACAGGGAGATCTGGGCTGCATCTTCCCTTCCCCCCACCCGCCCCAGAAAGTCTAAATTTAGTTTACTGGATACACCGCAATGACATTAACATGTTGCAAAAACAAGAATCAAGCAAAAGAGAAAGAGGAAGCTTAATGTGGCATGAGGTATTTTAATACCATGGCAACTGTGGTGTCTTCTCTATTATTTAATTCACTTCCTTAGGTCAGGTTATTCTGCCCTCTTTCTCTCCTGCACTTCCTGTTGCTGTAATCAAATCAGGTCACCCTGAATCTGTAAGTCTTCTTCCTGACTGCAGTCATGTCTATTTCCAGCAGAATGAATTTTCTCCATTTCTTTCTTTGCTCCCTGGACCTTTATTTGGTGCCCTTGATGTCCCTGCTCTTCCCAGTGCTCTACAAGCTGCAAACGCTTCCCTTTCATCCCCATCTCCTCCCCAACCAGTCTCCCCCTCACTGCTTCTCTCCCAGCCCCTCCCTCCAGTTTCTGCAGTTGTCACCAACACAGTTAGCCACTTGATTAGTGACTCAGTGATTCAGAACCCAGGAACCTTGGTTCTCCTAAAACTTTCATGCTTCCCTCCCTAGAGTCAAGATAAAGGTTCTCCCCTCACCCGGCTGCCCAGATAGAGCCATTAAAGTGAGAGGACTTGAGTATTCAGTTTGTTAGAGTTGCCCTGGCTTCTTCCCATTTCCTTTTTATGTGCCTTTTCCTGGGGCTCCTCAGGCTCTATTTACCTTTCCTCCAGAAAAGGTGACAGAGAAGGTTTAACCTTCGAATTTATGTAGCCCAACTCCTCATTTACAAATGGGAAAATGAAAGCCCTGAGAACTGAATTGCCCAGTTGCTTGGCTAGTTCTTGGTGGAACCAAAACAAAGTAAAAACTCAATCAAACAGGCTAATTTGGTGGGAAAAAATCTTGTGAAGTAGTGAGTAGTGCCAAAACGAGACTTGATGATTATTTAAAAGCTCTTTCACTAGTTCTATCCTTGTCTTCCTGCTGGTGGTGTAAGCAAGTGGTGGAAACCAGAGCCAGGCCAACAACCATAAAGTCACCCAGGCACCTGGAGAGGCCCTGATGCGACTTCCTACCGCTGAGGTTTCAGAGGCTCCTCCCTCCCAAATACATGGAGACCCAGAAGACTGCTTGGGCCCCTCCAGTCCCTGCCAGCGGGCAGGATGAGGAGTCAGTAGCAGTCAACAGTAGTGAATCCCACACAAGTTCCACATTCACTAGTTGTTTCACAATTCGCTTAGCATGCATAGCAGCGAATTGACAGAATTGTTTCCGCTAAATGTAGGAAGGTGCATAAAATACAAGAAGCTTGTAAAAATATATTTATTGCAAAAGTTATATCAGTCTTGTATGTAAGCACCAGCCTTCTCCAGGGAAAGACAGGGGTGGTAGAATGAATAAAATTAACTCAGTATTTTGACTGCTTGCTGCAGTGGAAGAAGGACTTATGTTTCCCAAGCTGGGTATGAAGAGAAGGAATATAGCCTTGGAGGCAATGGAAACTAAGCGAGAGCAGCTTAGAAAAGTCACCCCTCCTCCTGATTCAAGACCAGAGACAGGAAAAAAAAAAAAAAAGTCACTCTTGGTGTGAACATGAAAGCAAGTCTCACCCAGCCTAGATGCTGGATGTCCTGTTCAGTCCTGTTCCTCCCTGGTAGAGCTCGTTCTGTCTCACTGGGAGCTGCCAAGTTAGGAGCTGAGCCACACCACTGCTCCTGCCGCTGCTGCTGCCACTGCTGCTGCTGCTGCTGCACATTATTTGTGATTAAGAGTTTTATTGATTTTCTAGCCCATGACCACATTGGTGGGGACAGAGTACGACAGGGGAAACTGGTGGAAAGCCAATAAGAAAGAGAGTTTATGAAATCAGCTCTCAATGAAGAAAACTGTGGGAAAGAATGCGATGGAAGCAGATTTGGGGCCAGTCGATGTGGGAAAGTAGAACAACTCAAAAATGCTCTTCAGATTTGAACTGAAACAAAGCACTTTGCCAAAACACAGGAGGAGAATCCAGTCTGTGAGAAAGACTCAGCACTGTTTATATAAAACAGAATATTCCTATCTGCAAAATCATTGCTGACAATGCTTAACCCACATTCTGTACCAGGCCCTGTGTTGTGTTCTAGGACCATAAATAAGAATCAGTCCGTCTAGAGAAGGAGACTTGAAATATACACAACATGATTTGTAAAGGTACAAGTGGATCTTAAGAGAGTCATAAAAACATTTTGCCCTAGCTGTGGGCCCAGAGCCAGCAGGAATGAACATTGGAGAAAGAGGGATGGAACTGTGTCTCTGCTGCTGCCTGAGTCATGTGCAGATCTGGTAAAGGTCCTCTGGTAGTTTTACGCTCCCCCCCCCCGCCCCCGCCCGCCATCACTACTAACTTTGCTAGAAAGACCCTGCTCCCTTCCTGTCCCTGCCTCTTGCAGGTCCGGAGGACCTCTGCTTCACCGACGGGGGCTGTCGGCAGCGTATCAGGTGTTCTCAAGGTAGTAGATAGAAAGGGAGCGCTTGACAGTTTGGGTGCTTAGGCTGGGAAAACCTCACAGCACCAAGGGGACAGTTGGACACTTGCAACATGATTCCTCCCCTCTCCTTCACTCCCACACATACCCACCCACCACGAACCTGTGTCTTCTGTGCGTCTGGAGAGGAGATTTCTTCCAGCCTCCCAACCCTGCCTCATTCCCTTTGAGTAAGAGAATGAAGTATTTTTGCTGCTTTCTTTAGCTTTCAGCATTGTATTCGCCCCTGAAAATCAACTGGAAACCGGGGAAGACGAGTATCTGGTATGTTCTAGTGTACCAGTATAATATGCAAGGGAGGAGGTGATATGTAAAAACGTTAAATAAGAAAAAAATCATATAATTCAAAACCAGTGAGTGACCGAGCTCAGTAAATGATAGCTTTTAAAGAATCAGATATAAAATCCTGTTTCTGTGGTTCATGTTTGAAAATGATGTAACCTAAAGTGGCTCTTTCATCTTCCACTGCAGGTACACTTTCTCTGTTTAGCCTTGGACTCCCAGTATCTGCACTGGAGGACTTTAAGGAGATCAAACCTAAGCCAAGAGACTTCAGAGAGGTCTAGACTAAGCGAGAGGGTGTCTTGCTTGAGCCAGAGAACCTGAGTGGTCTAGCCTAAGCCCCAAGGACCTTATGTCAATGTAGACTAAGCCTCTAATCTGGAGGAATTCAGGCTGGCTGGCTGGGCTCCCAAGACACCTCTGCAGGTGAGCAGCACCAGGACTCAAAGTCTCCTAACTTCTGGTCCAGGGCCCTCCCCTTTCTAAAATAGTCAAAGGGGCTGAAATTCCTGGAAGTGTGTGGTACTAATGTTCCTAGCATTGTTCTCTTTTTCATAGAGGAAAAACTGACTTTAAGAAACAAGCCGGCAACACTTGACAAAAATATCTACCATTTAAGCACAGAGCCAAAAACAAGGAGTAGTCAGTCTCCCGGGCGCTGGAAGTATTTTGAAATCCCCAAAGTCTCATTCATTGTTCAGAAAGCAAAATGGAACTACTTTTTTTTTGCTCCCTCCTCCCCTCCATGCAGTAGCTGTTCTTGGCAGGTGCCCAGAGTGGCACCCGGTAATTCCACAGTACATTGTGTGCATTTGCATCTGTTTAATCGGCTATTTACAGTCGTCCTTTACCGCCACCTGTAAGAGGCAGCGCCATAATGACACTAAGTGGCTGGGCCGGAAGCCGGGTGCCCAGTGGTTTTCTCCACTTGAGGACGCCTGAATCTGTGAAGTGGTTGGCACTTGGAGAAACAGGGAGACAGCTGGGGACATCACACGTACAGGGCGGGAGGCGCGGGAACGAGGCGCGCCAGACGGAGGGTCCTTCCTTCCTCGTTAGCTCCACTCGGCGGCTCCTTTTCAATTACCACAGCCGCGAGAAGGAACCTGCCGAGCCTTCGGTGCGGCTTGTTTCCTGCCTGACAGAGAGCCCGCTGCCATATGGATTTGATGAATTTCTGAATCACCCGAGGGCCTGGCGACCCGAAGGAGGGCGGGGAGTGGGGCCGCTGGGGGCGGGTGGACCCGCCATCCTGCGGAATCTGGGCCAGATAACAGCCCCCGAGCTCGGGAAATCGGCTTGCGGATGTGATGCGGGACCGCGAGGACACCTGCGCTCCCGTGCGTGTCGCACTCGTGCAGCTCCCGGTGGCGAACGGGGTGATGTGGGGGCGAGGGTGAGAGGAAGTCCAGGCGCCAGAGCGTCAGAAACGCTTCCTTAGCTTCCCTGGCACTTTGGAGGTTGTCTCGAGGGGGCACGGACAGTGCCCGGCGGACTTTCAAGTTGCTCCCGGCAAAACTGGAGGCCAGGAGCTCGGAGCCCCCACGGGCGGTCCAAGTGTCCGGAAGAAGCCCGCAGCGCCCGGGACCGCGTTGCGCGCTCGGGGCGCGCCAAGCCGCACCTAAGCAAAGGAGAAACGCTCACGGGCCAGAGGCGGGTTGGCTGGGACGCGGAATACGCTCAGCCCCGGAGCGCCTTTCGTTTCAAGGAGCCTTACTTCTGGAAAGGGACAGGGAACTGTCAATCAGCGAGGGAGGGAGCGCACCGGCGCTGGGTGATGTCAGCGGATCAGCTGCTCGATAACAAAGAGGGGGTATTACAGGAGAAAGTTGCAGCAGCTGCAGCGGCCAAGGCGGCACACCGGAGCCTCCGAGGCGAGGGGCAAGTGGGCGAAGGGAGGGGGGACGACGGCTGCTGCCGCAGCAGCTGAAGGCCAAGGAATTGAAAGGGCTGTAGGGGGAGGCAGTGCGAGCCAGCCCCGACTGCTCCTCCTCTTCCTCCTCCTCCTCCAAACTCGCGAGCCCCAGAGCTCGCTCAGCAGCCAGGAGCACTCGGAGGGACGGGAGGCAGCCGCGCAGCCCCGAGCTGGGCAGGGTCCCCAGCCGCCATGGATAGCGACGACGAGATGGTGGAGGAGGCGGTGGAAGGTACAAGCATTTCTCCAGGGCCGGGGGAGGAGGCGCAGAGGGCCCGGAGCGCGGAAGGAGTGGCGGGCTGCAAGCGGCGCGGCGCCGGGCCCCGCGGCCGCCACTGTCCCTTACACGGGTGGCCGGCTGCCCGGCTCGGGCGGGGGCCCGACAGCCACGGTCACGCCGCCGGGAGCGCGCACTGCGCGGCGGGGCGCAGGCCGAGAATGGGGCTCTGCCAGGCCGGGGGCGCTGGAAAGGCACGGCCGCTCCATCCCGCCCGGCCACAGCCTGCATCCACCCTCGGAGTTGCGAAACCTGCCCCGCGCTCTGGCCTTTCGTCCTTCGGGCGCGGAGGGTGGGTGCACTCCGCAGGGCAGCCGCTTGAGGCTGGCGGACTCCGCGGAGCAATCCCTAGCCCAGTTTTGGCCACCCGGATCCCCTCCCGGCCGCCAGCCCTTTCCTTCTGCTGCCTCTGCGCCCCGCGGCGGCCGCGGCCGCGTCCGGGTAGGTCCCCGGGCGCAGCGCACGGGGCCAGACCGGGCACGTGGCAGCCGCGGCCCAGGCGGCAGCTCTTCCGAAAAGATGAAATCATTGTCGGGCGACTGACAAGACTCCCGACCCGGGACTCGAACGCGCGCCGTCCGGGAGGCGGGCGGCCCTCCCCTCCGCTGCCCCCGAGCGAACTCAGTCAGGCCTCCCCCTCCCCCTTCCTGCTCCGCCGGGGTGCAGCCGCCACGCTGTGCAGGCGCGCCGCGAGCCCGCACCGAAATTGCTGGGTGACACTTAACTTTCTGAATTCCATGCCGTTGGCTGTGGGTGATATCACCGCCTCGGTGTCGTGTTTCTCCGCCCCTTCTCTTCTACCGCCCCTCCCCCGACTTTTCTCGCCACTTTGTTTTGCTGAGTTTCTCCACCTTTTTTTTTTTTTTTTTTTTTTTTTTTTGCTAGTTCTGAAAAAACGATGTGGGGACGTTATACAATCTCGTTGTTTGTATCATGGGATGTTATGATTTTGTAACAGCGAATACTTGAAAATACTCTTTAGTGTATTTATTTGGTTCCACTACATACAGTACGTCGTGATGTTTTTCAGTGTGGTGTGGTATGATACCAGAATGTTTTAAGCCAAGCATGTGAGTAAATAATTTTTAGCTGTTTGTTGAATCTGGTTTCTGTCTGATTTGTAGAAACACAAGTTCTGACGAAAGATAAAGAAAAAAGTGGCAACACTACAAATGCATAAGGATACATGGTTATTGTTACATTGGGAAAAATCAGTTTTAATGTTTTCATAAACATAATTCCCTTTGCCGTGCTTCTGAGGTTTTAAGGGGAAATTAAGCAGACTAACATTTCTGAACTCTTGAAAAGTATTCAATGTAATGCCAATATTAAAACTTATTTCTTCATCTAACTTCGAAGCCAATTAAAGAGTGTGTGGTTTTTGTTAAGAACATTTTCACCATGTTGTGAACTCACAGAGCTATTTATCTCTCTAATAAATAAAGCCCATGTTGGGGCTGACTGGAGCCCAGATACATTGATTGAGTTGATCCACAGGAAGCCTTCTCAGAAGTTAAAAGTTGTTGACTTCTTGTGCCTCCATGTTGTGAAAGATAAAGGAAAAATGATCTCAGATTGTTAGGGTTTGCTTTCTTTCTTCAACGTTTACTTTTACTTGTAAAAATTAAATACAAACCCTTGATTGCTGGTACTGTTCTCCGTGTTCAACCACATTCATTCTCCTTTGAAGCTGTTTACAAACATATGTCCAGTTGTCCATAGTCCTCAGGCTCCTTTGCAGACTGTGACCAAGAGCTTTAGAAATGTATCACTATTGTTTTTTTGAGACTGTCCACTGGATTCGAAAACAGGGAAGTTTACATAAACAGGGATGGTTTTGTTTTATAGGGTAATCATCCACATTATTGTCCAAAATCAGAGCCCCCTTGAGAATGAGAGGGGCTATTAATAATGATGCTGGGACAAGTAGCTTAAGCCTTGAATGTCTGGGGCAATCTGGGACACATGGTCACTCAGTTGTAGCTAACTAAACAATTAGAGCAGCACAGAATCTTTAAAAGCCCCTAGAAGCATCTCAGGCTCTAACTTGCACAGTGCCAGGAGTGTGTGTGTGCACATGCAGTAAACTGTACCTGTGCCATGCACTCTTGTCCAGCCATTCTTGGCCTTGTGAGTGCTGTTTGCAATAGTCTTTATATAACATCTAACACTTACATAGGGGACTAGTATAAACTGCTTCTGCTCTTTCCCAAAGAGAAGCTAGTCTGAATATCTTAGTGTTTAAGTACCAACTAATCTACCTCTTTCCATAAACAGAGCCTCTGTTCTCAGTAGTTTCACTGTCATAGCTATTATTATCGTTGCTATAATTGTTTAGTTCTTATTAAGTGCATGCTCTGTGCTAAGTGTTTCACAGACATTATCCATTCAATCTTATTCAGTCTTATGGGGTGGGTACTAATATTATCCTAATTTTACAGAGGCAGGAACTGAGGCATACAGAAGTTAAGGACTAATCCAAGAACACTCAGTGAGGTGGAGAGACTGGCTTGGACTTCCAAAACGGCCCTCCACCAGACCAAACTGTCTTCCTACATTTTTTATTTTTAATGAGTTAGTCAAATTTATGAAACACTTGATAACTGAGTTTGGAAGCGACAGTTAAATATTATGTCAGTGCCATTTTTTTTTTTTTTTTGTCACTGTAACTCTGTAGAGGTTGGTTCTGATAGAGTTCAGTGACTTTCAGAAAAATGCATTTGGGGAAAAAGAACTTAACCTGTGTCTTCTGCAATAGCTATCTTTTTCCTTCTTCATTAGAGATTTACTCTGGGGAAGAAATTAGTCTCTTCAGGACTTGAGTTTAAATGTCTTATATATCATGTGCATTTAGTTCTCTTTCAGGGTATGATTGTAACTCTGGGGAAGTTCTGAACTCAGGGTGGACAAATCCCTGAGGTGAGGGGAGTGACGGAGGCTGTGTTGAGAGAGTGTTCTGTGTACTGTGTTGGCTGTGCTCTTGTGGGAAGGCAGCAAGCCCTAGGCCTCAGAGGGCCTCAGAGCTCCACCTGAGCTCTGGTGTGGCTTTTGGAAAACACTTTGAGACACACTGGTTCAGTGAAGAGTGATGTTTAGTTTTCCAGTGTTATTCCTCTGGGCATCTGGAAACAGAATTTCATTATAGCATCTATTTCTTTGTCTACCCATAGATACAAAGATGAATATGATGTGGTCTCTAATATAATTTCAAAGAAATATATCTATACAGATGAATGGTGATGGTTGAGAGGAAGTAAAAATTAGTTCCTGCTTAGGGAAGTCAAAGGGGAAAGATTTTCCAGAAGAGGTGCCGAAGAGCTGAGTCAGGTTGAGAGGGGAACTTTTTTAGTGAAGACACGGAGGCATGGAATTCTGCGGGTGCACCCAGAGAACAGTCATTCGGTTTCACTGCAACAGGGAGCTTATAAGAAGAAAAGTGAAGGGGAAGACAGGGAAGGGAGGCTGGATCACAGGCTGAGAGCATGGACTGTGTGTTGGAAGCCACGGAAGCTGTGGGGGCTCTTTAGAAAAGGGAATGACAGGATCAGGACTCTACTCCTGGAAGATTAACAGGCAGTGGCCAGCAGGACAGTCAGAGGGACTGACACAGCAGGTAGGGTACCTTGAAATCTCTTTGCAGTGGTCCAGATGCGCAGTTATGAGGGCAGGAAAAACAGAAGGGCCTGGAAATGTGTAGGAGACATGGAGGAAGAATGATCAAAAGGGGGAAATATCAGAACAAGGGACCAGAATGAAAACAAGCAGCTCAGTGTTCCACTGCCACAACCCCCTCAAAATATTAAGATTGTTTTTTATTAACACTCCCCCTAATATCAGATTCTGCCTGTCTCTACTAAGACTGCTCATGCCCTGTATCTAGGAAAAATGTATACGAAGTGTATTGGTAGCACCCTTTCTGTGTGGGCCACACATTAAAATTATGACCCTCACAACTAATAGTTGAACTCTTGCCAACAATTACCCTTAAAAATAAAATTATCCAAACTTGCATATATAACCCCAAATCTAAAATAAAAGTTGAAATAATTTTTTTAAAAACCTAGAAACATAAAAAAATTTTTAAAAGACCAAAACGTCAAGCTATGTTTTTAAGAGTCAGTGATTGAATGCATCACAAGGAGGGTGTGTTCTTTGCATTAAACAGAATAAGCTTGCCTTTTATTATTGTTGTTTTTTGTTTTTCAATTTATTTATGTATTTATTTAATGAGATAGGGTCTCACTGTATTGCCCAGACTGGTCTCCTGGGCTCAAGAGATCCACCTTGGCTTCCCAAAGTGCTGGGATTACAGGCATGAACCACCGTGCCCAGCCTATTATTGTTGTTTTTTTAAAGCAATGTTCTAGTCTACAAAACCAACGGTATGTGTGTAGGGTCTCTGGTTCTAAAGGAATTACTTGCACACCACTCTCAGATCTCTTGTGAGTAAGCCTGAGACATTAAGCAGCTGGGTGTCTGATCCAGAGGGAATTTACTTTGCTGAGATTGAGATGTACATTGCTGCTTAGAATATAGGCCTGACTCTTATCAGATTCAGGAAGAAGCTCCCTCAGAAGTAACTAGAGGGGAAAATTGTAACTTTCTATCTGTTCAATAGATAATAATCATAGAACAAAGTGAAAAAGTAGACTTGTGAACTGATACTTTTTTTCCTGTCTCTAACTTCTGCAAGTATTTAAAATCATGCTACAGACAGATAACACAGAACATTAGCTTGGGCAACCGTATAAACACAGAGCAGTCATTCAAGTTAATTTTCCCTGTTGCTTGGGACTGGTATTCAGCCTGTGTTCAGTGGGAACTCACCTGGAAGGCTGTTGGCTGACTTGGCGCATTTTACAAATTGACCTCATGCAGAGCAAGGAGGACTAGTGTTTCCCTTCAAGTTAGATAACACTTGGAAGAGATAAGACTTTGCAGCGGGGATATGCTGTTGGAAATCTGGTGGTTGAATGATCTTCACCACAAATCCTTCTTCCACTTCCCTGCCAGGGACCTGGGGGTTCCTACCTTTTTAGAGGTACCTTCTCACCATCACCAAGGAAGAGTGTGTTCAACTAGTTTGCCAGTGTCTAGAATGGCAATTAAAGGATTTGGAGAAGGGGCTTTCAGTATTCATCAGCACACTCAAAGTGGTAATGTCTCTTGGGCAAGTCTTTTTTTTTTTTTTTTTTTTTGAGACGGAGTCTCTCTCTGTCGCCCAGGCTGGAGTGCAGTGGCCGGATCTCAGCTCACTGCAAGCTCGGCCTCCCGGGTTTACGCCATTCTCCTGCCTCAGCCTCCCGAGTAGGTGGGACTACAGGCGCCCACCACCTCGCCTGGCTAGTTTTTTGTATTTTTTAATAAAGATGGAGTTTCACCGTGTTAGCCAGGATGATCTCGATCTCCTGACCTCGTGATCTGCCCATCTTGGCCTCCCAAAGTGCTGGGATTACAGGCTTGAGCCACCACACCTGGCACTTGGGCAAGTCTTATAAAGCACTGGTGTCTTCATCTGTAAGATGAGAATATGGGAGACTGTCTTGAGGCTTGCATTTAATAACAGGAAAGCATATTACCCAATGCCAGATCATAGTAGATTCATACACTTTTTTTCCTCCTCTGTTTATCAGAACCTGTGCATTTTAAATTGACTTACTGACATGACAAAATATTACATGATCTTATTGTCCAAACATTACATGATCTTATTGGCATTTGAAAAAGAGTTATGTCAGACTCTGTTCTAGCACTAATGTTGAAAGAGGATGTAAGAGCACTGCAACCCAGTCTTTTCTCTTTCTCATGGAAAGTCTCTGTTATTGTTTTGCTTGTGGCTGCTGTTTTAGATATAAAGTTCGACTGCTAGGAAAACTACTCCAGGATGCTAAATATTCAGAGTGGAAGTCTTGAATGATCACAACCCTTAGTCTCTAGTTCCTTTAATTGATCACACCCTAAGGATGTAAAGAAAACAAAATAAACCAGGAAGGGGCTCTTGCTGTCGTCTAATAGATTTCAGAACTCTCTCACAACCAGCAATCTAAAAGCCTTTAGAATGACAGGGAGAGGTTGCATGTCCAAGCACCTCCTTAATGTGCAAGGTCACCAGAGTAATGGCCATCATTTGGTAGCTCTCCCCTGTCCTTGTCTCTCCCAAGAGATTAAGATGGTGACAGGACTCCTCTTCATTTGCCTGTTGAAAGGCATTGAGACCAGGTGTGGTGGCTCTTGTCTGTAATCCCAGCACCCAAAGTGGGTGGATCACTTGAGCTCAGGAGTTCGAGACCAGCCTGGGCAACACAGTGAGACCCTGTCTCTATAAAAAAATTTTTTTAATTAGCCATTTGCGAGGCTGAGGCAGGTGGATCGCCTGAGGTCAGAAGTTCGAGACCAGCCTGGCCAACAGAGTGAAACCTCGTCTCTACTAAAAATACAAACAAATTAGCTGGGCATGGTGGCAAGGGCCTGTAATCCCAGCTACTAGGGAGGCTGAGGCAGGACAATTGCTAGCACCTGGGAGGCGGAGGTTGCAGTGAGCCAAGATGGCACCATTGCACTCCAGCCTGGGCAAAAAGAGTGAAACTCTGTCTCAAAAAAAAAAAAAAAAAAAATCCGGTTATGGTGATGTCTACCTAAAGTCCCAGCTACATGGGAGGCTGAGGCAGAAGGATCACTTGAGCCTACAAGTTTGAGGTTACAGTAAGCTATGGTCTCATCACTGCACTCCAGCCTAAGTAACAGAGTAAGACCCTGTCTCTGAAAAATAAAGGAAAGAGGAAGAGAAAGAGGGAAGGAGGGAGTGAGGTAAGAAAGGAAGAAAAGGAGGGAAGGAGGAAGGGAGGCAAGGAGGAAGGCAAGAAGGAAGGAAGGAAGGAAGGAAGGAAGGAAAGATTCTTCATGGAGTGGAGTTGACATTTTTCTTGTCATCTCAACTGGGATCGGTACTATCCTCCAAGGGCTTGTAGTATGTTATATGACACTTTCAATTTTCCCTAATATCTAAATTCCATTGCTGAGGGTGCACCTTCAGTGTTTTATTCAGAAATAGGACAGGGCTGAAGGAAAGTGGAAATTAATTTATATTGGAAATTTTTTCCTTAGTGTTCAGATTTATGGTAATTCTCTCAATCTAAAGTGGAATAACAAATTTTATCAAACATAAGCTTTTAAAACTCTGAAATATGTGAACTGTTTTCTATGATGATAGCATTTTCAACAAGTTAATAAATGCTCTAGTATGAGGCTAAACTGATTATTTGGATATTAATACCTAAATCAAAAGTAGGACACTGAATTTATATGCCTAAATTTAACTTGATCGCAACAACATTTCACTAAAAAAAAACTCTTAGCAATACACTGAGTGGCTTTTTTTAATGAAAAGAGAAAAGTAAATTTAATGTATTTCAATGAGAGAAATGGCATCAGATATTTAGAAAATAATTGTCCAAGTGATTTCATATGACTCAAATGTCATTGAATTTATGTCATGTACAGTTAGTTTTTGAGCGAGAAGAAAGCAATTATGGCCTAGTTCCCTTCTGACCATTAATTTCCTGGTCCTTTCCTCTTTTGTGTTAAGAGGAAGGGATCCATACCGATCATGATTTATTTAAGTAGATGTGTCTTATTGTTAAGATGTTCTTGGTAACCCATTGTATACAGAGTCAGATGTAGCAATAAAACACTGTATTTGTTTGCAGCTATTTTATGTTTATGTAATTAATAATACAAATAAAGAGCATATTTATTCTTTTTATTGTTGTTGTTGAGATGGAGTTTCGCTCTTGTTGCCGAGGCTGGAGTGCAGTGGCACAATCTTGGCTCACTGCAACCTCTGCTTCCTGGGTTCAAGTGATTATCCTGCCTCAGCCTCCTGAGTAGCTGGGATTACAGACGACCGCCACCATGCCTGGCTGATTTTTTGTATTTTTAGTAGAGACGGGATTTCACTGTGTTGGCCAGGCTGGTCTCAAACTCTGGACGTCGGGTGATCCACCCGCCTCAGCCTCCCAAAGTACTGGGATTATAGGCGTGAGCCACCACAGCTGGCCGCGTATTTATTCTTTATGAGAGTGTGTACTTACCATCTTTTCCAAGGGCTAATATTCCTTTATCATGTTAGAATAAATTATTTTAGGAGACTAAATATTTCATTGTGGTAGTATGGTTTGTGTTTCCTTTTATGTCTGTGAACCATCTGGAAGCTACATTTCAATGTTTAATGTCCCTGCATTAGACACAGTGTTTAATGTTTTCATGCCTTTTCTCTCTATGGCCCAGGTTGTTACCCCAAGAAAAAGCCAGTAGACTAACTACTGCCTTCATTTTCACCCACCTCTGCAAAATCAGCTCACCAGAATGATTGGGAAGACACCAATAAGGTGATTCCTGGGTTTTGTAAAACATGTAGATAGTAATAAAAAGTGTAAACATTGACTGTAAATGTCGATATTAAATTATACTGATCTTTGACCTAGGAAGAACCAGTGACTTAAAGGTCCATGTAATAACTTCTGCTGATATTCACAATCATTGCTTAAATGACCGTGTGTATACTCTGGCTCCATTTAAAATGCAAGCCCTCTGACACACAATGGTGGAAGGTATATGATAAGGTTATCACTAAACATTCAAAGCTGAAGATTTTGTGAAGTAAAGCAGTAGGTTTAAGGTTAAGCTTAAGTTTAAGGTGAGAAGGACTCCAGATTTCTGTGTTTGTACAATGAGCTGTATAACTCTTAGGGCAGTTTTAAAGATATGACTGTGTCCTCCGTGTGAATATAACAATAACAGTGAGATTTTCAGACTGGCTAGCAGTCCTCCACATCGTATTATAGAATGATATATAAAATCATGTTGCATACTTAATGTTCTAGAATTAGATAATTTATTCCAATGACTGTGTATGTGGCAATTGACTATAAAACAGTGGAATCTCAACCACACTTCAGTTAAGCATGAGAGATTGGAGGCGTCAATTCCAAATATGAGGACTCTCGGGAGAGTACTTGGTAAATTGTGACATGCCCTGCAGAGGATATTACTGATAATGACTCTCAGTTCCAGGTAAAAAGCAAGCTTATTTAAAGTTCATATTCTGCTTTGGGAGGCCGAGACGGGCGGATCACGAAGTCAGGAGATCGAGACCATCCTGGCTAACACGGTGAAACCCCGTCTCTACTAAAAATACAAAAAAAAAACTAGCTCGGCGAGGTGGCGGGCGCCTGTAGTCCCAGCTACTCCGGAGGCTGAGGCAGGAGAATGGCGTAAAACCCGGGAGGCGGAGCTTGCAGTGAGCTGAGATCCGGCCACTGCACTCCAGCCCGGACGAAAGAGCAAGACTCCGTCTCAAAAAAAAAAAAATAAAAAATAAATAAATAAATAAAGTTCATATTCTGGAATGTGTCTAAGTCTGTTCTGGACCTATCAGTTCACAAAGTGTACATAACAATCAATTTGGTACTGCTGGTGCTGATGAGGTGAGAAACCTTTGCACGCTGACTGTCCTTTCGTGCCAGGGAGGGGACCCTTTGGCAGCTGGAGGGGAGTTGGGCAGGGGACTTGTCTTGCAGCATCTGAATGCTTAGATGTCAGATGGGAGGAGCACTGACGATGTTAAAGTTTGCCTTGTGGTTCCCTTTCTCCAGGACACCTGGATGATGACGGATTACCGCACGGGTTCTGCACAGTCACCTACTCCTCCACAGACAGATTTGAGGGGAACTTTGTTCATGGAGAAAAGAACGGACGGGGGAAGTTCTTCTTCTTTGATGGCAGGTAGCACTCACAGTTTTATTTTGTTCTTTGGGGGTACTGAATTATTTTATGTTAAGGAATAATACAAATGAAAGAATTTAAGTGGAAGTTTTTCTACAATTTATACAATGGGTAAAATTAACCCCTACCTGTAGGCACTGCTTTGGTGACTGGGGACGTCACCCTGTGGTTATGGGGAAGCCAGCCTAAGGCTTAGCTCTTGTCATCACTGTCTTCCAGAGTGTGCTTGGCCAAAAGATACCAGATTCGGGGGCCCCCATCTTACATGGTCACCCAGTTCTTTGATGGATTTCACTTCATCATTCCAGCAGCGCATCTCCCTGAAGTCACACAAGTGGGGATCGTTTTTGTCAGTGGCCAGTTTGCACAGTTCCAGTAGAGTCAGATTCTTGCTTTTTTCCAAGGGTCACACACACTCCATTGCGTTCAGCACACTCTCCCAGATGTCACAGTCTGGCATCTTAATACCCTGAAGGAAGATTCTGCCACCTTGTTGGTTCTTCAGCTTCATTGGTTTCTCAGCTTGTTGCCTCTCCTCATGAGATTGATGAAAAAATGCTTGGCAAAATTCTTCAAAGCCACATCATTGCAGTCTCAGTAATAAGACATAAACAGGTACACACAGGAGGGCAACTTTCTAGACTTCGGTTTTTTAAATGCCTGTCTTTGTGATAATTGATCTTTTTGTGTGATAATTTAATACTAATGTCAGAACTATGATTTTCCACAGTGTACCTCTAGTTAAAGTATTTTTCAGAGCAGGATTTCTTTTATTTTACTCTCATCCCCTGTCTGAGGACGTTGAGAGGCAGAGGCTCCTTATTCGCTGGTGACAGATAGGAATGACTATAAGACATTTTTCTTTCAAGAAGAGATGGGGTTGCCCTGGCCCAGCTTCCCAACAATGACTTTTAGGCCCTGTCAGCTTCAGGAGCAGAGAGTGACCATGTGAATTTCTCAAGCATTTCGTGGAATTCAGAGCCGCAAAAGGGCCAACTATTTTCAGACCTGTTGATTGGGTAAAACAGAAACAGACTTCACCAAAGCAGGTTATAGGATTCTGTGGGATACCACACCACTTACTAAACTCCTGACATTGGTAATAGGCCAAAGCTTCCTTTGGGAAAGAAAATGTCTAAGCTGACAACTGAAGGGTGATGGCAGGAACTGGTATGTGACCCAGAATTGCTTTTCTGTAGGCGAAGTGGGTTGTTTTAAAGGGGGTAACATTACTTAGGCTTTCGATGATCTGATGCAATGAGGGGTGAAAAAAGCAATAAAAACCCTCTACATAACTTTTGTAAAATTGCATTTTAATTATAATTCCAACCTTCATTTTCCCATTGCCCCCAACCCCACCTTTTTGTAAAGCAGAGTTTTGCTTACAAACTGTAAATTTTAAATTGTCAGATATTTTACTTCCTTTCTTTTGGGTGGATACTTGAGTGCCATAGAGGCCCCTTTCAATATGTTGGTATTGGCCTGGACATGTTGGCTCACATCTGTAATCCCAGCACTTTGGGAGGCTGAGGTAGGAGGATTGTTTTACCCCTGGAATTTGAGAACTGACTGGGACAACATAGTGAGACCCTGTCTCTGCCACCAGGTGTAGAGACCCTGGGACCTGTGGTCCCAGCTGCTGGGGAGGATGAGACAGGAAGATTTCTTGAGCACTCCAGCCTGGGTGACAGAGCAAGACCCTGTTTCCAAAAAAAAAAAAAAAAATTGGTATCAGTGCTTTTCTCTCCTATGACTTCTTTAACCTATCCAGAGGGAAACTTTTCCTGGCCCATTTCCACTGCAATTTTTTATAGCTCTTTTTTCTGAAAAGTGTCACTTTTAACCTGATTCTGCAAATTTTTTATTCATTCAACAAGTACATATTTATGTAAATGTCTCCTTCATCTCCAAGGACAGAGGTTTCCTTGAGGGCAGAATCTGTGTCTATTACATCTTTTATGCTTCATAGCACTTTCTCTTAATTTGATACTAAAGAGAAGTCCTTCCTAAGTGAGAGTGGGAGCTGAAAGAGAGGGTAGAATTCACCCAGAACACCCCCCACCCACCATGCAAACACACACACACACACACACACACACACTTTAAATCTGGTAGTTTGATGATGATCGCCAGTAACTGATTGACTCTTTGGGAAAACAGTCTAGCAGATTTGTCTGATTTTGGTGTTGGTTACCTGCTTGCTTTATGGGGCAAATACTCAGAGTACTGATGGGCTAGACTAAACTTCTGAACCAGTGTGCCAAGAATGAGCTACTTGTTAGCTTCAAGATGCTGAGCCCCTCAGCCCTAGGGTAAGATAGCAAGTGGAGCCTGAGACTTCCTGAGCACCTGTCTTCTCATGTCCAGCTAGTAACTTCTAGCCCCAAACAGCTTCATCCGCTTAACCCAGTGTGTCAGACAAATGCGTTAATCTGCAGGTGTGTCGTGATATGAACAAGCTGAAGCACCAGGCCAAGTTGCAGCACTAGCCCAGTTACTATCTATAGGCTAGGAATACATTCACTGATTTTTTTTTTCCTTTTGAGGCACTAATTCACTTTTTTTTTTTTTTTTTTTGAGATCGGTTCTCACTCCGTTGCCCAGGCTGGAGTGCAGTGCCATGATCATGGCTCACTGCAGCCTCAACCTCCCTGGACTCAGGTGATCCTCCCACCTCAGCTTCCTGAGTAGCTGTGACTGCAGGTGCGTGCTACCACGCCAGGCTAATTTGTTTTGTATTTTTTATAGAGATAGGGTTTTGCCATGTTGCTCAGCTAGTCTCAAACTCCTGAGCTCAAGTGATCCACCCGCCTCAGCCTCTCAAGTGCTGGGGTTACAGGCCTGAGCCATTGCGCCCAGCCTAACCAATTCACTAATTTTTTTTTTTTTTTTTTTTTTTTTTGAGACGGAGTCTTGCTCTCTTGCCCAGGCTGGAGTACAGTGGTGCGATCTCAGCTCACTGCGAGCTCCGCCTCCTGGGTTCTCGCCATTCTCCTGCCTCAGCCTCCTGAGTAGCTGGGACTATAGGTGTCCGCCACCACACCAGCTAATTTTTTTTCTTTTTTGTGTGTGTATTTTTTTGGTAGAGATAGTTTCACCTTGTTAGCCAGGATGGTCTCGATCTCGATCTCCTCACCTCGTGATCCACCCGCCTCAGCCTCCCAAAGTGCTGGGATTACAGGCTTGAGCCACCGCGCCCGGCCTGTCATCATCTTCTTAAACCCAAATACTGATCACGTTACCAGACATCTGCTAAAAGGATTTACTGTAAAAATTAGTAAGAGAGTCTTAAACTGAAAGAAAAGGCCAAGAATCTACCAGGGTTTTCTAAGGCAGATGTGGGATTTGATTATGGATAAGTCAGTTGTTTCTACATGAAGTAGTTTTTATTTATATTTGTCTATTAGTTTTTCTCCCTGTTCCCACCCCCGGCTTTTAGGGCCTGATGTGTTGGGTAAAATTAAGTGGGAATGCTTTGCCTTTATTGTCAGTCATCAACCTTTGGTCTGGAAAAATTCCTTAAAAGAGGCTCGTATTAGGTTTTGAAATAAGCAAGGAGATAAAAACTTTGTGTTGAAGAAAGTTGTTGAAACCTGTTATGCTGGTTTATATCCCATCAAAGAGTTTGCCTGCAATTGTGGGAACCTATGTTTGGAAAGAGACAAGGAAAATCACAGTGTAGTAACAGAAGACTTGGCCTAAGTATTCTAATCTTATATGAAAACTGAACCCCAGTATATGATTTATGAAAAGTATCCAAACAAATATAAACATATCCAGAAAATTCTAGAATCAGTGTTTCCCTTGACATCGAATGAGATAAATCTGAATAAGAATTTCAAATATCCAGATAACCAGGCAAAATGGCCCTGTGAAATTTTAAAACCAAATTTGTAAATAGAAGCAGAATATTTTATTTTGTTTTTAAATTGCAAACATAACAAATGCTTAGTGGAATAAAAACAACTTCAAATTCAGAAATGTAAAAAGTGAAAGCAGAGAATTTGCACTTCTTAACTAAATATATTCAAGGTAAAATATAGAAATAGCTATTTTTAAAGTTTTATTTTAATTGACACATAATTGTCCATTTTTCTGGGGTAAGTGTGATGTTTTGATACATAAATACATTGTGTAATGATCAATCAGGGCAATTAGCATATCTATCACCTCAAAGATTCATCATTTCTTTGTGGTGAGAACATTCAAAATCTCCTCTTCTAGCTATTTTGAAGTATACAATATATTATTATTGACCGTAGTCACCCTATTATGTAATAGAACACCAGAACTTATTCCTGCTATCTAAATGTAACTTTGTACCTGTTGACCAACCTCTCCCCATCCTTCCCTCCTGCCTTCTTTTCCCCAGCCTCTGTTAACCACTGTTCTATTCTCTACTTCTGTAAGATCAGCTTTTTCAGATTCCCCACATACAAGTGAGATCATGCAGTATTTGTCCTTTTGTGCTTGGCTTATTTTACTTTACATGGTGTCCTCTAGGGGCATTCATATTGTCACAAACGACAGGATTTTGTTTTGTTTTTATGCTGAATAGTATACCATTGTGTACGTGTATACCACATTTTCTTTATCCATTCATCCATTAATGGAAACTTGGGTTGATTTCATATCTTGGCTGTTGTGAACAGTGCAATAAACATGAAAGAGCAGATACCTCTTCAACATACGGAAGAAATAGCTATCTATTTCTAAATCAGTTTAAATAGCCAAAATGTACATTGTTTACCTGTTCACAACTGTCTCAGATTCAGAATGTTTGCTAGTTTTGAGATCATAATACTTAGTCTTTTCTTCATTATATGACAAAATGTGGAACAGAAAATCTAAGTTACTACAACCAGCTTATTAAGTCAGAAACCTAAAATCAGAATACTCATGCTTTACCAATGGTTTGCCCTACAAATGAGGAACGAATGACAACATAACCTTATTTTTAAAATTGTTTTTTAAGCAGCTATTGTGTCCATTCCCGCCTCCTCTGTTAAAAGGACAGAAGAAAATTATCCTGAGATTCAGTAACTGGGACTTCTTTATATCCACTCTGGTCCCGAGATAAAGGAATTTATGCAGCGCGGTGACAGAAATCTTGAGGCTTTGTTGGTGTGGATCTGGAGTCTGTCTGGCACTGGTGGATTTGCTGGAGTACCATGGGATGTGATGAAAATGTGTAGTGTTCAAAATATTTTGATACACACATCTCTAATTTTTCTACTAATCCTCGACTCTGGATGTTTATTTTCATGTATCTTTCCTTAATTGTTCTTATTTTGACCATGATTTATGAACCTAAAGGCAAGACTTTTCCCAATCCTAGAATGGTAACGAGAAAGAGATATTTCTTCAGATTGGCTTTGTGGGGGCTGCGGAATACTAGGGTCATGTGGTTTTTAGCCTAATTATGAAGTGGAGATTAGGTAATTCATTCAGCTTTATTTGTTTATACTGTTGATGCCTCTCCTTCACATGCCAATTAGATGTTAAAGGATTTACTACTCCATGGCTTCTTTCTCCTGTGCCCAAGTCCTTTTCTGATGTTGTTTGGCTACATTTGCCAAGAGGCTCCTTGTAATTTATCACTGGCCAAATAACCTAAGCAAAGTCACCCGTCTCATGAGCCACTGAGAAAGGATGGCATTCTCCAGGTGTCAAGTCCATGCAGGATTTCTTGTGTTTAGTTTTCAGAAAGTGCTTGATCACAATTCAGAGAAATTAGAGTTGGATCGGACTTCTGAAGTCATGCATTCCAACCTCCCACCCGAGGCAAAAGTTTCTTTTGTGTTCCTGACAGTCCTCTAGCTTTTGTTGGAACCAGCCCCAGCAAATATATTCATCTGTATTCCAACAAACAGTTCTGATTGAGGAAAAAAAATTTTGTGACATGCAAGAAGAGAGTGTAAATGAAATGGATAACATTGAATAACTACCATTTCTTCAACACTGGACACATGGTCTTGATAACAATCTAGGAGGCAGGTTTTATAATCCCCTTTGACATACGAAGAAACTAAGGCACAGAGTGGCTAAATAACTTGCCCCACGTAACCTAGTTAAAAATGATTGGAGCTGAGACTCACACCAAGGCGAATTCAATTCTAGAGCCAACCCTCTCTTTCACTACATCTGCTACTGTCTTCCAGCTTGAAGCAGGGAAATAGCTGTGGGCCTGACTGCCTTTCTTCCATTCTTTAATTTTCCTTGAAGTTACTCATCAGCCATAGTTGTGAAACATTAAAGAGAGTCCTGGAGTGAATTCAGTTATGTTCTTGTAGGGGCCTTAACAACTTGGGAGGAGCTTGGAAGATTGACAGAAAGTTTTCCTGAGGAATCAATTCCGAAGAATTCTGTTCTAGCTATTTGGCCCCCCCGAACTTCTGTTTTCTTAATTTGCAAAATGGAGGTAATTATAGCTGCTTTTCAGGATTGTTGTGATTGAATGAGAAAACCTGTAAAGACCCTTAAAGTATAGGACACTTAGAAGGTGCTCAGGGGAAAGGATGGATTATTATTTTATCATTGTTGTTGTTACTGTTATTATTAATAATTATTAGGAGAGCGTCTTAGTTTGGGCTGCTATAACAAATTCCATAGACTGGGTGGCTTAGACAACAGAAATTTATTTCTCACAGTTCTGGAGGCTGGACTTTCACAGTTCTGGACTTCCCAAGGCCAAGATCAGGGCACCTACACTTTGTGTCTGTCGAGGGCCTACTTCCTGGTTTGCAGATGTCCATCTTCTCATGATATCCTCACATGGTGGAGAGTAAAGGGAGAGAAAACAAGCTTTCTGATGTCTTTTTATAAGGGCATTAATCCCATTCAAGACGGCTCTTCCCTTGGGACCAAATCACCTCCCAAAGGCCCTACCTCTTAATACCATTATATTGGGTGTTAGGAGTTCAACACAGGAATTTGGGGAGACACAAACATTTAGTCTGCAGCAGAAAGTTTTCTTTAGGTTTGCTTTTAGAAAGCAAAACTAAATTTCATTACTCTTCAAATATTTTACTGTTATTTTGAGGCTTTATAATAGTAGACTCATAGATCTTCTCTTAAAGGATTAAAAAAAAGAAAACCTTCAAAGATAGCCAGTACATTATATTATATGGAAGCATTAGAGTTCTCCATCAAGCTTGCTGCAACACCTGGGAAGAAGTTGAAGTTTCTGACTGGAGATTGTTCTAGCAGATGGGCTGGATCTCCTGTTGCTGCTCTTCGCTTAGTTTGCAGTGTTTCTTTTTTTTTTTTTTTTTTTGAGACGGAGTCTCGCTCTGTCACCCAGGCTGCAGTGCAGTGGCCAGATCTCAGCTCACTGCAAGCTCCGCCTCCCGGGTTTACGCCATTCTCCTGACTCAGCCTCCCAAGTAGCTGGGACTACAGGCGCCGGCCACCTCGCCCAGCTAGTTTTTTGTATTTTTTAGTAGAGACGGGGTTTCACCGTGTTAGCCCGGATGGTCTCGATCTCCTAACCTCGTGATCCACCCATCTCGGCCTCCCAAAGTGCTGGGATTACAGGCTTGAGCCACCGCGCCCAGCCTGCAGTGTTTCAAAAGATAATATATATTGTTATATAAAATAATTCCTAAAATAATGTTTTCATACTAAGGGTCACAATTCAGTTTGGTTAGAGATGGGAGTTTAAGGAGTGATGATTCATTTTTTAGATTTCCTCTCGGTTATTGTATTGCTAAGGCTGACAAAAGGAAGGGAACACAATGGAAGGAAGGGAACAGAATTTAGGCCCCAGGAGGCGGAAAGTCCAAAACCTTCTAGACCCCAGAACCATGAAGAAAAGCCAACACTGTTAAATCTCCAAGAACAGTTTTCTGTATTCACATACTAACAGGAATATTTAATGAAAATACAGCAATATCTGAATAAAATACAGATATGTAAGTCTAGGAAATACAGATATGTAAGTCTAGGAAAACAACTATAGAATTTCTCCATTTCTTTGTAAGTCAGATTTCTTAATTTAACTGATTTCTCAAAATTTAACTCCTAAGTACAAGAGGTTGGATAAAACAGGCAAAATTAGTCTATGTGCAGAAAAAGAAATTTAATTAAAATTTATGTTTTAATTTCCTCAACATTTTCCAGTTGTTTGATTCAGATGATGGTACCAGAAAAATCAAACAATTGCAAGACTATTTTTGTAATTTCTCAACATGCTAAAGAATCTGCCAAAATGTTGAAAGGAACTTTAAATATAAGTTAAGCACGTTAAGAACATTCTGTATAGTATGATCCCATTTTTATTAAAATAACAAAAACAAAAGGTAGGAAAATGCATGGTATAGAAATGAGGAGAGTGGCCGGGTGTGGTGGCTCACGCCTGTAATCCCAGCACTTTGGGAGGCTAAGTCGGGTGGATCATTTGAGGTCAGGAGTTCAAGACCAGCTTAGTCAACATGGTGAAAACCCATCTCTACTAAAAATGCAAAAATTAACCAGGTGTGGTGGCACACACCTGTGATCCCAGCTACTCAGGAGGCTGAGGCAAGAGAATTGCTTGAACCCAGGAGGCAGAGATTACAGTGAGCCAAGATCGTACCACTGTATTCCAGCCTAGGCAACAGAGCAAGACTTCATCTTAAAAAAAGAAATGAAAAAAGTCTTAAATATTATATGTGAAATTGGGCAAGAGGACTGAAAATTTCTACTTTCTGCATCTTAGTACTGCTTGAGTTGCTTTTTATGTGTTTGTTTTACAGTGAACACATATTGCTTTTTTTTAGAGGCACTTATTTTCTTCCAGTCAATTGGATCACTCATAAATTATTGCAGATAGGAATTTTTCTTGCTTGTTCTTTAAAAATAGATTTAACGCAGTTTTATAAATTTCTTTATCTATTTCAGTGTTTCATAACTGTTTCTTTGATGATGCTTTTTAAACCCAGTTTTTTAGCAGGAAGCTTGCCATCATATACATGAATATACATGTTTAATAATAATAGCTGTTCTTTATTTAAGCAATCACTATGTGCCAGACCATATTCTAAGCATTTGATATATATTAACCCACTTAACCCTTATAACAATGCTCTGAGTAGTCCAGTTTACAAATGAAGAAATGAGGCATAGGAAGTTTAAGAAACTTTGCTCACGTACAGCCTATAGGCATATTGAATTGATATAAAGAATGCTCCCTGCACTTGAATAACACTGTTATGTTCCTTCTCAATCTTCTCTTCTCAATGCAAAATGATCCTGCTTTCCATTTCTATTCTTTTGCTTAGGAATTATCAATATGAAGTTTATATGTTAGGAGAGGGATACGTGGATGCATATTTCCTAATTTGTTCCCATAAAGGGCTTACAATCTAGTTAGAGAAATAGGACACGTAAATTTAACATCAATAAAGACATGGAGTGTTCTGTAATAGTACATGCCTAGGCTCCGATGAGTAATGTGCACGGCGGGGCTGCCAAGATCAGGATAGATTTACTTTGTAGGAAAATGAGGCTCCCTGCGGATGATGAGTAGGCTCTGTTTAAGACAGTGACCAGAAGACTTGCTCTGAAACCCAGCTCTCAATCCAGTTTCACCAAGAAACATTAGAAGGCTATTTCTATGTACCCACTTTTCAAATATGACCAGATATTAACATTTTAATGGATACAAAATAATGTCATTTTCCCACAGCTTCTTTCTTTTTTCTTTTTCTTTTCTTTCTTTCTTTTTCTTTCTTTTTTTTTTTTTTTGAGATGAAGTCTCCCTCTGTTGCCCAGGTTAGAATGCAGTGGCACAATCTCGGTTCACTGCAACCTCTGCTTCCTGGGCTCAAGCAATTCTCGTGCCTCAACCTTTCGGGTAGCTGGGATTACAGGTGCCTGCCACCATGCCCAGCTAATTTTTGTATTTTTAGTAGAGGGGGGTTTCACCATGTTGGCCAGGCTAGTTTCAAATTCCTGACCTCAGGTGATCCTCCTGCCTCGGCCTCCAAAGGGCCAGGATTACAGGCATGAACCACCATGCCTGGTCTATTTTTTTTTTTTTGAAACAGATTCTCACTGTTACCCAGGCTGGAGTGCAGTGGCACGATCTCTGCTCACTGCAACCTCTCCCTCCTGAGTTCAAATGATTCTTGTGCCTCACCCTTCTGAGTAGCTGGGATTACAAGCATGTGCTACCACCCCTGGCTAATTTTTGTATTTTCAGTAGAGCTGGGGTTTCACCATGTTGGCCAGGCTAGTCTTAAACTCCTGCCCTCAAGCAATCCACCTGCCTCGGCTTCCCAAAGTGCTGGGATTACAGGCATGAGCCACTGCACCCAGTGGCTTCTTTCTTTTTTGATAGAAAAATGCCAGAAATTTCAGAATAATCATTATTAGCCCACGATTATTTTTGTTTTCAATGAAGAAAAAAGAAAAGAAAAAAAAGTCATAACTTCTTTTTCCCCCTGGCTGTCCTTAAGGATTTTAAAAGTTTCCTCACATATGTTTTATGGAAAGCAAGGAAAAATATAGTGTGGAAGCTAAGCTATATAAAGGTCAGTGAGTAAACTTTCAATATGAGCAGAGCTTTTTAGAGCAGGGATAAGCAAACTTTTTCTGTATATGGTGAGAGTAAAATCGAGGCTCTGTAGGCCACATACGGTCTCTGCTGCAGCAATTCAACACTGCTGTTGTAGTATGAAAGCAGCCATAGACGATGTAGAAAGGAATATGCATGGCTTTGTTCCAGTAAACTTTATTTACAAAAACAGTCAGCAGGCCATAGTTTGCCAGCCTCCTCTGGAAAGAACAGTTAGAGAGAAAGGCAGTGCCTTGAATGCCAGTCTAAGAAATGTATATTTTATTTCCTCAACGACAGAGGATTTTAAAGACATCACTTTTTTTTACCCTGGAGAACCCAGTTTATGTGTTTAATGTGCCCCCTTTTGTCATCAGATTTCATCCAAGTTACTATTAAAAGTTGCCAAGAAAGCTAAGCTGTGGCCTCAGGCAGATGGCTGAAAAAATAACGCAGTAAGATTTGCTTTCCAATGCCTTAAGAATTTGCATTTGTGTACCTTGAGTCAGTTGGGCTAAGAGGGAAATAGCAGTTTGTTCTTCTTACTCTGATAGATACATGAAGATGGGCTCCACGGGTCGTGGAGGTTAGGACAAGCCACTGAATACAGTTGGGGGAAATGTCTGCAAGTCAATATTATTTTTTGTCTGATTTGCAAGACTTATGTCTTGTAGATTTGATCATAACCCTGAGAAATATTGGCAGACTAGTCTGTCAGGAAGTAATTCTACCCAAACTCACACAGGAACATTTTGAATACTGCTGAGAATCCAAAGTCAATAGGGTTGCCAGGATGAGCAAATAAAAATCTAGTTAAATCCAGGACACCCAGTTAAATTGGAATTTGCTCAACAAAAAATGTAAGTATAATTATGTCCTATTCACTATTTGGAACATACACAAACTAAAAAATTATTTGTCGTTTATCTGAAATTCAGACTTAGCTGGGAATCCTGTATCATAACTGGCAATCCTAAAAATGAAGATAAATGAATAAATAGTTTCTTGCACTACATAAATTACATCATTATGTCACTTGATTAGTACCCTTCACCAAGGATTTTTTTTTTAATTGTGGGAGTCTAATGACAGTTGAATCTCATTACTTCCAACCTCACTGTTTTAGAATTTTGATTATTTATGCAAAAGCTATGCTAAAGTGCACTTTATTCTCTTCATGAATTTAGGAAGCCTATTTGTCATTGATAGTACAAATAAAACTGAAAGAAAACTATTTATCTCCTTGGGAGACTACAAATAGTGTAATTACCTTTTAACCAGAAGCTATCATTGTTTAGAATGTGCTTTTCATTGAATAATTATAGATCATTCTCAGTTATTTATTGAAATAAGTCAAGACTTTACCAGGCAGAGTCAGGTGCAGCCACTTAAGTCCTCATGGCCCTCTTTGCATCCCATCTGCTCCAGTTCACAGTGTGTCTTGCCAGTCTCTCCTATACCATTGTGTTTGTTTTGTTCCTTATCTCCTCTAGAGCCTCACACAATGCTTGCTACTGAGAAGGCATACTATAGATGTTGACTAGTTGTGGCTGGGAGGCCAAGGTAGGTGGATCCCTTGAGCCCAGGAGTTCAAGACCAGCCTACGTAACATGACAAAACTTCATCTCTACAAAAAATGCAAAAATTAGCCAGGTGTGGTGGCACATACCTGTGGTCCCAGCTACTTGGGAGGCTGAGGTGGGAGGATGGCTTGAGCCCCAGGAGCTTAAGGTTGCAGTGAGCCTTGATCATGCCACTGCACACCAGCCTGGGCGATAGAGCAAGATTCTGTGTCAAAAAAAAAAAAAAAAATTTACTAGTTGAGTTAATGAATAAATGCTACCTGCCTGTGTTAAAATAAACAAGCTGTCTTTGTTTCAAAATTTTCTTACATTTTAAATTTTAAAGATAATTTGATTGGTCTTTCCTTATTCCAAATTTTAGTACTTAAAGGGAATTTTGGGTAAAATTAGTTTCATTTCATAGGGCCTTTCAGAGGCAAAGAATGAAAACATGTTCTTGAACTTGCAAATGTGTATTACAAGGAGAGAGATGGAGAAGTACTGGTAAAGTCACCATGAGCACCCCTGTGAGCTTTCTTCTTGTGTAGGACCATGGGTCTCAAACTATCAGGATATTAGCAGGGTGGAGCCTGCAGTCTTTCTTACTTGCCCCTGCTGGCCATGATTATGGATGTATGTATATGTATACACACACACATACACATGTACATACATAGATATACATACATACATAGATATACTTAAATAAATCCCCATATGTCTTCCAAGGAGATGGAAGTATTGTATCACTACCAATTATGGCTATCACTGATAAATAATACTTTAGTGACTTGAAACAAATATTTAGACATTCACACACTTTAAGCCACATTTGTATCATTAGAGATTACTGTATACAAGCCATCTGAAAGACCCTTGAGAACTACCAATGAATTCTGGAGCACTCTTGAGGGAAATTAGACATGAATGGTTTGTGTGTGGAACAGGTAACACCAGAATTTCTATTGCCTGGAAACATATTCAAATGAACTTGTTCTTAGTTTCCATCAGTAGCTTTTTTCTTCTCTATTTTCTCCAGCAGAGTAAAAGGATTCCCGGGAACTGTGAGATTAGGTATTAAATCTCCATCTTTCTTCTCAGTCTTACCCATGTCCCTGAAGCATCTTTTCCTAGCAGTCGATGATAATTTAGGAGGCTGCACTGAATCCATGTCAGGGCTGACACAACTGGGCATGCAGTTCCTTGGATATGATCCTTTCTTCTAAGGGAGTCGAGTCATGGTCTGACTATTCCTTTTTGTTTTTCCTTTCCTCACAGCACCCTGGAGGGTTATTATGTGGATGATGCCTTGCAGGGCCAGGGAGTTTACACTTATGAAGATGGGGGAGTTCTCCAGGGCACGTATGTAGACGGAGAGCTAAACGGTCCAGCCCAGGAATACGACACAGATGGGAGACTGATCTTCAAGGGGCAGTATAAAGATAACATTCGGCATGGAGTGTGCTGGATATATTACCCAGTAAGCCGTGTGACTCTTCACTCTGCTGGAAAGTAACATATTGTGCCTCTTCACAATGAAGAGTAAAATGTATTCTGTGTTAGAACTTGGGAGCTGTGAAACCTGAGAGTCACCATCGCTGACGCCAAGAGTTTATGAGGCATGACCTCTCACTGTTACTCACTATTGGCTTAGATTGTTGGCCCTTGGATCCATTATTAATTATTTTTCAGCATTGATTTGGAAAGGAGTAATTAATCATGATTAAAACAAATTGGGACAAATTGGTTTTATTGTATCACTAATAAAGACAAAATACATTGCTTTTAATTCTTTTGGCACATAGAGGGAGATGGTGGAAAATTTTATTGTTACTATTAGTTTTATTCCCTGTTTCTCGTATGTAAAAACCAGTCTAGCAATTTTTAATGTGGGAGAGCTTACTGCACTGTTGTTACTTGATTTTACAATTCCACTAACTACTTTTTAAGGTATTTTATGGTTTATATTGTTTAAATTAAGGTGATTAAAAATAACTCATCTTTGAGTATTTGATAGCATTTTATGATATTGCTGGAGTCTATTAAAGTAAAAAGATATGGCAGAACCCATGGTTGGAAATTAATGCTCAAATTTCTGTTTGCATTTCAAATGTCCCATCTGTTGTTAGTGAATTTCCAGAAAATGTTTCAGAAAATAGACCTTAGAAAACACTATTTTTATTTTATTTTATTTTTTATTTATTGAGACAGAGTCTTGCTCTGTTGCCCAGGCTGGAGTGCAGTGGCACAATCTTGGCTCACTACAACCTCCACCTCCCAGACTCAAGCCATCTTCCCACCTCAGCCTCCTGAGTAGCTGGGATTACAGGCATGTGCCACCACATCTGGCTAATATTTTTGTGTTTTTTTTTAGGGACATGGTTTCTCCATATTGCCCAGGCTAGTCTCGAACTCCTGGGCTCAAGCAATCTACCTGCCTTGGCCTCCTGAAATGCTGAAATTATAGGCATGAGCCACCACACCTGGCCAGAAAATATTTTACTTAATATTTTATTTTGTTCGTAACTTAAGTCAAAATACTTTTTTTGTTTTGAGACAGAGTCTCACTCTGTTGCCCAGGCTGGAGTGCAGTGGTGCCATATCAGCTTACTGCAACCTCCGCCTCCTGGGTTCAAGCGATTCTCCTGCCTCAGCCTCCCAAGTAGCTGGGATTACAGGCCCATGCCACCACGCCCAGCTAATTTTTTGTATTTTTAGTAAAGATGGGATTTCACCATGTTGGCCAGGCACTAGTCTCAAACTCCTGACCTCGGGTGATTTCCTTGCCTCGGCCTCCCAAAGTGCTAGGATTACAGGCATGAGCCACCACGCCCAGCTGAAAATACATTTTTTACTCTGAAACCTTATGACTAAAAAGTTCTACTACAAAGAAATGATTAGTTACATAGATAAGAAAAGTAATCCCAGCTAAATCCACTTATACATTATTGTTCTTAAAAAATAAGTTATAATCTAGGAACAGGGCATAAGAAAATAATGTTGTAAAACATTTTCTAAGAATTGCTAAAGCATTTAAATATCCTCTTGGTAGGATCTGTGATAGATCAAAAGTTGTAACATGTACTGCTTAGGAGAAGAGAAGCAGAAAGATCAGAAGTGGTGGAGGTGCTGCCTAGTGTAGGAGGACTGAAACCTGGCCTCGTGAGTAGCCAGGGTATGCATCTTGCTGCCCAGTGCTGGGACACTGCTGATGTGACAGTACATCTTGAAGTCAGGAGAAGTGGACTCTCTACATAGAGATGAGTATAGGAAAGAGGCAAAGTGTTGGATTACCAGATTCTCCTACTACCTGTCATTTTACTTGTGACATTGTCAGTTAAAGTCCCTACATGGGATCAAAGATGTGCCAAGATTGGTGAATGAATTGGGCTCGCTCAATGTGGTTGCATTTTGAAAACCAAATATATAGCTACATGTTAACCTTTAGCCTTAATTATCTTATTAAATCTCAAAGACTCTGCCATAGGAAGGAGCACTGGTGAGCAAAAAAGCAGCCTTTGTCCTCTTAACCCCCACCCAGTAGAGAAATGGGTGTCAGTAGGTGTCAGACCCTGGCTGCTCACCAGTGAAATGAACGATTTCTCCCCTGACGAGGAGGAGCCAGTGAGCAGAGGAGAAAAGCAGCCTTTTCTTCCCCCACACTTCCTGATACCTGATACAGCAGAGGAGGAAATTTTTGTAACAGGCCAAAGTAGGAACAAGGGGAGAAAAATATGATGATTTTCTCTACAGTCCGTATTTGTCAGCTCACTCTAAGAACAGTGTGTTTCTTTCAAAACTGTACCTTGAAAAAGTTTTTCATATGAGGTGTTTAATTAAAAATGTATAACTCCTTTTGGAAATGAAAGAAGAATTTCTACTTTATCATTCTGGACAAATAAATTCACTCCCTCTGAAACCAGAAATTTAAACATTTAAGGGGCCGGGCGCGGTGGCTCACGCCTGTAATCCCAGCACTTTGGGAGACCGAGGCGGGTGGATCCCGAGGTCAGGAGATCAAGACCACCCTGACTAACACGGTGGAACCCCATCTCTACCAAAAATACAAAAAAATTAGCTGGGCATGGTGGCGGGCGCCTGTAGTCCCAGCTACTCGGGAGGCTGAGGCAGGAGAATGGAGTGAACCCGGGAGGCGGAGCTTGCAGTGAGCCAAGATTGTGCCACTGCACTCCAGCCTGGGCGACAGAGCAAGACTCCATCTCAAAATTAATTAATTAATTAATTAAAATAAAACACATTTAAAGGGAAAGGTGTGAGACCCTGGAAAGACAGACTTCTGTTTTAAATAAATAGTAATGGTGGCTTATGTTAGGCATGGAGTATAAGAAGCACAAATGCTCTTATACCCTTCCATTCAATAATCGTCACTAAAAGCCTGAAGGCAGACATTGCAGAAAGTATCATCTCCATGTATTCTCAATTATTAAGAATTAACTTGAAGAGAAGAAAGAGCAATGACTATCCCTAGTGCACTTTCTATCCATTAAAAATGCTTCTAAGTATTTTTCTTTCTATGTAAGTGCCACGATTCATTTTCTAATTTACAGCTCTTTTCCTAGAAGGCAAAAAAAAAAAAAAAAAAAAAAAGGCAGCATTTGGGATCACTCAAAAGTCATCCTACATCACTGACTTTGAGTAGCTAGCTGTTCCTAGATCCTCAAGTTGGAGAAATTAACCATGCTTTTAAAAGATGTCATGGCATTACTATTGTTATATCAAACTCACAAAGGTCTTACATTTTCAGAGTTATACCATGAGGACCTTCTGGATGGAAAAAAAAAAAAAAAAAAAAGAAGGAAAGAAACATCTCTGGCATCCTACCTTAAATTATTCATTACTTTTTGGTAACCCAGTTCAATTTAAAAGCATTTATGAATCACCTACTGTGTCCCTACTACTTATCAAGATACAGAATTATATGATAGCCTCTGCCCTAAAGTACTCAATGACCCTTAGGAATGAAATAAATGAAAGAGTTAAGCACGAATTTAAGTGGGCTTCTCTGCTGAAAGGAGGTGAGAGGGAGCAGGAAATCAAATGGGAAGAAAGAATTGAGATGGGAGTGGGATTTAGTTGATCTTTTTTCACTTTTCCTTCTAATTCCAAAAAAGATGATGGTATAGGAGTCTCAGAAAGGCAGTGTCCAGACATCCTTTTGTTTGTTGCTGAAAACGAGCAGACAGCTCTCTTTACTCATGTTCACTAAATTAATTCTTAAGTACATTTGAACTGAAGATTTTCCTAACACACTAGAAATCCAAAATTTAACATTGAGAAGGGAGATCATATGAATAGTGGGTAGGAGTGTCTTGCTAAAGATCATCATCATATTTGATTTTGGCCAAAAATAACACTTAGTTACATTTCCTTTAAATGTTGGTAATTGATGTTACAAATATCAAAGAAACGTTATTTGTTTCTTAGATAGCAAACCAGGATAGAGTATCAGTAACTTGTCCCAGATTACAAACTGCAACGGAGTCTACCACTCTCTAAATCAGGTATACATGCCCCATATGCATATGACTTTCTAGCAGTATATTTATATGGAGCTGGATGAGGAGCTATGCATCATGCTTTTCTTACGCAGGTGAAAAGCTCTGGGTTCCTAAACTGTTATTATCCCTACTGGTGCTATATTAATAATGAAAGTGCAGAAGAGGAATTTCTTGGAACTCGTGTCCTAGACATACTATATATAATATTTTCTGGTTTTTGGTTTCTCCCATCAGGATGGAGGAAGCCTTGTAGGAGAAGTAAATGAAGATGGGGAGATGACTGGAGAGAAGATAGCCTATGTGTACCCTGATGAGAGGACCGCACTGTATGGGAAATTTATTGATGGAGAGATGATAGAAGGCAAACTGGCCACCCTTATGTCCACTGAAGAAGGGAGGCCTCACTTTGAGCTGATGCCTGGAAGTAAGTTGAATCTGCTTCAGATGGGTTGCTCCAATTCCAAAGCAGGTTGTTAGGGCTGATTTGAGAGAAGCTTCTTTTCTTTTCCTTTCTGTGTAGTTCTCTTTAATCATGCATTAGTCAGGTTTTATTGTATAACAGACACTGCACCTCCCTAGTGGTTTACAACAGCAACCACAGCTCTGCCGAGCAGCTGTACTCCAGCTGACTGAGGCTGGGCTTAGGGGGCCAGGCCAGACTTGAGGCTTCTGGTCAGGTTTGAGTCAGCTCTCTGTCTTCATTCTGGGGCCTAATCTGAAGGGACGATGGCAATGTGGGGCCAGATTTTCCCACAGCGGATCACAGAAGTGTCAGAGCATAAACAGATACCTGTGATGCCTTTTGAAACCTCACCTTGGAACTGACATGGTGGCACTTTCACCCACTTTTCACTGGTCAAAGCAAGTCACATGGCCAAGCCAGACATCAGTGAGACAGGGAAATTACACCATGCACATTAGTGGGAGATACTGAAAAGTCATGTGACAAAGGGCCTAGGTATGTAATTCTCATATAGTGAGGGAATAAAGAAATGACAGCAGTAATTCAATTGATTTCAAATGGTTATCTCTCCAAAAAACTGCACTATGATAATGAAGAACCAAATCAAGTAGATCTCTAAACTGTAAAGTTGATTGAGCCTGAGCTGTGACTGGAAAACATAAATGCATATTGGCATCTCGAGCCCGACATCTTGCATGGAGCACAGTGTGTGAGTGAACCCAGTGGAATCCGTATTTGAAAAAAGTATTATTTTCCTTTTAGAAGTACACGTCACACTAAACATTTTTTCTGAGCATAAAATTACTACGTGTAGAAAATCTGGGCCGGGCGCGGTGGCTCAAGCCTGTAATCCCAGCACTTTGGGAGGCCGAGACGGGCAAATCACAAGGTCAGGAGATCGAGACCATCCTGGCTAACACGGTGAAACCCCGTCTCTACTAAAAAATACAAAAAACTAGCCAGGCGAGGTGGCAGGCGCCTGTAGTCCCAGCTACTCGGGAGGCTGAGGCAGGAGAATGGCGTAAACCTGGGAGGCGGAGCTTGCAGTGAGCTGAGATCCGGCCACTGCACTCCAGCCTGGGTGACACAGCGAGACTCCATCTCAAAAAAAAGAAAATCTGGAAAATATACAAAGAAAAATCAAGATTTTGCATTTTGAGTGGCACAGCTTAAGAAAGCTATTGAATTGGTCTGATTCCTTGAAAATAATATATGCATGTATTTCTGCTCCAGGTTTGGTTATAGGGAGAAAAAAATAGAAAAGACAATAAATCTAGGCATTAATAGGCTTAAATAGTATTTAGTTATTTGGGATCTGAAGAAGAATCTCCAAAGGAAGCTTGTCCAAAAGTGAAAAATTTAGCATTTATATTTAGGTCCAATTTGGGTTGCTTTAAATGTCTTTTTTGTTTTTTTAAGTTAAAAATGGAGACAGTCTAAATGCAATGTGGGATTCTGGATTGGATCCTGGAAGAGAAAAAGGACGTTAGTGGAAAAACTGGTGAAATCTAAATAAAGTCTAGAGTTTAGTACATAGTAATGTATCTGTGTTGGTTTCTTAATTTTGACAAATGTACCATGCACTGTAAGAAGTTAACATTAGGAGGAACAGTGAGGATGCTCTGTGCTTTCTTTGCAACTTTTCTGTATACAGTCATGGGCCCATAATAACTGTGGTACCATAAGAGTATGCCATATTTTTGTTTTTATTTTCATTTTGTTTTTTAAGGGACAGGATTTCACTCTGTTGCCCAGACTGGAGTGGACTGGTGTTATCATAGCCCACTGCAGCCTTGAGCTCCTGGGCTCAAGCAATTCTCCTGCCTCAGCCTCCGCAGTAGCGAAGACTACAGGCATGCACCACAATGCCCAGCTAAATATTTTTAATTTTTTTGTAGAAACAGGGTATTGCTGTATTGCTCAGGCTGGTCTCAAAATCCTGGCCTCAAGCAATCTTCCTGCCTCAGACTCTCATAGTGCTGGTATTACAGGCATAAACTACTGCACTCAGCTAAGATTATACTATATTTTTACTGCATCTTTTCTATATATAGATATGTTTAGATACACAGATCCTTCCCATTAGGTTACTGTTGTCTACGGTATTCCCTATAGTAACACGCTTTACAGGTTTGGAGCCTAAGAGCAATAGGCTGTAGCATTTATTAATAGCTTAGGTTTGTAGTTGGCTATACCATCTAGGTTTGTATGAGTACACTCTCTGATGTTTGCATAATGACCAACTTGCCTCACGACACATTTCTCAGAACATATCCCCTTCATTAAGTGATGCATGTCATGTATTTGAAATTACTCCAAAATGAAAAGTTTATTTAAAAAAAAAGGAAGTCGTAATCTTTGAACTACAAACTCTGATATCTATGCCCTTGATCTATGTTCTGAAAGGAGACACTGTTATAATATTTAGAAATGAGGAGACTTGAAACAAGGGAGGATCCCAATTGGTGATGCCAGTTTTAAAACTTCAGAAGTAGCAGCATTTTTAGTGGCAAGTGCCTGAATTTAAGAATCACCTAATCTGAGACCTAGGTCTAACATTTACTATATTATCCTTGGGCAAGTTATTTATTTTTCCAGAACCTGTTTCCTCATTACCAAATGTGGATATTAGCACCTACCATAAAACACTGCAATGAAAGTTGTTGTTATTACATTCTTCTTGCTATAAATAAGAAACAGTAGGCCGGGCCTGGTGGCTCACAGCTGTAATCCTAGCACTTTGGGAGGCTGAGCCAGATGGATCATTTGAGCCCAGAAGTTCAAGATCAGCCTGGGCAGCATGGTAAGATCCTGTCTCTACTAAAAAAAAAAAAAAAAAAAAATTAGCTGGGCATGGTGGCATGTGCCCATAATCTCAGCTACTTGGGAGACAGAGGTGGGAGGATCACCTGAGCTCAGGAAGTCAAGGCTGGAGTGAGCTGAGTGCACTGCACTCCAGCCTGGGCGACAGGAGTGAGACCCTGTCTTAAAAAAAAAAAAAAAATGTTGCGAGTGAGAATTCTCAAGGGAATTATTATTATTTTAGAATTTCTGGTTGCTTTAGCTGGGTGTGGTGGTGCATGCCTGTAGTCCCAGCTACTCGGGAGGCTGAGGCGCACGAACCGCTTGAACCCAGGAAGTGGAGGTTGCAGAGAGCCAAGATAGCACCCCTGCACTCCGGCCTGGGTGACACAGAGAGATTCTGTCTCAAAAACAAACAAACAAACAAACAAAAAAAAAACCTTCTGGTTGCAAATAAACATTCACTTCAAATTAACTTAAGGCAAAAAAGAAAGGGGAGATTTAACGGCAAGATTCCTGCAGACCTCAGGTATTTTGAAATGTTGAATAGTTTGAGCCTCAAAAGGGCCAGGAACCATGGCTGCTCTGGCACTCTGAAGATCCCATGAACAGATCTTTAGTCTAATGTTCTGCCATGTTTGTGTTTCTCCTCTGCCCCTTTCAGTTATAATTATTGACCTGTTGACTAGCCAGTGGGTTAGGGGGTACAGGGTTATGTGACTGTAGGGTCCAATGATTGGGGAAGGAGAGAAATTAATGCAAATATCTCACATAAAACACTCCTTGGCCTGTCGCCTCACCAGCTTCTCCTTTTCTCTGTGTGCTTTTGTAACCACAAACTACTTCTAGTTCTCTACTTACTTCCTGTGGAGTTTCTCACCTATGCCACTGGCTGGAATTTCTTCTTACCTGGTCAGCCCTCCTCCACCTAGTAACTGCTTTCCTTGGCTAATTCCTACTCCATCTTTTAGGCTTAACTCACCTTTTATAATGATGTTTGTCAATTGAATAAATGAATTCTAGTCAAAGGGCATAACATTCTGCAGAGGAAAGGAGGGAAAGTAAAGGATGTGCCTGCAGCCTGTGCATGTCTAAGGGAGCAGAAGAAGGGACAGCAGGCATTGGAAGAGATAGTATGCACTCCCTGAAAGCAGCAACAGAGGTTAATCCTTTTTGTATCTACATAGTCCCTAGTGTTGTACATGTAGTTGACACTCAGTACATTTGTCATAAAAGTTTTAGTCTAAGGAGCTAGATGGAAGTTCATAGGAGAGTTTCCACTCAATAGAACATATATTCCACGCACAATTCTGGCTCTTCTTAAAAAGTGGCGGCTGGGCACAGCAGCTCACGCCTATAATACCTGCATTTTGGGAGGCTGAGCCAGGTGGATCACTAGAGATCAGGAGTTCCAGACCAGCCTGGCCAACAGGG
This sequence comes from Trachypithecus francoisi, assembly GCF_009764315.1. Lineage (NCBI taxonomy): Eukaryota > Metazoa > Chordata > Mammalia > Primates > Cercopithecidae > Trachypithecus > Trachypithecus francoisi. The sequence continues at coordinate 136,386,564 of NW_022681454.1, read as the reverse complement.
CGAAACCCCATCTCTACTGAAAATAAAAAATTAGCCAGCCAAGCAGGGTGACAGGCACCTGTAATCCCAGCTACTTGGGAGGCTGAGGCAGGAGAATCGCTTGAACCCAGGAGGCGGAGGTTGCAGTGAGCTGAGACCACACCATTGCCCTCCAGCCTGAGTGACAGAGTAAGACTGTCTGAAAAGAAAATAAAAGTGGGGGAGGGTGGTCTAAATTCTTTTCATGGATTGCTTGGTGGTGTGTTACCACTTTGCTCTCAGATCCAATTCATTCGTCATTCTTTCACTGCCCAATATTATTGCAAGAGGCTGCTGCCCCTTGTGGCCTGCATTTTTCAGGTTCCTGTGTGTTTGACTTCTGTCTGAGTTTGGCCAAAGGGAGGCCACTGGCTGGCTGGGGACAAAGCAGGAGAAGACAGCAGGCAGAAGCCCTCTCTGTGTCAACCAGCATCTCCAGCAGTGGCCCCGTCACCTCCTGATTCCATCTCCCTTGAGGAAGGCCCAGGCTAGTTCCAACTACCCAGCTCCAGAGCTCCAGGAGCACCACTGTGCACTCTGTCCCTCCTGCCTCCAGCTGCAGCTTCCCGCTCTTGCCAGTGTCTGGGCTCTTCACGGCTCCATCTGTCCTGTCAGCATTTCATCCCCTGTATGACCAATTCGCTGAACTGAATTCTCTTTGAAACACTCAAATGGTCTGTTTCTGTTGCAGACACTGACTGATTTGGATTGGTTTCTGACTTTTAATTTGAGGTATTCCTTGGGGTTTTGGTGGTACAAAAAAAGCCACTCACAAACAAACAGAAAGAGGACCTAGTAACCATTGGTAACTACTGAAGAACGACTTAATGGGATTATGAGTTTTCCCTTAGCGTGTATAATCATTTGCTTTGCAGGAGTAAGCCCTCTGATTCTAAATCTTGTTTCTTTCCCTATCAGCCTTCAGAGCATCTATCTTCAGTGCTCTCTGTGAAGATTCTCTCAGGCTAACCATTCACAGAGAGCCAGTGTTCATTCTCGGGCGGTTGTGTGCCTTGGTTTCTAGACTAAATTACTAACTGGCTTCTGAACCACCATAATAGAAAGGAGATTACTTTGTTAATGCTTTATCAAAAGCAGTGCTGTTCTCCTTAATTCTGGTGAGGCAGAATTTTATTCTTAGTGAAGGAGACAACTGCCAGGGTTCAGTTGTTGGATTCTGTAGACTGTATCTGTAATGAAGAAAACCACCAGAAAAATTTAAAACCATCATCAAATTTGATCTGAGCCAAGAGATCTCAGAATTTCATGACAAAGCATTTTATTGATTCCCAAGCATCCTTTAAGTCATTTTAATAAGGAAAATTCAAGAGCGAATTGGGATGTTAAGAGATGCATCTGATGGCTGTTCATGAAGGCCTGAAGATAAAAGTGAAGAGTAAATCTAAAATGTATCCATTTAAATTGAAGAACTTCATTCTAGTTGGTATAACTTGGTTAAGACTTTTGGTTTTTTAACTCTCCGTTGTCCCGTGAATAGAGAGAAGTGTTATGAATGCTCTTCCCTAACTCTGCACCTGTACTGACATTTTTGTTTGTTTTTCAGATTCAGTGTACCACTTTGATAAGTCGACTTCATCTTGCATTTCTACCAATGCTCTTCTTCCAGATCCTTATGAATCAGAAAGGTAATGTCCTCCTTGTGGTTTTAATTGCACTGTTTATGTGAGGTTAAATAAGCCTAGTGGGAGGAACTTATGCACCTCTGTGACTCTGTGCCCAGGCTGGGTTCCAGCTCAGACCAAGCTCCTCATTAAAGTGTCCTTTTCCTTTGCAAATCCTCAAATAAATATTTCTATATTCTGAGGAACAGTGTTTTTATTCTTATGTAGAATCTGACCCTGTAAGCGAGTTTCCCCACCCATAAATCACAGAACAGCTTGTGTGTCTGTCCTAGAGTAAAACCTCCAGGTAGAAAGAGCAGTTGAGGCCGGGCATGGTGGCTTATGCCTGTAATCCCAGCAATTTGGGAGGCCAAGGCGGGCAGATCACTTGAGGTCATGTGTTCAAGACCAGCCTGGCCAACATGGTGAAACCCCATCTCCACTAAAAATACAAAAATTAGCCAGGTGTTATGGCGTATGCCTGTAATCCCAGCTACTCAGGAGGCTGAGGCACAAGAATTGCTTCAACCTGGGAGGCAGAGGTTACGGTGAGCCGAGATCATGCCATTGCACTCCAGCCTAGGCAACAGAGCGAGACTCCATTAAAAAAAAAAAAAAAAGGCAGTTGAGCCAGGCAGCCAGCTATGTCCTGGCCAAGCATCCTGTTCTTAGAGTCTGTGCTGCAGTCACATGCTAGCCCTCTAGGGGGGCATTTCATGCTCTTTAAAGCTCTAGCCTGTGCACACAGGATGCCTCCATTTCATCTTAGTCCAGCTGAGGTGTTCTGGAACACAAGACAATTTCTTTTTCTCACTAAGAGAAGACAAAAGTGAAACAAAGAAAGTGTAAGAGGCATAAAAACATTCTAGCTTATAAATGATAAGTTTCTGGTTTGTAAGCCCACCCCCAGAGGGTCACGTCCTGTCGCACTTCATGTCTTATTTATGAGGATGGCTAAACTCTAGCTCTTAAGTCTTGGTGTGCCTTTCTCTGGTACCCTGTCTAGGATTCTTCTTATTCCTTAGCAACAGATCTGTTTTTGAGTAAGCGTATTATCTGAAATTGGTTTTCTCTTTGCCTCACTTTTTGTAATCATGGCTTACCTACCATTGAGTTTCTGTTCCCATCTGAGAAATAGGCCTCTTCCCCCATTTGACTGATAGGGCTGACCCCACAATGTCACAATGATGAATGGACTCTCCTTTGACATGAGGCTCTGGCCCAGTTACAAAGGGAAGGGTTTAGCTTTTTTGTTAGTTCTGAAACACGAGACCGTAGCCATATGTGTTCGTCTTTGCTGTTATTATTGTTGTGATGAGGCTGCATAATGATGCCCTCAGAACTCTCAGTGGTTTACAGAATCAAACATTTTGTTTTACACTCATAGTTCTGTAGGTTGGCTGAGGTTCAGCCACTTTTGACTGGAATCAGCTAAGCTCAGCTGGCTTAGGCTGGACTCCAGGTTTCAAGTTGGGTTCAAGTCTGTTTCACATGTTTTCTTTACAAGAGAAACAGGAAGCAACAGCCCCCTAGGGCATATTCTTCTAGTGGTGACAGTGAAAAGTCTGGAGGAGGCCATCAGAAATTTGCCCCAGCCCTTCACACCTGAGACCTGCCTGCAGCCACTTCTGCCTGTGTTCTACCAGCAAAGCAGATCAGATGGCCAAGTGAGAAGTCAGTATCTTCCACCCACCCTGAGGGAGGCACTACAAGGTCATGTGGCAAAGTGGCAGGATGTATATAATTCTATCACAGGGAAGAAGTAAAGAGTTGAAAGCAATAAATTAGTCTTCCAGTTCATGAATAAGCATGAGCCATGTAACTAAAATTACAGATGATCAGTTCCTGTAGGGTCATTCCATCCCAGTGTCTGATTAAATCCAGTTCCATAATTATGAGTGCTTTTTTCTTTTTCTTTTTTTTTTTAAGACAGAGTCTTGCTCTTGTCGCCCAGGCTGGAGTGCAATGATGCAATTTCAGCTCACTGCACTCTCCACCGCCTGGGTTCAAGCAATTCTCCTGCCTCAGTCTCCCGAGTAACTGGGATTACAGGCACCCGCCACCATACCCAGCTAATTTTTGTATTTTTAGTAGAGATGGGGTTTTACCATGTTGACCAGGGTGGTCTTGAACTCCTGACCTCAGGTGATCCACCCGCCTCAGCCTCCCAAAGTGCTGGTATTACAGGCGTGAGCCACCACACCCGACCAGCTGTTTTCTTATAACAGTGGTTGGCAAACTTTTTCTGTAAAGGGCCACATAGTAAATATTTTAGGCTTTGCAAGCCATATAATATCTGTTGCAACTACTCAATTCTGCCTTTGTAGAGCTAAAGCAATACTTTGTTTAGGCAAAGTATTTGTTAGGCAGTACTAAACAAATGGGTGTGGCTATGTCCAAATAAAACTTTACTTACAAAAATGAGCAGCAGCCAGACTGGACCCTCAGGCCATAGTTAACTGACCCCTGTTATGAACCCTTTTGTTGGGAAATGCTTATTGGATATATCTTATTAATTGTCACTGTTTCATATAAAAGATTCATCTTGAGGCTTAACTAAAACAGCCTCCTTTCCCTCCCATCTAACACTGACAAACTTAGATATAGCTTTAATTAACTTTGAAAAAATGTTTACTTGTCCAGTAAGACAGTGAAAATTGTCATTAACTAAAAACGTAAGTTCTTCCAAAACAATACCTCATATCAAGCACTGAGCATCTTTATGAAAATACAATGATAATTTCTATCTTAGAAAGCAAATTTTAAACACCACTCTTAAAAGAGACGTAACTACCATTTGTTTAATTTCCAATGCCAAAATATCGTGGTTTAACTTTTTCTTCCTCCCTCTCTTCTTAGTTGAGTTATGAATTGACATTTTGGATTCAGTAGCCATAATGATATTTGGCATTTGATGTAAGGAATGACATATTAAACTGAAAAGGTCACTATTCAACTCTTTTTTCAATTTAGGGTTTATGTTGCTGAATCTCTCATTTCCAGTGCTGGAGAAGGACTTTTTTCAAAGGTAGCAGTGGGACCTAATACTGTTATGTCTTTTTATAATGGAGTTCGAATTACACACCAAGAGGTGAGTGGGGGTGACAGTGGAAAATCAACTTTGTTGGTTAAAGGACTTTGCTTCAAACAAAATCCCTTTACCTTAGTACTCACTAGAAAGTTAAAGAAACGGATTGACTTTTTGGTAAAATTGATTGGACATTTTCCTCCTCTTTATTTTAAGCCTTAACATGATTTTTAAAAAGTTCCACAGCTATTTTATAGAGAGTGGGGTGATGCCATCAATAAGACAGTAATTGGTATATTGGACTATACCAATGTCTAAAAAAATTGAGATCCAGTCAGACTCTGTAAATAACTAACTTACGACGTCGGGTGGGGTACTTTATAGGAAGGCCCCCTACATCTTCTTGTGCAAAAGCCATACTATAGCCTACATTTTGTCAGGAGGAGTTCTTTTGTCAAAAAAATTGAAAACAAAATGTTAAAGAGTTGAATCACCTCTTGCCTTTAAGATATAATCTTTGATATATTTCAAAGGCTTCATGTATGTTTTCTGTTTTTGTTTCTTCACTTTACAATTAACTTCCCTAAGTGTCTGCCTGTTTTTAGCACAGCTTATGCGCTCCTTCGTTATCTGACTTATACCCATGTATGGGGACCTTAAGCTTATGGCTAACATTCCACATTTATGTTCACCTTTGCATTTATTCCTATGGAACGGTAAGAGGGAAATGCTGTAAAATAATAAAGTTATTACACTTTCAAAGCAGTTGCACAGACAAAAGATGGCGATGTATTCAAACTGCACTGTGGTCTGTCAGACTATGTTCCATGCAAAGGCCAGACTTCTATCAGCAATCCAGAGAAATTCAGCATACAAAAGGTGACTTTGGGATATTGATATATTATTTACTTACTCATTTTACAGATAGGGAAATTAAAGCCTAGAGAGATTACACAACTTGCTTAAAGTCAAAAATACAGCAAATAGCAGAGTTCAAGTAGGATTTCAAACTGCAGAATCTGGCTTTGTGCTGAACCTCACTATGTTCTATTGTATAAATGAATGTGACACCCTTCTTGCCGTAATGAAATTTAGATTCTGTTGGGGAGATAAGAAAAATACACAACTAATGGCAGCATAAGGTAGATGGTACCAAGTGCCACATATCGGTATCACATGACTGGTTTTGGACTATTAAGATCCATGAGGCTTTTTTTCCGCTTTTGATCACTGCTATATCCCCTGCACCTAGAACAGTGCCTGGCACATGGTACCACTTAGTAAACATCAGTTGAGGGACTATCACATATGAACAAAAGCACAATTACAATTTAGCAGTGGGGGAAATGGTATACCTTGAGAGTTAACAGTTTTGTATGAAAATGTCGTCGTGTTGGCTTCAAAAGGCTGGACTGCTGTCATCGCCAGCTCCTGGGGTGAGTTGGTCAGGAGTGGTTTGGAGAAGAGAAGCCTGATGGTTACACTGGTAGTAACCCCTGTTGTAGATAAGAAGGCATGCTGGTAATCAATGGCTGCCTGCTGGTCAGAGTGATTTCCTACCTGTAACAAAGGTAGAGGACTTGCCTAGAGTACATTCTTGCATCCCTTACATTTCTGGTTCCATTTGTGTTCTTAGTTTTTTTCTTTTGCCTCCTCTTCTTTATCCAATTCAAGTTATCTAGTTATATTTTATGTGTATTCATCAGGGACTTTAAATCCTTTTTTTTCATATGGAACAAGGAAAAATGAACAAATAGTAAGTCAAGCTGCATGGCACTGACCACACATGTCATTTGCACTCTCAGTGTGTGGAGAGATGCCTTGTTTTGTTTTGTTTTATTTCATTTTGTAGTGCTCAAATCTTGAAGTTTTGGCTGAGTGTGGTGGCTCACACCTGTAATTCCAACATTTTGGGAGGCCGAGGTGGGCAGATCACCTGAGGTCAGGAGTTTGAGACCAGCCTGGCCAACATGATGAAACCCCGTCTCTACAAAAAATACAAAAACTAGCTAGGTGTGGTGGTGCACACCTGTAATTCCAGCTACTCAGGAGGCTGAGGCATGAGAATCGCTTGAATCTGGGAGACAGAGGTTGTGGTTAGCCCAGATCATGCCGCTGCACTCCAGCCTAGGTGATAGAGTGAGACCCTGTCTCAAAAACAAAAATAATAAGATAAATGAGTTAATATCTCTGATGTCCTTTGAACTGTGGGGAGAAAGGTCCTCTCTAAGGCTTGCTTTTTTGTTTTCTGCAGGTTGACAGCAGGGACTGGGCCCTTAATGGGAACACCCTCTCCCTTGATGAAGAAACGGTCATTGATGTGCCTGAGCCCTATAACCATGTATCCAAGTACTGTGCCTCCTTGGGACACAAGGCAAATCACTCCTTCACTCCAAACTGCATCTACGACATGTAAGTATCACCCCGAGCTGCTGGGGCGGATCTATGCCTCAGGGCCCTGAGGCTGAGGAGGGCAGTAAAAGGTGTTATTCTGCCTCAGATAAAGGCTGCTTCATCGAAATGACCATGGGTCCTCTGCCATCAGCCTCAGAGTTATGACTTGAAACTCAAAATATAAACAGCCTCACTCTGTGGGTTTGCAATCTAAGAAATGGAAAGTGCTTTGAAGAGGAGACGTGGTACGGAAATAGTGTACCTCACCGAGGGGCTGCTGTTTTATAGCTGCTCTTTTTGTCCTTCAGTTTTCTCATTCGGGACAATTAAAGATAGTGTTATTTGAAATAATAGTAAAAATTGAAATTACTCTGCAGAGTGGAGAAGAGGAGGAAGGCCTTTTTTTTTTTTTAGATGGATTTGCCCTCTTGATGCCCAGGCTGGAGTGCAATGGCGAGATCTCGGCTCACCGCAACTTCTGCCTCGCGGGTTCAAGTGATTCTCCTGCCTCAGCCTCCCAAGTAGCTGGGATTACAGCCATGCGCCACCACGCCCAGCTAATTTTTTTTTCTTTTTTATCTTTTTAGTAGAGGTGGGGTTTCACCATGTCAGTCAGGCTGGTCTTGAACTTCTGACGTCAGGTGATCCACCTGCCTCGGCCTCCCAAAGTGTTGGGATTACAGGTGTGAGCCACTGCCCCCGGCCAGGAGCCCTTTTATGATGTGAAAGGAAGAAGGAAAATAAAGTCCTAAGCCTAGGGCGTGACATGTCAGTGTTGGAAAAGACCTATAAAATCAGAGTCCCTATTATTTGCTAATAAAAAGGAATGAAGAACTGACATAGGCTACAACATGGATGAGAATTGTAGACACTATGCTAAGTGAAAGAATATATGACTCCATTTATATGAAATGTCCAAAATGTAGGAAATCCATAGAGATAGATAGTAGATTAGTGGTTCCCTAGGGCTGGGGACGGGGGATGGGGAGTGTGTGCTAATGGGTGTGGGATCTCATTGCAGTCTCATTTTGGGGTGGTTAAAATGTTCTAAGGTGGGTGTTCTAAAATTAGATGATGGTGATGGTTGCAGAATTTTGTGTGTATTTGTGATATTCAGTTGTTGAAAGGCCACTGAATTATCTGCTTCAAAAGGTAATATATATAAATGACTACATATATTTATACTCTGTATATAAAATACAAATAATCCTCTTAGAGTTTGAGCCTTCTCTTCCATCTGCTCATTGAACCTCTTCTTGGAAACCTCCATTGGTGTGGAGCTTACGTTATCCACAAAGGTTCAGAGAAATATACAAATGAAATAGACATTACAAAATTAGTTTCTGGGCTCCAATGACTAGAAAGTTCTTTTTTTTTTTTTTTTTTGAGATGGAGTCTCGCTCAGTCTCCCAAGCTGGAGTACAATGGCGAGATCTTGGCTCACTGCAACTTCTGCCTCCCAGGTTCAAGCAATTCTCCCACCTCAGCTTCCCAAAATAGCTGGGATTACAGGCACCACCTGCCATCATGCCTGGCTAATTGTTGTATTTTTGTAGAGATGGGGTTTCACCATGTTGGTCAGTCGGGTCTTGAACTCCTGACCTCAGGTGATCTGCCTCAGCCTCCCAAAGTGCTAGGATTACAGGTGTGAGCCACCGCCCCTGGCCTAGAAATTTCTTTATAATGAGCCCAAATGGTTTTCCCTGTAATATTCAGCCCTTGGCCCTAATTGTCTCCCTTTTTTCCTGTATCCCATATCAGCCTCTCTTTTACATGGTAGCCCTACATACACTTTAGTAGTTTTTATATGACCCCTGAACATGTTCTTCCCAAAGCCAAACATCTCTGACTGTTCTCTAGAGGATATAATTGGGATTCTTTGTACCATCATCGTTGCTCTCCTTAGCTTGGTGTGAGAATGTCAGTTATTCTTAGGAGCCGGTGAGCTTCCTGCAACCTTTTCTTTTCAGTTGTAGCTTGCAGTCCCTCAGTCATCTTGCTTGTTAGCATAAGCAGAATCAGATCATGTGCATTTAATCTGTAGGAAAATTGCCAGAATTTGGAGGTTTGTCAAGAATGTCCCTTCCTGCATCCTTGAAATGGCTTAAAAATTTTCCTGGCAATGACTTGCTCTCTTTGGCAGCCCATAACAAGCACTGAAGCTACTACTTCTGTTTAAAGAACGGGTAGAAATGGCAAAGGACATGTGTCATGTGAAATGAAACTGACACTGTGATTAACTCCAAGGCTTCCATGGCCGGGGTGAATTAGGCCAAAGCGTCATTCCAAGCTGCACACAGCTTAACAACAACCCTTTAAAGGGGTGGTAACAAACAATCATAAATGCTACTTAAGACTACTCCTTTAAAACAAACCAGGTTTTTTATTTCATTGCAAGGACATGATTTTTCTCACCAAAAGGAAGAGAGCACAGGAGACAAGAGAAGGTTTCATTTGTACAAAACCCAAGTCCCTGTACTCTGCCAGTTTTCATTTTGTTTATTGTTGTTTGTTTGTTTGTTTGCAAGCCCAGGGTGACCAAATCTTAGTTATTTGGGGTAATGAGAAGACTACTTGAATAATAACCAGATATGAAATTCAGATACCAATTAATGGTATTCATTTGTTTCAAAAATCATTGGTATTGATATGTACCTTTTTTTTTTTTGAGATGGAGTTTCGCTCTTGTTGCCCAGGTTGGAGGTACAATGGTGCGATCTCAGCTCACTGTAACCTCCACCTCCCAGGTTCAAGTGGTTATCCTGCCTCAGCCTACCAAGTAGCTGGGATTACAGGCATGCACCACCACACCTGGCTAATTTTTGTATTTTTAGTAGAGACAGGTTTTTGCCATGTTGGTAAGGGTGGTCTCAAACTCCTGACCTCAGGTGATCCACCTACCTTGGCCTCCCAAAGTGCTGGGATTACAGGTGTAAGCCACCACGTCTGGCCCTGATATGTACACTTTAACATAAACGAAACATTTTCATAGGCTTTTTTAACTGCAGTCTAGTACAAAATGCCAAATGGACAAATAGATAAGAGCTGCTTTTCTAGACAAACTGTAGACAAGTGGCTAAGCCACTTGGCACAAAGGTTTGGTTTGACTGCTAATCGTGTAGCTCACATTTATAGACCACTCGCTCCGGGCTGGTGCTGTGCTAGATGCTGTTCATGCATTGTCTCATTCAGTCCTCCTAGTAACTCAGTGAGGCCACTACTATCACCATCGAGATCACAGACAGGAAAAGCAGGTCGCCAAGGCAGAGCAGTTAAGGCTCTTAACCACTGTGCCTTCGGGTCATCTTCAACAATCAACACCTGAAATTGAATTCTTTCTTTTCAGTCTGTCCGTTATCTATACTCTGAAAATGATGACGATAATGAGCAGGAAAATGAAAATAAAAGAGGATTATAAAAGAAGCTTCAGGCCTGGAAATTCAACACATGGTCTGTTTTTTGTTTTTTGCAGTATACCAGAGGTTAACCAACCTGTATTTCAGGAACTTTTTTTTAGTAAAATATGTTAATTTACTTTAATTTTTTTTTCCGAGACGGGGTCTCTGTCATCTAGGTTGGAGTGCAGTGGCATAATGTCAGCTCACTGCAACCTCTGCCTCCCAGGCTCAAGTGATCATCCCACCTCAGCCTCCCAAGTAGCTGGTACCAACAGGTGCGTGCCACCACCCCTGGCTAGTTTTTTGTATTTTTGGGAGAGGTGGGGTTTCGCCATGTTGCCCAGGCTGGTCTCGAACTCCCGAGCTCGGGTGATCTACCCGCCTCAGCCTCCCAAAGTAGTGGGATTACAGGCATGGGTCGGTGCACCCAGCCAAGTGAAATATTTTAATTTAAGCAAAGAGTCGTGATTTTCATAAGGAATTCCTGAATCCACAGTCCAGGCATCTCCTTTGTGGTGGAGTACAGGCTGATAATTCTGTTCACATGTGTGTTCACAGATGCATGCTCACAGACAGGCAGTAACCAATATTAGTTGAATCCTACTTTGTGCCAGGCACTGTATAAGGTGCTTTCTATATGTGACCCCGTTTTGTCATGACAAAGACTCTATGGGATAACTATTACTAGTATTATCATGATTTTACAGATGAGGAAAGTGAGATTCAGAGATATGAGGTGGACTTTCCAAGAGGACACAGTAAAAATGTGTTGAATCAGGACTCACACCAAAGTCTTCTGACACCAAGTGTCCTTTCCACGAAACGTGATATGATACCCAAGTAGGGTGGACATAGAGGCCCCTTTGGTGTGAGGTAAAGGTTGTTCCTTTTTAACTCCACATAAAAGAAGTCCCGAAGCTACAGACATGCCCATTCCTCCACCATTGATAGAAGGAACCAGCCAGCTACTTACTATCATGCCCCAAGCACCAATCTTTTTTTTTGAGACAAAGTCTCACTCTGTCACCCAGGCTGGAGTGCAGTAGAGCAATCTCAACTCACTGCAATCTCCACCTCTTGGGTCCAAGCGATTCTTGTGCCTCAGCCTCCCGCGTAGCTGGGGTTACAGGTGTGCGCCACCACACTCAGCTAATTTTTGTATTTTTAGTAGAGACAGGGTTTCACCATGTTGACCAGGCTGGTCTTGAACTCGTGACCTCAAGTGACCCACCCACCTCGGCCTCCCAAAGTGCTGGGATTACAGACATGAGCCACCACGTCCAGCCGCCAAGCACCAATCTAACTTAGGACCTGGAACCTTCTCCTTTGCTGTCTCACCAACCCTTTGTTCAAAATATGACTATAAACTGGGCGCAGTGCTCACACCTGTAATCCCAGCACTTTAGGAGGCCAAGATGGGCCAATCACTTGAGGCCAGGAGTTCGAGACCAGCCTGGCCAACATAGCAAAACCCTGTCTGTACTAAAAATATAAAAAATCAGCTGGGCATGATAGTGCACACCTGTAATCCCAGCTGCTCGGGAGGCTGAGACATGAGAATTGCTGGAACCTGGAAGGTGGAGGTTGCAGTGAGCCAAGATCATGCCACTGCACTCCAGCCTGGGCAACAGAGCAAGACTCTGTCTCAAAAAAAAAAAAAAAAAAAAAAAAGACTATAAATGAGTGAGATTGATTTGACCAGACGCATATAAAAATAAAGCTGATTTTTTCCTGGTCATGCCTTACATATATCCATTTCAGCAGCTGTTAGGTGAGCTAAGTCTATTTATTGCTTATTTATCTGCCTGTTCTGCAGGGAGCTGTGCAGATGAACAGGGCTGGGAGCCTTTGGCAAATTAACATAGCCATAGTGTTAACCTCATTTCTGGTCCCAAGAGGACTTGTTGTAGGAAGGAGATACTGCTCCCTTCATAGGATGCTCCACAGGGAAATACTAAATAAGCAGGTTGGCAGGGAGGTCTAGACTTCCCTCTTGGGAAGAAATCTTCATCTACTTTCATGCTAGAAAATAATATTTCCTCTCTATGTATAGGGTGGAAAACAGAGTTTTTGCCTTTGAAAATCCACAGGGCTCTTTCTTACAACTCCAAAAGCACTCTGGTGAAGCCTTCTCCCTGAGATACAGCCAGGTAATCTGATGCTGCTGGCCAGACAAGCTCAAATGCTGGCGGGCTGCACTGGATCTGATTTCTCATTAACGACAGATTTTTGTTGTTGGTCATGATTGTTGGTTTATAAATGCAAGGTGCCAAATATGCTTTAAAAAACAGAGCAGTGCTTTTCAAACTTTAATATACCAGTGGATCACCTTGGGGGTGTCGCTAAAATGCAGATTCCAATCCAGCAGGTCTGGGATGGGGCCGACATGCTTCATGTCTAATAAGCTCTAGGGTGAAACTGATGCTGGGTGACCACACTTTGGGTACCCACCAGGCGTGCCCAGGGAAGAGTGCCTGTGGGTGACTCCTCTATCAGCCCTTCCCTAGCCTTTGATTCCAACCTCCTGGTCTGGCCCGGGAATGACTGTGTGCATCTTGATGTTTAGGTTTGTCCACCCCCGTTTTGGACCCATCAAATGCATCCGCACCCTGAGAGCAGTGGAGGCCGATGAAGAGCTCACCGTTGCCTATGGCTATGACCACAGCCCCCCCGGGAAGAGTGGGCCTGAAGCCCCTGAGTGGTACCAGGTGGAGCTGAAGGCCTTCCAGGCCACCCAGCAAAAGTGAAAGGCCTGGCTTTGGGGTTCAGAGACCTGGAATAGAAACTTGGATCTATGCACTACGTTTATCCGACAATGGGACAACCAGGGACTGCTCATGCTGTGACGTCACATCCTCTCACCATGTGTTAGCAATGACTTTCTCGCATACTAACTAGGTTTGACTGTATTACTCATACCAGATTTAAAATTAGCTAGCCTTGCAACAACGTCCTACTGAGAGGTATTGTCAAGCATTTGACATAAGACAGCGTGATGTTCTTTGGTGGTTCAAGTCTAAATCTGTACCACATTCAGAGATGCCAAATGATTAGACTGAAACAGGGAAATGGGGTTTTTCAGTCATTTTTAGTCAGTGGTTTTTCCATAGTGCTTTTTTTCCTATGGCCAGGGCAAAGTGTGTTACCACACTTGCATATGTGCCATATTGAGGGTTGACAATTACTACATCTTTATTCTCTAAATGTAGTATAATTTGCCTTTTAACCTTTGATCTGTATCTTGCAATAGAATGGCTTTGTTTTTTTCCTAGTGAATAGAAGCCCACTTCTAAAGTCATTTCACCCCTCAGTCCTATTCTCTTTCTTAGATATCCTTTACAAGAGAAAACTTCCAAATGGATTTTTGCATCAATAGCAGTGTGTAGGTCTCTCTGGTTCTTTCTATATCATCATTTTATTATTATGTCCTAATATAAAGTACTGGCTCTTAGGGCCAGGGTATTATTATAGAATATTATTCTCGCATGTAAACAAAGATATCTTTGCTTTAAGATGTGAGAAGAAATGAATTTACTTTGTTTGCATTAAGTTATGGAAGAGTTGTAATATATACTTCAAGAAAGAAGAGAAGAAAATTAGTATTTCTAAGCGGTAACTGTGGCAATTTTGCAATATTTTCAATAGTGCTAGTAATTTTTTTCTCCTTGAGTACACATTAAATGTACATAACATAGTGCAGTCAGGCTTGTGACACAGTGCATTGAATTCAAAAGTCAAATAGCAAATTTGAATTCTAACAGAATTCAAAAAACAATTTTTTTAGTCAGTGCTACTAAGGCAGACATACTGATTACTACGTACAAATCAAACCTTGATGCTAAAACTCTTCATCATTGTAATTTCAAAGCACTTACCTGCTTCAAAACATTGTAAACTAAGACTGAACACCTGTATAGTTTAAAAGCAACACTATCAATAGCATTTCAGCCATTTTGCCAGCCATGTGTAATCACAGCAGCAGAAATAAGGAGAAAACCCCTGTTTTTTAGTTTAGCTAATTAGATCTGTAACTTCACTGGGATTGCTCTGAATGAATTCTGAGAGTTTTGTTTTTTATAAGCACCCTTACCACATGCCATAGCTATGTCTCTTTTAGACACCTCGATGTGGTGGCTGGAAGAACTGGAGAGCAGCTGTTGTGCTGATCTGTAGCTGTCAGCTGTGGTTCCTGTCACCTGAGTCAGTTTGGTCTGGAAAGCTAAGGCCTTCCAAGCTATAGTGGAGAGTGAGCTCCAGCTGATGAGAGAAGGCTTGCAGTGGGAGAAGAGTGAAGACATAGGCAGAAGGAAGTTTGCTGTTTCTTGTCAGTTGCACATAGCTTTATGAAGACTACAACAAAAGTGCTCAATCCCAGGCTGCTCATGACTTTCAGTTCAGGTGGCCCCTGGGCACATTGACAGAGTTGCCCTTCCCTTCTTTGCAAGGCCAAGCTTCCTAGAGCACCCAGTTGCATACTTTGCAGCTAGGTGGCAGTGGTTTCAGTGAGATCCAGTTTGGATCCCTGCTTGAAAGCTTAAGCCGATGGTTCACCCATGAGAGGAGGTTGTCGGTGCTTCCAGAAAGATTACCCACCAAAGGAACTGAATCGAGTTTTTAGATTTAAAGGCACCAGGATAGGGTCACTTTTATTCTGTAGAAAGAGACCGTTTTATACACTGTGACAGATGGGCCAGGGCCTCTGGACTTGCATTCTGATAGGTGCTTTAATTTAAATGTGTCCCAAAGGGAGTGACTGTCTTCAGGAGAAAGATGGTTTGCATTGAGCCCACTCAGGTGAGTTGTGCAGCTGGGTCAGGGAATGAGGTCAGGGAGAGGATAGTGCTGGTCGTGCCCCCGATGCAGCCATGCTCTGAATGATTTCATTCCTGAGAGTGATCTCATTCTGGTCCTGGCTGCAGTGGGGTACAATTTACATCCTAAGGGGCTACTCTATCCCATTCAAATGGAATTTTTTTTCAAAATTGGATAAACGGAATTGAAGAGTTGTATGTAGTGATTAGTCCGCTAATCAGTTCTTCAGATGAGATGTTGAATGGTAACACTCTGAGCTTAAAACTCAGCAGTGTGTCTGCGACCTCCACGCAAATCAGAGGAAGCAATGCACCGTCGCTGAGCCTCACTGTGTCTTCCTCCCAACTCTCTTCATGCTCTCTGTGTCTTCCAGCTCTTCTTTCTCCTGCCGGCTGTCTCCTCTCCTCTCTGCATATGTGAGAACACCTGGGCATCCTGTATAACAGCAGCCCCAGCTGCCCTCTCCTGTTCCCTGTTCCGAGTCCTCTGCACTGTCCTCTCTTGAGTCTCCCTGGCTCTGTGCGTGTCCTCGGGTCCTTCCCGTCTGGCTTTCCCTCTGTGTGTCCCTCTCTGTTCGCTTCTGTCTCTGGCTCTGTCTCTCCCACCCCTCCCCTCTCACACACACATACTCCCAAATATAAGGCTCTGTCGCAGGTTGGAATCAGAGTGGGGCTTGAGATTCACTGAGTTCTGTAGGTAGGGAAAGAAGTCAAGGGAGTGGAGGTTCTATAAGGAATTAACAGCTGAGGACGGAAGGGTTTGTTTCTTGTTTGAACCTAAGTGCAAGTGGAAAAGAATACTCAGAATGTATTTTTCTACTTTACATCTGCTGGGGAAGGAAATATGTCAGGAAGCCGCCGCATCTGGTCATTTCATCAGCATGAGAATCACAGCAGACGTGGAAGATTCCATGTGGTAGGGAATAAAGAAATGACTTTATGCTGTCCTGAAAAACAGCGGGAGCCTATGTGTGTGTATGACACTGTAATCTCAAGCAGATTCACTCAGAGCTGTCTCAGTCCAACTCCTGCATGACCAGATCTTCCCTTAGCATCTTTTCTGTGATGAAATATTATCTTGTGTTAGAGTTAGGAATAGGAACTAACCTGTAGGAGCATGTCCCCAGATGGACATTTGAATGGACTAACAAAAACAACTGGAAAGATTGAATTTCCGACACAAAGGAATGATGAGATCAAAAAGAAAGCAGTGAGGAGTTCTTGAGTCTTGTAGTACCTATTCTTATTTTAACTTGCTTCATCCTTGATCTACCCGAGACACTAAGAAGGAAATTAGTTTTCCAAGAGCTCTTTGAACCGTCTAGGACTGTAGTTAAACCTATTTGCCCTATGGGGGTTCTTCACACTTGAAAAACAATTTCCTTATCACCAACAACCCACCCGGAAAGGCCAGTGAGGCCAAATGTAACCATTTTTCACATTTAAATATAACTATTAAAATTGCATTAATTGTGAACAGTGAATTAAAGGGTTGTCTTCTCCGGGAGACAGTATGTGGCACTTTTAGTAAATTTTGTTTAATATATAAAAATTTAAATCACTCACTGCAACGTGCATTTAAAATCTCCCAAGAAGGTAGAGGTATTGTTTTTTCCCTTTTGTTTTGTTTTAAAACAGTTGCCTCAAGCTTCTGTCTTAAGAGTAGTGACTTAGAATCCAGATATCTTTTGTTTTAGAAAAACAAGCAAAACTATGTTGCAAGACTGACAGTTGTAATGTTTATTTGCCACAGATCAAAGGTTCACAAAGTACATCAAATTTACATCTACTTGGGGTACCTTGATAGATTATTACTGTTTTTCTTTTATCTTTCCCTTCAGGAATTTGGAACCTCGGTGTCACTTTTTTTAATTTCAAAAATACTAAATTGTAATAGTTTTCTATTGCCAAATGTGTGCATACATATTCAAAGCAATGAAACTATTTCAAGCCATACAACCACAGGGGTGGGAACCCTTTTCACAAATTTTAATGTGTTTGTATGTAAATAGATGTTTGTATGAAATATTTTCATGATAGAATGAATATATTTAAATGAAGTTGAATTATTCCAGTGCTACTTAAACACATTACAAAAATTTTGGTGAGAATTATCTGAGTCTACTGAGATGTAATGCAGATCAATTTTGATTTTTAAAAATCAAAAGCCTACAATAACTCTGACTCTCAGCAACTTCCTCGGCGTTGTTGCACCTGACGTGGAGAGAGCTCGTAGGCTTCCCCAGTGCCTCAGCCGCTTCCTGGTGGAAGTTAGGTGCTAATGGAGGTGTGTTCACCTTTTAGTGATATCACTGCAGGCCTTTGAGGGGCCTGAGAGTGAATCAGAGGCATTAGAGACACCGGTGCAGTTATCTGGAGCACAATTTCTTTGCAGGGCAGCAGAATCAGAAGCCAGACTTGGCCATGTGAACCTCGAAACTGGGTTTCCCGGCCGCCATCAACCGCCACCCTTAACTGCCTAGTCACACACGTCAGGGAGGCTGCCCTCAGTGGAGTTGGGGTTCAGACCCCAGGGTGGGACTTCACAGTTTTGCCAGCAATCTCTACCTTCTGACTTCCGCCTCGCAGAGAGGAAGGAGAAGGGAGCATCTGGCAAGGGGCCCATTTCTCAGCACAGTACATTTCCTGTCTCAGCTCTGGAAGACTATGCACCCAAGCACCAAACTTCCAACCAGAGAGAGAGACGTCCTCCGATAACAAAAATCCTTGCTTCCTCTGTCTGTGACTTTACACACAGTTGTTCAAAGTTGTTAAATATCAAGACCAATCACATCCCTAGGACATACCTCCCAACTCTCCTGACTCTTATGTTTTTGAAAAAACAAACAAAAACTCCTTTATGATGATATTCAACTTGAGTGGGTATTTTTTCTCCCACTTTGGTCCTGGATATAATGAAATGATACATATTAGGGTAAATTTTCACTGTGTATAGTAGCAATATGAACACACATGCCAATGTATCAACATATCTACTTGGTTACATTTTGGGTTACGATAATTAACCTTGATTCATGTATTGGGAAGCTACAGGGACTACGTAATGCCTGCTTATCACATAGGAAAATTATGTCCATAATTCTGAGCTCCCTTCTTCAAAAGTTTCCTCCTGGGTTTTCTATGTTCTCTCTTTATCCTGAAATACATGTATTAGGTTGTGAGTTATGTTTAAGGAGTAGAAGCCAGGGGTATGCTTTCAGCATTTATTGCAACCAAAAGTTAACCCCATCACAGTTAACGAGCATCTTTGGTCTCTTGTGGAATTTGAACTAAATCTATGAGCCTTATTCAATATCTATAATTCTATGATTTTTTTTAATTATGGGAAATTAATGAAAGATGTTTACATGAGTAATGTTTGCCCTTACTGTGTTATGAATGAGTTTTTTGTAGTGTGTCTGGGTGCATGATGCAAGAGAGTAGGAAAAATGTTTCTGAAACAAAACTTGACAAATATTTGTAATGAAAGTAAATTTAAAGATTGCTATAATTGCGCTATAGAAACAATGCAAGTATTAAACAAAATATACAATCATCTGTCGCTGTCTTCCTTTGATCATCTAGGTTAGAAAAGCAATAATGGTTTTCTTATAATGTGTCTACCTGTATATTTAAATTACTAAGTGAACTTTACATTTTAAGTTGTTTTAAAATATTATTAGCCATTTATCATTTTCAGAGCATTCTAGTAAGAGCTGAGGATGAGTCGGAAAAGTTTGGAGCTTGCTGTGTATTTGATATGATTCCACATACACCCATAAATCCCGAAGGATTAGCCACACCAACAGAAAGTGTCGGATTGAATACATACATGGTAAGGGTCTGGAATGCGAATGAGATGATCAGAGCAAATAGCTGAAAGACAGGAAACTTCAATTCACGATTTAAAGAAAATATAAAAATGTTGTTAGATGTGGTAGATTTTGGCAGTCTGAGGATGAGTCTGAGCTGAGAACCCTGGCAATCCCTTATTCCGGCCCTAATCACAGTCAACATTTCCTTTTTTTTTTTGTAATCTGAGATGAAGTCTCACTGTGTCACCCAGGCTGGAGTGCACTGGTGCAATCTTGGCTCACTGCAGCCTCCACCTCTGGGATTCAAGGAATTCTTTTGCCTCAGCCTCCCAAGTAGCTGGGATTACAGGCACATACCACCACACCCAGCTCATTTTTGTATTTTTAGTAAAGACAGGGTTTCACCATGTTGGCCAGTCTGGTCTCGAACTCCTGACCTCAAGTGATCCGCCTGCCTCAGCCTCCCAAAGTGCTAGAGTTACAGGCATGAGTCACCGTGCCCAGCCAATCAACATTTCTAAAGCACAAAAGCCAGTGACAAAGGGAGTCAACATAGTACCTCATTATTAGCTGGGCCTTCTGCCCAGGACCCCAAAGAAGTTAATTCTAGGAAGTTTGGCAGGGCTACACGAGACACAGTTAGGCCTCAAACTGAATTAGGCCATGAGATCTCCTGCTTTATTTTACCTCCCTCAGTTGCCCAATCCTTGATTTTATCAGACTTCCTTCCACAGAAGGAAGGAAACAGAAACGAGTGAGATGACTGAGTCCAAACTGATGTTGGATCAGCTTTTCCACCTGCGCAGACACATTCTCATGCTAGATCTTTCAGGCAGGGCTTCACCCTCTAACACACATGGGTCAAATCACAATATTAATATTCTTCCTCCTTGTGGGAACGGGGAATATAGGATTAAAAATGTAATACAAACTGAGGTAAGCTTAAGAAGCTAACCTTGAAAGTGAAAGATAGGGCAACTTTCATGGGTTAAGATGATTGATTTGGGCCCAAGGGTTGTAGAATGGGGTAATGTGAAAATCAAGACAAAATTATGTTAGACCAAATTAGCAACCATCCCATCTATACTAATGGGATACTAATATACTAATTAGTATTGTAACCACCCCATTAGTATAGATGGGATGGTTACTAATATCTGCCTTTGGGTTTAAATGTTCGAAATCATTCAGACTGCTAGTTTGTGTTAAATGTGAAATTATTTCAGCAGTCATCTCTAGAACTAGGTAACAGCTATCGAAAGACTATGCTGTAGTTTCATTTAGTTTCAACTCAGCATCTCACGATTTGGGGTTGTTCAATAAAAAGGCTGTAGTTGAAAAATAAGAGGAAGGAGAGGAAATTCTGTTCCTCTTCTTGAAGCAGAAAAAAAAGAAAAAATAGAAAAGGGGGTTCTGCTCCAAAAGTATTTCAGAAAATGACTGTTACCTTGCAGATAGATAGATATAGATAGATAGATGTAGATAGATAGACATAGATAGATGATAGATATAGATGATTATATATAGATGTAGATAGATATAGGTAGATATAGGTAGATGATAGATATAGTTAGATGATATATATAGATAGATATAGATGATAGATATAGACATAGAGATAGAGACAGAGATAGATGATAGATATAGATAGATAGATAGATAGATAGATAGATAGATAGATAGATAGATAGATGTAGATAGATCACGGTAATTCCCTCACAACATAGTGGTATGCTCGGTAAATGTGTTTTTCCTAAAGTTTTATTTATTTACAAAAACCAAAAGCCAGGGTTTTGAATTTAGAGCTTCACTTCTTATAATGTACATAGAAGACGATTAATGGATCCATCTAGATTGCTACCAAATTTTTACTTCTGTAAGTATCAGAATGCTTCCAGCTTCAAGAAACATCAAAGCCCAACTCAGTATGGCCTACGTAATAAAGAAGGCTTACTAATTCACATAACAAGAAGTGCTGAGTATCCCTACAGTTAATTCAGCAGCTCCACCAAGTTCTTCCCATCTTTCCACTCTACTATTCTCAGCTTGTCTGCTTTGTCTTCAGGGGCTAGCTCACCTCACAGCCGCAACATGGCTGCCCGGGTTCCAGCCATCACAGCCAATTTGGCAACATCCAATGGATGAAAAGGAAAGTCTCTTCTATGGCCTCTCTCACTGAGGAAACCTAAGCCAATCACTGGCAATGGCTACAGGGGCACTATGATTATCTGAGTGAAGCATATGGCTGTGTAGCCTGAACCAGTTTGGGGCTCTCCCAGCAAGTAGGAAAGGGAAATGATAGTTGGGTTGACCACTCACAGTGTCTGCCTCATCTGCATCATGAGTTTTATTTTCTTATTTTCCTCAGAGAAGAAGAGAGGTTAGTCTCTTCAAATAAATTAAATAAATGGATTTTTAAAAATAATTCAAATCAATTTATCAGCGGGGGCTGTGGAGGAGTGTATACAAAGATATATTTATCTAGAGTTTATCAGGCAGTTTTACGTGTTTTAGATTATTCATTTAATCTTTTCAACAACTCTATGATATAGGTACTGTTACCACACCATTTTACAGGAAGAAAAACTGAGGCATAGAGATTTAAGGTACATGGTCGCAGAACTAGGAAGCCATAGACGCAGAGTCTGAAGCCAGGCAGCTGGGCTCCTGGCTGCTCTCCTAACCATACTTATGGGAGCTCTCTCTCCTACCCTTCTCTCTTCTTGCTCTCCATGGGTTAAGGCCAACCTTTAATATCCTGTGTCTTCCTTGCCCTTGATCATCATCCACTTAGCCTACCAACTAACTGATCTCTCTGACTGGGTCCCTCTTTGATCCAATCCATGCAACACACAGACCAGCTTCTGTTTTTTCTTTTTTTCTGGGACGGAGTCTCACTCTGTCGCCCAGACTGGAGTGCAGTGGCGCGATCTCAGCTCACTGCAACCTCCACCTCCCAAGTTCAAGCAATTCTCCTGCCTCAGGCTCCCGAGTAGCTGGGACTACAGGAGCATGCCGCCACGCCCGGCTGATTTTTTGTATTTTAGTAAAGATGGGGTTTCACCGTGTTGCCCGGGCTGATCTCAAACTGAGCTCAAGCAATCCGCCCACCTCAGTCTCCCAAAATGTTAGGATTACAGGCGTGAGCCACTGCGCCTGGCAAGACCAGCTTCTTATAATTTTATACTCAGCCCATTTCTATCCTGATCCCCAACTTCCACCTCCTCTGCCTGGGTTTCCAGCATAGCTTCTCCATCCCATCTTATTTCTCATTCTTTGCCTCCAACACGTGAAGCATCTTCCGTTATGGGATTTCCCTCTTCCCGCCTCTGCTTCTCTCTTCCTGCCTCTGCTTCTCTCTTCCTGCCTCTCTGCTGTGGCAGAGGGAGGGTTGTGTGGTGGAAAGGACTTGGGATCTGGAGTCAGACTGGTTTCACCCGGCTTTGCCACTGTCTGTGTGATGTTGGGCTTTTGATTGCTCTCTGGCAAATATGGATTTGCTGTGGGGTTCAGAAGACTGTTTGCATGTCCTCTCTCTCTTCCTTCCTGTGCTCCAACCACACCCGCCCCCTTGCAGTCTAGGAGAGCCAGGCTTGCCCCACTCTCGGGCATGTCTTTCTCCCAAAGAGCCACAGGCTCTGCTCTTGTGCCCTTCAAGTCTTTGCTGCATGAGGACTTCGTTGACCACCCCACTTAAACTGCAACATTCTCCTCCCCCAGCATTCCAAGGCCACTTTACCCTCCTTTATTTTTCACCATGCTTCTCATTACCTTCTAGCATACCGAAGAATTTAGTTATATTATGTTGATGGTTTATTGTCTTTCTCCTCCCTCTAGAATATTCACTAACGTATCCTTAACATTTGATACACAGTAAGCACTCAATAAATACTTGTAGAGTGAATGTTTGAATGGGAGTCAGTAGATTGTAATGATTAGGAGAACTTTGGTAACCATCTTAGGTTGAAATCCCAGCCTTGCCATTTCTAGCCGTGTGACATAACTTCGTTGTGCCTCAGTTTTTTTCTATTTGTAAAATTAAACTATAATGATAACTGGGGGGAAGAAAGATTGAATTTTGACCCATGGAGTGAGCTCACTAACTTTGTCCCGCTTGCTCTGGGATGCCACCTTTCCAGGCATAGCCACAGCCTGCCTCCTTCCAAGCAGTCCCCCGTGAAGAGCCCTTGCCCCAGGAAGCCTGGCCTGACTCTTCGAGACCTGCCCTGTTCCTGCTGCTCTGCCACATGTGGATGGACACTGCCAGACCATTATTGTGTGTTCTCGATTGTTTAATGAGTGAAGCATCTAACCGGCCTCTCCCTTAGATGACAGGCTTTGCGGGGATCACTAGGCATATCTTCCTGAATGTGCACAAAGCACTTTCTAGGCATGTGATGTGGGAATGACTGAGCTAGAGTACCTTTATTTATTTAGTTAGTTAGTTAGTTAGTTGGGGGGTTTTTTGGAGTACTTTTTAAAATATATATATATTTCAATCGCCTTTGGGGTACAAATTTTTTTTTGTTACATGGATGAATTATACAGTGGTGAATTCTGAAATTTTAGTGCACCTATCACTAAGCATACATTGTACCTATTATGTAGATTTTTATCCCTAGCTCCCTCCCACCCTCCCCCATCTGAGTCTCTGAAGTCCATTATGTCACTCTGAATGCCTCTGTGTACTTATAGCTTAGCTCCCACTTATAAGTGAAAACATAATGGGTTTTGGTTTTTCACTCCTGAGTTACTTCACTTAAAATAATGGCCTCCAGCTTCATCCAAGTTCAGCATGAATTTCTTAAGCTTTACCACATAGCAGTCCCTCTTCTGGGTCATTAGCAAATCAGCAGTGAATAAAAACAAAATCCCTGCCTTTGTGGAGCTTGCATTTTAGTGAGGGAAACTGATAAGAAGCAAGTAAGTGACTGTATGTGCCCGGGTAAGTGGTGTGGGACAAAGAGAGGGCAATAAAGAGGGCGAGGAGGTGTGCAGGGCCAAGAGGGGTGCTATTTTTTTGTGGGTGAAGGTCAGGGAAGATCTCATTTCCTGAGGGAGAGAACAAATTATGGAGATTCCAGGGGAAACATTTCAGGCTGAGGGAGCCCCACAGAGAGCCACTAGCTGAGGTGGGAATGCTCAAGGAAGCTCAAGAGGCCAGGGGACCGGCCAGTGGGGAGAGAAGAGAATCAAATCCTACAGGAGCCCCGAAAACCATTTTAAGGACTTTGTTTTAAACTCAGAGTGCGAGGGGAAGCCAACCAGTGAAGTAAAAATACTTTTGTTTGTTTTTAAGAACACTGGCCAGGCACGGTGGCTCACACCTGTAATCCCAGCACTTTGGGAGGTCAAGGCCAGCAGATCACCTGAGGTCAGGAGTTTGAGACCAGCCTGGCCAACATGGCAAAACCCCGTCTCTACTGAAAATACAAAAATTAGCCGGGTGTGGTGGCGCGTGCCTGTAATTCCATCTACTCAGGAGGCTGAGGAGGAGAATCGCTTGCACCTGGGAGGCGGAGGTTGCAGTGAGCTGAGATGGTGCCACGGCACTCCAGCCTGGATGACAGAGTGAGACTCCGTCTCAAAAAAACAAACAAACAAACAAAAACCACCAGCTTTCTTAAACTTAGTTTACTGCAGGTTCTGAAAATGCTTTTGAAATCGTAATTGCTGTTAGCCCTTTCATTGGAGGGATCTCAGCAGAAGAATGACAAGATCTTCCTCCCACATGTAAAAGGATCACTCAGGCTGTTGTACTGAGAGTAGGCTGGAGTGGGTGTAGGGACCCAGGTGGAAGCAGGGGGTTCATGATGATGGTGGGCAGGACAGAGGGGCCATGGTGAGGAGAAGTGGTTGAACTGGGGTGCATCATAGGAAGAAACAGTAGAATGTGCTGAGATGTGGCATTAGGCATTTCACTGATTATTTAGGAATGGTGAGGCCAACAGATCAGGAGACAAATGCCGCTCTCGGAAATTTGCTGAAAAATCAACTCAAAATCAGAAGGCAGATTAACTGGAGAAAAAGCACATACATTTATTTAATGTATATACACAAGAGCCTTTAGAATGATGATCCAAAGATATAGGGGAAATTGGCCATTTTTATGCTTAGGTTCAATGAAGTATGAAATATGATTGGACAAAAAGGTTACGATCTAATGCTAACAGGCTGAGTGGGGAAACCTAGCCAAACCTCTCCATCTAGATTCCTCTTGGCCTCTCTGAGCACGCATTCCTTTCTTCTGGGTATGGGGCAGGGTTGTCACAACCCAATGGGTTCTTCTTGCCCACTGCCCTGAAAAAAAAACAATGCACTGAGAACAGCAGATGTTGCAGCAAAGGAAGAATTTTAATGATCACAAGGCCAGCCAAGCAGGAGGACGGGAGAAATTTCTCAAATCTGCCTCCCCGAGAATTTAGAGGCTGGGGTTTTTAAGGGTACTTTGGTGGGAAGGGGGCTGGGGAACTGAAAGGATTGATTGGCTTTGGATAAAATCACAGGGGTGTCTAAATTGTCTTCATGCAGCTGAATCAGTTCCTGGGAGTGGGGGGGTCTTGGGACCAGGTGGCATCTCTTGGTCTGCTGAATGCTAAATCTGAAAAATATCTCAAAGACTGGTTCTTCAGGTTTCACAGTAGTAATGTTATCTACAGGAATAGTTGGAGAAGTTATAAATCTTGTGACTCTGGGGCAGTAAGCAACTTACAGAAAAACAAGCTCGGCAATGGCAGGTCATTGTTTAACTCAGCCTATTCTTTAGCAAAGTTCAAGCCTCTACCATAATTCTAACCTCATGTCCTCTGGTTAGTCTTTACAAATTCGATTTCCATTTTTGAACGAGGAGGGGACCAGTTGGAGGAAAGGACTGTTATGGCCTCCACACAAGAATGAGCAAAAGCAAGTCAGCCTGGTGGAAGCAAGATAGTCAGTTATGTCAGATTTCCCTGACATAATATTGCAAAGGCAGCTTTAGGGCCCTTTCTGGAATGGGGGTCTTCTGACTATAGTCAAACAAGGTGGGTCAGATCATTTCTTTTTCTTTTTGAGACAGAGTCTTGCTTTGTTGCTCAGGCTGGTGTACAGTGGTACAATCTTGGCTCACTGCAGCCTCTGCCTCCCTGCGACCTCTGCCTCCCGGGTTCAAACAATTCTCGTGCCTAATTTTTGTATTTGTAGTAGAGACAGGATTTCACCGTGTTGGCCAGGCTGGTCTCAAACTCCTGACCTCAAGAGATCTGCCCGCCTTGGCCTCCCAAAGTGCTGGGATTACAGGCATGAGATAATTTCTTTATGGTCAGTTTTTACACAGAAAGGCAGAGGGAAAGTTCAAGTGATATTTTTAGGTTTTATGGCTTTGGGGAAAAATGGTCTCGTTGCCAGGATCTGCCTTGGGGTCTATAGGCAGCCTCTGGGAAGGATGGGACTCAGAGACAGAAGGGCAAGAGAAAGTCAGAGAAAAACCTTTGCTCCTGAGGCTGCCTCTGAGGCCTTCATTTTCAGGTATTGTTTTCTGAAACCCAATAATAGTTTGTTATTCACAGTTCCAAGAGGAGGAGGCATACCATGTTACAGGGGCCATATGGGGAAGCACCAGGATCAAGTAGGAGGTAGACGGAGTGAAGAGAAAATGTGGGCAAGAGCCTGCATTGTGGGGTCTGCGGGAAGAAATGGAGAGGCAGTCAGCAGGCCTGGGATTGGCTAGCTTGAATAACTTCAATAGATTCTGGGGTATACCAGCTGTCTTTAGCTGTCTGGTACCTGGCCCTGGGGTGATGGTGGCATGGAGTGGAAGAGGCCTGGGAAGGAAGTGCTTGCAGGCACAGAAGCTGATTTGGTTGGGTTGCATGTGAAGGGCGCCAGCCCTTTGCTATGTCTGGGAATCAGCTAGCCCTGGTAGGGGCAGTCCCTCCAGAGCCCGCAAGGCCCTAGATGTCAAAGCGTCAGCATTAAAAGACATGCTTTAATATAATAGGAAGTAAGGTATCAGGGATTTTTTGATCTGAGCAACTGAAAGAATGAAGTAATCACTTAGTGCAAATAACGGTCACCACTGATGATACCGATGGTCTTACTGTAAATCTCCTGCACTTTCCCAGTTTTTATTTCTATTTCCAAAACAGTCCATTAATTTCTTCATGGTCTAGCTCCCTCTTGTGGTGAGGATTTATTCTCATACTGTTTCTGACATGCTGTAAAACAAACATCTCTAGGGAAAGGATGATTTAACACATTTTAAAATCTGAACCCAGGAGGTGGAGGTTGCAGTGAGTCGAGATCAGTGCCATTGTACTCCAGCCTGGGTCACAGGGCAAGACTCCGTCTCAAAAAAAAAAAAAAAAAAAAAAATCCCAGCAGAGGGCCAAGCTTGGTGGCTCATGCCTGTAATCCCAGCACTTTAGGTGGCCAAGGTGGGCGGATCACCTGAGGTCGCGAGTTCGAGACCAGGCTGGCCAACATGGTGAAACCCTGTCTCTACTAAAAATACAAAAATTAGCTGGGTGTGGTGGTGCACGCCTGTAATCCCAGCAACTTGGGAGGCTGAGGCAGGAAAATCGCTTGAACCTGGGAGGCAGAGGTTGCAGTGAGTGAGATCATGCCATTGCACTCCAGCCTGGGCAACAAGAGTGAAACTCTATCTCAAAAAAAAAAAAAATCCCAGCACTTTGGGAGGCTGAAGCGGGTGGATCACCTGAGCTCAGGAGTTCAAGACCAGCCTGGCCAACATGGTGAAACCCTGTCTCTACTAAAAATACAAAAATTAGCCAGGTGTGGTGGCAGGCACCTATAATCCCAGCTACTCAGGAGGCTGAAGCAGGAGAATCACTTGAACCTAGGAGGCGGAGGTTGCAGTGAGCTGAGATCATGCCATTGCACTCCAGCTGGGCGACAAGAGCAAGACTTTGTAAAAAAAAAAAAAAAAACATGAAAACTCAGCTGATGTTCTTTCCTATCATCAGGTTGAACTTTGATTAGCTAAATTAAGACACCACTTCCAGGGATTTTTTTATTTTTTTATTTTTTATTTTTTATTTTTTTTTTGAGACAGAGTTTCGCTCTTGTTGCCGAGGCTAGAATTTAGTAATGGCGCAATCTCGGCTCACTGCAACCTCCGCCTCCCATGTTTAAACGATTCTCCTGCCTCAGCCTCCCAAGTAGCTGGGATTACAGGCGACTGCCACCACACCCGGCTAATTTTTGTATTTTTAATAGAGACGGGATTTCACTCTGTTGGTCAGACTGGTCTCAAATTCCCGACCTCAGGTGATTTGCCCACCTTGGCCTCCCAAAGCACTGGGATTGCAGGGATGAGCCACTGCACCCGGGCTTTATTTTTAAACAAGCCCAAATTTCAAGAGGGCTAATAGAACTTCTGGAGCCTACAGTAAACAAAGTTGAACAAAACTGGTTTATCTTTTAAAACAAACAGAAGCATTTCCATGTCATACAGCTCTTTAAAATCTCTCTCTGCCTAGAGCACAGTTATCTGTAAAACATGGGTTATAAGATTATTAGTACTGGCTGGGCATTATAGGTGTAAGCCACTGTGCTTGGCCTCTGAAATTTCTTTACATATCATAATTATTATAGCCTTGGACTCTGTGTGTGTGTGTGTGTGTGTGTGTGTGTGTGTGTGTACAGGAACACAACTTATCTAGGTAAGATTACAGAAGCTACAGCTATGTGGAACACAGCCAGAAACCTGAGACTGAGTGACTTCTGAGCAGTCAATAGCTATTTCAGTTCATGCACTTTACTCTGTAGAAGAACAACCATAACACAGTCCCCATGGAACATCAGGTTCCAGCCTTAGAGTCTCTGACCCAGTGAAAAGTCAGAGGCAGCAAAAGAGAGAGGATGGAGATTTTAAAAAATGCAGTTGGGTTTCTAAAAGTCTCCTTTCTGGCTTTTCAACACCATGGCTTGAGATCTATGTACCTTAATAATCTCTGAAAATGTTATCAGCCAGTTGCTTCTCCAATTTCAGTGGCCAGAAGAAACACCTGGGAATGTGTAAAAGATGCAGATGATTGGGCTCCACTCCCAAAGATCCCACATCTGGATCAGAACCCAGAAAAGCTGGCGTTCCTCTTTACAGTGCAGCCCGAGGGCTGATGCTCATCATGATGTTCTTGAGTAATTAAGAAAAGATAAAAGCGAATGGAGTGTACTCTGCCTAATGATAATGGCAATTGTCAGAACATAGGCTTCCCTCAGGAACTCAAAATCACACTCTGGGAGCCATTTTAAGATCTGAAAAGAGGTACCTAATAAGAGAGAAATCAATAAATAAAGTCACCAGAGAGGGGAAAAAGACCCTCCAACCAGCAGGACTTGATTACATAAAATATCTTTTAAAACAATCAGGATATTTGGAATTTTCTTCAGGCTAATATGGGAGGTAAGGGAAGTGAAGTGTAGCTGTAGATAAAACCAGATTGGCCACATGTGGATAAGGATTTCAGCTGGGTGATGAGTACAAGGAGTTCATGATCTTATATGTGTGTTTTTATATGTTTTTGAAATCTCCACAATAAAAAATTATAAAAAAAATTTTAACCCAGGTTATTAGGTATAAACATGCAAAAAAACAGTGTCACAGAGGCAAACATTTCATAACTCTGCCCAAGCAATCACCCTCCTTGAATTTTCTGGCCCTACTGGCAACTAATCCCTATTATAAAGTGGATATATCAGAGATCATTAAACATTACATTTATATAACTGAAAACTCCCTGATATGGTTTGGATCTGTGTCCCCACCCAAATCTCATCTTGAATTGTAATCCCCACATGTGGTGGGAGGGATCTGATAGGAGGTAAGTGAATCATGGGGGTGTTTTCCCCCATGCTGTTCTCATAATAGTGAGGGAGTTCTCATGTGACTTGATGGTTTAAAAGTGACAGTTTTCCCTCCTCTCTCTCTCTCCTGCTGCCTTGTGAAGAAGGTGCCTGCTTCCTCTTTGCCTTTTACCATGGTTGTAAGTTTCCTGAGGCCTCCCCAGCCATGCAGAACTGTGAGTCAATTAAGCCTCTTTCGTTTATAAATTACGCAGTCTCCGGTAGTATCTTTAAGGCAGTGTGGAAATGGACTGAGACATTGCCCCTGGTTCTGATTTCCTACTCACTAAGCAATTCTCTGATTGCCGAGGAAAATTTTCGAAGGTACTGAATCTGTCCTGATGCAACCTCTAAAAGAAGGCAGCCAGGTGAATAAATACCCCATGAGCTTGCGGTTGCCTTCCTTGAATTTCTGGAGAAACAATAGCTGTAACTTATTGAATGGCTTACTCTGCAGCAAGCACTGAACTGGGTACTTTTCATTTGTTAATTCATTTAATTTTCATAGTAAAAATGGTATTACTTGGAGAGATTTCCATCCAAACTGGTTAAAGGAAAAAAGTACAAAAGAATGAATGAAAGAGATTGTGCATTAATCTAGAAAAATATGTCCATTTTAAATACTTACTGCTTACAATCTGTAATATCATATTCTGGCTATAGTGCCATTCCTCCTTTATAAATTAATCAAATAAGAATTGCCACATCTATTTCACAGTCTTGTTTCAGATACAGGGCAGATGACCCTAGTGGCAGACACTGTGGATTGCCTACCCAAAAGACATTCACAAGCCATTTTCCCCTTGTCTTCCTGTGCCTAAAATAGTTACATTCCAAGGATCTTTTGCAGCTAAGGCTGGCCACCAGATTCAGTTTTGGCCAACGGGAGGTTAGGCAAGGGAGGCAGGCAGTCACTGAGTCAGCCTCCAGAAAAGTTATGTACAAGAAATAGAGTCCATTGGCATGCTGCCTTCATTGCTTACCCTCCAACCCACTTTTCACAAAGCAACCAAAGTAATGTAAAACAGTAAAGCAACCAGACGCAGTGGCTACCACCTGTAATTTCAGCACTCTGGGAGGCCAAGGTGGGTGGATCACTTGAGCCCAGGAGTTCGAGACCAGCCTGGACAACATAGCAAAACCCCGTCTCTACAAAAAATACAAAAAGTAGCCAGGCCTGGTGGCGCTTGCCTGTAGTCCCAGATACTTGGGAGGCTGAGGTGGGAGGATTACTTAAGCACAGGAAGCCAAGGCTGCAGTGAGCTGTGATTGTGCCACTGCACTCCAGCCTTAGGCAACAGAGTGAGACCCTGTCTCAAAAAAAAAAAAAAAATAGTAAAGCACATCTTGCCATCACCCTGCTGAAACACTTCAATGACTTTCCATTGCAGCTAGAATAAAATCCAAACTATTTACAATGGACTGGCTCCTGCTCCCTCTCCAGTATCATTCAGTCAGTTCTCCCCGACCCACTGTACTCCAGCCAGACCTTCTGTTCCTCAAATTTGCCAAGCATTTTTCTGGCTCCAGGCCTTTATACCTGCTGATTCCTCTGCCTGTTTGCCTCTAGCTCTTTGCACAGCTTCTCTCTCACACCCTTCAGCCCTTGACTCACACTGCCCTCATCAGAGATGCCTTCCCCAACCCTCATGTCTCAGAAGGCCTCCTCAACTTACCCACTGTCTTACCACCCAGAATGTTTCATTGTTATCCCTAATCCACAGTTATTTTGTGTATTTGTTATTCGTCTGTCTTCTAACACTGTAATATAAGCGTCACTGGGGAACAGCCTTTGCCTGTCTTGTTTATTGCTACATCCTTAGTCCCTTACACAGTGTCTGAAACATAAGGGATGCTTGTTTAATATTTATAAAATAAAAGAATGAACCTTCCCTATGAATCTCCATCTCCTATTTATTCCTCTTCATCAAAGGAAATGCAAGGCTAAACATGAGTGCAAAATAGGAATAACAAGTGTTAACACAGGACTTGCGTGATGGGTGGATGACTTCCAGGAAAAAGCAATCAGAGGAGCCAATTTGGTGGTAAAAAAGGAAAGAAAGAAAAAGGAAAAGAAAGAAAAAGGAAGGAAGGCAGGAAGGAAGGAAGGAAGGAGAAAGAGGGAGGGAGGGAAGGGGGCAATTGTGATTGGATGAGAGGAGAAAGTCGTGGAAAATGCTGTGTCTACATTATCAACCAATAGCTAGGTGGATTGCCACAGCTACAGACACCTCAGGAGGTCTTGGAAGAAGGCATTTGGAGGAGAAGGCAGCCTAGTCAAGGTGACATGCCTGCTTCCTGCAAATTCAAAATCACATGCCAGGGGTGAGGTGGCTCTCACTGTCCATATGAATTTCTGTTTGTTTTTACTTCCTTTCTTTACCCACCTTCTCTATCCTCCAGCTACTCTGATTCATCTCCTTTAAGGTTCCCTATATTGGATAAATTTTAATCCAAGGATTAAGCAGCAAAGGTTTCTGGGAAGAGCAGAGGCTGCAGAATCAGACAAGCCTGGCTTTAAATTCTTGCTGTATTCCATTGCTCTGTTCCTTCTAGCAATATTATTTTAGTAAAGTTAACTTCTCTAAAAGAAGCAATAATACCTGTCTCATAAAGGTTATTGTGAAGATTAAATGAGATACTATATTAAGCACCTGTCCCAGTATGGAGCCAAGTAATAAAGTTATATAACTTCAAAACAAGCAGGGTGAGGCTGGGGAGGAGAGGGGTGGTTAATAAGAAAAAGAAAAAAAAAAACAGTATTTGTTAAAAACCTACAGCAGGCATCATATTTAATGGTGAAATGTCAAAAGCATTCTACTTCAGATAAAGAACAAGACATGGATGTCAGCTGTCACGTCTCTTGTTCAATAATATGCTGAACATCTTGCCTATTGCAATAAAACAAGAGAAATGCAAAAAATGTATAGGAGTTGGAAAGAATGAAAAAAACTATTTTTATTTGAAGGTGATATAATTTTTATAGAACACCAAAAAGAATCTCCAATAATTAGAATTAATAAATGTTTCACTTGGTTCTTCAATACAAAATTAATATATACAAATTGGCCAGGCACAGTGGCTCACATTTGTAATCCCAGCACTTTGGGAGGCCAAGACAAGAGAATCACTTGAGGCCAGGAGTTCCAGACCAGCCTGGCCAACATTGTGAAACGCTGTCTCTACTAAAAACACAAAAATTAGCCAGGCGTGGTGGCACACATCTGTAATCTCAGCTACTCGGGAGGCTGAGGCACAAGAATCACTTGAACACTGCAGAGGTTGCAGTGAGACGAGGCAAGATCATGCCACTGCACTCCAGCCTGGGTGACAGAGCGAGACTGTCTCAAAAAAAAAGAATTCAATCAATCGAACCCTTTAAGAAGAAAATTATAAAACTTCACTGAAAGACATTAAAGAGCAGGGGATGGTGGCTTATACCTCTAACCCCAACACTTTGGGAGGCAGAGGTGGGAGGATTGTTTGAGCCCAGGAGTTTGCAATCAGCCTGGGCAATATAGCAAGACCCTATTTCTACAAAAAGTAAAAAACAAAAATTAGCCAGTCATGGTGG
Source organism: Trachypithecus francoisi (assembly GCF_009764315.1). NCBI lineage: Eukaryota > Metazoa > Chordata > Mammalia > Primates > Cercopithecidae > Trachypithecus > Trachypithecus francoisi. Next base: position 136,353,059 of record NW_022681454.1, on the reverse strand, counting down.
GGTACACTGATAGTCCCAGCTACTTGGAACGCTAAGCCAGGAAGATTACTTGAGCCCAGGAGTTCAAGTCTGTGATAAGCTATGATTAGGCCACTGCACTCGACAGAGTGAGACCCTGTCTCAAAAAGAAAGACTTAAAGAAAACCTAAATAAATGGAAAGATTTACCATATTCTTGGGCAGGAAAACTCAACATTGTTAAGATATTGATTCTCTTAAGTGGACTGATAAATTCAAAACATTCCAATTAAAATCCCAACATTGTTTTTTATTTGATGAGTTGAATCTAAAATTTAGGTAAAAAACAAAGGCTCAAGAATTACCGAAACTGTGGATGAAGAGCAAGATGTGGGACTTGACCTACCAAATATCAAGTTAGAAAGCTTTAGGAATTAAGGACGTGTAGCATTGGCCAGAAACAGACAAATAGGCCAATTAAATGAAATTGCCCAGAAACAGACCCAGGCATGTATGAAGCCTTCATTGATGATAGAGTGGTCACTATTGTTCAATAGGGAAAGAGACAGTGACTTAATAAATGGTGGCAGGATAATTAGATATTCATATAAAAAATACAAAATTAGATCTTCAGTTTATACTATACAAAAATCAGTTATGGGTGGATTAAATACTTCATTTTTCTAATGTGAAAAATACAGCCATAGAACATTTAGAATAATATATAGATGGAACAGTTTTTTTTACTTCAGAGTAAGAAAAATGTTATTAAACAAGACACAAAAGCACACACCATAAATAAAATTATCAATAAATTCAGTTGTATTAAAATTAAGAACATCTGTTCTGGCCAGCTGCAGTGGCTCACACCTGTAAGCCCAGTACATTGGTAGGCTGAGGCAGGTGGATCACCTGAGGTCAGGAGTTGGACACCTGCCTGGCCAACATGCAGAAACCCCATCTCTACTAAAAATACAAAAATTATCCAGGTGTGGTGGCAGGCACCTGTAATCTCAGCTACTTGGGAGGCTGAGGCAGGAGGATCGCTTGAATTCAGGAGGTGGAGGTTGCAGTGAGCCAAGATTGCACCACTGCACTCCAGCCTGGGCAACAGAGTGAGACTCCATCTCAAAAAAAAAAAAATCTGTTCTTTGAAAGACACCGTAAAAAGAGTGAAGAGACAATCTATAAACAGAGAGAAGCTATTTGCCTCACATATGATCAGCAAAGGAATCATATCCAGAACATATAGAACTTTACAGATCAGTAAGAAAACGACAAAGAACCCAAAAGACAAATAAAAGACCTGACAAGAATTTCAAGAAAACAAACACATGACCAGAATTTAACAAAGAAATGAAAGTTGCTCATTAGTAAACAGAAAAATACAAACTAAAATCATTAGAATCCATTTTTCTTTCACCAGATTAACAAAACATCGTTTAGTTGAATAATATCAAGTGTTGTGAAGTCCTGCCTCAGGACCTTTGCATGTGCTGCCTCCCTGAGCAGGATACTCTACCTTCAGATCTTCACGGGGCTTGTTCCTTCACATCATTCAGATCTGGTTCAGTTGTTACCCTACTAAGAGGCCTTTTCTGACCATACTATCCAAATAATGCCCTTCAGCCTCCAACATTCTGTAGCCTGTTACCTGCTTTGTTATCATTTTCAAAGCATTTGTTAACATTTTGCTACTGTTATTCTCTCTCTGTGTGTGTGTGTGTGTGTGTGTGTGTGTAGTATAGTATAGTATATGTACACATAAGGATTCACACACATTTGTTATTATTTTGCAGAACCTTTTGAAAGTATGTAGCTGACATACTAAGTGATTTTCAGATGGCAAACACTTTGGGGAAAAGGATGATTATGTAGAAAACAAATAACATTCAAATAGAGCATACTGACTGTGAAGAGGTGCAGATTATTATAAATATTCAAGGCTACCGTAACCAGAATTAAGGAAATTAGTTCCCCCTTAAGGTATAGTTGTTGTTATTTTGCAGAACATTCTGAAGGCAGATTGTTGACATCACGACACTTCACCCCAAATACTTCCATATGTATCTCCTAAGATTCTCCCACTTAACCTCAATACTATTATCACAAGTAAGACAATTGACAATCATTCCCTAATACCATCTAACATGCAGCCTGTATTCGAATTTCCAAGTACTCCTTCTTTGAGAGGTCATAATCATATCAGTTATACTGAAATGCACCCATAGTACCCTAAGTTTTTTCTGAAAATTTTTTAAAAGATAATTTTGCTTCTGAAATGATTTAGCTACAATCAAACCACTTAATTTGTAATCAGTTATAGTTTCTCAGCAAGCATAATACATGCTTGGGAACTCTTTTGAAGGAAAATAATCTGATCCACTAAATGTTTTCAAATGTAATTACTATTATATTTTTATGAATACTAACATTTTATCAACTACCAATGTCAGCATTAATTTTTAGTTTGCAGATATTTAATTAAATGCTCTTTAATTCTGTTTTATTTATTTTATTTTCATATTGGGGTCAATTCTTTTTTTTTCAGGTCTCAAAAATTTTTGTAGGCCATCTGAAAGCTCCTTGGTCCTAGGCATGGTACAGAAGCTGCCTATTTGATAAAGAGGGCTTGCCGAGGGCGGGAGATAGCTTTCAGTGCATGGCATTTGAAATAGAAACTGACTTAAGCCCAGCACTTTCTCCCCACTAAGGCGGTTTCTGTGGTTTAAGTTCTAAAAACTGGATGGCAGTAAGACGTCCTGACGCTCAGAGGAGAAGAAAGAGAGAAAGGTGAAAGTGGCTTCTGGGAGACATCACTTTTCTGCCTGTGTCACCCATGGTGGAAATTGTCTTTGAGAAGGTAACAGGACATCTTCTGAGCAAAACTGGTCAGAAACTCCAGATTGAGGCACATAGTTTGGAGAATCTGCTGACTTTTTTTATTTTGTTTTGTTTCTGCTAAGGAGTATATCTGAAATGCAGGGTATTTATTTAGAAATCATTCAAGGTCATATAAGGTTCTGGCTGCAGTAAATTGGGGATAATGAGAGATAATACAAAATACAATAGGAAGTACAAAAGTTTGTGTTAGAAACTAGTTTGTCAGTTGCAGAAGAATGAAGTCCTCCTTATGTTGCTAAGAGGACTTAATTAGTGTAAGTCAATCTGATAATAAATAAGTGTCTTAAGGCTTAAAAGGAGGAAGGTATTGTTATCATCCCCACTTTGCAGGTGGGAAAACTGAGGCTGAGAGAGAGTTGCAGCTGTTTGTAGGAGTCTTGGCTGAGATGCGGCTGGCAGAACTGGATTTTGTTTGCTATCACAATACAAGAGAAGAGATGAGGAATTCAATATTTTAAGTTCATTGTATTTTTTAAATTCAGAAATGCAGATTTGTTTTCTTTCTTCCTTCCTTCCTTCCTTCCTTCCTTCCTTCCTTTCTTTCTTTTTGGCAGTGGCATGATCTCGGCTCACTGCAACCTCTGATTCCCTGGTTCAAGCTATTCTCCTGCCTCAGCCTCCTGAGTAGCTGGGATTACAGGCACGTGCTACCACACCCAGCTAATTTTTGTATTTTTAGTAGAGATGAGGTTTCACCATGTTGGCCAGGATGGTCTCAATCTCCTGACCTTGTGATCCGCCTGCCTTAGCCTCCCAAATGCAGCTTTGTTTTCTTAAGCTTCGCAGAGACATTACAAGCAAAGTGACTTAATTTTTACTGTCATGTAACAAAACTCTCAGAAGACACATATTCTAGGCAAAGTCTTAGTGCAATTTGGCCATAGCATCATGCTAGGCATAAATTGCTCATTTTCACAAACCATGACTCACCATCATGTCAGGAACATTTTCCTCTTGTAAAGCTCTTGGAGCCAAATTGTTAAAGAATCAAGAGGAACCACTTCAGGATATGAGTGATTTTCAAATGGCAAACACTTTGGGGAAGAGAATTATTGTGTAGGAAACAAGTGACATTCAGTTACAAGATACTGACCACAAAGATGTGGAGACTATTCAACATAATGAAGGCTAATATAAGCAGAATTAACAAGGGTAGGTGCTCCTTTTCCCCACAAAAATACGCTAGGGGGACTGGAACAAAGGGAAGATGCTTAGTATAATATAAATCCTCAAGCAGTGGCTCCTGTCTCTGCCTCTTGCCATGCAGCAAAGAGGCTGTGAAGCCATGGAGCCCCAAAGCTGAAGAAGACACAACCGTCCCTCTGCAAAGGGCTGTTGCACAGACCACTGACACTCTTTAGATCACACCCTTGTCAGAAAAATTGTTTCAGCAAACACTCCCAGTGCATGTTCACTGGTTCACCTAAAATTATAATTACAAACCGTACTAGCTAGTAGATTAAGAAACATTTACAAAATAGAAATTTAAAAGGATGAAAAGATGAAATAAACAATTTTTAAAATAATTTGTATTTTTCACTTACCAGTCCAAAAAAAAAAAAAAAAACCTATTTATTCGCAGATACACCAGCCTATATTGTTGATAATATTTTCTTTTTCTTTTCCTTTTTTTTGAGACAGAGTCTCACTCTATTGCCCGGGCTGGAGTACAGTGGCACTATCTCAGCTCACTGCAATCTCTGTTTCCCGGGTTCAAGCGATTCTCCTGCCTCAGCCTCCCGAGTAGCTGGGATTACAGGCGTGCGCCACCATGCCTGGCTAATTTTTATATTTTTAGTAGAGACGGGGTTTCACCATGTTGGCCAGGCTGGTCTTGAACTCCAGACCTCAGGTGGTCCGCCCACCTCGGCCTCCCAAAGTGCTGGGATGACAGGCTGACAGGCGTGAGCCACTGTACCCCTGCACCCATCCAATAATATTTTTCAACGTCATTTTTTGAAATTAAATATGCTTCATTATTTTGAAAGTTTTGATTCACTACTTCATGATGAAGCAAGGTGAAGGTTGTTTCTAAATGCAGTTTATGTTGATGCTTGCATTTAATAACTATCAATGGTGAAAACAAATGACCTTACAAAGATCCTCAGATCCAAAATGAAGAAAAGCATCATCAGCCAGGCTTGTTAAACCCTGATCCAGAGTTTTCAATTCCACCTACCAGCTATGCAGAAGGTGGTATGTTTATACTGAAGTTTAACTTCAGTATAAAGTTATGCAGAAGTTTATACTGGAATTCACTTGCTAGATTGCCATCTCCCTAAATTGTTCTTGCAAACCAATTAAGCATTATATTTATATTTTTAACAAAAAGATCCAAAGCCTAGTCTTAGTTTGGAAGAATTTTAAACAGGATGGAAAATTCGAACTCTTAAAATGCTTGAGTAGGAGAATTTTTATAGGTGATACAGACTAGAAAAAACACACACATCAGATGGAAACATTTCCAAACATCCACTAGGAAGAGATAGATTGTTTATCTAAAAATAACTATTAAGTTAGCATATTCCTTACTATGAAATATATTTCAAACACCTGCCATTATAGAAATGGTCAACAATGGCCGGGCACTGTGACTAACACCTGTAATCCCAGCACTTTGGGAGGCCGAGGCAGGTGGATCACAAGGTCAGGAGATCAAGACCATCCTGGCTAACATGGTGAAACCCGATCTCTACTAAAAATACAAAAAATCAGCCGGGCGTGGTGGTGGGCGCCTGTAGTCCCAGCTACTCAGGAGGCTGAGACAGGAGAATGGCGTGAACCCAGGAGGCAGAGCTTGCAGTGAGCAGAGATTGCGCCACTGCACTCCAGCCTGGGCAACAGAGCAAGACTCCATCTCAAAATAAATAAATAAATAAATACATACATACATACATAAATGGTCAACAATTTGAATCAGGTATCTGTGGGAAAAAAATGTGTGGCACATTTTTTCAGTTTAATAAGTGTTTTAATTACTCTGTCATGAGATAAACAGTGGGCCATCCAAATAGTACAAAACATCTTCATAGTCACTCTCTGTGATGATTTGTGGAAAGGTCCACAGGTTTTCTGACCGGCTTCTCATTCACAGAATTTACATCTCCTCCCCTTAAACTCAAGCAGGATTTTGTGATTGCTGTTCTACATGGATCAGAGTGAACTTTGAGCTAATTTAGAAAACGCCCCAGGGCTTTGCAGGTTTATCTTGGGCCACTTACTCTGGGTGCTTGCAGCCACTGTGTAAGAAGTCCTGCTAGCTTGAGGCTGCCATACGGAGCAACACAGAGAGAGAGACATGCCGGAGGAGTGCCCGCTGCTCTGCCCCAGCTGCTGCATCTTCACCTGGCCTTCAGATGACTGCAGCCTCAGGAGAGACCTCCAGCCTGCACTGCCTGCACACTCCTGCCTCGACGCAGTGGTGAGACAACCAACAACTGTGGTCTTATCTACTCAGTTTTGGGGAAGCTTGTTATACACCACTAGATACTACACATATATTATTTCATTCTCACAATAACCCCGTGGGTTAGTGTCAGCCCTTTTTAAAAATGAAGAAATTGAAGAATGGAGAGATTTGACTGTTAGAACATCTAGGATTTAGGCTGGGCACAGTGACTCATACCTGTAATCCCAGCACTTTGGGAGGCTGAGAGAGATGGATCACGTGAAGTCAGTAGTTCGAGACCAACCTGGCCAACATGGCAAAAACCCCTCTCTACTAAAAATACAAAATTCAGCTGGGTGTGGTGGCACACTCCTGTAATCCCAGCTACTTAGGAGGCTGAGGCAGGAATTGCTTGAACCCAGGAGGCAGAGGTTGCAGTGAGCCGAGATCATACCACTGCACTCAAGCCTGGGCGACAGAGCAAGACTGTCTCTAAAAAAATAAAAAATAAAATAATGTGTTTAAAAAAGAACATCTGGGTCAGGCTCAGTGGCTCATGCCTGTAATCCCTGCACTTTGGGAGGCTGAGGAGGGCTGATCACCTAAGGTCAGTAGTTCGGGACGAGCCTGGCCAACATGATGAAATCCCGTCTCTATTAAAAATACAAAAAATTAGCTGGACGTGGTGGCACACGCCTGTAATCTGACCACAATACCTGTGGTCCCAGCTACTCAGGAGGCTGAGGCAGGAGAATCACTTGAACCCAGGAGGTGGAGGTTACAGTAAGCCAAGATCGCGCCACTGCACTCCAGCCTGGGAAAAACTCCATTTCAAAAAAAAAAAAAGAACGTCTGGGATTCAGTTTCTTTGTGGTCTCACTCCACAGTTTGAGCGTGGAGTCCTCTGCCTCTCAGCAAAAGAGGATAGAAGCAAGGATCAAAGGCAGAGGAAGTGATAGATCCAGGTGGGAGACTAGATGTGGGAATTGGGAGAAGGGAAGCCTTTATAGAACCTGGAGGATTTGAGGAAACACAGGAAGAAAAATAAATTTAAGGAAGAAGATTGAGTTTATACATTTTTATTTTTTATTTTTATTTTTTGAGATTGAGTCTCACCATTGCCCAGGCTGGAGTACAGTGGTATGATCACGGCTCACTGCAGCCTCAATCTCCTGGGCTCAAGCGATCCTCCCACCTCAGCCTCCTGAGTAGCTGGGACCACAGGTACAGACCACCACAGTCAGCTAATTTTTAAATTTTTTGTAGAGATGGTGTCTCTCTTTACTGCCTGGGCTGGTCTCAAACTCCTGGGCTCAAGTGATCCTCCCACCTCAGCCTCCCAAAGTGCTGGGATTACAGGTGTGAGCCACTGTGCCCCACTGTTTATACATTTTAAATTACATGTTTGAGTGGTCCACAGATACTGCAAAAGAAAGATGGCCCACATGCAGCTGTCAATTCAGGAACTGAGAGGTAAACTTGAGGCTCTAAACATGGAATCAAGTGCCTCTGAAGGTGAGATCATAAAGGAAAGGGTGTTCAGCCAGAAGAGGATGGAAAACAAAGGCTCAGGGAGTGCCTCCCTGTTTAGCTGGTCATACACCTTATCCTACGTGATTAAGTTCCCAGTGTTTTCAGAATTTAAAAATGTGTGCTCCATAGCGCCTTTGGATGTACAGTGGAAGAATACACTCTCAGAAGCAGGCAACATTTACTAATCTTACATTTGCATAAGGAGTTTACAAAAATATAACAAATCACCAAATTAGCAAGGATTTTTTAGTTCACACTTTAGAAGTACTTTAGAAATGCATGAAAATAGCAGTATGCTGTGTTTCCCAGTGAAGAGCTTCAGAGGCGTAAGCTAGTATCACTTTCTGCGGCAGATGCTGACTGGCTTACTCGACGCCTCTCCATCCTCTTCTAGTGTGCTTTCCTACTGCAGAGCCTGGGATGATAAAACCTGTCATTCCCAAGATGTATTTGCAACTTGAGTTCTAGGAAGTGAGCAGGGAGAGGGTCACAGGGAGAATGGCCTTTCTTGCCAGCATAATGTTGGAAGATTTCAGTACTTCTGGGACAGCTTTTGGGACATTTTGTGGCCAGTCCTGAGTGTCATAGGTGCTGAGGAGAGACAGTGGTGATAGTGAACTTCCTGCTACAACATCTGGGCATTTCTCTCTTTTTTTTTTTTTTTTTTTTTTGAGACGGAGTCTGGCTCTGTTGCCCAGGCTGGAGTGCAGTGGCCGGATCTCAGCTCACTGCAAGCTCCACCTCCCGGGTTTACGCCATTCTCCTGCCTCAGCTTCCCGAGTAGCTGGGACTACAGGCACCCGCCAACTCGCCCGGCTAGTTTTTTGTATTTTTTAGTAGAGAGGGGGTTTCACCGTGTTAGCCAGGATGGTCTCGATCTCCTGACCTCGTGATCCGCCCGTCTCGGCCTCCAAAGTGCTGGGATTACAGGGTTGAGCCACCGCGCCCGGCCCATCTGGGCATTTCTCTTGGCTACTATTGTTCCTGTCTTTGTAGCAACCAAATTTTGGGCCCAGGTTCTCCTAAAGATAACATAAGCTACCCCAATTCTCTAAGTCCCTTTCTTCCTTTTTTATTTTATTTTATTTTTTTTTGAGACAGAGTCTCACTCTGTTGCCTAGGCTGGAGTATAGTGGTGGGGTCTCAGCTCACTGCAATCTCCACCTCCCAGGTTCAAGTGATTCTTCTGTCTCAGCCTCCCGAGTAGCTAGGACTATAAGCATGCACCACCACTAATTAGCCCAACTAATTTTTGTATTTTTAGTAGAGATGGGGTCTCCCCATATTGGCCAGGCTGGTCTCGAACTCCTGACCTCGTGATCCGCCCGCCTCAGCCTCCCAAAGTGCTGGGATTACAGGTGTGAGCCCCCGTGCCTGGCCAGTCCCTTTATACCAGTTCCATAATAGACTTTACACGCATATTTATTTTCATACAGTAGTAAAATTGTATACCATCAATTTTATCACAGACTGACACATTTTAACAATTTGAAGCTAGATATACTTTTCTAGGATAACTTAGATGAGGTATTAGTTACGTCCAAATAACATTGGCTCAAACAAGATGGAAGTCTTCTGCTTGACTCTCACTTACTCTTCCAAGCATAACTGTCTGGGGCTGTGATGGTAGCAGAACAGCACCTGGGACCCCAGTTCCTTCTCTTTGGTTGCTCTGCCACTCCTAGGGTGTTGCCTAGGAATGACATCTGCATGGCACACCCATTTTTCACCAAGTCCCTAAAAGGGTGTTTTCCCCTGGGACAGGTTTAAAGGCTGGTAGAAAGGCACTAACTCAGGCTCTCCCAGCAAGTTTCTACCCTTGAAGGGCTGATGCACTGGGACAGTGAGTGGGCCCCAAATTGCTCCCTGACCACACGAGCAGTCCCTAAACAGAGATAGTGCAATCGTCATCCAAAAGTTTTAGTCCCAGTGTCCCCAAGTCTCTTCCACATTTCACCTCAAGTGTTCTTCCAGTTAGAATCGCATTCATCTACAGATATCCAAATCCCCCGAACAGTGGGGATTATTTTTCTCACCAGAAGTCATGAGGTAAGTAGCCTGAGCTGGTGTGGTAGCTGCAGGACACTGTTCTCCAGAGCATTTTGTAATGCCAAGGCATCCACGCCAGCGCTATAGCCTCCCTCCCACGTGCCAGCCATGGACAGAGGAGGAGGAAGCAACCAGAGGAAAGGGCAGCCCTCTTTACAGGGAAGCAAAGTTTCCCTGGAAATCCCTAGTAAGTACCTGCTCATATCTCTTTGGCCAGAACTGTAACATGTGGCCATACCTAGCTGCAAAGGAGGCTGGGAACTGGTTTTCTCCTGTGGGCTATGTGGCCAGGCCAAAAGAAACCAGGGTTCTATTAGTAAGAAAAGAGGGAGATGTGTTATGACCTGAATTGTGCCCCTGCTCCCCCCAAAAAAGATATTGTAATTCTAATCCCTAGTACCTCAGAATGTGACTTTGTTTGGAGATAGGGCCTTAACAGAGGTAATCAAGTTAAAGTGAGGTCATCAGGATGGGCCCTAATCCAGTATGACTGGCGTCCCTATGAGAAGAGGAAATCTGGGCTGGGTGGTGCAGTTCACGTCTATAATCCCAGCACTTTAGGAGGCTGAGGCCGGCGGATCACCTGAGGTCAGGAGTTTGAGACCAGGTTAGCCAACATGGTGAAAACCTGTCTCTACTAAAAATACAAAAATTAGCCAGGCGTGGTGGTGCATGCCTGTAGTCCCAGCTACTCAGGAGGCTGAGGCAGGAGAATCACTTGAACCCGGGAAGCAGAGGTTGAAGTGAACCGAGATCACGCCATTGCACTACAGCCTGGGCAACAGAGTGAGACTCCATCACACACACACACACAAAAACACACACAAAAGAAGAGGAAAAAATCTGGCCAGGTGTGGTGGCTCACCCCTGTAGTCACAGCACTTTGGGAGGCTGAGGCTAGAGGATCACTTGAGCCCAGGAGTTTGGGATGAGCCTGGGCAACATAGGGAGACCCTATCTCCGCCAAAATTTTGTTTAAAAAATTAGCTGGGCCTGGTGGCATGCACCTGTGGTCCCAGCTACTTGACGGGCTGAGGTTGGTGGATCACTTGAGCCCAGGAGGTCGAGGCTGCAGTGAGCTGGGAGAGGAATGGAACAGATTCTCTCCACAGCCCTCACAAGAAATCAACACTGCTGATACGTCCAGCCTCCAGAACTGTGAGACAATACATTTCTGTTTTTTATGCCACCCAATTTATGGTACTTTGTTCCTGCAGCCTAGGAAATTAATACAAGAGGGAAGACAAAAATTGGGTAGGCAACCTGCAGTCTCTGACACATCTATTTAAAAAAATAGGGTTTATAATCATTCTCAGCAAACTACTGCAAGGACAGAAAACCAGACATCACATGTTCTCACTCATAGGTGGGAACTGAACAATGAGAACGCTTGGACACAGGGTGGGGAACATCACACACTGGGGCCTATCGTGGGGTGGGGGAGAGGGGGGAGGGATAGCCTTAGGAGATATACCTAATGTAAATGACGAGTTAATGGGTGCAGCACACCAACACGGCACATGTATACATGTGTAACAAACCTGCATGTTGTGCACGTATGCCCTAGAACTTGAAGAAGAAGAAGAAGAAGAAATACGGTTTATATTTAGAGCAGGTGTAGGGTCACAGAAAAATGGAACAGAAACCATCGAGTTCCCACAGAGCCCCTGCCCATCCACACACACACAAGGCCTCCCTCACTATGTACATTTATTACATTTGATAAACCTACATTGAGACATCATAATTATCCAGTCCATAGGTAACATTCACTTGTGTGTGTGTGACAGAGAGACAGGGTCTCACTATGTCCCATAGGCTGGAGTCCCATCTCAGCTCACTGCAACCTCTGCCTCCTAGGTTCAAGTGATTTTCCTGCCTCAGGAAAATAGCTGGGATTATAGGCGCCTGCCACCACGCCTGGCTAATTTTTGTATTTTTAGTAGAGACTAGGTTTCACCACGTTGGCCAAGCTGGTCTTGAACTTCCAACCTCAAGTGTTCTGCCCGCGTGGGTCTCCCAAAGTGCTAGGATTACAGGCATGAGCCTCCACATCTGGCCGAGAATTCTTGTATTATCTCAGGCAAGGTTAGTCTTTATAATTATGACACAAAACTAGAGTCATGGAAAAGATTACTAAGTTTCACTACATTAAAATTATTTTCATGCCAAAAACCATTAGGAGAAATGCCATTTGGCAAAAAACAAACTGGAAAAAAAAAAAAAAAACTCTTATCACTAACTTTCCCAAAATATTCAGTATCCCTACAAAATGCAAAACAAACAAACAAAAAAACCCTGACAGAATATGAGAAGACAATTCAGCAGAAAATGAAATATAAACATTAAATATAAAGATGCTCAACCCTATTCATAAGATAAATGCCAGTTAAAACCACAGTGAGATATTCTTTTTCACCTATTAATGTTCCAGATGTCAAAACCTTTGATAATAGACTGTGTTGTGAGTGTGTGAGGAAACAGGCATGCTTTTTATTACTAGTGCAACCTCGGAGGAGGGCGATTAGAAATCCAAATTGCAAATGCAGACACCTTTCATCTAGCAACGTCACTTCTAGGAATTTTCCCTTTGTATATACTCACACATTTGAGAAATGACTTATGTAAAAGGATGTTCATTTCGGTAATGCTTGTAATAGCAAGATTTGAAACAACCTAAATGTTCATCAAGAGAGGGCTGTCTAAATAATGGCCAACTAAAGGAACTCCATGATGCCTAAAAGAGAATGATGAAGCTTACATATTTTAACATTAATTCATCTCCAGGGTATATGGTTATGTGAAGAAACACACCAAATTCAGGGGCTGGGTGTGATGGCTGGTGTCTGTAATCCCAGCGTGGGAATCGGGGCGGGAGGCCAAGGTGAATGGATCACTTGAGCCCAGGAGTTCCAGAACAGCCTGGGTAAGATGGCAAAACCCTGTCTCTACAAAAAGTATAAAAAATTAGCTGGGTGTTGTGGCACGCACCCGTAGTCCCAGCTACTTGGCAGGCTGAGGTGGGAGGATTGCTTTAGCATGGGAGATGGAGGTTGCAGTGAGCCGAGATCACACCACTGCACTCCAGCGTAGGTGACAGATTGAGACCCTGTCTCAAAACAAAAATGAAAACTGGTTCCTTGTGATAAGAACTGGGGAGCTGGGAGAAAGAGTGGGAAGGAGAATTCACCATTTACTCTTTTGTGAATGGTCCAAATATTGAACCATGTGAATCTATTTCCTATACAAAAATTTAACTTTAAAAAAAGGAGTCCCATTACTGATCACATTTTATTGAAACATGGAACTCTCCATTTCCAGCAAGATTAATAATGAGTTGAGAAGTAATAAAACGGCTCCATATACTCTGTTAAGTCTATGAAATGAATAACCAAAACAAAAGTTGAATTGTTTTCATAATTGGAAGAATGTTCTGGGACTCAAAGAAAAATATACAGAATCTTCTATAATTAAATTACTCAGAACAAGAAAAATATCAAAAAGCTTAGGATATAAAACTTAAATAATTTCAAATGACAAGTTTCATCTGACTCAAAACACTTTGAAAAACATATGAAAATAACATCACAAGAATCAACCTTTTGATAAAGGCAAATTAAAGCAATGTAATAATCTAAAAAATAAAACCAAAGCCTGACTTTTTTAAAAAAACATTTGGCCACATACATGAGTGCAACTAGTAGCCCTAGAAAAGAATACTGACTGTTTCATGCAATGAAATAGGAATTTCATTCAAGGTGATCCATTCACCTTGGCCTCCCGCCCCGATTCCCACGCTGGGATTACAGACGCCAGCCATCCCACCCAGCCCCTGAATTTGGTGTTTCTTCACATAACAATGTACCCTATTGGTCTTTAACTCCTGGGGATTTTAGTTCTAAAGTGCCTCAAATCCATACTTTTTTCTGCCAATGTTCCAGTTAAAGCTCTTTCTTCTAGGCTATTTCAGTAAGCTGACTGTCACCATGACTTCATCCCTCATATCCTTCCCATTGCCGCTGGAATTCATGGCATAAATCTAATGGTCTCACTACCTTGCAAAATGCTTTCGTTAGTTACCCATTGCCTAAATAGTAAAGTTTAAATGTTTTTGTGTGGCTGTCTTCTTTTTTTGCTCCCCTTCCCCCAAAATACCTTCTCTCCTAAATGTGGAAATTGCTTATTTTATCTTTTTTGGCTATTGGTCTTGGGTGGACACCTGGCTCTTGCCAGGCCAATTAACAGTCTGTGCTGGAAATTTCAACTTTGGGACTGAGAGTTCATCTCTCTTTGGATGCCTGTAGCATCCAAAAGTTCAGAAGTACTCAGTGGCCATGTTTTCTGCTAATTAAACCTAAAAAATGGAAAAGTCTAGTTATAAAAGAAAGAGAAAATGAAGATGTGCAGAGAAGCTGGACCCAGTTAGGAAATTGTGTGCTCAATCCCAGCTCTTCTTTGAGTCCAGTCACATCCTTGTCTTCAAGTCCAGCGAGACAAGTCAGACTCCTTACATTAAAATCCCCATTACAGGCTGGTTCAGACTGAGTTTCAGATACTGCACCTAAGTCTGTCCTAATCCCACTGCATATGGCAACTTGGCAGTTTAACCACAATCTACCTTGCTAGCTTCACTTCCGTGTTCTGACCACACCTCCATTCTATCATATACTCACACTGACCTAGCAGTCACTCCCCCCAAATTCAACTCCACCCTTGAGCCCTGCAGTGCATTCACCTGGGATGACTTTATTCCTTCTCATTTACATGGAGAATGCCTCACATTTACCCTGAGATGCTGCAAAAATGCTTCCACTCATTGTGAAGCTTTTTGATTATCTACTGCTCCCATATCCAAGTCAAAAGACCACTCCATTCTCTGTGGCTCACTGTCCTTTGTATATGCTTCTTTGATTACACTGATCACATTATATTGTAGAATTCCTATTTGTTCATATACTGTTTTTTAAGTTCTTCAAGGACAGTGTCTATGTAGCTCCACTAACACAAATAGAGAACACATGACCCATACTTGATAAATGTTTGATAAATCAGGTTATTCCAACAAACCAAATGCATTCGCCCTTGCCACACGGGCTGTAGCAAATGTGCTCCCAAAAGACATGACCAACTTCTTGTCTTAATATCTGATTAAGAAAGCAGTCTTTCATGAATAATGTCAATTTTTGTGTTTGAACACAACAAGGGTAACTTATACGTAAACCAGGCGGAGCAGAATCAACATCAGAGGCCCCCACATCCCTAATCCTATGGGGTCTAAATCAGTAACTACAATCTTATACCTGAGATGTAGTTTGTTCTCTTTTCTCATACTTTTTATAGTTATTCATTCTGTTAAATGCTTTTACTTCTAAATACACATCAACCCCTCTTGCATCATTTGCTTTTTGCACCAAAGTATTCTAAAACAAGTTGGATTACTAAACCACACAAATGCAAAAGCTATGTTATCAGCTACTTTTAATACTCTGTTGAGTTTTTTTCCTGAAGTTCTTATATACATTTAACCTCAAATGTACGTGAAAAAATAAATTTCCAATGGGTTGGGGCTTCTTGTTGTTTTTAAGTGTATCAGATATATAACATTATCTGGAAACCAGGAGGAAAAAAAGATTGTTTTATTTTATACTCTACCCAGTAACCAAACAAAGGAAATAAAACACAATTTCTTTGCTAAGCTGGTTTATTGAACTTCATGGGGGAAATGTAACAGTGACACTATTCCACAACAAAATTATTTAACTTTAGATTTCATGAGGAAACATGTATTTGCAATATACTTTCAATAATGCAGTTATTAATAGCTAACTATATTAGAATCTGGGGTAGTTTCCTTTGGTGTTCTCAAATTAAGACTTTTCCAAAACATGTCTGATATTTTAATTATTTTCAATTAAAGGTCATAGTTTAAATAAATTCTGCAGATTTTTAAAATGTGTGATTTGTTCCTTAAAAATTAATAATTGGTTGTTAGATAGCTATCATTTTGGAAGTGATCTGCAACAGTCAATGAACTGTTTTATAAATATTTTAAGATATTGAAAGCTTTATCCCCATTCAACTGGTAGGTTCTTTTTAAAAATAAGAACATACATATAAAAAATTAAAACAAATTGTTACAAATAAGATACAAATATTTTTAAACTAATAAATATTAAAGTTAAAAAATAAGTCCTTTCACAGAACTGTGAAGGATACTACTAATTCCTTACAAAAAGAAATAAAGTTACTCTTTTTAAAACCATAATAACAGTAATAAAAAACCATAAATGTGCTTGGAAAGTCTATAAACTTTCTTCCCCAACTTTAGAAAATATTTTGAAAAGCAATAAACAGATTCCCTTCTTAAAAAAAAAAAAGTTGTTACATCCATCACAGTTACTACAGCTGTCACTGTTTTATTACAAAAATAGTTATAAATCAAGGTTAATTTCCATACAAGTAAAACAATTTTTAATTTTTAATTCCAGCATGATTAAGTAAAATGATCTCCCTAAATGCAAATAAAGCCAATTTGAGTTCTAATACTTAAAATGGAATAATCACTTCCTATAATTATTATTTTCAGTTAGTTCATTTAATAGAATTACCTTGTCTTTATATTTAAATTATCCAGTTAGGACCACCATGATGATTAAACAAAAATCTTAAACTAAATTAGATTACATTTTTAATTGATTTTCCACATTCTGAAAATACTTTAAGTACAATAATCTTTTGGCTTAATTTCCTCCAAAATTATTAAGGACAGCAATCTATCAAAATTAGTGAATGTGAACACTTTGGTTAAAAGTCATGGCTTACATTCCATTTACGTAAATAGTTTAATATGTAAGCTTGTTATATTTTATGTGCAAAGACTTAAATTCAAAATAAAAGTAGGTTAAAAAACTTTTGAAATATTATTTCCATCACTGAAGGACAGACATTTTTCAATATCTAATTTATTTTTCATACTGAGGAGGAACAGCTTCTTGTGACCATAAAATTTAGATATCTTAAAAATTGATACAACACAATACTATTACAGAAATATATGTACACTAATAGCAATTAGAGTTGTGCCTTCACAGCTACAATCCAAATGCAAATTCATTTGTTAACTTGGCAGTTAGTAATTAAATTTATTGGAGTTGAAGGGAGAGCAAGAGATACCATACCAGATACACTGCTTGAAATTACTAAAGGCCAAGTAAGAATAGGTCTCCTGTGTTAGCTAGAAGCTATGTTTACCTATTTTCCCCCAAGTTACAACTCTTCATATGCTTTCAGTTAGTTTTACACTGTTTAAATATACCAAAATAAAATATAAAGCACCTATGTCACTTTATTTGCCTTAAAATCTGACTTATTTTTGCATATTTTAATAGGATTTAGTAAGAAAGCAATTCAACCGGGTATGGTGGCTCACACCTGTAATCCCAGCACTTTGGGAAGCTGAGGTGGGTGGATCATGAGATCAAGAGATTGAGAACATCCTGATCAACATGGTGAAACCCTGTCTATACTAAAAATACAAAATTTAGCTGGGCGTGGTAGCACAGGCCTGTAGTCCCAGCTACCCGGGAGGCTGAGGCAGGAGAATCACTTGAACCTGGGAAGTGGAGGTTGCAGTGAGCTGAAATCGCGCCACTGCACTCCAGCCTGGAGACAGCGAGACTCCGTCTCAAAAAAAAAAAAAAAAAAGGCAACTCAAATAACTCTTTTAAAAATAACAATGATTTTTGTAGATCTGATAAATATTAATTAGAAAATCAAACATCTAGAACTCTTGGAAAAGTCATTCTTTATGGACTGGGAACCAGGAAATATTCTGTGCCTTCTTATCCCACTGGAACTAAAGTGTTAGCTCTAAAACATATCAATAATAACAAAACTAAATATGTTAGTAAAACAAAGAAAGGCCAGATGCAGTGGTGAGTACCTACAGTCCCAGTCACTGGGGAGGCTGAGGTGGGAGGATTGCTTGAGCCCAGGAGCTCAAGGCCAGCCTGGGAAACATAGCAAGACCCTGTCTCTACCAAAAAACAAAAAAGGTACTCTGGAGAGAGGCAAATACCAGTTGTTACCCTATTAAGAACACTTCCCATTTAAAGGACATACTATTAGGTGTGTGCTAAACCTTTAATATTTTATTCCAATCCTAGGAACACAACATGGAACGGTTACTGATTCTTTACATTCCATCATGTTCTTGTTTGAAGCTTCCTTCATTGGGCTCCAGATGGACAGATGTTCAGATTCATCCTATCTTTGCTTCATTTTCAATCTCACCTGAAAACCAACTTTTCCTGTGTTGTCACAGTGACAAACTTAAGTAGATACAAAATACAAAAGCGTGACAATGACAAACAGCAAAGTGTCAAGATGACCCATTACAGTTGAGATTAAATCTTATGACTTATTACTGTCATACTTGAAAAGTATTTCTTTAGCCAAAATTAGATAATACAATAAAGACTGTTATTTAGCACCAGCACGTCGTTGCAGGCTTTGGTTCGGGCTTCAGGATAATTTCATTATCAGGGGGTTGACTAAGCATTAATGGTTTGTGGCTCTTAAGCTTATGAGCCAAGGTCATAAATATAGCTTCCACGTGGTCATTATCATTGGGGTTTTTAGCAGACGTTTCAAACAAAGGCATACTGTGTGTGTCAGCAAATTTTTGTGCCAAGTCTGTGGGTACCTGAATGGCACTTCTCAAATCACATTTATTTCCAACAAGAATCCGTGGTATATCATTGGCTAGCAAATGTTGCTTGCATTCTTCTATCCAAGATGGTAGGCTATGAAAACTAGCCATGTTGGTCATATCATACACGAAGACAACAGCATGTACATTTCTGTAGTAGTGCTGAACCATGCTCTTTCTGAATCGTTCTTGTCCTGCTGTGTCCCATAGCTGGATCTAAAAATGGGAAGAAAAAGAAGAAAACTGAAAATCTCATTCAAATTATACATATCAAGAAATGTAATCATCTTGCACTGTCTTTATTATCTCTTCACTTAAAATATTTTGATTTCTCCCTTCCATAATGTCTTTTCAGTGTTACCTATGGGATCCAGACTTCATGATACCAGTTACCTCATAATTAAATTATAATACAAGTGTCGGAACAAATATTTCAACACAGGATTTTCTAAATTTCTGTAAATCCAATTTGTTTAAATAAAATTATACCTCAAAATTTTATTTTAAAATGTTGAGAAAAACATAACAGGTGTTAACATGTTAAGCATTTAGTTCCTGTAAATTTGGTTACTATATACTCCTCTTTATCTTTCACTAGTCTAATTTAAAATATTAAACCTAGGAAAGATGTTGTTATGAGATCCAGCCTCCAAACAAACATACATGTATGTGCATGTCTATGAAATCCAGGCCCCCTTGAAAATTTAAGAAGGCTAGAAAAAAAGCAAGAATAAAAATACTCAACATACAATTAAAATGCTTAAAACTATAGATGTCAAAACTTACTACAAAGCTACAGTAATCAAGACTGTGAAACTGGCCTAAGATTAAACACATAAATCAATGGAACAAAACTGTGGATCCAGAAATGAACCCATGTATCTATAGTCAACTGATTTTTAACAAGATTACCAAAACAATGCAACAGCAGGAAAGATTAGTCATTTCAATAAATGGTGCTGGACAACATGCAAAAAATGAGGCTGGATCCCTACCTCACACCATATATAAAAACTTAACTCAAAATGGATCAAAGACCTAAATTTAAGAGCTAAAACTTTAATTCTTTGTAACTCTGGATTAGGCAATGGTTTCTTAGATATGATATCTAAAGCACAAGCAACCAAAGAAAAAAATAAACTGGACTTCATCAAAATTAAAAATATTTGTGCAGCCAGGTGTAGTGGCTCAGCACTTTGGGAGTCCAAGGCATCAGGGTCACCTGAACTCAGGAGTTTAAGACCAGCCTGAACAAATAAAATTGGAGGGTGGAGCAAGATGGCAGAATAGAAAGCTCCACCTATCATGCCCCCAACAAGTTAGTACTATCTACACAGGAAAAAAAAAAAAAAAAAAAACTTCATGAGAACCAAAAATCAGGTGAGCACTCATAGTACCTAGTTTTAACTTCATATTGCTGAAAAAGGAACTGAAGAGATAGAAAAAACAGTCCTGAATTGCCGACACCCACTCCCTGCACCCCCAGCAGCAGCAGTGTGGTACAGAGAACTTCTCTGGGCACTGGGAAAAAGAGAACACAGCAACTGTGAGGCATTGAACTCAGTTCTGTCCTGTTAGAGCAAAAAGGAAAACCGGACCAAACTCAGCTGATGTCTACCCACAGAGGGAACATTTAACCCAGCCCCAGCCAAAGGGGAACCACCAATCCCAGCAGTCCAAACATGAGTTCCCACAAACCTTGCCCTCTGTGTCTCCAAGTAAACTTGAAAGGCAGTCTAGGCCACAAGCACTGCAATTCTGAGGCAAGTCTTAGTGCTAAACTAGGCCTAGAGACAGTGGCCTGAGGCAGGCAGGAGACATACTAAGACTCCAGCTGGGGCAGCCAAGGGAGTGCTGCCATCACCCCTTCCCTAACCCCAGGCTGCACAGCTCACAGCTCCAAAAAAGACCACTTCCTTCCATTTGAGGAGGAAAGGAGAGAAGATGAGAGGACAGGACAGGAGAGGGAAGAGTGGGGACGATACTGTCTTGATATTAGATACTAGCTCAGCCATAGCAGGATAGAGCACTGGTCAGTTGTGAGGTCCTCATTCCAGGCCTTAGCTCCTAGATGACATTTCTAAGTACATCTTGGGCAGAAGGGAACCTGCTGCCTTGAAGGAAAAAACCCAATCCTGGCAGCATTCATCACTGCTAAATGAAGAGCCCCTGGGCCCTGAAAAACCAGCAGCCATACCCAGGCACTATATTGACAGCCTTGGGTGAACCTCTGAGACTTGCTGACTGCAAGTGAGACTCAGCACGTAATTAGCTGTGGCGGCTATAGGGCAAAACTCCTGCTTGAGAAAAGCAGAGGCAAAAGTAAAGGGGACTTTGTCTTGTACCTTAAGTACCAGCATGGACACAGGGGGGCCTGTGGGGTCCCAGATTTCAGGACTTGACTCTTGGACAGCATTTTTGGACCTGCCCTGGGCCAGAGGGGACCCCACTACTCTGAAGGGTAAGGCCCAGGCCAGGCAGCATTCATGACAACCTGACTTAAGAGCCCTTGGACCTTAAGGGAACACTGGTGGTAGTCTGGCAGTACTCCTCATGGCCTAGGGTGGCAGTGGCTACAAGTGGGAAGCTCCTCTCCTTGGAAAGGGGAGGGAAGAGTGGGAAGGATTGTGACATGCAGTTTGAGTGCCAGCTCAGCCACAGTACAACAGAACACCAAGTGGACCTCTAAGATTTTTAACTCTAGTCCCTGACTTCTGGAAGGCACTTCTTGACCAATCTAAGACTTAGGGAAACTTGCCACGCTGAAGAGATGGACACAGGCCTGGCTGGCTTTGCCACCTGCTGATTGTAGAGTCCTAGGGCCTTGAGTGAACACAGGCAGTAGCAAGGGAGTGGTTACAGCAGGCCTTGGGTGAGACACAGTGCTATGCTGGCTTCAGGTCTAGTGCAGTCTAGACCTAGTGCAGAGGCAAAAGTAAAGGGGACTTTGACCTAGTGCAGTCATAGTGGTGGTGCTCACAGGGGTGCTTATGTCACTCCACTCTCAGTATTAGGTGGCTTAGAACAGAGAGAGAGAAAGAGAGACTCTGTATGTTTGGAAGAAAGGGAAGGGAGCAAGCATCTCTGCCTGGTTGAGAATTCTCCTGAATGTTGTCTAAGACCATCAAGGTGGTACCTCTACAAGTCTTCAAGGACCACAGTGTTACTGGGCTTAGGGTAACACCTAAGGCAGATACAGCTTAGATCATGACACTTAAGTCCTTTCAAATGCCTGAAAAGCCTTCCCAAGAAGGACAGCTACAAATAAGCCCAGACAGTGAAGACCTAACCCTTCATTGTCCAGACACAGAAGAATATCTACTAGCATCAACATCATCTAGGAAAACATGACCTCACCAAATAAACTAAATAAGGCACCAGGGACCAATCCTGGAGAAACACATATGTGACCTTTCAGAAGAGGATTCAAAATAGCTGTTTTGAAGAAATTCAAGATAACACAGAGAAGGAATTCAGAACACTACCAGATAAATTCAACGAAGAGATTCTTGAAGAATGCATCAGAGTCCTTTAACAGAAGAACTGATCAAGCAGAAGAAAGAATAAGCAAGCTTGAAGACAGGCTAATTGAAAATACACAGAAGAGACAAAAGAAAAAAGAATAAAAAATAAGAAAGCATGCCTACAGGATCTAGAAAATGGCCTCAAAAGGGCAAATCTAAGAGCTACTGGCCTTAAAGAGAAGGTAGAGAAAGAGACAGAGATGGAAAGTTTATTCAAAGGGATAATACAAAAAACTTCCCAAACCTAGAAGAAGATATCAAAATTCAGTATAAGAAAGTTATAGAACGCCAAACAGATTTAACCCAAATAAGACTACCTGAAGGCATTTAATAAGCAAACTCCCAAAGGTCAAGAATAAAGAAAGGATCCTAAAAGCAGCAAGAGAAAAGAAACAAATAACATACAATGGAGCTCCAATAGGTCTGGAAGCAGATGTTTCAATGGAAACCTCACAGGCCAGGACAGACTGGCATGATATATTTCCAACTGCTGAAGAAAAAAACCTTTTACCCTAGAATAGTATATCTGGCAAAAATATTCAAACATGAAGGAGAAATAAAGACTTTCCCAGACAAACAAAAGCTGAGGGGTTTCATCAATACCAGACCTCTGCTACAAGAAATGCTAAAGGCAGCACTTCAATCAGAAAGAAAAGGACATTAACGAGCAATATATAATCACCCAAAGATACAAAATTCACTGGTAATAATAAGTACACAGAAAAACACAGAATATTATAACACTGTAACTGTGGCGTGTAAAATACTCTTATCCTAAGTAGAAAGACTAAATGATGAACCAATCAAAAATAATAACTATGATGACTTTTCAAGACATAATCAATACAATAAGATACAAACAGAAACAAGAAAAAGTTAAAAAGTGGGAAGGATGAAGTTAAGGCACACAGTTTCTATTAGTTTTTTGTTTGTTTATATAAAGAGTGTTAACCTGTTATCAGGTGATATGGTTTGACTGTGTCCCCACCCAAATCTCAACTTGAATTCCCATGTGTTGTGGAAGGGACCCTGTGGGAAGTAACAGAATCATGGGGGCAAGTATTTCCTGTGCTGTTGTCATGACAGCGAGTAAGTCTCAAGAGATCTGATGGTTTTAAAAAGGGGAGTTCCCTGCACCAGCTCTCTTCTCTTGTCTGCTGCCATGTGAGACATGGCTTTCACTTTCTGCCTTGATTGTAAAGGCCTCCCCAGCCACATGGAACTGTAAGTCCAATAAACTTGTTTCTTTTTTAAATTGCCCAGTCTCAGGTCTTTATCAGCACCACAAAAATGGACTAATACATCAGGTTAAAATAATGGGTTATAAGATAGTATTTGCAAGCATCATGGTAACCTCAAGCCAAAAAATATACAATGGATACACAAATAATAAAAAGCAAGAAACTAAATCATATCACCAGAGAAAATTACCTTCACTCGAGGAAGACAGGAAGGAAAGAAAGAAGGAAGGAAGACTATAAAACAACCAGAAAACAAATAACAAAATAACAGAAGTAAAATAAAATACCTACGGATTAACCAAGAAGTTAAAGATCTCTACAATGAAAACTATAAAACATTGATGAAAGAAATTAAAGCGTACACACACAAATATGGAAAAATATTCCATGTCAATGGATTGGAAAAATCAACATTGTTAAAAAATGTCCATAGTACCAGATTAATTTACAGACTCAATGCAATCTCTATTAAAATACCAGTGACATTCTTCACAGAAATAGAAAAAACAATCCGAAAATTTATATGGAACCACAAAAGACCCAGAATAACTCAAACTCTCCTAAGCAAAAAGAACAAAACTGGAGGAATCACATTACCTACCTTCAAATTGTACTTCAGATCTGTAGTAACCAAAACAGCACAATACTGGCATAAAAGCAGACATGTAGACCAATGCAACAGAATAGAGAATGCAGACACAAATCCACACACCTACAGTGAACTAATTTTTGACAAAGTTGCCAAGAACACACTGGGGAAAAGACAGTCTCTTCAATAAATGGTGCTGGCAAAACTGGGTATTCACATGTAAAAGAATGAAACTAGACCCCTATCTGTCGCCATATACAAAAATCAAATCAAAATGCATTAAAGGCTTAAACCTAAGACCTCAAACTATGAAACTACTACAAGAAAATATTGGGGAAAATCTTCAGGACACTGGTCTGGGCAAAGAGTTCTTTAGCATTACCCCACAAGCACAGACAACCAAAGCTAACATGGACAGTGGAATCATAATCAAGTTAAAAAGCTGCTGCACAGCAAAGTAAATAAAAAGGTGAAGAGACAACCCACAGAATGGAAGAAAATATTTGCAAACTACCCCTCTGATAAGGGATTAATAACCAGAATATATTAGGAGCTCAAATTCTATAGCAAAAAATCTAATAATCTAATAAAAAATGCGCAAAAGATTTGAACAGACATTTCTCAAAAGAAGACATACAAATGGCAAACAAGTATATGAGAAGGTGCTCAACATCAACAATCAGAGAGATACAAATCAAAACTACCATGAGATATCATCTCATTCCAGTTACAATGGCTTGTATCTAAAAGACAGGCAATAACAAATGCTGGGGAGGATGTAGAGAAAAGGGAATCCTCCTACACTGTTGGTGGGAATGTAAATTAGTACAACCACTATGGAGAACAGTTTGGAGGTTCCTCAAAAAACTCAAAATGGAGCTACAATATGATCCAGCAATCCCACTGCTGGGTATATACCACAAAGAAAGGAAATTAGTATATCAAAGAGATATCTGGACTCTTATGTTTTTTGCAGCACTATTTATAACAGCTAAGATCTGGAACCAACCTAAATGTCCATCAACAGATGAATATATAAAGAAAATGTGGTACATACGCATGATGGAGTACTATTCAGCCATAAAAAAAGAATGAGATCCAGTCATTTCCAACATCATAGATGGAACTGGAGATCATTATGTTAAATGAAATAAGCCAGACAGAGAAAGACAAACATCACATGTTCTCACTTATTTGTGGGATCTAAAAATCAAATCAACTGACTTCATGAACATAGAGAGTAGAAAGATGGTTACCAGAGGCTGGGAAGGGTAGTGGGGTTTCAGGGTAGGGGAGATGGGGATGGTTAATGGGTACAAAAAAAATAGAAAGTATAAATAAGACCTACTATTTGATAGGCAATAGGGTGACTATAGTCAATAATAATTGTATATTTTTTAATAACTTAAATAATGTAATTTTTTTTTTTTTTTTTTTTTTGAGACAGGACATTGCTCTATTGCCTAGGCTGGAGTGCAGCAGCACGATCTCAGCTCACTGCTGCCTCGACCTCCTGGGCTCAAGGAATCCTCCTGCCTCAATCACCTGAGTAGCTGGGACTACAGGTGCAAGCCAACATACACAGCTAATTTTTTTTTTTGTAGAGATGGGTTTTTGCCATGTTGGCCAGCTGGTCTAAACTCCTCAGCTCAAGTGACCTGCCTGCTTCAGCCTCCCAAAGTGCTGGGATTACAGGCATGACCCACTGCATCTGACTTGAATTGTTTGTAACTCAAAGGATAAATACTTGAGGGAATGAATACTCCATTCTCCATGACAGGCTTATTTCACATTGCATGCCTGTATCAAAACATATAATGTACCCGATAAATATATACACCTATTATGTAGCCACAAAAACTTTTTTAAAAGTTTTAAAAATGAAATCAAAATGTTGTTTCATTAAAAAAACAAACAAAACAAAACAAAACAAAAACCAGTCTGAACAACATAGGGAGACCCTGTCTCTTAAAAAAAAAAAAAATTCCTGGGGGTGGGCAGAGAGCCAGGCACAGTGGCTCGTCCCTGTAATTCCAGCACTTTGGAAGGCCAAGGCAGGCGGATCACATGAGTCCAGGAGTTCATGGCCAGCCTGGCCAACATGGTGAAACCCCATCTCTACTAATAATACAAAAATCAGCCAGGTGTGGTGGCAGGTGTCTGTAGTCCCAGCTACTCGAGAGGTTGAGGTGGGAGAATCACTTGAGCCTGGGAGACAGAGGCTGCAGTGAGCTGAGATCATGCCACTGCACTGCAGTCTGGGTGACAGAGCAAGACCCTGCCCCCCCAAAAAAAAAAAAAAAAGTTTGTGCTTCTAAGGACACTATCAAAGTGAAGAGACAACTCACAGAATGGGAGAAAATATCTGCAAATAAAATATACCTGAGACCAGGCATGGTGGCTCAAGCCTGTAATCCCAGCGCTTTGGGAGGCTGAGGCGGGCAGACTGCCTGAGTTCAGGAGTTCCTTAAGACCAGCCTGGTCAACAGGGTGAAACCCCGTCTCCACCAACAATACAAAAAATTAGCAGGGCATGGTGCATGTGCCTGTAGTCCCAGCTACTTGGGAGTCTGAGGCACAAGATTCGCTTGAACCCGGGAGGTGGAGGTTGCAGTGAGCTGAGATCGCGTCACTGCACTCCAGCCTGGGTGACAGAACAAGACTATGTCTCAAAAACAAAAAACAAACAAACAAACAGAAAACAAAAAAAGGAAAAGACCCTTGAAATTCTATATTTAGCATTTAGAAAGATATTTTGGTAATAAATTGGATGACCTATATAAAAGCTATCCAAGGGAACTAGAGCTAATTTTTTTCTCTTTTAATAACATTTTCTGTAACTCAGATGTTCAAACACCACTTCATCAATGAAAAATGACTTACAATGTTTTAAGCAAATTATATTCACAAGATCAAAAATAAAAAGCACACAAAAAGGAAATATACCAAAATATTAACAATGGTTGTCTCCAAGGTGATTTCTCCCTTTATTTCTACTTTTCTATTTTCCTTAACAGACATGCATGTCATTTATAAAAACAAACTAAAAAAAAAAAAAATGATTACACAGAATTTAGACCTGCCTCAAAGAACTGTGGATGTCCTCAAGAAATGTAAGCGGTAATGACAAATGTTAACCCCAGGCCGGGTGCAATGACTCACACTTGTAATCCCAGCACTTAGGGAGCTTGAGGTGCGAGGATTACTTGAGCTCTGGAGTTTGAAACCAGCTTGGGCAACACACTGAGATCCTGTCTCTACCAGCTTGGGCAACACAGTGAGACCTTGTCTCTACTTTGTTTCTACCAGTAAGACTCTGTCTCTTTAAAAAAAAAAAAAAAAGTTAGCTGGGAGTGGTGGCATGCACCTGTGCTTCCAGTTACTTGGGAGGCTGAGATGGGAGGATCACTTGAGCCCAGGAGATCAAGGCTGTAGTGAGCCATAATCGTGCCACTGCACTCTAGCCTGGGCGACAGAGTGAGACCTTGTCTCCAAAAAAAAAAGAAGAAGTTTTAACCTTAAGAAAACCCTTTGTTTTTAGATGAGACTGACTAAACAATATTGCTCTTCCTATTCCCTATTTAATAAATGGTGCTGGGAAAACTGGCTAGCCATATGTAGAAAGCTGAAACTGGATCCTTTCCTTACACCTTACACAAAAGTTAATTCAAGATGGATTAAAGACTTAAATGTTAGACCTAAAACCATAAAAACCCTAGAAGAAAACCTAAGCAATACCATTCAGGACATAGGCATGGACAAGGACTTCATTACTAAAACACCAAAAGCAAAAGCCAAAATAGACCAATGGGATCTAATTAAACTAAAGAGATTCTGCACAGCAAAAGAAACTACCATGAGAGTGAAAAGGCAACTTGCAGAATGGGAGAAAATTTTTGCAATCTACCCATCTGACAAAGGGCTAATATCCAGAATCTACAAAGAAACAAATTTACAAGAAAAAATCAAGCAACCCCATCAAAAAGTGGGCAAAGGATATGAACAGACACTTCTCAAAAGAAGACATTTAAGCAGCCAACAGACACATGAAAAAATGCTCATCATCACTGGCCATCACAGAAATGCCAATCAAAACCACAATGAGATACCATCTCACACCAGTTAGAATGGCGATCATTAAAAAGTCAGGAAACGAGATGCTGGAAAGGATGTGGAGAAATAGGAACACTTTTACACTGTTGGTGGGACTATAAACTAGTTCAACCATTGTGGAAGACAGTGTGGTCATCCCTCAAGGATCCAGAACTAGAAATACCATCTGACCCAGCCATCCTATTACCGGGTATATCCTCAAAGAATTATAAACCATGCTACACTATAAAGACACATGCACACATATGTTTATTGCGGCACTATTCACAATAGCAAAGACTTGGAACCAACCTAAATGTCCATCAATGACAGACTGGATTGCGAAAATGTGGCACATATACACCATGGAATACTATGCAGCCATAAAAAAGGATGAGTTCATGTCCTTTGTAGGGACATGGATGAAGCTGAATAAAACCATCATTCAGAGCAAACTATTGCAAGGACAGAAAACCAAACACCACATGTTCTCACTCATAGGTGGGAACTGAACAATGAGAACACTTGGACACAGGGTGGGGAACATCACACACCGGGGTCTGTCGTGGGGTGGGGGGAGGGGGGAGGGATAGCATTAGGAGAAATACCTAATGTAAATGACGAATTAATGGGTGCAGCACACCAACATGGCACATGTATACGTATGTAACAAACCTGCACATTGTGCACATGTACCCTAGAATGTAAAGTATAATAAATAAAACAAAAACAAAAAAAAATTCCTCTTCCCATCAATCCTGTTCAAAATTCTATGCTTTCTAATCATATCAAGTCTTCCAGAACAGAGAGGTATGAAATTATCCCTTTTTTATTTTTATTTTTTTGAGACGGGGTCTCACTCAGCTCCCCCAGGCTGGAATGCAGTGGCACAATCATGGATCATTGCAGCCTCCACCTACCAGGCTCAATCTTCCTGCCTCAGCCTCCCAAGTAGCTGGGACCACAGGGGAGTGTCACCAGGCCCAGCTATGCTTTTAATTTTTTGTAGAGACTGGGCCGGGGGGTCGCACTAGGTTGCCCAGGCTGGTCTCAAACTCCTGGGCTCAAATGATCCTCCTGCCTTGGCCTTCCAAAGCTTTGGGATTATAGTCATGAGCCATCATGCTCAACCTGAAATAACTCTTTACACTTTACTGGAGAGCCATAAAAGTAACTAACAATTGATGAGGCATTTACAAAGGAATATTTAAAAAGCTTCAAAATTTCTCCCACGGAATAACTAAATGATGGGAAGGCTTAGGGCTACTGCTGCCTGCTGCCTTCCAGGCCTGCACACTGAGATGAGGAGACAGGAAAGGAGCAGCAAGAGACCCAGCCATTACAGGACAGGACAACTGATTAAAAACTGTTGGTCATAAAAGGCTAGAGAAAACTTTGAAGGAGACAGACAGACAGACAGTAGGCAAAAAGCAAAGCCTAGAAAATTCTTGAGGAGGCCGGGCGCGGTGGCTCAAGCCTGTAATCCCAGCACTTTGGGAGGCCGAGACGGGCGGATCACGAGGTCAGGAGATCGAGACCATCCTGGCTAACACGGTGAAACCCCGTCTCTACTAAAAATACAAAAAACTAGCTGGGCGAGGTGGCGGGCGCCTGTAGTCCCAGCTGCTCGGGAGGCTGAGGCAGGAGAATGGCGTGAACCGGGGAGGCGGAGCTTGCAGTGAGCTGAGATCCGGCCACTGCACTCCAGTCCGGGCGACAGAGCGAGACACCGCCTCAAAAAAAAAAAAAAAAAAAAAAAAGAAAACTCTTGAGGCTTAGCTATGAGTGGAATGGTTCATGATGTTTAAAAAAGAAGAGAAAATGACACTTTTGGACCCAAGGAAGTGAGATGCTTTCATCTGGTAAATGTTAAATTAGGAAATATTTTCAGAGAAATTTTTCCCAATTTAATACTTAAATATCTTAGGAAAAATGGCTAATATGTGCTCACACCAATCTTATTCCCATTTTAAACATTATAAAGACAACATAATATATACTTGGCCAAGCGCGGTGGCTCATGCCTGTCATCCCAGCACTTTGGGAGGCTGAGGTGGGTGGCCAACATGGTGAAACCCCATTTCTACTAAAAATACAAAAAAATTAGCCAGGCTTGATGGCACACGCCTTTAATCCCAGCTACTGGGGAGGATGAGGCAGGAGAATCGCTTGAACCTGGGAGGCAGAGGTTGTGCTGAACCAACATTGCGCCACTGTACTCCAGCCTGCGCGACAGAGACTCCATCTCAAAAAATATATATATTATTATTTTTTATGACCCTCCCTCTCGCCCAGGCTGGAGTACAGTCAGCACAATCTTGGCTCACTGCAACCTCCACCTCCCGTGCTCAAGTAATCCTCCCACCTCAGCCTCTCGAGTAGCTGGGACAGCAGGAGTGTGTCACCACACCCAGCTAAGTTTTGTGTTTTTTGTAGAGATGGGATTTCTCCATGTTGCCCAGGATGGTCTCGAATTCCTGGGCTCATCTGATCGGCCTCCCAAAGTGCTGAGATTACATGCGTGAGCCATGGCGCCTGGCCCAAATTCTTCATTTTAAAGGCAGGATTCCTTTCAAATAGTCACAAAACTTTGTTACTTGTCTTCTGAGGAAGCTAATATTTATTTATTTTAAAATTTTAACAGGGTTTAAGTGAAAACAGACCAATGTATGAATTGGCAGCACTCAACCAGTAGAGGTTGAGAGAGATTCCAGAAAGCTAAAATTTATTTCAAAGATTTGCCATTTGATTCTGTACACCAGACGCACAAATTTCTACTCCACATACAAAAAGCAAAAAGAGTTCTCTTGAGATGTTGCTAATACCAGTTATGATGTTGTTTTACAACTTAAAATGTTAACAGAAGCTCTTATGTTGTTCTTATATAGATGATCTTTCATGTGAAAGAATAAAAATGTGTTCTTTGAAGAAATAGGGGAGAAGGAAATTTGATCGCTAATTAGAGATGGAAAATTTGGATTAAAACCTTTAACATTTTAAGTCAAGCAAAAAGAGTATTAAATCAATTTAAAGTCAGATCATTTCTCATTTTGGATAATAAAACTACCAAAAGAGCAGTCATGAACAACAATCTACTATTAGGATTTAGCAGTAGCTAGGTTGCCATTTTTGTTAAAACTTGATATTGGAATTTAGAGATTTATGAAGTATTATATAAAGGAAGTATACGTATATATGAATTTTTTTTTTTTTGAGATGGAGTCTTACTTTGTCACCCAGGCTGGAGTGCAGTAGCACGATGTCAGCTCATTGCAACCTCTGCCTCCCAGGTTCAAGTGATGACAGGCATGAGCCACCACGTCCGGTGAAAAATTTTTTTAAATGAAAGATTAATTACAGAATAATAATGGTGATAAGGAAGAGAGCAAGCGGTGAGAGAAAGGACACAGACGCAAGACCTGTATTCCCAGTACAGTTACCAACTTGTATAACTTTGATCCAGTCACTTAGCCTTTCAAGAGGCTGTTTTAATCTTAAAACCTAGGCTAACTTCTGCAACACTATGGGCTCATCTTTTTTTTTTTTTTTCCAATTACTTATTGCCTTAGAGGAAAAAAATACAATTTGGAACGGTAATCTTGGTTATCCATCCTCTCTCCCTATTCTTTCACTCTTTTTCCCCCCCCATTGCCATCTCTCTCCTGAAGGAATAAGCATTTACTCTTAAACTATTAATACTGATTTGGGGCTTAGCACATTCCAAGTATACTCCAGGAACTCTGCTAAATTCTTTACATGCTCTTATTTTAATATATACAACCCTATGTAATAATTACCCAATCTTCGGATAAGGAAATTGAGGTTTAAGTAATTCACCCAAGGCCACAAAATGAGTAAGTCTTAAGGCCAGAATTTAAACCTAGACTACCTGATTCTGTAGAGAATGCATGTTGCTTCTCCAGCCTAACCCTCATTCTCCCTTCTATTAATAGCACCCTGTTTTCCTTGGGAATCAGCCCTCCCCTGCTTTCCATTCACATGAACCACTGGCTCCCAGAGAGGGCGTGTGACCTACGTCTGAACAATCAGAGCATCACACCCCCCACTCCCTGTCACTACCATAGTTTAGGAAATGGGCATGTAGGACTGTAGTTGGAACTGGCAGACAGAGAAATTTACTCCTAGGCTTTTTAGTTATGTGAAACAATAAATTACATTTTGCTTAAACTAATTTTCTTAGAGTCCTCACACAGTCTCCAAAGCAAGAGATCTTGACCACTGATTCCAGAGAAGTAAGTAATTCTCTCTCTTCTCAACACCTCTGAATGTACACACCAATGCTGCCATCTTCCTAAGAAGTGATAGAAGAGAATCATAGGCTTCTGAAATCAGGGTGGAAGAACAATAGGAATTCTGACCTGGTTCCTGGGATCCTTCAGATAGTAGGAAGACCTGGGTCTGTGAAAATGTATATTACTTACACCATGCCAGCCCCAGGACCAAATCCTAGCAATTCAAAGTCTTTTTCAGACCAAACCCAACTGCCCAAAAGTTTCTGAGCTACGAGATCACAAGATTCCTGAGCATTCTTAAGATACCTTAATTGCTCATATTCTTATTCACTGAATTTCAATGCAAATCAAATCAAATCAAGAGAATCAATGTGGTATCTCTCCAACCACCAACACCACATTTTAAGAAATAAAGTATCAATTTGATTCTGTTTTAAGGTAGGGTACAAGGTGACTTCATATAAAGTATTTTTTGACTTATAAACATTAATTTACTTTTAATGAAGATCAACACAGAACAAAAATTAGGATAAGTAACCTAATTGATACTTTATATTTATACAGCATTCACTGAATGTCATCTTCATCACGCTATAAAAAAATTTAACAAAATGTCTACTCTTCTCTCTAGGCATGTTAGCTACATTTTGTTCTATCTGTGCTTCCAAACTTCAACTTCATGTGCATAATTATTTCTCCTGTGTGCCAATCCTCTATTTGTAGCTGCCAATCAGATATTTCCATTTGAATATAGGACCATCTTAATAAACACATGACTAAAACACAATGTTACAGAGTCCGTCCAAATTCAATGTTTCACGTAGTCCCCCTTAGCTCCACTACCTACCTCCCATCACCCAGACTCAACCTCACTCATCTAGTCCTCTGCTTTCTCATCACCAAAAGCCAGTTACTGAAGCCTTTGGCTTTATCTTCAAAATACCTCTTTTATCACCCCTTTATTTTCCCCTGTCACCTCAATTCTGGATTTCCAGAGCACCCTACCAACTGATCTCTCTGCCTCTATATATTCAACACTTTTCCCTGAATACTTACTACGTGGTTTAAGAACTGAACTAGGTTGGGCGCGGTGGCTCACACCTGTAATCCCAGCACTTTGGGAGGCCGAGGCAGGCAGATCACGAGGTCAGGAGTTCTAGACCAGACTGGCCAACATGGTGAAACTCTGTCTCTACTAAAAATACAAAAAATTAACCAGGTGTGGTGGCAGGTGCCTGTAATCCCAGCTACTTGGGAGGCTGAGGCAGGAGAATCGCTTGAAACCAGGAGGCGGAGGTTGCAGTGAGCTGAGACCATGCCACTGCACTCCAGCCTGGGCAACAGAGGAAGACTTTGTCTCAAAAGAAAAAAAAAAAGAACTGAACTAGACATTGGAAGAAGTCTGTGAAATTACCAGACATGGAGTCTGCCCTGAATAAAACTTAGTAAGGGAGGTAAGACAGGTACGTACGAAATGAGACAGAGATCATCTAAACGTTCAGGTAAGGTGCTAAAAGAGTTCATAGAAGGAAGTAGAGTGAAGGTGTGAGGAGACTTTTTTTTTTTCTTAAGAGACAGTGTCTCATTCTCTTGCCCAGGCTGGAGTGCAATGGTGTGATCATGGCTTACTGCAGCCTCCGACTCCTGGGCTCAAGCAATCCTCCTGTCTCAGCCTCCTGAGCAGCTCAGACTACAAGTGCATGACACTGCACTTGGCTAATTTTTTAAAATTTTTGGTGAAGATGGGGCTTCACTAAGTTGCCCAGGCTGGTCTTGAATTTCTGGGCTCAAGTGATCTTTGGCCTCCCAAAGTGCTGGGATTACAGGTGTGAGCCACTGGAATCCGGCTGGCTGCAAGTTTTTTTTGTTTTTGTTTTTGAGATGGGATCTGTTCCTAATAGAAACAACCCCATTAAGAAGGGGGCAAAGGACATGAACAGACACATTTCAAAACAAGACATACCTGTGGCCAAAAAGCATATGAAAAAATGCTCAACATCACTAATCATTAAAGAAATGTAAATCAAAACCACAGTGAGATACTATCTCACACCAGTCAGAATGGCTACTATTAAAAAGTCAAAAAATAACATATGCTGGCAAAATTGCAGAGAAAAGACAACACTGCTGGTGGGAGTGTAAATTAGTTCATCCCCTGCGGAAAGTGGCGTGATTCCTCAAAGAGCTAAAAACAGAATTATCATTTGCCCCAGCAATCCCATTATTGGGTATATACTCAAAGGAACATAAATCATTCTGCCATAAAGACATCTACACACGTATGTTCATTACAGTACTATCTACAATAGCAAAGACATGGAATCAGCCTAAATGCCCATCAGTGGCAGACGGGATAAAGACAATGTGGTATATACATACCATGGAACACTATGCAACCATAAAAAGAACAAGATCATGTCCTTTGCAGCAACATGGAACCGGAGGCTATTATCCTAAGCAAACTAATGCAGGAACAGAAAACCAAATACTGCATGGACACAAAGGCGGGAACAACACACACTGGAGTCTCCTGAAGGGTGGAAGGTGGGAGGAGGAAGATCAGAAAAAATACCTATTGGTACTATGCTTAATATGTGGGTGACAAAATAATCTGTACACCAAAGCCCTGTGACATGAATTTAACCATACAACAAACCTGCACATGTACCCCCAAACCTAAAATAAAAGGGTTAAAGGGAGGGGGGGACAGAGACAGGTTCTGTTGGAGTGGCTCGATCATAGTGCTCTGTACCCTTGAACTCCTGGCCTCAAGCAATGTTCCCACCTCAGCTGGGACTACAGGCACAAGCCACAACACCCAGCTGGAATTTTATAATATAATGGGGAACCACCCAGGGCGCTTGAGTTAGGGGAGATAAATCTCTTTAAAGCACAACATTCATCTGGCATTTCGGCAACAATGTACAAAATAGATTAACTGAGGACTGGGAGAACAGGTGAGCTGCTTCAACTGTTAAGCTGCTCCAACAGTTCAAAGAGAGGTTAAAAAAAGGACTTGAACTAGAATGTAGAAGACAAGACAATTAACAGAAAGTGTGCAGGTGGAAAACCAATTGGACTCAGAGAGCAAAGGAGAGGGGTGACACTACAAGGATAAGAAGGATTACAGCAGTACAACCTAGGTGAATTTTGAATTTCATATGATTTTCATGTGTCATGAAATCTTATGATATTTTCCCTAAACATTAAAAAATGTAAAAAATCATTCTTAGATTGTGGCCATGTAAAAACAGGCAACAGACCATTTTTGACCCTCAAGCATAGTTTGCTAACCCTTGTACTGTATCATAATTCTCTGTGCTTATCAAAATGTCTTCTTTCCAGCAACTACTCATTAAATATTTGTTTTACCAGTGTGGGGAGAGGTCCTGATTATTTTCCTTTAGTTAATATGTTAATATTAACTAAATTGCACTTAACATGGGAAGATTTCATTTCCACTGCTACAAAAAAGTAAGTGACTAAAATGTTCAAGTAGGAACTGCTGACCTCTAATGGGAGGCTGGATTAAATACAACACCAGGCTTTAATAGGTTGGTGTGTGTCTGTCACTGGAAAATGACTGTGCAAAAGGAATACAATTAGTCATGAAGGGGATACACACACGAGGAAGGAGCATAAGGATTACAGTTAGGAGTCTCAATTTAAAAGCGTAATGTATTTTTATTTCAGGATTTTAATTTTATAATTTTATTCGACTTCCGCAATTTCGCAAACAAGATTTTCCTCTTTCAATTACACGCATGTATTGCTTAGGAATGGATTAGCAGATATAGGCTTTCTTACATTTCATAAAACATTTCAACGGATTCTGAAAGGGCACTGTCTTTAAGTCATGCTTTCTGAAAATTTTCTAGTCCATGATTATCAAAACATTTAACACAATATCTCATTTTTATCAAACAAATAATGTCTAGAATGGCATTTTACTAGTAAAGTAACATAGACCTTTCCAGCTTTAAGATGAAAAACTAGGAAAAATGTCATTTTAGATCTGGCTACAATTTTCCAAAGACATAATACGAACATTTCAGCAGCACTTAAGATGTATTACAGGTTAACAGAAAAGCAGCAGAAGCAGCACACAGAATAAAGCTCTTTATATCACTTTTCAGTTTTAGAAAAAAAGGGCACCAAAAAAAATTAAGCTCATGGTTTTAAAAAAAAATGCCCAACATAGTTATGTCTTTTCCTACTATAGAAACCTCAGAACATGTCTGTAGTCATTTCAACCACAATAAAAATCTCTCTCAAGTCTCACCATTGTTGGCACAAATCAATGGCTAGGGCCTTAGAAGAAAAACAATCTCAGTATCCAAGTCCACATCAATATAACAGGTTAGGCTAAAGTTCGGTAGAAATAATCCCCCCAAAAATATTTTCTCCTTGGTCTTCCCAACCAGAATTATCAACTCTGTGCTCCCAGATTTGTCATACCTGTGGTTCTGTCTTATTTATCACTGCCAGCACTCACTTCAGTAGTTAGGTAATTGACTTTATACACTGCACATGCTTTGTATTTTTTCAATACTATTATCTCTTAAATTTGCACCTGATTCGTCTGTGATCTTTAAGTATAAACGGCAACCCAGGAACAGATAAAGGGCCCTCAAATCCCAACTCCTCCCCCACCCTCATTCTCTCCACTTTTGAAAGAATTTCCTACTTGCGTTTTTGTTTTTGTTTTGTTTCTGAAATTTCTCTCCCCTTAGCTGTCTACCTATGCCCTCCACTATCTCTGCTTTCAATTTTGGGTATACAACTGCAGAACTAATGATGGCAAATAGGAAAAATAATGTTAAGCCACCAGGAAAGACAAAGAATCTTTTTAAAGGTACCAACTACGAACCAGGTGCTTCATATATGCCCTCATCTGATCCTCACAGCAGCCTAATAAGGTATTATGATCCCAGTTTTTCAGAAGAAAAAAACAGACTCTGAGAGGTTAAAGAATCTGCCTAAGGTCCATGGTGACCAACTATTTTGGTGTGCTCAATACAGGGAGTCCCTGGGACGTGAGACCCAGTTTCAAAACCTGGACAGTCTTGGGCAAAGTTTGTCACCCTAGTAAGGACACATAGCCCATTCCTACCCTTTCGTAGGTTCAGATTTGAATCCAGGTTAGTTGGGCTCCAAAGCCCACGTACTTCCCAGATTCCTGCTTCTCCCAAACTGAACTCCCTTCGAACTTCAGAAGCTCCATTATTTTTCACCCCAAAGGCTTCTGGGCCAAACCTAATTCTGGTGAAAAATATTTAGCCTTTTATTCTATCTTTTCTTCTGCAAGTATACAAATCTTTCTAAACTCCCTAATACAAAGCACCCCCAAAACCACCACTGAGGGCTCATATGGGACATGAAATACTAATGTGAAAAATTAAAAGACAAAAGCACCAAAAAAAGGTTAATTTCTTTTAACCCTGCTTACTTCACCTCTACCATCATTAGCAGACCCAATGGGGTGGGGGTCGATGATTAGGGAACTGAAAAATAAATTGTTCTTGCCTCAAAGATACGAGGGTAGGAATGTCTGAAGCAAGCCTGTTCTCCCACCACTCCCCACCAAGAGACTGAGGTAAAGATGATCTCGGATTTAAAGCAGTGGTATAAGGCAGGGTAGTTCCACCTATGTTTTAAGGAGTGGCATCAACAGGTGGCATTTAGTGGTGGCTTGCTATGAAGGTGTGTCTAAGGTTTATACCATCAAGAGGCCTAAGCCTTGTCATTGATCCTCATTTCACTGTTACATTCCAACCCCTCAGAACCTCAAACCTGCCCTGGGGCCTATACTACCTTCTCCACTATTACTGTCACTCACTGTCCCCAGTACCAGGGACCATCAATAACGACTTAAAGGGAATAAAGAATTAGAAGCGTGTCTGAGGTGGCATCGTGAGAAATGCTTTTGGCAACCTGGGTAGGAACTATCACATATAGAATATTTCTGCAGGAAAACAGATTTTTCTAAAATCAGTATCATACAGAAACTACTATAGCAAAACTGTATGCAAGAGAATACCTAAGTACTTCCTCAAAGGCAATGAGCTTTACTTCCACAATACCTAAGGCATTGCTCAAATGAATGTTTAATAACTATTACAGATTAAGTGAATTTTCCATGCTAGCGAAATGTCACTGTTTTTCCTTCGTTCATGTTTCACTGACTCCCAGCACATGACACACAGTCAATGGGGTCGGTAGATAAACCCTACACCCTTGAACTCAAAGTGTGGTCCACGGACTAGCTGCACCTGCATCATCCGCGAGATTATCAAATCATAACCTGCATTTTCAACAACTAGATCCCCAAGGAAATCGCATGCACACTGGAGTCTGAAAAACAGTGTCTCAGAAGTTTGCAGTATATGAATCCTTCCAATCCCCAACTCCAATCTCATCAGCATGAGAAAAAAATGGAGCGCGCACACACCGTGCACAGACAGGGCCAGCGACCAGCCCACGGTGAGGCTGGGACACCTGTCATCCCGTCCTCCCCAACAGTTCCCCATCCGCTCACCTTGATCCGCTCCCCATCAATCTCCACCGCTCGTTCTCGGAAATCCACCCCTATCGTGGCCTCGGTGCGGTCAGGGAAGCGGCCAGCGCAGAAGCGGTAGGTCAGGCACGTCTTGCCCACATTGGAGTCGCCGATCACGATTATCTTGAAGATGCGGGAGCGGGCAGGAGGCAAAAACCCGGAGGCCCCTGACACCGCCCCGCTGGACGAAAAGCTTGCCTCGAGCGACGACTCCATCTCCTCAGCCATTCCCCCGACCCGCCCCAAACTGAGGCAGAGGAAAGGAGACACAGAAAGGCTGAGAGATTACGCCACCTCCAGCTCGCGCGCCCAGCCGGCCAGTTCGGCTGCGCAACTTCCCAGGAGCCACCGCCCACCAGCCCCGAGCGCGCCTGCGCACCTTCCCACCCCACCCTCGCCCGCACAGGTGTGGCGCCCGCCCACCCCGCCGCACTGAGCCGCCTGCTCGCGGCCACACGCCACGCGTCACTCGGGCTGGCGCCGGTCTACCTGGGCAGGCGTGGGGCCTGTCAGGGGCTTTACGGCGGCGCGGAAAGCCAGCCTGCCGAGAGGCTGAGCCGAGCGCCCCAGGCCCAACGCCCCGGCTGACCCAGCCCCGCCACGTCCGACGTTCCCGCCCTCTGGAGGAAGCCGCGCAATCACTCCGGGGGCGGGGAGAGACAGACAGCTGAGAGGAAGGAGGGACCATGGGCGCTCTCTCGCGAGAGGGCCTCAGAGCCGCCTTTGACGGGGGCGTGTACCTGGAGAGCGACGGTAAGGATGTCGCCGGGCTCCAGCGTCGGGTCGGTTCCGGCACCGATGTATCGTTTGGTTGCCCCGGAGAGGGGGCAGGTTCCCTCAGCTTGCCGCTGGGGATGTGGCATCGGCTGCCCTCACCACCGCCGCCGCCTCTGTGAACTGCGGGAGTTGGGACGGCGGCCAGGGCTAGATGGGTGGGACGCGAGTCATCGCCGAAAGCCTGCCTGGTGCGGGGCGCACTTGGAGGCGAGCTCTGAGCCGCACTGAGTTTTGAAGTCTAAGGTCTCGGCAGGCGCATTGCTGTGGGCTGCCGGAGAGCAGGCTGGAGTTCGAGGCCGCCCACCGGAGAGCAGGCGAGAGTTCGAGGCGTAGGCACAGCACATTTCGCTAGGCATCCCCCAAGTCCCCAAGAATATCCGCGTGATCCTTGTGACCGCAGTTTGTTGGGTTAATGTCCCCAGCCCAAAAAGTAGAGCACATCACATGTCGGCCACCTGGGAGCATTGAACCTGGGAGTCACTAGGCGCCTCTGTTGGAAATAAAACTCATTATGCCCTAGTTATGTCTTAGTGCCTGGGTGACGATAATGTAGCGGTTAAAGATTAACTGAGCGCACTTAGAGGTTGTCTTTGTCTACCTAAGGTAAATATCAATAGATTAAACCCCCAACCTTAAAGAATCTCCGTGAATTCTTCTGAGGAAACGTCCTATATTGTCATACAAAAGGTCCCAAATATGCAAACATTGCTTTTGGTTAAAAGTTTGTTTTGTTTTGCAGTGACATCTGTTTGAGCAGATGAATATGCCATTGGCAAAGTCAAGGACTGTCGGAGAGGAGGACATGGCAGGCCTTAACTAAAGTGAGGGGGACAATTGAGCACTAAAAATTACAGGAAAGGAGATGAGCTGCTTATTCCATCAGATGAGATGAAAATGTAGTCAGGCCGGGCGCGGAGGCTCAAGCCTGTAATCCCAGCACTTTGGGAGGCCGAGACGGGCGGATCACGAGGACAGGAGATCGAGACCATCCTGGCTAACACGGTGAAACCCCGTCCCTACTAGAAACTACAAAAAACTAGCCGGGCGAGGTGGCAGCGCCTGTAGTCCCAGCTACCCGGGAGGCTGAGGCAGGAGAATGGCGTGAACCCGGGAGGCGGAGCTTGCAGTGAGCTGAGATCCGGCCACAGCACTCCAGCGTGGGTGACAGAGCGAGACTCCGTCTCAAAAAAAAAAAAAGAAAAGAAAATGTAGTCAGAACAGATGAGTGGTAGACCTTAAACATGCCCGGAGTTGCCGGGAATTTGCAACAGCCTTGAGATAGAGTAATTTCTGTTGCTGTAGAAAGACTTTCTACAGTCACTAATATACCAAATTATGTTCGCTAGAAAAAAAGTTTACTTACCAAGTTTATAGAAATGGGGTGAAAAATCCTAATTACTTATCTGTGAGGTTATTTTCATGAAGGTTAATCATCCAGAGACTATTAGAGAGCCTCGGAGTATATTTCTTCTAATCTACTCTACCTATCCCATTCAAAGGAGGGAATCTGAAGATTTAAGGACGAAGAGCAGTTGAAAACTGAAAGCTGTGGTTAATGGGAGAATTTCAAGGATGGTGAAAAAACTCAGCATCATTGCACCCCTGTTCTTTTTTGTATTGTGGACTTTTTAGTTTAGATCTTGGTAAGCTACATCAGAAATTCTTTATGCAGAAATTCTTTACGCTAACTCTAACACACTTTTTGGGGTATTGCTAATTAAATCTTTGAATACTGTTTTTGCTGTTTCATGATTATATGTTATGTCCTACCAGCTAGATTGCCAACTCTTGACTACTGACTGGAAGTTTATTGTTTTTTCAGCAAATAATGAATTAAGTCAGTAAAGTGAGAGATTTTGTATGTAAGGATTGTTAACTTGAACATTTCACCAATTACACACAGTTCTGCCCCACTTAAATTTTAAAAATCATTGTTGGCTCTTGATATCGTTATAAGGAGTTTTGTATTTTCAGCTTGTATTTTGAGAGTGTCCTCATGTGACTGAAGTATGTGCTACTGTTATTAATTGAATAACCCCAGAATCTCCAGAATTGATAATTGGAGGAGATTCTGCTGTTGGGAAAAATGGATGGATTATGCAGCCATGTTTTTTGACAGTTCATTTTGTCCTTGGAGTCACTGCCACGTGGCCTCAAAGTGTGAACATGTAACACTTTCATTAATACTTCGCTACACAGCTGAGCAGAAACTGTAAATTTGGATCCTTTGTCAGTACAACTTCAAATGGAACAATTTCAATGGCTTAGGGTAAGATAAGTATGTAAAGATACTTTTGTAATAGAAGAAAAAACATCGGATATTAAAATCACACAGTAGTACCTGGGTATGGTGGCTTATGCCTGTAATCCCAATGCTTTGGGAGGCCAAGGCAGAAGGACTGCTTGAGGCCAGGAATTTGAGACCAACCTGGCCAACATGGTGAAACCCCATCTCTACCAAAAAATACAAAAATTAGCCTGGTGTGATGGCCCACACCTGTAATCCCAGGTACTCCGGAGGCTGAGGTGGGAGAATCGCTTGAACCAGGGAGGTAGAGTTTGCAGTGAGCCGAAATCGCAAAACTGCACTCCAGTCTGGGCAACAGAGTGAGACCTCCTGTCTCCGGAAAAAAAAAAAAAAAAAATGTGGGTGTGGTTGTGTACACCTCTACTTGCTGCTACTCAGGAGGCTGAGGCTGAAGGATCTCTGGAGCCCAGGAGTTCAAGTCTGCAGTGAGCTATAGTTGCACCGCTGCACTCCAGCCTGGGTAACACAGTGAGACTCCCATCTCTAAAACATAAAAGTAAAAAACAGGCTGGACGCGGTGGCTCGTGCCTGTAATCCCAACACTTTGGGAGGGTGGATCATGAGGTCAGGAGTTCGAGACCAGCCTGGCCAACATGGCGAAACCCCATCTCTACTAAAAATACAAAAATTAGCTGAGCGTGGTGCTGGGCACCTTTAAACCAGCTGTTCAGGAGGCTGAGGCAGGAGAATCACTTGAACCCCATAGACAGAGGTTGTAGTGAGCCAAGATTGTGCCATTACACTCCAGCCTGGGCGACAAGAGCAAGACTCTGTCTCAAAAGAAAAGTAGAAAACAGAATAGCGTAAGGATAATCTTATATACAAAATAAGACTACTCAATTTCAGCATTTTTTTTTAACTAGAGATGCCACCTCCTGATGACAGTGCCAATTTTCTAACTTGTCTTAGAAACAGCTCTTAGATGATTTTGCTCTTTAAGTTCAGGTCCGAGCACAGAGGACAAAGAATTCCCTTGATTGCCTACGAAAGAAAGGGTTCTCAACCTTGGTACTATTGACATTTTAAGCTAGATAATTCTTTGTTGTGGAAGGTTGTCCTGTGCATTGTGGGATGTTTATCAGCATCCCTGGCCTCTACCCAGTAAATCCCAGTAGCACCCCACCACCAACCAAAACTGTTTCAAAATGTTGCCAGATGCCGCTTGGGGACAAAAATCCTCTCTCCCTCCCTCCTTGAATGCCACTGGCACTTCTTGAGCCTACACAAGGGCTCTTCTCACAAGTCTGATAACCTGTGTATCCCAGTTGATAGTGGGAATTACTTCTCCTTTGAAGACACAATTCCAGTTACCCTGAGAAGTATGGCATTGGCCTTGCTGGCCTCCACCGAATTACCATATCACTGTGTTTGGTAACCCCAAACATCATACTAGGGCTTTAATTTCAGTATGTAAGTAGCAAATTAGTATCCTTTTATAGGTTAGCTTAGTCAGTTTCAGAATTTTTCTTTTTTTTTTTTTTTTTGTTGTTGTCGTTGTTGTTGTTGAGACGGAGTCTCGCTCTGTCGCCCAGGCTGGAGTGCAGTGGCCGGATCTCAGCTCACTGCAAGCTCCGCCTCCCGGGTTTACGCCATTCTCTCGCCTCAGCCTCCCGAGTAGCTGGGACCACAGGCGCCCGCCATCTCGCCCGGCTAATTTTTTGTATTTTTTTTTTAGTTAGAGACGGGGTTTCACGGTGTTAGCCAGGATGGTCTCGATCTCCTGACCTCGTGATCCGCCCGTCTCGGCCTCCCAAAGTGCTGGGATTACAGGCTTGAGCCACCGCGCCCAGCCAGTTTCAGAATTTTTCAAGTCATATCTTCATAGTTAAGATCATTGTGGAGTTAATAGCATTTGAACTATGTATTCAGTACTATGCTAGTGGTTGGTGCAGGGGAAGATACGAAAGAAGGTGTGATTTTAGCCCATGAGGAATTTATACTGTATCTGCAGAAGCAAGTTAATATGGAACCGTTAGTGAACACCTGGATAAAATAGAATGCTAAATTTTACCCTAGAGGTGCTTGGCCTGGACTTCAAGAATTCTAAATGAATTGAAGTATGTTCACAGTAAGAAAGGTTAAAAATGACTCTGCCCACTTGTAGGCAAACAGGAAGCTAGGATGGCAGACCTGTATTGGACAATAAACTGAAGATGAGTGTGCCTGTGGTAGTGGGATTCTTCTAGCTAATAAACCCAAATTGTGAATTAGCAAGACTTGCAAATATTTGATATATGTAAAAAGTACAATCATGGCCTCTTGTTTCCTCCTCTATCTCGTTCTCTTTATTAGTCTAGGTTCTCTAGAGGGACAGAACTAATAGGAGATACATACACACACACACACACACACACACACACACACACACATAGCTATAATAGGAGTTTATTAAGTAGTATTAACTCACATGATCACAAGGTCCCAGAATAGGCCATATGCAAGCTGAGGAGAAAGGAAGCCAGTCGAGTTTCAAAGCTGAAGAACTTGGAGTTCAATGTTCTAGGACAGGAAACATCCAGCATGGGAGAAAGCTGTAGGCTGGGAGGCTAAGCCAATCTAGTCTTTTCATGTTTTTCTGCCTGCTTTATATTCTAGTTGTGCTGGCAGCTGATTAGATGGTGCCCACCCAGATTAAGGGTGGGTCTGCCTCTCCCAGTCTACTGACTCAAATGTTAATCTCCTTTGGTAACACTCTCACAGACACACTCAGGATCAGTACTTTGCATCCTTTAATCCAGTCAAATTGACTGTATTAACCATCACAAGTCCACCGCTTGTCAAGTTGAACACATACACATCTCCTGAGATCATTCATAATCTTCAAATAATGACAATAATAAGGTCATAATTACATCTAATACAGCTATCCTTTGTACAGCTGGAAACACACCAGTCCCCAACCCAGATGCTATTACAT
Source organism: Trachypithecus francoisi (assembly GCF_009764315.1). Lineage (NCBI taxonomy): Eukaryota > Metazoa > Chordata > Mammalia > Primates > Cercopithecidae > Trachypithecus > Trachypithecus francoisi. The sequence goes on along the minus strand of NW_022681454.1, from coordinate 136,308,258 downwards.
AAAGTTAACAATACTTAAATGCTGATATGAAGTAAATCTTACATCACGTGATAAAATGAGACCGGGCGCGGTGGCTCACACCTGTAATCTCAGCACTTTGGGAGGTCGAGGCGAGTAATAGCTTTTGACAGTAATAGAGGGTCTCAACCTGAGTTGTCTTAAGTTTGCATAAGGCTTAGGAGAGGATAAAATAAAGCAGGATCTAGAGATTGGTGAGGAGAAATAAAAGTCCTCATTCTTGACAGCTCTCAGCACTTGCAGCCCTCCGCACACACACAGTCACACTCTCACACACAACCAGATTTACACACATTCCTACACATGCACACACTAACACTCATGCACTTACACTTGTGCGCTTACACATTCACATTCGTATACTCACATGCACACATTCAAGACACTCACATACTCTACAAACACTCATGTTGCAAAAGGGATTTGTAAGCTGAATGTTTAGACCTCAGAACACATTTTCACAAAAATAATATTACGGCCGGACATGGTGGCTCACACCTGCAATCCCAGCACTTTGGGAGGCCCCACTGGGTGGATCACTTGAGGTCAGGAGTTCAGGACCAGCCTGGCCAACATGGTAAAACCCCGTCTCTACTAAAAATACAAAAATTAGCCAGGCATGGTGGTGCAAGCCTGTAATCCCAGCTACTCGGGAGGCTGAGGCAGGAGAATCGCTTGATCCCAGGAGGCAGAGGTTGCAGTGAGCTGAGATCTTGCCACTGTACTCCAGCCTAGGCGACAGAGCAAGACTCCGTCTCAAAAAAAAAAAAAAGGAGTGAGGCTCTGTCTTTTTTTTTTTTTTTTTTTTTTTTGAGGCGGTGTCTCGCTCTGTCGCCCGGACTGGAGTGCAGTGGCTGGATCTCAGCTCACTGCAAGCTCCGTCTCCCAGGTTTACGCCATTCTCCTGCCTCAGCCTCCCGAGTAGCTGGGACTACAGGCGCCCGCCACCTCGCCCGGCTAGTTTTTGTATTTTTAGTAGAGACGGGGTTTCACCGTGTTAGCCAGGATGGTCTCGATCTCCTGACCTCGTGATCCGCCCGTCTCGGCCTCCCAAAGTGCTGGGATTACAGGCTTGAGCCACCGCGCCCGGCCGGGCTCTGTCTTAAGAAAGGAAATGAAATGACGATATTTTCTTAGTACAAGTGTATATATGCACGAACATGTTTTTAACAAAAGAAGAAGGAAATACTCAGGACAATTACAATCTTCATTTCTGCAGCTGTTCACTTGGTTGTAGCTGGTATGGATGACTAGCCTTCTACTACCCATTCTGTTCCCTTTGCCTTCAGCAAGCACCTCAGCAGATCGTGGTTTTTTTCCTGGTGGAGTGACCCAAACCTTCATTCCTGAAGAGTCTGCACCATTTGTAGTCCTGCCTGGACTGGGCTCTTATAGTTCCCCATTGACTTCAACCACAGGCCATGGTGATACTGAGAGATGCCCTAATAGATCTCCTGTGTTCCATGCATCTGCTTCCTTACCTCCGCTGTGGAGTAGTAGACTGATTTCATCTTGATAGTCTGGGTCAGTCACCCCAGCCAACACTGTAACTCCCTTCTTAGACTGTTGACTTAAAGGTAGGAGGAGCCCCAAGTGTCCAGTTGACAATCTTTCTGTTTAATGGAATCACTGTTGTGTTTCCTGGCGGCAGCGTTCCTCCCTTTGAAACTAAGACCTCTAATCCAGCAGAATGTAATGTTGTGGGAACAGGAAGCAAAAATTTTGCTAGTGGATCTTTAAGGGTGATGATGAGTGGTGCCACTTCCACCCCTTGATTCCTGGACCTGTGAATCCTGGCTATGAGAGAAATAATATCATATATTGGACACTGATTCAGGGCATACATGGCCTTCTGGAGAACTGTGCCCCAGCCCTGCAAAGTATTTTCACCTGGTTGATGTTGTAATTGTGACTTTAAAAGGCCGTTCTGTTCTATCAGTCCAGCTGCTTCAGGATGATGGGGGACATGGTAAGACCAGTGAATTTTATGAGCATAAACCCACTGCCACACTTCTTTAGCCATAAAATGAGTGCCTTGGTCAGAGGCAATGCTGTATGGAATACCGTGACAGTGGATAAGACATTCTGTGAGTCCACAGATAGTAGTAGTCCTGGCAGAAGCATTGCATGCAGGATAGGCAAACCCATATCTGGAGTAAGTGTTTAGTCCAGTGAGGACAAACCTCTGCCCGTTCCATGATGAAAGAGGTCCAGTATCATCAACATGCCATCGGGTAGCTGACTGGTCACCCCAAGGAATGGTGCCATATTGAGGGCTCAGTATTGGTCTCTGCTGCTGGCAAATTGGGCACTCAGCAGTGGTGGTAGCCAGGTCAGCCTTGGTGAGTGGAAGTCCATGTTCCTGAGCCCATATGTAACCTCCATCCCTGCCACCATGGCCACTTTATTTGTGGGCCCATTGGGCAATGACGGGGTAACTAGGGAAAGAAGCTGAGTGGTATGCACAGAAGGGCTCATCCTATCCACTTGATTATTAAAATCCTCTGCCGAGGTCACCCATTGGTGAGCACTCACATGGGATACAGATATCCTCACAGTTTTTGACCACTCAGAGAGATCCATCCACATACCTCTTTCTCAGATTTCTTTGTCACCAATTTTCCAATTATGCTTCTTCCATGTCCCTGACCATCCAGCCAAACCATTAGTTACAGCCCTTGAATCAGTATATAATCACACATCTGGCCATTTCTCCTTCCATGCAAAGTGCACAGTCAGGTGCACTGCTCAAAGTTCTGCCCACTGGGAAGATTTCCTTTCACTGCTGTCCTTCAGGGATGTCCTAGAAAGGGGCTGTAGTGCTGCAGCTGTCCACTTTCGGGTAGTGCCTACATATCGTGCAGAACCATCTGTGAACCAGGCCCTAGTCTTCTCTTCCTCTGTCAGCTGATCACAGGGAACTCCCCATGAGGCCACTGGTGCAGGCTGGGAGAGAGAAGTCAGGGTGGCAGGAGTGGAGACCATGGGCATTTGAGCCACTTCCTCATGTAACTTACTTGTGCCTTCAGGACCTGCTTGAGCCCGATCACGTATATACCACTTCTATTTGATGATGGAATGCTGCTGTGCATGACCCACTTTATGGCCAGATGGGTCAGAAAGCACCCAGTTCATGATAGTCAGTTCAGGTTGCATGGTGACTTGATGACATAGTCAAACGTTCAGTTTCCACCAAAGCCCAGTGACAGGCCAAGGGCTGTCTCTCAAAAGGAGAGTAGTTATCTGCAGAATATGGCAGGGTCTTGCTCCAAAATCCTAGAGGCCTCTTCTGTGATTCACCTATGGGGGGCCTGCCAAAGGCTGCAAACAGCATCCCTTGAGGTGTCACTGACACCTCAAGCACCATTGGATCTGCTGGGTCATATGGCCCAAGTGGCAGAGCAGCTTGCACAGCAGTCTGGACCTGTTGCAGAGCCTGTCCTGGACCCCACTCAAAACTGGCAGCCTTTCGGGTCACTCAGTAAATGGGCCAGAATAACACACCGAAATGAGGAATGTGTTGCCTCCAAAATCCAAATGGGCCCACTAGGCATTGTTCCTCTTTCTTGGTGTAGGAGGGGCCAAATGCAGCAATTTAGCCTTCACTTTAGAAGGAACATCTTGACAGGACCCACACTACTGGACCCCTAGAAATTTTACTGAGGTAGAAAGTCCCTGAATTTTAGTCAGATTTATTTTCCATCTTCTGTGTCACCAGTAAGTCCAGTGTGTTTGCTACTTCTTGCTCACTGGATCTGATCAGCATAATGTCATCAATGTAGTGGACCAGTGTGATAGCTTGTGGAAGCAAAAAGAGATCAAGGTTTCTCCAAATAAGATTATGACACAGCCAGAGTGTTGATACACCTCTGAGGTAGTACAGTAAAGGTATATTGCTGGGCTTACCAGATGAAGGCAGATTGCTTCTGGTGGGCCTTATGGACAGGAATGGAGAAAAAGGCATGTGCCAAGTCAATGGCTGCATACCAGGTACCAGGAGATGTGTTAATTTGCTCAAGCAATGAAACCACATCTGATACAGCAGCCGCAATTGGAGTCACCACTTGGTTAAGCGTACAATAATCCACTGTCATTCTCCAAGATTTATCTGTCTTTTGCACAGGCCAAATGGGAGAGTTGAACAGGGATGTGATGGGAATCACCCCCCCTGTGTCTTTCAAGTCCTTGATGGTGGCACTAATCTCTGCAACCCCTCCAGGGATGTGATACTGTTTTTGATTTACTATTTTTCTAGGTAGAGGCAGCTCTAATGGCTTCCATTTGGCCTTTTCCACCATAATAGCCCTTACTCTACCAGTCAGGGAGCCAGTGAGGGGGGGGGTTCTGCCAGCTGCTAAGTATGCCTGTGCCAATTATGCATTCTGGCACTGGGAAAATGACCATAGGATGAGTCTGGGGACCCATCGGACACACTGTCAGCTGGACTTGAGCTAAAACTTCATTAATTACCTGAATTTTATAAGCTCCTATGTTAACTGGAGGACCACAATGACATTTTGGGTCCCCTAGAATCAGCGTCAGCTCAGAGCCAGTGTCCAGTAGTCCCTGAAATGTCAGATCATTTCCCTTTCCCCAGTGCACAGTTTTACCCTGGTAAAAGGCTGGAGGTCTCCTTGGGGAAGAATGGGAGAAAGATTAACAGCCTAAATTGTTGGTAATGTAGTGGGGTCCTTCCTCAAGGGGACCAGCCTCCCCTTCATTCAAGGGGTTCTGGGTCTATCTTCTGGACCCTCCCAGCTGGGATGAGTATATCTAAAGTGACTAATCCACTCCACCATCCCAATATCCTTAAGCCTTTGGATCCGTTCCTCTACATTAAACCAAGAGAGATCAGGCATTTCCAGCTTGCTCATAGTGGGCCATGTTTTAATCCATATTTCAGCTAACCAAGCAAATAAACTATTAGAACCTTTTTTAACTCCCCGAGCTGCAACATTAAATGCAGAATCCCCACTTAGTGGGCCCAAGTCAATAAATTCAGCCTGATCCAAGTCTGTGTTCCTTCCACCATTATCCCACACCCTTAATATCCATTCCCATGCCTATTCTCCAGATTTCTGCTTATATAAATTAAAAAACTCAAGCAGTTATTTTTAAGTATAGTGCACCTCCTCATGGGTCACACTCTGAACCTCACCTTTAGGGGCCTGCCGGGACTTTAGTCTAGTTATAGATCTGGAAGCAAACAAGGGTGTTGGGGGTAGCTCCTGAAGAGAATCAACATTATCTTGCCTGGCAACTGCCTCAGGGGAGGTCATCAGTGTTGCCTTAGGCAGCGTAGGGTTTATCTCCTCCGGCAAAGGTAGAAAGGCTGATGGCAGTGTGGGTCAGGGAGGGGAAGCTGTTTCTTTTGGCAAAACAAGTTCATCAGTGTTTACAGGCTTAGTGTCCCCAACTTCATCAGGGTCCTCCCACACGTCCCCATTCCAACTTGCAGCGTCTCATTCTTTTCCAATCGATGCTCTCACTTCAACAGTAGACACCTGGCGAGGCTGTGCATGCACCTTTCATTGCAGGTCAGCCACTTGCATGATAAGAGTTTGTGTCTGTTTTTCCACAATTTCAGTTCTTTCTCTACAGGAGATAAGACTCTCACTTAGGACAATCTTAGCAGATTTGAGGCTCAGTATCTGCTTCTGAAGCCAGGATTTAGAATCCCTTTGGATTCACTTTGTCCAGTGAACTTAGGAACAACCAACCAACTTAATTGTGTTCCTTGGTTCTCCATATACAGTCAAAGGTATTATGTATAGAGTCACTAAACTCCTTGCCTCTCACAAGTGATGAATCAGGAGTGTCAAATGCATTTATTTTTCATAACTCTCTAAAAAGTTCATGCCAGTGACTATCAGTGTTCTCCATACTATTAGACTCCTTAGCATTTTGGGGTCTAATCATATTAAGCAGCCAACTCCAGAAACCCCAAAACCGACAAAAGAACTCTATCCTTAATATTCTGTTCCTCTAGAATCACTCCTGATACCAAAATCTGTATTGGGGTTCTCTAGAGAGAAAGAACTAATGGAATGGATACATATATTTATATATAAAGGGGAGTGTATTAAGTAGTTTTAACTCATACCATCACAAGGTCCCACAATAGACCATCTGCAAGCTGCAAGAAAGGAAGCCAGTCTGAGTTCCTGAAGAACTTGGCATCTGATGTTTGAGGACAGGAAGCATCTAGCACAGGAGAAATATATAGGCTGGGGGGCTAAACCAGTCTAATCTTTTCACATTTTTCTGCCTGCTTTATATTCTGGTCGTGCTAGCAGCTGACTAGATGGTGCCCACCCAGATGAAGGGTGGGTCTGTCTTTCCCAGCCCACTGACTCAAATGTTCAACTCCTTTGGCAACACCCTCACAGATACACACAGGATCAGTACTTTGTATCCTTCAATCTAATCAAGTTGACAGTCAGTATTAACCATCACATTCTCTTTCTCCTCACCTTTAGATTGTTTGATTATATACCATTCTTTGTATTTGAAACCTCAACAGGGAAGTAATAGACAATAATTTTCAAAAGAACCTAAGTATCTATACAAGATTTAACAGCCATATTAAATTTCATAACTTGCAGATAGAGAAGTTACCTTTAATGATCAGGAAACATTTATAAAAATTGATTTTTAAAATTTACACCAAAAAAATTTCAATTTTAAGTTACACAGTCTGTTAACAGCACTAAAAATAATTTTTTAGATAAAAAGATAAAAGGAAATTCATCTAATTGGAAGCAAAAGGGAAAAATGCCTTAAATCTGGGTCAAGGAGAAAATCACAACTGCAATTGCAGATTTATAAACTATTTAGAAATTAATCACAATGAGAACAAAAAAATAGAAACATGAGAGTTCAGCCAAAGTAGTATATAAAGTCACAATATTAGATGTTTAATATTAATATAGAATGAACGAAAATGAAACAAATAGAGGATTCTAGGAAAATGGCAGAATAGGAAGCACAAGAAATCTGTCTCCTTACCTAGACAAAAATTACACTGGCAGAGTCTGTCTTATGTACAGACAATACCTGACTTAATGATGGTTTCACTTACTATTTTTCAACTTTACAATAGTCCAAAAATGTTATAGATTTTAATATGCTTCTCGACTTACAGTGAGGTTATGTCCCAGATAAACCTGTTGTAAGTTAAAAATAATATGTTGAAAGTGTGTTTTTGACTTAAGATATTTTCAACTTGTAATAGACTTATCTGGGATATAATTCCATCATAAGTCAAGGAACATCTGTATTTTAGAACTGTAGAATTTATTGAAACTTGCAGCTTCCAGAGGAAGACTTGGACAGTACATTGTGGTTAATTTTGGTCAATTTCTTTTTAAAAAACCTTAGTGTGATAGACACTGTCATTGCCTGAATCCCTTAAAAAATAAAGCCTAAGGCAAAATTTATATGCTAATGCTTTGAAGAGGATTGCAGAAATGTCTCCAGTTCTGTTTCTCCCGATATTCATTCATTTGCAATGTGTCTCTGTAACTTTTCTCATTAAGGAGTGGAATCTATTTCCTCAACCCTGAGTCTGAGCTAGCCTTGTTATGAAGTTTTGCCCAATGGAATGTGGTGAAAGTGATCATGTTTTAAGCGTAACCTTTAAGAGGTCTTGCATGCTTCCACTTGCTTTTTTGGGATCCTGCTCAGCTGCTATAGAATAAACCTGGGCTAGCCTATTGGAGGATAAGATTATGTGGAGCAGCAGTGAGCTATCTGTCTTAGACTAGCCAACACTTAGCCAACCTAGCAACTGGGGAAAAAGTGCGTGAGTGAGTCCAGCAGAGACCAGAAGAATTGCCCAGCAGAGCCCAGCCCGAATAGCCAATCTATAGCATTGTGACCCAAATAAATGCATGTTGTTTTAAGACCAAAAAAAAAAAAAAGAAAGAAAGAAAAAGAAGTGGGATTCAGTGGCTCATGCTTGTAATCCTAGCACTTTGGGAGGTCGAGGTGGGTGGATCACCTGAGGTCTGGAGTTCAAGACCAGCATGGCCAACGTGGCAAAATCCGTCGCTACTAAAAATATAAAGTTAGCCAGGCATGATGGTGAATGCTTGTAGTCCCAGTACTCTGGAGGCTGAGGCAAGAGAACCACTTGAATCTGGGAGGCGGAGGTTGCAGTGAGCCAAGATCATGTCTCTGCGCTCCAGCCTGGGTGACAGAGTGAGACTCTGTCTCAAAAAAAAAAAAAAAAAATTGATTAATTTCCACTCTTAGCACAGTAGCAGCTAACCCTCTTCTACCACTGAATCTCATGGCAGGCAGCTGTGCACATGTTCCTAGAGTGGTTTGCACACAGCTTGTAGGAGCTAGGGAGGCAAAAAGGACAATATCCTCAAAACATTAGATCTGAGCTCTGATTCCTAACTGCTACTTGTGATCACAGAGGTGCAGAGAATCATTAGCCATTGTTGCACTTCTATTATTGCAAGCCCCTCACCTGGTTGAAGTAACTTCCAGGAGAATTAAAGAGCTGATGCTTCCCTCTCCACTCCCATTCATATTTCTTATTTTCCCCTTTTGGAAGCCAGACAAAAACACAATTGCATATATGAGAGAAATCAGAAAGTCATGGCGCATGCCTAGGGGATGGTGCAGGCCTTTTCTCAGAAAAGACCTGAGAAGGCCTTAGATTTATACTTCAGGCTCATCCTAGGAAAAGAGGGCTTACAACAATCAAAAAAGAAAAATAAAAACAGCAAACTGTGGAGAAGAGGAAGAATCTGATTTCCAGAGTTAACACATTAGTAAATTCTAATGTCTGGTTTTCAACAAAAATATCACAAAGGATACAAAGAAACAGGAAAGTGTAACCCATTCAAATGAAACCTAAAGAGACTCAAAAAAAAAAAAAAGGAATTTAAAGTCAAGAAAATTACATATGAACAAAATGGAAATATCAAAAACAGAAAACCTAAAAGAAACCAAAAAGAAATTCTGGAGCTAAAAAGTACAATAACTGAAATGAAAAATTCACAAGAGGGATTCAAAAGCACATTGAACAGTTAGAAGAAAGAATCAGAAAACTTGAAGAAAGGATAACAGAAATTATTGAGTCTGAGGAACAGCAAGAAAAGAGATTGAAGAAATGTGAAAGGAGCCTAAGGAACTTGTGGGATACCTCAAGCAGATCAACATACACATTGTGATAATTACAGAAGGAGAAGAGAGAGAAAAGGCTGGTGAGAGTATTTGAAGAAATGACCAACAACTTCCCATATTTGGTGAAAAGCATGAATATAAATATCTAAGAAGTTCCATAAACTTCAAGTAGGATGAACTCAAAGAAACCCATACTGAGATACATTATAATCAAACTATCAAAAGAATTTTGAAAGCAGCAAAAGAGAAATGACTCTTCACATACAAAGGATCCTCAATAAGATTATCAGCAGATTTCTTATCAAAAACTTTGGAGGCCAGAAGACAATGAGCTAATATAGTCAAAGTGGTAAAAGAAAAAAATTAATCTGTCAATCAAGAATCCCATATCTGGCAGGGCACAGTGGCTCATGCCCCTAATCCCAGCACTTTGGGAGGCCGGGGTGGGTGGATCACAAGGTCAGGAGATCCAGACCATCCTGTTTAGTACAGTGAAACCCCATCTCTACTAAAAATACAAAAAATTAGCCGGGCATGGTGGTGGGCACCTGTTGTCCCAGCTACTCCAGGAGAATGGCATGAATCCAGGAAGTGGAGCTTGCAGTGAGCTGAGCTCGTGCCACTGCCCTTCAGCCTGGGCAACAGTGTGAGACTCTGTGTCAAAAAAAAAAAAAAAAAAGAATCGCATATCTGGCAAAAACTGTCCTTCGAAATTGAAGTAGGAGGTAAGACTTTCCAGATAAACAAAAGTTGAGGGAGTTCATTACCACTAGACCTCCCCTACAAGAAATGCTAAATGGAGTCCTGCAAGTTGAAAGGACACTAGACAGTAACTGAACGTGTATAAAGAAATAAAGATAAGTAAAGGTAAATATATGGGAAATTATAAAAGCTAGTATTATTGTAACATGGTATGTAACTCCACTTTTTGTTTACAACATGACTTGAGACCGATACATTAACAAAAACCAATGATTAGTCCAAAAGCTAGTATTATTGTAACTTTAGTTTTGTTGGGAAAACTCCCTGCCAAGACTGAGAACTGCCCTCTACAAGTGGAGGCAAATTACTGATTTGCCATCAGACCAAAGAAAGAGGCAGATGATTCCAGGTTGGCAGGTAGTCAAAGATTTATTGAGGGGAAATTTACAAGGCAGCCTCAGGCAGCAGCAAGACAAGGTAGATTTCAGTGCTTAGAGCGCATGCCTATCTAGTCTTTTATATCATGAAGAGGGAATGGAGGGGCTGGGGGAAGTCACTGATGGTATGTTAAGCCATCTGGTTGTTTTCTTAATCTGTTTACTCTCTGCTTACAGGAACTGTTTGGGTTTTGTAGAGTCTGGTCAACATTCCTAAGGGGAGGAGGGATGTTGCAGACAGCAGCAGTTATTTTAGCACTGGTATGCATTTTTAGGTCACTGCATCCTACAATGCACTTTGTGATCATGTACCCAGAAAACATTTTCGCAACAGGTAGCTCCACATTTTATTTTCTACTTAATTTAAGGGACTAATATATTTAGTTTGTTGTGGACACACGTTGTATAGAGATGTGATTATGTGATATCAGCAGCTGAAAGGGGTGGGGGACAGGGCAGTTAAGGAGCAGTTTTTGTATGTTTTTCAAATTAAGCTGCCATAAATTTGTGTTAGAAGCTTCCTTATTTAGAATGTTAAATGTAATCCCATGATAACACAAAGAAAATAGCTAAAAGAAGATAAGAAAGGAAGTTAAAAGTTTCATTACAAAAATCAACTAAACACAAAAGAAGACAGATAAGAAATGAGGAACAAAATAAAGCTGCAATATATAGAAAATAGCAAAATGACAGAATTCCCTCATCAGTAATTATTTTAAATGTAAATGGGTTAAACTTCAATGAAAAGATAGAGATTAGAAGAATGGGTTTAAAAAACCATGATTCAAGACTCCCATGCCACATAACATTTCAATGATGGAATGCCCATAGGATGGTAATATAATGGTAAGATTATAATACCATATTTTTACTATGTATTTTCTATGTTTAGATATACAAACACCATTGGGTTACAGCTGCCTACAGTATATAATATGGTAACATGCCATACAGCTTTGTAGCCTAGGAGCAATAGGCTATACCATACCATCTAGGTTTGTTTCAGTGATATTTACATGATGATGAAATTGCATAACTGCATTTCTAAGAATATGTACCCATACATAAATGATACATGACTATATATGCTGTCTGTAAGAGACTTAAGATCCAAAGACAAAAACAGGTTGAAAGTGAAAGGACAGGAAAGGATATTCCATGAAACTAATAACCAAATATTAAGGATGGCGATACTAGTATCCAACAAAATACACTTCAAAGCAAAAAAGGTTACTAATGACAAAGAAGGACATTATATACTAAAAAACGGTTCAGGATGAGTACATTGGCTCATGCATTTGTAATCTCAGCACTTTGGGAGACCAAAGTATGAGGGTGCCTTGAGACCAGGAGTTGGAGACAGCCTGGGCAACATAGGAAACCCTGTCTCTACAGAAAATTTAAAAATTAGCTGAGCATGGAAGCACGTGCCTGTAGTCTCAGCTACTCAGGAGGCTGAGGCAGAAGGATAGCTTGAGCCAAAGCATTGGAGGCTGCAGTGAGCTGTGATCACACCACTGCACTTCAGCCTGGGTGACAGAGCACAATCCTGTCTTAGAAAAATAAAAAACATAAAAGGTTCAATACAGCACGAAGGTATAACAGTTGTAAACATTTATGCTCCTAATGACAAACCATCAACATATATGAAACAAAAATGGACAGAATTGAAGGGAAAAGTACAGTTCTGTATTAATAGTTAGAGACTTTAATATCCCAATCTCAATAGTGGATAGAACCATCAAAATCTAAGCAAGGAAACAGAGGACTTTCACAACACAATAAACCAAATAGATCTAACAACCATACACGGAACAGTCCACCCAACAATGAAATACACATTCTTCTCAAGTATACATAGGATAAATTCCAAGAGAGGTCATAAATTGTGAATTGATTTTAAAAGACAGCAAAGTGTCTTCTTTGACCGCAGTGGGATGAAGTTAGAAATCAAAAACAAAAGGAAAACTGGAAAATTTTTAAAATCTTGGAAATTAACACACTCTTAACCATTAGATCAAAAAAGAAACCACAAGACAAATAATAAAATACTTATAAAGACAAGTGAAAATGAAAAGACAGCATACCAAAACTTAGGAGATACAGCAAAAGCAGTGCCAAGGGGGAAGTTTCTAGCTATAAATTCTTACATTAAAAAATAAGAGTCTGGTCTGAAGACAGCAAAATTAAAAATAATTTTAAAAAATAAGACAAATATCAAATCACCAATCTGACTTTCCAATTTAAGGAACTGAAAAGGAAGAGCAAACTAAACCCAGAGCTAGCAGTAGAAAGGAAGTAGTAAAGATTAGAATAGATATAAATGAAATAGAGACTAGAAAAATAATACAGAAAAATCAAAATGAAACCAAAAGTTGGTTATTCAAAAATCAAAAAACTTTGCAGATCTTTTTTTTTTTTTTTTTTTTTTTTTTTTTGAGACGGAGTCTCGCTCTGTCGCCCAGGCTGGAGTGCTGTGGCCGGATCTCGGCTCACTGCAAGCTCCGCCTCCCGGGTTCACGCCATTCTCCTGCCTCAGCCTCCCGAGCAGCTGGGACTACAGGCGCCCACCACCTCGCCCGGCTAGTTTTTTGTATTTTTTAGTAGAGACGGGGTTTCACCGTGTTAGCCAGGATGGTCTCGATCTCCTGACCTCGTGATCCACCCGACTCGGCCTCCCAAAGTGCTGGGATTACAGGCTTGAGCCACCGCGCCCGGCCAACTTTGCAGATCTTTAGCTAGATCTACTCATGACAAAGGAGACAAATCAGAAATGAAAATGAGGACATTACTACCATTTCCACAGAAATGAAAAGGGTTATAGGGGAGTACAATCAGCAATTGTGTGCCAACAAATTGGATAACCCAAGTGAAATGGAGAAATTCCTAGAAACACTAAACCTACCTGGCTAAACCATGAAGAAATAAAAAATGTGAGTAGATTTGTAACTACTAAAGAGATTCAATCAGTAATCAAACATCTCATGTCAAAAGCCCTAAAACCTGATGGCTTCACTGATGAATTCTACCAAGCATTTAAAGAAAAACTGCATCAATCATTTCAGACTTCCCAAAAATTGAAGATGAGAGCATACTCTTAACACATTCTATGAGGCCTGCCTTGACCTAATACCAAGGCCAGTAAAGGTACTACAGGAAAACTACAGACCAATATCCCTTATGAAGACTGATGCAAAAATCCTCTGAAAGGTACTTGCATACGGAATTCAGCAGTATAGTTAAAGGATTATACAGTTTAAGTCATCACTTAATGTTGATAGGTACTTGGAAACTGTCACTCTAAGTAAAATGGTACATCAGGAAGCCAATTTTGCCGTAGGCTTGCCAGGCACACTGCCTCACACCTGTAATCCCAGCCCTTTGGGAGGATAAGATGGGAGGTTCACTTGAGCTCAGGAGCTCAAGACCAGCCTGGGCAATAGAGTGAGACTCATCTCTACCAAAAAAAAAAAAAAAAAAAAAAAGCCTGTAGTCCTAGCTGCTTGAGAGGCTGAGGTAGAAGGTAGAAGGATCACTTGAGCCCAGGAGGTAGAGATTGCAGTGAGCTGAGGTTAAGCCACTGTGTTCTAGCCTGGCCAACAGAGGAAGACTCTGTCTCAAAAAAAAAAAAAAAAGACTAAACAAGAATTAAGTTCCTACAGCATGTTTTTGGTCACAAAAACATCATCAAAGTCCTAAAGAAAGACCCAAAACATCTCCAGCTTTAAACACTGAAATAAATACAAACTACATGTACATTTAAGAAAGATTAATAAAAACAAGTAAAATATTTACCTAATTTCTGGCAAATCTATGACTGACAGTGGTTGTAGTAATTGTGGATTAAATCAAAGAATAAATTCTTGCAAAGAGAAAATCATAAAGAGCACACAGTTCATAAACAATAACAGGTCATGCCTGTAATCCAGGTACTTTTGGGAGGCTGAGGCCAGAGGATCCCTTGAGCCCAGGACATTGAGACCAGCTTGGGCAACATAGTAAGACATCATCTCTACAAAAAAATTAAAAACACAAATGAGCACGATGGTGCACGCATGTAGTCCCAACTACTCAGGAGGCTGAGGTGGGAGAATCACTTGAGTCCCAGAGGTTGAGACTGCAGTGAGCCACTTTGTGCCACTGCACTCCAACCGGGGTGAGAGTCTGTCTAAAAAAACAACAACAAAAATGGAGGAGGCAGAGCAAGACAGCTAAATGGAAGCCTCCAATTGTGGAGGTGTCTCCTGACAGGGACACCAAATTTAACCACTTTCTATATTAAAAAGCACCTTCATAAGAACCAAAAATCAGGTGAGCACTCCTAGTACCTGATTTTAACTTCATATGACTGGAAGAGGCACTGAGGAGGGTAGGAAAGACAGTCTTGAATTGCTAACACCTCCCCTCCCCCAGCCCCCGGCAGTGGCCACGTGGCACACAGAGAGGCTCTGCACTTGAAGGAGGGAGAGCACAGTGACTGTGGGACTGTGTTGGAATTTAGTGCTCCCCTCTTGCAGTTGAGAACAACACTGGGCAGAACTCAGCCAGCACCCACAGAGGGAGCATTTAGACCAGCTCTAGCCAGAAGGAATTTGCCCATCCCAGAGGTCAGAACATGAGTTTCAGCAAGCTTTGCCACCATGGGCTAACATGCCCTACAGTGCTAAATAAACCTGCAAGACAGTCTAGACCACAAGGACTGCACCTCCTAGAAAGGTTTTTTTTTTTTTCTATTTTTTATTTTTGAAATAGAGTCTTGCTCTGTCACCCGGGCTGGAGTGCAGTGGCATGATCTTGGCTCACTGCAACCTCCACCTCCCGGGTTCAAGCAATTCTCTGCCTCAGCCTCCCAAGTAGCTGGGATTACAAGTGCCCACCACCACACCCAGTTAATTTTTGTATTTTTAGTAGAGATGGGGTTTCACCATCTTGGTCAGGCTGGTCTTGAACTCCTGACCTTGTGATCTACCCACCTCGCCCTCCCAAAGTGCTGGGATTACAGGCGTGAGCCACCGCAGCTGGCCTAGAAAGTTCTAATGCTGTGCTGGGCTCAGAACCAGTGGACTTGGGGGACATGTGACATAGTGAGACACCAGCCCAACTTCAAAAAGATATCAATATTCAGGCCGGGCATAGTGGTTCATGCCTGTAATCCCAGCACTTTGGGAGGCCAAGGCGGGCAGATTGCCTGAGCTCAGGAGTTCAAGACCAGCCTGGCCAACATGGTGAAACCCCGTCTCTACTAAAAATACAAAAATTAGCCAGGTGTGGTGGCACGCACCTGTAATCCCAACTATTCGGGAGGCTGAGGCAGGAGAATCGCTTAAACCCGGGAGGCAGAGGTTGTAGTGAGCTGAGCTCACACCACTGCACTCCAGCCTGGGCGACAGAGTGAGACTCTGTCTCAAAAAAAAAAAAAAAAAAAACAATATTCAAGTACAAGGTGGTTATAGAACACTAAGCCCATTTAACCCAAAGAAGACTACCTCAAGGCATTTAATAATCAAACTCCCAAAGGTCAAGAGTAAAAAAGGGATCCTAAAAGCAGCAAGAGAAAAGAAACAACATACAGTGGAGGCCAGGAATGGTGGCTGACACCTGTAATTGAGCACTTTGGGAGGCTGAGACCAAGTGGATTGCTTGAGGTCAGGAGTTCAAGACCAGCATGGCCAACATGGCAAAACCCTGTCTCTACTAAAAATACAAAAATTAGCCAGGCAATGGTGGTGTGTGCCTGTAATTCCAGCTACTCAGGAGGCTGAGGCATGAGAATCATTTGAACATGGGAAACAAAGGTTGCAGTGAGCCAAGATCGTGCCACTCTACCAGTCTGGGTGACAGAGTGAGACTGTCTCAAAGAAAAACAAACAACCACGTACAATGGAACTCCAGTAGGTCTGGCAACAGACTTTTTGGTGGAAACCTTATAGGCCAGGAGAGAATGGCATGACATATTTCAAGTGCTGAAGGAAAAAAACTTTTACCCTCAAGTAGTATATCTAGCAAAAATGTCCTTCAAACATGAAGGAGAAATACTTTTCCAGACAGACAAAAGCTGAGGGATTTCATCAGCACCAGACTTTTCTTACAAGAAATGCCAAAAGGAGTTCAATCTGAAAGAAAATGATGTTAAACGAGCAATAAGAAATCATCTGAAGGTACAAAACTCACTGGTAACAGTAAATACACAGAAAAATACAGAATATTATAACTGTAATTGTGGTGTGTAAATGACTCATATCTTAAGTAGAACAATAAAAATGAATCGATCAAGCTGGGTGCAATGGCTCATGCCTGTAATCCCAACACTTTGGGCGGTGGAGGCAGGTTGATCACCTGAAGTCAGGAGTTCGAGACCAGCCTGGCCAACATGGTGAAACCCCATCTCTACTAAAAAACACAGAAAATTAGCCAGGTGTGGTGGCGGGCACCTGTAATCCCAGCTACTTGGGAGGCTGAGGCAGGAGAATTGCTTGAACCCAAGAGGGGGAGGTTGCAGTGAGCTGACATCAGGCCCTGCACTCCAGCCTGGGCGACAGAGACTCTGCCTCAGAAAAAAAAAACAAAAATCCTGGGACCTGAAGGCTTCACTGCCGAATTTTACCAAAGATTTAAAGAACTATTACCAATCCTTCTCAAAGTATTCCAAAAAATAGAGGAGGAGGGAATACTCCCAAACTCATTCTATGAGGCCAGTATTACTCTGATAGCAGAATCAGACAAAGATGAATCAAAAAAAGAAAACTACAGGCCAATATCCCTGATGAACGTCTTTGCAAAAGTCCTCAATAAAATACTAGCAAACCATATTCAACAACACATTAAAAAGATCATTTATCATGATCAAGTGGGATTTATCCCTGGGATGCAAGGGTGTTTCAACAAATGCAAATCAGTCAGTGTGATAATATGATAACATCATATCAACAGAATGAAGGACAAAACCATGTGGTCATTTCGATTGATGCTGAAAAATCATTTTATAAAATTCAACATCCCTTCATGATAAAAACCCTCAAATAACTGGGTATAGAAGGAACATAACATAATAAATGCCATATATGACAGACCCATAGCTGGTGTCATATTGAATGGGGAAAAACTGAAAGGCTTTCTTCTAAGATCTGGAACACAACATGGATGCCCACTGTGACCACTGTTATTCAACACAGTGCTGTATATCCTAGATAGAGCAATCACACAAGAGAAAGAAAAGGCATCCAAATTGGAAAGGAAGAAGTCAAATTATTGTTGTTTGCTGACAATATGATTTTACGTTTGGAAAAACCTAAAGACGCCACAAGAAAAGTATTAGAACTGATAAATTCTGTAAAGTTGCAGGATACAAATCAACATACAAAAATAAGTAGCACCCTTTCCACAGCTTCCCATTCTTTAGAAACCAGGCTGCATATTCCCAATGGTGGCAGGCTGGATTCCGGGCTCTCGCATCCCCACCAGCCTCCCTGAAGGCAGATGGGTGGCCATGGAGACCCATCCGGACCCATGGTCTCCAATGTAATACAGGGTGGGTGATGCCAGTGTGCCAGAAGCTATATTTGACCAGAACATTGGGAAGGTCATAGCCATGCAGGAGGTTCCTGTGAGGAGATGAATTGGTGAAGAGAGAGGCCAGGATGAAGATGCTTCCAGGAGTGGGCCTGTTTGGGACTGGCAGCTCCGCCCAGGTTCTGCTCTCGCTGCTGAGGGCAGAAGGGTTCACTGGTGAGACCCTTTGGGGAAAGACTGAGGAGGAGGCAAAGCAGCTTGCTGCTTCTGTGTCAGCTGGACCAATGACATCTTGCTGCACCAAGATATGGATCTGGTGTGCATCAGCATCTCCCCTCCACTCACCCAGCAGATACATGTCAAGGCTCTAGATTTATTATCTGTGTCTATGATTGTTTCTGCTGCAAGCTGGCCAGATAAGTTCTCCCCCTGAGCCTGTGTGAACAGAATCCATCTTGGTATGATATGGTTTGGGTTCCTGTCCCCACCCACATCTCACCTTGAATGATAATCCCCATAATCCACATGTGTGGAAGGAGGGACCCAGTAGGAGGTGATTGGATCCTAGGGGCTGTTTCTCCCATGCTGCTTTCATGATAGGGAGTGAATTCTCATGAGAGCTGATGGTTTTATAAGCTTCTGGCATTTCCCCTGCTTGCCCTTGTCTTTCCTGCCACCAAGTGAAGAAGGTCCTTGCTTCCCCTTCACCTTCTGGCCATGATTGTAAGTTTCCTGAGCCCTCCCCAGCCACGTGGAACTGTGAGTCAATTAAACTTCTTTCCTTTATAAATTACCCAGTCTTGGGCCAGGTGCGGTGGCTCACGCCTGTAATCCCAGCACTTTGGGAGGCCGAGGTGGGTGGATCACGAGGTCAGGAGTTCAAGACCAGCCTGACTAATAATAGCGAAACCCCATCTCTTCTAAAAATACAAAAATTAGCCAGGCGTGGTCGTGCACGCCTTAGTCCCAGCTACTTGGGAGGCTGAGGCAGGAGAATCGCTTGAACTCGGGAGGCAGAGGTTGCAGTGAGCCGAGATCGTGCCACTGCACTCCAGCCTGGGCGACAGAGCAAGCAAGACTCCATCTTGAAAAAATAAATAAATTACCCAGTCTCGGGTATTTCTTTATAGCAGTGTGAGAATGGGCTAATACACAGTCCATTAGGTTATTGGGAAGAACGTGGTTTGCAAGAACACAGCAACATCAGTGGATGCCTTTTGGATGGTGATGGCCTTGTGCTACTGCCTGCAGCTGATGAGCCTGGTGGGGAACGTGCTGCATTTGCTACCTGCCTTTGTGTGCACGTGAACCAGCCAATTTCGAAGCACTACGCAGGAGTGGTGATGATCTGCGACAGCTGCATCTACTCAGGTAGCCTGCTGAGCCCCAGCCATAGCTGGATCTGTGACGAGCTCGTGGGCAGCAGGGGCCTGACACAATGGGGACCTGCATCATGGACCTACTGACCCACCCGACCTTCTGGAGAGCTGAGAAGGTGCACACACTGCTCAAGACATACATGAGGCAGAATGCTACCATCTGTGGCATCCGGCATGTCACCAGTAATGACTTCTATTTCAAAAAAAATAAAAAACTGCCCCGCAAAACAGGATTCAACACTGTGTAAAAGAAGGAAATGGCCGGGCGCGGTGGCTCAAGCCTGTAATCCCAGCACTTTGGGAGGCCGAGACGGGCGGATCACGAGGTCAGGAGATCGAGACCATCCTGGCTAACACGGTGAAACCCCGTCTCTACTAAAAATACAAAAACTAGCCGGGCGACGTGGCGGGCGCCTGTAGTCCCAGCTACTCGGGAGGCTGAGGCAGGAGAATGGCGTAAACCCGGGAGGCGGAGCTTGCAGTGAGCTGAGATCCGGCCACTGCACTCCAGCCTGGGTGACAGAGCGAGACTCCGCCTCAAAAAAAAAAAAAAAAAAAAGAAGGAAACAACCTCACAACATCAAGATACTAAGCAATGTAACATTTACCGCTATACAATAAAAAATTACTAGACACATGAAGATTCAACAAAATGTGATCCATACCAGAAGAAAAATCAGTCAATAGAAACAGGATCAGAAATGACAGAGATCATGGAATTAGCGGGGAAAAAAAAGCCATTAAAACAGCTGTTACTAATATAACTAAGAATTTACAAGAAAACATGAACATAAGAAAAGTTGAAGATATGAAAAACAAATGTAACTTTTATACTTATGTAATATCTGAAAAAAATTTAAATCACTGTAGGAGTTTAAAGCAAATTTAATGTAGAAGAAAAATTGGTGACCTTGCAGCATAGCAATAGAAGCTATTCAAGCTGTAGCACACAGAGAAAAATATACCGGAAAGCCAAACTGCTATGAGTGTCTGCAGAAATAACCTTCAATAGATGTGCAACTCTAAGAACTATAGGTAGTGGAATTGACAGACATGAAAAGTATAGAATTTCTGTGTTCCAAATGTTTTAAAAGGTAAAGGATGTTATAAAGATGAGCAAGAGATTACCAGGAATGAACAGACAGGTTGGAAGGTAGGTGGGAGATGGGGAGATGCTCTAGAAATATAAAATATAATTGTTAGAATAACAAGACTCAATGGAAAGGTTAAAGAGCAAATTTGATACAGATGAAGAGAGAATTAATAAATGAAGCCACTGCAGTGGCTCATGCCTATAATCCCAGCACTTTGAGAGGCCGAGGTAAGACGATCACTTGAGGCTAGGAGTTCGAGACCAACTTGGACATGGTGAGACCCTGTCTCTACCAAAAAAAGTTAAAAATTAGCTGGGCATGGGCCGGGCACGGTGGCTCAAGCCTGTAATCCGAGCACTTTGGGAGGCCGAGACGGGCGGATCACGAGGTCAGGAGATCGAGACCATCCTGGCTAACATGGTGAAACCCCGTCTCTACTAAAGAATACAAAAAGCTTGCCAGGCAAGGTGGCGGGCGCCTGTAGTCCCAGCTACTTGGGAGGCTGAGGCAGGAGAATGGCGTGAACCCAGGAGGCGGAGCTTGCAGTGAGCTGAGATCTGGCCATTGCACTCCAGCCTGGGCGACAGAGTGAGACTCCGTCTCAAAAAAAAAACAAAAAAATTAGCTGGGCATGGTAGTGCATGCCTGTAGTCCTAGCTTATCAAAAGGCTAAAGCAGAGCATGACTTGAACCCAGGAGTTTGAGGCTTCAGAGTGCTATGATTATGCCAGAGTGCTATGATTACTCCAGCTTGGGTGACAGAGTGAGACCTTGTCTCTTAAAAAATAAATGAGAAGATATCTTTAAAAATTACCCAGAGCATACTAAGAAGAGGCAAGGAAGTAAAAATATGAAAACAATATTAAGAGATGGAAGCTTGGATAAGAAAGTCACACATATGACTAATTGAAATCTCAGAAAGAAAAGAAGGAAAAAAGAAGAGACAATATTCCCTGCCCCCCAATATTTTGTGAAATTGTTCAACCATACAGAAAAGTTGAAAGAATTATAGAGTGAACTTTTACATTTACCAATTAATTCTAGAACATTTTGTTATATTTACTATATCATATAGGTATCCACTTATCCATCCATCAGTTCTATTTTGTATGCATTTCAGAGTAAGTTGTAGACATCACCACTAAACATTTTACTATGTTCATCATTAGTATTCAATATTGTTTTATAGCTTTTTTGTATTTAAAATGTGCATATAATAAAATGCACAGATCTTAAGTGCAACATTTGGTCAATTTTTACAAGTGTGTAACACAAACTATCAAAAATCTATATATATACTGCTCTTCAGAAAGTTCCCTTATGCCCCTTACTAGTCAATCCCTGCCCTTTACCTCCCACTGGTAAGAAGTGTTCTAATGAGAGGTATCATTTAGATAAATAGTGCTGTGATTTTTGCAAAAATGATGAAAAAAATGAATTAACAGATCTAGGAATCACAGCATAATGAAAGCAGGATACATAAATGGAAATATATGACATATTATATAAAGAAATGGCAGAACTCATAAGATCTTACAAGCAGCTAGAAAGGGCAGATCACTTGCAAAAGAACAGCAGTGAAAATGACAGTGAATTGATTATCAGCATCGATGGAAACCAGAAGTTAATGGAATAATATCTTTCAAGTGCCGAAAGATAATGGTCAACTAGAATTATGTACTTGCCCAGACTACCTTTTAAGAACAAAAGTGAAATAGAGACATTTAAAGATAAGTGATAATTGAGAGTTTAGCTCAGAGATATGCATGAAACTCCTAAATGACACATAGTCATGTACTACATGACCAAGTTTTGATCTATAACAGACCACATATACAATGGTGGTCCCATAAGATTATATTGGCTGAGTATTGCTAATCCAAAAATCCAGAATCCAAAATGCTTCAAAATTTGAAATTTTTTGAGTGCCAACATGATACTCAAAGGAAATGTTCCTTGGAGCATTTCTTTGGATTTTCAGGTTAGGGATGCTCAACACCAAGTATCATGCAAATATTCCAAAATAAAAAAAATTCAAAACCAAAATTTTCTTGTCCTAAGCATTTAGGATTAAGGATACTCAGCCTGTAATACTGTATTTTTACTGGACCTTTTCTATGTTTAGATATATAAATACTTACTGTATTACAGTTACCCATTCAGTACAGTAATATGCTATACAGGTTTGTAGCCTAGGAGCAGTAGGCTATGCCATGTGTGGTAGGCTATACCATCTAGGTTTGTGTAAGTATACTCTGTGGTCTGCACAATGATGAAATCGCTTAAGGACACATTTCACCTTTCTCAGAATGTATCCCATCATTAAGTGATGTGTGGCTGTAGTTGAGAGATAGTATTTTACAGGATTTAAGAATATGCACTTTGGAGACTCCATAGGTGTGAATCCCTGTTCTACTATTTGCTAGCTGTGGAACACTGGACAAGTGAGTTAACACCTCTGTGCTTTTTGTTTTTTCTCGCTTGTAAAATTTTGACCATAATTGTATTTTTTTTTTTTTTTTTTTTTTTTTGAGACAGAGTCTCGCTCTGTCACCCAGGCTGGAGTGCTGTGGCCGGATCTCAGCTCTCTGCAAGCTCCGCCTCCCGGGTTCACGCCATTCTCCTGCCTCAGCCTCCCGGGTAGCTGGGATTACAGGCACCGCCACCTCGCCCGGCTAGTTTTTTGTAGTTTTTTAGTAGAGACGGGGTTTCACCGTGTTAGCCAGGATGGTCTCGATCTCCTGACCTTGTGATCCGCCCGTCTCGGCCTCCCAAAGTGCTGGGATTACAGGCTTGAGCCCCCGCGCCCGGCCACCATAATTGTATTTACTTCATGGAATTGTTATGAGGATTAAATGAACTAATATAAAATAAAGCACTTAGAACCAAACCTGGAATATAAGTGCTTTGTTAAGTCAGAACTTTAAAAAAGGAAATTATCATAGAAGAATGGTCTGAAGTACAAAACAGAATGGTGAGTGAATAAAATGGTGAACAAGCTTGTCAGTCCAAACAAACATTAATCAGTCTAGAAAAATAAGGTCTGATTTGTGAAGTTTTGAACTAATGCCTTCAATAACAATAGCATGTAGGCATTTGGGGAGGGGTCAATGTAATTAAAATTATTCTAAGATCATTGCTTCGTTTGGAAGGAAGGTTAAGATATGTTTGCCTTTACATTTTGTTAAGTTAGACACTTGTAAAGTGCAGGGACAGTTGTAAAAAAATGAATAGGCCGGGCGCGGTGGCTCAAGCCTGTAATCCCAGCACTTTGGGAGGCCAAGACGGGCGGATCACGAGGTCAGGAGATCGAGACCATCCTGGCTAACACGGTGAAACCCCGTCTCTACTAAAAAACTACAAAAAACTAGCCGGGCGAGGTGGCGGCGCCTGTAATCCCAGCTACTCGGGAGACTGAGGCAGGAGAATGGCGTAAACTTGGGAGGCGGAGCTTGCAGTGAGCTGAGATCCGGCCACTGCACTCCAGCCTGGGCGACAGAGCGAGACTCCGTCTCCAAAAAAAAAAAAAAAAAGGAATAAATGGAATTTTAAAAATCTAACCATAAAAGCAGTTTTTTAAAAATGCAAAAACAGGCCGGGCACAGTGGCTCACACCTGTGATCCCAGCACTTTGGGAGGTCGAGGCAGGCAGATTACGAGGTCAAGAGAGGGAGACCATCCTGGCTAACATGGTGAAACCCCGTCTCTACTAACAGTACAAAAAATTAGCCAGGCGTGGTGGCGGGCACCTGTAGTCCCAGCTACTGGGGAGGCTGAGGCAGGAGAATGGCGTGAACCTGGGAGGTGGAGCTTGCAGTGAGTGGAGATCCTGCCACTGCACTCCAGCCTGGGCGACAGAAGGAGACTCCGTCTAAAAAAAAAAAAAAAAAAAAAATTGGGGCTATAAAAATAGTAGCTCAGAGAAAGCAAGGCAAATATAAACAAACAAGTAAGGTGTATAAACAAATCCAACAATATCAAGAATCACAGTAAACATAAATGTATGACATTTACCAATTAAAAGACAGAGTTTGTCAGACTGAAATGAAAAGAAAAATCTAGCTGTATGACATATACAAGAATCTGAAAACATATAGGCAAAACAGTAGAAGATAAGAGATAGAAAAACATATACTAGGCAGATCTTAATACAAAGAATTCACATACATATATTAATATCAGAAAAAAGATTTTAAGACAAAAAAGATTATTAGAATAAAAAGGTCATTACCTACTGATAAGAGGTTGAATTCACCAGAAAAACAGAATAATTCTAATCCGGTTTGTAACTAATAAAATGGACTTAAGCTATATACAGCAAAAAATGTTAGCACTATAGGAGGTGGCAAATTTCTATGCAGCTCTCTCAGTTCTTGATAGGTTAAGCAAACAAAAACCAGTGCGTTGGTCTAGGACCTGGGAATACAGAAGTGAACAGGGAGACCATCACCTGCATGCTAGTGGGAAGATAAATTAACAAAAATGTCAAGCTTTGGATAATGATAAATGAATGAAGAAAATAAAATCAAATATAAAGGTAGAATCTGATGGGAAGAGGTGGTTATTTTATGAGGGTGGTTAAGGGAAGGCTTCCTTGAAGAGGTGCCATTTATGCGGACACATGAATTAGTTGAGGAAGACATTAGTTGAGGGGAACATTTTTTCAGACAAAAGGAAAAGCAACTGGAAAGACCTTGAGGCAAAAATGAGTTTCACATAATGCAAATATACATATTTAGCTTTTTGAATCTGCTTAGAATGTCTTTTCCCCCAATTTTAAGTAGAATGTAGAAACCTTACTACCATACAGGTCCACTTATCCTCTACCCCTTACATTAGAGTTGTCATGAATTACATCTACATATGTTGAAAACCCCATCAGACAATGGTACAGTTTTTATTTTCAACCATCAAATATATTTTTAAAGAACTTAGTACCCGTCAGTGATAGACTGGATAAAGAAAATGTGGCACATATACACCATGGAATGCTATGCAGCCATAAAAAAGGATGAGTTCATGTCCTTTACAGGGACATGGATGAAGCTGGAAACCATCATTCTCAGCAAACTAACACAGGAACAGAAAAGCAGACACCACATGTTCTCGCTCATAAGTGGGAGCTGAACAATGAGAATGTATGGACACGGGGAGGGGAACATCACACATCGGGGCCTGTTGGGGGATGGGGGACTAGGGGAGGAATAGCATTAGGAGAAACAATGTAGATGACGGGTTGATGGGTGCAGCAAACCACCATGGCATGTGTATACCTATGTAACAAACCTGCACATTCTGCACATGTATCCCAGAACTTAAAGTATAATTTTTTTAAAAAAGAGGAGAATAGGAGAATAGACCACTATTTTTACACAGATATTTACCATTTCTGGTGCTCTTCATTCATTCCTGATGTTTCAGGTTTCCTTCTGGTATCATTTCCCTTTGTCTGAAGAATTTTCTTTAGCAATTCTTTTAGAACAGCTTTGCTAGAAATGAATTATTTTAGTTTGTCTTCATATGAGAATGCCATTATTTCATCTCAATTCCTGATGGATGTTTTCACTAGATGTAGTATTCTGTGTTGACACTTTCAGAGCTTTAAAATTATTGTATCACTTCTGTGGTTTGCGTGGATCCTGCTGAGAGATTTGTTGTGATTCACATTGTTTGTGTGTAGGTAGTACTTTCAATTTCTCTAGCTGCTTCCAAGGTTTTTTTCTTTGTCTTCATTTTTCAGCATTTTGATTATGATGTGTTTGGGTATAAATTTATGTGTTCATCCTGTTTGGGGTTTGTTGAACTTCTTGAATCTGTAGATTTGTCTTTTGCCAAATTTGAGACCTTTTCTTCCATTATTCTAAATTTTTCAGCGCATTTTGTCAGTATCCGAGAGGTCTCTGAGATTCTACTCATTGTTTTTTCAAATCTTTTTTCTCTCTGCTGTTAAGATTGGTTAATTTTTATTGATCTATTTACAAGTTCATTGACTCTGTCATGTTTACCTTGCTATTGAAACCATCCAGTGAATTTTTTTTTTAAATGTTGGCTATTGTATTTTTCAGTTCTGAAACATCCATTTGATTCTTCTTTATGTCTTCTATTTCTTTGCTGATACTTTCTATTTTTTATATTGGCTTCAAAAATGCTTCTGATTGCTTGTAGGAGAATTGTTACAACAAAGTCAAGAACTTCGGAGGGTCTGAGATTTTACCTTACTTGCAAGTTAACAAGTTAGGCTGCCACAATTTCATGAATAGTGACAGAAGACACAAGACTCTGGGTCAGAGATAAAGGACAGTTTATTACCCACACAAGTAGCAGGAGGCAGAGTATCAGCATTTAACCCAGTTTTCTGAGCCTCAGTTACCACACAGTGATGCTGTGAAGCCTGGTGATACCTGTATATGTTGTGGGATTTGTTATAGAAGAACTCTGTGGGAAACACCAGTCTTTGATAAAGGGCCAGCAAACCTGCCCAGCCTTGTCCTGGAGAGAAATATTATCTTTTTTTTAATCCTGGAAGGAAAAAACATCTGTCCTTGTTCTCAAAGGAAGACATTCTATCTTCCAAGGATGTTTGTTATACAAACAGCTAAAAAAGATAGTTCAGAGAAAAAGCTGTTAATGCCTTTGCCTAGAACACATGTAGAAATACAAGAGACCTATGAAGAATAGTCTCCTAACAAATATTAATAGTTGCTTTAAAACCTTCATCAGATAATTTTATAATCTGTGTTATCTCAGCATTGTCCTTTTTTTCCCTATATGAATTGAGATTTTCCTGGTTTTTTTTTTTTTGTATGCTTTGTAATTTTGGACTGTACTGTATTATGGATATTTCGAATATTCTGTTTTGAGATGCTGGATCTGATTTAAATCCTATTAAGAATGTTGATATTTTTGTTTTAGCAGGCAGTCAAGCTGGGTAGGTTCCTGCCACAAGTTCAGACTAGTCTTCTCTAGGTGAAAAAGCACATAATGATATTCATATCCACCTCCCAAACCCCAGTGTGTATTAAATTCCTGGGTAATAAACCTAGAGGGGCCTTCTTCCTCCTCCCAAAGGAAATTCACTTACATTTCAAGATAATGAATAATTTCTCTCCTGAATGGGAGGAATGGGTAGGTCACCAGCAACTTTGATAAAAACTTGGAGTCTTCTAAATTTAAGATTCTTCTCCTGTGATGCAACCCACTGCACGGGAATCATCTGTTGCCTTATGGAAAATGGGGCATGGGAAATGACACAAGGTGTTGTAAATGCTTTGTGCTTTCAGTAACAAATCTTTTACGGCCCAGTGGTCTGGTGTCTTCTGGCAGTATGTGTATATGAAACTGTGGCAAGCTAACCTATTAGCGTGCAAGAGGGACAAAATCTAAGACACTTCACAGTTTCTGACTTAACAGGGGAGAGTGGCAGGATGTGAAGGTGAAGAAGCAGGCAAGGCAAATCACGTAGCACCAGCCATAGCTAAGGTAATAGATGAATTGTTAAAGTTAAATATAATGACAGCTGGCCAGTCGCAGTGGCTCACACCTGTAATCCTAGCACTTCAGGAGGCCAAGGTGGGCAGATCACAAGGTAAGGAGATCGAGACCACCCTGGCTAAAATGGTGAAACTCTGTCTCCACTAAAAATACAAAAAATTAGCTGGCCATGGTGGCAGGTGCCTGTAGTCCCAGCTACTTGGGAGACTGAGGCAGGAGAATCGCTTGAGCCCAGGAGGCGGAGCTTGCAGTGAGTTGAGATTGCAACACTGCACTCCAGCCTGTGTGACAGAGCAAGACTCCATCTCCAAAAAAAAAAAGAATAATGACAGCAATAGCAGTGGAAAGGAAAACAAGACACTGCATGCTAAGAAGCCCTTCTGCGATGAGGGTGAAAGACCAGAAGGACAATAGATGACCGTACAAAAAAAGGAGAATGGATATGGTCAAGGAAACTGGAATTTTCAAAGGAGAAAAAAGGTCTGGAATTGACAGTGGGAAATAAGCAGGACACCTACCTCATCTCTAGGCTCCTTTGGTAAGTGGGTTGAGTAATTTTTAAAAGCAGACACAATTTGAGAGTATTGTAGGAAAAGCAACATTATTAGGAGATGGTTAGGTTTTGGTTAGAGTAAGAAAATGAAAGGAATGTTTAGAAAAGGTATTAAAGATTAGGGAATTTGACTGATGACAATACAAAGGAAGGGTCAACACAGATTAAGAGGAAGGGGAGGCTGGGCACAGGGGCTCATGCCTGTAATCCCAGCACCTTGGGAGGTCGAGTCAGGCAGATCACCTGAGGTGAGGAGTTCGAGACCAGCCTGGCCAACATGGTGAAACCCAGTCTCTACTAAAATACAAAAATTAGCTGGGTGTGGTGGCTCATGCCTGTAATCCCAGCTACTTGGGAGGCTGAGGCAGGAGAATTGCTTGAACCCGGGAGGAAGAGGTTGCAGTGAGACAAGATTACACCACTGCACTCCAGCGTGGGCGACAGAGCAAGACTCTGTCTCAAAAAAAAAAAAAAGAGAAAAGAAAGGAATAGGAAATTAGGCAAGATTAGAGCAAAGCATGATGGTGTTACAATTCTATACAATGGAGTTTAAAAGACTCAAATAGGCAAATGAGGTATGACAGGGTTTTTTCTATTTTTTAAAAAAAGAAGTTCTCATTATACCTCTTGGGATTGTTCTTTTAAGCAGTTTGTGGTGTGTTATTATAATCTCTTGGAATTGTTCTCTTAGGCAGTTTATAAAGCAGGTGGATATTGTGATGGGGTTGGGGGTAGATTTACCAGGATCACACTCAGCTCTGTGTGCCTCTAAAATCCAGTTGGAGTTGTGACGACTGGGAGGAACTCTGGATGTGTTATTTAAATCCAGGAACACTGGGAATTTTAGAAGCTTTCTTTACAGTCTTAAGTCTTTGGTGTTGCTGCCACGGGACAGGCAATCTCCAGGAGCTTGGAAATCCTGCTGTGACTGGGAAAGAGCATAGTGATATAAATAAATATCTACCAGGAAAACCCAAGGAAAGCAACATCACTTTAGGTGTCTCCTCAAACTTCATCTCATCAGAGGGGGCTTATTTTAATACACTATCTGAAAGAGTATCTTTCCTGGTCACTTTCCATCCTCCTTTCTATGCTTTTCCCCACCACCACTTCCTTAGCACTTATCACCACCTTTCATATATTTCTCTGTTTAGTATTTCCTCTCAGTAGGATATAAAGACCTGGAGAACAGATTTTTTACTGCTATTTCCAGGACCCAGAATAGCATTTGGCACATTGTACACACTCAATAAATATTTGTAGAGTGGATGAATAGATAAACTGAAGAATATTAGAACCATTAAGCAAGTCTAGTAATGTGACCAATTAAAAAATCAGTGATTCTGCTGGGCATGGTGGCTCATGCCTGTAATCCCAGCACTTTGGGAGGCTGAGGCGGGCGGAACATCTGAGGTCAGGAGCTCAAGATCAGCCTGGCAATCAAGGTGAAACCCCGTCTCTACTAAAAATACAAAAATTAGCTGGGTGTAGTGGCATGCGCCTGTAATCCCAGCTACTTGGGAGGCTGAGGCAAGAGAATCACTTGAGCTCAGGTGGCAAAGATTGCAGTGAGTCGACATTGCGCCACTGCACTCCAGCCTGGGCTACAGAGTGAGACCCTGTCTCAAAACAAAACAAAACAAAAACCAATGCAGTAATAGTAATAAAAAATATAAAATATTCAGAAGTAAACTAAATGGTAAATAACACCCACATTTTACCGACAGAGGAAATGGATGAATGGAGGAGAGTACCATGCTGCTGGATGGAAAGACACAATATTGTAATAATGTAAACTCTCTTGAAGTTAATCTATAAATTGGACACAATATCAATAAAAATCCCAGTGGAATTTTTGGAGGAAAGGAAGGGGCAAATTTGACAAAATGATTGTAAATTTCACCATGAAGAATAAATGCTTCAGAATAGTCAATTCATATTTTGAATAAAGGCATTGATAAGGCACCTTGCTCTATTAGACACAAAACCCTATATAGGAAAAGACAAATGGATGGTATATATTAAAAGTTTTTTTTTAAAGTACATACCTTTTGCCCAGACATTCCACTTCTGGAACATTTCCCTGAGAAATAATTAGATAGTATATGGCAAAGATGTTTATTGAAACATTGTCTATAATGTTATAACGCCAAACCAATTAAAAACATTGATTGTTTGACAAGTAGAGGATGGTTTTAACAAAGTATGGTTTAAACACATTCCTGTGGAATACCTCAGGGCTCTTAAGCATGATGTAGAACTACATTAATTGATATGGAAGGTGATTGCCATATATTATGTTTTTTAAAAAGCTGATTACAAAACAGATGTCTAATAGTATCCACATTTTTATAAAATAATAATTGGCATATACCTGTGAAGAAAAAACCTAGATGGGAGATTATATGTCAAAATGTTAACAATAGTTCTGCATCTGTACACTGAAAAAAATGATAAGCTTTCCCCAAAATGGGATGGTACTTAAACTCCTCATTACTGCCACCTGGTGGCAACCAAAGGAGGTTTCTAATTTCTTTTCTACCACCTTGAGTACAACGCACATAGCATCATAATTATATAAAGTTATAAAGAAATCTTCAGTATCACCTGGTTCTATCCATCATTTTGTAGCTGAAGAAATAAAGGGGAAAGACTTTAAGCCACTTGTCTAAAGTTGCACTGTTAGTGAAACTTAATGATAGTAGCAAACATTTGTTGAGCCGTTTTGCTAAGTACTTCAAATGAATTATATCATTTTATTGTCACAGGAGCCTATGAGGTTGGTCCTATTTTTACTCTCACTTATCCCTACTTACCGGATGAGGATCCTGAGGCTCAGAAAAAGTAAGCAACTTACCCAAGGCTGTATACTTGGGATATAGCCAGTCATTCTGAGTTTTACCTCCCTCTCCTGAACCTTCTGTACTATACCTTCTTAGTCCATTAATTGCTCCTGCCCCTTCCACTAAGTGCCCTTGCCCTTTCCTTGTCCCTTTCTTCAGTATTTTGGTGGCAACTCTTAGCATATGCCCAGTCTTTGTGTTATGTTTCTCATGGATGAAAAGACAGTATAGGCCAGGTGTGGTGGCTTATGCCTATAATCCCAGAACTTTGGGAGACCAAGGCAGGTGGATCACCTGAGGTCAGGAGTTCAAGGCCAGCCTGGCAAAACCCCATCTCTACTAAAGTAATTCCAGCTACTTGGGAGGCTGAGGCATGAGAATCACTTGAACCCAGGAGGTGGAGGTTGCAGTGAGCCGAGATCGCACCACTGCACTCCAGCCAGGGGATAGAGCGAGACTGTCTCAAAAAAAAAAAAGAAGGAAGGAAAGATTGATTTACTGAGAGAAGTATAAGGAAACAAAATACCCCAAGACCCTTGTCTGGAAGGAAGGAAGGAAGGAAGGAAGGAAGGAAGCAAGAGGGAGGGAGGGAGGGAGGGAGGGGAGGAAAAGACAGTAAAGACAGTATAAACATTTACTGAGAGAAGTATAAGTATCAGGGAACCTGCCCCCAATATTTCAGTGTAGGTTCTTTCTATTTTCCATAACTGTTGGCCAGCTGAGAAATAAAGAGAAAGAATACAAAGAGAGGAATTTTACAGCTGGTCCTCCAGGTATGACATCACATATCAGTAGGACCATGATGCCCACCCAAGCCTCAAAACCAGAAAGTTTTTGTTAAGGATTTCAAATAGGGAGGGGGTGTACAAACAGGGAGTAGGTACAAAGATTACATGCTTCAAAGGGCAAAAAGCAGAACAAAGATCACATGCTTCTGAGGAAACAGGACAAGGGCAAAGCAGAACTCCTGATAAGGGTCTGTGTTCAGCAGTGCATGTATGGTCTTGATCAACATCTTAACAAAAAACAGGTTTGAGAGCAGAGAACTGGTCTGACCAACAATTTACCAGGATGGAGTTTCCCAATCTCAGTAAGCCTGAGGGTACTGCAGGAGACCAGGGCATATTTCAGTCCTTATCTCAACTGCATAAGACAGACACTCCCAGAGCGGCCATTTATAGACCTCACCCCAGGAATACATTCTTTTCCCAGGGTATTAATATTAATATTCCTTGCTAGGAAAATAATTAATGATATCTCTCCTACTTGCACGTCCATTTATAGGCTCTCTGCAAGAAGAAAAATATGGCTCTTTTTGCCTAACCCCGCAGGCAGTCAGACCTTGTGGTTGTCTTACCTTGTTCCCTAAAAAATCTCTGTTATTCTGTTCTTTTTCAAGGCGCACTGATTTCATATTGTTCAAAGACACATGTTTTATAATCAATTTGTACAGTTAACACAGTTATTACATTGGTCCTGAGGTGACGTACATCCTCAGCTTGTGAAGATAACAGAATCAAGATATTAAAGTAAGACAGGCGTCAGAAATTATAAAAGTATTTGGGAACTGATAAATGTCCATGAAATCTTCACAATTTATGTTCCTCTGCCACAGCTCCACCTGGTCCCTCTCTCCAGGGTCCCTGACTTCCCACAACATAAAAGGAAAGAAAATACCCCCAGCGCCTTACCCCAAGATCCTTGTCCAGATAGAAACTTAGACTTATTAATATATTGAATTGTTCAAGTGTCCATATACTAAGAATCTTACATCAGCGATGTGGAACTATGGATAGGCTTCCTTGGGTTCCCAGCTCCACACTATAACCCTCCCTCCTCCCACCCCTTAAGTTTCTGTATAGCAGAGTTAAGAGTGTATATCACCATATGCAGTTGTTCATGTGCTTCTTCCCCTTTCTCTTCTAGCTCTTGACAAAATTCTCAGGGAAAACTCTTCAGCTCTGGATATCTCCCTTTTTGTGGATCAAACACAAAGGGCATCATTCTAAAATATATACAGAACCATAAAAGCCCCAAATAGCCAAAGCAACCCTGAGCAGAAAGAACAAAGCTGGAAGCATCACACTACCAGACTTCAAAATTTACTACAAAGCTCTGATACCTAAAACAACATGGTACTGGCATTAAAAAAAATAGGCACATAGACCAATGAAACAGAATAGAGAATCCGGATATACCAACTCACCTTTAACAAAGGTGCCAAGAACATACAATGAGGAAAGGATGGTCTTTTCAATAAATGGTGTGGGGGAAAGCTAGATAACTATATGCAGAAGAATGAAACAAGATTCCTCTCTCTCACCATACACAAAAATCCAATCAAAATGGATTAAAGGCTTAAATCTAAGACCTGAAACTACGAAACTAGAAGAACACACTGGGGAAGTGCTCCAGGACCTTGGTCTGGGCAAAAGATTTTTTTTTTATAAGACCTCAAAAGCACAGACAACAAAGCAAAAACAGACAAATGAGATTATGTTAAGCTAAAAAGTTTCTGCACAGCAAAGGAAACACTCAACAGAGTTAGGGAGACAACCCACAGAATGGGAGAAAACGTTTTCAAACTATCCATCTGACAAAGGATTAATGACCAGAATAAAGAGACTAAACAATTTAAGCCAAAAACAAACAACAAAAACCAAATTTAAAAAGTGGGCAGGCTGGGCGCAGTGGCTCACACCTATAATCCCCAGCACTTTGGGAGGCCAAGGCAGGCAGATCACAAGGTCAAGAGATCAAGACCATCCTGGCCAACATGGTGAAACCCCATCTCTACGAAAAATACAAAAAGAAAATTAGCTGGGCATGGTGGCATGCACCTGTTGTCCCAGCTACTTGGGAAACTGAGGCAGGAGAATCACTTGAACCCGGGAGGCAGAGGTTGCAGTGAGCCAAGATCGTGCCACTGCACTCTGGCCTGGTGACAGAGCGAGACTCAGTCTTATGAGAAAAAAAAAAAGTGGACAAAATATCCGAACAGACTTTTCTCAAAGGACGACATAAAAATGGCCAACAGGTATATGAAAAAATGCTCAACATCACTAATCATTAGAGAAATGCAAATTAAAACAAGATGTTATTTCACCCCAGTTAAAATGGCTTGTATTAGAAAAACAGATAATAAGAGATGCTAGTGAGGATGTGGAGAAAAGAGAACCCTCGTACACTGTTGGTAGAAATGTATACTAGTACAACCACTATGAAGAGCAGTGTGGAGGTTCTTCAAAAAACTAAAAATGAATTACCATATGATCCAGCAATTCCGCCACTGAGTACATATCCAAAAGAAAGAAAATCCGTATATCAAAAAGATACCCGCACTACCATGTTTATTGCAGCATTGTTCACAACAGCCAAGATACAGAATCAACCTAAGTGCTCATCAATGGATGAATGGATAAAGTGTGGTATATATGCACAATGAAATGTTAATTGGCCATAAAAAATAATGAAACCTTCTCATTTGCAGCAACATGGATGGTACTGGAGACCACTATGTTAAATAAGCCAAGTACATAAAGACAAATATTGCATGTTTTCAGTCATACATGGCAGCTAAAAATGTGGATTTCATGATGACATAGAGTACATTGGTGGTTACCAGAGGCCAGAAAGGAGGGGATGGAGTAGGAGATGAAGGGGGAAAAAGGATATAAGTGTATTTATTACCACTGAACTGTACACCTAAAATGGTAAAGATGATATGTTATATATTACCTCAGTTTACAAAAGAAAAAACAAATGGCATCAATGTCAATAAGTGTAAAAGGTGTACTAGGGATAAATCTGCCATTTGAAAGGGAAATTAGAAATCTGAAATAACGAGTGCAGTTAGCCTGTGAAACCCTTGAAGACCCCAAAAGTCTCATTCAGAACTGGTCCCAAAATGAATACGTACTTTTGTATCGTTGTCTAATTAAAGGTGCTTTTATTCAAGTATTAGTTTGCTTCAAAATAAATCTTTTTATTTGTACTAGTATTATAAGAGTGTTATTTCCTATTCTTCAGCTACATTTTTTGGAGAACAGTGTTAGTAAAAAGAGCTTAACTGTTAGACAGTCTTGAGTTAAAATTCACATGTTAGCTGTAATGAGGAAACTATTACATTAAATTTTAATTACTTAATTTTATTATATAAAATTAAGGATAATAATATCACCAAAGGTGGTGGAGACGATTTAATGGGATGACACATAAAACTAGGACGTAGAGGCATCTAGCAAATACACATTTCCTTCCCTTCTCCCTTGTTATATACTTAACCACATGGGCTAGGATTTCTTTGAAGGAACCATTTCTATCTTAGCCAGTGTTCTATCTGAGGTGTTTGCGGTTCTCTGCTTTTTTCTTTCATACCCCACTTT
Organism: Trachypithecus francoisi; assembly: GCF_009764315.1. Taxonomy (NCBI): domain Eukaryota; kingdom Metazoa; phylum Chordata; class Mammalia; order Primates; family Cercopithecidae; genus Trachypithecus; species Trachypithecus francoisi. The sequence continues at coordinate 136,272,706 of NW_022681454.1, read as the reverse complement.
CAATCTCTCAATATATACTGTGAGCTCTGCTTTCAGACTAGATTCGTAACTCAGTGATTTCCTGCTCCTCCACAACCACCTCCCTGGTCCAGGCCATCATCATTCTTCATACAACTGTAGTCACTTCCTAATTGGACTCCCAACTTCCACTCTTGCTGCTTCCCATTTATTGTTCACATAGCAGCCAAAATTATTCTTTTATAAATTAGATCATGTCACTTCTCTGCTCAAAACCTTCCAAGAGCTCCCTATCACTTTTAGACTAAATATCTGAAGTCCTTACCAAATCCTACTAGATCTATGTGATTTGACCCCAGTCTATCATTCTGACTTCAAACCTCTCTCCTGCTACCTTACTCTGCTCCAGCAGCACTGGCCTCTTTGCTGTTATTTATTTATTTATTTATTTATTGTTTTGAGATAGAGTTTTGCTCTTGTTGCCCAGGATAGGGTGCAATGGTGTGATCTTGGCTCACTGCAACCTCTGCCTTCCGGGTTCAAGCAATTCTCCTGCCTCAACCACCCAAGTAACTGGGATTACAGGCACCCAGCTAATTTTTTGTATTTTTAGCAGAGATGGGGTTTCACCATGTTGGCCAGGCTGGTCTTGAACTCTTGACCTCAGGTGATCCACCTGCCTCGGCCTCCCAAAGTGTTGGGATTACAGGCGTGAGCCACCGTGCCCAGCCCTCCTTCCTGTTCTTTGATGGTGCCAAGAATACTCTTGCCTGGAGGCCTTTACATCTGTTGTTCCCTCTGCCTGGAATGCTCTTTCTAGATCTTTAATGCGTTGCTTTCTCATTTTCTAACTCAGAGAGGCTGAAGCTAGGTACCTCATTTTAAACAGATACCCCTGCAAGGCTTTCTTTCTCTCCTTATGCTTATTTTCCTCATAGCACTTACCCCACATTGATATTGAGATACTTCCTTCTTTCTTTTCTTTTTTCCTTCCTCCCTCCCTCCCTCCCTCTCTTCCTTCCTTCCTTTCTCTCCTTTCCTTTTTCTTTCTTTCTCTCCTTCCTTCTTTCCTCCCTCCCTCCCCTCGCCTCCCCTCCCCTCATATAGGAATCTCACTGTGTTGCCCAGGCTCTTGGACTTAAGTGATCCTCCGACCTTAGCCTCCCAAGTAGCTGGGACTATAGGCACACACGACCACACCTGACTCTATATGTAGTCCCACCTGAAATGTAAGCTTCCCACCTGAAATACAGGTTCAATACTTTGTTTTGTTCACTTTGTATCATCAGCATTTACATCTGCAAGGCATTCAAAAATATTCGTTGAATAAGTAAGTGAGCAAACTTACCTGCTTCCACAGCCATCCTTTCCCCCTCCCCCTCCTTTTAAGTAGAAGAGATGTTTTTCTTCCTGTCTGAGATTATAATGTCTCCCCCATGTCCTGCCTCCTCAGCATTCCTTAATATTGCCTATCTTCTATATTTGATTCTTCCCAGCTACATTTTTTGTTTTCTGGCAAGCACACATCTCTCCCATTTTAAATTAAAGAAAAAAGAAAATTCTCTCTGGGCATCCCCTGCCAGCTGCCAGTCTCTGTCTCTCCTGCTCTTAACAAACTTTTGAAATATTTATTTATACTCTTTGCATTGCCTCACTTCTCTTTTATTCTAGTTTCTCCAAACCCATAGAAACTGTTCACTCCTGCTTTAAACAATTTCTTTCCTGAGCTCTTCCAAGATATTGCTCTCATTTTTTTTTATCTTACTTCCCTGATTGCTACTTTCCTGTCCCTACAGGCCAGATTTTGTGTATCACAGCATTCTGATACAAGTTCTTCATGTTCTCCAGATTCTTCCTTGGCAATCTTACCACATCCATTGCTTTAGTTACCACCCAAACCTGGATGCCCAACTCACATTTCTCTGTACTAAGCTCGTGACTTATTTGACCTAGTGTCTACTTGATATCCACCTTGGTTTCCACAAGCACCTCAAAATAAAGATGCCCTCTTCCATCTCCAAACTTGATTCTCCGCCAGTGTTACTTATTTTAGTGAGTGGTAGCATCATCCAGTTGCTCAAGTAGAAAACATGGATATTGTCCTTGATTTATCCTTTGCCTTCAGCCCCCTTCCCCCATCTAGCCAACCGTTGGCTTCCATTAATTCTATTACAGTGAGAGGAATTGTATCCCCCCAGAAAGATATGTCAAAGTCCCAGCCCCCACTGCTTATGAATGTGATCTTACTTAGGATCTTTATAGATGTAATTCAGGATATTGAGAGGTGATTATCCTGGATTAGGGAGGGCTCTACATCCAATGACTGGTGTCCTTAAACATGAAAGGAGAGGGAGATGTGAGACACAGACACAGGGGAGAATGCCATGTGAAGATCCCTATAAGGCTGGAGAGAGAGATTGGAGTGACGCTGCTACAGGCCAAAGAACACCAAGAATTGCCAACCCTGCTGACACCCTGATTTCAGACTTCTGGCCTCCAAAACTATAAGAGAATAAATTCTGCTTTTTTAAGTCATGAAGTTTGTAGTAATCTGTTATGGTAGTCCCAGGAAATTAATTTTCTTAGCTCTGAAATCCATCTATGTTTCTCTACCATCACTGCCTCTAACTAGTTCAGATCATGATTACAGTAATCTTCTGCCTCATCTCCTTGCTACTAGTCTCAGCCCATCTTTCTAAAATGCATGAAATTCATTCCACTATTTAAAATCTGTGAGTGGTTTGCCAGTGACTTGGATTAAGTCTAAATACCTAGTATCATGTTTATGGGACTTTATAATTTGCCTTCTGCCTACTTGTGTAGCCTTCTTTTCCCACTCACCCTCAATTCTGTTTGTTTGTTTTTTGGTGGTGGTGGTTTTGTTTTTTGGGGTTTTTTGCTTGTTTTTGAGACAGAGTTTCGCTTTTGTTGCCCAGGCTGGAGTGCAATAGTGCAATCTCGGCTCACCACAACCTCCACCTCCCAGGTTCAAGCGCTTCTCCTGCCTCAGCCTCCCAAGTAGCCGGGATTACAGGCGCCTGACACCATGCCCGGCTAATTTTGTATTTTTAGTAGAAATGGGGTTTCTCCATGTTGGTCAGGCTGGTCTCCTGACCTCAGGTGATCCGCCCGCCTCAGCCTCCCAAAGTGCTGGGATTAGAGGCGTGAGCCACCGCACCCGGCCCCCACTCACCCTCAATACTGTGGTCCAGGCATAGTAATAATTTCTGATATTTCTCAGCATTGATTCTATGCCAGCCACTATTCTAGGGGCTAAGTCGCACAACAACCTGTAAGATAGAAAACAGGTTTCTTTCAATGTCTCAGCCTTTCTTTCTCTTACCTCCAGGATTTTGCACATGCTGTTCACACTGCTGTCTGCCTGAAACACTCTACTTTCTTTTCCCTTGCTCTTTGACCCTCTCCTCAACTGGCTAATTCATACTAATACTTTAGGCCCCAGTTTATTCAATACATCCTCCAAGAAGCATTCCTCACTCTTTCTAAATCTGGGTATATGTCCCACCCTCACTGCCCATATTCCCATTACACCCTGAACTCCCCCATCAGAATACAAAATATTATAGTTATCTGTTCACTGTTCACTGGTCTGTACCCCACACCATGTTTCCTTTGGGAAGGGCTGTATCTCCATTACCATTGTAACGCCATTCCCAGAATCTAGCACAGTGCCTGGCATAGAAGAGATGCTCAATCACTATATGCTGAGTAAATGAAAAAACCTTAAACAAAGGTTGCTAATAGCATTATGTCTCTTATACCAGCTAGGGCAGAAAGAAATGCATCCCAGACCTGCTTGCCAACTGTTCTCTTCCTCACAATTCTGATGCCTCTGCCTGGACCAGTCCTGAAACATCTTTTCATATGAATTCCATGAGATCTCTAAGGCCAGTTAATCTTCAGTTACCTATCATATTCATCACTTCTCCAAATACAAGCCTCTCCAGGTGGCTCTCCTCTCCCAGAGAGCTTTGCAAGTTCTCCCAAACCCTCTGCTTACTGCTCTCCTTTTTCCTAGGCTTTCTGGAACTCCAGCCTATTCAAAACAAACTCACCTATATTTTCATCCTTTTTTTGTTGCTTTTTATTTTTATTTTTATTTTTTTTGGAGACAGAGTCCCACTCTGTCACCCAGACTAGAGTGCAGTGGCACCATCTCGGCTCACTGCAACTTCTGCCTCCCAGGTTCAAGTGATTCTTAGCTTCCCAAGTAGCTGGGACTACAGGTGTGCACCACCACACCTGGCTAATTTTTGTATTTTCAGTAGAGACAGGGTTTTACCATGTTGGCCAGGCTGGTCTCGAACTCAAGCAATCCACCTGCCTCAGCCTCCCAAAGTGCTGGGATTATAGGCATGAGCCACTGTGCCTAGTCATATTTTCATCCTTTTAACAGAATATTCTTTCCATCTCTGGCCTAAAATAGAAACCTGTTTTCCATTAGAAAAATTATCATCCTACTGCTATCTTGGGTGGAAGTTGTTGTCTCACCCTTGTAGAAAACCCTCTCCTTTCAAGCTTTTATTTTTGTTTATTTATTTATTTGAGATGGAGTTTCGCTCTTGTCGCCCAGGCTGAAGTACAATGCGTGATCTTGGCTCACTGCAACCTCCGCCTCCTAGGTTCAAGCTATTCTCCAGCCTCAGCCTCCCGAGTAGCTGGGATTACAGACACCCTGCCACCACACCCGGCTAGTTTTTGTATTTTTAGTAGAGACGGGGTTTTGCTGTGTTGGCCAGGCTGGTCTCAAACTCCTGACCTCAGATGATCTGCCCACCTCGGCCTCCTAAAGTGCTGATATTACAGGCGTGAGGCACCATGCCCAGCCTCAAGCTTTTATTTTCAACAATCCGTCTCTCTACTGCTTGTTACTGACATCTACTAAGCTACTAGTTATTCTTCTCTCTGGTTTATGGTCCCATCATCATCTGAGATGACTTCACTGTCCATGTGAACAGCCCTAGTCTCCATTTCCTTGAATCCTCTCAATTTGATACCCTTTAACACATTCCACTTGGTCTGTTCTATGGCTATACCTAAGTTTGCCACTATTAGGTGGTTTGTCACTTTATTCTGTTCTTTGGTCTATTCTATAGCTAAATCTAAGTTTGTTACAAGCCAAGTGGTTTATCACCTCTTAAATCCTAAATCTCTTCCATTCCTTTAGCTCATCCATTTTCTTACTAAAAGCCCTCCTCTGCCACTTCCTTCCTTAAATCAGCCTAGATGCATCATCCAGGTTTCATGATCCAACTTTTCATAAACACCCTCACTCCTTTGTGCTCTTGTTCACCTGGCTCAAATTTGCCCTGGGTTTTACCATGATACTGTGCTCCACCACATTCCACGTTTGTGGCCTAAGTACTAGAATAGGTACTTTTGATATGGCAGGGGTATCTAAGATGAAAAAAGAAAATCATTCAATATAAAATGAATCCAGCCAGTATGCAATATAACAATATAGTCATTTACTTCCCATCCCTGTACCTAGCCTTGCACAGGTAAAAATTCTCTCATCCTCTTATTTTTAATGTTGGTTAGGGGCTTTATGTAAAGCTCCTGTGGCTCCAAATGTATTCAAGTGTTCAATGGATATGCTCCTTTTGAAATCTTGTCACTGTTCTCATGTAGGCTAAAAATGGAACTATAACTTTCTTGCTTCTTATAGGTAGGATTATTTACTCATGCAGCAAATATTTGAGTACCTACTATGTATTTGGCAGACACTTTGCCCTTAAAGAGCTTATAATAATATAAAAATAAGACAAATACTCAAAAAAGGTTAAGATAATACTACATATGGCCGGGCGCGGTGGCTCAAGCCTGTAATCCTAGCACTTTGGGAGGCCGAGACGGGTGGATCACGAGGTCAGGAGATCGAGACCATCCTGGCTGACACGGTGAAACTCCGTCTCTACTAAAAAAATACAAAAAAAAAAAAACTAGCCGGGCAAGGTGGCGGGCGCCTGTAGTCCCAGCTACTCTGGAGGCTGAGGCAGGAGAATGGCATAAACCCGGGAGGCGGAGCTTGCAGTGAGCTGAGATCCGGCCACTGCACTCCAGCCTGGGTGACAGAGCGAGACTCTGTCTCAAAAAATAATAATAATAATAATAATACTTCATATGACTAAAAGAAAGATGGAATGTGTTATGAAAGATCAGAGAAGAAAGAACTTATATCCAGCTGAGAAAATCCTTAAAGAATGGGCAGAATTTGCTCAGTTGATAAGAGAGGAAATAATATTTCAGCCAGAGTGAGAGGTACAAGAAAAGGCTTTGCATGGGAAAGGATTAGGAGTAACCCGGTTCTTGTTTGTCTACAGGTGGATGGAAAGCCGATTTCCAGTCTTTATGATAATGCCGATGTTCCACTTGGGAAAGATACTGTACAACAATGAAAGTAGCCCTTTCTTTTGTCTTTCAAAGAATGTATTTTTAACAAACAGCCTCTGTGTGATCCTTTTGACCACATAATTTGTAGAGTTAACCCTGAAATTTTCATTAGCAACAATGAAAGCACACACAGGCACAATATTAATATAGATTAATATCAGCCTATGTTGGTCAGAAAGTCTCATTTAAATGTTTAAGAGACAGAAGTCCCAAATTGTAATTTCTTCCACTAGCAGGAGGAAGCTCAGAATTGGTTTTTCTACAACACTAGAGGATACTACTCAGAAATCAGAAGGAATTAACCATTGATACATGCAGCAACACAGATGAATCTCAAAGTAATTGTGCTGAGAGAAACCAGACCCAGAAAAAGGTAAATTCTATATGATCTCACTTATATAAGACTCTAGGAAATGCAAACTAATCTACACATACAGAAAACTGAGGGCAGGTACTAGGAAGGCTAGGAGGGAGGCATTACAGAGAGGCATGAGGAAACCTTTTGGGGTGATAGATACGTTTACTACTTTGATTGTGAGGATGAAGTCGCAACTCTGTACGTGTCAGTGGTATATTTTAAATATGAACGGCTTATTTTATGGAAATTCTGCCCCTATAAAACTGTTTAAAAAAAAAAAACACTTCTCTTTGAGAGACATCACCTTTGTCGTTTAAACCATCTTATGTTGAATCTAAAAGATCCGTATAAGGTTTTAATAAGATCAGAGACCCATGTGTCTTAATTTCCAGGACATATAAGATAATCATGGTGATTAAGACAAAAGTATGTATATGATTGCCTATAAACTATCATAGTTAAATGACTACCCTGCATAAGGCAAAATGATTATTTTATTCCTAAGATTGAAATTGCTCAACTTTTTATTAGAGATTAATAGATTAGAGGGCATGTTGGCTCACACCTGTAAGCCCAATGCTTTGGGAGGCTGAAGCAGGAGGATCCCTTGAGGCCTGGAGTTGAAAATCAGCTTGGGCAACACAGCAAGACCACATCTCTACAAAAAAATTTAAAATAAAACGTTTATCCAAGTGTAGTGGCACTCACTCACCTGTAGTACTAGCTGCTCAGGAGGCTGAGGCCTGGAGTTCGAACTGCACAACGCTTCACTTCAACCTATGTGACAAAGTGAGATCCTATCTCTAAAATAAATAATTCAATTTTTATAATTAGGGAACATTAAATTGAGATTATAAGTAAAAAATAGAACAAACAGTCCTGCTACCTGATATGGTTTGGATCTCTGTCCTTATCCAAATCTTATGTTGAAATGTAATCCTCAATGCTGGAGGTGGGACCTGGTGGGAGATGATTGGATCATGGGGGTGGTTTTTCATGGTTTAACACCATCACCCCCTGGTGCTGTTGTCGCGATGATGAATTCTCATGAGATCTGGTTGTTTTAAAAGTGTGTGGCACCTCCCCCTTCTGTCTTGCTCCTGCTCCTACCATGTGAGATGCCTTGCTCCCCCTTTGCCTTCTACCATGATTCAAAGTTCTCTGAGGCCTCCCCAGAAGCAGATGCTGCCATACTTTCTGTACAGCCTGCAGAAAGTAAGCCAATTAAACCTCTTTTCTTATACATTACCCAGTGTCGATATTCTTTATAGCAGTGTGAGAATGGATTAATACACTACCTCATGCAATAATGTAAAAATAGGCAACCCACTGAGAGTAAACCTAATCAACTTGTTCATTTAGATGTAAACTGTAGAGACGACATTGCCATCTAGTTGTTGAATACTGAGTATACTGTTGAAACATTCTTGATAATGTTCTATTTCTCTTTTTTGTAGACTTAGAAGGAACACACAGAAGCCCCTAACCAATTACATCTCCTTTATAGGAGAGTGAACGTGACTGCCATAGTGCAGTCCATGCTGCCCCTGGTAATTATATGCCTCAACCCAAGCAGGTGATTATATATCCTGTGACTACCTCATGCTCAAGGCTCTTCCGTGTTACACACACACACACATACACTCACACTCAAAAGCAAAACAAAAATAAAACAATCTGCTTGATCCCTGCCCTACAGAGATTAGTCTAGTCAGGGAAACATACAACTAAGCGTTTGAATATAGTGCAGTGGGGGCTACGAGAGCAGAAGTACAGAAAATATGTGAGCGCCAACAAGCACCAGCAGGAGGTAAAGGTTTAGGGAAAATTAGTGGGAATTTTATCTAAAATGAAAACAGTGGATAAGAGGAGATGAGATTCTGCAGTGTCCTATAAGCTATTTTATTCTAGAAGCAATGGAAAGCTTTGAACTTTTTGAAAAATCTTAAGCAAGGAAATGAAGTAGTTAGATTTGTATGTTAGAAATGATATTCTGGTTTTAGTATGGAGAATGGATTAAAAGGAGATAAGATTAGAGCATCGAGAGAGGTTGTTAGAGTAATTTAAGCAAGAGATAATGGTACTAAGCTAGGATTATAAACATGGAAATGGAGAGAAGTTGGAAGGTTTGAAAGATGTTCTGCAGATATAATAAATGGGACTTGCTAAAAGCCAACTGTGGAGAATTAGGAAGACGGAAACACTAAAGATGACTTCCATGTTTCTGACTTGACAACTGAGTGCATGGTGGTGTCCAAAAAGTGGAGGAGCAGGTTTTGAGATAATAAAATTCATTTTTACCCCTGTTGAGCTGGAGGCACTCATGATGTATCTAAGAACAAACATCTATTTGACAACTGAATATATGGTGTGATGCTCACTATAGAGATCTGGACGCTTCAGCACATACATTATCACTGACACACTGGGATAGACATAAGGCACACTGAGTCTATTTCAGGAAATGTGCCTAGACTTAAAATAGATATGCACATAGAGTGGAAGGAAGAAGAGCAGAGAAAATTGAGAAGGAATAGTTAAGGAGGCTCCCTGCCTTCTCACTCCACCTCAGGCCGGCAAGCAGAACTTACTGTTGCCGCTTGGGCTCCCACTGTTTTCCATCTATGCATCTACCAAGGCATTTGTTATGTCATTGCATATACTTATCTTTCTCTCTCCTTCTACTAAACTGTAAGGATCTTAGGGCAAGAATCATGTCATACTCATATTTGGATTCCCAGGACTTACAACAGTGCTTGGCAGATAGTCTTTCCTAAGACTTTTATTTAATAACTAATGATAGGAAAAATTCATTGAGTACTTTCTGTGTTCCAGGCACTTTATATATAAGGTCTATCATACTCGGGATGTATTAAGACTCAGAAAACTTAAGTGAATTGTTCAAGAAGCTTCCAGGATTCAGACCTGGTTCTGTATGAGTCCATGCTTTTTTTTTTCTACTATATCATACTCTCTACGACAGACTGGTGAATGAAATCTATCTTTAAAGAAAAAGGGGCCAGGCGCGGTGGCTCAAGCCTGTAATCCCAGCACTTTGGGAGGCCGAGACGGGCGGATCACGAGGTCAGGAGATCGAGACCATCCTGGCTAATATGGTGAAACCCCGTCTCTACTAAAAAATACAAAAAACTAGCCGGGCAACGAGGCGGGCGCCTGTAGTCCCAGCTACTCGGGAGGCTGAGACAGGAGAATGGCGTGAACCCGGGAGGCGGAGCTTGCAGTGAGCTGAGAGCCGGCCACTGCACTCCAGCCTGGGCGACAGAGCAAGACTCCGTCTCAAAAAAAAAAAAAAAAGAAAAAGGAAGAAAGGGATTGCATCTTATATAAGGCACAGATAGTGATCCTTATGCTAAACACGGTAAAGTCCTATGGAGAAAATCCTTGGGTTCTGTCTCCTGGAGTTACATGCCATGTATGCCAGAAAGTATAGCAAGTAAATGGCTGCATGTCCTGAACTATAAGGAAGTTCATGTAGACTAAGCAAAATGCTACCAGTTACCATTTTGCACAGCAGCTCTTGCAAGGAGCCAGCAATTACCACTACACCATGGATCTAAGACACCCTCACAAAGATAGGCCAAACACTGCCTGCGACCTTCAGCTTCTCAGTTTTGTTCAAAATAACTTGGCCAAAAGCTGAGAAACTTTAGTACCATCTAAACTTTTCATTCCGATTATGCTTGGTCACTGCTCACAAGGCAGCTCCCTCTCATTTCTTGTCTCCAAACTGTACTGGATAGCATCCCACCAACACACAATGCCCTCCCTCCAACCTTTCAAGTATGGGCTTTGACAACCTATTCTATTATAAATAAACCCACCTTTATTCTCAGCGCTTTTAAAAACTTTAATTCCTTTGAAGTTCATTCCATTCAATTTTGTCACCCTTTACCTTGCTTTGTCCCTAATACCTACATCGTGTTATTCCTTTAAACCCCAAATTCATTTAATCATTTCCTAGGGGATTTCAACATTCGTGTGGAATGTCGGTTGAACATCCAGCCTTCACGGTTCCAACGCCAGTTCAACCTCATTCCCTTGGTCACACTCCCCACTTTGTTATGGAGCGGTTCTGGGTGATTTTCATACCCTTATGCTTCTATTCATACTACCCACAGTGCGCCTGATCATTAACCCCATTGAGACCTCCATTCCTATAATGTCACCTCTTCTTCCAGTTTATTCTTGATCCTGCTTCCTTCTGTATCTGACCTGGATCTCTTAAATTGGTCATACGACCTGCTCCAGTGCTTTTCTTTTCTTTTCTTTTTTTTCGAGACAGGGGTCTTGCTCTGTCATCCAAGCTGGAGTGCAGTGGCCCAATCTCGGCTCACTGCAAGCTCCGCCTCCCAGGTTCAAGCCATCCTCCCATCTCAGCCTCCTGAGTAGCTGGGACTACAGGCGCTAACCACCACACTTGGCTAATTTTTGTGTTATTTATCCCCATGTTGCCCAGGCTTGTCTCGAACTCTTGAGCTCAAGCAGTCCTTTTGCCTCAGCCTTCCAAAGTGTTGGGATTACAGCATGAGCCACCATGCCTGGCCTCGTCGGTGCTTTCAATTACCCTCCATATTTTTCCATCCCTGGTATATCTCTTCCAACTCACATTTCTGTATCCTGCCTGGCACAAATGCTCTCAATTTCTATCCTTGTCTTTCTCCTACATCCGTTATCCAAATCACAATTCTAGATCAGTCCTGTAATCTACCTGGCCCTGTAAGCCATTCAGATGAGATGCTAGAAACAATCACAAAATCACCATACTTTCATGATTTCCAAATTCAGTACCATGGTTAACCCTGTTCATTAATGTTTTTGTCTTTCATCAGCTCTATTCCAAACCATCTCTATTCTCTTCAAGCCTCCAAACTAACCTTTTCCCCCCTCCTACTTCATAAATAATATCACCTATCACTTCCTACTTCACAAAAAATTTGGAGAACATCTAATATAAATCTCTCTGTTCACATCTACAAACTTATAACTATTCCCTTACTTCCTTCTAGTTTTGAGAAAAGGTGTGAAGGTGTGTTTTTCTTTCTTTTTTTTTGAGATGGAGTCTCATTCTGTTGCCCATGCTGGAGTGCAGTGGCACGATCTCGGCTCACTCCAGCCTCCACCTCCCGGGCTCAAGCAATTCTTCTGCTTCAGCCTCCTAAGTAGATGGGATTGCAGGCGCCTGCCACCACACCTGGCTTGTGTGTGTGTGTGTGTGTGTGTGTGTGTGTGTGTGTGTGTGTGTGATGGAGTTTGGCTCTTGTTGCCCAGGCTGGAGTGCACTGGTGTGATCTTGGCTCACTGCAACCTCCGCCTCCTGGCTTCAAGGGATTCTCCTGCCTCAGTCTCCCGAGTGGCTGGGATTACAGGCATCCACCACCATGCCCGGCTAATTCTGTATTTTTAGTACAGACGGGATTTCTCCATGTTGGTCAGGCTGGTCTCGAACTCCTGACCTCAGGTCATCCGCCTGCCTCAGCCTCCCAAAGTGCTGGGATTACAGGCGTGAGCCACTGCGCCTGGCCTAAGGTGTGTTTTTCAAGGACCACCTTTCCTGTGTCTTTTGGGACCTGACTCCATCAATTTTCTCCCTCCTTCTGTACTAGTTTCTTTCATTCAAATAACAATCATCCTCAAACCTCTCAAATATCATGACCCCTCTTTTTATGATATCTCCTTCTGGTTTCTCCCCTCCACCTCTCCTTACCATCTTATTTAAAGCTTTTTGGAAAAGTGTATTCTCTTGCTGTCTCTATCTTCACCTCTCACTTACTGTTCAACTCATATGCCTGGCTTCCATTCTCACTACTCTGTGGAAACTATGCTAACTTGACAAAGGACTTGCTAATTGCAAAATTGAATAAACATTAAAATTTGTGAGTTTATAATAGTTTGCAACAATGTTTTCCCTCATCTTACTGAGGAGTTGATCTTTGGCCTGAGTATAACATTGTAGTTGGGGTAAAGTTACATGCAGATCTATCCTACTTTCTTGGTTTCTAATTATACTTTAGCAAGACAACCCAGCAATCTCTAATAATGAATACATGTATAACAGACAGCTCTTAGTTACTTACTGGCATATTATTCACTGGAATAGTTTATTTTGCAGGACACTGTACTTCACTTAAGAGATACAGGGATTGTAATTTATAATTCATAGATTTGGTAAGTGATCTTAGGCACTTATATTCACCATCTTAAAGAACTACCTCCCTAATGTAAGAGGAAATCTAAATGCCAGCCTAACAGGAGGTTATGAAGAAAAGTTAAGTTTGACACACAAAGCAGTGCCAACATAAAGTATGATGTATATATCAAAGTGGATAAACAAACACTGTGTAATACATAATTTTTTAAATACTGATATTTAAAATCTCAACATTCTTTTCTTCTAAGGAAGTCCTAAATAGCATAAGCACATTTAACTTCACTTATAGTTCCCTAGGCAAAATAATAGGATCCAGGAACATAGTGCAGTTTACTTTGCCTTGAAACTAACAACGGACTTCAAGTTCCTGCTCTAACATTTACAGTTCAGTGACCTTGAACAACCAGCTGATAACAGAAGGAGCAACAGGGAAAAACTAGTGTGTATGTGTATATATATGTATACGTGTGTGTGTATGTATGTGTGTGTGTATATATATATGTGTGTGTGTGTGTATATATGGATCCTTTGACCTGGCTCTCTCTACTGCTATCTGCACACCCATTAACAAGTTATTGAACATTTCTGAGACAGGTATCTATAAGGAAAGAATAATAATACCTACATATGACCACCTTGGAAATTACAAAGGGCAGTAATGTTTTAGATATTATTTGAGCCTTTTTTCCTCCTGACAAATTATGTTACACATCCTAGTAACCCTCCCCCATACTTTTTTAAACTCTTTTTTCATTTTCTGGCCATTCTTGATAAATCAGTAAAAGTACCCTTGACCTTTTGGGAATCTATAGAAACCAAGTCATTATTTGGTTCAATTATAGATAGTTTCCCTGCTTTCTGAGTGAATTTGTATTATCCATTACTGTTCACCCACATTGTCATTGGGGAGTGCAAAATTTAAGTTAAAAAAAATCCCAAACAGACCCCAAATTAACAAAGAATAAATCTTAAAATTTTGCCACACTTGCCTCAAATGTTTAAGAAATAAGATTATAGAGGTAAAGCCACTAATGTGTCCCTCCCTCCTTTAAAGAGAACCATTGCTCTGAATTTTGTTTATAATTCCCAAGCCTGTTTTTAAAGTTTTACTTTAGGTGAATATATTTATAAACCATATTTAGTATTGTTTTGCATTTTAAAAATTTATATAAAGGATATATAATATAATGCCATTTAACTTGCCTTTGGGCAGTACCACTGTTTTGGAAGGTAATGCTAACTTATTAACTGCACATTAGGTGAACATAGCACAATGTATCCATTCTTACGTTGACATTTTATTTCCAGATTTTATTATGAACAATGCTGCACTGAACATTCTTGCACACGCCCTTCTGGCAAATGTGTGGGGAATGTTTACAGGGCATATACCTGAGTGGAATTACTGGTTCACAGGATACGCATGTTTCATTTTACTATATAAATATTGCCAATAGCTCTCATAACAGTTACACCAATGTATACTCCTGAAGACAGTGCCCGATAATTGCTGTGTTTTACAACATCCTCATCAATATTTGATATTCAGACTTTTAAAATGTTAACAACTTGATAGGTGTTAATTATCTCATCTTAATTTTGAAGGCTTGAAACACTTTGGTTGCTCAACACTGTTATCTTCTATTTCTCTTAGCATTTTGACTACAGTCCCTTGATCTCTTGCTAGCTTCTTCCTCTACCCACTGTTGGTATTTGCCAGAGTCACTATCTTTGTTCCTTCTGAGTACTCTTGCTCAGGCCATAACACACACAACTCATTCTTTACCCACACCTAGCTGCCTACTAGACAACTTCACTTATAGAGATTTTATAAGCTCCTAAAATTCATGTCTGAAATGGATCTCTCTCGTTCCCTCAATTTGTTCTACACAATTCTTACTCTGTTCAAAAACAAAACATTTTAAGTCAGAACCCTGGACATCATTGTTAACTATCCCTTCTCCATTCACCACCGTTTTCCCCCTGGAGTCAGCTGATCTGTCCCACCTTAACATCCTTTGTATTCTTGCTTTTCTCTCTGTATTTACTATTGTTATCCTTACCATTTCTTGCCTGAGGCTACCTAGATTGTCCACTTTTTAGAAGCAAGCAGTTTTGGAGTTAGACACACCTAGGTATGAATCCAGATTTTGTCACTTATAACCTGTGTGACCTTTGGCAGTTACAAACCTAACTTCTTTGACCCTCAGTTTTCCTTTAAAGGGCAACAATACCTACCTCAGGTGGTTTTTTTCCAAGGATTAAATGTGCTAACAAATGTAGAATGTTTGCCTGGCACATAGTAAGAGCTCAGTGAATGATACTGATAGTTATTATTTATTAGCTCAACTATTAAGTATTGATTAGTCTTGCTGCCTCCAATCTTGCTCCCCTTCCCCCACCATCACATTACTAGCAGAATTATTTCAATCACATTTTTTGTTTTTTGGTTGGCAGGGTTTCATTTCTGTCACCCAGGCTGGAGTGCATGGGCACCCACAGCTCACTGCAGCCTCAATTTCCTGGGCTCAGGTGATCCTCCAACCTCAGCCTCTTGAATAGCTGGGCCTGTAGGCGCACACCACTAAACCTGGCTAATTTTTTGTCCTTTTAGTAGAGATGGGAGATGGAGTTTCACCATGTTGCCCAGGCTGGTCCTGAACTCCTGGGCTTAAGTGATCAACTTGCCTCGGCCTCCCAAAGTGCTGGGATTACAGGCGTGAGCCATTGCATCCAGCCCTTACAGCCCTTTAATTCAGTAACTGTCATTTGCTTACAAAAAACGAAATCCGACCTTTTAAGTAAATCACTTTTTTTTTGTTTTTTGTTTTTTGAGATGGAGTCTCGCTCTGTCACCCAGGCTGGAGTGCAGTGGTGCGATCTCAGCTCATTGCAAGCTCTGCCTCCCGGGTTCACACCATTCTCCTGCCTCAGCCTCCCCAGTAGCTGGAACTACAGGCGCTCACCACCACACCCAGCTAATTTTTTGTATCTTTCACCGTGTTAGCCAGGATGGTCTCAGTCTCCTGATCTCATGATCTGCCCGCCTCCAGCCTCCTAAAGTGCTGGGATTACAGGCATGAGCCACCGCGCCTGCCCCTAAATCACCTAATTCTTTAATCTGAGCCCCAGTCTCATTTCTCAGATTCTTTTCACACTAGGCTACAGAAAGCCCCTGAATACACTGTTCTGTTTCACATACCTAAATTCAACATTCTCTGAAGCTCTTCCTAGCCTATCCAAACAGAAATGAGTGCGGACTCCCAGGAGTTAAGATACTGCTGTTGCATTCACTTCTTGTCTGTCTCCTTTAGGACTTGTGAAAAATGTGGGAGCAAGGACAATGTCATGTTCCCCCAGTGTGAAGCACAGCACCTAGAGATAGTAGGCACTCAATAACTACTGGATGGATGGAGGCATTATGAAGTTTGCCAAGCTTGTTAACACTACTAAAGGTTTCACTGAATGTCAAAACAGTGGCAGATAGGTGGTTTTCTCGACTGTGGGAAAGGTAAAATAGTATAAAGTACTAGCAAGCACAAACACAGGCATACCTCATTTTATTGCATTTTGCTTTACTGTACTTTGCAGATACTGCATTTTTTACAAATTAAAGGTTTATGGCAACCCTCCGTCAAACAAGTCCGTTAACGCCATCCCAAAGTCATGTGCTCATTTTGTCCCCCTGTGTCACATTTTGGTAATTCCTGCAATATTTCAAATTTTTATTATTATTATTTCTGTTATAGTGATCTGTGGTCAGTGATCTTCGATGTTACTATTTTGACCGTTTGTGGGCACCACAAACTGTACCTATATAACATCAGTGAACTTAATAAATGGTGTGTGTGCTCTACCAACCAGCCATCCCCCCATCTTTCTCCCTCTCCTCGAATCTCCCTATTCCCTGAGACACAATACTGAAATCAGGCCAATTCATCACCCTGCAATGGCCTCCCAGTGTTCAAGTTAAAGGAAGACTTGCACATCTCTCATTGTAAATCAAAAGCTAGAAATGGTTAAGCTTAATGAAGAGGCATGTCGAAAGCCAAGACAGGCTAAAAAAGCTAGGCTCTTTGCCAAACCATTAATTCTTTTTTTTTTTTTTTTTTTTTGAGACGGAGTCTCGCTCTGTCACCCAGGCTGGAGTGCAGTGGCCGGATCTCGGCTCACTGCAAGCTCGGCCTCCCGGGTTTACGCCATTCTCCTGCCTCAGCCTCCCAAGTAGCTAGGACTACAGGCGCCCGCCACCTCACCCGGCTAGTTTTTTGTATTTTTTAGTAGAGACGGGGTTTCACTGTGTTAGCCAGGATGGTCTCGATCTCCTGACCTCGTGATCCGCCCGTCCCAGCCTCCCAAAGTGCTGGGATTACAGGCTTGAGCCACCGCGCCCGGCCAAACCATTAATTCTTGAAGGAAATTAGAAGTGTTATTCCAGTGAACACCTAAGAAAACCTTACTGCTGATATGGAGAAAATTTTAGTGGTCTGGATAGAAAATCAAACCAGCCACAACATTCCCTTAGGCCAAAGCCTAATCTAGAGCAGGTTCTAACTTCAATTCTATGAAGTCTGAGAGGCAAGGAAGTTACAGAAGTTTGAAGCTAGTAGAGGTTGGTTTAGGAGGTTTAAAGAAAGAAGTCATCTCCGTAAATAAAAGTGCAAGGTAAAGCAGAAAGTACTGATGTAGAAGCTGGAGGAATTTACCCAGATCCAGCTAAGACCATTGTTAAAGGTGGCTATACTCAGTAACAGATTTTCAATGTAGATGTAACAAGGCTTTTATTGGAAAAAGCTACCTTTTAGACTTTCACCGCTACAGAGAAGTCAATGCATGGCTTCAAAGCTTCCAGGAACAGGCTGACTTGTTAGAAGCTAATGCTGCTGGTAACTTTATATTGAAGCCAATGTGTATTTGCCATTCTGAAAATCCTAGGGCCCTTAAGAATTATGCTAAATCTACTCTGCCTGTCCTCTATAAATGGGACAAAGCCTGGAAGACAGCACATCTGTTTACTGCATGATTTACTGAATATTTTAAGCCCACCATTGAGATCTACTGTGCAAAAAGACTCCTTTCAAAATATTGCTGCTAATTAACAATCATCTCGTATCCCAAGAGCTCTGACGGAGAGGTACAAGGAGATACATGCTGTTTTCATGCGTGCTAACACAATGTCCATTCTATAGCCCGTAGACTATGGAGCAATTTCAACTTTCAAGTCTTATGATATAAGAAATGCATGTTGTAAGACTATTGCTGCCATAAATAGTGATTTCTCTGATGGATCTATGCAAAGTAAATTGAAAACTTTCTGGAAAGGATTCACTATTCTAGATATCATTAAGAACATCCATGATTCATGGGAGAAGGGCAAAATATCATTTACTGGAGTTTAGAAGTTGTTTCCAATCCCCATAGATGACTTTTAAGGGTTCAAGACTTCAATGGAGGAAGTAACTACAGATGTGGTAGAAATTACAAGATAACTAGAATTAGGCCGGGTGTGATAGCTCAAACCTATAATCCCAGCACTTTGGGAGGCTAAAGCGGGCAGATCACTTGAGGCCAGGAGTTTGAGACGAGCCTGGAGTGAAACCCTGTCTCTACAAAAAATGCAAAGAATTAGCCAGGATTGGTGGTGTATACCTGGAGTCCCAGCTACTTGAGAGGCTAAAGTGGGAAGATCACTTGAGCCCATGAGGTAGAGGCTGCAGTGAGCTGTGATGGTGCCACTGTACTCCAGCCTGGGGGCAGAGCAAGACCCTATCTCAAAAACAAAAAAGAAAGGCCAGACGTGGTGGCTCATGCCTGTAACTCCAGCACTTTGGGAGGCCAAGGCGGGAGGATCGTTTGAGCTCAGAAGTTCAAGACCAGCCTGGGCAACATGGCGAAATCTTGTCTCTACTAAAAATACAGAAGTTAGCCAGGTGTAGTGGCATGCGCCTGTAGTCTTAAGTCTTGAGAGGCTGAGGTGGGAGAATCACTTGAGCCCAGAAGGCGGAGGTTGCACTGAGCCAAGATCATGCCACTCACTCCAGCCTGGGCAACAGAGCGAGACCCTGTCTTAGTTAAAAAAACAAGAGAAAGAGAAAACTAGAACTAGAAGTGAAGCATGCACGGGCCTGGTGGCTCACGCCTGTAGTCCCAGCACTTTGGGAGGCCGAGGTGGGAGGATCACTTTGAGGCCAGGAGTTTGAGACCAACCTGGTCAACAGGGCAAAACCCTATCTCTACTAAAACTATAAAAATTAGCCAGGCATAGTGGCACATGCCTGTAATCCCAGCTACTTGGGAGGCTGAGGCACGAGAATCACTTGAACCTGGGAGGTGGAGGGTTGGAGTGAGCCAAGATCGCATGACTACACTCCAGCCAGGGTGACAGAGCAATACTCTTGTCTCAAAAAAAAAAAGAAGCGGAGCGTAAAGATGCAACTGAATTGCTGCAATCTCATGATGAAACTTTAGTAAAGAGTTACTTCTTACGATGAACAAAGAAAGTGGTTTCTTGAGATGAAATTTACTCTTGGTGAAGATGCTGTGAACACTGTTGAAATGACAAAGGATTTAGAATATTACATAAACTTAGTTGATAAAGCAGTGGCAGTGTTTGGGAGGACTGACTCTCATTTTGAAAGTTCTACTGCAGGTAAAAAGCTATCAAACAGCACCACATGCTACAGATTCCTTCATAAAAGGAGGAGTCAATTAATGCAGGAAACTTTATTGTTTTATATTAATTGCTACAGCCACCCCAACCTTTAGCAACCACCACCCTGATCAGTCAGCAGTCATTAGCCTAGAGACAAGACCCTCCACCAGCAAAAAGGTGACTTGCTGAAGGCTCAGACAATCATCAGCATTTTTTAGCAATAAAATATTTTTAAGGCCGGTGACGGTGGCTCACACCTGTAATCCCAACACTTTGGGAAGCCGAGGTGGGCAGATCACCTGAGGTCGGGAGTTCCAGACCAGCCTGACCAATATGGAGAAACCTTGTCTCCACTAAAAGTACAAAATTAGCTGGGTGTGGTGGCACACGCCTGTAATGCCAGCTACTCGAGAGGCTGAGGTGGGCGAATCGCTTGAACCCAGAAGGCGGAAGGCAGAGGTTGTGTCGGGCCGAGATCACACCATTGCACTCCAGCCTGGGCAACAAGAGCAAAACTCCGTCTCAAAAAAAAAAAATTAAGCTATGTACAATGTTTTATTAGACATAATATGATCACACAATTAACAGACTATGATATAGGTATAACCATAACTTTTATATGCATTGGGAAACCAAAAAAATTGTATGACTTGCTTTAATGTGATATTCACATTATTAAACATTTACTTTATTGTAGTGGTCTGGAACTGAACCCACAGTATCTCCCAAGGCATGACTACTAAAAAATAAAAAAGGCAAATTTGATCTGTTAGTATCTAGGAAAGAATATAAAAGTATTTATACTTTATAATATAAAGTATTCCTGGCTGGGCTTGGTGGCTCACACCCATAATCCCAACACTTTGGGATGCCAAGGCAGGTGGATCACCTGATGTCAGGAGTTTGAGACCAGCCTGGCCAACATGGCAAAACCCCGCCTCTACTAAAAATACAAAAATTAGCCGGGCGTGGTGGCAGGGACCTGTAGTCCCAGCTACTTGGAAGGCTGAGGTAGGAGAATCTCTTGAACCTGGGAGGCGGAGAACTGCTTGAACCCAGGAGGTGGAGGTTGCAGTGAACCGAAATCGCACTGCTGCATTCCAGCCTGGGTGACGGAGCGAGACCCCGTCTTAAAAAAAAAAAAAAAAAAAAAAGTCCTTCTTGAAACACTGGCTAAATGTGCTGCAGTAGACAAATAAGAAAAATGAAGGCCGGGCACGGTGGCTCACACCTGTAATCCCAGCACTTTGGGAGGCCAAGATGGGTGGATCACAAGGTCAGGAGATCAAGACCATCCTGGCTAACATGGTAAAACCCCGTCTCTACTAAAAATACAAAAAATTAGCCGGGCGTGGTGGTGGGCGCCTGCAGTCCCAGCTACTGGGGAGGCTGAGGTAGGAGAATGGCGTGAACCCAGGAGGCGGAGCTTGCAGTGAGCTGAGATTGCACCACTGCACTCCAGCCTGGGTGATAGAGTGAGACTCCATCTCTCCATCTCAAAAAAAAAAAAAGAATAATCAAATATAACATTGACAAACAGAAAGGAACCTTTTATAAACATAACGACATTGTGCAGATGTTGTGGTAATCACTTCATATACGGTATATTACTTATCCTTCCAACAGCTGTATGACCTATAAATTCTTAGTATCTTGTCCAAGGGACCTGAGCCAGGATTTAAACCTAGCTCTGTCTGACCTAAAAGCTTATTTTTAACTATATTATACTACTGTTGTACCAAAGCACCAAGTATTTATACCAGGTATTTAGCAGCTAAGTCACAAGGATCAAAGAAAAGTAACTAAAGCATAAGGCAAGGCACCTATGTGAAGACAGACTAAAATATGTAGACCTCCCAGTTTATAAAATTATAGAAAACCATCAATGTCTATAAACTCAAGAATGGCGATCAACAGTATCAACACAGCCTGACTCATTATCAAATATTCTTTAACCAGTAAGAAACAAACTAGATTGGATATATTTGGGAGTTCTATCCAGAATGTTATTTCAACAAATCTCATAAGGTAAATTTTAGCTTGACATATGATTCTGTAGCAAATAAATCTCCTTCCCAGGTTCGGCACCAACAGGCCAACATGTTCACCTTGAATTCTGTCTGTCCCAAAATTATGGATCCTTTCACATGTAAGATTTGTAACAGTAATTCATTCACTTATGGAAAATGCAGTCTTGTAGGGATAGCAAGAGAAGACATATTTGGGAGTCAGTTATGTCTGTATTTTCAGAGAGTATTATCTACCACTAATCCTTATTTAAAAGCCTGCTGACTCATTGCCTTGCTCTGATACTCAACTTAAAAACCCAAGCATCTATCTATGACAACTATTATTATTATCATTTTTTCAGACAGTTTCTCTCCTGTTGCCCAGGCTGGAGTGCATTGGCGCAATCTCGGCTCACAGCAACCTCCACCTCCCAGGTCCTGCCTCAGCCTCCTCTGTAGCTGGGATTACAGGCATGCGCCACCACACTTTTAGTAGAGGCAGGGTTTCTCCATGTTGATCAGGCTGGTCTCAAACTCCTGACCTCAGGTGATCCGCCCGCCTTGGCCTCCCAAAGTATTGGGATTACAGGCGTGAGTCATTGCACCTGGCCTCTCTGTCCTCTGATATTTCTGAGGAGAAAAACCAATAGTATAAAGTATTTTTTAACTTCTTCATCAGACAATAGCTCTCAATTTTAGATGTACCTTAGAATCACTGGGAAAGGGAGGAAAGGAAGTAGAGGAGGGGAGGAAAAGAGAGGACAGAAAATAAAGGAGGACCAATGCGTAGTCCTGACTCCAGATCATTTAAGTCAGAATCTTTGCTGGTGAGCCTGGGCATTAAGATTTATTTTCTACAGTTCACTCAGATTTTAATACACAACCAATGTTAAATTTATGACTTAAAGGATTCAATTGCCTAGCCTCAGTAGAGATTAACCGTGGGTCACAGCTATTTGTTGTGATGGACACTGTGAGCCCAGTGTCCAGAAAGAATCATCGCATATCCCTACCTTTTGTCTTCTTACTTGTAATGATTAAAAGTGGAGATACTGGGCTACAAAAAACAGAGCCTTCTAGTAGGCGTGTATGTTACTAGTATCCTTATACTGTCTGAAAGATGAAAAACTGAGTGACAATCGTTGTTGTAACTTAGTTCCAATGGCATGATGTTACCTGGGTGGCTGGTTGCTAAAGACATAAAGGATGAGTAGATTCACTGCCAACCAATGCCACAAAGAACAGGCAACTGAGAAATTTAGAGGATGGTCCTTCCAGGCATCCATTCACAGCCATTCCTCTGACAAACTATAGGAAAAAAGCAAAATTTAGATGTGAGAAATATATTCCTAGCATATATACACAATAATGGATCAATAGTATTTTGAAGGAATTCCTTAAGAACAACAGAGAAGGACAAGAAGATGAATGGGAATATTCTACATCAACAGATAAAGGATAAAAAATTGTGGCCTTGGCAGGTGACCTAAAAGTTACTAGTCTTTTACAGCTATTATACAATCTGTATATACTGTCGTAGTAGCTATACCTTTATACCACAATGTACCCAGGATAAACCCTTAAGATTTCATACATCATATTAAAAATGGATGAGTCTGAAACATTTAATTTCATATCATAAATGGATATTTCTCTCAAATAAAAAGCATCCTGGCAGGTGAATGAAAAATGCGACATGAAATGGAATGCTTGAAATACCAAGTAAGCTTTTAACTAAAACTGTTTATAAAAAGGTGTAAGTGAAGTAATTGGCTTATTCTTAGGTCCTTTTCTATGAACTCCCGAACAAATGTTAGTTGTACAATAATGCTAAGTATGTTTCTAAATACTTTTATTGTTAATGCATAGTAAATGTATTAAGTCACTGAAGGAATGAATTAGTATTTAGTACTCTAGAGTTCAGAACTTGAAAGGAAAGGGAAGAATCTAAGAGACAGGTTTGTTATTATCTACTTCTTTAAATGGTTCCCTTTTCATTTTTAAAGATATCAAGTGACAGTATGATTACTTGAAGGCAAATAAGTAGTTCGAAAAGAGATGAGAAGTGGCAGCCAATTTAATTTTTCACTACTGATAAAGAAATATCAGATAGCTTTGGAGATCACTTTAGAAAGAAACCAGTTCCTATCCCATTTGTGACAAGGCATTAAGCACGTGACAATGAACCTGGTAAACTTGGAGATCAAAGTAAACAAGCAGTACTTATAAAAGCCCAAAGTTGGGAAACCATGGTAGATTGGGAAGACAGCCATAGAATAAGAAGAGAGGCTTCTTGTTTTTGTTAGACAATGCACGGTAACTAAATTGGAAGATAAATGTAATTATTAGCAGAAAGCAAGCCTTGGGATCCAGAACACACTCCAAAAATCCCTTCACTTCCTACCTCTAATTGAGAGGGTAATTTGTACTTATTGAGACCTAGTTGAAGATTTAGCAACAGCAGGAACCTTTATATCACAGAGAAAATTTTCCATCACATCTTCACCACCACCAACTTTTTTTCAGTTAGGAAGAATTATACCACTTTTATTAGATAATGGAGACCCTTCAACTAGGGACAAAGGCCTAATTTTTAAAATGTAAGAACCACAGTATAGTTTTATTAGATTGCCAAGTATCAACTTTACTTTTGGTATAAGCACCCTTGAATCAAAGTCTATATTTTGGTTTTGGCACATAGAATTTAAGACTGCAAGTTAGTAAAAGTTCTAATTTATATAGTACCAGTTTTCTTTCTTTCTTCTGGTTACAATCCCAAGACAGCATTGTTTCAAAGGCAACTGGATAAACTGAGGCGCTAGAAACTTTTAGATCTTCTTTCCTATAATATGCTGCTCCCTCTCCCTACTTTTAATATATTTTCATAAAAGGGGGTGTGTCCTAAGCTGGGCATGGTAGCTTGTTCCTATAATCGCAGCTGTTCAGGAGGCTGAGGTGGGAGGATTGCTTGAAGCCAGGAGTTTGCAATCAATAAGCCTGGCCAACATAGTGAGATCCCCTCTCTATAACAAAACATCAACAAAAGAGGGGTGTGTCCTGATGGAGGCAGCTGGTTTGAATATACTATATAACCAAGATAGCACATAAAAGATACTCTTCTGATTTATTAAAACAGCATTATTGGCTGGGTGCTGTGGCTCACACCTGTAATCCCAGCATCTTGGGAAGCCGAGGTGGGCAGATCACCTGAGGTCAGGAGTTCGAGATCAGCCTGACCAACAGGGAGAAACTTTGTCTCTACTAAAAATACAAAATTAGCCGGGCGTGGTGACGCATGCCTGTAGCCCCAGCTACTCTGGAGGCTGAGGCAGGAGAATCACTTGAACCTGGGATGCAGAGGTTGCGGTGAGCCGAGATCACGCCATTGCACTCCAGCCTGGGCAGCAGGAGCGAAACTCCATCTCAAAAACAAAACAAAACAAAAATACCAGCATTATTTTCTCCAGAACCTCCTGCACATTACCAATATTTTAATTTCAACATCCATCTCAGATTGCATACTGAAAGGTAAAAGTACAATTCAGTAATCTCTTCCAAAAATGTTTTATTGCTACAGGTTGAAATCTTTCAACCATCAAAATTAGAACAAAATGTAAGTTTCTGCTCACTATAGTTTAACACAGCCATTGCATGGGACTTTGTTTTTAATGTAGGTTGGTAATATAGTTCAGCAAAGTTTAGATGACAGCAGAATGGTATCGTGAAACTTTGTCTATAAAGAAGTGGGGCATGGGCTGTAATAGACTGCCTTCTATCTGAAAGGTCAGTCTTTCTTTGAATTCTCAAAGATTCATTTCAAAATTTAAGGCTTTAATGATCTGACACCAGTGTATACCTATCTTGCAACAAAGTCCAATATTTGATGTTACAGCTTTTTGCAAATACTATACATGGTAACTGAAATATTCTTAGAAATTGTACAAAAGACTTCCCTGAACTTATCACAACCTACCTGAATCTGGACCACACTTTTTTTTATCTCTTCATAAAGTCACAGCTTTCATTTCACAGCTCTAATACAATACAACATGGGAGTACAAACAACACTGTGGAAAACAAGGGCCTGATAAAGCCCACAGCAAAGCTATTCACTAATATTGGCATTACCTTTAGCCATGCTATTAGAGATCACACTTTATTTTTGTGCATAATAAATAAGATACAGAAAAATGTTGAAAATATATGACTCAACTATCTAATTAAAGCTGAGTAAACTAACCTAGTCAGATTTTAGTTTTTCAACGAGAAATGACAAGAGTAGCTGAATATAAAGAAAAACAAAAAGAACTTTACTTTCCTATGTTAATACAGGTCAAGAGACCCTTTCTTCTCAAAAGGGTTGGTAACACCAGTTCTTAGCAATAAACATAAGGCACTTGTTTAGATTACAACATCACTCCATTTTTTCCACTTGTTTTTCTAACCCTGTTTTTCCCCCACAGTATCATTTGAAATTAATAGGATGAATGAGGCAAATATGAGACGATCCAGTTGATACTACTCAGAGCAAGGTAGTACAGTACAGTGTTTCAGGGATGATGTCTGGACATAAAATGAACCCAGTCAAGGTCCTCTGACACCAATGTATCCACTATCAAGTAAACCTGAAAGAAAATAAAAGATTTATTCAATAGTTCCAGTAAAATTGGGTTGGAATACAATATACATGTTAGGAATTTAGTTCCTTGCCGGTGGCATCTGCATCTTAAGAGTCTGAGTACTTATGAATATTCATTCTGAGACAATCTACATCATTTGAACATTGTCAAGACAAATAGATGAATTTCATTTCAATATACAGTAGAGTTTAAACAAAATTCACACATACACCCCCTATTATATGGCTGGTACCTCCTCCAAACACCTCATTAGTGGCAGAGGTAGGACTAGTGTTCTTTCCCAACAATAAAAACTTCAGTTGCCACTCATAGGAGTTGAAAAAAAGTTTTTGTTTTTTTGCCATCTGTTAAGATGTTCCTGAGACAGGGCCAGTTAATAAAACATAACGAAGCACTGGAGTTCAGTTTGTACTTCTCTTTACATCACTACTGAACTGTTAGACTGGGATGTGGAATGCAGGTCATGTACTATGAAAGGTTGATTGTAGCACAACTGTTCAGTCAGTAAAAGGTCTTCGGCAAATTCCCTTTAGAGTATACTTTCTATAAACTACATGTTCCACAAAAAGGTCAATTATATATACAATTGATTCATTTTACTTAATCTTATTTGCTCAGATCTTGCAAATGCAATGAGAATATTAAGCCTGAGGCTAGTTCTCAGTGTATAGGTTTAACAAATTAAGGCTCATTTTCCCAATCAAAATAGTTTTTAGTTTTCCTTTTAAATTATGAGTTACATTCATAGTACCTGCCACCATCCTTGCCCTCAATGAAATCTTAATGCAGGAGCAGCATTCTACTTCATTATGGAATTTCCCTGACACCAGCACTTAGCCCCTTCTAAAAAGTTCCCATCTGCACTAGCCTTACAGCATTATTACATTGCCTCTGGCTTGCACCTCTGTTTCCACCTGTCTATTTCACAGAAGCCCAACACAGATTAGTTGAAATATTCACACAACTGTTTTTCAAAACAATTTATTGCATCATATTTGGTACCTTATGTTTGACAACAAAAAGGAAATTACATCTGTAACTGCAAGAAAAAGAAGCTGGTCTGTTATTTGGAAAAAAAAAAAAAATCTTGGGCCCTTTAAAAATTACAAAGTCTTGGGCTTGCCTGAAACGACTGAGCAAGAAATATATTCTTAGAAATGTAGGGCTTCAAGTATTACAAACCTGTGACACTGTGGAAAAATTCCAGAGGTATCTAAACTGCAGCACTTTTTTTTCTGCATATCGTGAACAAGGCCTGCTGAGGTTTTTAACTATTAGTCTTTTGATCAGTCATAGAATGGTAGTCAGGAGTTCTGCTGTTTAACTTCAAGCCATGGTAGATTTTCCTTTTTTCACTCTTGGGTGAAAAATTCATGCTTGCTAATTAGTTGGTGCCACATCACAGTGCATTTGGTTCTTGCATTACAGTTTTAACAAGTTTGGCCAAACAATGCTGAAAGGTTTGCATTGTTGTTTTAGTTCTTCAAGTTTTAGTTAAAATTGAGACTGTTACAACTGGTTCCTTCAGTTAAAAACTGTGGTACAAGAACACCAAACTGATCATGTACAGTGAATTTTGGAAACACAAGCGTATTGAACACCTTATAGGTTTCTTATAATTTTGCTTGGTATCTATATGTCCCAGTTTCTACAACATCAAGCATCTGTTGTAGGTTTCTCTGTAAATAGTGATTCACATTGCATACTTCCTATGGTCAGAATCAACCCCGTAACAAAATCAGTCAGATGCTAAAGCCCCAACAACTCTTTGTGCTCAGTGAAAGAATCCAGTGCTAAAACAGCATTTATGCTGTCTGAGATATAGTAAAATCTCACAAGACAAATTTAAAGTAATATTTCTGCCACACACCTGCTTTGTTAGCTGTAACAGCCTCCAGATTTTATATAAATTAGTTTAAAAACATGGGTGGGTGGGTAGGAATAGGATAAGGTATCTTTTTTAACCACTCAATTTTAGCAGCTTTAATTTTTTAAGAAACTGAACCTCTATCCTGTAATGTTAGATATTTTATATATACTTTTTCAGCAGGATAAAAAACGTAAAACACTATTTGAAGGCAAGAACATTTACTCCTCTCATTCTGTGTAAGTTAGAGCAATGCAGCAGGTGCGTGACAAAAATATTATATACTAGATATGGTCCAAAGTCATTCCATTTGCTTGTTTAGTGATGTTCAAATTTCATTGGCCAGTTCTTCAGCTTCTGCAGAACTATCTCCATTAACTGTGATCTTCATATCCTCTTCATATCCAGGAGGCATGAAAGCCAAAGCATAAGGAAAAAGCTTATGACAATTTGCTCTATAAACTTCAGCAGCTTCTTTACAGTCTCCTAGGCTACCATCACACAAGGCTTCCAATACCTCCATACATGTCTAAGGAAAGAAAACAAGTCATGTTATAACTGGTCAAAAAAAGGTTCTTACTGTGAATTTATTAGACATTTCAACAACAAGAGATTTCTAAAATAAGAAATAAATACACATATTTAGCTATTTACTCCTGGATATACATTCTATTAGAATGTTCTTCAAGGGCTAATTTAACCATTTCTCCAGAATTGCAGGATTTATACAAAAGGCTAAGCAGGGATGACTGTAGAAACAGGAATGGGACTATGGTGAGGCAAGCAAGGTATACAGGGTGCTATATTTAAAAAGTCACTCACTCTCAGCATGTGAATGACCTTAGGCAGCAATGTTACCTCAGCCTAGCCTGGCCCTGGGTATAAACATCTAGATTTACAATGCCAGTATCAATTACTGCACATATGCCTTTTAATATTTTTGAAAGCTTAGAACCAGCTAGCAAACTCAAACACTGTATTCAACCTTGTGTTCAAATTAAAGAGCATCTTCTTTTTTTTTTTTTTTGAGACGGAGTCTCGCTCTGCCGCCCAGGCTGGAGTGCAGTGGCCGGGTCTCAGCTCACTGCAAGCTCCGCCTCCTGGGTTTACGCCATTCTCCTGCCTCAGCCTCCCAAGCAGCTGGGACTACAGGCGCCCGCCATGTCGCCCGGCTAGTTTTTTTTTGTATTTTTTAGTAGAGACGGGGTTTCACCATGTTAGCCAGGATGGTCTCGATCTCCTGACCTCGTGATCCGCCCGTCTCGGCCTCCCAAAGTGCTGGGATTACAGGCTTGAGCCATCGCGCCCGGCCGGCTAAAGAGCATCTTAAGGCACATCCAATAACTAAGCAGAAAAGAGTGTCTCAAACATGAAATGATTATTTGCAAGAAAAATTAGTTCATGAAAACGAGTAATTCTTTCAACCAAACCCCTAAGTAAGTCTGCTTCTTATCTTTTTTGTTGATTCATGTTGACTTGCATTTCTCCTATTTGCTTTCTTAATATTTTCACTTAGAAAATGCTACTTAGTTTCCAGATACAAAAATCCCTACAAACTTTGCCAGGTTACAAAGCAACTTAAATCCAGGTTACAAAGGACCTGGGTTAGAATTTTAAATCCAGGTTCTAATCTAAATGGTACAACTAACAAGTCTAATTTTTCTTTCTTAAAGATACTGCCTTCAATTTGCTATTATATGAATATATTTATTAATAACTGTCTTTCAGCATATACATGTTTATCTGGCAAATTATAACATGAGGTAGCTATCCATTTGTTTCTAGTTTAAACTACAGTATTTTACAATATACCCATATTAACTTTTACTTAACTTAATCTCATATTGTATTACAAGTTACAAAATAAGTATTTTTATTTAGCCCCTAGTAAATACATCTTTCTTTATTTTGAGAAAGGGTCTTGCCCTGTTGTCCATACTGGAGTACAGTGACACAATCACAGCTCACTGCAGCTCCAACCTTTCAGGTTCAAGTGATCCTCAAATCTCAGTCCCCCAAGTAGCTGGCAATACAGTGCCACCGCATCTGACTGATTTTTTTTTTAAGAGATGGCGGTCTCACTATGTTGCCCTGGCTTGTCTTGAACTCATGAGCTCAAGTGATCTGCCCACTTTAGCCTACCAAAGTGCTGGGATTACAGGCCATGAACAACAACGCCTAGCCGAAATACATCTTAAACATGTTAGAATCTTCACTGAGACCACTGCTTGCTCAGAAATGCAGATATGAGGTGAAATCCAAAAATGACTATGGAATATATATATATGATTTTATTAAAACATATTTCTTAAAAAGTTATTCCAAGCTACAGATGTGAAACTAGTTACTGAATACCAAGTAGCCTAAATAAATTTTAAGATAAGTTGTTTCTGACCCAGATTCATAATGATTTAAAGAACAGTGTGTATAAATAACCAATTATTTCCACTGGTGAAAAAAGTAGTTCAGTATTCTTACAGAGAGATTATGAAAAACTGTTTACCTGGAGGTTTCTGTTAGTGAGAGATTCATCAAGTGTTGTTGCCAACTCTATAGCTCGCTTCTGACTAGAAGGATCTAAATAATATACCATTTTGGCAGCTAAATGAGAGGGAAATGGGAAATTTATTTCAAGGTAAAACCAACATCTTATCCTCTACTTATTTAAATATAAAAGGCAAACAAGATACATGTGCACCAAGGGTGTGCCACTTTATTAGAAGAATGGGAACAACTACTTGAGACACTGTTATTCAAAAAATAATAATTCTAAGGGGATTAGCTTAACCATCCAAAGTAAGAGAATGATAGAGTTTTACCACGTATATCTACCCAATAAAATAGAATGTATATGCAAAACATGCACAGTAAAGGAGACTATGAAGAAACACAAGCATTCTAATAATACTTGTCTTTTTGTGGTGGGACCATGACAGTATTCTTTCTGAAATAAGCAGTTTGGAGGTTGGGGGACTATCCTGTCTTGACAGTGTGAGCCAAAATGCTGAATTCAGGATTCCACAAAGACATACAAAGCTGCTGGGCTTAAACTAGGTATTTGAAAAGTACTACCTATGTGGTCCCATAAAGGTCAGATTTTGGCTCATTGGCACAGACCTTTGCCTTAGGTTTCTCACAAACTGTGAAGATAATTTCAGGTGTTCAGCATTGTCAAGTCTGATACCTACATAAGAATGAGAAATGGAAGAGGATGGTCCTATCTGAGTGAATTTTAAGACCCCAAAGATGAAAGAAGAAATTAAAGAAAGCTCTACCTTCATTTTATGATATACATTCAAGTTCAGTTACACCTGCTTCTTTGTAATGCCAATGCTGAACCAGAAGAGGCTACTGACCTTGATTTGTAGTCATTATTTTGCCGTAAGAAATTTTAAAATGTATAGAAAGCGTGTGTGTGTGTGTGTGTGTGTTTGTTTTGCTTTGAAGCAGGGTCTCATTATGTTGCCCAGACTGGTCTCAAACTCCTGGGCTCAAGTGATCCTTCTGCTTCAGCCTCCTGAGTAACTGGGACTACCAGTATGTGCCACTGTGCCCAGCTTAGGAAGCTTACTTAAGCTGCTTGTTTTCATAGGATCAAAATGTAACATATACACATTGCCCACTTCCATTCTAAAAATGTGTACCTTATATTATTGTTGATTCATTAAAATTACTGAAGTTGTTTTAGAAGGCTAAGAAAGGATAAAATAAAGTGATTACCTGATAATCTGTGTGGCAATGAATCAGAATTCCTTTTCAGAAAAGTTTCATTAAAATTCTTTGGATTCGTTGCTCCAAAAAGACGATTCATTTCTTGTTTTAATACTGTTCTAACTGTATCAGGTAAATCTTTACTTTCACACACTGCTGAATAAATTACAAATAAAATCTTAGCAGTTGAATACTCTGATAAAGTTTACAAAAGTTTGTTTTTGTTTATGTCTGAGACAGGGTCTTGCTCTATCACCCAGGCTGGAGTACAGTGGCACCACCATGGCTCACTGTAGCCTCAACCTTCCAGGCTCATGCAGTCCTCCCACTTCAGCCCCCAAGTAGCTTGTACTTCAGGTGTGCACCACCACACCCGGCCTGCAGGGGTTAAATTAATGATGAGGCCAATGAAACACGGCAATTATATACAAAAACAATCTGCTGATCATTTAACATTTGCAAAAAGAGCTTACCTAAATAAATCGACTGATTGATCGATTACTGCCACCCAAGATGGAGTGCAGTGGCACCATCATGCCTCACTGCAGCCTGAACCTCCCAGGCTTCAGTGATCTGCCCACCTCAGCCTCCTGAGAAGCTGGAACCACAGGTGCAAGCTACCATGTCCAGATAACTTTTCTATTTTTTCGTAGAGATGGGGTTTCGCCATGTTGCCCAGGCTGGTCTCAAACTCCTGGGCTCAAGAGATCTGTTTGCCTTGGCCTCCCCAAGTGTTGGGATTGTTGGGCATGAACCATCATGCCCAGCAATATACATTTAAAAGAATATATGTCAGCAGAACAATCTAGTGTTCTAAAGGCATTCAAAGAATTTTATTAACACAAGATTCATTTCCAAAAAGGAACTGTAAGCAAAGTAGATGAAAAAACATGTAGTTTCACAGCCTTCTAAACCCCTAGAGCTGCCCCCCTCAACCTTAAGGTCTGCAAAGCAGCAACCTACCTGGGTAAATAGTATCACAGCAACTATGTAATGCTGAAGACAACAAATTTTCCTCACCCTTTCTATCTTCCTCTATACCCAAGTAAGGCACATGTGTTTCAATTAAAAACAAAACAAAATATGGTTGATGTTATTGACCTTTATTTCAGAAACTATGTAAATTGAGCTATCACTATATAATAAACTCCCAACGACCACCAAAGCATTTTCCTATTAATAAATAGGCTGGGCACAGTGGCTCACGCCTGTAATCCCAACACTTTGGGAGGCCAAGGCGGGTGGATCACTTGAGATGAGGAGTTCGACACCAGCCTGGCCAACATGGCGAAACCCCGTCTCCGCTAAAAATAAAAAAATTAGCCTGGCATGGCGGTGTACGCCTGTGGTCCCAGCTACTCAGGAGGCTGAGGCAGGAGAACAGCTTGAACCTGGGAAGCGGAGGTTGCAGTGAGCCAAGCTCATGCCACTGCATTCCAGCCTGGGTGACAGAGTGAGACTCTGTCTCTAAATAAATAAATAAATAAATGCACCGTTGTCATCATATTCCCAGGCCTTGGGATTTAGAGAAAGCAGACCCTAATTCCTCTGGATTAAATCCAAGTTATGCTTTGTTTCATTATCATTTTGGTATAGAGAGTCTGCAGCTTTGAAGTTAGTAGACTTCGGTATGGATCCAGGCTTGGATAAGTCATAACCTCTCTGAACCTATTTCTTGATCTATAAAACTGGTGTGATATCTAATCTAAAAGGTTTACAGTAAGGAAAAGCTACTGTGTAAAAGTGCTAATTATGTAATAGGGGTGTAGTCAATAAATCATAGTTACTATTTTTATCACAGTGTGAAAACAAGTAGATTTTCCTTATGGCTGGGAACTATGGTGATAGCTTTCAAATTTTCACTTCAATCAAGTATTTGTACTGAGACAAATACATATTCTATATCCATACCTTATGTGAAGCAAAAGTTTCACAGAACACGTACTGTGCGTAACATATGCTGATTTTTTCTACACTATTCTATTTCGATTTTGGGTTTCTCAGTGCTGGTAATGACCCACTATCCTGCCAATGGATCATTAATCTAAGTTTAAAAAATATAATGAACTCAGTAGGAAACATCTTCTAAGTGAAATATTCTATACATAATTATTAGTTGAATAATTCACTGACATGCTCTTTGTTGGTTAAATAGCATTTCTTCTATTATTCTATAAAACTGGGTGGTTCAAGTAAATGAGCCATAGTGAAATACTTTAGCTTAACTTATGGCTGTACTTTCAACTTGGTTTTGACAATTTCTCAACACTTGTTTTTCAGTGGAGAAGCAGGAATAGAGAGAGAACAGGAAGAAAAGTTATTAAAATAGGTTACAGCCAACTGCAATGAACATTAATTATCTCAAAAAGTATGTATCTTCTGTACAATAAAAATTATTTACATGGGCCTTGTTGGTTTGCCTGAAAAGCTTTCAGGATACTTTACATGTAGAAAGTATCTGCATAGTTTGTATCATAGTTGATGAAGAGAGGGATAGGCAAGGGATTTTTATGGTTTTCATTATCTTTTTTAACTTGTTTTAATCAGATTAAACAATCTCCCAGAAAAATTAAAACTGCGAGAAAAAAAAACTCTACAAAATTAGAAGCAAATAACTTCACTAATAGCTGATTCCAAAAAATATGAGGCCTACTAATTTTCTCCTAAACTTTTCTGGATATTTTCCTGGAAATTACAGTTACAGACAACTAGAATTGTAACTTCCAGGAAAATATCAATTACAAAAAGGATTAAAAAATTCTACTGCAGTAAAACCCAGAATGTCCTATGGAATTCTGTGTAATGAAATTTTACGTGTACCTTTAAGAAAATGTCACAGATTATCAGATGTCCATTTACTGCTAAAGACTAGTGGACAGGGGAGAAAAACTCTAAAAAGCCTTTGAACGTGATAAAACTGACAAAAAACATCAAGGCCTCAGGAAAGTAGAAAATCCCCTACTAACTCAATTACCTTCCACGAAAGAGTAATAAGTCTTGAGAATCAAGGAAAAGTAATAACTGATGGGCGAGAAGGGGAATAAAACTTTTTCTAAGGCGCTTTTGATTTGGGTCTTTTGACATCTTAAACTGGAATGTTTGGTTCATGCTATTAGCTTATTAACAGAACGAATAGATTAAGCAAGCACCAATGGTTAAAACACACAATGAAAAGGTGGCTGATTCTTAGCAAAAGGGACTGTGCAGGGTTCTCAGGCTAGCTGGCATTGTCAATAATTTGGGTAGAAAATGTTCTTATTTTGTGTGAGGTAATGACTGTTCACTACTAGGTTATAGCACAACCTAGTAAGTGATTACAACTCAAAATGGCAAAATAAATGAGAAAACAAAGCTTAAAAAAATAAAAAATTTAATTAATAATTTAATAAGTATTAAACAAGGTTTAAATAATAAACAATAAATTTGATTATTAAAGAAGGTTGGAGGAGAGATACATAAGTATAAAAAAAAACTCTGCAGATAAAAGAAAAATGAGTTTAAAACCTAAGTTTCACTGTAGATCAAGGCAGTCAAATAGTGCTAATTTTAAAAGCACTTAGGAGATATAAACATTTAAGAAAATAATAAGACAAATAGAATATATAAGCGCCTATCTTTTACTTAGCACTGACCAGAAATATAATTTAATTGTTTTAAGTCCTAAAACTTTAAAATTTAAAATCAAAAAAAAATTTCAAAGGGTATTAAATCATTCTCATAATAAGAAAAAGACAGTGCTCCTATATGGTAAATAATTGCATGTGGCATTTAGTAATCACATTGTTTTAAAACAACATATTCTAGAGATTTGGAGGGTGCCAGTAATCATGCTAAAATCCATATTCATTCAGCAAAGTTTCCACAACTGATGAAATAGGTGTGGAGGCACTGTTTTCCTCCATACTCTCCAGAAAGCTGTCTGTGAGGGTTTCTTTGTAAAGAAGCAGTTACAGCAGTGTATCTTAACATGACAAATGTATTCCTGAAAAGTTACTTCTAAATTAAATTTTTTTTAAAGTACCAAATATTTTAGTTAAAGAAACCCTTGGGGTATAAAACAAAGATGCTACTATTTGGATATCTGTATTTTCACGTATGCCTTTATTTTTGAGAGACAGATCTTTACCACTGCAAATAATCACAACCTAATTTCATTGCCTAAAGTCAGTCAAAATTAGATCACTTTGTAAAGTGATGACGATTTCAGCTGAACACATAGAGCAATGGGAATAGCCAGTATAGATACTCAGTAGTTCTAACTATTAATCATTCTACGCATGTGTATTTTAATTTTCAGAAACCAACTGTTGAAAGAAAACACTCATGTTAATCGATCTACATACTGATTATAAGCAAATACATTTAAATATGTCACTTTAAATTTGTATTTCCAAAGAAAGTATCTAACTCAAAAGGATTTAGGTTATTTTACTACCTTTCAGGAAAATATGTATAAAGTATATAACAGTGTGTATGTTATTTTTGAAAATGCTTCATTTTGAAAATACTTTACATATACTCCATCTTAACTGAGAATAAATTTAAACTATTATTTATATCCTTAATTTTCTGACCCATGATTGCAAAGTTATTTTTTATACTCCCCTCCCAAAAAAAAACTAAAGAGAAACAAACTACTAAATACACCAATTCTCTTTTACTTTCTATAATATGGTTATATTATTTTCATAATTTTTAAAAATTGAGGAAAAATACTTCTACAATTCAGTTTTTGTAACAAATTATTTTTTGGATAAGTGTAAGTATAATTTAAGTCTTATCTTTCTTGAAAGTCAAAACGATGTTTTTTTTTTTTTTTTTTTTGAGACGGAGTCTCACTCTGTTGCCCAGGCTGGAGTGCAGTAGCGTGATCTCAGCTCACTGCCACCTCCGCCTCGCAGGTTCAAGCGATTCTCCTGCCCCATCCTCCTGAACAGCTGGGACTACAGGCATGTGCCACCACGGCCGGCTAATTTGTGTATTTTTTGGTAGAGACGGGGGTTCGCTATGTTGGTCAGACTGGCCTCGAACTCCTGACCTCAAGTGATCCGCCCACCTCAGCCTCCCAAAATGCTGAGATTACAGGTGTAAGCCACTGCACCAGCCAAAATGATGTTCTCAATTGGGATAATTTAGCATTTTTTTGGTGATTGGGATGCCTGATTTAATTTCCTCAGTTTTAAATGTATAGAGTTGGCAATGAGATAGTTAATATTATTTCCAAATTCTATAGATTATTCTGTTAAAGGTTCTATTTCTCCCCCACCAGTCACTTAAAAATCCAAACAATAACAATATGACCTGACTACAGGAGTACTTTATTATAAATTTACAGTTTTTACAGTAGAAAGAACAATATGAAGATGTGGGCTGTAGTCACTGTTGTGTTACTAAGTTTCTATCTATGATACCTAAAATAAGTCATCTTTTAAGGTCTCAGATTTTTCCCACTATAACATGAGAGACAATTACTGTAACATTCTACCATTCAAGGTCTAAAATTCTGTTGTTCTACTTTACAGTAAAACTAATATAAAACTAATTGATCTGATTGCCAAAATATTTGAAGACACAGATAATTGTTTTAAAGTAACAAAAAATGTTATGACTTGAATTGTGCTAAGAAAATGTAATTCATGCAAATTCAGATCTACAATACAGATAAATAAGGAGAAAACAGTCAATTTCAAAGAGATTATTCAATTTTAAAACAATTTACTAAGAAGTTTTACATAACGAAATATGGTTCGAAATTTCAACTTACATGTAACTTTTTAGAAACAGAAACAAAGATGATTCTCAAATATCTGGACTGAATAATGTCAAAATCAGGTAATACTTGTATCCTTAAAATAAAAACCTTCATCATAAAGAAAATAGCCCTGCTTTTCCCTTAGCTAATTTAATATGCGACAGCTTTAAAATCATTTGGTTTATGATAAACTTGTACAGACCACTTATACCGTCACTATCAACCACTGTATCAAATACTTAAGTAATGGAAAACAAAAACATACCAGTACTAAAGAGACGAATCATACACTCATGAAGCCAGGGATGACTAGAATCAATAGCAAATGCCCTCTTTACTGATTGTAGCATCAAAAGAAACTTTTCTATAAAAAGAGAAAGTAAGATATATTTTGATCATTGGATAAGAGGCCTCCTTTGGAGGGCCAAGATTTCACAAATAGAAAAAGTAAATTTAGAGTCAATCACATCAGAACCACAAACATATGATTGAGGCAAACGATTTTCCTCAAATTTAGCAACATTAGTTAATATTTTTTACATAACATTCTTTAAGGGTTTTGTGAAATGTAGAAAATTTAGGTGGCATTTAGCAATATTTAATGACATATAAGCAAAGAAAATTTGAAGTGCCTTCATTTCCTAACCTCCTTAATTTCAAAACAAAGCAACCTTTCCCACTACTTAGAAAATTTCATTGTGTATATTTGAAGGTGTTCTTTTATTTTGTGACAAGTGAAACAGCTTCCCTTCTGTTTGACTGTTCCTCTCTTGTCAATCTGTGACTCCTCCTTTCTCCTCTAAAGGTAGAATAGTTACCAAGGTTGTATTTTCAGTCATTCTCTGATCTTTCCCTATGCTATCCCCACTCCCATTCCCTGTATTTCCCAAGATTCAGTAGTATCTCCACCTGTTAAATGGAAATTTGCACTTGAATACTCAGTCCACTTCCAAGTTTTATCTATAACCACCTCTTTGATAAAAACTTTCCTAATTTGGTACCATTTTCCCAATATCAAAGTTCAAAACCCCAGTCTCTTCTCCTAATGCCCTTTCCCTTGTCCCCAGTACTAAAAAAGCCAAAAATACTGTCATGCCTTTGTCATTACCAATTCACACAACTGCAGTGGGTTCCAAATGCTGGGGTCCTTTAGAGGTTAGGACACAGCCAAGAAGCCAACTGAATGGGGCTTTAGATTGCCCTTCCCTACTTTAAGTAGAGCAGCTTTTGAATTTTATACTTTGGGGTTCCATTTAAGAATTTTTTTTAAAGGAGGAGTTGTATTAACTGTTAAAAGTTTGAAAGTTATTGGACTATTTATTAAACTTATTTTCCACATTATAACATAGTAATTGTGGGAAGTAAAAAATACAGTAAATATTTTAATCACTCGAAATTCTATCAAGAGACAATTTGTTATCTTTTGATCCATTTCTTTCCAGCCACTTCTATATTAAGCACCTATGTAAATATATTAATAAAATTTCAATTTATAGGTAGTTCTGTATCCTATTTTGGAATAATATAGCAACTTTTCTCCAACATCATTTACTTTTGATAAACATGACCTTTTTTTTTTTTTGAGACAGAGTCTTGCTCAGTTGTCCAGGCTGGAGTGCAGTGGCCTGATCTCAGCTCACTGCAAGCTCCACTTCCCGGGTTTACGCCATTCTCCTGCCTCAGCCTCCCGAGTAGCTGGGACTACAGGTGCCCAACACCTCGTCCGGCTAGTTTTTTGTATTTTTTAGTAGAGACGGGGTTTCACCATGTTAGCCAGGATGGTCTCGATCTCCTGACCTTGTGATCCACCCGTCTCGGCCTCCCAAAGCACTGGGATTACAGGCTTGAGCCACCGCACCCGGCCAACATGACCTTTTTTTTTTTTTGAGATGGAGTTTCGTTCTTGTTGCCAAGGCTGGAGTACAATGGCATGATCTAGGCTCAACACAACCTCTGCCTCCCAGGTTCAAGCGATTCTCCTGCCTCAGCCTCCCGAGTAGCTGGGATTATAGGCATGTGAAACCCGTCTATTTTTGTATTTTTAGTAGAGACAAGGTTTCTCCATGTTGGTCAGGCTGGTGTCAAACTCCTGACCTCAGGTGATCCGCCTGCCTCAGTCTCCCAAAGTGCTGGGATTACAGGCATGAGCCACTGTGCCCAGCCAAACATGACTTTTTAAATGGATACTCATATAGAGATGTACCATGTTATTCAATTTCCTTTAGTAGGTAAATTGCTTAGCGCAACAACCTTCTCTTTGATCTTATTAAACAGTTTCCCTTTCCTTTAATATGCATCACCTTTGTGATGAACTCTTCAATTAACCACTTGGATATTAACTCAGTACTCTAAAATCTTATTATCTACTATATATATATATTCTAAGCATTCTAAACCTAGAAACCAAGACCCTTCATTATCTTTTACCTGCTCCAGGCAATTCAGACAACCTCAACATTATTTACATACTCCTGTGTTTTCTTAACAGATACTCCTGCCTTCTATGTATCTTTTCCTTTAGAAATATAATCCATCCCTCAAGATCCAGACCCAACATTTTATCTTCTATTTGTAACAATAGCTAATAATAGCTAACATTTATTTAATGCTTACTATACACCAGGTACTAGGTCTAAGCTCTGTGTATTAACTAATTTTATCCACACGATTATCAGTTCTTTGAACCATATACATGGTAATTACATCTGACCTGAATCCTAGTTATGTATGTACATCTATCATTGATTCTAATATCCTGAAAGAAGTGATCGTATCACTACATCTCCCTACACATTCTGTTTATAGCAGGCATTTCTCTGAGAAAGCTGTGTTGGCATTTGCTAAATAATCGTACAGTGGTAAGGCTATCACAGTTAGGTGACTATACCTAAGAAATACAGTGATCAGTTTTATCAGGGCCACTGTACCCTAATTGCCTACCTTTCCTAAAGTAAATCTCAAAGGCAAAAAGATGAGTCTCTATCTTGTTCTTCACCAAGTTCTTCAACGGTGTTAAAAATTTAATAGCTTCTTCCAATGGAGTTTCAACCTAACAAAAATAAAAGATATTATACAAATGAAAGTAAGGTTCTTGGGAATGTGATTTTATTCTACTAAAAATTCTTATTTTTTAAAAATAAAACCACTTACCAGTCACCCAGAAAAATACTGTCATATTTTAACCTCCCATAACCTAAACAAAGGGGATTTTGAATTCTAGAATTCTTAACTGATTTTTAACCCCAGATACTATATTATTGCTGGATAGAAACTATCCAAAAAGAAGGAAGTAGATAAAATAGAACCAGAGAAAGAAAGACAGAAAGAGAAACAGGTCAGATAGCCAAGGGGGAAAAAAGAAGAGATGTGAACAAGGATAGGAGAAGTACAAAGGAAACTATAGAGACCATGACAGAATGAGTGAATGTTCTTTATAATTCAAACAAAGTGAAGTATAATCAAGCTATTCAAAATCATACACTATCCATTCTGTCTTGCTTTGTTCTATAAATTCTACAGGAATTCATATTTATTCAAATGACATTAATATTGAGGTGGCATTTTAAAATATTAATATTTATAGAACAGTGTTCCTACCAATTTTTTATTAATTACATAAATGTCATAGTAATTATATACTTGTAATCATTACTAGGCAGGTATAATGCAATTGTGCTACTATTCTACTCCTGGACTGAATATTGAGACAAGATTATTCCCTGTCTTATCTCAGGTAGGGCTGGAGACCACCACCATATTTATCAGAAGGGCACTGAACATCTGGATTCTATATCTGCCTTCTCTCATCACAGAGGCAATAACAATTTACCCTAATGGAAAATGAATTTGCATATCTGGTCAATGTGCCTCTGTCAGTACAGTAATTGTGGTTTAACCAAAACAGCTTCTGGGCAAGAAAATTGTTTCACTGCATTAAAAACAAAAAAAAGAAAAGCAATGAAGTGAATTCTATGGGATTCACCATGTCCTAGTGTGTAAAGCAGTTGGCCTTACATGACAATAAAATAACCCATTAAAAGCCCAGCTCCAGTGCCAGAATGTTTTCTTTTGAAGGATACATGTTCTAAACCAGAACCAGAAATTAATATATGGCTCTGTCACTCTAGTAACTATGGATTCAGGAACCAAGTGATAGGGGAGAAAATAAAGGCCCTCATAGGTATGACTTCCCCACACATTTGCACATATTTTACTTCTTGCTCCCATGACTCCATATTCTACTATATAGGAATTTCTGGTACAAGGGGAGAAA
Source organism: Trachypithecus francoisi (assembly GCF_009764315.1). Taxonomy (NCBI): domain Eukaryota; kingdom Metazoa; phylum Chordata; class Mammalia; order Primates; family Cercopithecidae; genus Trachypithecus; species Trachypithecus francoisi. The sequence continues at coordinate 136,230,903 of NW_022681454.1, read as the reverse complement.
TATTTGTATCAGAGAAAGGCAGAGAACTGGAAACCAAACCTGCCACCTAGCTGTATCATGCTCTCATGCCTCTAGGGTACAGATTGAAATGAGGGTCAGTGTATTGACCAGGGTAATTTACTATCACAGAGATATGGCTGCTATTACAAAGGTAAACAAGGACTATAGGGCAGGTGAATCAATACAAGTATTTATATTTAGTTAAATCAAGTACTTGAACTTGGAGAGAGGAAACAGATAAATTAATTCTGTCTCCAACTTTAATAAACAAGAACATATTCCCCCAAAGGAGATCTGGGTTGGGTTTGATATTGCGATATGTAGTCTCAGTCTCTGTTTACCTCTCATAGATAAGACTTTGTCAGGGTAAATCTAAGTGTTTAAATATATGTAGATAACCACAAGAAATCTTACACTCTATATTTACTCATACATCATGCAGAACAAGGTTTTATATATACATGGAAGCATGTAATCAGAAATGCAAGTCTAAAATCAGTATTTCAGGAAAAAAAAGTCAAAATATCCCTTGAAAATCCTTTCAGCTGAAGAAAGGCAGATATAAAAATATAAATACTTTGTATTACGTGTATGAAAACCATGTTTTCAATACCAAATTAACAATCATCATAGCAAGATGTTCACACCAAGATAAGCACAAAAGAACTGAAATGGACTGTGGCAGTCATGCCTCCCATCTCACAGTCAGTTGGGGTCCAGCGTTCACTGAGAGAAATACTGGATAGAATTAACCATCATTATGCATACTATTCTTTGTCTCCCTTAAAGAAAAAATTACATCCAGTCACGAAGAGTTGAATTCACTTAGGTTAAATGCATGTAGGATAAGACTGCACTGCACTTAATGGGCAATTTAAGACACTTCCAAGGGCAATTTTAATCATATGCAATTTTTAAATTTATAAACTGACTTGAAATCTAGTCCTCATATTAGATATGTTGTAAAGGAGTATATCTCTCTAGCATAGCAGCTCCCAGCACAGCAACAAAAAGTTTAAAATGATTCAACTTTTTAAAGAAAGAATACTGTACTAAGGAACCACAGCCTTTGGAAGGAAAAGTGTATATACAACAGGGAAAAAAAAGGCTAGGCTGGGTACGGTGGCTCACACCTGCAATCCCAGCACTTTGGGAAGCTGAGGTGGGCATATCACTTCAAGTCAGGAGTTCGAGACCAGCCTGGCCAACATGGTGAAACTCCATCTCTACTAAAAAATACAAAACAATTAGTGGGCGTGCTGGCATGTGCCTGTAATCCCAACTACTGGAGAAGCTGAGGCAAGAGAATCACTTGAACCTGGGAGGCGGAGTCTTGCAGTGAGCTGAGATCACGCTACTGCACTCCGGCCTGGGCGACAGAGTGAGATTCCGTCACCAAAAAAAAAAAAAAAGCTGAGTGAAGGCAAGGAGGGACATAGGATGACTGCTACAAAAGGGAATTCATAAATACCAACTAATGCCTCATGGTAAGTTGGAGAAACAAGTGATACAGCTTCTGCCAAGACCTGAGATTTATACTCAGTTGACTGAATGCTGACCTTACTAATTCCCATTTTCCTTTTCTCCTTCTTTACTGGAACTACTGCTAATTTAATAATGCTTTGATTTTATTTTATATAGTCATGTGCTACATAACGATGTTTTGGTCAACAATGAACTGTATAAGTGGTCCCATAAGATTATAATGCCCTATTTTTAGGGCATTTTAGTAACACACCTACTTACCATGTATCACAATTGCCTACAGTATTCAGTACAGTAACATGCTATACAGGTTTGTAGTCTAGAAGCAATCAGCTATACCATACAGCCTAAGTGTGTAGCAGACTTTACCATCGAGGTTTGTGTACATACACTCTATGATGTTCGCATAACAATAAAATCATCCAAGCCGGGTGTGGTAGCTCAAACCTGTAATCCCAGCACTGTGGGAGGCTGAGGTGGGTGGATCCCTTGAGCCCAAGAGTTTGAGACCAGCCTGGGCAACATGGTAGAATCCCATCTCCATAAAAATAAAAATAAATTAGCCAAGCGTGGTGGTGAGCACCTGTAGTGCCAGCTACTCTGGTGGCTGACGTGAGAGGATCAGTTGAGGCCAGGAGGAAGAGGCTGCAGTGAGCCAAGATCATGCCACTGCACTCCAGCCTAGGTGACAAAGTGAGACCCTGTCTCAAAAAACACAACAGAAAGCAACAAAATCACCCAAGCATGCATTTCTCAGAATGTATCCCTGTTAAATGACGCATGACTGAATATTATCCTGAACTGGTGACACTAAATTTGCCATTTACCACATAGAAGAAAGCTGAAATACAGGATCACCAAAAAAAGGAGGGGTTGAGGGGCGGGGGAGACACTATATACTGTAGAGCCAGACTTGGCAGGCAGCTCTTAAAATAACCTACAAAGCCACTCCTAATTATGATGGCTTGGTATAATTTGACATTGTTACCACATTGAAGATCTTGGTAAGTATAGATGCTTTTAGACAGAGGCATCTTGGAGGAAGTCAGCTGAAGAAGAAAAGGATCTTATGTACCTAACAGGTAAGAATAATATGTACTGAGGAGCAGTTCATGAAAAAGGGTACCTTTCACTAAGTTTCTTCCAAACAAAGCAGTCAGAAGCACTGTTTGTAGCCATTACTTTGTTCTCAGACTCTACAATCTAATTATATGGCTACAAATAATTAGACCACAGGTTGTTGTCTGGCTTGAAGGCAATTATGACACCCTGGACACAAGGAAAACCTAACAGTCTTTAAGGAAATCTAGTACAAGAATTCCGCTCTGTAGGTGTACTCTTTATTAAACAGTAACTAAATAATCAAAAGAGATCCTCTCCTTAAGAAATACATGAAAACATGAAGAGGTATAATGAAAAATGTCATTAAGGAAAGTCATGGGATAAAGGGAAAAGCAAGTAGACAAAGTGATGACGGCAGCAGGCAGGCAGTGAAGGTGGTAAAAGTAGTAGTAATAAAGAAAGTAGGGGCATAAAGATGGAAAGTCTAAAGTTTAAGTCCTATGCCCTGAATGACTGAAATTCTCCGAGGTCTGAAAGGTCCATTTTCTTTGCTTTCTTGCTTCCCTGTGTAGTCTTCCAATAAATTCCCAAGAATAAAAAGGTATTGTGTTTGTTCCTAGCAGGTATACAATTATTTGTAAAAAGATGTCAATAGGCCGGGCGCGGTGGCTCAAGCCTGTAATCCCAGCACTTTGGGAGGCCGAGACGGGCGGATCACGAGGTCAGGAGATCGAGACCATCCTGGCTAACACGGTGAAACCCCGTCTCTACTAAAAAATACAAAAAACTAGCCGGGCGAGGTGGCGGGCGCCTGTAGTCCCAGCTACTCCGGAGGCTGAGGCAGGAGAATGGCGTAAACCCGGGAGGCGGAGCTTGCAGTGAGCCGAGATCCGGCCACTGCACTCCAGCCCGGGCTAGAGCGAGACTCCGTCTCAAAAAAAAAAAAAAAAAAGATGTCAATAAATCCTTGTACAATCCAACTGGATTTTTCTGTATTTCGTGTGTGTGTGTGCGCGCTATTTTTCTTTTCTTTTTTTTTTTAAGAGACAGTCTTGCTGTGTCTCCCAGGCTGGAGTGCAATGGCTATTCACAGGCATGATCACAGCTCACAGCGTTACTGCAGCCTCAAACTCCTAGATTCAAGTGATCCTCCCACCTCAGCCTCCAAGACAGTTGGAACTATAGGCACATGGCTATATTTCACATAGCAATATTACTATGTCTATGTGATATTACTGTCCACCTGCTCTGGTGAACAGAATTCTAAACATATTCTCCAACTCTATTTGTTTGGCATTATAATTTTCCTTGGTGGCATTATAATTTATAATTTGTTTGGCATTATAATTTTCCTTACTGGTGAGGCTAAAATTAAAGTCTGGGGTGATTGCTTACTATATTGCTTTAACATAACAAATTATGCAATTATTTTCACACAAAGCAGGAAGATGTCTAGGGTCAGAAAAAAGGACAAAGGAATGTTATTAATCAAAATGGTTCATGTGACAATGAATACCTTGGTTTCAGCTTAATGGTTAAAACCAGCAGGTCAGGTTTTGGCCTGGGGAAAATATTTACAGCCTTAGGCTAGAAAAGAAATAATGTAAACTGACAACACAGGTAAGTGGGAGATACACATATAGTCCTCAGTTTTTAACAAACTCAATTTAGCCTAGACATAAAAACTTGCACGTTACCACTGTAACAGACACTAGATGCTTTACATATATATTTTTTCTCCAGTCCTAAATAAGGATTTTCTTAGTTCCATTTTATAGATGAAAAAACCATCAGAGAGGTTAGACAAAGTGTCCAAGGGCACACAGTCAAAATATAAGAGCTAACATCTGGACCCAGATTTTGGAACAGGATCATTAGCTCAAGTTTTAAACGTGAAACACGATAAGAAACAAAATATTAAAGGAAAAATACTAAAAAATAAAATAATTTTTGGCTCTAAAATCTGTAATCACATTGATCAAATAAAGCAGTATGAAAGTGACAACAGGTGGTCATAAAATGTCACTCAATTGTGCTAAACACTATTATTAAGTACCTTGGCCAATTTCTCTGGAATAAGTTCTTCTTTTGGACCTCCAATTTCCTCATCATCATCATCCTTCTTCTTTTTCTGATTTCTTTGCTGCTTTTCTTTTTCTGCATTTTTTTTCTCTTCTTCTATCTGGGCTTTCTTTTGAGCTCTTCTTTGTTTATTACGTAACTTCTTTAGCTCTTTGTCAGACATGTTTGCTGCAGGCAAAAAGTTAATAAAATTAACAAGCATGTTAATCAGATTAGTAATTTTAAGTATTATTTGATATTACCAAACTCCCATTAAAAAATATTGCATGAGGCTGGGCATGGCGTCTCATGCCTGTAATCCCAGCACTTTGGGAGGCCGGGGTGGGCAGATGACCTGAGGTCAGGAGTTCAAGACCAGCCTGGTCAACATGGTGAAACCCCGTCTCTACTACAAATACAAAAATTAGTGGGGTGTGGTGTGCGCCTGTAATCCCTGCTACTCAGGGGGCTGAAGTAGCATAATTGCTTGAACCCAGGAGGCAGAGGCTGCAGTGAAGCAAGACACACCACTGCACTCCAGCCTGGGAAACAAGAGCGAAACTCTGTCTCAAAAAACAAATTAAAAAAAATGTTGCATGGTATGGACGTAAATGTCCCTATATGTACATAGACCTTTTATTTATTTATTTTTGAGACAGAGTCTCACTCTGTCACCCAGGCTGGAGTGCAGTAGCACAATATCGGCTTACTGCAACCTCTGCCTCCCAGGTTCAAGCAATTCTCCTGCCTGAGCCTCCCGAGTACATGGGATTAACAGGCACACGTGACCATGCCCGGCTAATTTTTGTATTTTTAGTAGAGACGGGGTTTCACCATGTTGGTCAGGCTGGTCTCAAACTCCTGACCCCCTGATCCACCTGCCTCGGCCTCCCAAAGTGCTGGGATTACAGGCACGAGCCACCACGCCCAGCAGTAGGTAGCCTTTTAATGGTTCAACATCAGACAGGAAACAATGGAACCACTTCAGAAAACTTTCTTGAAGCCACATGGGATATGCATGTAAACAAATGATCACAGCAAAACATACAAGTTAAACAGCAATATCAAAGTATTTGCAATCTATGAATATAACAAGCTGTTGCATATCTCTATGGCTTCAGAGGACTATGCTCTCTTATTATGCCTTCTCTAACCTGGCCAAACAATTATTCATTCTCTCTGTGCTGCCACTACGGCTAATATATTTTGCTTGTCACAATAGTTTGTTTATACAGTTGTCTCTCTTTTAAGCTATGAGCTCTCTGGTAAAGGAGATCCTGTGTCATTTGTAACCTTTTTATTTTCATGGCCTAGCAGCATGCTGAAACATACAAACAACACTCAAATATTTGTTAACAGAATAAATGAATAACTCTACAGTAAATTAAAAATTTAATATTGAAAATTAACAATATCCCTAGAAGTATAAACTACCGAATGTCTCAAAAGACTGGAAATCACTGACAAATATGCTACAATATAGTGAAAAATTTATATTATTTTGATTTCAAGGAACACACTTGAAAGCTACAGGCTCATCTAGTATTTATTTGGATAATATCTGTTAATATTGAGAAATGAAAAAAGTCATTCCAAAATACACTACCACTGTGGTGATTTCAAAATATGCCCTCAAGTTCTTCCTTTAAAAAGGCAGACCCTATTTCCCCTTCCCTTAAACATGGGCTACATTTAGTGACTCATGTGTGAGGAATAACATGTACTATCCACCAAGGTATATAACATTAATATTAGGACATAAATGGTCTATAGGTTCCTCCTTGCTTTCTCTTGGATCATTCAGAGGACGCCACCTCCTACATTATGAGGAAACTCAATCAATCTTATGGAAAGACCAATGTGTGGCCAAGAACTGATGCCTCTGGCCATGAGAGTAAGCCATCATGGAAGGAGATCCTCCAAGCCAAGTCGATCCTTCAGATGCTCCAGCTGGCAACTTTCTTTTTTAAAACACAAATAGAGACAGGGTCTATGTTGACAAAGCTGGCCTTGAACTCCTAGACTCAAGCAACCCACCCGCCTCAGCTTCCCAAAGCATTAGGACTACAGGCATGAACCACCATGCCCAGCCAACATCTTGACTTCAACAGCCTGAGAGACCCAGAGTCTTCAGAAACATACAGCTAAGTGACTTCTGGATTCCTGACACACAGTAACAGTCAGATAATAAATGGTTGCTATTTAAAGCTGCTATGTTTTTGAGTAATTTGTTTTGCAGCAATAGATAAACAATATAAATTTTGGTACCTGGACAGGAGATACTGCTGTAACAAAAACCTAAAATGTGGGAGTAACTTTGGAGTGAGGGAGTTGCAAAAGGTGGACACTTTGAGTAGGGCTTTAGTGGAAGTTGGAAGAGCCTTGGACTATTCACAGAAGTCTAGACTTGGAGGAGGCTGCAGGTGAGTCCTTAAAATGAAGTGAAGGATATGTTATAGCCACAGAGTAGCAGAAAGTTTAGCAACAGTGTTATAAAATGTGTCAAATGAACTCAGTGAGCTAACTAACTAACTGAAGGGATTTTCAGGCAAAGTGCCCAGGAAAAATGGAAGAGGAAAAAGAAACTAAAGAAAAGAGACAGGGGCTTGATGGTTTTGAAAACTCTGAGTCTCTCCAGAAATGGCTTGCTGGGCAAAGATCAAACCCAGGGAATTGTCAGGAAAATATGTCAAGAGGGAAGGCAAAGGGCTTGGCATTACAATCTTTTGTTACTCAGAATATGGTGGTGCCTCACTAGTTAGTCTGAAGAAAGGCTCTCTAAAAATTTTAAGAGTATGACTCACAGATTCTCTCAAACAATAAAACTTCTAAGAAACTTAAGGGTGTTCTCCCCTCCATAGAGGCTCAAGGTACACGTGGATTCCAGTAAGACTCACGAAAGATTCATGATGTTTATTCTATGGGCAGAAATAGTAAATCTGGATGGAAAAGAACGACAGCACAAAGTGAAAAGAGGTCTTTAGACTCACAACATTTTACTGGCTGGAAGAATACTGAAAAACTACTCAGTTGCAAACAAATGTTAATTTCAAAAAGAAAAAAAGGATAATTCAGAAAGTGGAAGCAGGAACTCAGAGGGCAGGGCCAAGAGCCACGGAAAATTATTCCAGTCTTGGGTCCTCATCAAAGAACTATTAAGCCATGCCCCACTGGACTTGAAGATGGACGCAGTAACTCCTGTGTGCCTCCTAATAATGTCTACAGTGGTTGTCCTATGCCTGTCTCATTTTATATTGGGTGTGTAGTTGATAAATGTAATTTTAGTTCACAGGATTTCATATTAAAAGAACTATAATTGAAAAGCCACACTTAAGGTTAAAAATAAAAAATAAAACACTTATACTCAAGGAGCTGCTTCAGTACCTGTATCTGATTTACATGACAAGATTCTGAACTTTAAGCTAATGTTACAATGGGATAGACTTCTGAAAGCCTTGAAAAGGCTAACTATATTTTGCATATAAGAATAATATAAGCTGGGCGTGGTGGCTCATGCCTGTAATCCCAGCACTTTGGGAGGCCAAGGCAGGAGGATCACTTGAGCTCAGGAGTTTGAGAACAGCCTGGGCAACATAGCAAGACCCCACCTCTACAAAGAATTTTTAAATTAGTTGGGTGTAGTGGCATGTGCCTGTAGTCCTACCTACGTGGTAGGCTGAGGTTGGGGGACTGGCTGAACCCAGGAGTTTGAGGCTGCAATGAGCTATGACTGAGTCTCTGCACTCTAGCCTGGAAGACAGAGTGAGACCCTGTCTTAAAATTTAAAACAAACAAACAAAAAACCCAAAACGATAACGTAACCAAAATGCAGACGACAGTTAAAATTATGTCTACAAATTCTTCCATTCTACTCCCCTCAAATAGGTTGTGCTTGGTGACTCTCTTCTGACCAATTAGAATATGAAGGAAGTAATGGCGTGATATCAAGTGAACAGAACATTAAAAAGGTGTTGTAGCTTCTGCCTTTCTCTGTCATCATTAGCTACCATGTCTTCAGAAACTAGAAACTCTACAGAGAGACTAAGAACTAAGGTCTCATGCCAACAGCCAGGTTGAGTAAGTCATCTAGGAAATGGATCCCTTCAGTCCTAGCCAAGCCTTCCAGTGATGGCAGGCCCATCCAAAATCTCAACTACAACTTCATGAGAGACCCTGAGTCAGTGACTTAGACACTTCTGAATTCCTGACCCAAAAAAAGGGTTATTTTAAGCTGCTAAATTTAGGGATTAATTTATGATGCAGCAATAGATAACATATAGCCAACGAAAACAAATGCATTATTTATCTTTTTCCTAGCAAAGAATCCTGTAATACTAAAAACAAAAAGCAAAAAACAAAAAAATTCTGATAGAGACCAAAAAATTACATTCTGGAAACACAAAACTATAAATGGATGGCAACATAAGCACTGATCTTTTTAACGACTGGTAAAATAATTGCTACCAATTGTAGCCTTGCTACATGATAGATACAATGCATACCTTGAATTTTTTCTTTCTTTCTTTTTTTCTTTGAGACAGGATCTCACTCTGTCACCCAGGCTGGAGTGTAGTGGCGAACATGGTTCACTGCAGCTCTGACTTCCAGGGCTCAAATGATCCTTCCACTCCTGCCTCCTAAGCAGCTAGAACTGCAGGTGCTCACCACCATGCCTGTTTTGTTTGTTTGTTTGTTTGGTTGGTTGGGTTTTTTTTGTATTTATAGAGACAGAGTTTCACCATGTTGCCCAGGCTGGTCTCGGACTCCTGGACTCAAATGATCCACCTGCCTTGGCCTCCAAAAGTGCTAGGATTACAGGTGTGTGCCACTGCACCCAGCCCATACCCCACACATTGTATTTCATTTGATGTCCTCAACAACCTCATGAATTAGAGTATAATATTATTTTACATATGAGAAAACTGAGGTTTCAGAGGAAAATAACTCAGTCATGGTAAAAGGCACAGCAAGGATGTAAATCTACTTCACTTGGACTCCAAAGTCTAGGCTTCTTCTATGCTATACTAAACTCCAGATGATTAAAAAGCCAAATGTAGGTCGGCATGGTGGCTCATACCTGTAATCCCAGCACTTTGGGAGGCCGAGGTGGGCGAATCACCGGAGGTCAGGAGTTTGAGACCAGCCCGACCAACATGGAGAAACCCCGTCTCTACTAAAAATACAAAAATTAGCCAGGAGTGGTGGCACATGACTGTAATCTCAGCTACTCAGGAGGCTGAGGCAGGAGAATTGCTTGAAACCAGGAGGCGGAGGTTGCAGTAAGCCAAGATTGTACTGCACTCCAGCCTGGGTGAAAAGAGTGAAACTCCATCTCAAAAATAAATAAATATTAAACTTTATCATGAAGCATTAGAAGTACTACCTCTATAGAAAAAAAGGCAGCAAGTACACTTTTGTTCCTACTACTCACCACTGTTTTAGCAACTCCAACCAGACCAGAAGACATAAGGGGGAAAGGTATAAACACTGAAAGAAATAAAACTACTGCCATTTACAGATTAACATAATGGCCTACATAGAAAATTTTCAAAAATCAACTGAAAAATGAATCAATCTAATATCAGAAACCTTCCGGAAGACAAGCTAATTCTACCATGTATGCATAAGCAAAAATCTGCATGTAAAAACACGAAAATTCTAAAGACAGTGTTAGATTGAGAAAAATGGATCATAACAACAGAAACCTATCTGTGTACTGATGTCAATACCATGTAGTTTTAATTATATCTTTAATGTATGTTAGACCAAGAAACCATGCCTATGACCTACTAAATTATTTTTCCAGAATTTATCATGATAAAGATAGCATTTGAAATCAGTGGGGAATACAAAAACCTATTCAATAAATATTACTGAGGAGTTAGCAGTCTATGTTGGGGAAGAAGGGAGGTGGAAAGCCACCCTCCACCTTACAAAGTATATAAAAATTAACTCCAAATGTTTAAAGAGCCAAATCTAAAAATTGCAAAGCAGAAGTATTAGAAGAAAAACACAGAAGATATTCATAAATATATTTTAAATTTTTAAGTAGAAAAAGCCTTTCTAAGCAAGACTTAGAAGCCACAAAAAAAGACTAAGTATTAAAAATTAAAAATTATATCTAATGAAAGGTACTATTCTTAAAGGATAAAACCTAACTGAAAAAAAGAAAATATATAATCCACTCCATTAAAAATCTAGAAATTGGCCAAACATAGTGGCTTATGCCTGTAATCCCAACAATTTGGGAGGCCAAAGCAGGAGAATCACTTGAGCCAAGGGGTTCAAGACGAGCCTCAGCAACACGGCAAGACCATGTCTCTACAAAAATAAATTAGCTGGGTGCAGTGGCATGTACCTGTAGTCCCAGCTACTCAGAAGGCTGAGGTGGGAGGCCAGCTACTCAGGAGGCTGAGGTGGGAGGATTGCTTGAGCCCAGGAGCTCAAGGCTTCAGTGAGCTATGATCACATTAGTGGACTCCAGACTGGGCAATAGTATGAGATCCTGTCTCAAACAAAACAAAACAAAATATATAAATTGTAAACTAGATATTTTGCCCAACATACAAAAATATAAAGGAACAGTAATTTTCAGAGCTGGCAATAATGTAAAATAAAAGAAAATCTCAATATCCATGTTGGTGGTAATAAAAACTGATGAACCCTTTATCTCAAATTCTCATACTTTTCAATCCATCAATTTCCACTTTTAATAATCCATGCTAAATAAATATGCACATAATTATGTACAAGGACATTTACTATAGTACTATAATGGTGAAAAAATTCACACAGATTCCTACATAGTCATTAAAATGTTATCAGTGAAAATAATAATTATGATTTGCAGACACGGAGCAATACTATTAAATGGGGTAAAAAGTCCAAATTGCAGAATACTGAGTATGATATAAACCCAATTGTGGACTAAAGAAAAATAAACAAGAAACCCTACAAAGAACCATCCTGAAATGCATGTGTATATGTACACACAGAGCTCTGGAAACTGTAGTTGTGCATAAAGGGGACTGGTCCTTTCACAGGGATAATTGCTGGAATGAATAATGGGTGGGAGAAAAGTGAAAGGGGATCTTCATATTTGCTAAGTATATTTCTGTATTAATAGCCTCAGCTTTGAAGTTAATTGTGTATTATTTGTGTAATTTGAAGAAGAGAAGGAAGGAGGCAGAAGAATAAAAAGAAAGAAAAACAAAAGAAGCCAGAGGGTCACAGCCCTCAACTTCAACTGTAAATTGTCCAGCAGATTCTTCTTACTGATGTTTTCTTTTAAGTTGAAGCAACACCAACAGGTAGAAAGAGATTCAAGTGATACCTGTACAAAGGCCTCAGTATGTGACCTTAGAAATTTCTGAACTGTTGGCCGGGCGCGGTGGCTCAAGCCTGTAATCCCAGCACTTTGGGAGGTCGAGACGGGCGGATCACGAGGTCAGGAGATCGAGACCATCCTGGCTAACACGGTGAAACCCCGTCTCTACTAAAAATACAAAAACTAGCCGGGCGAGGTGGCGGGCGCCTGTAGTCCCAGCTACTCGGGAGGCTGAGGCAGGAGAATGGCGTAAACCCGGGAGGCGGAGCTTGCAGTGAGCTGAGATCTGACCACTGCACTCCAGTCCGGGCGACAGAGCGAGACTCCGCCTCAAAAAAAAAAAAAAAAAAAAAGAAATTTCTGAACTGTCCGTAGGCAACAAGAAGTAAAAATTAATGACAAATTAGCAAAATAATTCAAAAGCTCTTTAGCAGGAGGAAGGATACAGAAATTAGCCAATCATATCCTCAAAAAAGGAATAAGCTCAGAAGAAAAAAAAATCTAGCACAGTTTTTATACAACATTTTTGCCATGAGTAAGTCACAAAATTTATATTTTTCTACATATGAGATCACTCATTCTCAGGTTCTTCCCCAAATAACTGTCTAAGGAAGACTTCTCCCTAGTCATTCTGATACCCTGCTATAAAAATCGTACATTAAAAATGGGTCAAATGATAAGTCACTGTGCAATTTTCCTAGCTTTAGCCCAAGCTGGTTTTTAATGTTCAAGCAATATTCATTTTTAGTAAGTTAATTATAAATTACTATTAAAAAAGGAATAGGCCGGGAACAGTGGCTCATGCCTGTAATCCCAGCACTTTAAGAGGCCAATCCCAGCACTCTGGGAGGCCGAGGTGGGCGGAACACTTGAGGTCAGGAGTTCAAGACCAGCCTGGACAACATGGTGAAACCCTGTCTCCACTAAAAACACAAACTTAGCCAGGCATGGGGGTGGACACCTGTAATCCCAGCTACTCGGGAGGCTGAGGCAGGAGAATCGCTTGAACGCGCGAGGTTGCAGTGAGCCGAGATCATGCACTGCACTCCAGCATGGGAAACAGAGCGAGACTCCATCTCAAAAAAATAACTAGTAATACTAATAGCCAACACTAATGTAGAATTATAATACTAATTATACAATTAGCAATCTAGTACCTGTAAAATAGTTAGCAATTTATAATTCTGGGTAAACCAGATATTAAATGTAAAACTCATGATACGCAAACTTCTTAAATGCTAATGAATATCTGCAAATTAAATTCTTGTTTAACTTTGGAAGCATAAAAGTAAACACTTTTCTTTTGTTGCTTAGAGAACCTTGTATAGTATCTTCCCACGGGGTGCTCAAGAAAAATATATATTACTGAAAAACATAAATACACATAGACACACCAGAGCACAAGAAGAACTCTGAATATTATACCTGTATCAGCTTCGTGTTCTTTATTCTCATCTGTAAGGGGGTTGTCATGAAGCTTCAAATAGATTTCTATAGCAATTCTTGCTGCCTTGAAGTAAAATGGATGCTGTCGAAGTACATCTTCTAGTTTTAATAAGTCCACATATGATCTAAGGGTAATCTTCCTCATACAGTATGTATGAAAGTCAAACTGGTCATCAGTGATTTCTATAAAATGCTAACAAAATTATCTTTTTATTATTATACCGAAGTACAGCAATGGCTAAGAAAACTATAAAATCAAAGGCTTGGAATACTTGTTACTTTGGCATGAAAAAACTAGTAAAATTAAAAACAACAACAACAACAAAAACAATTACAATTATTCAACAGGAATATTTTGCATTTCAAATAAGCAAATACAGTTAGCCATTGTCTAGCACAGGATATGGCATACTGAAGGCACTGAATCATTTGTTGAAAAAGGAAGCTTTAAAACTATATTTATTCATTATCCCTTCCTTAATTATACTTAAAGCTGTTGTGACATCAAACATAATTTATTAACATACATAGTAGTGCAAGAAAGTAGATTCACATGTTAAACATTGAGTTTTTATATTCAGAATAATTTGCAAAGGATTATAATATGTATTTGGTAATTTTTTTTGAGGATACAAATCTGAATCCTATGCAATGTGATGCTGGTATGTGGAAAAAAATCAATTAGCAAGTAAGTCAAGCAATCAGGAACTTGATGCATTTCAACTAAGCTTTGGTATTCTATACTTGATAATATTACAAATGTGAAATTAGTTATATAAACTATGTTTATCTTTGTAAAACACAAAAAAGAAAAACCAACCACTAGTCATGGAAATGAGTCAAAAGTGAAGAGGATTAAGAAAACAATTTTATCAAAAAGCATGAAATTACATATGCTATAGAAGAAATACTGTGAAAAGTCTTCAACATTTATATCTTACCAAGGGTATATGGCATCATCAATAAATTCTACAATGAACAGGGTCCTAGGAGTAATTTAATCCGCTGTGGCTGGGCGCGGTGGCTCAAGCCTGTAATCCCAGCACTTTGGGAGGCCGAGACGGGCGGATCACGAGGTCAGGAGATCGAGACCATCCTGGCTAACACGGTGAAACCCCATCTCTACTAAAAAATACAAAAAACTAGCCGGGCGAGGTGGCGGGGGCGCCTGTAGTCCCAGCTGCTCGGGAGGCTGAGGCAGGAGAATGGCGTAAACCCGGGGGGCGGAGCTTGCAGTGAGCTGAGATCCGGCCACTGCACTCCAGCCCGGGCGACAGAGCGAGACTCCGTCTCAAAAAAAAAAAAAAAAAAAAAATCAGCTGTGTATGTACTACTAAAGCGGCAGCAGCAATTTGAAAGGTTCAAAAATCAATAAAAACATAGCCAAGATACAAAATTTCCATTAAATTCTTTTAAAAAGCTTTTTTCTTTAAAAAAAAAAAAAGAATTCTTACAGAAAGATAACAGAGACCCTGGCTGAAAATGTAGTCTATATTTCCATTATGAAAACTGAAAAAAGTGAATACTGATTTTAAAAAGCACCTACTATGAATTATAAAGAGGTAGAAGAGAAAAAAACTATGAAATTTGTCCAAAACCATCAACAGAATAAAACGAGAAAACGTTTATGTAGAAGGTACTTACTCTCTCAATCTCATGACATTTCTTAAGTGCTTCACCAAATTTATTCATTGCTTTATAAGCCTGGGCACATTCTGTTTGGAACCACATGCACTGCATTTCATTCAAATTCTCTACCGCTGATGTTCCTTCCTATACAAAAATCAAATATTTTCAAGATCATTTTTTATCAAAGACATCATTCTACCACAGAATTTTAAAAAACAAACAAAGATGTTCAGCTGATTTGGACTCTCAAAAAAAAATTTTACAACATTCTTAAAGAATAGTTAACATGGGAAAGCAACTGAAATTCTCTAACCACTAAAAATAATTTGTAGTTTCATGAGTAATTAAACAAAAGGTCTACATAACTGAGGGTAGGGATTAGTACAAGAAAAAGAACACCAGCACATAGCAGGTATTCAATAAATATTAGTTCCCTTGACCCCTAAAAAAATTCATCTGAACATACATCAATATAAACTAGTTTAAAAGTCCACTGTACAACCGTCTAAAAGGAAAACCCTCTGTACCAATGTCAACTCCAGTGTCTTCTGATATAGCGATTGAATTAAAATCCTGGCTATTTTGGTGTCGAAAATATTAAAGAAAAACTTTGAAAAATAAGCATGGTACACAAGTATGAACTGGCTCGTGTCTTCTTTATTCATAATTAAGAACACTAGCTATACAAACCCTTGTAAACTTTGAGCACATTTCTTCAGCTTCTTTAATTAGGTTCGCTTTTAGCATGTATTTTGCACATTTGGAGTTGATAAATCTGTCTGCTGTGTCTAAGGCCTGGGCCTCATCCATCCACCTTGCAGCTTCTTTAATATTTCCAGCGTGCTTACAAGGTACAAAAGCAAAATAAACCAGTTAGTATGCTAAGTTTACTGTGCAGGTAATTCATTATCTGCTGATAAATAATTTAAAAACAAATGAAAGTAAAGGCATTTTTGTGACTCTCAGATATTAATCAATATAAAATAATGCATTCTTCCATAATATAAGTTCTGATTCCTTTTTCCAGCCTTCTAGAATTTAAGCTGACAGTTAAGACTTATTTTAATAGTTTTGTCTACTGTTAATATCGCCATTGCCTAAAACTGCCTGGCACATAGTAAAAATACTCAAAAATAATTGTTAAAGAATAAATAAGGCTGGCAGCTGTAGCTTGCTCCTATAATCCCAGCACTTTGGGACGTCGAGGCGGGTGGATCACCTGAGATCAGGAATTTGAGTCCAGCCTGGCCAACATGGTAAAACCCCATCTCTACTAAAAATACAAAAGTAAACCAAGGGTGGTGGCGCATGCCTATAATCCCAGCTACTTGGAAGGCTGAGGCAGGAGAATCACTTAAACGTTTAAGGGGGTGCAGGTTACAGTGAGCCGAGATTGTGCCACTGCACTCTAGCCTGGGGGACAGTAAGACTCCATCTCAGTAAAAAAGAATAAATAATAATAAGAAATCTTTTTGTTGTTGTTGTTGAGATGGGAGTCTCACTCTGTCACCCAGACTGGAGTGCAGTGGTGCAATCTTGGCTCACTGCAACCTCTGTCTCCGGATTCAAGCAATTCTCCTGCCTCGGCCTACCAAATAGCTGGGATTACAGGCATGCGCCACCATGCCCAGCTAATTTTTGAATTTTTAGTAGAGACGCGGTTTCACCATATTTGGCCAAGCTAGTCTTGAACTCCTGACCTTGTGATCCACTCACTTTGGCCTCCAAAAGTGCTGGGATTACAGGCCTGAGCCATAGCTCCCAGCCAATAATACAAATCTTTAAGTCAAAACATAATTAAATGTGAAAGTCATAAAAGGCATGGCCAAATCTCTACGCTAAAGGGACCATGGAAACATTACTGATTAGGACCATCAGTAGACATTCCCCAATGTTTCTCATTCTAAGTTACCTAACTAGTCCATCTGGCAAAGCCTCAAAACTAATGAGCCATAATCTAGTTTTAAAAAGTGCTTCTTGGCACATGTATACCTATGTAACAAACCTGCATGTTGTGCACATGTACCCTAGAACTTAAAGTATAATTTTAAAAAAATCTAAAAATAAAAAAATTAGTAATAATAAATGAATAAATAAATAAAAAATAAAAAGTGCTTCTTTAGCCAGATGCAGCGGCTCATGCCTATAATCTCAGCACTTTGGGAGGCCAGAACAGGTGGATCACTTTAGGCCAGGAGTTCAACACCAGCCTAGCCAACATGGCAAAACTCCGTCTCTACAAATAACACAAAAATTAGCTGGGCATGGTAGTGCATGCCTATAATCCCAGCTACCACTCCGGAGGCTGAGGCATGAGAATCACTTCAACCTGGGAGGCAGACATTGCAGGGAGCTGAGATTGCGCTACTACACTCCAGCCTGGGTGACACAGCAAGACTCTCTCTCTCAAAAAAAAAAAAAAAAACTTCTTAAGTATTATTTAATCTCATTATTTTCTTGCTAAATAAATTACTGGTTTATTGTCAGTCCCTCAAGAGCTTTCATTACTAAATTTTATTTTCAATAAGACAGAGAAAAGCCAACATTACTTTAAGATGGTGCTAAAATAGATGACTAAAAATTCTCAAGCAAGGCCCAGGAGTTGAGAAGTCAAAAGAGATAACTTATAGAATTCACAATAGAATCTTTACAGTTTCACCTCATTAACATTGCCAGATACTGATGTTACCATACTCAAATGTTAACAGAAATATACATTTCACAGCAAACAAAATTTCTTTTGGATTATCTATACACTCTTACTCTCCAAATCCAAGAGAATTACCAGATACATGTGAATACATATACATTAATGTATGTACGTAAGTATGCGTGTACATACGGATATAGATAAATGACCAAATTAGCATGACCATGACAAGTCTCAAAGTAATTGGACTGAGAAATGTACTAAACTTGTTATTTCGTGTTTTTTGAGTTTATGTCACTTTTCCTACATTTAGAATGTATAAAATATAGAGAAAAAATTCATGACAAGTCCCATTACCTCATAAGAAATCAGAACAAAAGATTTTTACCTTATAGATTTTAGCTTTCACGAGAAACAGTTCTATTAATGTAGGTGTACTTTCAATAGCAGTATTTATGTACTCCAGAGCAATAGACGGCTGACCAATTTTGTCATAATGTTGTGCCAAGTAGTACTGGACCCAAAGTAATGTGGTTGGTGGTTCCTCCTTTCCATCATCTTAGGAGAAGAGGGAGAGAGGGAGAAGAAACCAAGGTGAGGCATTACATATATTAAGAGCACCCCCCAAAATGGTCCCTATGTTTATTAATAAGGGAGGTACTATGAAAGGAGTTTATTTATGTATCTAGCTATAAAACTCCCCCTAAGTTTATAAGATCTTTGGAAAGGTCTGTATTTTCTTTTCTGTATCCTTACAACCCCTAGCACAATCCCTTGCATATAACAACTTCAGGGAACAAACATGGGAGATAAATAAGGTCTAACTACCTAGAAAGAAAACTGAAACAGGTAGAGGGGAGACAAGCTGTACTAGAACTATGAGCGCATACTGATCAGGATGTTATTTACAAAGGGGGAAAAATTAAAAATGTTCTCCATTCATGAGGTTTAAAAAAAAAAAAAAAAAAAGCCCTGGCTGCTTAATTGAGTTTCTAGCTAATGCACCAAACTGTATATAAATATACTTGTAATGTGGTTATTTTGAATTTGGTGATTATATTCTTAATATATTTTAATATGCTAAATATGCAAAGATGCATAATTTAAGTCAAATAAAAACTATACCCCAAAAATGGGATGACAAGCAAAAAAATTTTTATATTTTAGTTCATGATTTAATTTTAATATACTCACAAGAAAATGTGTAAGTTAAATATACAAACCACACATTAAAAAATTCTTTTTAAATACAAATTGCTAAAATCTGAGAACAGATACGTGCTTTCAAAGAAAGCAATAGATTGCTTTTTTTTTTTTTATTTTTCCTAGTGAAAGCAGGATGGCTCAGTGGACAAATAATAGGAGTGGAACTCACCAACTCCTCATCTGATAGATCTGCAACAAAAGTGCTGCATATTCTTGGGCATGTCATTGAACCTCTTCCACATTTGTAAAATATGTAGGAAAATGCTGATAATCAAAGGAACATTATGATGATTAACCAATGAAATCATAGAAAAAAGTACTATTAAATTAATCTGAGACCTAGAAACAATGACCAACCCAATAGCAATATGCACCCAGGGTCCCATTCTGGGCTTTCCCACTGCAGGAACCAGAACTCCTAGGAAAAACAATTGATTCCAGATCTGCAGTGGCAGCGATAAACTGGAATATCTTGTCTTATTAACACCCAAGAAGTTATCAACTACTACTATGGTATGTAAAGAATAGGACCATTTGAGATTTGTAATGTGGTTATTTAGAATTTGGTAATTATATTCTTAACATATTTTAATATCATGCTGAATATGCAACATTCAAATATGCTTAAATCCATGCATTCATAATACTTTTAAAAATGTATTTGCTGTCTTTGAAGGATGCTATTGAACCAACAATTCATTATTTTGAAAACTGGTAAAGAAATTTTAAAAAGCAGAGAGTGGGGAGAAAAAATCCATTTATCATGCTTTCCCTATGCAAACTGAAACATTGTGTAAACAGATAATAGAGGAAGAAAATTTTCTCTTTTAAAATAATAAAAAAATTATAGACTATCACCAGTTGGTAATTCTTAACAGCTGCTAACATATAAAACAAACACTGTATGCCTACTAATACAAGGATTGGAATTTATTTTATTTTATTTTTTAAAATTTTAATTAGCCACTGTGCTACTGGCTGTCATACTATCAACAATCTTCTACATCGAACTACCAGTTTATAGGAAATTCAGAGGGCAAGGAATAATGTGTTAAGCAACACATGGGGTACAATCAGCAAACTCTAGACTGGGAAAACTGAAAAAAAAATTTCTTCAACAAATAAATTGCAGGAAAATGGATAGGACAGAAACCTACAGATAAAAAGAGCTTAAGAGACACATCAACCAAATTCAAAGTACACATCTTATCTGGATCTTCATTCAAACAAACTTCAAAAACAGAAAGGCAAAAAAAAAAAAATGACATTTATAACATAACTGGAAATGTGAACATGGACTGAATAGTTATGATTAAGAAAGTATTAATTTTTGTCAGGCACAGTGGCTCATGCCTATAATCGCAGCACTTTGGGAGGCCAAAGCAGGTGGATCACTTGAGGTCAGGAGTTTGAGACCAGCCTGGCCTGGCCAATACGGTGAGACCCCGTCTCTACCAAAAATACACAAGTTAGCCGGGCGTGGTGGCGGGCACCTGTCCCAACTACTCGGGAGGCTGAGGCAGAAGAATCACTTGCACCTGGGAGGCGGAGGTTGCAGTGAACTGAGATCGTGCCACTGTACGACAGAGCAAGACTCCATTTCAAAAAAAAAAAAAATTACTGATTTTCAGGTATGAGAATGGTATTAGGTTACGTTTTAGGTTAAGTCCTTCTCTTTAGACATACTGAAATATCCATAGATAAAATGATGTGATGTTTGGAATCTGCTTCAGAATAATGTGAGAGTCGAGAAAAGTAGGAGAGGCTATAAATAAATTCAATTATGAATTAAAAATTATTGAAGCTGAGTGCTGGGTAAAGAGAGGATCATTATACTGTTGCATTTGGTTTTGTAGATGTTTTTAAATTTTTACATAACATTCTTTTCAATAAACTAATGTGAGGTGGGACACAGTGGCCCATGCCTATAATCTCAACACTTTAAGAGGCCAATGCAAGAAGATCACTTGAGCCCAGGAGTTTGAGACCAGCCTGGGCAACAAAGTGAGACCCTATGTCTACAAAGAATTTAAAACTTAGCCTGGCATGATGGTGCATGCCTGTGGTCCCAGCTACACAGAGGGCAGAGGCAGGAGGATCGCCTGAGCCCAGGAGGTCGAGGCTGCAGTGAGCTGTGTTCACACCACGGCACTCCAACCTGGGGAACAGAGCAAGATCGCGTCTCCAAAAAAACCCAAAACACAAAAAACAAAGATAATGTAATTCTCTTCTAACCAAATATCATCACACAATGTGCAAATTAATGGATGTCCCTCTTAAAGGGAAAAAAATTTAATGCACTATGCTTCCTGCCTAAGTAATAATACTGACCTTCTGATTAAGAATTTCACAATGTATTAAAATTTTTAAGATTTTTTAAAACATAAAACTTGAGGACTTACCATTGGGGTTAAATAACCGGCAGCTTTTTAGAGAAGTTTCATAACCTACTACTAACTCTTCTATGATTGCCACCTAGAGTACAAACACACAAACACACTTTAATAGAAAAAATACACAGTTACTATTCTTATGCAAAATGTGTTATTTTCTACTAAAACACTAAATAAACACTCCAACACACACACCCTCCTTTATTAAATATCTTAACCTCTAGATATAAATTTTAAAATACATCATACTTTTGTACAGGTGTGCATTAAGATGTAATTTTATAAAAGCTTATTGGTTACTCCTTTTCAGCTGAACCAGAAATCAGAAAAAGAGTTGGACAAAGACAGGCAATATTGTGGATGATCTATATCTTGATTCTTACACCCACAATAAACATTTGCACTTAAAAATCAAATGCTCTGTGAAAAGAGAAATTGTCTAAGTAGATGACAGTAATCAACTTTCAATTTCACAATCCAAGGTAAAACATTAGCAAAACTCAAAAAATACTTTGAGAATCTGTGAGGTCCAGGAGAATGAGTGGCCATCCACAGTTAAGTTGAATGACCTCAACTTAACTGACTCAACAGACTAATAACACCTCTCCCCAAAACCTCAGTAAATTGTGAGGACTACTCACAATTGCAGCTAGGTTATTCTGGTGCACTCATGTTCCCTACCACAAGTTGAGCTACATGCCTACTAAAACTGTTTTGTTTTCTCAAACCTCCTTGCATCAGTTGCATTTATTATCCTAATGGCAGAATTCAGTATTGTGTAAACTTAAGATATGAGAATGAAAACGACTGTTCCCTAAGTTGAATACCAAGGAAAGACTAAAAAGATAAGTTAGGTATTTTTAACCAGTTTAGATCTAAATAAAAATATCTTAAGTAGAAGAAAATCATGAAAATATAGGATTCTATAGGTAAGAGTATAGTCTGACTCTTTCAAAACTGGAAACAAAAGATCCTACTTGGCCACGCATAGTGGCTCACATCTGTAATCCCAACACTTTGGGAGGCCGAGATGGGTGGATCGCCTGAGGTCAGGAGTTCAGCCTGGCCAACATGGTCAAACCCCATCTCTACTAAAAATACAAAAATTAGCCTGGTATGGTGGCATGTGCCTGTAATCCCAGCTACTCGGGAGGTTGAGGCAGGATAATTGCCTGAACCCGGGAGGCGGAGGTTGCAGTGAGCCGAGATCACGCCATTGCACTCCAGCCTGGGCTACAAGAGCAAAACTCCATCTCAAAAAAAAAAAAAAAGATATTTTATGGATGTGATTTATGCAAGAAAAAAAAAGTGAAAGAGCAATAAAAAAGGCCCATACATTGAGTCTCCAACAAAAGACTGGCAAATAAATGCACATTATGTAATTCTGGTTAAAGTGTTTCTTATGTCTCATTTGTTCCATCTTTGACTCTTCAATGTAACTGATTTTTTAGAATCCAACCAATATGTATTGATGACACTGTACTTATAAGCAAAATACTCTAAATTAAGATTAAAATACCCTTGGCCGGGCACCGTGGCTCATGCTCGAAATCCCAGCACTTTGGGAGGCCGAGGTGGGCGGATCATTTGAGGTCAGGAGCTGGCCAACATGGTGAAACCCTGTCTCCATTAAAAATACAAAAATTAGCCAGGCATGGTAATACACGCCTGTGATCCCAGCTAGTTGGAAGGCTGAGGCACAAGAATTGCTTGAATCCAGGAGGCAGAGGTTGCAGTGGGCTGAGGTCACGCCACTGCACTCCAGATTGGGTGACAGAGCAAGACTCAGTCTCTAAACAGAAAAAAGTTAAAATAACCTCTAAATAAGCATTCTGAATATTATTAACATGTAGCTGAAAGAGTAAGCTGACTTATTAGAACATCAAAAAAACTCTTCTGAACAGAACTTTTTGTCTATCAAATTTAAAATGGAGAAAGATGACTAAGCTAAAACTTAAAAAAAAAAAACAAAACAAAACTCTGGCTTCTGACTATGAACAGGATTAAAGAAAAGGTTGAAGAAATCATTACCTTATCAACTTTTCATAACCTACAGTGACTCATTAAAAGTTTATAGCAGAAAGGAAACAGAAAACAAATAAGGAATAAGTCACTGGGCTAAAGAAAAAAAAAAGAGGATGAAATGAAAAAAAGAGGAATCAGAAGCATTTAAATTGCAAAGTGGGAAGACTGACACGAGATTCACAAAACATGTACTACTGTGCACAGATACTCAAGAATCAGTAATTCCAAATACCGAGCAAAGAAATGGTAGCCAAAAGAAAATGTCATATTACACTTTACCTTTTCTTTATCTTTGTATAATGATCTTAAAGTATTGAAGACTGGTGGGCAACCCTTGCTGAAATTCATCCTTAGGAACTTATCCAAACATTCTTTAAACTTCTCACCTTGGAAGAGAAAAATCCTTTTGGCTTATATTTATCACATAATTACTTACATTTACCAAAGTATTTACTTACATTTACCAACTTACATTTAGTAGAGTCGTTAGACAACTCTAACAATGTATAGCTTAAACTTAATATGCATACTCAAAACCAAGAAAAGAAACTTTAAATCATAAAAGCATTTTTATTCCTTTGAAATTATTCTCACTTACCAGATAAAAAGTTTAATGGCAGCCTTCTTGGCACCAGTCCCCTAGGATATTTAGTCCAGGCCTCCTCGTAAATTTTCAGCCGTTCTAACATATTAGCTGCAGACAAAGAAAAATTCTTTGTTATATGTAATTATAAACTGCATTTTTTTTTGGAAAATTACGAACTTCTCAAAATATATTAAAATTCTAATATTTAAAAGAAAATTGGAATTATTCGTAACCTTACACCTACTATTTCAACAATTTAGACTATTTCTTTTCAATTTTTTTTATCTTAAGTACATAATTATCTTTACCCTGTTCTGCTTTAGGTAGGCTTTTAAAACCTGAGAACTTCCTTAGTTCTGAAAAAGCCTCAGTTATGATGTTTCCATATTTTGCTGCTTCTCCTACCATTCTCCTTAGCTTTTCCCCTCTAACTCCTCTCCTCTGATTTTGGTCGTGGCTTCTCTTCCATTCTATTAAAATTTTTATTTCAGTAAGTAGGTTTTTCATTTCAGATTCCTAATTGGTACTACTCCTAACTATTCATGTTTCATGGCAGCAATTACCTCTATCTTAGATTCCTCCATCATCTCTACTCTTCCTTTTGCAGACAGTGGTGATTACCATTCCTTACTGGTGTTCCTAAAACAATCTGAGAATCTTTGTTACAAAGTAATCTGCAACAAGAGGTTTCTCTTGTATATTTCAATGGCTCACAACCAGCCTTGAAGGAAACAAATCAGATCACCTCTGCTGAGGATCCTGCCTATTTGTTTCTGGGCCTGTTCCCAAAAGTGGATCCCATTTATGGGACAGAGTGACTGGGGGAGCACAGAGAGTCTGAATCCAAGTTTGATGACAGAAATTTAACCCCTCTTCCCACAAAGGAACAGTGATGCTCATTCAGCCTGGCTACATTTACGTGACCCTGGCAAGTCACTATGATGCAGCCACAGCTTACCACAGAGCTTACTCTTGCTTTTAAGAATATATCTCCATTTCTGTCCGTGGAAATTTTCTTTTATTTAAGAGAGAGAGTCTCACACCATGTTGCCCATGCTGAGCTCAACCTCCTGGGCTCAAGCAATCCTCCCACCTCGGCCTCCCAAAGTGCTGTGATCATAAGTGTGAGCCCCAACACTTGGGCTCCTTTCATGTTTTTGATGCTACTATGCATTTGTGAATTTTTTTCTAAAGTTGCTACTAAATTATTTTCTCAACCATTCTATAAATCTGTAGAAGAGAGGTTTCAGAACATGCTCAATCTGTCATATGAAATAGAAGTTTGCAAGTGTACTTTTGGATTCAGACTTTTTTTTTTTTTTTGAGACACAGTCTCGCTCTGTTGCCCAGGCTGGAATGCAGTGGCACTATGTTGGCTCACTGCAACCTCCGCCTCCTGGGTTCAAGCAGTTCTCGTGCCTCAGCCTCCCAAGTAGCTGAGACTACAGGCACATGTCACCACGCCAGGCTAATTTTTTGTATTTTAGTAGAGACGGGGTTTCACCATGTTGTCCAGGCTGGTATCGAACTCCTGAGCTCAGGCAATCCATCCACCTCGGCCTCCCAAAGTGCTGGGATTACAGGCAGGAGCCACTGCGCCTGGCCTGTATTCAGATTTTGAACCGATTCTTAACCACTATTATTCTAGATGTACTTTTCAATGAGTAAATAAAATATATATTAACAAAAGAAACAATAAAACTTAGTAAGTTTTAAACAATACTACCTGGCTTAAGTGCTTTTTCCAAGCCTTTGTAATAGGCCCAGTTTTCAGGATTTCTCTCTTGCAATCCTCTGTAAACATCTGCAGCATCTTCCAAACGACACAGTTGCAACAAAGTTCCCCTGATTAAAAATAGAAAAAAAATTAAATATCTGAGAAAACCTTCTAATTTTAACTTTTCCTCACATGTTCTCTTACAATCTTATTATAAATCAATGCTGCTAAGTAGATGGACCTGGTATCCTCCTGAGTTCCCAGTTCCCTTAAGATCATTTACCAAGTTATTTTATCATCTCCTTCCTTTATTGAAGTTCACATTATTTAGAAATGCCATCCTCTTCACATCCTCAATTTATTCAGAAAATCTGTCCAACACCAGGCCAGTTTCTCACATTCACTGAACACACTGTCACCAAGCCATCTTCTACTGCTCAATTATTCCTGATATCATATGGAACAACTTCAGCATCCAAATTAATGACTCAATCCAATATCCTAACCTTATGATCCCTTAATCAGCTACAAAACAATTTTGCCGTAGCAGCCCTCAATCTGGTCACATTCAAAACCACCTAGACTTTACCTTTTAATGTCTTCCAAGAAGCAAATAAGCACCCTATTTTAAGCTTAACTGCTTTTCTTTCTTTTTGTCTCACTAATCCTACCATTCATCTTCAGAGAAAAAACTATCAGCCTAACAGCAACTTGCCGACTCACTGTTTGCCTTCCCTGGGCTGCATGACCCATCACATCCCTGAATGATATTAGCAGCCCCAATTATCAAAAATCAATCTTAAAACTTAGGCTCTTTTGTTTACTAATTTTAAAGCCCAGATCATCCCAATTGTTTACTTGCTCCACACGTTCTCATGGAAGGAAACAAACCAGATGAACAGAGACAGTGTTTGCACTATTATACATGAGCTCCAAAGCCATATAAGCTTCAAATATTCAGGATTCCTTTTCTCTATCCTTAATGTGCTTCCTTTCATCCAAGGTATTATTTTTAAGCCACTATTTCACCCTTGCATCCTTCACTCTCTGTTGCATCTTTCGCTCTCATTTGATAATAAAAATGAACACTTCCTGAGTACTTACCATGTGCCCATGACTTTTTTTTCTTTGTGACACAGCCTCGCTCTGTCACCCTAGCTGGAGTGCAGCGGTGCGATCGATCATGGCTCACTGCAGCCTTGGCCTCCTAAAGCGATCCTACCACCTCAGCCTCCCTAGTAGCTGGAACTACAGGAATGTACCACCATGGCTGGCTAATTTTTGTATGTTTTGTAGAGATGGTTTTTCGCCATGTTGTCCAGGCTGGTCTTGAGCTCCTAGACTCAAGTGATCCACCCACCTTGGCCTCCCAAAGTGCTGGGATTATAGTTGTGAGTCACCATGCCCGGCCACCAGTGACTTTTAAACGTTTCACGTGCATTAACTAATTCAATTCTCAGAACTCTATGAGATAGATTACTATTACTTTCATCACTTTAAAACTGAGAGGACTTAAGTAAACTTCCTAAGAGTCTTGCAGATAGTGATGGAGTTAGGATTTGAATCCAAGCAATTTATCTGAAAGAGCAGATATTCATTCATTCTTTCTTTTTGAAGACAGGATCTCATTCTGTCTTCCAGACTGGAGTGCACTGGTGCAATCCTGGCTCACTGCAGCCTCAACCACTTGGGCATAAGCAATCCTTCCACCTACCGCAGCCTCCTGAATAGCTGGGACTACAGATGTATGCCAACACATCCAGCTAATTTTTTATTTTTATTTTTTGTAGAGATGAGGCTTCCTTATGTTGCCCAGGCTGGTCTCGAACTCCTGGGCTCAAGTGATCCTCTGGTCTCAGTCTCCCAAAGTGCTGGGATTACAGACATGAGCCACCACGCCTTACAAGCCCATATGCTTAGTATCTGTACCAGTGGTTCTCAACCAGGGGCAGTTTTACCAACATTTAGCAATGTCTGAAGACATTTTATTTGTCTCAGTAAGGGTGTTGAGTACTACTGGCATCTAATGGGTATAAGCTAGGAGTGCCACTAAACATCCTACAATGCACAGAAGAGATCTTCACCCTCAACAACTCAGGCCCAAAATGTCAACAGTGCCAAGGTTAACAAAGCCTGCACTATACTAACCAAAAGTCAACTTCATCAAAAACACTAAAAATAACCTGCAGCTGAGTACAATGGCTTGCACCTGCAGTAGGAGGCTGGGGATGGGGTTTGGGGGGAGGATCATTTGAGCCTTGTTCAAGTCCAGCCTGGGCAACACAGTGAGACCTCACCTCTAAAATAAAAAATAAAAATAACCTGCACCTTTACTCCCCTCTACACTACACCCATCCTCTTTTCCTTCCCTCTGTCTTCTACCTTTTCTGAGCAGGAGGAACTGGTGGTATAAAAATAAACAATAAAAAATTTTGCCTTGGCTGCGTGCGGTGGCTCACACCTGTAATCCCAGCACTTTGGGAGGCTGAGGTGGGCAGATCATCTGAGGTTGGAAGTTCAAGACCAGCCTGACCAATATGGAGAAACCCTGTCTCTACTGAAAATACAAAAGTAGCCAGGCATGGGGGCGCATGCCTATAATCCCAGCGACTTGGGAGGCTGAGGCATGAGAATCGCTTGAACCCGGGAGGTGAAGGTTGCGATGAGCCGAGATCATGCCATTGCACTCCAGCCTGGGAAACAAGAGTGAAACTCCATCTCAAAAAAAACAATTTTTCTTTTTTTTTTGCCTAACTGTGCCCATTCATCCACTCTAAGAAGTTCCTGAGTCATCTTGACCATCTTATCTTCTCCCCAACTATCCCTACCAACAACACTACCTTGAATTTCTAAAGATTGCTAGAATTTCCAAAGATTGATTCTACCCTCACTTCCCTTCTATTCTCTTTATATACCCTGTCCTATTACCTAACTCAAAGTAGGTATTCAATACATATTTTGTGGAATGAGCGGATAGCCTTATTTCTCATGTCATGTAGAAAATGGAAGCAATTAGAAGGAACTCCAAAATACCCATTATATCTACACATTTACTTGCCTGCCACTTATACTCCACCACCACTTGTGGATGTGGATGAACTATTCATGTTCTTACCTAAGATTAATCCTTCACATGACATCAATCTACCACATGACATCCTCTCTACCGTATCAAATATTCTATCTCTATTGGATCACTCCCCAGTCAGCACAAATACACACTATGAAAAAAACAAAAACAAACAAAAAAAAACTTCTTTTGAGCCTGCATCCCATTTCATCTACCAGCACCCCCATTTGTTTCCTTTACAGCAAAACTCCTCAACTGAGTCACGTATGCTTCCTATCTTCAGTTCCTCTACTCTCAATCTCTTTTAAATAGACTTGATGTTTGGGCTTTTACCATCCTTCTTCTAGAGGCTCAGAAAGTGCTTTTGTTAAGGTCACCAATGACTTCTAAATTGCTAAAAATCCACTGGTCAGTTGTGAGTCCTTTATCTAATTTGACCTATCTGCCATTCTTCCTCATTAATACAATTATCAAAGGGATCAAATGAAACAATCTGTCATTTATTTCCATAAAGAAACTTGAGGGCCGGGCGCGGTGGCTCAAGCCTGTAATCCCAGCACTTTGGGAGGCCGAGGTGGGCGGATCACGAGGTCAGGAGATCGAGACCATCCTGGCTAACACGGTGAAACCCCGTCTCTACTAAAAATACAAAAAACTAGCCGGGCGCGGTGGAGGGCGCCTGTAGTCCCAGCTACTCGGGAGGCTGAGGCAGGAGAATGGCGGGAATCCGGGAGGCGGAGCTTGCAGTGAGCCGAGATCGCGCCACTGCACTCCAGCCTGGGCGACACAGCGAGACTCCGTCTCAAAAAAAAAAAAAGAAACTTGAGGCCCAAGCCTTGACCCTGGTCACAGAGCTACTTAGTGGCCAATGAGGCAAGTTTTTTCCAGACTTGTAATCTTTCCAGTAAGTCAGAAATTTCCTTCCTTTATGATTAACAGACTACTAAAGAATGACTACTTCAAATGAAAGAAGGTTGTCTTGGATCTGCAGTTCATAAGAGAGCTTCCTACAGAAGCCTTAGACTTCCAGTTTTTCTTGTCGGTAGCAATATCCTCTGACGAAAGTTCATCTGGCAAACAATGGCTATACCTATTATGCACGTGGATGTATATTAAACTTTTCCAGTGTTCAACCTCAAGGTGAACCAAGGGAATTTGAAACCAGCAAACTTCAGTTCCCTAGACTAGCAAGGACAAAGCAACATTTCAGAAGGTAATTTTTTTAAAAACTCACTTATCCTTTCATTACTTGTTATTCTTCTTTCATTTTCTATAATCACACCCTCAACTTCTAAAACTGTTAAGACTTGTTTTTCTCAGCCCTCTGCTGAGTGGAATCTACCCCTTCTATCACAATCTACACATTATGAACCCAAATCTCTGCTCTCCCTTTCTTCCAGAATTCATATTCTTTCTATGTCATCAAAGACATTCAGATTAACCATAAAGACTCTCAGAAATATCCTATATGTATTTTAGTAAAGACTGATTCATCAATATATATTATTAGCAATAAATCTGGCACACACTACATACACTGTAATTAACAAACTGTTTCTAAGAAATGTAATCCTCTGTCTTATAAAACTAATTGTCTCTTGTGTTTTGATTAAATTCCATAATATTTTTAATACAAAGATATTTTAAAGAATGTTATGAGTCATTTCATTCAACTACTTTTTATTGTTCACAATCAATTCTCCTCTATCTATAATATTGTTTAAATGTACATTTTCCCACATTACAAATTATTCAAAGTATATGAGTAAGAAATAGATTTTCTATCATCAAAAAGCTGAATTATATGAAACTGTCAGCAGCAACTAGATTTTTCAGCCTTGCTCTTCGTCATATTTCAATATTAGAATAAATGACATTCTTTTAAAAATACCTTTGGTTTCTTCTACAGCAAGTTTATCACAAATCTGCTTTTCATAGGTACAAAGATGTTCCAAAGCTTCTCTATAGAGACCTGCTTCCCGAAGAACTTGATTCTGATATAAGAGTAGTTCACTATATTCATAATCCACCTTATCAGGGGATGTCTGCATATGGATATAAGGAATACTGACAGTAAGAATTTTATTTTCATATCAGAAAATTGTTCACAATACTCAAAAACATGTAAGAAGTCAAAGGATAATACCTGCTTGAAAAAACTAATTTCAAAAATATTCTTAAGTATCTGTCTATAGAGCAACCAAGTAAATAATGACAATATTAGGATATAACAGGTTGAACAAAATAATAATCCACAAGTCCTTACATACAATAAATATGGGGAAGAAGGGAAAGCTCTTACTCAGCAGTAGAATGCCAAATAATAAACCCACAAGGAATGACAAGAGTTAAGAGAATCACCATTTGCAACTATCATAGTAATGGTTGATTCACACAAGAATCATAATCAATGAATGCTAAAACTAGAGGGTGAAAGTTTGATGAGCAACAGGCTATTCAGTCTCAAACTGCATATTAAACACAAAGAGAGAAAAATAAGTTTACAGTTGCAAATACAACTTTCACCATGTAATCAAATGGAACAAACTGATGGCATGTGCCTCTTGATGTAATGAACTGAGAAGGACCCAACATCATTTATGTGGTTTCCTGCCAAAATTACAAAACTCTATCTAACAATGAGGAACCATCAGAAAAATCCAAACTGAGGGACATCCTACAAAAGCACAGCCTTCTTCAGAAATGTCTATGTCATAATACACAAAGGAAGTTTTCAAAACTGTTTCAGATTAAAAGAGGCTGAAGAGAAATGATAACTAAATATAAGGTATGATTCTTAATTGGATACTGCAATGAAATTAAATCGCTAGAAAGGCTATAACTAGGACAATTAGTAAATTTTGAATATGGGCTGGGGATAACAGTCTATCTATCAATGTTAAATTTTCTAATTTTTATAATCTATCCATATAATACTATCTAGAGAACTGACAACTACTTTTAGAAAATACACACTAAAGCATTTAGGGGTAAAGGAGCATGATGTCTTGCAATTACTCTCAAAAGTTTAAGGAAGAAAATTAAAATAGACAAATAGATACACAGATTTTTAAAGTAAATGCACCAAATATTAACAGTTAGTTTAGCATGAATGAACCCCTATGCAGAGTTCTTCATGCTATTCTTGCAACTTTTCTTTAAGTTTGAAACTATTTCAAAATTATAAGCCAGAGAATGCACTTTCTTTTTTCAGTTATACTTAGAATCAGACTTAGTAAAATGGCTTCTAGTTATTATTACCTGTTGTGTTTTCCTAAATTCTTCTAAAATCTTTGCTGCCATTTCATAATCTTCTAATAAATGGTAAGCAATAGCATAACCAATCCATGATGCTCTCTGTGCAGGTCGAAGCTGAAGTAATTGATATCTCGTTTCCTGGAAAATAATAAACACTTTTTCTTAGGTTTTCAGTAACAGCAAGTGCTCCTTTAATATTAGGCCGGGCGCAGTGGCTCACGCCTGTAATCCCAGCACTTTGGGAGGCTGAGGGCGGATCACGAGGTCAAGAGATCGAGACCGTCCTGGCCAACATGGTGAAACCCCGTCTCTATCAAAAATACAAAAATTAGCTGGGCATAGTGGCGCACGCCCATGGTCCCAGCTACTCGGGAGGCTGAAGCAGGAGAATCACTTGAACCCGGGAGGCAGAGGCTGCAGTGAGCCAAGATGCGCCACTGCACTCCAGCCTGGTGACAGAGCGAGACTCTGTCTCAAAAAAGAAAAGAAAAAGATCATATTAATTTATCCCACAACCCTAAGCATTTTACAACACAATGATGGGAACAATAATAGAAAATACTTCAAACGTCCATATTGTGTAGCTTTATGAAGGCAAAGAAATATTTGTTAAGAACATAATGAAGCCTCCAAGCTAATCTTAGAAATTTTTAAAACTTAAGACCAGATTTAAGTTTTTAAAACTTAAGACCAAACTTAAGACCCTTCTTTATTTCTTGATCTGCTTACTCCAAGAAAAGAGACAGGATGGAAAGAACAGCACAAAGGAAAAATATTCAAAAATTTTTTTAAAAATAAAGTGTCCAACTACAGAGTTAAGATATATTTGGAGAAAAATTCAGCAGGTACTATCATATAAAAAAGAAAGAATAAGAAAGAGGAACTAAATAGATCTCACACTAATTTAAGGGTTAAAACTGAAGCTACAAAAATATATTAGACTCAGAGCAGGTAGAAAGAAGAAACAAAACATTTGCTTTTGCCAGGTGTGGTGGCTCATGCCCGTAATCCTAGCACTTTGGGAGACTGAGGCAGGGCGGACTGCCTGAGCTCAGGAGTTCGAGACCAGCCTGAGCAACATAGTGAAACCTCCTCTCTACTACAATATAAAAAATGAGCTGGGCATGGTGGCACATGGCTGTAGTCTCAGCTACTCAGGAGGCTGAGGCCTGAGAACCGCTTGAACCCAGGAGGTGGAAGCTGCAGTGAGCAGAGATCGTGCACCCCAGCCTGGGCAACAGAGTGAGACTCTAATGTTTCAAAAGAAAAAAAAAAATTTGGGGGGGCAAGTAAATGTTAAAGAGTTACACGTCAATACCAGACAAAAGCATTGTTTATTTGAGGAGTACTGATGTTAATTTTTTTTTTTTTTTTTTGACAAAAGTTTCGCTCTGTTACCCAGGCTGGAGTGCAGTGGCATGATCTCGGCTCACTGCAACCTCTGCCTCCTAGGTTCATGCCATTCTCCTGCCTCAGCCTCCCGAGTAGCTCAGACTACAGGTGACCGCCACCACGCCCGGCTAATTTTTTGTATTTTTAGTAGAGACAGGGTTTCACCGTGTTGGCCAGGATGGTCTCGATCTCCTGACCTCGTGATTTGCCCGCCTCAGCCTCCCAAAGTGCTGGGATTACAGGCGTGAGCCACCGCGCCCGGCCTGATGTTAATTTGTATCAAATTAAGTCAATCCTACACAGTAGGCCAAATCTGCCTCACCATAAAATAATTTATTTTTAAAGAGCTGATTATTCCAATCATAAACACAACCACTATGGTAGGAGGAAAAAAGTTCAATTAAGTTATCTTCAAAATGAAATAAAAAATTTCTGTATCAGAAAGTACTCAAAGTTGTACATATTTTCCCCTTAGAATTAAAAAAAAAAGTCTATTTTACTTACCCTATAACCCTCAAGATCTCGCATCTGAATCTGTAGTAAGGAAAGGTCCCTTAAGATTTGAAGATTGTCTTTATCCCATTTTAGTGCATTTCTGTAACACTTAATGGCTTCATCATACTTCTTGTCTGACCTCTGAAGAAGGCCATAAACGTGCCAACCTAAAGAATTTAGTTAAGGATACAACCTACAAGTCAAAAATTACTATTCCAAATGACTTCCCAAGAAACTTGGAGAACTACAGCCATTTATAAAATTACAAGCTTAAAAAGAGGGAGGGGGAGGGAGAAGGGGAGATTGATTTCAAAGATATAAAGCAGTTTAATACAGTGGAAAAGAGCGCAGCTTTTGGAGCCAGAGAAAATTAGGTCTAGCCTGCCTGATCAGCTCTGTAACCTTGGACAAATCAGTCTCATTAAGTTTCCTCATTACTAAAATGTAAACAGAAATAGTCTATGCAGCAAATCATACTACTGACAACTAAATGGGATAACATATACAAACTGCTCACTGGCTGGCACAAAGTCAATTATATACATTAAGCAGTTACTATATTATTAATAGTAAAAGGAAAAAGAAGGAATGGGTCTTCATGGAATATAATTATGTCAAGTCATGAAGATTTTATTTTCTTGAACCAAAAGATCCTTAGGACAACCCTTAGTGTAATACAAAGTTTCTAAAACTCAGCCACATATAAAATAAAAACATTCGTTCATTTAACCATAATTATTAAAACTTATTTTCCTTTTTTTGAGACAGGTCTTGCTCTGTCACCCAGTCTGGAGGGTAGTGGTGTGGTCTTTGCTCACTGCAACCTCCAATCCCTGTGCTCAAGTGATCCTCCGACCTCAGCCTCCTGAGTAGCTGCGACTATAGGCGCACACCAGCATGCCAGATATTTTTTGTATTTTTGGTAGAGATGGGACCTCGCCATGCTGCCGAAGATGGTCTCAAACTCCTGAGCTCAAGCAATACCTGCCTTGGCCTCCCAAAGTGCTGGGATTACAGGCATGAGCCCCCACACCCAGCCTAAAACTTAATAACTAAGATGTAGGTCATCAAAACAGCCTCCTATATTCAAAGATCTTAAAGTCTAGTAAAGGACAGATAAATAAGCAAAATTAAAGTAAGCTGTAAAAACCGCTATAAAGAAGGAAAATATTCCACTTCCCAAATACAGCCCTTTTTCACCTTAGGTCTTGATTACTGTACCAGCTACTCAATCCACCTATCTTCAGTCTCTCTTCTTTTATTCTCCTACCAAAGTAACTGGGTTTTGTTGTGAGTTTTTTTGTTGTTGTTTTTTGTTTGTTTTTGAGATGGAGTCTCGTTCTGTCACTAGGCTGGAGTGCAGTGGCATGATCTCAGCTCACTGCAACCTCTACCTCCCAGGTTCAAGCAATTCTCCTGCTTCAGCCTCCCAAGTAGCTGGGATTACAAGCATGCACCACGCCCAGCTAATTTTTGTATTTTTAGTAGAGAGAGGTTTTCACCATGTTGGCCAGATGGTCTCAATCTCCTGATCTCGTGATCCACCGGCCTCCCACTTATTGTGTTTTTTAAAAGAGACAAGGTCTTGCTCTATCACCTAGGCTGGAGTGCAGTGGCATGCTCATAGCTCACTGTAGCCTCAAATTCCTGGGCTCAAACAATCCTTCTACCCCAGCCTCCAGAACAGCTAGGACCATAGGCACATGCCACCAGTATATGCAGTTAATTTTTTATTTTCTATAGAGACGAGGTCTCACTATGATGCCCAGACTAGTCTTGAACTCCTACCCTCAATTGATCCCCCTGCCTCAGCCTCCCAAAGTGCTGGGATTACAGGCATGAGTCACTGTGGCTGGCCCAAAATAATCTTTCTAAAACACACTCAAAAGAAAAAAGGAAGTCTTTCCTTTCCAGAAATTTATAACGTTTCTTTCTGAGATCAAGCTCAAACTTCAATCTGGCCAGGTGCGGTGGCTCACATCTGTAATCCAAGCACTTTGGGAGGCACTGGTAGGCAGATCACTTCAAGTCACAAGTTCAAGATCAGCCTGGTCAACATTGCAAAATCTCGTCTATACTAAAAATACAAAAAACACCCAGGCATGGTCACATGCACCTGTATTCCCAGCTACTCGGGAGGCTGAGCAGAGTATTACCTGAACCCGGGAGGTGGAGGTTGCAGTGAGCTGAGATCACACCACTGCACTCAGACTGGGTGACAGAGTGAAACTCCGTCTCAAAAACAAACAAACAAACAACAACCTTCAATCTAACAACTTTTAGGCCAGAGGTCCTCAACAGAGTCAATAAAAGACAGAATGCTGGCCGGGCATGGTGGCTCATACCTGTAATCCCAGCACTTTGGAAGGCCAAGATGGGTGGATGGCTTGAGGTCAGGAGTTTAAAACACCAGCCTGGCCAATATGATGAAACCCTGTCTCTACTAAAAATACAAAAATTAGCCAGGCTTGGTGGTGTGCACCTGTAATCCCAGCTACTTGGGAGGCTGAGGCAGGAGAATCACTTGAACCTGGGAGGCGGAGGTTGCAGTGAGCTGAGATCGTGCCATTGCACTCCAGCCTGGAAGACAAGATCGAAACTCCATCTGAAAAAAAAAAAAAAAGACAAACAAACAAACAAAATTCCAGAATGTTTAGGGTGGCAGGCATGAATGAAAAACACATATTTAATATTACGCGTTTTTAAAGCAAGTCAAAATATTACAAATTTTATTTGAAAAATAATCTTGGTTTCCGCAATATAAATGACAAAAGTATAACTGGATCAAATCCTCCCGGCTGTTTGGATCATGGTTTTATAAACTAGGAAACACTACCCATTAAAATCTAGCTCCCATTACCTATCTTTCCACTCCCTCCCATTTCTATCACTAATACCCTGTATTTCAGGACTTTACTTCTCTTAAATATTACAACAGCCACATAACTGACTCTCATCTTCACCTCCTAAAAATCCTATCCCCACGGAATTTAACACCGCCAAAAATTTAAAGAAAATTATGTCCATCAAGAGGAACTCAAATAAATCGTAATAAAGACATTGGCAGAACACTATACAATCATTAAAAATTATGGGAAGACATCTATCTACGACAGTCTTAACAGTTAAGCCTTTACTTATCTTTCTAGTCCTCTAGTCACTCTCAATTCACATACTTCCACTTTACTGGATTAATGACAACTATTTGAATAAACCACAACATTTTATGTAATACTCCCAAATGTTCCGTAAATGTTTCTAATCAGTATCTTCCTTCACCAGACTGTAAGTTCTTTGAGAGCAAAATCTGTTATCTTTTCTTTGTCTGTACTAAGCCAAGGGCCTGGTAAACATCTGAAAAACTGCTAAATATTTCAGCACTTAAAATTGTGTCAGTCCACAAAATAGGTACAGAAATATTTGCTAAAGTCTATCTTAAAAATAGCAACCCACAATATTTTCTCTATCCTCCTTCAGATATTTCTATTTGCTCTTACTCTCCCTTAATAAAATATTTATCCAATATGGTACTTAGCATTATCAGTGGCTATGTTATATATCTCATCATTAAATCTGTAAACCAACACAGTGAGGTGAGTATGATTACCCCATTTTACACATGAAGAAATTGAGCCCTAAGATCACACAGAAAGAAGCTGAAATGGGTTTTGAACCTAAGTGAGGCATATTCTAAGCCTATACTCCAAAAGCTTATGCTCTAAACTAGGGTATTATAATGCCACTCTAATATTCCTTATTTTATATCCTTTTTCTTTTTGAGACCCACCACCCACCACTATCACATTGGTGATGAGCTTTCAACAAACGGGGTAGGGGAGTGCCACACAAATTTTCAGACCTTAGCAATGCCCCCTTTTTAAGAGTGAGAAAAGCTTTCATAGATATTTTTAAAGGCAAGTCCCATTTGTCTGTGAGAAAACAGAATGTTAAAACATGGTTAGGTATATAAAAATGTTTCCTGAATGAAGGCAGTTGCTTGCTGTTACCTTATTTTAAAAAGAATAATTTCCTCTGTAATTGCACAATAAGACAGATCTAAAACTTTGACTCTCAAATTGCTGCCTTAGCTCAAAACACCCCACTCAAACCTTAAATATATCTCAAAAAGGATACACACATGACTCTTCAAGTCATTTCTCAAACCTCTACGAACCAATTCATAAGCTTCTTCCTTTTTCCCCAAACAGTTCAATGTTAATCCTTTCATAGCCAGGGTTTCTATTTTTTAAAAACAAAAAAGAAAAGGAACATTAAAAAAAATTAAATATTAAAATAACAACAAAACCATAATCTCAAAAACAAATGCTACATTGCCTTAAGAACTAAAAATTTCAAGATTACTAAGATACTTTCCACTTTCTTGCAGATTTAAAACATTTTTTAAAATTGGCAATCCAAGTAAACACAGATTTCCAGACTCTATTATCGGAAAGAGACTCTCCTTTTTTTTTTTTTTTTTTTTTTTAGATAAAAGATACAAAATACATGCTATTTGACTAGAAAGATAATCTAGTAATTCATTCTTCAGGGGAATTCCATGGGATAACCTTATATATCTACTTCATTAAAATATAAAAACTTTATCTTGAAAACATACTTTATTTCTGTGAACCTAGGTTATATACGGGTTAAATTCATTCTTCAGTGATTAAAAATATACACATAAATTTCCTACATTTTTTATTTTCCTAAATTTATTTTAAAATGATTGAGATTGCTATTAAATATACAAGAAAAAGATGTCAGAAATCTCTCATTAGCAACCAAAAGATTAAAAGAGTTAAAAGAAATATTAAGTTTTCAGAAAAGAGGAAAAATAAATTCTAATTCTATATGTATCCTATGAAGCCTAAAGCGAGTGAAAATATTATTTGCCTAACTTTTTTAATTTATTTGATTGATTTGTCTAACTTTTAGACTAAAATTTAGACTTTAGAGAGAAATTCATTAGGTATAAAGGATAAGGATTAAAGATATAATCCTGAGGAAGAAGCAATATGTACTGTTTAAAAATACTTTCAGCCAGGTGCAGTGCCTCACACTTGTAATCTCAAGACTTTGGGAGGCCAAGGTGGACAGATCACTTAAGGTCAGGAGTTCCAGACCAACCTGGCCAACATGGTGAAACCCCACCTCTACTAAAAATACAAAAATTAGCCAAGTGTGGTGGCGGGCACCTGTTATCCCAGCTAGTTGGGAGGCTGAGGCACAAGAATTGCTTGAACCCAGGAGGCAGAGGTTGCAGTGAGCCAAAATTGCCCCATTGCACTCCAGCCTGGGCAACAGAGTGAGACTCCATCTCAAAAACAAACAACAAAACTTTCAATGAAATTATGACAATTTATATGCAACCTGATTTCAGATACGTTACAGCGGCAGGGTAGGGAGCTGGAGAATCACATTTCAGAAACGGAGAAATAGGCTGGGCGCAGTGGCTCATCGTAATTCCAGCACTTTGGGAGGCCGAGGTGGGTGGATCACCTGAGGTCAGGAGTTTGAGACCAGCCTGGCCAACATGGTGAGATCTCATCTCTACTAAAAATACAAAAATCAGCCCGGCATGGTGGCACACGCCTATAATCCCAGTGACTTGAGAGGTTGAAGGAGGGGAATTGCTTGAACCCAGGAGGTGGAGGTTGCAGTGAGCTGAGATTGCACCACTGCCCTCCAGCCCGGACAACAGAATGAAACTCCATCTCAAAAAAAAAAAAAAAAGAAGAAGAAAAAAACAGTGAAATAATGTAGGGAACACTGCATTTCAGAAATAATGAAATCTGATACTTTTCTATATTGACACATTATCAGTATGCCTACTTTAGAAATGATATCAAACAACGTAATGCTCAGCTGGTCAGCAAAAATAAATAATTTATAATATGGAAAAAGAGAGAGAGAAATTTATTTCTATTTATTTGTCTTTTTTTAAATATATGTTTTGTCATAATAAAGACACGGTCCCACTATGTTGCCCAGGCTGATCTTGAATTTCTGGCCTCAAGCAATCCTCTTGCCTCAGTCTCCCAAAGTGTTGGGATCATAGCAGTGAGCCACAGCACCCAGCGGAGAGATTAATTTAGATACTTTTATCTCCTTTGTTTTCCGTCTCCAAACAATTACAGTAAAAGAAAGTATAAAGTGAAATGCAGTGAAAGAAAGTGAGAATTACTATAAACACAGGCCAAAAAAAAAGCAAGGAATCTAATGGAGAATTATTACTCTCCTCCTTTGTCTTCAATACTAAGAGTATATTATCAATAGTTACTGAAAAGCCATGTTTCTTAACTGTACAAATGAGACTTGCGAAAACTTATTTTTCCTTTGCCTCCTCTCAAGTTTAGCCACACACTCTCCCCTTGCTCTACAAATATCTCACCATCCAACAATCTACCTTCACACAAGCAAAAGCCTGTACACTTTCAGAACATTACAATATACAAATCATGTCTTAAACATAACCAGGTCTTGAAAAACTGAAAAACATAAATTAAAAATATGATAGTTCATGAGCAAAGGACCAAATGGTCACTTTCTGAATAAACTTATTATAAAGCATAAAATTTATCCAGCTCAACCAAAGTTCTAAAGTAAATTTTGGCATTCTATCCTATTAAGTTATTTCTCTTTTCCTACAGAGCTAATATTCAAACTAAGAATAAGTCAGAACTCAAGTAGAATGTGTTATCATTTTCTTGATATTAAATTCAAAATTCAGTATTAAATTTCACCTTCTCACAGAAGTCAAAGATGAGAGGGTCTGTTCTCTCTGGAAAACAGTTAAGGCAGCTAGGAAGAATACAATCCAGTAAGAGGAGTCAGACAGGTATGTAGTAAAGCTTTATCTACTTGCACTTACCTCCATGCTCTGCAAATTTGGGATTAGAAAGTATTTGTTTACAGAATTTCAATCCATTTCTATACTGTTTGTGTTCGTAACACCTCTGTCAAAACAAACAAACAAAAATTTAAGTTTAGCAAGGAATGCAAACAACATTAAATTAAACACTAAATTTCTCTATTCTGTTTAAAAAAAACAGAATGTTATTTCCATATGCTTCTAAATCCCAGAGAAATGCCAATAAAAAATACAATAGGTTCAAATACAGGAAGTAAAATAAAGACAAAGGAACAGAATACAGATTAGTAAAGTCCAACAACTGAGTAATGCAGAAAGAGAACAGAAAAATAAATGGTATAGAACTTTTTTTTTTTAAAGACTGAGACTCATTCTGTCACCCAGGCAGGGCACAGTGGCGTGATCATAGCTCACAGCGGCCTTATCCAGCTGGGCTCAAGGAATACTTCTATCTCAGCCTTCCAAGTAGCTAGGACTACAGGCACACGCCACCACATCTGGCTAATATTTTTATTTTTTGTAGAGACAGGGACTCACTATGTTGCCTAGGCTGGTCTCAAACTCCAAGATTCTCAAGCGATTTTGGGACTCATTCAAGCAATCCTCCCGCCTCGGCCTCCCCAGGGGCTGGGATAACAGGCATGAGCCACTACGCC
Source organism: Trachypithecus francoisi (assembly GCF_009764315.1). NCBI lineage: Eukaryota > Metazoa > Chordata > Mammalia > Primates > Cercopithecidae > Trachypithecus > Trachypithecus francoisi. The sequence continues at coordinate 136,189,571 of NW_022681454.1, read as the reverse complement.
CAGCTAGTTTTCTAAAGAACATTTTATTTGTACTGAAGAATATTTTCTTTTTACTGAAGCTTTCGAGCTGAAAGGGCCAAAAATGTCCATGCAAAATACATGGAAAAAATACCCAGACTGTAACATATCACAGTGAAATCTCAAAGCCTGAAAAAAAAAAAAAAAAAGGTCCTTAAAAACTTCCAGAGAGGGAAAAAAAACAAGTCACATAAAAAAGATCTATAATCAGAATGGCAGCGCACTCTTATTCCAAAGTAAAAATGAAATACTGTTGAAATCTGGAAGACAAATATACAGCCTTCAAAATTCAGAGTGAAAATTAAGTTTCAACTTATAATTCTATACCCAGCCAAGTCATCAATCAAGTACAGTCAGTCCCCATATCCATGGGTTCTACATCTGTGGATTCTGCTAACTACAGATAGAAAGTATTCAGAAAAAAAAAAAAAAAAACTGCGTCTATACAAAAGTACACTTTTTTCTTGTAACTAATGTCTAAGCAATACAGTATAACAACTATTTACACAGTATTTACATTGTATTAGGTATTATAAATAACCTAGAGATAATTTACAGTATACAAGAGGATGTGCATAGGTTATATGCAAATACTATGCCATTGTATATCAAGGACTTGAGCATCCCTGGATTTTGGTACCCAAGGGAGATCCTGGAACCAACCTCGCAAAATGTCATTTTGCTCCCATACATGAAGACTATATAAGAGGCCAGGCACGGTGACTCATACCTGTAATCCCAGCACTTTGGGAGGCCGAGGTGGGTAGATCATATGAGGTCAGGAGTTCGAGACCAGGCTGGCCAACATGGTGAAACCCTGTCTCTACTAAAAATACAAAAACTAGCCAGGCCTGGTGGCGCTACCTATAATCCCAGCTACTCAGGAGACTGAGGCAGGAGAATCATTTAAACCCGGGAGGCAGAGGTTGCAGTGAGCGGAGATCGTGCCACCACACTCCAGCCTGGGCAACAGAGTGAGATTCCGTCTCAAAAAAAAAAAAAAAGGCCGGGCGCAGTGGCTCAAGCCTGTAATCCCAGCACTCTGGGAGGCCAAGACGGGCGGATCACGAGGTCAGGAGACCGAGACCATCCTGGCTAACACGGTGAAACCCCGTCTCTACTAAAAAAAAAAAAAAATACAAAAAAAAAAAACTAGCCGGGCGAGGTGGCGGGCGCCTGTAATCCCAGCTACTGAGGAGGCTGAGGCAGGAGAATGGCGTAAACCTGGGAGGCGGAGCTTGCAGTGAGCTGAGATCCGGCCACTGCACTCCAGCCTGGGCGACAGAGCGAGACTCCGTCTCAAAAAAAAAAAAAAAACCCAAACAAACCAAAATACCAAGACTATATAAGAGCAAAATGACATTTCAAAGCTTTGCAAAAAGCTAAACTTTTGTGTCCACGTATTCTTCCTTAAGAAGCCATTAAAAGAAGTTAAGATAAATTTTTAAAAAGGCACTACGGAGGGCCGGGCGTGGTGGCTCACATATGTGATCCCAGCACTTTGAGAGGCCGAGGCGGGCAGATCACAAGGTCAGGAGTTCGAGACCAGCCAGGTCAACATGGTGAAACCCCATCTCTATTAAAAATACAAAAATTAGCTGGGCATGGTGGCGGGCGCCTGTAATCCTCGCTACTCGGGAGGCTGAGGCAGGAGAATCATTTGAACCCGGGAGGCAGAGGTTGTAAGTGAGCTGAGATCACGCTATTGCATTCCAGCCTGGGTGATAGTGTGAGACTATATCTCAAAAAAAAAAAAAAAAAAAAAAAAAAGCACTATAGGACTTAGTAATTAAATAGGGAATCTAATACAGAAAAAAGAACTAGAGAGTAGCCACTCCAGACTGGAGCAGAAGTCAAAAGCTGCTATGGAATAAGTTTCCAGCAAGAGCAAAAATTGAAGTAGTGTGCTTGCTAATATGGAAAATGTTAATCATAAGCTCATGACAGAAATACAGGCACACTTGCAGAACATGAGCAATAGGTCTACAGAAAACCAGGCAACTGCCTAAATAATAGGTATTAACTCCACAAAAAACAAAAGCTTGTATAAGACTTGGATTTAGTATAAATTTGGCTCAATACTGAACAATACATGCATAGTTATAAAAATGCAAACACTCTGTACTAGTTTATAAAAAACTTGTGATATGGCTGGGTGCAGAAGATCATGCTTGTAATCCCAGCACTTTGGGAGGCCAAGGCGAGCAGATCACTTAAGGTCAAGAGTTCGAGACCAGCCTGGCCAACATGGTGAAACTCCATCTCTACTAAAAATACAAAAAAAAAAAAAAAAAAAAAATTAGCCAGGCATGATGGCATGCAGGCGCCTGTAATCCCAGCTGCTCAGGAGGCTGAGGCAGGAGAATCACTGGAATCTGGGAGGCGGAGGTTGCAGTGAGCCAAGATCATGCCACCACACTCCAGCCTGGGCAAGAGGGCCAGATTCTGTCTCAAAAAAAAAAAAAAGAAAAAAGAAAAAAAACAAACAAACTCATGATATAATTATGTTAAGGAATGAGGAAAATGAAAGTGGGCAAATGTGTGAATAAGTTCTGAGTCCTCATTTTCAAAAACCAGAGGTCAACAAATATCTAAAAGCTATGTATCAAGAAGAAATAGTGATGTATTACTAAGCAACAAGAAGGCAAATACCAGACAAAATAAAGAACTGAAGTTGCTTGATTCTGGAGTGGGAAACCAAGGGGATGGGAGAAAATAGAGAACATTATTTGTTTCATCATATATCTTTTAGTGCTAGTTGACTTTTAGACATCAACATCAACATATGCTTTCACATGAAAATTTATTTTTAAAGCATTATATTTGTTATGGAAAAAAAATGTGCATCTAAAACATACAATTCGTGCCAGAACACATTGATGTAAATTTTTAAAATTTTGCTCATAATTTTTGAGGCAATATATTTAAAATCTGGGAAGGAAATTAATGCAAGTGATGGCAAAAATCATGGCAGAAAATGTGTAGAAACAGAAAAATAAAAATGTAAAAATTTACATTTTAGTATCAAGAAATCAATTAATTAAGTTCACACTAAGGCAAACTAGAGTTGTTTTACAACCACCTATATACCCATCATCTCCACTTTGTTGTTGCTTTGAGACAGGATCTCACTCTGGCCCAGACTGGAGTGCAGTAGCTCAATCATAGGCTCAAGCAATCCTCCTGTCTCAGCCTTCCAATGCTGTTGTTTTGCATCTGAAACCTAACATACCCAAATACAACTGATTTTCTTGCCCAAAATGTATTCTGCACCAAGTCTTCACCATCCTGAAGACAGAGTTGATGCCCCTCCTTCAACTCAATCAACCAGATGATTATGCAAAAAAAACCTAATCATCTTTGGTGCTTCTCCTTCCCTTATACTTCTGTCCTGTAGTAGGTCCCATCAGACCCAGTTTCTCAGCAATAGCTTCCTAACTAGTTGAATATTTTTCTTTGTCTCCCACAATCAACTATGCATTCAGCAGGCACAGTGATTTTAGGGACAAGAGGAGGAGAAAGCAGAAGCAGTTACTTGAGAGCTGTCATTCACCATATGTAGCCAAAGAAACATAGTAAGAGTAAGTAGCTAAATTTAGTGTTCCCATTTACTTAGCAGAAAGCCTAAAAGTAACTTGTTTTTCTTACAATAAGAAAGCACTAAAGGAAGCTATGATGTAAAGACTAACATAATTAAAAGGAATGTTATTAACTTCTTGCTGTTTATAAAAACTATATACCTATAAAGAAGAGGGTTAAGTGTCACTGTTCATAAAACCATCAGCTTTCTGAAATTTTACATTTATAAAAATGTAGTTAGGTGACTTTCACTTTTGGCATGATGAAGTAAGTGAAGCTCAACTTGTTCTTTCATCATAAACAAAACGGGACAAAATATATGAAATAACAGGTTCAACAGGTGGTGCTAACAGGTGGCGGAAGACTGTGAACCAAGAGAAAGGGAAACAAACATGATGAGCTCTAGAAATGCCATCACTTTATACCTGGAGGCACTTTCTATATCACAGCACAGGAAGAAGGATCCTAAGCAAACTACAGGAGTCCACAGAGTTAAGAAACAAAGACTGATGTTCAATGAGGCTGAGGTACTCTGCGAGAGATGGAACTACCCTGAGAAAGAGATCCAAAAATCCATAGAAGGTCCCCATGTGTCTGTTGTTGAAAACTGTTGAGTACACTAAGTTTTGCATATGGAGGGTAAAACATAACAAGGCCAGACAAAGAATGATCAGGATGCATTAAGTTTAACAATTCTTATGGCCCACAAGGTAGTGAGAGTTCCAACTTGCCAGAATGGAGTGTCAACGAACAGCTGTAGAATTCAGCAAATACTGCAAAAATGTCATTCCTTAAGAGTAGACAAACACTAGCCCTAGAGTATTACTCTAGACCCACCCTAAAAAACCCTCAAAAAAATCAGGTTGACAACAAGCATCTTCACTGTGCACCACAACGAAGTCCAACACCACTCTTCAAAGACAGTTAAATTTAGTAAAATAACATAAAACCTATAATGTATAACATCCAATAAAAAATATCTAGACAGCTAAGAGCAGGAAAACATGATCCATAATCAGGAGAAACTAAAACGTGATGGAATTATGATAAAGAAGTTAAACCAACTATTATAAATGTGTTCAAAATGTAAGCAATGGATAAACAAATGAAGAGAAAATATATTTTAAAAAACAAATAGAATTTATAAAGATGAAAATACAGTATTAAGGCTGTGCACAGTGGCTCATGCCTGTAATCCCAGCACTTTAGAAGGCCAAGACGGGCAGATCACTTGAGACCAGGAGTTCGAGACCAGCCTGGCCAACATGGCAAAACCCCATCTCTACTAAAAATACAAAAAAAAAAAAAAAAAATTAGCCAGGCATGGTGGTGCGCACCTATAATCCCAGTTACTTGGGAGGCTGAGGCAGAAAAATTGCTTGAACCTGGGAAGTGGAGGTTTCAGTGAGTCAAGATTGTACCACTACACTCCAGCCTGGGCAAGAGAGTAAAACTCTGTCTGAGGGGGAAGAAAAAAAATAAAAAAGATGAAGCCTGGGCGCGGTGGCTCACTTTGGGAGGCTGAGGCAGGTGGACCACAAGGTCAAGAGATCGAGACCATCCTGGCCAACCTGGTGAAACTCCATCTCTACTAAAAATACAAAAATTAGCTGGGCTTGGTGGCACACGCCTGTAGTCCCAGCTACTTGGGAGGCTGAGGCAGGAGAATTGCTTGAACCCGGGGGGCAGAGGTTGCAGTGAGCTGAGATCATGCTGCTGTACTCCAGCCTGGCAACAGAGTGAGACTCCATCTCAAAAAACAGAAAAAGAAAAGAAAAGGAAAAAAGAAAATACAGAATTTAACATGAAACCAGCCGGGTATGGTAGCTCACGCCTATAATCCCAGCACTTTGGGAGGCCATGGCAGGCAGATCACTTGAGGTGAGGAGTTCGAGAATAGTCTGGCCAACATGGTGAAACCTCCATCTCTACTAAAAATACAAGTTAGCCAGGCGTGGTGGCAGACACCTGTAATCTCAGCTACTTGGGAGGCTGAGGCAGGAGAACTGCTTGAACCTGGGAGGTGGAGATTGCAGTGAGCCAAGATCGTGCCACTGTACTCAATATGGGCAACACAGCGAGACTATCTGAAAAAACTAATAAAATAAAATTTTTATTTTTATTTTTTAAAAATGAAACCTTTCCCAGAGAAGAGTAAAGCAGATTTTATGACACTTCAGAAGAAAAAAACAAAACAGGAGAAGACAGACGTAGCAACAGAAACCACCTCAATGAAAAAGAGAGAAAAGATAATGTAGAAAAAAATAATTAGTGGAACTAGTGACCTTTCTTCACAATCAAAAAAATCTAAAAACACTACAGATCTAAATGTGTAGGTTAAAATGAAAAAGCTTCTAGAACACCTGTAATCCTAGAACTTTGGGAAGCTGAGACAGGTGGATCACCTGAGGTCAGGAGTTCAAGACCAGCCTGGCCAACATGGCGAAACCCTGTCTTTACTAAAAATACAAAATTAGCAGGGTGTGGTGGTGCATGCCTGTAATTCCAGCTACTAATTTCTTAAACCCGGGAGGCAGAGGTTACAGTGAGCTGAGATTGTGCCACTGCACTCCAGTCTGGGCAACAGAGAGAGATTCTGTCTCAAAAAAAAAAAAAAAAAAAGCTTCTAGAAGAAAACAAAGAAATATATCTTCATTAGTTGAGGTAGGTAAGATCCCTTAAATGGAAAGTTCTAAATGTCCAACATAAAGAGTTGAAAAAAGAGAAGTCAGGAAAAATGTATTTACAATGAATATATATGTCCAACAAAAATCTTATATCCAGAAAATATCTTTAAAATTCATAAATATCAGTAACAGTAAGGCAGAAAACCCAACTAGCAAGAGTCTTAAACAAACACACCCAAGAAAGGATGTCTTAATAGGCAACAAACACATTAAAAGGTTTTAATTACATTAAAAAAATGCTATGTCATTAAATTAGACAATATCAATGGCTGGAGAAATTGCAAAGCAACTGTGAACTCATACATCGCTGGTAGGGTTAAAAAAATTGGTATGACCACTTTGCAAAACAGTATGGCAGAAGGACTTTCATGGCATAAACAGTAGTAACTCAATAAGCCCAAATTTTAAAAAATACTGTTTAGCAGTTATCTAACAAAACTAGTGAACAGCCAGGTGTTTATTCTCCCATGCCTATAATCCTAGCACTTTGGGAGGCCAAGGAAGGAGATACTTGAGCAGAGGAGTTTGAGACCAGCTCAGGCAACAGAGTGAGATCTCATCTCTACAAAAAATAAAACAGCCAGGCATGGTAGCAAGCACCTGTATGTAGTCCCAGCTACTCAGGAGGGTGGGGCAGGAGGACTGCTTGAGCCAGGGAGGTAAAGCTGCAGTGAGCCGTGTTCACACCACTGTATTCCAGCCTGGGCAACAGAGCAAGACTCTGTCTCAAACAAAACAAAACAAAACAAAAACAAATACACATATTATCTGATCCAATCCTTCCAACCTAGGTTGTACACCCAACAGAAACAGAAACAAATATTTGCCATAAGATATGAAAAAGAATGAGAATAAGATTTGCTGGTCAGGCCGGTGCAGTGGCTCCCATCTGTAATTCCAGCACTTTGGGAGGCCAAGGTGGGCAGATCATCTGAGGTCAAGAGTTCAAGAACAACCTGACCAACATGGCGAAACCCTGTCTCTACTAAAAATATTTTAAATTATCTAGGCGTGGTGACGCACACCTGTACTACCAGCTATTTGGGAGGCTGAGGCATGAGAATCACTTGAACCCAGGAGGCAGAGGTTATGGTGAGCCGAAACTGCACCACTATACTCCAGCCTGGGCGACAGAGCGAGACTCTGTCTCATAAAAACAAACAAACAAAGATTTACTGGCCTGGCACGGTGGCTCATATCTGTCATCCCAACCCTTTGGAAGGCCAAGGCAGGAGGATTGCTTGAACCCAGGAGTTCAAGACCAGCCTGCATAACATGGTGAGACCCTGTCTCTACAAAAAAATGAAAAAATTAGCCAGGCATGGTGGTGTGTGCCTTTAGGCCCAACTACTCAGGAGGCTGAGGCAGGAGGAGGATTCCTTGAGCCTAGAAGGTTGAGGCTGCAGTGAACTATGGTCACACCACTGCACCCCAGCCTGGGTAAGACAGAGAGAGACACTGTCTCAAAGAAAGGAAAAAATGTCGGGCGCGGTGGCTCAAGCCTGTAATCCCAGCACTTTGGGAGGCCGACACGGGCGGATCACGAGGTCAGGAGATCGAGACCATCCTGGCTAACATGGTGAAACCCCGTCTCTACTAAAAAATACAAAAAACTAGCCGGGCGAGGTGGCGGGCGCCTGTAGTCCCAGCTACTCGGGAGGCTGAGGCAGGAGAATGGCGTAAACCCGGGAGGCGGAGCTTGCAGTGAGCTGAGATCCGGCCACTGCACTCCAGCCTGGGCGACAGAGCGAAACTCCGTCTCAAAAAAAAAAAGAAAGGAAAAAAGATTTATTAGTAACTGATAAAAAAAATTAAAATGACAAGAAGGACACCCAAAATTAATGACATACCTAAACTAAAAGTACTAACTTATAGTCTCTTTTAACTAAAAGAGACTAAGTAAAAATCTCTTTTAATTGACTTTGTATTAATCGCCTTTATGCCAAAGGCTTAAATTACCAAAACTAATACAGTAAATATGATATAAAAGGAAATCTAGTATCATCATTGTGTCATAATCCTAGCATTACATTCCAAGGTAATGTTTATATAACAGAAACATTATGAACTGAAAAATTTACTTTGAGGAATTAACGAAGTAGTGAAAAGGGCCGCCTTTGGAATCAAATAGCTCTGGTTTTAAACAGTGACTCTAGACTTTAATTCTATAATCTTATTTGGTACTTTGCTGAGTATCCAAAAGAATCTTTAAATCATGGAGAGCAATCATGAGAAAAAGACATGTAAAACACTTAGCAATAATAACAGCTAATATTTAATGAGCATTTACTGAGTCCCAGGCACTGTGCTAAGTGTTACACAGGGAAAATTTATTTAATCTTAACAATGATATGAAGCGGGTAGTCTTACTATCTTCATTTTACATGAGATAACTGAGGTCCAGGAGGTTATATAACTTGGCCAAGGTCACACTGCTATTAAGTGATGGAAAAAGAATCTGAAACCAGACAATACAGATACACAACCATAACAACTGCTTCCCTAATCTAGGGAAATAGTAAATGCCTAGAACATTTTACAAAAAAAGGTAAAACTGCTAACACAAGTAACAGCCATTGTAGAAAGCTTTAAAAAAAAAAGAAAATCAACCCATAATCTCATTACAACTGCTATTAAACATTCTGATTTTAACAAGAAAGTTTTCACCCAAAACTTACGGAATAGTTTACTATTCTACAATACAAATGTGAACTTATACAAATATAATTCAAACTAGCATATAAAAACAGACAACAGCTGAGCATGGTGGCTCACACCTGTAATCCCAATATTTTGGGAGGCTGAGGTGAGAGGATCGCTTGAGGCGGGAGTTTGAGACCCACCATCTCTAAAAAAAAATTAAAAATTAACTGGGCATGGTGGCATGCCTGTAGTCCCCGTTACTCACGAAGCTGAGGTGGGAGGATGGTTTGAGCCCTGGAGTCTAAGGCTGCAGTGAGCCGTGATGGCAACACTGCACTCCAACCTGAGCGACAGAACAATATACTGTCTCTTAAAAAATAAATAAAATTGATATTCTTACTTGACACGCACAATGTAACTTTATTTTGCATAGCCGATTTTTAAAATATTCAGGATTCCAGTTGGTATTTTTGGTGGTGTGACTGGAAATCTTTATTTGTTTATGGTATGTTTTTCAGAGACTTCTCGATAACATTTAATCAGCATGATAATCCTATAAGCACAAAAAGTTTAATCCTTATTGTAGAGGTAAAATTTAGAAAACAAGTAACTTACCCCACATTACATACCTAGCTAGTGGCAAAATTTAAGACTATAATTTAGGCTCTCTGACTCCTGGTTAAAAGCTCTTTCCATCACATACAGAAATTACATTAAATGTTAACATACAGGTTATTAATGCCAAAATTTTTATCTTTTAAAAGATCTTCTAATCAACAAATTCAACTGTTACATTGTTTACTCAGTCTTATAATCAAATGGACAATAAAAATGTCAAAAATAAAGTGAGAAGTGAACACACAAAATTAAACTAGATAATCCCCTCCAAATAACTGATGAAAATGAAAAACTAAAGACCCTCTCTTTGAATGAGATATGTTTATATTATAGCACTTAGCTTTTTACTTTATCATACTTAGAATCGTAACTAAATTTTAGACCCTAACAAGTATGTTCTCAATTAATGAAATTCAGCTATGTCCTTATTGAAATTATATTCAATGCCATTATTTCAATTATCTCCTGTCAACGTGAGCTGTATTTCAATTATCTCCTGTCAACGTGAGCTGTAAAAATAATTCAGAATGGCATGCCCCTCCAAATAACTAATAATTCATTTCTCCTCAACAATAACCAACATGCATTTAAGTAAACAGATCTCAATTTTTTTCACCAAAAGCACTAATTCTATAATAGGTCACTTATTACAATACAAATGAGAATAGAAAGGAAGAAGTAAGAAAAAATATCCAATTTGGATGTTGGCCAGGCTGGTCTTGAACTCCCAACCTCTGGTGATACTGAACTCCCCTACCTCGGCCTCGCAAAGTGCTGGGATGACAGGCGTGAGCCACTGCGCCCAGCCCTAAACTAACTTTTTAGGGAACTTACTTTACTTTTATTTAGGAAAAGTGAAATGCAAAATACTACATACAGTATACTTTCAACATATGTTTTACATTCAATTCACTTAAAACAGGTTTTATAAAATGACAGTAGACAGACATTTTCAGCTTTCCACAGAAGCATCATTGCATTGAACAGAATACAGGTCTGCATTCCCTCATCTGAAATTCTTGTGTTTGGGGAGTTCTTGGAAGGAATGCCAGACTATTTGTCCTCCTACCTATAACACCTGCATATTTTAGTTCAAAATCTAACGTAATAGTTTAAAAAAATACTAGAATAATAATACAGGCTATTGTTTTTCACCAGGAATTAACATTTAAAATATTAACACTGTGCTATAGAAACAATGAAGCAAAGAAGCAAACCAGGATATAATTAAAACAGACTGGGCTGGGCTGACGCCTGTAATTGCAGCACTTTGGGAGGTGGAGGTGGGCAGATTGCTTGAGCAGGAGTTCCAGACAAACCTGGGAAACATAGTGAAACCCTGTCTCTAAAAAAAAATACAAAACTTAGCTGGGCCTGGTGGCACACCCCTGTAGTCTCAGCTACTGGGGAGGCTGAGGTGGGAGGACTGCTCGAATCTGGGAGGACAACGCTGCTGCACTATAGCCTGGGCAACACAGTAAGACCTTCCTCAAAAAAAAAAAACAGCGACTGAATGGTTCTAACAGATAATAAAGTCGCATGTGCTAAATTCTGGCACCATACCCTCTGAGACTTCTGCTCCCAAATGTATAAGAATAACTGACACTAGATGAAGTTCCCAGCAACTATAAAACTGGAAAGTAAACATAAAATAGCTGGTTTTCAGCTACTGGACAAAAGCCAATACAGGACTACGGTTTCAGAAGATAAGCAGGGTAAATTCCAAGAAAATCCCTATTTCTGTCTAGAAGCATCTTCCAGTCTGCAGAATAGGTGTAAGAGGTGTGGGTATGTGGGTGTGTGGGTGGGGGACCTAAACAGAGCTTAGCAGTCTCACTGACCTGAGTAGATATGAGAATCAGAAACTGCTGGGATGCCTGGAATTTATGGGGTAGGGTGCTAGAGAGACCTATATACAGAAGAGGATTCAGAAATCTGCCACAGGAGTTGGACACGGTGGGTCACGCCTGTAATCCCAGCACTTAGGGAGGCTGAGGCGGGCAAATCACTTGAGGTCAGGAGTTCAAAACCAGTCTGGCCAACATGGCAAAACCCCGTCTCTACTAAAAATACAAAACTTAGCCAGGCATAGTGGCACGTGCCTGTAATCCTAGAACTTTGGGAGGCCAAGGCCAAGGCGGATCACCTGAGTTTGGGAGTTCGAGACCAGCCTGGCCAACATGGTGAAACCATATCTCTACTAAAAATACAACAATTAGCCAGGCGTGGTGGCGGGCGCCTACAATTCCAGCTCCTCAGGAGGCTAAGGCAGGAGAATCGCTTGAACCCAGGAGGTGGAGTTGACAGTGAGCCAAGATCACACCACTGCACTCTAGCCTGGGTAACAAGAGCAAAATTTCATCCAAAAAGAAAAAAAGAAATCTGCCACAGGAATCCTCCATCAAATACTAAGCTGAGGCTGGGAGCCCTGGCTCATGCCTGCAATCCCAGTGCTTTGGGAGGACAAGGTGGGCGGGTCACTTGAGGTCACGGGTCACTTGGTTCAAGACCAACCAGGCCAACACGGTGAAACCCATCTCTACTAAAAATGTGAAAATTAGCCAGGCATAATGGTGCATGCCTGTAATCCCAGCTACTCGGGAGGCTAAGGCACAAGAATTGCTTGAACCCAGGAGATGGAGGTTGCAGTGAGCCAAAATTGCCCCATTGCACTCCAGGCTGGGCAACAGAGCAAGACTCCATCTCAAAAAAATAAAATAAAATACACACACACACACACACACACACACACACACACTGTAAGCTGAACAGTACACAGCAAAGGTCTATGAAAGCTGGGCAAAGAACAATTACCAACTAGCATGAGCGTAACAACTACTGGTGCTCATGCATGGCTGGCAGACATTTGAATTCCAAGTATTAAGTTAAGAGACTACGTTAAAGACTGCAGAATTCAGCAGAGATCCAGAAAGCTCACACCTTAGGAATAAGATTAATCTAGACCCGTGTATTAGTCCATTTTCGTGCTGCTAATAAAGACATACATGAGACCGGGCAATTTACAAAACAAAGAGGTTTATTAGACTTACAGTTCCATGAGGCTGGAGAAGCCTCACAATCATGGCAGAAGATGAAAGCCATGTCTTACATGGCAGCAGACCAGAGAAGAGAGCTTGGGCAGGGAAACTCCCCTTTTTAAAATCATCAGGTCTCATGAGACTCATTCACTATCATGAGAACAGCACAGGAAAGACCTGCTCCCATGATTCGATTACCTCCTACCAGGTCCCTCCCACAACACGTGGGAATTCAACATAAGATCTGGGTGGGGACACAGCCAAACCATATCAACCCATCTTTATTAAGACTTAAAAATAAGGCCGGGCGCGGTGGCTCAAGCCTGTAATCCCAGCACTTTGGGAGGCCGAGAAGGGCGGATCACGAGGTCAGGAGATCGAGACCATCCTGGCTAACACGGTGAAACCCCGTCTCTACTAAAAATACAAAAAACTAGCCGGGCGAGGTGGCGGTGCCTGTAGTCCCAGCTACTCGGGAGGCTGAGGCAGGAGAATGGCGTGAACCCGGGAGGCGGAGCTTGCAGTGAGCTGAGATCTGGCCACTGCACTCCAGCCTGGGTGACAGAGCGAGACTCTGTCTCAAAAAAAAAAAAAAAAAAAAAAAAACTTAAAAATAAGTCTCAAAAAGAAGAAGCTGATAAACAAGCAAATTAACTGCCAAAACAAAACTCTATTAAGAAAGGCAAGAGGATCCAGACACTAAATATCCTAGGATCCATACTACGCAAAATTATGGGAGGAAAATTACTATAAATTCCAAGCAGGAAACTAACCCATGACCTACAGGATAAAGAAAAAAAAGTCAGAAATATTAATAACAATGACGGAAGTAGCTGAGACTTTAAAAATTACTATTAGCTAACACTAAAGGATTTAAAGGAAAACAAAAATGCAACAGAAAAACAAATAATGGGGCCGGGCGTGGTGGCTCCCACCTATAATCCCAGCACTTTGGGAGGCTGAGGCGGGCAGATCACCAGTTCAGGAGATTGAGACCAACCTGGCTAACATGGTGAAACCTCATCTCTACTAAAAATACAAAAAACAAAAATTAGCTGGGCATGGTGGGGGGTGCCTGTAGTCCCAGCTACTTAGGAGGCTGAGGCAGGAGAATGGCATGAACCCGGGAGGCAGAGCCTGCAGCGAGCAGAGATTGCGCCACTGCACTCCAGCCTGGGCAACAAAGTGAGATTCCGTCTCAGAAAAAAAAAAACAAATAAGGGCCAGGCACTACGGCTCAAGTTTGTAATCCCAGTGCTTCTGGAGGCTGAGGCAGGAGGATCACTTGAGGCCAGGAGTTTGAGATTAGTGTGAGAAACACAGTGAGACCCATCTCTATAAAAAAATAAGTAAAAGGCTATGAATTTTTTTTTTAAGAAGAAACAGAAAATCTCAATGAAGAAATGGAAACTATTTTTAAAACGGAAATTTTTGGCCGGGCGCGGTGGCTCAAGCCTGTAATCCCAGCACTTTGGGAGGCCGAGACGGGCGGATCACGAGGTCAGGAGATCGAGACCATCCTGGCTAACACTGTGAAACCCCGTCTCTACTAAAAAATACAAAAAAAAAACTAGCCGGGTGAGGTAGTGGGCGCCTGTAGTCCCAGCTACTCGGGAGGCTGAGGCAGGAGAATGGCGTGAACCCGGGAGGCGGAGCTTGCAGTGAGCTGAGATCCGGCCACTGCACTCCAGCCCGGGCGACAGAGTGAGACTCCGTCTCAAAAAAAAAAAAAAAAAAAAACGGAAATTTTTAATAGATGTCACCTTAAGAAATTAGAAAAAACAAGAGCAAATTAAACCCAACATAAGCAGAAGCAAATAATAAAAACAGAATCAATTAACCAGAAAACATTCAGAAATACTTGGCTTTGGCAAAAAAAAAAAAATACAAAAAAATAAGAAAAACAGAAGAAATTTGTGAAATCAAAAGTTGGTTCTTTGAGAAGATCAAAACAATGAATAAATCTCTAGACAGACACAGTCACAGAATAGCTTATTAAAGGCCCAGCTTTCTAGCCAGAGGATAAAAAGAGGCGGCTGGGCGAGGTGGCTCCCACCAGTAACCTCAACACTTTGGGAGGCCCAGGCAGGAGGACTGCTTGAAGCTAGAAGTTCAAGATCAGCCTGGGCAACACGATGAGACCCAGTCTCAAAAAACACCAGCAAGGCCGGGCGTGGTGGCTCACACGTATAATCCCAACACTTTGGGTGGCCAAGGCGGGTGGATCACCTGAGGAGTTCAAGACCAGCCTGCCCAATACGGTAAAACCCCGTCTCTATTAAAAATACAAAAATTAGCCAGGTGTGGTGGTGTGCGCTTGTAGTACCAGCTACTCAGGAGACAGAGGCAGGAGAATCACTTGAATCCAGGAGGCAGAGTTGCAGTGGGCCGAGATCGCACCACTGCACTCCAGCCTCGGCGACACAGTGAGACTCTGTCTCAAAACAAAAATAAATAAATAAATAACCTGGGGAAACATTCAGAAAGATCACAGAGAAAGAACTGGGAAAAGCAACACCACAAAGTTGCTTATGAATCCCTAGGTTTGCCTGCTAACCTATACATGCAAGAATATGACCCTACTCACAATATTAAAGACTTTGAAAACTGAACTAACACATACTCTGTCCAAGCACCAGACTGGCTATGAGGCGGCACATAGATGGAATAGACCCAAATAGGGCTGCAAAGATGTTGGTTTTGTTTTTTTTTTTTTTTGGAGATGGAGTCTCGCTCTGTTGCCCAGGCTGGAGTGCAGTGAGGCGATCTTGGCTCACTGCAAGCTCCGCCTCTCAGGTTCACGCCATTCTCCTTCCTTAGCCTCCTGAGTAGCTGGGACTACAGGTGCCCGCCACCACGCCCAGCTAATTTTTTTGTATTTTTTTAGTAGAGACGGGGTTTCACCATGTTAGCCAGGATGGTCTCAATCTCCTGACCTCGTGATCCATCTGCCTCAGCCTCCCAAAGTGCTGAGATTACAAGTATGAACCACCGTGCCCGGCCAGGACTGCAAAGATGTTGAAAAATAAACTGATATTAGAACAACATCCCAAAGAGGAGTTGGTACTTGAAGCTTGAACCTAACCAAATCGCTAAAACAAAGTTATCAACATTTTCCACGGGATTTAAGTAAGATCCAGGGTCTAATAAAATAGTACGCAAAGAGGAAAGTCTCAACTTGCCTGGGAAAAGAAACAGATACCAAGGCAAAGATGAAAGAGATATCTAAGACTTTCTATTCAGTGCCATAAAAATGCTCGAGGAAGCAACAGTGAACACTTTGAAACAATTTTTTTAAGGAGAAAATACCTCACTGTATGGACTCAAAAACAGAAAGAAGGTAACAGGAAAAGTATTAGTGTGCAATAAAATTTATCCAATCTGAAAAACACAGAGAAAGATGTTTAAAGAAACAAACAGAGCTTTAGGAACCTGTTGTAAGAGGAATTTCAGACAGAGACATTCTCAGTGGTTAGGCACAGTGCATCAGCACCACAGCTGAGCTGAAACACCATATCATGAGATCATGGCAACTGAAACCCACAATATTAAGAAACAGAACTTGGCTGGGTGTGGTGGCTCACGCCTGCAATCTCAGCACTTTGGGAGGCCACGATGGGCAGACTGCTTGAGCCTAGGAGTTCAAGACCAGCCTGGCAACATGGCAAAACCCCATCTCTACTAAAAATACAGAATTCTCCAGGCATGGTGGTGCACACCTATAATCCCAGCCGCCCACGAGGTTGAGGTGGGAGGATTGCTTGAGCCTGGGACACTGAAGCTACAGTGAGCCATGACCATGTCACTACAGTGCAGTGTGGGCAACAGTGAGCACCTGTCTCTAAATAAATAAATAAATAAATAAAGCAAAAATAAAAGAAATACAACTTTTGGCCGGGTACGGTGGCTCACGCCTGTAATCCCAGCACTTTGGGAGGCCAAGGTGGGTGGATCACAAGGTCAGGAGTTCGAGACCAGCCTGGCCAACGTGCTGAAACCCCATCTCTACTAGAAATACAAAATTTAGCCAGGCTAGAGGGCAGTGGTGTGATCTCAGCTCACTGCAACCCCCACCTCTCGGGTTTAAATGATTCTCCTGCCTCAGCCTCCTGAATAGCTGGGATTACAGGTGTGCACCACCATGCCCAGTTAATTTTTGTATTTTCAGTAGAGATGGGGTTTCACCATGTTGGCCAGCCTGGTCTCAAACTCCTGACCTCAGCTGATCCACCTGCCTTGGCCTCCCAAAGTGCTGGGATGACAGGCGTGAGCCACAGCACCCAGCCTACAAAAATGTTTTTAGATATACTGATCCAAATTATCGCCCTATAACTGGATAAGGGTAACTCTGTAAGAATTCTGTTTTCTTTTATTCAAGCTAAACAGTTTTGTTCTTTTAGCTATTCCATATATGAAAGTTTTAGGGGGTTTTTTGTTTGTTTGTTTTTTGAGATGGAGTGTCGGTCTGTTGCCTAGGCTGGAGTACAGTGGTATGATCTCGGCTCACTGCAACCTCCACCTCCTGGGTTTAAGCGATTCTGCTGCCTCGGCCTCCCAGGTAGCTGGGATTACAGGCACATGCCACCACACCAGGCTAATTTTTGTATTTTTCGTAGAGACGGGGTTTCGCTATGTTAGCCAAGCTGGTCTTGAACTCCTGACCTCAAGTGATCAGCACATCTCAGCCTCCAGAAGTGCTGGGATTACAGGTGTGAGCCACCATGCCCAGCCTCCTTTGACATTTTAGACCACTCTATGAAGATGATATAATATTGTTACCATGTTTCTATATTTTACTTAATTTTTGTATATTTTTAAAAATATGGAATGTTTCATGAATTTGCATGTCATCCTTGCGCAAGGGCCATGTTAATAATCCTCTCTGTACTGTTCCGGTTTTAGTATATGTGCTGCCAAAGAAGCACCCTATATTTTAAAAAATAGTATAATAGTGTTTCAAAAAAAAAAACAAACTGGGAAACTGAAATGGAATTGCTAAATTTTTATTTTTGCAAATAAGCCATTAAAAAATTTTTGGCGTATTTCACACAAAAAAAGCATCTCAATATTATAAAGGTAATAAATACGTAGTCTCAGAATAAAAAAGACAAGAAAGAGCTGTAGGAACTTTACACCAATATTTTTGTGGAGTACAAGCATTAGGGTGTCACTGGTCTGTATCTTTGAAAGTTTTGGGCCCAGAAATGAAAATTACATATATGGTCTTACTAGCAAGCAAAATTGAGTGTAACAATCACCATCCGCTTTCTGAATACTATACTCTTGTTAATGTATCATAAAATGTGCCAGATTTTATATTTCATTTGTTTTGTAGCATGAAATTATGTCACTTGAAGAAAGAACATTAAAGGGGCATTTCGGACTCCTGCTTGATAAGAGTAGAAATCTGCAAAACAAGGATTATATACACGATTGACAGACAGCTATAAAATATAACCTCATAGTTATTTCCATGACAAATACTTCCAAGAGAGTTTGAAGAGAGAACAATGCGGTGGGACACAGAAACAGAAGTATAACCAATTATCCAATTATATAAAACCTAAACTGCAAATTATTTTAAAGCAAACACAAATATTTTCAAGCATAGCACACAAAAAACAAGGATTAAGTCCCCTCTAGGTTAATGGCCATCCTCTAATTTGGGTTTTTTTTTTTTGTTTTTTTTTTCCCGAGACAGTGTCTTGCTCTGTCACCCAGGCTGGAGTGCAGTGGCATGATATCGGCTCACTCCAACCTCCGCCTCCTGGGTTCAAGCGATTCTCCTGCCTCAGCCTTCCGAGTAGCTGGGATTGCAGGCATGTGCCACCACACCCGGCTAATTTTTGTATTCTTAGTAGAGACGGGTTTCACTATGTTGGCCAGGCTGGTCTCGAACTCTTGACCTCGTGATCCGCCTGCCTCGGCCTCCCAAAGTGCTGGGATTACAGGTGTGAGCAACTGTGCCCGGTCCACCATCCTCCAATTTCTACACACTCCACAAATCCTCATAAAAACTATATAGGCCAAGAATAAGACCAAATAAAATCATCCATAGCTGACCCCACAGCATTATAAGGAGATGAAATGACTAAAAACTCCAATTTACATGTAAGAGCATAAACACTGAAGACCAGAAGCTTCAATGGGAACTGTCCAGAAGAGCAGTATAGCAGGGTCCTAGTGGTAACTGAATTACATGTAATATGACCGAGGATTTACCATCAGGAGAGGGCCCCATCTGAGAGAAAGTACTGACGGCTCATCTGAGACATGACAGTGAGAGCAATGGTACTGGGAAGTCAAAAATAATACACTTAGAAAGTACGTAAGATCAAAGGCAACAGTTTTAGCAAGGCACAGTTTCTGGGAGAGAAGGAGGTGTCATTTGGAGGGTTGATGATAAAGGGAAAAAAGGAAGTGACCAGAGCATAAATGCCTACTAAAACAAGACAGAACTATGGCGGGGGTTGCGGGGGGAGTGGGGGTAGGTGTTAATTTATTTTTGAAACTACACTTCACTGTGGCAACAAATCAGAGTGCTCTTGAACTAAGAGACTGAGAAGGCCACCCTAACCCCATCACCAAAATAAGACAAAATAAGATAACAATATTGTTGGTACAGTAAAATCCAGCACAAACAACCTGAACAGAAAAAAGGACTCAGCATTCATACCAAATTACTTATAAGAAATAAAAAGTAAAATACTTGGGCAGAAGAAAATACACCAAAAACCCTTACAGAGGAAAGATTAATATCACCATATCCATCGCAAATTTAAAGTAATTAAATAACAAATGCAGACATAAAAGAACACCTCAAATGAGAAACTCAAAATTTTAAACAGAGTAGATAAATACCAGGAACTTGTAAAACATGAACAAACTGAACTTAAATGAAGACTAAATTACAAAAGATGCCCTAGAGGGAACAGATAGAACAGATATGATCTAAAGAGATAGAAAATAGGAATGTTTTCACATAAATGAAAAAGAAATAGAGGTGAAGACAAAGAAAAGTCATACATATAGAAGAGAGAGGACACGTGCAATAGCTCACACCTATAATCCCAGCACTCTGGGAGGCCAAGGCAGGTGGATCACTCAAGGTCAGGAGTTTGAGACCAGTCTGACCAACATGGTGAAACCCCGTCTCTACTGAAAATACAAAAATTGGCCGGGCATACTGGCGCATGCTTGTAACCCCAGCTACTTGGGAAGCTGAGGCAGGAGAATCGCTTGAACCTGGGAGGTGGAGCTGAGATGGCACCACTCCCCTCTAACCTGGGCAACAGAGCCAGACTCTATCTTGGGAAAAAAAAAAGTGGCTGGGCGTGGTGGCTCAAGCCTGTAATCCCAGCACTTTGGGAGGCCGAGACGGGTGGATCACGAGGTCAGGAGATCGAGACCATCCTGGTCTACACGGTGAAACCCCGTCTCTACTAAAAAATACAAAAAACTAGCCGGGCGAGATGGCGGGCGCCTGTAGTCCCAACTACTCGGGAGGCTGAGGCAGGAGAATGGCGGGAACCCGGGAGGCGGAGCTTGCAGTGAGCCGAGATCGTGCCACTGCACTCCAGCCTGGG
Organism: Trachypithecus francoisi; assembly: GCF_009764315.1. Taxonomy (NCBI): domain Eukaryota; kingdom Metazoa; phylum Chordata; class Mammalia; order Primates; family Cercopithecidae; genus Trachypithecus; species Trachypithecus francoisi. The sequence goes on along the minus strand of NW_022681454.1, from coordinate 136,169,402 downwards.
CTACAGAGCGAGACTCCGTCTCAAAAAAAAAAAAAAAGAGAAGAGAGGCAAATAAGATTCAATAGTCAAAGATTACTGAAGAATGAAATAGAACAGAAATACCAATACTCAAAACTGTAACTCAAGAAAATTTATTGGATGTCTAAGAAAAAAACCAAGTCATATATTAAGAAATAAAATCAGTCTGGCATTAGCACCACAAGCAAGATACAAGCAGGATAATATTTTCAAGAAATATTTCAAGAATCAAAGAAAAGTCATACATACAGAAGAGAGAGGACAGGTGATGGATGTGAATCAAATATTTTACATCCAGCCAAGCTGTCCTTCAAATATCAAGGATATAGGAAACAATTTAAACATGTAAAAATTTAAGAAATTGTTCCACAAGCATTCCTGAGGAATCTACTAAATGATGAGCTTTATCCAACCAAGAAGTGATTGAGAACTTCAAAAAAAGATCTGTAAATCTTTAACAATATTGTAGCACTAAATTTAAAACAAAGGTATTGATGAGAAAGAACAGTATGTAAAATGACATACTCTCACTAAGTAAATATAACTTCAAAAAATCACAGGAAAAGAGACAGAAAAAAAAAATTGTAATAAGACCTCACACATAAGAAAATGAAACTAAATGGTTCTAATTTAAAGCTGATAAACCAAATAGAAGAAATCTAAATGTAAAAAAAGGGGGGGGAGACTAAGAGGAGTTTTAAAAGTATACATAAATGTAACTAACAAAAATATAAACTCTCTTAAGTAAAAAATATAAAATAAAGCAAATAAAAACATCAAACAGAATACAAGACCCGGAGTAAATATAACATAAACCAAAGATGAGATCAATTCAGTGAAAAGGCTAAGGTTTAAAATAGACTACATCTACAAAAGAGCAAGTACTAATAATACACATGCTTTACCATTTGCCATGCACTTGTATACATATCTCACTACCTACTCTGTGAGGTAGTTTAGAAAAGTACTGTTTTTCTCTTTTACTCAGATTTGCCGAGGCTTTGTTGTGGCTGCTGTTGTCAAGGAGACGTGGTCTCACTCTGTCACTCTGGCTGGAGTGCAGTGGCACGAACACTGCTCACTGAAGCCTGGAACTGCCAGGCTCAAGCAGTCCCCTACCTCAGCCTGCCAAGTAGCTGGGATTACAGGCGCGCACCACCACACCTGGCTAATTTTTGTATTTTTGTACAGATAGGGTTTCGCCATGCTGCCCAGGCTGGCCTAGAACTCCTGGGCTCAAGTGATCCTCCCACCTCTGCCTCTCAAAGCACTGAGATGACAGGCATAAGCCATCGTCCCTAGCCTATTTCCTGGGTTTTAAAATGTCACTTAGACTCCCCACAGAAATCTTTAAAATGAATTAGCCTCTATCAGAAGCTTCCCTAGGCTGAGGCGGAGCTTGCAGTGAGCCGAGATTGCGCCACTGCACTCCAGCCTGGGAGACAGAGCGAGACTCCATCTCAAAAAATAAAATAAAATAAAATGAAATAAAATAAAATAAAACTTCCCTAGGCTGGGTGCAGTGGCTCATGCCTGTATTCCCAGCACTTTGGGAGGCCGAGGCACAAGAAATATTTCAAAGAATCAAACAAAAGTCATACATATAGAAGAGAGAGGACAGGTGACGGATGTGAATCAAATATTTTATATCCAGCCAAGCTGTCCTTCAAATATCAAGGATATAGGAAACAATTTAAACAAGTAAAAATTTAAGAAATTTTTCCACAAGCATTTCTGAGGAATCTACTAGATGATTCTGTAGTATTGGCTATACTTACGATTTCCTTAAGGGAGTGTCACAAGGTCAAGAGATTGAGACCATCGTGGCCAACATGGGGAAACCCCTTTTATACTAAAAATACAAAAATCTGCTGGGCGTGGTGACACACACCTGTAATCCCAGCTATTTGGGAGGCTGAGGCAGGAGAATTGTTTGAACCTGGAAGGCGGAGATTGAGGTGAGCCAAGATCATGCGACTGCACTCCAGTCTGGCAACAGAGCAAGATTCCATCTCAACAAAAAAGTTTCCCTAACAAACAAAAAGCTGGAAGATGCTTAAGTCTCCTTGGTTTTCATTTAGTGGCAGTGGCAACCTAAGATGGCAAAGAATGTGGCACTATATCAGGTACTAGACGTAAGACCAGGGCTCTTGGCAAACAGCCACACTTCAGAGTTAAGAACTACTCAAACACAGGATATATGATCTCTACAACTCTAAGTGAAATCATGTACAGTTAAATTCTGTTATAATGCTTGTTTTGAAAACACACATTGGCTCCAACACAATTGATGGGGAGTATTTTGAGCATTTTAAATTTCATGTTTGCTTCTGTGCGTTTCATCTGTTAGAAAATTTAGATGAACACAGAAAACAGCACCTAGCCAAAACAAGTCTCATAGGCATACACAGCAGCACTCAGACACACACCTCAACTACCTCAGTTCCCCTTGTATGCTGTGAGCCACAATGAACCACACCCATCCACATGTGATGTTACAACTTTCCATCAGATTTCAGACAACCTGCCTTTCTCCACCTCACAATGATTCACAAACTATAATCCTTCAGATGCCCACTTCTGCAAGCAAGCACTGTCTTTTCCAAAGTAAAGTGCAATATTTCATCATAGTATTATGTATTTGTTAACCATTTAACATATGTAAAACAGTACTACCATTTTAAGTTCTTATCTTTGTTTTTAATCTGTCACTAATAATGATTTTTAACGTTGTGGCCACCCTCATTTTTCCCATAAGCCTTGTGGTTTTTATTGCATGACTCTGCAAAGCGCAGAGACTTTTAGGAATCTCTATATCCCGATACAGTGGAATTACCTGTATACAAAGCATTTAGAAATATACTGTAAAAGGCCAGGTGCGGTGGCTCACACCTGTAATGCCAGCACTTTGGGAGGCTGAGGCGGGCAGATCACCTGAGGTCGGGAGTTAGAGGCCAGCCCATGGAGAAACCCTGTCTCTACTAAAAATACAAAATTAGCCGGGCATGGTGGCACATGCCTGTAATCCCAGCTATTCTGGAGGCTGAGGCAAGAGAATCACTTGAACCAGGGAGGCGGAGGTTGCGGTGAACCAAGATAGCGCCACCATTGCACTCCAGCCTGGACAACAAGAGTGAAATTCCGTCTCAAAAAATAAAAAAAAAGAAAGAAAGAAAGAAAGAAATATACTGTAACAATGTAGTCATTTAGTATTGGCTATACCTACAATTTCCTTAAGGGAGTGTCACAAACTTTGTATCAGCTAACAAGTAAAAAGGTGAGCATAAAATCTGGCTCAAAATAGATACTAAATAAATACTGCTTTGCTTAATGTTCTCCTTCTTAAAAATTCTGACTTGGTCCTCAAGCATTGATAATTAAATGTAATCTTGTACTACCCAACAACATCTCTCTGAAAAATAGAGTCCCATTTTAAGTGTAAGCCATTTTATTGTGAGAGGAAAAAAAAGTATTTGAATTTGAACAGCAACCATGTGTAAAAGCAGACAACCAACCAAGGCCAGGCTTTTTTTCCCTAGGTCTATTGTTTTTAAAAGCAAACTTTCACTTCTCCTTTTATGTAATCAGATAAAACAACTCTTATAGATGCCACTCAGGAATGAATGTTTACACAATCTCCTCAGTAATAAAATCAAATGGAATCTTTAAGATTAAAAATATTACTGGCTTCAAATAATATTATTTCCCCAAGGTGTTTTAGTAGAAATTTCATATTATTTCAACTGAAGATTTGCTCATATTATACTAACCAAAGAAAGTGCAGTAGAGCCCATCAGATAACAAAAACATCAACCTGTCCATCATTTAATTCTTACACTGCAATTTTTATTTTACTTCTTTTTCCCCCAGACAAGGTCTCAGTCACCCAGGCTGGAGTGCGTCGGCATGATGATAGCTCACTGCAGTCTCGAACTGCAATGAGCTCAAGCAGTCCTCCACCTCAGCCTCCCAAGTAGCTGGGACTACAGGTTTGCACCACCACCATACCCAGGTAACTTTTTTATTTTTTACAGAGACAGAGCCTTGCTATGTTGCCCAGGCTGGTCTCGAACTCCTGGCTTCAAGAGATCTTCCACACTGGCCTCCCAAAGCACTGGGATTACAAGCTATTTTACTTCTAAATAACCAGGAAAGGAAAGATTGCTTTAATTAAATTAAAAGTGTAAGGGATTATTTCAATGCCACATTAAGTAGTGAACAATATAATTTCCTATCTTACCTAGGAGGAAAAAAACCACATGCAACAAGTTAGACTAGTGTTCTTAAAGTTACAACTTTAATACAAGTTTGTACAGCACGTATCATAAAACAACTTAGATGTTTAAGCCTACAGCTGACATTTCAGGGAAATTTCCAAAAGAATACAACCACAGCATAAAATTCCTTCCATGCCCTAACATTTACACTGATAACTATCACTGAATTTAAGCCTCTTCACTCACCCTTCTTACTATCAGAATTGGCAACTGACATCCTTTTCACAACCATTTTTCACTAAGAATCTTACGTTTGTCTCAACAGTATATTGCCTGTAAATAGAGCGCAAACTTGTATTTAGATATGAATGCTGATTGCTGGCTAAGCTCACTGTTAAGTGACTTGTTCTCTCTTCCACATCAGCTTCTCAGCATACCAAGAATTAAACTTGATTTTTAAATTTTCTGAAAAACACAAAGCAACTCTACACTACAATTATTTTCCTTCTAATTTTTTTTAAAGAGATTGAGTTTCACTATGGTGCCCAGGCTGGAGTGCAGTAGCAATTCACAGGGGCAATAATCACAAACTATAGCCTTGAACTCCTGGGCTCACCCAAATCTTGCTGCCTCAGACTCCTGAGTAACTGGCATGCACCCCTGTGCCCAGCTCTTCAACATTTTATATTTTAAATTTTATAACAGATCCATTTCTTAATATCATATATAGTGATCGTCAACCCTGACTTCGTGTCAGAATCGGCTGTAAAGCTCTATGAAATGACGTATGACTGAGTCCTACTATCTGAAGATTCTAATACAGCAGCAGGCTCCTCACAACCAACTTATTTAATCCTGATACCATTTATCCTCCAATGCCAAAACCAAAGAAACAATAATAAAAGTTTCCTCTTATTACGCTTTTGTGATGAAAGAAAGACTATGTAAACAAATACTATAATTCATTCATAAATTAAACTTCAAAGTCTTACCACATAATACAGGCTCTGCCCAAAATCCTACAATTACTTCATATAATAATGTACTCTGTAATGCCAAAACCCAGCTTAACTCCATTTTCCAAATATTTATGCAAGCACACAATCCAAAGATCTTTCTCTCTTGCCCTGTAATCACTGTTTTCACACTCACTTCACATAACAAATATTTATTAAACATCTACTATGGTACATCATTTTAACTAATGCGAATAGAGCCATTAGCAGACATCCTTATCTTCATAAAACCTACATTTTAATTGCGGAAAATATGTGATAAATATACAAGTAAATGTAAGAAGCTGATAAATGAGAATAAAGTAAGAAATAAGAAAATAAGGTGAGAAGTACTGACTGCTAGCCAAGGAAGGCCTCTAAATAACATTTAAAGGACACCTGTTTAGCTGGGCATGGTGGCATGTGCCTGTAGTCCCAGCTGCCCGGAAGGTTAAGGTGGGAGAATGGCTTCAACCTAGGAGGCGGACGTTGCAGTGGGCCAAGATCACACTACTGCACTCCAGACCTCCAGCCTGGGCAACAGAGTGAGACCTTGTCTCAAAAAAAAAAAATTTAAAAAATTAGGCCAGGCACGGTGGCTCACACCTGTAATCCCAGCATTTTGAGAGGCCGAGGCAGGTGGATCACCTGAAGTCTGGAGTTTGAGACCAGCCTGGCCAACATGGTGAAACCCAGTCTGTACTAAAGTACAAAAATTAGCCAGGCCTGGTGGCAAGCACCTGGAATCCCAGCTACTCAGGAAGCTGAGGCAGGAGAATCGCTTGAACTCAGGAGGCGGAGGTTGCAGTAAACTAAAATTGTGCCACTGCCTGCCAGGCTGGGTGACAGAGGGAAACCCTGTCTCAAAAAATAGTAAAAATAAAATTTAAATCAAAAATAAATAAAGGACACGTGAGCAGAAGTCCTAAAACAAATAAGAAAAATGAGTCACGCAGGTATCTGGGGGAGAAAATTCTCAACACTCCTTTGCATATATATGACCCTTTATATGACCTAGCTTTTTATGTCCAAAAATGCCTTTATGAAGAAAGAAGATATACTGAATCAATGCTGTCAGAACTGCATTGTCAGAAGCAGAAATATTAAAAGATATAAGACTGCACACTAAGGAGAGAGATCCCTTCAGTTGAGGCCAGCTGGACAGTATCTCTCCAGTCCCCCAATCACGCCGAGCACCATGCCTGCCTCTCTGGAAACTGTTCTTTAAGGAGTATTTCAATAGTTTGGATGGCAATTCTATTATCATCAGATAACTAGTTTGAGCCCCAATAATGACCCAGGACTTCAACACTTTGACACATCTAAAGAATGGAATATTAAATTCAGTTCCCTTTTAAGCTTTAGTCTGCTTTTCTGAAAATATAGTGTCTATCTACTACTACTGAAAACTGAACTGTGGTCACTCTGCACAAACAAGTATTTTTAACCCACTCTCTTGACGCAAAAGAATCATTTTTTGAAACATTTCAGGTTTGTAACACAATACAGAATTTTTAAAATATATGCTCTCAGGCCGGGCGCGGTGGTCAAGCCTGTAATCCCAGCACTTTGGGAGGCCGAGACGGGCGGATCACGAGGTCAGGAGATCCAGACCATCCTGGCTAACACGGTGAAACCCCGTCTCTACTAAAAAATACAAAAACTAGCCAGGCGTGGTGGCCGGCGCCTGTAGTCCCAGCTACTCGGGAGGCTGAGGCAGGAGAATGGCGTGAACCTGGGAGGCGGAGCTTGCAGTGAGCTGAGATCCCGCCACTGTACTCCAGCCTGGGTGACAGTGAGACTCCATCTCAAAAAAAATAATAAATAAATAAATAAATAAAAATAAAAATATATGCTGTCAGTTTAAAACAAAAAAATATATTTATTTCTTCATTTATACTACATCTCATTCCAGAAAAACAAAAATTAAAAAGTAAGCAAACAGGCCAGGCACAGTAGCATGTACCATAATCTCAGCTACTTGGGAGGCTGAAGCAGGAGGATCACTTGAGCTCAGGACTAGCCTGGGCAACATAGTGAAATTCTGGTCCCACGCGCATATGCGCACACACACACAAACACAAATTTAAAAAGCAAGCAAAGAATAAATTTACCACATTATTAAAAGATTTTCACTTCTCACTAGTCTTTTTTTTTTTTCGAGACGAAGTTTCACTCTCGTCCCCCAGGCTGGAGTGCAATGGCGCGATCTTGGCTCACTGCAACCTCCACATCCTGGGTTCAAGCGATTCTCCTGCCTCAGCCTCCCAAGTAGCTGGGATTACAGGTGCCTACCACCACACCTGGCTAACTTTTGTACTTCTAGTAGAGACGGGGTTTCACCATGTTGGCCAGGTTGGTCTCGCACTCCTGACCTCAGGTCATCCACCTGCCTCAGCCTCCCAAAGTGCTGGGATTACAAGTATGAGTTACCACGCCCGACCCTCACTAGATTTTTACAGAAAAATTATTTTGTAATTTTTATAATAATTATATACACATTATATATACATATATAAAATAGCAAAACTGCATTTTGTTTTCTGGTATACTTTTAAGGAATAATTTATCCTAGTTTAAACTTACGACTGGCAGCAGGGCGTGGTGGCTCACGTCTGTAATCCCAGCACTTGGGAGGCTGAGGTGGGTAGATCACCCGAGGTGAGCAGTTTGAGACCAGCCTGGCCAACATGGAGAAACCCCGTCTCTACTAAAAATACAAAACTTAGCCGGGCATGGTGGTGGACACCTGTAATCCCAGCTACTGGGGAAGCTGAGGCAGGAGAATCACTAGAACCTGGGAGCCGGAGGTTGCAGTGAGCTGGAGGTTGCAGTGAGCCGAGATCGAACCACTGTACTCCAGCCTGGACAACAAGAGCGAGATTCCATCTCAAAAAAATAAATAAACTTATGATTAACTACTATGTTCAGAACTGGATTTCAGAACAGACCAAACTTTGTTTCCATTTTTTTATTTTTTGTTATATTCTAAATAAACAAAGTACAAGCAAAAGTATATTAAAACCAATTTCAAAGTTATTGTCCACTCTTAGTTGCAAAAGTGGAATTCTGTCACAAAGAAATTTAATCAGTTAAACTTTCATGTGCATATGGACACCTACTTGCTAACAATTCCTAATCTAAATTTCATCAGCAACTAAAGCTAAACTAAGTATCATTAACTAGCAGAAACAGCAACTTTCCCAGAGAAAATAAATCACATAAAATAATTTACCTATTATACAATGGGCCGGGCGCAGTGGCTCAAGACTGTAATCCCAGCACTTTGGGAGGCTAAGGCGGGGGGATCACAAAGTCAGGAGATTGAGACCATCCTGGCTAACATGGTGAAACCCTGTCTCTACTAAAAATACAAAAAATTAGCCAGGGGTGGTGGCGGGAGCCTGTAGTCCCAGCTACTTGGGAAGCTGAGGCAGGAGAATGGCATGAGGCAGAGGCAGAGCTTGCAGTGAGCCAAGATCGCGCCATTGCACTCCAGCCTGGACGACAGAGGGAGACTCTGTCCCCCCAAAAAAATAATAATAATTTACCTATTATACAACATATGCAGCCACCTAATAAGTATTACTACTCTTTTGCCTAACAAAGAATTCCCTCACTCTCCTCCTATACCCCTCCCCTAAATAGTTAAACACTAGGCAGGTGTGTGATGTTAAGTGCCCTGAAAAGAAAAAAAAGTTTTAGTCCAGACTGTAACTAACACTAGCTTAATCTCAGTCTGTTTGCTTAATAAAAATGTCCCCACCTTGAAAAGTTTTGAGAATTAAGAAAGGACTCTAACTAAAGCATGCTGTGTCCAAAATGGTAATCACTCACCACATGTGACTATTTGAATTTAAATTAAGATTAATTAAAAATTCATTTCCTCAGTTGCACTATCCATATTTCAAGTGTGCAATAATTACATGTGGCCAGGCCAGGCACAGTAGCTCACACTTGTAATCTCAGCACTTTGGGAGGCCGAGGCAGGAGGACTGCTTGATCCCAGGAGTTCAAGACTAGCCTGGCCAACGTGGCGAAACCCCGTCTCTACCAAAAATACGAAAATTAGCCAGACATGGTGGCACGCCTGTAGTCACAGCTACTTGGGAGACTGAGCTGGGAAGACAGCTTGAACCCAGGAGGTGGAGGTTGCAGTGAGCCATGATCAAACCACTGCACTCCAGCCTGTGTGATAGAATTAGACTCTGTCTTAAGTACAACAAAAAACAAACCTACACATGGCCAATGGCTATCGTATTAAAGCAGATAACAAATATTTCCATCATCACAGAAAATTCTACTGTGCAGTGCTATTCTAAAGCACCTAGAGCAGAGCCTGGCAAATGGTAGATTTCTCATTTTACCTGGCAAATAGTGACAAATCACAAACATAATCATAATGCTATTTTAACTTCTCTCACCACTTTTCTAGGAAAGAAAAATTCTGTCCGTTAAAAACCAAACACTGCATGTTCTCACTCATAGGTGGGAACTGAACAATGAGAACACTTGGATACAGGGTGAGGAACATCATACACTGGGGCCTGTCCTGGGGTGCGGGGAGCGGGGAGGGATAGCATTAGGAGATATACCTAATGTAAATGACGAGTTAATGGGTGCAGAACACCAACATGGCACATGTATACATATGTAACAAACCTGCACGTTGTGCACACATACCCTAGAACTTAAAGTATAATAAAAAAATTAAAATAAAATTCTATCCTTTAACACTTTAACAATATAAATCATTCAGGCTAAGGTCTAAAACTACATTTATTGATGTACAATATTTTAACTATTCCCAACTTAAATTTTTCTTATAACTGACATTAACATTTGAAGAGCAAAAAAGAGAGAAGGAAGCAGCAGCAACAGCAACCAACCTACCAACACTTGATTGAAAGGCATTAGGGTATGTCCACCTTTTCCAAGTGGGTTAAAATATAAGGTGTGGATTTCGTTCTACCCTGGCAACCTCATTTTTCCTACCCTTAACCTAGATCCTAACAAAGTGGTGTAAAAATCTGGTAACATCCTCAAACTTTTACATAAACAAACAGCATCAACAGTAGGCAAAGGCCACAATTTTCTAATGACTTAATTTTCCAAATAAGTTAAAACAGTTTATAAATACAAAACAAAACAAAAAACAGCATCTGGCAAACACAAGTCTTCCTTAAACTCTTACATAGGGCCAGGCGCAGTGGCTCATACTTGTAATCCCAGAACTTTGGGAAGCCAAAACGGGCAGAACACTTGAGGTCACTAGTTCTAGACCAGCCTGGCTAACATGGTGAAACCCCATCTCTACTAAAAATACAAAAAAATTAGCCGAGGGTGGTAGCAGATGCCTGTAATCTCAGCTACTTGGGAGGCTGAGGCATGAACCCAGGAGGTAGAGGTTGCAGTGAGCCAAAATCACACCACTGCACTCCAATCTGGGCAACAGAGCAAAACTCTGTCTCAAACAAACAAATAAAATAAAATAAACTCTTACATAGTATATGTCACATTAAATTCACCCTGTCCTTTTTCTAGACAAATTATCAGCAAGAAACACTATGCAAGCATTTTGACTAACTTATGACCATGCTTTAGTCAGAAAACGGTAGAGTAATATTGGAGAAAAAAAAAGGGAAAAATATACAAAAAAAACTGAATTTTGGAAATCAACTAGACTAGATCAAGCCAGGCAAATCCGCTGCAGAAACTCTAAAATTTTTGCAAACTTATGTGTAAACCAGGTTTCCATGAAAAAATTAAGGAAAAAAAATGTTTATTTTGAAATACAAACTAACTGCATTTCCTACATAAGTTGATCATAACAAGTACAGTACAACTAACAAAGTAGCAGCTCAAAAGTTGAATGCTGCAGGAATGATTTAAAAAGTTACCAAGTGGCCAGGAACAGTGGCTCAGGCCTGTAATCCCAGCATTTTGGGAGGCCGAGGCAGTTGGATCACTTGAGGTTGGGAGTTTGAGACGAGCCTGACCAACACGGAGAAACCCCATCTCTACTAAAAATACAAAATTAGCCAGGCGTGGTGGCACATGCCTGTAATCCCAGCTACTTGGGAGGCTGAGGCAGAACTGCTTGAACCTGGGAGGCAGAGGTTTCGGTGAGCCGAGATCACGCCATTGCCCTCCAGCCTGGGCAACAAGAGTGAAACTCCGTCTCAAAAAAAAAAAAGAAGTTACCAACCTAGCAACACTTGATTACATACAGCACACACATCACATTAAAAGTCCAACGTTTCCTTTATCAGGGCAAAAAAAAAAATCTTAAAATCAAAAGCACTAACTTACTATTGAATCTCAAGAAACTGAAGCAATTTCAAAAAACCAATACTATCCTTTTGGTCAATAATACTTTCTTCATTCCTAACGTATGAGAACAATAAAGACATTTTAGCTCCTTTACTTTTCTTTCATTTAGTGATTTTCACATTTCTCTCACATATAACTTAACAGATCTACAGCACTGTGATTTTAGCAATGAACTTACAGGTTTTGCCCCACTAACACTACCACAAAAAAAAATTTAAGATGTGTAATCAAAATTGCTATTCTATGGATGGTTAAACACACTGTGGTACATCCGTATCATGGAATACTACTTGGCAATAAAAAGGAATAAACTATTAGCTGGATGTAATAGCCCTGTAGTGATCCCAGCTACTCCAGAGGCTGAAGAAGAAGGAGTGCTTGAGCCCAGTAGTTTGAGGTTACAGTGCCCTATTGATAGAGCCTATAAACAGTCACTACACTCCAGCCTGGGCAACAGAGGAAGACTCTATCTCTAAACCCAAAAAGTTGTATACTGTATGATTATTTTTAGTAAACACACTGGGAATGGCAAAATTATACAAATAGAGGACATGTACTGATTGCTGGAGCCTGCAGCGAGAGGGGATGGGAGTGGGGTGGGACAGATGATGGATGTGGTTCTAAAAGGGCAACAGAGGGGTACTTTGGACTGAGGGAACTGTTCTGTAGCCTAATTGTAGTGGTGCAATCTATACATAGGATAACACTGCACAGAAGTAAATACAGTCAGCTCTCATTATCCTTGGTGTCTACATCCATAGATAAAAACTATTTTTAAAAAGCATAATAAAAAATACAAATTTAAAAAATACAGTATAACTATGTAACATTAATATTGCATTAGGTATTATAAGTAATCTAGAGATATTTAAAGTGTACAGGTGATCTGCATAGGTTATATGCAAATACTACACCACTTCATATAAGGGACTCAAACACCTGCAAATTTTGGAATCTCGCGGGATCCTGAAATCAACCCCCGACAGATCAAGGGATGACTGCACCCGCGTGCGCGAGCACTCACACACATGTACAAGTAAACTGGGGATATGTGAATAAGACTGGTGGATTGTATCAATGTTTAATAATGAACCATGGTTTTGCAAGGTGTTAGTGTTGGAAAAACTGAGTAAAGTGCACTGTATTATTCCTTAAACTATGTGATTATACAGTCTTCTCAAAATTAAAAGTTTGATTTATTTAAAAAGTGCTAACACTTGAGAAAATCTTAATATGAAGCAGATATTAGACAATATTAGAGAATGACTGGTAAAAGTATACAAGACGATGTCCTTATTCTTAGGAGATGCTTGTTTAAGTATTTAGAGATGAAATTTTTTGTTTTTGAGACAGTCTCGCTCTGCTGCCCAGGCTGGAACTGCAACCTCCACCTCCCAGGTTCAAGCGATTCTTGTGCCTCAGCCTCCCTAGTAGCTGAGACTACAGGCGCACACCACCACAGCTGACTAATTTTCGTATTTTTAGTAGAGACAGGATTTCACTACATTGGCCAGCCTGGTCTCGAACTCCTGACCTCAAGTGATCCATCCACCTGAGCCTCCCAAAGTGTTGGTATTACAGGTATGAGCCACCGTGCCCAGCCTAGAGATAAGTTTTATGTCTACAACTTACTTTTATACAAATGTATATAAACATATACATAGTGAGAGAGAAAGCATATATGGCAAAATATCAAGTGTTAAATTTAAGTAAAGGTTTAGGAGTGTTCCTTGTTCTCTCAACTTTTCATTTTTTTTTTCCAAAATAAAGAATTGTGAAGAGGTTAAAGATAAATTGTTATTATAAACTTATGTTATAGTTCTACCTGCACACCAATTAGTCTTTTTAACGGTTTAAAAGTAACTTTCTTCCTAAAACTATTTTACAGCTCCAACGACACTCTTAGTCTTAAAAGAAAACAAAACAAAATGCCAATAAGAATTTCAGGGTAACAGTTTTCCGACACTGGATGTGACGTTCAAACATTTTTCAACATGAATTCACTAAATCTGTAAGGCATATGGACACTTCTGTAAAATCAAAGTTCAAATGGATGATTATTTATTTCTAGAAAAACTGAATCCCTAGAATTGTTTTACTTTTCAAACAGGTGAAATAAATTATAACTGCAGGGGAAAAGGTTAACACTTTCACACACATCCTAAATTTAAAAAGTCTTAAATTTGGCAAACACAGTTAATTCTATCATAAGGAAAAGTTTGCGTGAAAGGGGCAACCCACATACTAAATGCCAAACAAAAAATGTACTACGATGTGTTAATTATAGTTCCCAGGCTACAGGACATATTTTAAAATGTAAACAGTCCCAACAAACATCAATGCATTTATGGTTTAAAAAAATGCAAACTGCACACATTTGAAATGTAGGGAATAAGTCTGAGTTAGCGTCAACAAAATCCTTCTCAAAAGTTCTTATATTCTCTTTTCTCTGCTAAGTTTTTGCATGTGTTAATACACTTCAGTGTATAAGAAAAGTCTAGGTCTGGAACGTTTCAACTAAAGACTCAACTTTTTACTTCCTACCGAACCGCCCCCTCGCCAATGGGCCCCACCTCCCGAGAAGAGTAACGGGGTGGGGCTGTTTCCCGCTCGGAAACTAAAAAATAAATGCCTCATCCCTACTCCAGGAACAAGAGAAAAAGGGAGGCAGAGGCACCGGAGACTCCAGTATGCAACTGACTACAAGGAGGTAGTCGTTTGAAAAGCTTTCTTTCCTTCTCTGAACTCTTTCCTTCCCTCCTCTCAGGTCATTTGACCCCGGGCCGGGCGGAGACAGGTGAATCCCAAGAGAGGAGGAAGAGGGAGGGACAGATGATGGAGGGAGAACCGCGTTTAGGCAATGAATGAGCCTGCTGCATCCGCACCACCTGTTCCTTCCAAGGGTGCCACCCCGGCCTGCCGGCAGGGTTCCCACACCAACCGGGCCGCGACTCCTGCCGGTGTTGCCCACTTGCCCGCCAAAGGCCGGGCCTCTCCTCCCCTAGATCGGGGAGAATGAGAACCGGCAGTCTAGAAGCCAGGAGATCGGGGCCTAGTCCGGAACCAGGGCCTCAAGCGTGGGGATGCAAAGAAGAAGCCTGTGGTCCCTGGCGCGCGGGCCATAGTAGGAACCACAGAGAGGGGGCAAAGCAATGCCTTCGCCCTGACGAGGACTATGAAGGCGGGGTCCGGGGCGGGAGTGGCTCAGTGCCCGCCGGGCCGAGGTTAGGGGTGACAGGCCCAGTTATCGGCTAAATCCTCCCCACTGCTTGCCTGGAGCCTCACACTTACCAAGATCCGCTTGAAGAGCGCATTCTCCTTGGGCGGGAGGCTCACGGCCGGCATCGTTCCGGCTGCTCCTGCTGCTCCCGCCACCACCCGGCTCGGTCAGTCAGTTTGTCCGACCGTCGCCGCTGCCGTGCCCTAGCTGCTTCAGCCTTGAATATACCGATCCGCCGCCGCCACCAGGCCTCGGGTGTCGCCGCGTTGCCCTACCCGGACACCTCCTTTTTCCTCGTTGTCTTTTTTCCTTTCTCACTTAACGCTGCCGCCGCCTCCCCCACTACGGGTCTCCGTCGGCGGTTCACGTGGTAACTGAACAGACCGACAGAGGCAGCCAAAATGGCGGACGCGGAGGGCTTTCCCACCCGGGTCACACCTCCTAACACGCAGGCGCGGTGACCTCCTTTCCCCACCTCCTCTGGGTTTCGGAGCTTGCCGGGAAACCTGGAGGCTGGCCCGCCGGTGGAGGCCGGGAGGGTCCGGGCAAGCCCCGCCCATCCTTTCAGGCTTGGTGCCCTCGAAGCGCCCGCGGAGCTACGGGAGGCTAGGCAAATACGGTTCAGACCGCCTCCTCATCAAAAATAGCCTCTCTGGCGCCTTCCTGCTAGATTGACCTTTCATTCATTGGAAAGAGTCTCGCACACTGTGTGATAATCGTTTGAGCCCAAAGCGCTAAAATACAGGTGTAGGTATTTGAGAAGCGCCGTAGTTGATTATGGACGAAATGCCTAATTTAAGGAGCAGAGGCGGAGTGGAAAATGAAAAAAGCTTCTCCGCAGTGGAGACTTGTTAACAGCCCTGGAGAGGAAGGGGCTTAATAGAGTCTGAAAAGCGTGAAAGAGCTTGACCAATGAAATGGGCCTGGCTGTCGTATCGGTAATTTGGTGAATGCTGCTTAAGATCAGCCTGGAAAGGTAGTTAGCCAGATCCGAAGTGACATACTTGCACTGCTAAAGGAGCCTCTGGAGGTTAAAGTATGTGTTTTAATTTCGTTGTTGAGGCCATATAATGCAGAGTTGACGGACCAACCTTATGAGGCACCTTGGAGTGGAGTGGTGGAGAGTTAAAGACACTGACTTTACCCTGGAGCTGGCTTCAAACTAGTGCTTAATATTGTGACTCGAACTCCCCATCCCCAGAAATTCTCAGATCTTAGAAGCCAAAGACTGGCAAGGATACTAGAGAGAACTACTCGAGTAGGCGAGGTCAGACTAGATACCGAATAGGAACCCTTCCAAAAATGTAAGTCATTTCATTAACAGGTGACAGTAAAACTTTGTCAAAGTGGCATTCCATTGATCTAAACATTTTCAAGTTATATGAGCCACTTTTAACCTTTGGTTTTTGATTACCTCTTTCCAAATCCTGATTTCACTCTGTAGCATTCTTTGCATTACGAATTATTAAACAATATGTTGTGTGCGTGTTTTTTACTCTTTTAAATGTATTTACAAAGACATTTTAATTTTCAAACTTCTCTTAACTGTCCCTGAAACGTGTGAGTTGAGAAATATGTTTCCCAATATAAACGTGGGTTTTCTAGCTGCTATATTGATTGTCCTCTCCCTCCACCGGGGTCATAAATAAGGTTTTTCACAGTCAAATCCTGGAGTTTCCTTAAATTCTGTGATCTGTCTTCAAAATTTTGAGAAAATCATATGTACAGGAAACTATGTTTCAGTTTGAAATATGGCCAGTCTTTTAACCTTAACGTTATAAAATTAAGGGCAAGCTTATAATTCTTTTTTTTTTTTTTTTTGAGACGGAGTCTCGCTCTGTCGCCCGGGCTGGAGTGCAGTGGCCGGATCTCAGCTCACTGCAAGCTCCACCTCCCAGGTTCCCGCCATTCTCCTGCCTCAGCCTCCCCAGTAGCTGGGACTACAGGCGCCCGCCACCACGCCCGGCTAGTTTTTTTGTATTTTTTAGTAGAAACAGGGTTTCACCGTGTTAGCCAGGATGGTCTCGATCTCCTGACCTCGTGATCCGCCCGTCTCGGCCTCCCAAAGTGCTGGGATTACAGGCTTGAGCCACCGCGCCTGGCCTATAATTCATTTTTAAACTGTTATTTAGTAATAACCTGTAAAATTCACTGCCCCAAGAGGTCTTTCAACTGTCTGAACTATTGAAAGACAGAAAAATAGTCTATATGTAGTTGATAATTTTAGCTTGGATTTCCAAATCTCTGCCTTCATATCCAAAAATCCCCACAGCAATACTATTTGCTATAGTTCTCTAAATTTTTCCTGTAAAGAATATTCTATTTTCCTTCAGAGGAAGAAAATGTCTGGTCTTTGAAACAATCAGTAGCTTCCACCAGAACCTTAGTACCTGATTAGATGAGCCAGAAATAGCATTTGGCAAATATTACATTCTTTTTGGGTGATGACAAACAAATGGCAGTTTTAAAGGCTTGGCAAATACTAGTCTGATTCAACATTTAACTGATTCATTTACTAGTTAAAATGCACCTACAGGTAACAGTCTGACCACACAGTAACCTGAACTGAATAAAAAAAAAAAAAATTTACTCTGATTACCACAATTTCACAAATAGAGATCCCGTTTGAGTTATACTTTGACAGCCATGCTTTCAGAAAGTTAACATATCCAAGGCTATATGCTGTGGCTGCTGCTGTTGCTGCTAGTTAATTCATTTTACCCCATGTGCTTGCATGTCACTATGTTCAAAATGCCAACTCTAAAAAGTATTAACCAAAAAGAAAGAAAGAAAATCATTTACCTTGCAAACTTTAATTCTACAAAAGGGATATGTTGAGTGAAATTTCTCCATATATGTAAGATGTTCTCTATTGAGACTGTTACATCTTATTAAGTATTTGGGTCTTACTTAAAAAAAAAATGGCTGGGCGTGGTGGCTCACGCCTGTAATCCCAGCACTTTAGGTGGCTGAGGCGGGCGGATCACAAGGTCAGGAGTTCAAGACCAGCCTGACCAACATGGTGAAACCCCATCTCTACTAAAAATACAAAAATTAGCCAGGTGTGGTGGTGCATGCCTGTAATCCCAGCTACTCAGGAGGATGAGGCAGGAGAATCACTTGAACCTGGGAGGCAGAGGTTGCAGTGAGCCAAGATCACACCACTGCACTCCAGAGCGAGACTCCCTCTCAGAAAAAAAAAAAAAAAAAGTAGGCCAGGCATAGTGCCTCATGCCTATAATCCCGACACTTTGGGAGGCTGAGGCAGGAAGATTGCTTGAGCTCAGAAGTTTGAGACTAACCTGGGCAACATAGTGAGACCCCATCTCTACAAAACAATTTTAAAATTTGCCAGGTGTGGTGCTGTGAGCCTGTAGTCCCAGCTACTTGGTGGGCTTAGGTGGGAAGATTCCTTCGGCCCCAGAGGTCAAGACTGCAGTGAGCTGTGATGACACCTTTGCTCTCCAGCCTAGGCAACAGAGCTGAGACGTTGTTCCAAAAAAAAATAAACAACATAAAAGAAATTCATGTATTTGTCACTTAGATTTAACAAATGTTAACAATTTGCCTTTGCTTCTGGGTGTTTTTGTGTGTGTATAGACAGGGTTTCTCAATGTTGCCCAGGCTACTCTTGAACTCCTGGGCTTAGGCAATCAACCCACCTCAGCCTCCCAAAGTGCTGGGATTATAGGTGTGAGCCCCAACACCTGGCCTGCTGCTGAGTCTTAAAAAATAAAAACTTACAGATACATCTTGGTGTGTGGGGAGGTGGGAGGTTGTTGGTTTTTTTCTTTTCTTTTGTTTTCTTTTGTTTTGTTTTTGTGACAGGGTCTCACTGTGTCACCCAGGCTGGAGTGCAGTGGCACAATCTTGGCCTACTGTAGCCTCAACCTCCCAGGTCCAAGTGATCTTCCTCCCTCAGCCTCCGGAGTAGCTGGAACCACAGACGTACACCACCACACCCAGCTAATTTTTTAAAAAATTATTTTGTAGAGATGTTTATCTACCTATGTTGCACAGGCCAGTCTTGACCTCCTGGACTCAAGCAATCCATTTGCCTTGTTCTCACAAAGTGCTACGATTAGAGGCCTGAGCCACTGTGACTGGCCCAAGTCCTAAGTTTGATTCATAGTATTCTCATGCATGCTATATCAATAAACATATGTGGTTTTTGGGGGGTTTTGTTGTTTTGTTTTTTTTTTTTTTTTTTTTTTTTTTTGCATTTTATACAGTTTTTCAATTCTTGCTCTTTCTTTACCTTCCTTGGGAGATGTGATTTTTTTTTCCCAGTGAAAAAAATCTTGGACTAAAACTTTGCATTTCTGGCTGCTAACTCAAATCCTCTCTCTTTTCACCTGGATCATAAATAAGTCTTAGTGTTCAAATTCTGAAGATGCTTACATGAATATTATGAAGTAACTTCTAACAAAATATTATAGATATTAGTTCCTAGCTGGAATTACTTAATCAGGATTCTTTTCAAGATGGAGTTTCACACACAGCTGCATACTCCATACTCCAAGTGTACAGTTCCCATAAGCTCTAATATGCTGAGAAAAATGTGCTTATACTTCATCACTTTCCCAAAATACACACTAGTAAAAGGATACAAGGGCCAAAGCTCTGAAAAAGAACAAAGCAGTCTTTCCCAACAGCAGTACCAAAATCAGTAATTTGCTTACTGGTTCTGTGTACTCTGACTAAAGGTAGCATCTGTTTCAACTTGTTGGATACTAGCAAAAGCTTCGTCAGGACAAGCTTCCAAAGGATGGTGTAGAAAGGATATACAACTGACAGGTTGCTGAGTGGACAAGAAGCCAATAAGTTGAGAACCAACAACTGGCTCAGCACATTCATTGCTTAATTTACTTACTTGAGCATGAGTCCAGGAGGCTCACACTAGGTTACAAACTAAAGTGACTCACAATTTAGCAATCCACTTAGCCACCATTTGCATGTTAAAATGAGCCAGAAAATACAGTACAATTAATTGACTTTCTGGTCAATAATTTTTGGTTAAAAAAAGATTTTAAAATAACATTGCTAAAGAGAATATAGGAGATTTGCTAACATTTATTTTGGCTTTAAAATTAATGACATAAGGTTTAATGGATTACTTTTAAAGGGTCAAAATGTATTGTCTGTTACCTATAAATATTTTTACTGGTCTTTAGACATCAGATTGAACTGAATTGAATGTACAAAGATCTGGCTCAATTGTGCAAGATAAAACCTATTCCTCAGAACAATGTCTTTAATAGGCAAAACCAAATAAATTGTTTACTACTACCAGAGAGTTGTTTAAGCTTCTCAACAACCCTATAGGTTTTATGTTACAGATGTAAAACTTAGGTATAGAGAGGTTAAGTAATTTGCCTAGAAATCATAGAGCTAAAAAGTGGTGAACAGAATGGCTTTGAACGCTGATTCTACAGCTTATGGTCTAGGGTGGTCCAAGTCTGTTAGGTGAGCTAACGAGGATCACTAGATCTGGGGTCAGAAGACCTCAAACCGTATCCCACCTCTGCCATCTATGTGATCTTGAGCCTATCCAAGGCACTAATTCTACTTCACAGGTTTGTGAGGCTTCAGTATGATCGTGAGTGTAAATGGTAAGTGTTAAGAAATCTTTTCAAGTATAAAATATGTCACCTTGGGTGAGTAGCTGTGTTCTTTAAGCTTCATCTGTAAATTGAGGCTTATAATCACGGCATGATATGTGCTCATTGTGAAGATGAAATAAGACAGTGAATGTAAACCATATGATACATTAATGCACCGTGCCTGGACCACAGAATTCAATCCAAGCGCTAGTTATTATTCAGCACGACACTTTTCTTTTTTCTGGCTCATGTAGGAAAATTTTAATAAACCTCTTGATGAATAGCCGTAGAGATGGGGTGAAAAACCCCCAGGGGACAGAGAATAGATAAATTCTTTTTTCTTTTAATTACTTTCTTCCTAATTCCACTTTATAGACAGAAGGCTGAGGCCGGGGTGCTAGAGAACCTTTCCGTGCTGGAACTCACGTTGACGCCCCCACGGAGCTCGGCTGCAGAGCCCTGGAGTCCCGCACTTCCGCCCGCCAGGTGGCGCTGGTTCTGTTGCCGACTCGGAGAGACTGAGCCTGGCCACTCAAGATGGCGCCG
This sequence comes from Trachypithecus francoisi, assembly GCF_009764315.1. Lineage (NCBI taxonomy): Eukaryota > Metazoa > Chordata > Mammalia > Primates > Cercopithecidae > Trachypithecus > Trachypithecus francoisi. The sequence goes on along the minus strand of NW_022681454.1, from coordinate 136,148,470 downwards.
TCCGCGTTGCTGCGTCCCCTCTCCCGGCTGCTGGCCCCTGCCAGGCTCCCGAGCGGCTGTGAGTGTCCATCCTCGTGCAGGCCGATTCTACCCTCAGATTACCCCTCCTAAGGCGGACCCAGCCCACAGGTGCAGGAGGCGGCAGCGGCCTGGGTTCGTCCTGCAGTGACCTTTGCCGGCCGGTGACCCAAGGCCCAGCCCGCGCCTGTCCCCTACGCAAGACTCTCCGCTCCCCATCACCCGCCTTCAGCACTTATCCAAGTGCAACCTGAGCACTCTTGGCCTTTGTAAATGGGCTTTGGGTCTCTGCCTTCCCCACCTCTGTACGTTCGGTCCCGTAGACTGGGAGAGGAGACACCCTTCCCGGGGCGCCTCCTACATGACCACTCCCGAGTCGTCTGAGGGTCCGCAAGCCAGTAAATGAGGCCTTGAAGGCCTCGGGCAAGACAGGTGCTACCTGTCTAACTCTCCCAGTGGCCCTGGGCGAAGTACTTGACCTCTCTGAACCGCTATTTCCTTGGCTGTTTAAGTGGGAGATGGGGGAGTTAAAGGGAGAATTAAATGCGGACGTAAATGTTAGGGTTTTTTCCCTACAAGGCAGTAAGTTACAGATTTACAGACCCTCTGCCCTTTTCAGTTTCAGCGCGGTCAAAGTTCTACGTGCGAGAGCCGCTGAATGCCAAACCTGACTGGCTGAAAGTTGGGTTGACCTTGGGCACCAGCGTCTTCTTGTGGGTCTGTGTAAGTACTTTACTCCCGGATGTCGTGAGACTACCCCAGCGTGGTAAGGGATTGAGATAACATTGCAAGATTGAATGGTGCTGTTTTGTTGTATGGCAGTGAAAGTCTCATAACAGTAGGATATTTATATAATCGCTGATACATATTTCTCCAAAAGGGAAATCTCCAGGACTAAAAAGAAATTAAGATTTCAGCAACATTGAAAAAGTATGATGGGACTGAAATTTCTGTTATTGTTCCTTAACATGGTTTTGTAAGGAATGGCAGTTTTACTAAATAGTAATTATACTTTATTTCATAATGAGAGTTTAGGCTAATTGGAGTTTTATAAAGGTACCTTTTCCAGATGCTGTAGGGTCAAACCAGCAGTGTACAAGTTGTACAAATTGAATCCCAATAGACTTCCAAAACATTAGGTTTTTTTTTTTTTTTTTTGAGACGGAGTCTCGCTCTGTCGCCCAGGCTGGAGTGCAGTGACCGGATCTCAGCTCACTGCAAGCTCCGCCTCCCGGGTTTACGCCATTCTCCTGCCTCAGCCTCCCGAGTAGCTGGGACTACAGGCGCCGGCCACCACGCCCGGCTAGTTTTGTATTTTTTAGTAGAGACGGGGTTTCACCGTGTTAGCCAGGATGGTCTGGATCTCCTGACCTCGTGATCCGCCCGTCTCGGCCTCCCAAAGTGCTGGGATTATAGGCTTGAGCCACCGCGCCCGGCCAACATTAGGTTTTAATCAATGTTTGTATAAATACATTGTTGGAAATTGTACATAGTATGTAGCTACCTTTTTAAAAAATTTTTCAGGCCGGGCGCGGTGGCTCACGCCTGTAATCCCAACACTTTGGGAGGCCGAGGTGGGCGGATCACAAGGTCAGGAGATCCAGACCATTCTGGCTAACACAGTGAAACCCAGGCTCTACCAAAAATACAAAAAAAATTAGGCGTGTGTAGTGGCTAGAGGCCGAGGTGGGCGGATCACGAGGTCAGGAGATCGAGACCATCCTGGCTAACACAGTGAAACCCCGTCTCTACCAAAAATACAAAAAAAAATTAGGCTAGTGTAGTGGCGAGCGCCTGTAGTCCCAGCTACTCAGGAGGCGGAGGCAGGAGAATGGCTTGAACCTGGGGGGCGGAGCTTGCAGTGAGCAGAGATATCGCCACTGCACTCCAGCCTGGGTGACACAGCGAGACTGTCTCAAAAAAAAAGTTTTCACGCCGTATACTTTACACATAAACTTGCGTTTAATCATTTCAACAACACTATGTGGTACCTAATACTGTTGACCCGTTACAGATAGGAAACACACTTGGAGAAAGTAGTTTGCTGAACCCAGTTCTCCCGACTTCAGAGGCCACACTATCCTATAAACCACTGTGAAACACTGCCTCTGTAGGGATAAAATTTGTTTTTAAAGTTAAAGTATCTGCTATATTAATATTTAAAATTTTGTTTTTTATCTGATGGGTTTGGGGCTTTCTCCACTGTCCCCCAGCTCTTAGATATTTTAAATTTTCTTGTTAAAGTGGTTCAGATTGTTGACTTGGAAAGGGGTGAGAGATTTTGAGTCACTTACAACTTAATAGTAACTCATCTTTTTGAATAATGTTGCTTATAATGAATTTTATACATTCTTAATTTAAGGTTTTCTCGAACAAGAAGCTTGATTACTGCTGAGAGCACTAGTGATTGAACTTGGATCTTTGATTGCCATGAATGTCATCGTATATAAACCGTTTTTCCAGTTGCATATTCTGTCAGACAGTAGTTCTAAAAATGTGACTGTCCTCCGTAACATCTAATTGATACACATACAGTTTTGTGGTGGGGTTGGTCATTCAATCAAGGTATCACACTTCTAAGATTAGAAGCATAACACGCACCCACCAACCAGCCTGGATCCCATTTAATAACCAAGTTCTACTATATCATGTTGATTTACCCCTTTGTGATAAGCCATTTCATTACATTTATTACCCACCAAATGAGGTAAAATTTTTTGGCAGTAGTTGAATTCAAATTTTTGGCCAGGCACAGTGGCTCACGCCTGTAATCCCAACACTTTGGGAGGCCAGGGTGGGTGGATCACCTGAGCTCAGGAGTTCGAGACCAGCCTGGCCAACATGGTGAAACCCTGTCTCTACTAAAAATACAAAAATTAGTCGTGCGTGGTAGCAGGCACCTGTAATCCCAGCTATTCGGTAGATTGAGGCAAGAGAATCACTTGAACCCGGGAGAAGGAGGTTGCAGTGAGCCAAGATCATGCCATTGCACTCCAGCCTGGGAGACGAGCAAAATTCCGTCTCAAAATAAATAAATATTTAAGATCTCCCTTCTCAAATTTAGTATGTCAGATTGTGGTGAGCAAGTGTATACCATTCCTGATTTTTGAACTTTTGGATTGCTTAGCCTTTTATTTCTAACTAGAATAGTTGTCTATCCTTATTTTTCTATCCTTATTCCTCTTACAAAATATAAGTATCCAGGAAGATTACATTTCTAATTTTAACTGTTTAACTCTTTGTAGCTCATCAGACAACACAATGAAGATATTTTAGAGTACAAAAGAAGAAATGGGCTGGAATAAACTTTTGAAATACTAATGCAGTGAGTATACAAGTTTATTGGATGAATGGATTATGCAAATTAACTTGACCTCTTTTTTAAATACTGAAAAACAAGTTGTTGTTTGTTTTGTATTAGGTTTTTCATTTTAGCACCCATATTTCTGTCTGTGACAAATTTATAAATTTGTAATACCTTGCCTCAAGCAGCTGGTTTTGTTTTGGGGGGTTTTGGGTTTTTTTGTCTGTTGTTTGTAGACCTGTTGGCCAGGCTGGTCTCAAACTCCTAGCCTCAGGTGATACTCTCGCTTCAGCTTCTCAAAGTGCTGGAATTGTAGGCATGAGCCACTTTGCTAGCCTCAAGAATCTTTTAGCATAATCATTTTTAATCACTACTCTTTGACTCTGTTTAAAGAAAGATATGTTTAAGAATGAAACCAAAATCATATTATTTTCTTAAATCTAATAGTGTTTTACACTTAGCTTTCATAGCACTTATGACAAATTATTATTCTTTGTGTGTGTATTTCTTAATATCTGTTCGGTATCTTGTACAGTTGAGTGTGAATTCCGTGAGAACAGAAACCTATTTTATTGTCATTTATTCAGCAACTTGCTCATCTGGTCCATTTAGGAGTTTAATATTTGTAGAAGTGATGAATGTATAAGGGCAATCGATTCATTTTATTTTTTATTTTTGAGACGGAGCCACCAGGCTGGAGTGCAGTGGCATAATCTTGGCTCACTGCAACCTCCGCCTCCCGGGTTCAAGCAATTCTCCTGCCTCAGCCTCTCGAGTAGCTAGGACTACAGGCATGCACTACCACACCCAGCTAATTGTTGTATTTTTTTTCTTTTTTTTATTTTTAATTTTTATCTAATTGTTGTATTTTTAGTAGAGACGGGGTTTTACCATGTTGGCCAGGATGATCTCGATCTCTTGACCTCGTGATCTGCCCGCCTCGGCCTCCCAAGTGCTGGGATTACAGGCGTGAGCCACGGCGCCTGGCCAGGGCAATCAATTTTTACATTTTTGTCTGTATGACTATTTCATTATGATTGTCAACTCAACTAATATCCAATTGGACAGTTCGTGATAAAAACCTAGTTGTGAACATGATACACACCCAGCTAATTTTTGTATTTTTAGTAGAGACGGGGTTTTGCCATGTTGGCCAGGATGATCTCGATCTCTTGACCTCATGATCTGCCCGCCTTGGCCTCCCAAAGTGCTGGAATTACAGGTGTGAGCCACTGCGCCTGGCCAGGGCAATCAATTTTTAAATATTTTTCAGCCTGACTATTTCATTATGATTGTCAACTCAGCTAATATCCAATTGGACAGTTCCTGGTAAAAACCTAGTTGTGAACAAGATAGCGTATTCTGCATGGTCCATGATTTAAAAGAGAGATTATTTTATATATAAAATATATACACCTGGCTGTGTGTAGTGGCTCACGCCTGTAATCCTAATGCTTTGAGAGGCCAAGGCAAGTGGATCACTTGAGACAAGGAGTTACAGACCAGCCTGGCCAACATGGCGAAACCCCATCAGTACTAAGAATACACAGAAACTAGCTAGGCATGGTGGTGCGTGCCTGTAGTCCCAGCTACTTGGGAGGCTGAGGCACAAGAATTGCTTTAACCCAGGAGGTAGAGGCTGGGAGGTTGCAGTGAGCTAATATTGCGCTGCTGCACTCCAGCCAGCCTGGGCAACAGAACGAGACTCTGTCTCAAAAATAAATGAATGAATAAATAAATAATATATACATCTAATAGATATGTATCAAATATATATAAGTATACCATATACAGTATATATATATATATGTGGTGTATTTCTGAAAACCCTTTTTAAAAATTCCTGTATTAATCATTTTATAAGTGAAAAGTCACTTAAAAATCTCAGCTTTCATGATTGGGTTGATTAAAGTAAATAACTTATATCTGCTGTATAATAAATATAGTGATCACAGACTATCCTTTGTTTTCCATATTTTATAACTCTGAAACTGACTTCTTTACGGTTGATTATCCAAGTATTTTGCCTTTTTTCTATTAGCACCCTGCCTATTTCACTATTCCAATCAGCCAATCAAGAGATAAAAATGAGCTGGGCTTGGTGGCTCATGCCTGTAATCTCAGCACTTTGGGAGGTCAAGGCAGTGGGATAGCATATGCCCAGGAGTTTGGGCAACATAGCGACTTCGTCTCTACCAAAAAAAAAAAAAAAGGGGGTAAAAATGAAATAGGCATTTAAATACAAGCCAGATGGCTTTTGCTATTCTTTCATAGTTAAGGCAAAATATTTTTTGTTAAAATTAAATAAAATCAAGTATTGGTACTCTTTTTGGGTGTCTTTTCTAGACTTTTTCTGATGTTCTAAGGTGAATTATTCAGAGTAGTTTAATTTTAATATTATTTCTGCTGGTTAATGCTACAGTTTTTTTTTTTTTCTTCATTATAGGTATGCTCCGTATAGTGATTTCAGCTGTTCCTCTGGATTTACCATCTGTTGAGTTGTAAATGTGAGAGAAAAAGATACGTGAATATATACCAAGTCAGCATTTGTATTTTGCATCATTAAATAAAAAGAAATAAAAATACTTCTGTATTCTTCAGATAAAGCATGTTATGACAACTTGTAGAAAATGTTAATTCTAAGGTATATTAATAGAAGTATTTCAATATGGAAGGTACCACCTGATAAGAAGGTCAGTAGTAATTAAGGACACATTGGTAAGAAAAGTTGTTGTGAACATAGATTCAAAAATCAGGACTGGCTGGGCACGGTGGCTCAACGCCTGTAATTCCAGCACTTTGGGAGACCGAGGCAGGCAGATCACCTGAGGTTGGGAGTTTGAGATCAGCCTGATCAACATGGAGAAGCCCCATGCCTACTAAAAATAAAAAAATTAGCTGGGCATGGTGGTACATGCCTGTAATCCCAGCTACTCGGGAGGCTGAGGCAGGAGAATCACTTGAACCTGGGAGGCGGAGGTCGCGGTGAACTGAGATCGTGCCATTGCACTCCAGCTTGGACGACAAGAGTGAAACTCCATCTAAAAAAAAAAAAGAAAAAAAAAATCGGGGCTGAAGGATTTATTCTTGTTATCACCTTTTAATTTCTGATCAGAACGTTTATTTAGTATATCAGGAAAGCAGAACTACCTTGTTACTCAAAAAACATAGGATCACAAAGATTGTTTTCTCTAGAGTCATTTTGGTAGGTTAGAAAGGAAGGATGAATCCTGTTACCAGAGTTTTTCTGACTCTCTCCTTGAATTTGAATAATTTTTATTTGGGTGACTACTTGTACTCACTGTTATAGCAACACAAAATTTGTTGTCTTAAAGTTGCTAATACAACTTTAAGCCTATGATTTTGGAAACTCTGACTTGATTTTTGTTTGTTTGTTTTGGAGGCTTTTGTTTGGAGATTTTTGAGACGGGCTTACTCCCCGGGTCAAGTGATTCTCTCACCTCAGCCTCCTGAGTAACTGGGACTACAGGTGTGTGCCACCATGCCCAGATAATTTTTTAAAGTTTTTAGTAGAGAGGAGATCTGTCTATATTGTCCAGGCTGGTCTCCAACTCTCAAACTCGAGTGATCTTCCCACCTCAGCCTCCCAAAGTGCTGGGATTACAGGCGTGAGCTGCCGCGCCTAGCAACTATTGATTTTTTTTAAAAAGGTTGGAGGGTTAATAGACAATTTTAAATATACATTTGACTTCCACAGTAGGAGCACCGTAACTTTCAACTCCCCAAAACCTTAACTATTACCAGGTACAGTGGTATGAGCCTATAATCCCAGCTACTCAGGAACCTGAGGCAGGAGGATCTCTTGAGCTCAGGATATAGTACACTATGCTGATAGGATGTCCTCACTAATTTTGACATCCATATGGTGACCTCCCAGGAACGGGGGACCACCAGGTTGCCTAAAGTGGGGTGAACCAGCCCAGGTCAGAAACGGAGCAGGTCAAAACTCCCATGCTAATCAGTAGAGGGATCACACCTGTAAACAGTCACTGCACTCCAGCCTTAGCAACATAGCAAGACCTCATCTCTTTTAAAAAAAAAAAAAAACTATTAATAGCCTTTTGTTGACTGTAAGCCTTATCAATAACAGTTGATTAACACATTTTGTATGCTATATGTATTATATGCTGGTTTTTTTTTTTTTTTTTTTTGAGGCAGAGTCTTGCTCTGTCACCCAGGCTGGAGTACAGTAGCACGATCTCGGCTCACTGCAACCTCCGCCTCCTGGGTTCAAGCCATTGTCCCGCCTCAGCCTCCCCAGTAGCTGGGATTACAGGCATGCACCACCAGGCCCAGTTAATTTTTGTATTTTCAGAAGAGATGGGGTTTCACCATTTTCGCCAGGCTGATCTCGAACTCCTGACCTTGTGATCCTCCCACCTTGGCCTCCCAAAGTGCTGGAATTACGGGCATGAGCTACCACGCCCAGCCTATATACTGTATTCTTACAATAAAGTGAGTTAGAGAAAACAAATTTTTTTTAAAACAACCTTAAGGGGCCAGGCGTGGTGACTGAAGCCTGTAATCACAGCACTTTGGGACACCGAGGCAGGCAAATCACTTGCTCAGTTTGAGACCAGCCTGGGCAACATGGCAAAATCCTGTCTTTACAAAAAAATAAATACAAAAATTAGCCAGGCATGGTGGATGATGCCTGTAGTCCCAGCTACTTGTGGGGCTGAGACAAGAGAATCTCTTGAACCTGGGAAGCAGAGGTTGCACTGAGCCAAGAAACCACTGCACTCCTTAAGGAAGAGAACATGTAATTTATTAAGTGGATCATCATAAAGGTCTTCATCCTCATTGTCTTCACACTGAGTTGGCTGAGGAGGAAGAGGAAGAGTTGGTCTTTCTGTCTTGGGTGGAAGAGGGAGAAGAAAATTCTGTGTAAGTGGATCCATGCATAAGGACCTGTGTAGTTCAAAGTCATGTTGTTCAAGGGTGAACTGTACTTCATTTGACCCTCAGGAAAGCCCTTTTCCTTTTTTTTGAGACTGGATCTCCTCTTGCCCAGGCTGAGTGTAGTGATGCGATCACAGCTCACTGCTGCCTCAATCTCCTCGGCTCAAGTGATCCTCTCGTCTCAGCCTCCCAAGTAGCTGGGACTACAAGGCCAGATCTGGCTAGTTTTTGTTTGTTTTTTGTTTTTTGTTTTTTTTTGACACGGAGTCTCGCTCTGTCACCCAAGCTGGAGTGTAGTGACTCGATCTCGGCTCACTGCAAACTCCGCCTCCCGGGTTCACGCCATTCTCCTGCCTCACCCTCCTGAGTAGCTGGGACTACAGGCGCCCACTATCGTGCCTGGCTAATTTTTTTGTATTTTTAGTAGAGATGGGGTTTCACTGTGTTAGCCAGGATGGTCTCGATCTCCTGACCTCATGATCCGCCCGCGTCGGCCTCCCAAAGTGCTGGGATTACAGGCGTGAGCCACTGTGCCCAGCCTTTTTTTTTTTTTTCAGACGGAGTCTCACCCTGTTGCCCAAGCTGGAGTGCAGTGGTACAATCTCAGCTCACTGCCACCTCTCCTTCCTGGGTTCAAGTGATTCTCCTGCTTTAGCCTCCTGAATAGCTGGGATTACAGGCATGTGCCACCACACCCATCTAATTTTTTTATTTTTAGTGGAAACGGGGTTTTACCATGTTGGTTAGGCTGGTCTCAAACTCCTGACCTCTTGATCTGCCCGCCTCGGCCTCCCAAAGTGTGGGGATTACAGGTGTGAGCCACCGTGCCCAGCAATTTGTAAAAGTTTTTGTAGATACGGGGTCTTGCTTTGATGCCCAGGCTGGTCTCAAATGCCTGGGCTCAAGCAATCTGCCTGCCTCTGCCTCCCAAAGTTCTGGGATTATAGGTGTGAGCCACCAGCAAAGCCCTTTATTGTGAATCACTTAAAACTTGTTTCAGTTGCCACTTCTTTAATTTGTAATTTAAACATTTATCTTGAATTATGTAGTTAGGCCCAGTGTAATCACAAGATCCCTGTAAGTGGGAGAGGGAGGCACAAGAATGTGTCAGAGTGATGTGATGTGAGAAAGAGTCTTCTTTGCCATTGCTTCTTTGAAGATGAAGCTAACATCCAAGGTATGTCAAGAAAACAAATTACCCCCTAGAGCCTGCAGAAAGGAACACAGCCCTGCTAACACCTTGATTTTAGCCCACCTGCGTGAGATTTCTCACACAAAACTGTAAGATAATACATTTGTGTTGTTACAATAAATAGGTTTGTTAGAGCAACAATACGAAGCTAATATGATTTGTCACATAGTAACAGAATAAGAGTTCAAGTATCAACTACCAATTCAGGGCACTTTTCCCTAAAACGCTTAAAATTTCACATCTCTAAAGGGAATAGAAAACCAAGTTCCTGGCCATGAGGGGGTGGGAGGTCAGACAGCTCTCGTTATACCCACTCCCTTTTGCACTTTAGATACAATAACTGGCCAGCATAAATGTTAAAATTAAAAAACACTTGAAATTTTGGAAACTTACAGCCTTGGAAATAAAGTACACCTTTAATAAACAGAACTTAGTGTACATTGGTCTTTGAGAATATAGCTACCTTGTGTTGTGTGGACCTTCCTCTTTTTTTTTTTTTTTTTTTTTTAATTTTCCTTGTCTTCGCACAACTGATGATGGACCTTCCTCTTAATTATACCCCTTTGACTCCAGGGAGCCATTCATGGAAGACCAGGGCTGTCCAAAAGAACTTTCTAATGATGGAATGTTCTGTTTGTGCTGTCCAGTACAGTAACCACTAGCCCCTTGTGGCTATTAAGCATTTGGAATGTGATTAGTGTGACTGAATGTTTAGTATTATTTAATTTTAACTAATTTTTTTTTTTTTTTTCTGGAGATGGAGTCTCGCTCTATCACCCAGGCTGGAGTGTAGTGGTGTGATCTCAGCCCACTGCAACTTCCATCTGCTGGGTTCAAGCAATTCTACCTCAGCTTCCGGAGTAGCTAGGATTACAGGCACCCACCACCACACCTAGCTAATTTTTGCATTTTTAATAGAGACAGGGTTTCACCACATTGGCCAGGCTAGTCTCAACCCCTGACCTCAGGTAATCCGCCTGCCTCAGCCTCACAAAGTGCTGGAATTACAGGCGTGAGGCACCGTGCCTGGCCTTAATTAATTTTCAATATATATTTGTTAATACATTTAAGAAAAAAATGTTTTGTAGAGACAAGATCTCACTATCTTGCCAAGGCTGGTTCTGACACTCCTGGGCTCAAGCAGTCCTCCTGCCTCGGCCTCCCAAAGTGCTGGGATGAACACCTGAGCCACCGCTCCAGCCTAACTTTAATTAATTTAGCTAGATGGGGCTGGTGGCTGCTGTACTGAATCGCACCATTTAGAGTTGTGCCACATGGCGCTGCTAAAAATGCTTCCTAAATTAAATAATTGAAACCTAACTCAAATTATGCTCTAAAAAAAAAATTGTGAAGATAGGCCAGTCGCTGTGGCTCACACCTGTAATCCCAGCACTTTGGGAAGCTGAAGCGGGTGGATCACCTGAGGTCAGGAGTTTGAGGCCAACCTGACCAACATGACAAAACCCCGTCTCTACTGAAAATACAAAAATTAGCCAGGCGTGCTGGCCAGCGCCTGTAATGCCAGCTACTCAGGAGGCTGAGACATGAAAATAGCTTGAACCCAGGAGGTGGGGGTTGCAGTGAGCCGAGATAGAGCCATTACACTCCACCCTGGGGGACAGAGCAAGACTCTGTCTCAAAAAAAAAGAAAAAATTGTGAGGATAGAGTGACTCACAGACCCCAAGAATAGGAGTGTACCTGAGCCCAGGAATAATTGAAGCCTGGGACCCAAATGTCATTAAGATTCTTGCTCTTGGCCAGATGCAGTGGCTCACACATATAATCCCAGCACTTTGGGAGGCCGAGGCGGGTGGATCACGAGGTCAGGAGATCAAGACCATCCTGGTTAACATGGTGAAACTCCATCTATAATAAAAATACAAAAAATTAGCCGGGCATGGTGATACTCAACCTGTAACCCCAGCTATTCAAGAGGCTGAGGCAGAAGAATCGCTTGAACCCAGGAGGCAGAGGTTGCAGTTAGCCAAGATCACACCATTGCACTCCAGCCTGGGCGACATAGCAAGACTCCATCTCAAAAAAAAAAGATTTCCATATAAAGGAAGATGCAGACAAAATCATATGTCAAGTATAGTCAAGTAGTTTAATAGATCAAAATCGGGTAGACCTTTCTTCAAGATTTAGGTAGTCACACTTGAAATTATTAAGTTGCCTTGGAAAAAACAGGCTGTGTAAACTAAGTTTCTGATATAAGACATTGTGGGTTGAATTGTTTCCCCAAAAAAAGGTATGTTAAGATCCCAACCCCTCGTACCTCAAAAAGTGGACTTAATTGAAAATAGGTTCATTGCAGATGTAATCAGTTAAGATGAGTTCATACTGAGTAGAGTGGACCCTGATCCAGTATGACTAGTGTATTTAAGAGAAGAAACACATGGGAGAAAATGGCCATGTGATGACAGAGGCAGAGATTGGATGAATCTACAGCCAGGGATTGCCGGCAAACAACAGAAGCTAGAAAAGTCAAAGAAGGATTCTCCATTAACTTAAAAATCACAAGATATACAAGTTTGGAAATGGAAACTTTATTTCTTGTAAAGGGTTACAGCCTACAAAGTGGCCATCCTGCAGACTGGAAAGTATAACCTCCAGCAGAGCCCAGAGACAGGCACTTTGGAGGAGAAGGGATTGGGGTAGGAGCTTTATGCTGAACGGTTGGGTAAGCATTCATATTCAAAAGGTTACAGGAGGAGCTATGAATATTCACAGAGGTACTTGTTTTAGTCTGTTCTCACATTGCTGTAAAGAGCTACCTGTTGGTCAAGCACGGTGGCTCACACCTACAATCCCAGCACTTTGGGAGGCCGAGGCAGGTGGATCACCTGAGGTTGGGAGTTCAAGACCAGCCTGACCAAGTTTCTCCACTAACAATACAGAATTAGCCAGTCATGGTGAAGCATTCCTGTAATCCCAACTATTCGGGAGGCTAAGGCAGGAGAATTACTTGAACCCAGGAAGCAGAGGTTGCAGTGAGCCAAGATCATGCCATTGCACTTCAGCCTGGGTGACAAGAGTGAAATTCCATCTTAAAAAAAAAAAAAGAGCTCCCTGTGATGGTGATTTATAAAGGAAAGAGGTTTAATCTGCTCATGGTTTTGCAGGCTGTACAGGCTTCTGCTTCAGAGAGGCCTCAGAAAACTTAACAATTATGGTGGAAGGCAAAGGGGAAGCAAGCACTTATTCACATGGCCAGCAGGAGAGAGAGAGAGGATGAGCGAAGGGAAAAATTCTACACACTTTCAAACATCCAGATCTTGTGAGAACTCACTATCATGAGAACAGTGAGGGGGGAACCCACCTCCATGATCTGATCACCTCCCACCAGGTCCCTTCCCCAGCACTGGAAATAACAATTCAACATGAGATTTGGGTGAGAACACAGAGCCAAATGATATCAGTAGTCCTGATGCATGCATATTGGCCAAACATGCATGTAATATACAACTTATGTTCGCTTTGGAGTGGAGACTTAATATTTAAATGTATTATAATTAGGCCCTGTATATCAAAAGATCTTTTTAGGATATGAAGGACTCAAGTGCTCAGCAACTGTAAACAGGCCAGAGCCAGTCCCTGGTAGGTGGTCTCTTTTTCCCCCACCAAAGAAACATGGCCTTGCAGTTCAGTGGCACAATCAAGTCATTGCATCCTTGAACTCGTGGACTCAAGGTATCCCACTACAGGTGGGTGCTACCACACCCAGCCAATTTTCTTTTCTTTTCTTTTTGTTTTAATAGAAACGGAGTCTCAACATCTTGCCCAGGCTGGGCTTGAACTCTTGAGCTCAAGTGATCCTCCTTCCTTGGCCTCCCAAAGTGCTGTGATTACAAGCATGAGCCACCACACCAGCCTGGTGGTCTTATCAGGAGAAAGTTACTGAAATCAGTCTCTCATCCAAAGCTGTAGCTATAGCTTGTGGAACGGGGCCAGTTAGTGTCTAGTGATGAGCTATAATTGTTTTAGTATTCCTTATCTGGAGGCCAGTGCTTGTTTAGCTGCTAGAGAAAAAGAAAAACCTATGGCAGTTAGAAATTCTTTATTCTTTAAGTGTAGGAGTGAGTGACTTAACCCTTGCCTAGCATGGCCTTAACTCCCATTTATAATTTGGTATCTTATTGCCACAAAGTCTATTCCATCAGTTTTAGGATCTCTATTTTAACATTTACGCTGGCCAGTTATTGTATCTGAAGTGCAAAAGGGAGCGGGTATAACAAGAGTTGTCTGACCTCCCATCCCCTCAGGGCCAGGAACTCGGTTTTTAAGATTTTTCTGGGGTCCCCTTGGCCAAGAGGAGGTCTATTTAGTTGGCAGGGAGCTCAGGATTTAATTTTAATTTACATCCCCTATAGGTTTCAGAGAGGGAATGGCCCTGCCAACATCTTCATTTCGGACTTCTATCCTCCAGAAAACTATTAGAGAATAAATTGTTTTAAACCATCCAAGTTTGTATCCTTAGGAAAATAATACAGAAGTCTTAGGAAATCTGATGTTTATTTTGTTACAGAAGAGATAGTTAATAGATGGGGATAGTACTGAGTGACTTTCAAGAACAGTCAGGCCGGGCACAGTGGCTCATGCTTGTAATCCCAGCACTTTAAGAGGCTGAGGCAGGCGGATCACAAAGTCAGGAGTACGAGACCAGTCTGGCCAACATGGTGAAACACCATCTCTACTAAAAATACAAAAATTATCCAGGTGTGGTGGCACACGCCTGTAGTCCCAGTTACCAGGGAGGCTGAGGCAGGAGAATTGCTTGAACTGGGAGGTGGAGGTTGCAGTGAGCCTAGATTGTACCACTGCATACCAGCCTGAGAGACAGAGCAAGACTCCATCTCAAAAAAAAAAAAAAAAAAATAGCCTGAGAATTGACCACCTTGATTATCTTTTCTCCCTCACTTTAAGTAGTTTAAACCATGAAAAATACACATATGAGGACTTTCTTAACTGCTTACCAATTTGTCCTCCTAGTTGCTCCTCTAAATTGTTTAAATGTGTGTCAGTATTTATCTCTCAAAACATATAGGCAATAGCCTAAGAATTGAGTGCTCAGAAAAACTTAGCTGATTTTTCTGTGAAATGCAGGAAACCACTCAGTCTTTGAAAATTTATTTTATTTATATAGCACTTAAACCTTGAAAGTATACTTAATGTTGCCAGTAGAGGACCTTTATAATAATGTTTTCAAGACTAATATAATCTTTGTCAATAATCACAGTTAGATGGAAGTCATCTAAGGTAAGCAGAGTTATCTCTGTCCCTAAATTCTTGTTTTTCCAACCAAACAAAGAAAAATTTCAAGGATGTGCTCAAGGGCAGCATTATGAGCAGTATGATTAATAGTTAGGAAACTATTGGCTGAGCCTTACAGAGTCTTCCATAGCAAAAATATGTTAAATTTATCTGGGGTTTGGAAGAAATAGTCTGCTATGGAGTGAATTTGACAACTCGAGGGCATGCCCTCTCTTGGAAAATATTTCATCAAGATTTGAAAAGAATTTGCCATCAAAATGGAAAGCCACAGGAGCAGCTGACTAGATAGAAATTCCCTTCAATTTAAAAGGCATGAGGCCGGGCGCGGTGGCTCAAGCCTGTAATCCCAGCACTTTGGGAGGCCGAGACGGGCGGATCACGAGGTCAGGAGATCGAGACCATCCTGGCTAACACGGTGAAACCCCGTCTCTACTAAAAATACAAAAAAAACTAGCCGGGCGAGGTGGCGGGCGCCTGTAGTCCCAGCTACTCGGGAGGCTGAGGCAGGAGAATGGCGTAAACCCGGGAGGCGGAGCTTGCAGTGAGCTGAGATCCGGCCACTGCACTCCAGTCCGGGCGACAGAGCGAGACTCCGCCTCAAAAAATAAAAAATAAAAAAAAATAAAAATAAAAGGCATGAGCTTTTAACTAAGGAAAATAATCTGGAGAAACGGCACTATTTATCTCACAGTTCTTTTATATCCCAGCTGGTATGGCCACATGCAACCTAGAGAGCGTGATAAGCTCCCCCTGGAACTTACCATCTAATAAGAGATGGTAGGATACAATCAATCCCACCATGTGCCACACTGAAAGGCAGCAGAGGGCAGCAGGAGAGCCTTGAGCTTCACCTTAGGCTGGAAGTCAGAATCTAGCACTGCCTCCTCCAACTAGCTGAGCACATTTTATATCCTTTTTCTTTTTTTACTTTATTTTTTACATTTCATATCTAATGTCCTTCCTTCCTTCCTCCCTCCCTCCCTCCCCACTCCCTTCTCTCTTTCTTTCTTTCTTTCTTCTTTCTTTCTTTCTCTCTCTCTCTCTCTCTCTTTCTTTCTTTCTTTCTTAAAAAGAAACACACAAGATTTTGCCATGTTTGCCAGGCTGGTCCTGAACTCCTGAGCTCAAGGCAGTCCTTCTGCCTCTGCCTCCCAAAGTGCTGGGATTACAGGTGTGAGCCACTGTGTGTGGCTTTTGTTTTGTTTTGTTTTTTGTTTTTGAGACAGGGTCTCACTCTGTCACCCAGGCTGGAGTGCACTGGCAAGATCTCAGCTCACTGCAGTCTTGACCTCCTGGGCTCAAGCAGTTCTCCCACCTCAGCCTCCGGAGTAGCTGGGACTACAGGCATGCACCACCACACTCATCTATGTTGTAAACTTTTTTTTTTTAACGGAGTCTCACTTTGTCACCCTAGTGATTCAACTAGTTAACTCTCTTTCTGAGTATCAAAAAACCAATCTGATCATTGGCTTGTACTCTTCATATGAGAATATGTTAAATATAATTATAATTGGGTTCAAGACTATAACTTCTGAGAAATGTTTATTTACATAGCAAATGAACAAATATTGTGCCTGTTACATGTCAACAGAACTTTAAGCTAGAAGTATTATGTTCACGTCCTTTTTGTTTTTTTAATTTATGACCACCAGTAAATCCTTGGACATTCCCACCCACCACCTGGTGGTGTCATTTGCTAAAGGGAATAATTAACACCTCCCTCAGAGGGTTGCAGTGAAAATTAAAAGAGATAATAGATGTGAAAGTGTTTTATAATGTTTCAAGTGCCAAACACACATACGGGATTATTGTAGTAGGAAATGGTGTCTTCCAAAGAGTAATCATTTAGACAATGTTATAAACTTAATAATTATTGGTTTCCATATTCAAACCATGACAAGTTCTTGTAGCCACGGTGAGACGGAAGAAACTAATAATGTAATATTTTTAGTTGATGTGTTTTGTTTTGTTTTGTTTTTGTTTTTGAGACAGGGTCTCACTCTGTCACCCAGGCTGGAGTGCACTGGCAAGATCTCAGCTCACTGCAGTCTTGACCTCCTGGGCTCAAGCAGTTCTCCCACCTCAGCCTCCGGAGTAGCTGGGACTACAGGCATGCACCACCACACTCATCTATGTTGTAAACTTTTTTTTTTTTAACGGAGTCTCACTTTGTCACCCTAGTGATTCAACTAGTTAACTCTCTTTCTGAGTATCAAAAAACCAATCTGATCATTGGCTTGTACTCTTCATATGAGAATATGTTAAATATAATTATAATTGGGTTCAAGACTATAACTTCTGAGAAATGTTTATTTACATAGCAAATGAACAAATATTGTGCCTGTTACATGTCAACAGAACTTTAAGCTAGAAGTATTATGTTCACGTCCTTTTTGTTTTTTTAATTTATGACCACCAGTAAATCCTTGGACATTCCCACCCACCACCTGGTGGTGTCATTTGCTAAAGGGAATAATTAACACCTCCCTCAGAGGGTTGCAGTGAAAATTAAAAGAGATAATAGATGTGAAAGTGTTTTATAATGTTTCAAGTGCCAAACACACATACGGGATTATTGTAGTAGGAAATGGTGTCTTCCAAAGAGTAATCATTTAGACAATGTTATAAACTTAATAAATTATTGGTTTCCATATTCAAACCATGACAAGTTCTTGTAGCCACGGTGAGACGGAAGAAACTAATAATGTAATATTTTTAGTTGATGTGTTTTGTTTTGTTTTGTTTTGTTTTTGTTTTGGAGTGTTTTGTTTTTAAGACAGGGTCTTGCTCTGTCACCCAGGCTTGAATGTAGTGGCATGATCTCTGGCTCACCGCTACCTCCGCCTCCCGGGTTCAAGCGATTCTCCTGCCTCAGCGTAGCTGGGATTACAGGCGCGCGCCACCATGCCTGGCTAACTTTTTGTATTTTTAGTAGAAACGGGGTTTCGCCATGTTGCCCAGGCTGGTCTCCAACTCCTCACCTCAAGTGATCCGCCTGCCTTGGCCTCCCAAAGTGCTGGGATTATAGACGTGAGCCACTGCGCCAGGCTGCTGATGTGGAAAGATTAATTTCACATCCCATAGAGGAATATACAGTGTTTTTGGAGTTTATAAATTAAAGTCGTTTTAACGGTGAACTGTCTAGAAATTCAAGCATTGTCTGGAGATTTTCTTACGATTCTGAGCATCACGCAGTGCGCTAATGGAAGGCTGAGGCTACCCCTTCGCTCCTTGCATTTGTAAGAAACTTCCCGCTATCCTTCCCTCTCCTAGGAAAGCTAACGGAATGCGTGAGATAAAGTGGGTTCAGATTACAACCAGCATGATAAACTGTGTCCTTGTCTTAATCTCGTCCAATTCTCAAAACATTTCCAGCGTGCTGTGAGGAGATACATTCAGTGGTACAGAACGAGTCAGGCGGGCGACGGTGACTTACAGGTTCCCCATCCCTTTTCTGAGATGCAGCGGTCAGCTCTAGAGACCTCAGGGAAAGCAACAGAGCTGGAGATGGGTTAGGGGAGGATGGTGAGGACTACAAAGGTCTCCCCACCTCCCGGGGGCCGCGGAGGCGGGGCTGGATGAAGGTCGACGTGCCTTCTCCGGG
Source organism: Trachypithecus francoisi (assembly GCF_009764315.1). NCBI lineage: Eukaryota > Metazoa > Chordata > Mammalia > Primates > Cercopithecidae > Trachypithecus > Trachypithecus francoisi. The sequence continues at coordinate 136,130,157 of NW_022681454.1, read as the reverse complement.
CGGGGCGCTGCCAGGCTCTCAGCCTCTCTGTGGAAGGGCAGCCTGCGCCTGGGTACGGAGCCTGCTGCGCGGCGGACAGCGGGCGCGATGTATCTCCGCAGGGCGGTCTCCAAGACCCTGGCGCTGCCGCTGAGGGCGCCCCCCAACCCCGCACCGCTCGGGAAGGACGGTGAGTAAGGAGGTCTAGCCCGGAGAGGAGGACAGGCGCCTCTGGTGCAGATTTTGCCCGTACCCGGGTACCGGCCGGCACCCAGTTGGCCAAACCCGACCCAGAGCAGCAGAAGCCTGGATTGGAGGTCGAGGAGAATGGAGGAGACTCCCGGGAAGACGTCCCGAAGCTTCTGCAGGCTTTGGAAGTAGGGAACTTTCCGGTGTGCCTCTGAGTCCAGATTAGCTGGGTTCGCATCCTGATCTTGGATAAATGACTTAACCTGTGTCCTCATCTATAAAATGAGGGCGATAATGGTTTTGCTTTTTAATGAGTTAGTGTATGGTTAAAAGCACTTAGAAACGTGCCTGGCTGACAAAGTTGTAGCATATCACTTTTATTGTTAGAGGCACCATTCGCTCTCCAGCCTCCTGAGGAAGCAGAGGAAGGGTGGGAAGGTGGACGCCGATCCACGAGCCGGCCCTGTAAGCACTGGGAGGCAGAGAAGCAGGGCCCGCTCAGTGGACACTGGGCAAATGTTCGTGGGGTAAATAAACCTAACCCTTGGCAGGGTCTCAGCAGCCTGAACCCCGCGAGCGCCTGGCTCTGAGATCCACAACCCCCAAAAAGGAAGCAGCCTTCGGGGCACTTTCCTTTGAAGTTGCAGGTCGTCCTGCAGCTGCTTGGCTCTGTCCAAATATCGACACCTTTGGATCTGGGGATGCGCGAGAAAAAGCAGGATACTCAGAAATTAACTAAAGGGGGAGTTGCAGTGTGAACTGGAAGCTTATTAAATAAAAATCGACATGTAGGAAAGCGCCTCGTATAGTGCCTGGAACATAGTAGGTGCTTAGCAGGTGTGAGCAAGGAAGATTGTTTTTCTTCCCAGCAGCCTGCGGCTCTGGGACCAGGCTTGCGCTCCGGGGCGGTTCTGCCCCAGCCGCTTTTCCCTAGTCCCCATCCGTCACCCCTCTCTCTTCCACTCCCGATTGGTGGACGGTTCTTAGACAACATAGTGAAGCGTTCTTGATGCTGTCTTCGCTTCCCCTCACTTTCTGAGGCTTCCGAGGTAATTTGAGCCCAGAGGGTGGATTCTGGCCCGAGAAAAAGACGTGCGCGGAGAATTCCATGGGCCGATTTTTTTCACGTTGATTAGGCCTCTGTTGGTGGTGGTGGGAGAGAAGGACGAGGTCTAACCAACTCGCTTTATTTTTCTTTTAAAATGCTGGTGGGAGGAAGTTACCCCTCAAGTATCAGAAATAAGATGTCTTCGTTTTCCTAGATCTTTATTGTCTTTATTTTTCTAGACCGTTACACCAAATAATATAGAGCTTTTATATATATATATATCCTGATGAAGTAGGAGAAGCCATTTATTTTAAACTTCGTACTATAACGGGACTGCTCTGTAGGGAATGGGGAGAAAGATTAGTCCTCTGACCGTGGCCTTTCGTTTTATCTGTCTGCGTTCCCCCACTGACAACATGCACGCCTGCACGCACACACAAACACACACACACGCACCTTTTTTTGTAGCTGCAGAAATTCCAAATAATTTTCTTCCCAATTTGCGGCAAAATAGAAGTAGTTTAAAATTTTTAAATACGTATCTAGCAATGCTGCTTATAAAGGCACTGGTCTTTCTCTAATTTTCATGTAACTACTATTTTTGCAGCACTTAAAATGTAAGAACTATTACTGATTGGAAACAAATTTGTCTTCTGTTGTGGACATTAATTAATCTTTTGTTGATACTTTCTACTTTGATGAAAAATAAATTTTTTTCAGTTTCATTGAAGGAAAAAATTTTAACTGTGTCTCATCACATTTTGTTCTCTCCTTTTTGCTTTTTTTTTTTTTTTATTTGAGGCGGAGTCTCGCTCTGTCGCCCGGGCTGGAGTGCAGTGGCCGGATCTCAGCTCACTGCAACCTCCGCCTCCCGGGTTTACGCCATTCTCCTGCCTCAGCCTCCCCAGTAGCTGGGACTACAGGCGCCCGCCACCTCACCCGGCTAGTTTTTGTATTTTTAGTAGAGACGAGGTTTCACCGTGTTGGCCAGTATGGTCTCGATCTCCTGACCTCGTGATCCACCCGTCTCAGCCTCCCAAAGTGCTGGGATTACAGGCTTGAGCCACCGCGCCCGGCCTCCTTTTTGCTTTTAAAAGGGTAACTTTTTTTTTTTTTTTTTTTTTTTTTTTGAGACAGAGTCTCGCTCTGTCATCCAGGATGGAGTGCAGTGGCCAGATCTCAGCTCACTGCAAGCTCCGCCTCCCAGGTTCACGCCATTCTCCTGCCTCAGCCTCCCGAGTAGCTGGGACTACAGGTGCCACCACCTCGCCCGGCTAGATTTTTGTATTTTTAGTAGAGACGGGGTTTCACCGTGTTAGCCAGGATGGTCTCGATCTCCTGACCTCGTGATCCGCCCGTCTCGGCCTCCCAAAGTGCTGGGATTACAGGCTTGAGCCACCGCGCCCGGCTTTTTTTTTTTTTTTTTTTTTTGAGACGGATTTTCGCTCTTTTTGCCCAGACAGCAGTGCAATGGCGTGATCTCGGCTCACCACAACCTCCGCCTCCCAAGTCCAAGTGGTTCTCCTGCCTCAGCCTCCCAAGTACCTGGGATTACAGGCATGCGCCACCATGCCCGGCTAATTTTGTATTTTTAGTAGAGACGGGGTTTCACCATGTTGGTCAGGCTGGTCTTGAACTCCCGACCTCAGGTGATCCACCCGCCTTGGCCCCCCAAAGTTCTGGGATTACAGGTGTGAGCCGCTGAGCCCAGCCTTAAAAGGGTAACTTTTTAATGAATAAATAAGTTTATAATAGATAATTGGGGAAAAACAGGTAAAATAGGAAATGGAATTCACCTGTAATCCTACCACTCAGTGAACACAACTAGTTACATTTTAATATATTTAGTTTTCCAGACCGTTTTTTTTTCACTCATTCCTTCCTTATGCACATTATTTCCACAAATCTGGGATAGTCCCATACAGAGTATTTTGCTATGACTTTTCACCTAATACATTGTAAATATTTTCTCACGTAAGTAAATATTGTTCTGCAAGTTATGTCTATTTGTTTCACATTGTATGAATGTGCTTAAATTTATCTAATTAATCCTTATTGAAAATTTCTCATTTCGTTGTCTTTTTAAGTAACTTGTCCATCATTATATTTGTATTTAAGTCTACTTAAATCTCTGATGATTTTAGTTCTATTTAAAAAATATTTCTGATATTTTTGTCTGTTTGAGAAATATGAAGGCTGTATATTCCCTGTTTGATCACAGATATACTTTTAAGCCATCAGAAGTCCCACCACAAGTCAAAGCCATAACCTCTTCTCATAGCCTTTGGGGCACATTTGAAGGAAAAAAAATATTTTTCCAAGAAATGGCCATTTATATCCAAACTAAGAACATAAACAGGAAATCATTGTGATTTTGCTACTGTGAAGGTTTGTAAGCAGTGCAAATGTCTTAAGATTTGCCCTGTGCAAATCATAGTCTTCCACTAGTCTCTGCACCCCTATACTTTCTGTTAGGCCACATCAAATTGCAGGTTGGACATGCTTAATCTGAAAATCTAAAACCCAAAATGCTCCAAAATTAGAAACTTTCTGAGCACTGACATGATGCCACAAGTAGAAAATTTTACATGTAAGTACTTAACACAAACTTTGTTTCATGCACAAAATTATTCAAAATATTATATAAAATTACCTTCAGGCTATGTGTGTAAGGTGTATATGAAACATAAATGAATTTTGTGTTTAGCCTTCAGTCCCATCCCCAAGATATCTCATTATGTGTATGCATATATTCCAAAATAAAAAATATCCAAAACCCAAAACACTTCTGGTCCCAAGCATTTTATTTTATTTTAATTATTTTTTTGGGACAGAATCTTACTCTGTTGCCCAGGCTGGAGTGCAGTGATACAATCACAGCTCACTGCAGGACTCAAGTGATCCTCCTGCCTCAGCCTCCCAAAGGGGCTTGGACTACAGACACATACCACCACTCTCAGCTAATATTATAAAATTTTTTTGTGGAGATGGGGTTCACTACATTGCCCAGGCTGGTCTTGAAATCCTGGGCTCAAGTGATCCTCCCACCCCTGCCTCCCAAAATGTTGGGATTATGGGCATTAGCCACTGCACCCACCGCTAGCATTTTAGATAAGGGATATTCATCCTGTACTTTGTACCTTCTGGGTCACGAAACGCTCATACACGTTACACCTTCTGCCTCCAGTGCCATTCTTCTTTCCCTTATTTATCTGACAAACTCTTGTTTTCCTTCAAAACTCAGGTCTCTTCTATTATGACAGTTACCTTGGCCAACTAACTGAGTTTTTTCTCTGCATGTAGCTTGACTTAGCACTTATTACATTTGCCATACTATATCACAATTATTTGTCTGTATGTTCATATCCTCCTTCTAGACTATGAATGACTTGAGACTAGGGACCTTGTCTGTCTTGTTCACAGTTGTATTCTTAATGCTTCTAACAGTTCCAAATACATAGTAGATGCTCAGTTGTGTTAGTTGAAAGAATACATAAATGTCTTTACATCTTTATCTTTAAAATAAAGAATTTGAGTTGTATATACTTTAAGCTCCTTCCAACTTTCAGTTTATTGTAAAAATTTCAATTCCAGGGCATTATAGGATATGCAAATGTTAGTACTACAAAATGAATATGTTTAAATATAACAATATAGTACTTTTATCTGTTTTTTTTTTTTTGAGACGGAGTCTCGCTCTGCCGCCCAGGCTGGAGTGCAGTGGCCGGGTCTCAGCTCACTGCAAGCTCCGCCTCCTGGGTTTACGCCATTCTCCTGCCTCAGCCTCCCAAGCAGCTGGGACTACAGGCGCCCGCCATGTCGCCCGGCTAGTTTTTTGTATTTTTTAGTAGAGACGGGGTTTCACCATGTTAGCCAGGATGGTCTCGATCTCCTGACCTCGTGATCCGCCCGTCTCGGCCTCCCAAAGTGCTGGGATTACAGGCTTGAGCCACCGCGCCCGGCCACTTTTATCTGTTTCTGTTAGTTTATACAGAATAGTACTTCTATTTCAGATACAACCTTGTTGCAACATTTGGTTTAAAAACCTTTATATGCCCATCTTTGCTTTATAAGAGAAAAATTGAGAATTCTTTCTATAGCTACATTTGTATTACAGATTTATAGAAATATGATGGATTTCAACATAAATGCTTGATTTAACATATAAATACAAATTGTATTACATTTTAGGTATAAACATACTGAATTCATTAAAAAAAAAATCATTTTCATTTAATCCTGTAGTGGAGTACATATATAGTACATGGCTTTCTTTTGCTAATGTACACTTCATTTGGCTGTTAAAATTGTTTAGTGCTTTTGTCATCTCTCCTTACCCACACCTGCACCCCTTCCAAGAAGGCATGATGCTCAGCATCAAGATGACAGGTTTCATGAGTGTTTATCAAATTAGATTGGGAGAATGTCAAGTGGAATTATTACCCAGCCTTGTAATACCGTATTCCCTTAAGCTAAAATCACTTGATGTTAATGATTCTAGGTTCACTGAGGAGAAAAATTTTAAAAGATATAATTATTTAAAATAGTTTTGCTCAAGTAGTAGAGCTAACTGTGTTTAAATGTTGTTTTCCTAGCATCTCTGCGCTGGATGTCATCTAACAGATTGCCTGGATCATCTGGATCAAATATGATTTATTATCTGGTTGTAGGCGTCACAGTCAGTGCTGGTGGATATTATGTAAGTGATTATATAACCGCAGTGCTCAAGAATTCATGTATTTTACAACTCATGGTAAAGCTCAAAGCAATGTCAAGATCAGGACATGGGATTAACTAAATATACAACATAGCAATAGATTTAAGTGTCATTAAGCATATACATCTGAAAAATACCTTGCAATCATTAGAAATACAGGGTTTTCCTAAGAATGTGTTAACTAGACTACTATGAAGGTTTTTCTTTTTTGTATATTTTTAAATTTTATTTCATTTGAACCTCAGCTTTCTAAATTATGAAGATTTTTGTATGTGTAAAGTCAACATTTCTTAATATCATTAATATGGATGATTTTCAGTAAAAATTATGTTATTATAAATGCTAATAGTGATAGCTGATACTTGAGTGTTTATCATATGCCAGACTCCTGGATCGTTTAATAATTAGAACAATTCTATAAGGTAGACACTATTATTAACATTTTAAAATAACAATTTTGAGGCCGGGCGCGGTGGCTCAAGCCTGTAATCCCAGCACTTTGGGAGGCCGAGACGGGCGGATCACGAGGTCAGGAGATCGAGATCATCCTGGCGAACACAGTGAAACCCCATCACTACTAAAAAATACAAAAAACTAGCCGGGTGAGGTGGCGGGCGCCTGTAGTCCCAGCCACTCGGGAGGCTGAGGCAGGAGAATGGCCTGAACCTGGGAGGCGGAGGTTGCAGTGAGCTGAGATCCGGCCACTGCACTCCAGCCTGGGCGACAGAGCGAGTCTCCGTCTCAAAAAAAAACAAAACAAAACTATTTTGAAAGATTAACTTAAAAATTAATATAGGAGCTGGGCACAGTGGCTCACGCCTGTAATCCCAGCACTTTGGGAGGCTGAGGCAGGTGGATTACCTGGGGTCAGGAGTTTGAGGCCAGCCTGGCCAACATGGTGAAACCCCATCTCGACTAAAAATACAAAAATTAGCCAGCGTGGTGGTGCATGCCTGTAATCCCAGCTACTTGGGAGGCTGAGACAGGAGAATCTCTTGAACTTAGGAGGCTGAGGTTGCAGTGAGCTGAGATCACACCATGGCACTCCAGCCTGGATGACAGAGTAAGGCTCCGTTTCCCAAAAAAAAAAAAAAAAATTAATATAACTATTTAAAAAATTAATAGCCTTTTTAAGAGCAGTTTTAGGTTTACAAAATAATGAGCAGAAAGTACAGAAACGTCCATATACCCCCTCACACCCCCTCCTCCTTTCCCATATTAAAACTTGCATTGATGTGGAATATTTGTTAAAACTGACAAGCCAATATTGATATATTATTATTAACTAAAGTCCAGGGTTTACATGAGGATCCACTCTTTACGTTGTATGTTCTGTCTTTATAAATATATTACAATATCATACAGAATAAATTACAGTATCATACAGAGTAGTTTCATCACCCTAAAAATCCCTCTACTCCACCTACTCATTTCTCCCTCTCTCCTCCCAATCTTTTTACTGTCTCCATAATTTTTGTTAGTTTTAAATTTTCACACAGTTTTATTATTTGAAAAACTCATATTTGTTCATAAGTTTTTAAAAAATGTAACATAGATATATATAAAATGAAAAGTATATTTTCCTTCCCAGTCCCATGTTCATTCCCTCCAGGTAACCACTGTAAGACAAAGGTTTTAATAGTGAGATTTTGGGACTAAAATAACAGATATTTTTTAGTTAAGATAAGCCTGTTGAGTCATTCACCATTTTGTCATAAACTTTCTAAATCAAAATATAATCTGTATTAACAATAAAAGTAGGCCAGGCATGGTGGCTCATGCCTGTATCTCAGCACTTTGGGAGGTCAAGTTTGGTGGATCACCTGAGGTCAGGAGTTCGAGACTAGCCTGGCCAACATGGTGAAACCTCATCTCTACTAAAACACAAAAATTAGCCAGGCGTGGTGGCAGACGCCTGTAATCTCAGCTACTCCAGAGGCTGATTGAGACAGGAGAATCACTTGAACCCAGGAGGTGGAGTTTGCAGCGAGCCGAGATCATGCCACTGCACTCCAGCCTGGGCGAGACAGCCAGACTCTGTCTCAAAAAAAAAAAAAAGAATAAAATTAGTGCAGTGGCTCATGCCTGTAATCCCAGCACTTTGGGAGGCTTGAGTCCAGGAGTTTGAGTCCAGCCTGGGCAACATAGTGAGACCTCATTTCTACAAAAAAATTGAAAAATTAGCCCAGCGTGGTGGTGTGCGCCTATGGTCCTAGGTACTTAGGAGGCTGTGATGGGAGGATCGCTTAAGAAGTTAAGGGAAGTTAAGGTTGCAGTGAGCTGAGATTGCACTACTGCACTGAAGTCTGGGCAACAGAACAAGACCCTGTCTTAAAAAAGAAAAATAGAAAAAGAATAAAAGTAGAGCCTGGAGTGGTGGCTCATGCCTGTAATCCCAGCACTTTGGAGGCTAAGGCAGGAGAATTGCTTGAGGTCAGGAGTTTGAGACCAGCCTGGCCAACATAGCGAGACCCCATCTCTACAAAAAATGTTAAGAAAGAATAAAAATAGAATAAGCAGAAATTCTTTTTAAACTGTGAGTACACAGTCACTATATTTTGGTTTGGTCCTACAACAATATGAATAAATGCGGGCCGGGCATGGTGGCTCACACCTGTAAATCCAGAACTTTGGGAGACCAAGGCAGGATCACGAGGTCAGGAGTTCAAGACCAGCCTGGCCAAGAAATGATGAAACCCCATTTCTACTAAAAATACAAAAATTAGCCGGGCTTGGTGGCAGGCATCTGTAATCCCAGCTACTCTGGAGGCTGAGGCAGAGGTTTGCTTCAAACTGGGTGGTGGAGGTTGCAGTGAGCCAAGACTGCACCACTGCACTCCAGCCTGGGTGACAGAGTGAGACTCTGTCTCAAAAAAAAAAAAAAAGAAATATGAATAAGGGGATGTTTAGTCATAACTAGAAGCAGTTTCATAGGACTATGTAAGATGGCCAAACCAAACCAAAATACATATTCTAATCCTCAGAAACTTATTTTTTATTTTATTTTATTTTATTTATTTATTTATTTATCTGTTTGTTTTTGAGACGGAGTCTCCCTCTCACCCAGGCTGGAGTGCAGTGGCGCGTTCTCAGCTCACTGCAAGCTCCACCTCCCGGGTTCACACCATTCTCCGGCCTCAGCCTCCCGAGTAGCTGAGACTACAGGCGCCCGCTACCACGCCCGGCTGATTTTTTGTATTTTTAGTAGAGACGGGGTTTCACCGTGTTAGCCAGGATGGTCTCCATCTCGGCCTCCCAAAGTGCTGGGATTACAGGCTTGAGCCACCGTGCCCGGCCCAGATTTTCTTTTCTTTTCTTTTCTTTTTTTTTTTTTTGAAAAGGAGTTTCGCTCTTGTTGCCCAGACTGGAGTGCAATGGCGCGATCTTGGCTCATCGCAACCTCTGCCTCCAGGGTTCAAGTGATTCGCCTGCCTCAGCCTCCCAAACAGCTGGGATTACAGGCATGCACCACCACACCTGGCTAATTTTGTATTTTTAGTAGAGACCGGATTTCTCCATGTTGGTCAGGCTGGTCTCAAACTCCCGACCTCAGGTGATCTGCCGGCAGCCTCCCAAAGTGCTGGGATTATAGGTGTGGGCCAGTGTGCCCCGACATTACAGACTTTCTATTTTCACAGCATATTTATTATTTATTATTATTATACTTTAAGTTCTAGGGTGCATGTGCACAACGTGCAGGTTTGTTACATATGTATACATGTGCCATGTTGGTGTGTTACACCCATTAACTCGTCATTCACATTAGGTATAATGTAATATACCTAAAGCTATCCCTCCCCCTTCCCCCCCACCCCATGACAGGCCCCAGTGTGTGATGTTCCACATTCTGTGTCCAAGCGTTCTCATTGTTCAATTCCCACCTATGAGTGGAACATGTACAGCATAAGTTTTATACTGTAAAATTGTTTGTAATTAAGTAGTACAATTTTTAAATAAGGTTCTTGGTTTCTGATTGTTAAAAATTTAGAAGACACTATATATAAATAAATTTTAGAAATCTATCATCTTACCATTAAAAGTTAAACCACTACCAACATTTTTTAAAAAGCTAAATTAATATAAACAATAGTAACTGAATAATAAGATTTTCTTTTTTTTTTTTTTTTTTGAGATGGAGTCTGTCTCTGCCACCCAGGCTGGAGTGCAGTGGCCGGATCTCAGCTCACTGCAAGCTCCGCCTCCTGGGTTTACGCCATTCTCCTGCCTCAGCCTCCCCAGTAGCTGGGACTACAGGCGCCTGCCACCTTGCCCGGCTAGTTTTTTGTATTTTTTAGTAGAAACGGGGTTTCACCATGTTAACCAGGATGGTCTCGATCTCCTGACCTCGTGATCCACCCATCTCGGCCTCCCAAAGTGCTGGGATTAGAGGCTTGAGCCACCGCGCCCGGCCTAGATTTTCATTTTTTAATATCATTTTCCAATATGAACACAGGCCAAAGAAGACTACTTAAATATAAAATGAAAGTAAGCCTGCACATTTCATCTATAATTAAAATATCTTTCTTTCTTTCTTTCTTTCTCTCTTTCTCTTTCTCTCTCTCTCTCTCTCTCCTCTCTCTCTCTCTCTCTTTCTTTCTTTGATGGAGTCTTGCTCTGTTGCCCAGGCTGGAGTGCAATGGCGCTATCTCGGCTCACTGCAACCTCCACCTCCTGGGTTCAAGCAATTCTCCCATCTCAGCCTTCTGAATAGCTAGGGCTACAGGTGTGTGCCACCGCACCTGGGTGTTTTGTATTTTTAGTAGAGATGGAGTTTCACCATCTTGGCCAGACTGGTCTCAAACTCCTGACCTCAGGTGATCCACCTGCCTCGGCCTCCCAAAGTGCTGGGATTACAGGCATGAGCCACCGCGCCCGGCCTGATTCCAGTTTTTGACTATTACAAATAAAGGTACCATGAACATTTGTGTACAGGTTTTCATGTGAACCTAGATTTCCATTTCTCAAGGATAAATGTTAGAGAATATTTGTATGTGCCTGTCAGGATATTCTGGTTGTAGCATAATTTCCTTTTTTTCCTTGTTTTTAGTTATCTTTGGCTAAGATAGTGCATTTATTTCCTTTCCTTTTTAAAAAAATTTATTTTAGGTTATGGGGTACGTGTGCAGGTTTGTTAATAGGTGAGTTGTGTGCCATGGTGGTTTGATGTGCAGATTGTTTTGTCACCCAGGTAGTAAGTATGATACTCAACAGGTAGTTTTTCTCTTCTCAACCCCGTCTCACCTTTCTTCCTTTTTAGAGCATTCAATTTAATAACAAAGGTTTCCAAAAGGGAAGTAAAAGAGTAAGTGGTGTGCACTGGTTTCTCTTCTTTGCTACATTGGGATTATGGTTTAAACTTCTAATGGTGATTACAGGGAGACTTGAGTGTACCTTGGGGATGTGGCATGACAAATCTTAAAGCTCAAGAAATAAACCTAAGCATACATTTACTTTCAGGCTTACAAGACAGTCACATCAGACCAAGCCAAACACACAGAACATATAACAAGTTTGAAAGAAAAAACAAAAGCAGAGATACATCTATTTCAAGGTAAATGCATTTCTTAATTTTTTATTTTTAATTTTTTTTGAGGCACTAATTTCCATTCACTTAGTCTAGCAATGAACACTATTTGCTTTTGGTTTCTTTCCTAGCTTAATCCAGAATGACTCTGGGTATAAGTTCATTTAGAAAGAAAAAACTCAACTGAAACCTGAAGAACACTGTTACACCTTTTGGATGAATGCATTTGACAAATGAACGTTTTACAGTTATATTGCCGAACAGTGACTTTTGACTTCTTGTGATAATATTACTTTCTGCTGCTCAGGCATCCACCCATGCAGGCACGAGCTTTCATTTTCCTCATTATTTAAAATAATAATATAACTAATTATCTTTCAGTTTGGGCTAAGACCACCTGTGTGCCTTTGTGCAAACAAGGTCCATTTGACATAATAGGATCAGTTGTGTATATTGAGTCCTTCATTTGATAAAATGGTGACCATGGGAACAGAAACTTTACATTTTCACTCTTTCGTTCCTTCCTTCCTACACTTCTTTCTCCCTCCCTCCCTCCCTTCCTTCCCTCCCTCCCTCCCTCCCTCCTTTCTTTCCTTTCCTGCCTTCCCTTCCCCCTTCCCTTCCCGCTTCCCTCCACGGGTTCTCCCTCTGTCAACCAGGCTAGAGTGCAGTGGTGCAATCATAGCCTACTGCAGCCTTGAACTCCTGGGCTCCAGCAATCCTCCCATCACAGCCTCTCAAGCAACTAGAACTACAAGCATGCACCGCTATGCCCAGCAAGCTTATTTTGTATGTTTTGCAGAGACAGGGTGTCACTATGTTGCCCAGGCTGGTCATCTTGATCTCCTGGCCTCCTGTGATCCCCTCCTGCCTCAGCCTCCCAAAGTGCTGGGATTACAGGCATAAGCCACTCTGCCTAGCCCCTTTGCTTTAAACCATACTTTTTTCCAAGCTATTATTATCAGTTACTATGATCACTATTTAGGGATAGAGATATTAGGGGTTTATGAACCAGTTTTCACCTGTCATGACAATAATAAGAAACAGAATATCATCGATACATATTATTGAATATAACCATGTGATTGTTTATAATACTAATAAAATAAGCATTTGCATAGAACTTTTTATTTTAATCCCCTTTTCATATACAATATTGTAATTAATCTTTACAATAGCCCTGTGCAGTAGATATTATGAATACCCTGTTTTACAGATGACAAAAATGAGGTTGAGAGAGGATTAGTGATTTCTGAGTCACCAGCTGGGAACTTGGCTACTCTTCCATGCTATCTCATATGAAAGGTGAATAGGGTAGCTACTTATTTTTGTATTCTTCATCTTTGCCTAAGTAATATATTCAAGTGAATTTTTTTTTAAGTTCAAAGAGTTTACAGAAAAGCAGAACCCCCATTTTCCCTCCAAGAGGCAACCAATAAAACCAGTTTATTTGAATCCTCCTGGAGAGTTTTTGCAAATACAGTTATGTAGGCATACAACTTACCCCCCTCCGGCTCCCCTCCCATTTTGCCCTAACAGTAGTAGCAGACTGTATACGTTGTTCTTTTTTTGCTATTTCACTTGAGAGTCTACCTTGAAGACTGTTACACATCGGTGCATGTAGCTCTGTCTTACGTGTTTAAATGACCACAGTGTTTCATTGCCTTCCCGCGATCTTTAAATTAATACCTTGCTTAATGACTCATTCTTAAAGGTGAAAAGGAGAATGTTGCGGAAACTGAGAAAGCAAGTTCAGAAGCCCCAGAAGTACTTGTAGTGGAAGCGGAGGCGGTAGATGCTGAAGAAAGTCCTGGTGCTACAGTTGTGGTCATAAAAGAGGCATCTGCCTGTCCAGGTCACGTGGAGGCTGCTCCGGAGACCACAGCAGTCAGTGCTGAAACTGGGCCAGATGCAGCAGCAAGGGAAACCGCAGAAGTAAACCCTGAAACAACCCCAGAGGTTACAATTGCTGCCCTGGATGAAGCTGTCACCATCGATAATGATAAAGATACAACAGAGAACGAAAGCTCTGATGAATATGCTGAACTAGAAGAAGAAAATTCTCCAGCTGAGTCAGAGTCCTCTGCTGGAGATGATTTACAGGAGGAAGCCAGTGTTGGCTCTGAGGCTGCTTCCGCTCAAGGCTAATCTCCAGCTGGTAGACATTTCAGCAACAAATGCCGTAGAGTGTCTGATAAGTGCTTTTGTGTTTTTAGTACACTTAGTTTAAAAAAAAAAAAAAGACATTTTCTAGAAAATGTTAATGTGTCTTGAAGATTTTTGGCATCCACTGATAGATTTTAGGACTGAGAGACTTGAGATTGTACATTTCTTATTACTCTTCTACTGTCTGAGATCAGAATATGACATTGCAGTAAAGAGCTTAAATAGTTTCATCTTTGGCTTTTTTTTTTCTAGACATTTTTCTTTTATCACTGTCATCTCTGAATTGACATTTTATATGAGAGAAATTGAGCTATACATACAACCTGTATTTACTTTAATTTTGCTATGCTTTTAGCTTACTTTATTATATGGTATGTAGGTCTAAAATAGAGTTTGAGTCAAATAAAATTAGAAAAGCTTTGGTGCTTCTACTTTTTTCACTAATATTTGCATGTACAAATTATATTAACATACACATACATAACATCACATGAGAAATGCAGGCTTTCGTAGTATTATTGAAGAAAGAGCATATAGTCTATGGAGAACCCTGCATATAACAATATGTATGCCCTCTCCCATCTATGGTACTTACATAGGGGACTATGTAGATACTTTCTGTTTCAGTTCAGTTCAAACAATATTTATTGAGGATTCACACTTTGTGCCAGGAATCATTCATTCATTCATGTGTTCAACAAATATTAGCTGAGCACTTACAACATAATAGGCATTGTTTTAAGTGTTCCCAGTTTATATTCTAGAGTGGAACCAGGTAACAAGACAAATGAGAAAATTATATAGTATGTTAGATACTGATAAGTGCTAAGGATAAAAGTAATGAAAATAAAAGGATTGTGTTAGTTCGAGGTGGAAGTTGTAATTTTAGATAGGATGGCTAAAAGAGGCCTTACTAGGAAGGTGTCTTTTGCGTAGAAACCTGCAAGATATATAAGGGACCATCCAATGGTAGGAGTTAGGGGGATCTGCCAGGTAAGGGAACAGAAAAGGGCAAAGGATCTAAAACAGGATCATGCTGGGAATTTGAGAAATTGCGAGGTGGTCAGTGTGGCTAAAGTGGAGTGAAAAAGAGGGAGAGTAGCCAGAGATGGTCTCAGAGAGAAAGGGAGTGGGGAGGTGGGGTGGGCTAGATCGTGCAGGGTCATGTAAGGTTTCAGCTATGGGGTAAGTTGGGAAATTGTAGTGGACACTGCCGATGCTCTGCCTAGATCCCCTTAATTGGGCTCCTTAACTGAGTACATTTATCCCCAGCTGCTAAGGGTGTTACACCCCACGCTCCACCCTCACCATAGGCAGTTCACAACCAATGACTGCCATAGTATTACAATAGGTGACACCGACTCTGCAGTACAATTGAATAGTTCATGCTCCAGCCCACCCCAAGGAGCAGACTGAAGCTGATCTCCAGCCGAGATGACTTCCCTGCTTAGCTCTTCCCCCTGCCCGTTTCTGCTTTCCTCCCTCCATTCTCTGGGGAATACTCCTCTCATAAAAGACTGGCTGAAGAATTCCTGTTTCTAGGGAACGTCACTTTAGATCATTGGTACTGGAAGTGATCCTAGGAAGCAGGCTCTAAGAATAGGATTCTGGAGTTGTATCACTCTTCAGCTAGAGGGCAACGAGACCTTGCACACACATACAAATGCATTTTCCTCCATTTTCTACTAAAAATAACAGAAACATACTCAAGAGGGATTAAATGACAGAGATCGTTATTACATAACTAGATAGATTGTTATTATATAACTAGATATCCAGGGTTGGCTTATTTCATGGCTCAGTCATCAAGACCCTGGTTGTATCTGTTGTCCTGCTCTATCAAGAATGTTTTGGGCAAGGCACAGTGGCTCACACCTGTATTCCTAGCACTTTGAGAGGCCAAGGCGGGAGGATCACTTGAACCCAGGAGTTTGAGACCAGCCTGAGCAGCCTTGTCTCTACAAAAAAACCAAAAAATTAGCCAAGTGTGGTGGCGAATGCCTGTAGTCCCAGCTACGTAGGAAGCTGAGGCAGGAGGATCACTTGATCCCAGGAAGTCAAGGTTGCAGTGAGTCATGTTCATGCCACTGTACTCCAGCCTAGGCGATAGAGCAAGACTCTGTGTCAATAAAAAAAGAATGTTTTGGCTTCATCCTTCTCATAATCATAGGATGAATCGCCACAGTTCTAGATACTTTACAGAGTCTACTAGAAGTGTTTCAAAAAAATAAAAAATAAAAAAAAAAACAGACCAGGCAAGGTGGCTCACGCCTGTAATCCCAGAACTTTGGGAGGCCAAGGTGGGCAGATCACCTGAGGTCAGGAGATCAAGACCATCCTGGCCAACATGGTGAAACCCCGTCTCTGGTAAAATACAAAAAATTAACTGGGTGTGGTTGTGCACACCTGTAGTCCCGGCTACTCTGGAAGGGACGGAGGCAGGGGAATCGCTTGAACCTGGGAAGCAGAGATTGCAGTGAGCCAAGATTGCACCACTGCACTCTAGCCTGGTGACAGAGCAAACACTCATCTCAAAAAAGCAAAAACAAAAAAAAGAGTTTCCTCATCTTAAAAAAACTTCATACTTTTTTTATTCTAATGTTTTATTGTATAAAATTTCAAACACAAGTAGAGAGAATAGTATAATGAATCCTTACGTGCACTCCACCCGGATTTACCAATTATCAACTCATGGCAAATCTTGTATTCATATTCCTATCCATTGCCTTTGACCACCACAACTGAGGGCCCACCTACAGCTAACACTAATTTGAGACATATGAATAAGGTTATAAAGTCAAATCTATGATACTGGATATATCTCTGTAAAATAATAATAATTGTTTACTATTGTTAATTATCTAGTCAATGATCAATGATCAAATTTTCCTCAACTGCTTCATAAAGGAGTTCCCTCTCCCTTCAGTTTGTTTCTTAAGTCAGAATCCAATTAAAGTCCACAAATGGGTGGCCAGGTGCGGCGGCTCACATTTGTAATCTCAACACTTTGGGAAGCCGAAGCAGGCAGATCACCTGAGGTCAGGAGTTCAAAACCAGCCTGGCCAACATGGAGAAACCCTATCTCTACAAAAATACAAAAATTAGCCAGATGTGATGGCGTGTGCCTGTAATTCCAGGTGTTTGGGAGGCTGAGGCGGGAGAATTGCTTGAACTTGGGAGGCGGAGGTTGCAGTGAGCCTAAATCACGCCATTGCACTCCAGCCTGGACGACAGAGCAAGACTCCATCTCAAAAAAGAAAAAAAAGTCCACAAATGGTAAATACATCTTTAAGTCTCTTTTTCTATAGATTGCTCCTCCATCTCTCTTCTACTTTTCTTTGCAATTTATGGTTTCAATAGTGACTCATTTGGTCTGTAGAATTTTTCACTCTGGATTTTGCTTATTGTAATCATATGTGTTTGTCTTTTTTTTAACATGTTCCTCTCCCCCATATTGCCTATAAATTGGTATTTAGATTTAGAGGTTCAATCATTCCTATTTATTAATTTATTTTAAGGACAAGGTCTCCCTCTGTTGCCCAGGCCAGAGTGCAGTGGCGCTATCATAGCTCACTGCAGCCTCCTACTCCTGGGCTCAAGCAATCCTCCAACCTCAGCCTCCCAAGTGGTTGGGACTACAAGCACATGCTAATTTTTAAAATTTTTTTATAGAGACAAGGTCTCTCTATGTTGCCCAGGCTGGTCTTGAACTCCTGGTCTCAAGTGGTCCTCCCACCTCAGCCTCTCAAAGTGCTGGGATTACAGGGGTGAGCCACTGTGCCTGGCTTTGGCAGGAATTATCTGTAGGTCATGTTCATACATCCATAAGGAGGTGTATAATATTTGGTGCTTTTCTCTTCATGATGTTAGAAGCCATTTGATTCATTGTTTTATTAGGAGTTGTTAAATAGTGATATCCTTTCTCTATATTCTTTCCATCTGTTCCTTCCACTTCCCAATATAGAATCATTTTGGCTTATCGTTCTTTTCTTTTTTTATATAAGCTATATACATGTATCTATATACCATATAGCATATATATAACATATATAATATATGTTATATATAGCTTATACAAAGAAAAAATGGAAAGGATAAGCCAAAATGCTTCTTTCTTAGCTATATATATACACACAGAGAGCTTAAGAAATTATATATAATTATACATATATGTATAATTATACATGCATATATGCATATATACATTATATGTGTATTATATGTATATATAATATGTATATATGTTTATATGTAATACATGTATATATGTATGTATTATATATACATTATATATGTATTATACGTGTATAATTATACATACATATATACATATTTCTTAATATATAATCATATATATAATTATACATACATATATATGTATATGTATAATATACGTATAATTATATATTTATAATATGTATAAAATTTATATAAATTTTATTTATATATTAAAATTTTTTCTAGATAAGAGGTAGTTTACTATACAGATACATTTTTCTACCTTGCTTTTTGCATTCAACTATACGCCTGGAGATTACTCTAAATTGTAGATAGTAATATTTCTCATTGCTTTTTGTGGTTACATAGAACTACATTGTATGGGCACCATGGATTGTTTATTCAACCAATCTCCTTCTGATGGACATTTGACTTATTTCTAGAATTTGCTATTACAAATAGTGCTGCAATGTATAACTTCATGCATATGTATTTTTGCCACTGTATCATTGGGATAGACTTCTGAGAGAGGGATTACTAAGTCAAATACATATGTAATTTTGCTGCTATTACAAAAGTCCTTTCAGAGCAGGGCTACCATTTTACATCCCAAAAACAACAATGTATGTGAGTGCCTGTTTCCTGTTTTACATGCAGAAACAGCAACGTATGTGAGTGCCCTAACATTTGGGTTTTTGCTCACGTGACAGGCGACAAATATCTCAGTGCAGTTTAAATTTGCATTTCCCTTATTAAGAGTGAGGTCGGGCTGGGCCCGGTGGCTCACGCCTGTAATCCCAGAACTCTGGGAGGCTGAGGCTGCAGATCACTTGAGCACAGAAGTTGGAGATCAGCCTGGGCAACATGGGTGAAACCCTGTCTCTACAAAAATTACAAAACATTAGCGGGGTATGATGGTGTGCGCCTGTAGTCCCAGCTACTCAGGAGGCTGAGGTGGGAGGATTGCTTAAGCCTGGGAGGTCAAGGCTTCAGTGAGTCATGATTATACCACTGCACTCCAGCCTGAGTGACAGAGTGAGTTCTTGTCTCAAAAAAAAAAAAAAGAGTGAGGTTGGACATTAAAAATTTTTTTTTTTTTTTTTTTTTTGAGACGGAGTCTCGCTCTGTCACCCGGGCTAGAGTGCAGTGGCGTGATCTTGGCTCACTGCAACCCCAGGTTCAAGCGATTCTCCTGCCTCAGCCTCCCGAGTAGCTGGGACTACAGGTGCATGCCACCACACTCAGCTAATTTTTTGTATTTTTAGTAGAGACAGGGTTTCACCATGTTACCCAGAATGGTCTTGATCTCCTGACCTTGTGATGCACCTGCCTCGGCTCCCCAAAGTGCTGGGATTACAGGTGTGAGTCACCACACCCCACCAAAAAAATTTTTTTAGTATACTTTTTTTGTAGCTACAGGGTGTGACTATGTTCCCTAGACTGGTCTTAAACTCCTGGCCTCAAGAGATTCTCCCGCCTCAGCCCCCCAAAGTGCTGGGATTACAGGCATGAACTATCACACCTGGACTTTTTTTATGGTTAAGGACCATAAGAACATTTTTTTTTTAATGGTTAAGGACTCTATGCATTTCTTTTTCTGCAATCTGTCTGTTTATATCTCTAGTGCATTTTCCCGTAGTGTGTCAGTCCTTCCTTCTTCTGTTTTTTAGAAGCTCTTTATATGCTAGGGACATTAAGCTTTAGTCTGTGCTATAAATTACAAATATTCTTCCAAGTTTGTGATTTAACTTTTTATTTTACTTATGGTATTTTTGTAGTATAAGATTTTTTTATTTCAGTGTAATAAAATTCAATATTTTTATGTATTGTTTCTGAATTTTGAGCCAATGTTAATATGGTAGATTGAAAAAATATAGTCACAAATTCTTCCCACCTTTTTGTATACACTCCTGTTAAGTGTGACTTTAGGCCAGGCATGGTGGCTCACACCTGTAGTTACTGCACTTTGGGAGGCCAAGGCAGGAGAATCACTTGAGTCCAGGAAATTGAGACCAGGCTGGGCAATATAGCAAGACCCTATCTCTACTTAAATTTTTTTTTTTTTTTACTTAAAAAATTTTTTTAAATAAAAAAGAAATGTGGTTTTACATCTCTTCCCATCAAAAGATAGAGACTGTTTCTTCATCCCCTTGAATTTGGGCTGGACTTGTACTTTGTTTTGACCAATAGAATGTTATGGAAGTGACTTTCTGAGCTCTCACCCTCTTGAAATCCTGAGACTACCATGTGAAGAAGCCTGAGCTACCCTCCATGAGAATGAGAGATCACAGGGAGAGAGGTGCTCCATC
Organism: Trachypithecus francoisi; assembly: GCF_009764315.1. NCBI lineage: Eukaryota > Metazoa > Chordata > Mammalia > Primates > Cercopithecidae > Trachypithecus > Trachypithecus francoisi. The sequence continues at coordinate 136,110,007 of NW_022681454.1, read as the reverse complement.
TACAGCTAACAGTAACCCCAGATGTGTAAAGGAGGCCATCCCAGATCATCCAGCTCCAGCCACGTTGCCACATGACTTCAGTTATATGAACGACCCCAGGAGAGACCAGAAAAGAACAACCCAGCTGAACACAGATCAAATTGATGACCCGTTAAATTGTGAGCAAATAAGATGGTTATGTTCTAAGCCATGAAGTTGGGGTAGTTTGTTAAGTAGCAATATGTAGTTAAAATACTTAGGAAATAGGCCAGACTCAGTGGCTCACACCTGTAATCCCAGCACTTTAGAAGGCCGAGGCAGGTGGATCACCTGAGGTCAGGAGTTCGAGACCAGCCTGGCCAACACGGCAAAACCCTGTCTCTACTAAAAATATAAAAATTAGCTAGGCGTGGTGGTGGGCACCTGTAATCCCAGCTACTCAGGATGCTAAGGCAGGAGAATCACTTGAACCTGAGAGGTGGAGGTTGCAGTGAGCCCAGATCACACCACTGAATTCCAACCTGGGTGACAAGAGCAAAATTCTGTCTCAAAAAAAAAGAAAAGAAAAGAAAAGAAAAAGAAACACAAATACTTGAATTTGACACACTTTTTTTTTTTTAGATTTAGTATCATTGCTTTTCACATTCCTCAATGGGAATGAAGAAAGAACTAGCTGTGCCTAGCAGAAACAGATTCTGTCGGGCTTAGCCTTGTGGCCAATTGGTACCTTTTCTAAATTCTTTTCAGAGTTGCTAAATGCTGAAATGTGACTGCATACAGAAGAATTTATTTTTTTCATTTTAAAGTTCAGTATTATTTAAAATGCTGAGTCAGGAGGATCACTCAAGGCCAGGAGTTCAAGACCAGCCTGGGCAACACAGCAAGACCTCATCTCTACAAAAAATTAAAAAATTAGCTAGGCATGATGGCATGTGCCTGTAGTTCCAGCTACTCAGAGGGCTGAGGTGGGAGGATCACTTGAGCCCAGGAGTCTGAGGCTGCAGTGACCTATGGTAGCACCAATGCACTCAGCCTGGGCAGTAGAGCAAGACTCTGTCTCAAAATAAAATAAGATAAAATAAAATGACGCTTTGAAACAGCAGCTATCAAATCCAAAAGCATTATGTTTTATTGATCTTTTTTGAGTATAACGAAGGTTTAACAACAGTATTCCATAAAAAGCATTTTTACTGTTATACCATTGACTGATTTTTTTTTTTGAGATAGAGTCTGGTTCTGTCGCTCAGATTAGAGTGCAGCAGCATGATCTTGGCTCACCGCAACCTCCGCCTCCCGGACTTAAGTGATTTCTCTTGCCTAAGCCTCCCAAAGTGCTGGGATTACGGGCATGAGCCACAGTGCCCGGCCTGACTGATCTTAATACAATAAAAATGTACTATATATTGAAGAAGTCAAAGTGAGATAGAGTGTGAGGTATAGAATATGAAATGATTGCAAAAGGTAAAAATTGGCACAGAAGGCTGGGTGTGGTGGCTCACCCCTGTAATCCCAGCATTTTGGGAAGCCGAGGTGAGCGAATCACTTGAGGTCAGGAGTTAGAGACCAGCCTGGCCAACACGGTGAAACCCCATAGCTACTCAGGAGGTTGAGACAGGAGAATTGCTTGAACCCGGGAGGCAGAGGTTGCAGTGAGCTGGGATTATGCCCCTGCACTCCAGCCTAGGCAACAGAGTGAGACTCCATCTCAAAAAAATTAAAAAATTAAAAATTAATTAATTGATTTAAAAATAGGCACAGAATCAAATAGTTCAGTTACTTCTCTTTGATGTAGACAAGAGATATAAAGGAAGCCTAAATTAGAAAATCTAACACATTTTCCAAACACTGACATGACCATAAAATTTAAATATTAATGATTAATGGCTGGGCATGATGGCTAGTGCCTGTAATACTAGTGCTTTGGAAGGCTGAGGTGGGAAGATTGCTTGAAGCCAGGAGTTCAAGATCAGCTTGGGCAACGAAGAAAAACCCCGTCTTTACCAAAAAAAAAAAAAAAAAACATTGCCAAGTGTGGTGGCACATGCCTATAGGCCCAGCTACTCAGGAGTCTGAGTCAGGAGGATCACTTGAACCTGGAGATTCAAGTCTACAGAGAGTCGATCACACCACTTTACTCTGGCCTGGGCAATGGAGCAAGACCCTATCTCAAATAAATAGATAAATAAATAAATATTATCTTAATTGTGAAAAAAACGTATGGAGCAGTCTTTAACGATAGAGCTGAGGTAACCATTTTTGTCCACTTTTTAAAGTGTGAACTTTCTATTACAAAGTACAGTATACGCCACAGCCAGTTTTTGAGAATTCAAGCTGGATTCAGGGGAGATTAGATTCTGAATGTGTTAGTGGTTTTGGTGCCAACTATTTGTCCTGTCAGATAGCATTCATTGACTAGAAACAACATTGTCCAGTATAATAAAACACATTATATAATGTTTTTCCGCAATGAATAGAATCACTAAAAAAATTTCTAGAAAAAAATTATTTTATTTAGTTTTTAGGGTAAGATTTTAGTGGACAAGTTGGAAGAATTATGAAAGTTAAATATTGTTATTTGATTTTCACACATGGATATATAATTTCAAATAATCATTACTCAATTTAATAATTAAACTAATAAAAAACTCATTTTCTGACATTATTTCTTATGGATAGTGATTTCCAGGGGAAAAAATGGATTAAGAGTATATCAGCAGCTCACTTCGGCAGCACATATACTAAAATTGGAATGATAAAAAGAAGATTAGCCTGGTCCCTGCAGGAGGCTGACATACAAATTCGTGAAGAGTTCTGTTTTTTGAAATAAATTTAAAAAGAATTAAATTAGCTTTTTCCTTTATCAAGTGGCATGATGATGAGAAGATTGTGGGCATTACTGCTTCCCCTTTAGGAATGAGAATTCCTCACATATCAGAAATGCTTTCATTCAGAACTAGGAAAAGGAATATTCCTTTGCAGTAGAAGATTCTATGAAGATTGTGGTTATATCTATAATGTCTCAAATAGAAAACAAATAGAATGAAAAATTAACCCGAGTTTTAAAATTCATTTTAAGATCAGCTGGTAATTAATTAAATTCACTATGCAGTGATTTTATTAAGATGTCCAGAATAACAGTTGTTATAAAGTCACAATGCAGATATTTTAGTCATATAGAACTTTCAATAAAGAAAATATGTCACATATTTCAAGAGAACTCAAGGACTAGCAAAGTATTCTGAGCCCTTTCCATTTTACTTCTACCATATCTCTCACTCCTTCCCATTCTCTGCATCTCCAGATTGTTACCTTAGTTCACTTCTTCATACCTGTAAACTCTAAGCAAATCTCCCTACTGTTAAGTTCACAGAATTACTTACCTTCTAAAATGGTAAGTCAATCATGTTAACTCCCAGCTAAAATTTCACTATCCTACCATAATCTGATTGCAGACATTTAATTTGTTATATCCTGCCGGGCACGGTGGCTCACACTTGTAATTCCAGCACTTTGGGAGGCCGAGGCAGGCAGATCCCTGAGGTCAGGAGTTTGAGACCAGCCTGGCCCCAACGTGGTGAAACCCTGTCTCTACTAAAAATACAAAAATTAGCCGGACATGGTGGTTCATGCTTGTAATCCCAGCTACTCAGGAGGCTGAGGCAGGAGAATCGCTTGAACCTGGGAGGCGGAGGTTGCAGTGAGCCGAGTTTGCGCCATTGCACTCTAGCCTGGGCAACAAGAGCAAATCTCTGTTTAAAAAAAAAAATTTGTTGTGTCTTTACAGTCAAAATTCTTATTTTATGACATTGAAGGCAACCTATACTTGTTCATTCCACAATCCATACCTGTTTAGTCTCTCTCCACACTTATTTTCTGTCCTTACTCCTATTTTTCTGCAGCCTTCAGCTACCTTCCCTCCCCTATAGATCCAGACATCCTAAATGATTTAACAGCATTATTCCTTGAACTTGCCATCCTGTGTTGTGCCCCAAAGATCTTACACAGGTAGTTCACTCCATCTAAAGAGACACTGTCCATCCCTCAACCAACCCAACTCCTTTCTAATTACTCAACTAAACATTACCTGCTTTGTAAAGTCTTTCCTTGCCTGACTGAGTTGACCCGATGACACCTTCCTTTGTGCTATCCTGTGCCTTTACGAGTGCATTCATCATTCTGATTTGCAATTATTTGTTTATATTTTAGAATCCCTCACTAGAATGAAAGTTGCCTGAAAACAAAGACTACATTAGGGCCTTCAATAAATGTTTGCTGAACGAAATCGTGAGGTTTGTGGAACTGTGGCCTGTTTTATAGAGCTGAACCCTATGAATCTGCTGGTATTTGGCCATTTCTGACCTACCAAAACAGCCATTTCATAGGGTTCAACCTAACTATATTCCAAAAGGTAAATCTTGGCCAGGTGCGGTGGCTCACGCCTGTAATCCCAGCACTTTGGGAAGCCAAGGTGGGTGGATTACCTGAGGTCAGGAGTTTGAGACCAGCCTGGCCAACATGGTGAAGCCACGTCTCTACTAAAAATATAACGTGGTGGGATTCTGTGATCCCGGCTACTGGGGAGGCTGAGGCAGGAGAATTGCTTGAATTGGGTAGGCAGAGGTTGCAGTAAGCTGAGATCACACCACTGCACTCCAGCCTGGGTGACAGAGCAAGTGTATGTGTGTGTGTATATATATACACACACACACACAAATATATACACACACACATACACAATAGGCATATATATGTAGTATATACATATACTACATATATGCACAATAGGCATATATATACATATATGTGTGTATATGTGTATATATACATATATATGCCTATTGTTTCTTTTCTCAGTACAAAGCCCAGTTGTTATGCTGAATGAAATGTTCATTCCATTTGTACTTTTTTTTTTTTTTTTTTGCTGGGGGTTGTTGGCAGGGAGGTGAGGAAGGAGCACTCTATTTATTGATATCTTGCTCAGGTTTCCATCTAGACTGTTGTCCTTCAAATCTTTGTTAACAAACTAAAGAGGCCAAATGTAGGACTGGGGTTCAGCAGCGCTCTGGGAAGCCTTTTGAGCTTTGGAACAAGCATCATCACATTAATCAGTTTACATGAGAACTGTAGCTGCAGGCAGATTCCAGTGCAATTACATGTGCCACCTCACATTATTTTAGCTTCATTGTTCCTGAAGAGATTGTTTCCCAAGTATTCAAACCTGACTCTTCATATAAGAGTGACTAACTTTCTCCTAAGCTGAAAGTTGACAAATACTCAATATCCTCATATTATTCCTTTAAACCTGCTCAGGAATCAAGTCAGTATAGTAAAGTTGATATGAGAGCTCCTAAAACCACTGTCCTTAGATATACTGCTTGTGAGCTGAGGAGAGGAGGCAGATTTGAGCCCATCTTCTGTTTCCTTGCTCAGCCATCTTGCAATAAACTTTTCTCTCTAAAATAATAAAAATAAAATAAAATAAATGAATAAAGTTGATACGAGAGCTAATACAGGTTCTTGCAAAGACTTTTCTTATCCAATCATATCTCATTTCAAAAGACTTATTCAGGAAAACAACAGTAGTGAAGCAGGGTCCCAGGACCATCTTAACTCCCTTTTACCTGTTGGCTATTTGGTTGCAGTAACATTTCCTGCTTCTCCCTACAGTTCAATTTCCTGTTTCCTCACAACTCAGTACTAATTGGAGGCAGAGTTTCTCATATTTTTGTCAGCACACACAGTTGGCCATCATCTGGACTGTCTGCAATTTCTTCGCATGAATGAATTTTTTGTCTAGTCAAGTTCCCATAGTTTGAAGTCTAATATAAATATAGGGCTAAAAAATATACCATTAATCCCAGCACTTTGGAGGCCGAGACGGGCGGATCACGAGGTCATGAGATCGAGACCATCCTGGCTAACACGGTGAACCCCGTCTCTACTAAAAAATACAAAAAGCTAGCCGGGCGAGGTGGCGGGCGCCTGTAGTCCCAGCTACTGGGGAGGTGAGGCAGGAGAATGGTGTAAACCCGGATGCGGAGCTTGCAGTGAGCTGAGATCCGGCCACTGCACTCCAGCCCGGCGATAGAGCGAGACTCCGTCTCAAAAAAAAAAAAAAAAAAAAAAAAAAAAAAAAAAAAAAAAAAAAAATACCATAAAAAATGAAGGAGCCAGGGATGGTGGCTCATGCCCGTAATCCCAGAACTTTGGGAGGCCGAGGTGGGCGGATCACCTGAGGTCAGGAGTTCAAGACCAGCCTGACCAACATGGAGAAACCCTGTCTTTACTAAAAATAAAAAATTAGCGGGGCGTGGTGGCAGGCACCTGTAATCCCGGTTACTCGGGAGGCTGAGGCAGGAGAATCACTTGAACCCGGGAGACGGAGGTTGCGGTGAGCTGAGGTCGTGCCATTGCACTAGAGCCTGGGCCACAAGAGCAAAACTCCATCTCAAAACAAACAAACAAACAAACAAAAAACTGAAGGAAAGGGTGTGTGTGTAGGGCGGTGACTTACTCTACTGAATATAAAGACTTATAAAGCTATTAAGAATTAAGATAGTTGGTAGATGACAAATAGCTAATAGAAAAGAACATGGAACTGAGATAAATGCTCATACATATATGTAAATTAGTATATGACTGGTTACAAACCAGAGAGGAAATGATGGGCTTTTCGGTAAGTGGTGTGGAAATTACTGGGTACCCATATGGAAAAATAAAACAAAGTTAGCCTCTCACCTCATAATATAAGCAGAAAAAATTGCAAATGAATTAACAAAAAATGAAAAGAAAAATTCCAAAATTTTTTAAAGAAAATACTTTTGTGACTTCAAATAAGGAGGGATACCTTAGCGCATAAAATTACAACACAGAAGGAACCAATTGATAAATTGGAGTATACTAATATGACAATTTTTTTTTTTTTTTTGAGACTGAGTTTCGCTCTTGTTGCCCAGGTTGGAGTGCAATGGCATGATCTCGGCTCACCGCAACCTCCGCCTCCTGGGTTCAAGTGATTCTCCTGCCTCAGTCTCCCAGGTAGCTGAGATTACAGGCACATGCCACCACATCCAGTTAATTTTGTATTTTTAGTAGAGACAGGGTTTCTCCATGTTGGTCAGGCTGGTCTCGAACTCCCGATCTCAGGTGATCCGCTTGCCTTGGCCTCCCAAAGTGCTAGGATTACAGGTAAACAACTTTTATACAACAAAAGTCACCATAATGAAAGTGAAAAAATAAGCCATAGGTAGAAGATATATGCAAGACATAAAACCAGGAAGGACTAGGAATAAGATTCAGAATATTTGAACAATTTCTACCAATGGACAAGAAAAAGAGAAACACTCTAAATAGAAATTCACAAAGAATAAGAATTCACAGAAGAAGAATGCTGAGGGGCCGGGCGCGGTGGCTCAAGCCTGTAATCCCACCACTTTGGGAGGCCGAGACGGGCGGATCACGAGGTCAGGAGATCGAGACCATCCTGGCTAACACAGCGAAACCCCGTCTCTACTGAAAAATACAAAAAAAAAAAAAAAAAAGAAGAAGAATGCTGAATAACTAATACATATATAAAAAGATCTTCAACTTTACTGGTAACCAGGGCAATGCAAACGAAAAACAATTAATATGTAAACATTTTATACCCATCATCTTTACAAAAATTTCAAAAATCTAACAACGCCAAGCAATGCATTTGTATATATAGTGCTTATGGTAGAGCTGATTTGAAAAGGAATTTGACAATATCTAGTAAAGATGAAGATACTCATACCCTATGACCTAACATTTCATTTTTAGGTATGTACCCTATAGAAACTCTGACATGTGCTCAAGACGGTAAGTACCAGAATAGTACCAAAAACATTGTAATAGCAAAAAATTAGAAATGATGTAAATTAGACCGGGCGCAGTGGCTCACGCCTGTAATCCCAGCACTTTGTGAGGCCGAGGCAAGCAGATCACCTGAGATCGGGAGTTCGAGACCAGCCTGACCAGCATGGAGAAACCCCGTCTCCACTAAAAATACAAAATTAGCTGGGAATGATGGCAGACGCATGTAATCCCAGCTACTAGGGAGACTGAGGTAGGAGAACTGCTTGAACCCAGGAGGCAGAGGTTGTGGTGAGCCGAGATCGTACCATTGCACTCCAACCTGGGCAACAAGAGTGAAACTCCATCTCAAAAAAAATAAAAAATAAAAAAAAGACCTAAATTAATATTAATAGAAAATGGAGAAATAACTTATGGTTTGTTGCTACAACTGTGTCCTGGAAAAGTCAGATTCTACATGGATTTTAATCTGTTTAAATCATTTATTTATTTTTCTAGGAAGGCAACTTACTTAAAAAGAATACCCTTATATATTATATAAGTGTTATATATTAGTTATACATCTAAATTAACAAGAAAAAGTTTGATGTTTTACACTAAACTTTTGGTTTAATTATAACATTACTAAGAAAAATCAACCTCCTAGATCAAACATAGTCTATAATTTTTTTCTACTTTTTTTTCTTCTCGTACCCATGACAGTGCTGACACACAGTTTATAATTTAAACTTAGAGTCAACAAACTTTCTATAGCAATCATTATAACCAGTGTAATTACCTGTAATAAAAAATTATTCTTGTTGAAGCTACTAAAATAAAATTTTTGAGGTTATAGAAAATTTGTTTTTTGCTGTTTTTAATAAATAGGCTTAGAAAAGCCATTTCCTATTGCTCAGATAGAATAACCATATAGATTTCACTTAAATTTTGTGGTAACTGTTATGCAAATATAATATTCAGCCTTGTCTTTTCTGTAAACAAAAGATAATGTTAATCTTGTGTTTGACGCTCTAAAAATTTCATTTCAATGGCTTCTTAACATTTTTCATGGTGTCATTGAAATGTAGGACCTACAATTTCAGTTTTGCTTTAGCTTCACTGTTTCTGAAAAATTATTTCCCAGGTATTTTTTTTTTATCTCTTCTTTTTTTTTTTTGAGATGTAGTCTCCCTCTGTGACCCAGGCTGGAGTGCAGTGGCTTGATCTTGGCTCACTGCAACCTCCACCTCCTTATTTCCCAAGCATTTAAACCTGACTCTTTATGTCAGAGTGACTTAGTCTGCTACTTACTGATTATAATAATAATGAATCAAAAAATTGGAGGTTTATATATTTTTATTTTTGTAAGCAGAAAATCAATAGAAAAAAAGAAAGAATGGGAATAATATATATCAGTGAAAACAGAAGAAATAGAACTACATGTATCAACATGGATAAATCTCAAAAATGTAATGTTGAATGGAAAAAGCAAATTGTAAAAGGATATGTAGAGTATGATGCCATAGACTTAAAAATAAGAAAAATGTTATCTGTTGTTTGTAGATACCTATGTGTATTATAAAAGTGTAAAAATATGAAGGGAGATGATATGTATTTTAGGATAGTGGTTACCTCTGAGGAGGAAGGGAGAGAGGGGAATGAGATGGGGAGGAATACAGAGAAACTTTACCTGTATTCTTTTTTTTTTTTTTTTTTTTTTATTTAGATGGAGTCTTGCTCTGTCGCCCAGGCTGGAGTGCAGTGGCCGGATCTCAGCTCACTGCAAGCTCCGCCTCCCGGGTTCACGCCATTTTCCTGCCTCAGCCTCCCGAGTAGCTGGGACTACAGGCATCCGCCACCACGCCCAGCTAGTTTTTTGTATTTTTTAGTAGAGACGGGTTTTCACCATGTTAGCCAGGATGGTCTCGATCTCCCGACCTCATGATCCGCCCGTCTCGGTCTCCCAAAGTACTGGGATTACAGGCTTGAGCCACCGCGCCCGGCCACCTGTATTCTTATTGTATTATTTATTTTGAAGGATGTGAAGCAAAAAAATGGCAAAATGTTAGGATATTTTCAAGCAAGGTCGTATATACATGTGTATTTATTATACTATATCTTTTTCTGTATGTCTGAAATATTTTGAAATAAAAATGTTAGATAAAAGTAAGATAGACCGGGCGTGGTGGCTCATGCCTGTAATCCCAGCACTTTGGGAGGCTGAGGCAAGTGGATCACCTGAGGTCAGGAGTTTGAGACCAGCCTGGCCAACATGGGGAAACCCTATCTCTACTAAAAATACAAAATTAACCAGGCATGGTGGCAGGTGCCTGTAATTCCAGCTACTCAGGAGGCTGAGGCAGGAGAATTGCTTGAACCCGAGAGGCGGAGGTTGCAGTGAGCCGAGAATGCGCCACTGCACTCCAGCCTGGGTGACAAGAGTGAAACTTTGTCTCAAAAAGAAAAAAAAAAGTGAGATAAAGCTGGGTACGATGGTTCACACCTGCAATCATGCCACCACACTCTATCCTAGGCAAGGGAATGAGACTCTGTCTCAGAAAAAAACAAAAAGAGAAAGAAAAAAGAAAAGAAAAGAAAAAGGCAGGAGTGCAGTGGCTCACGCCTATAATCCCAGAATTTTGGGAGGCCGAGGCAGGTGGATAGCCTGAGCCCAGGAGTTCAAGACCAGCCTGGACAACAGAGTGAGCCCCATCTCACTTTTTTTTTTTTTTTTGAGCCAAGTCCCACTGTTTTGCCCAGGCTGGAGTGCAGTGGTGTGACCTCGGCTCACTGCAACTTCTGTTCCCCAGGTTCAAGTGATTCTCCTGCCTTAGCCTCCCAAGTAGCTGGGATCACAGGTGCCTGCCACGGGCCCAACATGGCGAAACGCCATCTCTACTAAAAAATACAACATTTTTGTATTTTTTAGTAGAGATGGCATTTCACCATGTTGACTAGGCTGGTGGCAAACTCCTGACTTCAAATGATTCACCCACCTGGTGCTCCCTAAGTGCTGGGATTATAGGCATAAGTCACCATGCCCGACCTTTATTTTTTAAAATTGTTTTTAAAAAGTGGTATAACTTCACTGTTTTATATTTATCATGGTACTTTATCATTTTTTCAAAACCTAGAGGAATAATTGGCTAACTGGTCCTTTTAAAATAGAATAAACATACACTTGGCATATTTGAAATAGAAACAAATACATTTGGCAACACTATTGAGAACCTGTAAGCCTGGGTTTTACTCTCCTTCAGCACTAAACTAACTCTATGGCCTTGAACAAATCATATATCCTCTCTAACCTGTAAAGTGAGAAAGTTGAACTAGAATGTCTGCTGAGTTTCCTTCCAACTCTAAAAAGTTGAGATTACCACTGTACCTGTGAGAATGGATGGAAGAAAGAAACTGTGCTGTCATTAACAGACCTATTCTGGGGCTAAACAGCTGCCAGGAGGCTTAGAAACCCATGTTTGCCGTGAAGGCAGACACTGCCTATGATGTAAAAACTGTAACGCTGCAATGCCTATAAATCCTACCAAAGAGTAAGGCAGATCATGAACTTCATCTTTTAGGAATGCTGAGTCTTATTTTCTGCCCCCTGCCCCTGTAGTTAATAACTAAATTATACTGTTGTTTTTTTTCTCTGAACTTCTCATAGCTCTTCTGCTATAAACAGAACATTACCCTTCCTTATCAATCTGGCTGATTCTAAACGGTTTATTTTCTTAAGGATCTTAAAATCTTTCTCTCAAATGCCACTTCTATGATCTATTAGGCCTCAAAAATTCTATAGCACCCTTCTAAATAAAGTTAAAGATATTGACTGCAGGCTCCAGCACTTTCCACCAGTTAGTTCTGTCTTAATGGCCTTCATTACCCATCATGTGTTTGCTGATATACAGTCTATAAGTCCATCAGTTACTCTTGTTTCCTTATTTTTCATAAATCATTTCCACAGTCTCTGTTTCCTTTCTGCCTCTTGGCTTTTCAGAAGATGTTCCTAATATTTGCAAACAAATTACTTTCTCCCTTTAATTATCGCTGTTCTTCCTTTCAGCATTATCCCAAGAGAAATAAAATAAACTTACATTATATATTTATCATTTATCATCATATATCATGCTATGTATTTGTTGATTTGATCTTTGCCAGTTTATTAGAGCTTGGTGTCACATGCTGTTACATAATTGTTGCAATTAAAATTGGGAAACATGTTCCTCTCTGCACTTGGCTCCCTTCTTCATGGAGATGTGATTAGCAGGTTAGAGGATGATAGAAATCAGGCCAGGCTTGGGAATTAGAAACCTGTGTATTCTAGTTATCTCTGTTTTGTTTCAAGAACAAAACCCACAGTCCCTACTATAAGACTTCTAGAAAATGTATGCATGAGTCAAAGAAGAGGCCACTAAGGAGTAAGTGGTTGGTGCAGCACAAGCTCATTAGCACTACTAGAAAAACATTTCAAAGGTAATGCCTGACTTGTGGAAAAATAGTACAAATAAGGTATCACTCCTTATCTGAGTCTCTGGGTTACAGTCTACGTAAGGATCCAAAATATTCCAAACAATTGGCTTCAACATAAAAAATAAATAAATAAAGGACCCAAAATATCTTATTAGCATTTCTCCATAGCATACAGAACAGTGCCAGAACACATAAGCACATAGTGATGATTAAGAAAATGTTTTAGGCCAGGCATTGTGGCTAATGCATGTAATCCCAGCACTTTGGGAGGCTGAAGCAAGAGGATCACTTAGCCCATGAGCTCGAGACCAGCCTGGGCAACATAGTGAGACCCTGTTTCTAAAAAAAAAAAAAAAAAAAAAAAAATTAGCCTGGCATGGTGGAATATGCCTGTGGTCTCAGCTACTTGGGAGCCTAAAGAAGGAAGATTGTTTGAGCCCAGGAGGTTCAAGCTGCCATAAGCTGTAATCACACCACTGTACTCCAGCCTGGGTAACAGAGAGAGACCCCATCTCTTAAAAAAAAAAATTATATTAGTTATTTACTTGTAATATTTACCCATATGGATTTCAAAAGGTGTTGGCAGTAACTTGCAATAAATCACATTCACACTCTGTGAAAATGGATATAGAAAAATGTAAAACCAAGTAGGAGGAGGAGGCAATTACAGATTTGTTAAGTAATTTTTTTTTTTTTTTTCTGGAGAAGGAGTCTTGCTCTGTCACCCAGGCTGAAGTGCAATGGTGCAATCTCAGCTCACTGCAGCCTCTGCCTCCTGGGTTCAAGTGATTCTCCTGCCTCAGCTTCCTGAGTAGCTAGGATTACAGGCACCTGCCACCAGGCCTGGCTAATTTTTTTGTATTTTTGGTAGAGACAGGGTTTCACCACATTGCCCAGGCTGGTCTCGAACTCCTGACCTTAGGTGATCCACCTGCTTTGGCTTCCCAAAGTGCTGGGATTACAGGCATGAGCCACTGCACCGGGCCAAGTGAGTAATTTTATTAAATATAAACTCTACCAGTGCTTTAAACTTTCCACTCTAAGTGAACCATTCGCTACCCTGATTTCAGTTGTAATTTTAGTTTTAAGGGAGCACAAATATTATATTTCTTTAACATGGAAAAGAAACACAGTAATGAGAATTCATTCAACTAAGATCAGAATGAGTCCCAGTTACTACATTTTAAAATCTCAGGATTTAATAAAAGTCATAGGAAGATAGAGACTATCATTTTCTGCCTCTGCATGAGTCCCAGAGATTCTGTAAGAGACTCAGAAAATACAAACAAATGACATTTTCAGGAAGGCATTTCTGGTTCCCTGTTGCATCCTCTGCATCTAGAAAAGATAAAACCAGCTAGGCACTGCCCCAGTCACTACAGACTCAGAAGCTGAGCTGCAAGTGACAGCCAAAGCATTCCCCATGGCCAGACAATGAGACAAGGAGAAGTAGCTGGCTCTCCCCCTCCTTTGGACTGTTGGGACACAGGAGATCAGAGAAGGTCCGGGTATGTTCCCAGATACCAATAATAATAACCCAATGAAAGGGGTCGCCAAATATGATAGCATAGTAGTGGGATAATAGCTATTTTTTTCTCTTTTTGGGCTTTAAATAATTAGACATTACTTGCTTTTTTCCCCTTTGAAAAGTTTATTTTGTTTTATTTTATTTTCCCTTTTTTTAAGAGATGATCTTGCTCTCTTGCTCAGGTTGGAGTGCGGTGGTGTGATTACAGCTCACTTCAGCCTCAAACTGCTGGGCTCAAGTGATCCTCCCACCTCAGTCTTTGGAGTGGCTGTGACAGCAGGCATGCACCACCAGGCCCGGCTAATTTTTTTATTTTTTATAGAGACAGGGTCTCACTGTATTGCCCAGGCTGGTCTCAAACTGCTGGCCTCAAGTGATCCTCCAGTCTCAGCCTCTCAAAGTACTGAGGTTCCAGGTGTGACCCACCATGCCTGGCTCCCTTTGGCAAGTTTTAATTTTTGAAAATTTCCATCCTTCTGAATAGTTTGAAAATATTTGATTTTCTTCCAGGCATTTTCTTCAAGTAATTTCCTGTTTTACTTTCAGAAATGTAAAATATGTGATGGGGATAAAGAAAGATCTGCCTGACTTTAGGACACATAATACTGATATAAGGCCCTATCTAAAGTATCCCAAGAGAGGTGTATGTTTGTCATCTTTCATAACTGATTAAAAAAGATTAGACTAAAAAGTAAAAATCTATCACTTGCTGGCCTTGCTATTAATGTGGGAAAGAGTTCCAGCTCCGTGTTGAGGTTGCTGGACCATAGGATCAAAAACTTCCCTGTCATCCCCTCTAGGATTTGTTCCTTGTTCTGTGATTTGCTGAGCGATCAAAGACTGATGATTACATGGCTCTGCATCTGTATTTCTGCTAAATGGAAATTTAAAAACAATTTGTTTCTTAGATACAAGCGTTGCAGATTTGAGGCTAGATCCTCACATTTTGTGGTCAAGAGGGAATTAGGAATGTGCCATCCCGAACCTGGAAGAGAAAGAAAAAGTACAGAGCAGTCGGTACCTGGATATAATTTCTGTCAGTCGTTTTCACAGCAAGAACTCATGCTGAAAATAGAAATAAAGGTGATTGTCCTCATCTGAGATTTTTCTGAGCATAAAAAGAGAGGCATCATTACTTCTTAGTATCCTCCTGGAAAGAAGAAACTGAAAGAAAAGAGGACACTGCTTCTCAGTTTTTTCCTCTTAAAGATCACTGGAAAATTTTGTAGCATCAAAGCTTATTGTAGATAGAGCTCTCTAAGTGCCTTTTATTTGATCAAATTAATTCACTATTTTTCTTTTCTTTTTGAGACAGAGTTTCGCTCTTGTTGCCCAGGCTGGAGTACAATGGAGCGATCTAGGCTCACTGCAAACTCTGCCTCCTGGGTTCAAGCGATTCTCCTGCCTCAGCCTCCCGAGTAGCTGGGATTACAGGTACCTGCCACAACACCCAGCTAATTTTGTATTTTTAATAGAGATGGGGTTTCATCGTGTTTGTTAGGCTGGTTTCAAACTCCTGACCTCAGGTGATCTGCCTGCCTCAGCCTCCCAAAGTGCTGGGATTACAGGCATGAGCCAATGTGCCCAGCCAATTCACTACTTTTCAAGGCTGAATAACATTTCTTAGCGTGCATTTGTTGAGCTGCGTACTATGGTAATTGCATTTTACTAGGTGTATGAATAGACTGAGAAGCTTACCTTCTGGGCAGAGGGAAAGACAAACAAAATATGCTATGTAATGTGTTAACTACACAGAAATTTGAAAGATGCTGTGGGGGCTTATGGGAGAAGTGGGGAAGTGAATTACGCTCAAAGAGGGCTCCTGGCTAAGGAGAAAAATCTTACCTGAGTTTTGAAGGCTGAGGAGGGGTAGCCAAATGGAGAGGCGGGGACTTAGACTGGTCTAAGATCAGTGGGCATTCTAGGTAAAGGGAGCAGTCAGGGTGAACATTCAAAGTCTAAGATCTTCGGGGTCTGCAGGTGATTCTTGTGGACACTACTAAAATTATTTATTTTATTTTATTTGAGACAAAGGCTCACTCTGTCACCCAGGCTGCAGTGCAGTGGCGTAATGGCTCACCTCAACCTTGCTCTCCTGTGCTCAAGCGATCCTCCTACCCTTAGCTTCACAAGACTGAAGGTGAAGGCCGGGCGCGGTGGCTCAAGCCTGTAATCCCAACACTTTGGGAGGCCGAGATGGGTGGATCACGAGGTCAGGAGATCGAGACCATCCTGGCTAACACGGTGAAACCCCGTCTCTACTAAAAATACAAAAACTAGCTGGGCGAGGTGGCGGGCGCCTGTAGTCCCAGCTACTCGGGAGGCTGAGGCAGGAGAATGGCGTAAACCCGGGAGGCGGAGCTTGCAGTGAGCTGAGATCCGGCCACTGCACTCCAGTCCGGGAGACAGAGCGAGACTCCGCCTCAAAAAAAAAAAAAAAAAAAAAAGACTGAAGGTGAGTGCCACCTCACCCAGCTAATTTTACTTTTTGTAGAGACAGGGTCTTGTGATGTTTCCCAGGCTGGTCTTGAACTCCCGGGCCCAAATAATCCTCCTGCCTTCACCTCCCAAGGTGTTAGGATTAAAAGCATGAGCCACTGTGCCTGGCCTACTATTTTAATCGGAGTTGCATGGCTGAGGGCAGTGGCTCAGACCTGAAATCCCAGCAGTTTGAGAAGCTAAGGCAGGAGGATTGCCCGGAGTCTGGAGGACTGCCTGGAATTTGAGGCTGCAGTGAGTCACTGCACTCTAGCCTGGGTGAGAGTGAGACCCATATCTAAAAAAACAAATAAAAAATTAGAGTTTCTGGTTACTGGAGAGTTTCTGCTGGTTAAGTTTCAGTGCTACCTAGAGCTCTAGCCCTTTCGAACATAACCGTAATGAATCACAGCGTATGGACATGTTTGGACTGGGCCATTGTCTTACTGGTCCTATTACAGTTACTGTCGCCTAATGCCTAAAGCATGTCCACGCTTTCACATGAACTAGATATTTTTCTTTTAATGTAGATATTATATAATCAGAACACCAGTACCTGGAGGCAACTCTTATGCCATTAATCAAGTATTTTATTGACTACTCTTAGTCTCAGCTAGCCCATCTGGATTGCATTGTACTACTTTTCGATCATGGAAAGTTCCCTTTTTTTTTTTTTTGAGATGGAATCTCTCTCTGTCACCAGGCTGGAACGCAGTGGTGCGATCTCGGCTCATTGCAACCTTCATCTCCCGGGTTCAAGTGATTCTCCTGCCTCAGCCTCCTGAGTAGCTGGGATTACAGGCACACGCCACCATGCCTGGCTAATTTTTGTTACTTTTAGTAGAGATGGGGTTTCACTATGTTGGCCAGGCCAGTCTTGAACGCCTGACTTTGTGATCCACCCACCTTGGCCTCCCAAAGTGCTGAGATTACAGGCATGAGCCACCAAGCCTGGCCCTAAGAGAAGAAAATTTTTAATGTCATTATTATAAAGGCTATTTCCTGACACCTGTCCCCCCAAAAAACAAAACAAGCAAACAAAGAAAAAAAGCAACTCTAAGCAGGATTACAGCTGTGTTTCTAGACCACACAAAGTGATTATTTCTGTTTCTGAAACTCAGCATATGGTCTGTCTAGAACACTCTCTATTTGTATGTGGAAAGGTCGCTCTCTTGGACAGGAGTCACGGCTCTAGATTGGCACACATGGAGCAGAAGGATCAGTGAAGTCACTCCTGGTGTTCAGTGGGGTGACAGAACACCCTCACTCTTGACTTTCTAGATGAGTTAGTGAAAAGTTTTCCTTTTATGGGTAACTCATTCTAGTCTTATTGAGCACTGACTTCCAGATCTTGCCTGCCCTGCCCTGTGGCCCCCAGGGTCTCTGCCTCCCTACAGGAGAGCTGCTGGGGTGCTGAAACCCAGAGAAAATCACAGGTCAAGGGCTTGGCTGAGTTCCCACTCATACCTTCATCCTCTCACTCATTCATCATTCCACAAGTATTTATTGAGTGCCTTCTACATGTCAGGCACTATTCTAAGCAGACACCAAAAGAGACTAAAATCTTAGTTTTCAACAGTCTTCTTCTATTCTAGGGTACATTTCCATTGGCCCTGGTAAGGCAGGAAAATAGGGTCTAGAGGCAAGGAAAGTAAAGCCCATTCTCACTTCACCTATGACAGGAACTATCCTCTCCATAGGGTGTAGGCCAAGTAAATGACTTTGTAACTGTACTTCATCCTCTCCATTTACATAGCGCGTACCCCAAGTAGAGGGTATTTCAACTCTCAAAAATTCTGCAACAGGCTTTGAGACCCTATGCTCAGGCCCGCTGCCACACCATGGAGTGTACTTTCATTTTCAATAAAAGCCTTCATTCCTTCTTTTCTTTGTGGGTTTTGTCCAATTCTTTGTTCAAGAAGCCAAGAACTGGGACACCCTCCACCATTAACATTTTGGCGAATCAGGCAGGAGGAAGAAAGAGGTAAGGCGAAAGTTTGGGATTCATTTTACTCCCTTTCCTTTCCGCTCCATACAGGGGCGCTCTCTTTCTTTTCCTTTCCAACTAGGCAGCGCTTGGTGGGCCACGCCTAAGCATGGAGCCAGCTGCAGGTTTCCGGTGGTCAGTGAAACTGAGGGGTCTCCATGTTGAGGCGCCTAACTGCCCATCGCATGATTGGCTTAATGGAACAGGGTCTTTTCACAGCTCGCTTAAGGAATCTGGGTCTTTTTCTTTCTTTCTTTCTTTTTTCCTTTCTTTTCAGTCTTTCAACGGCTGTTTATAATTGTCCTGCCCAAAAGGGGGAAGAGGATTCAGGCCGTCCCCATCCCTGCAGCTCAGAGCAAACTCCCACGTGTTTCAAGCGAGTCTCCTGCCTCAGCCTCCCAAGTCGCTGGGATTACAGGCGCCCGCCACCACGCCCAGCTAATTCTTTTGTATTTTTAGTAGAGACGGGGTTTCACCATGTTGGTCAGGCTGGTCTCGAACTGCTGACCTTGTGATCCACCCACCTCAGCCTCCCAAAGTGCTGGGATTACAGGCGTGAGCCACCGCGCCCGGCCCCCTTCTTTAGAATTTTCTGTAGCAATTGCAATGCTGTCTGGCCCCAACATTGTTTGGAATCTGGAGTTTACTGTCTAAAGAGAAAGTGGAATGGCATTGCATGTATCTAGGCTTTTGTGCTGCTGCTCTAAGCAGGAGCCTGGTTAATGTGTGACACCCTCCTTTGGTACGGTTTGGCCCCAGTACGCTTTGGAGTCTGGGGAGATTTGGTCTTTAAAAATCAAACTGCCATGGAAACTTCTTTAACAGAAATTTTGGTTCACAGCCTTCACTGGAGTATCTATTGGGGCAATCTTGTATTGCTATCTCATAGCTAAGGTTCCAAGCTACAGGATCTTCATTTATGTGTGTGTATGCATGTCTAGATGTGTTTATTTGTATGTACACTTATTGTTATATGTTGTCTCTACCAAAATTAGCTTATAAGTAAAAAAGCACTTATAAATTAAGTAAATAGGTCTAAGCAATTCTCAAGTTCACATTATTTGAAGTATAACTTTAATAAACAAGCTAGCTTTAAAATTATTGGTGGAATAAAGATAGAAATGCCTTCAGAATTGTCAGCATACATTTTGTCTGAATTTTACGTTGGTTTGTCTTTGCTAGATATATATATATATATATATATTTTTTTTTTTTTTTTTTTTTTTTTTTTTTTGAGACGGAGTCTCGCTCTGTTGCCCAGGCTGGAGCGCGGTGGCCAGATCTCAGCTCACTGCAAGCTCCGCCTCCCGGGTTCACGCCATTCTCCTGGCTCAGCCTCCTGAGTAGCTGGGACTACAGGCGCCCGCCACCTCGCCCGGCTAGTTTTTTGTATTTATTTTTAGTAGAGACGGGGTTTCACCGTGTTAGCCAGGATGGTCTCGATCTCCTGACCTCGTGATCCGCCCGTCTCGGCCTCCCAAAGTGCTGGGATTACAGGCTTGAGCCACCGCGCCCGGCCATTTGCTAGATATTTTTAAATGTCAGTGTTAATTCAAGCTGGGAGCTGCTTGGGGCGAGCCTGCTTCCCATTCTATTCAAAGTCTCACTGAGATAAATGCATATCTGATTGCTTCCTTGGGAATGGCGAATCAGGAAATCAAAAGAATGCAACTGTTTGCCTCCCACCTACCTGTGATCTGAAAACCCCCAAGCTCCCTCCTCACCTCCAAACCAAGGTTCATTTTACGTACGTTGATTGACGTCTCATGTATCCCCTGTTAAAAGTAAAAAATAACATACAGTGAATGGGATAAATGTTTCAGGTAGACTTTTTGTGTAAATTAAAATCTTTTTTTTTTGAGATGGAGTCTCACTTTGTCGCCAGGCTGGAGTGCAGTGTCATGATCTCTGCTCACCGCAAACTCCAACTCCCTGGTTCAAGCAATTCTCCTGTCTCAGCCTCCCAAGTAACTGGGATTACAGGCACACACCCCCATGCCCGGTTAATTTTTGTATTTTTAGTAGAGACAGGATTTTACCATGTTGGCCAGGATGGTCACGATCTCCTGACCTCGTGATCGGCGCGCCTTGGCCTCCCATGATGCTGGGATTACAGGAGTGAGCCACTGCACCCAGCCCATAAATTAAAATCTTAAAGTTATTTTTAATGCTTGTAGAAAGTAAAAAGTTTCCTCTTAAAAGTTCCCCTTCTTGTTAAATAATAAGTTGTAAGTGTTAGAAATAATAGTTTCTTTTAAAGACTTTTTTCAAGCCTCCTTGCTTTGTGCTAATAGCTCTTTGTTAAGCCCTATCCTATGTGACTGTTGGACATGCTCACAGTCACGTTCCAGCTCACTGCCTATGCCCCTTCCTTATTTGGAAATGTTATTGCTTCCTTAAACCTTTCATAAGCAACTTCTTTGTTCTTCCCTGCACTTACCTATTTAGAAAAGTTTTAGCTATTAGCAAATAGGGTATCAGTTTAAGAGTGTGAGGTCCCGCTCCAGCCAATGGATGCAGGGCACAGCAGTAAGGTTGACCCAAATGTGTAAGGGATAAATGTGTCTGCTTTTCCTTTGTTCATGTGTGTTCTCACCCTTTCTGCAGAAAGTAAAGATTGCCTTGCTGAGAGATCGTTTGTCTCCATGCTGACTTTTCTTTGTGGCACTGATGATCTATTTCTAACAAATTTGGTATTTCTAACAATGCTAATTTAATATCTGAGTCATTTCCAATTAAGAAAGGGTTGTAATATAGGAATATGTTTCTGAAATTGTGGAATTGTTCTTATCTATAAATGTCCATATCTGATAGTTCAGGATTTCTTGCTTTTTAGGGTTTCACTAAAGTTTTAGGTTACTAAGGATAAAAATTACAGTTAACACGTAATTCTGTATACAAAATGTGCCAGAATCGGTTATTACTGGAAAAAAGAATAATTTTGTCTGGTTCAGAAGTTATGTAAAAGTTAGTTCAAATTACAGATTTGCAAAGGTTATTTATGAAACAATGTAGTAAGGAGCCATTAAGTAGGGGAGAAAGATGTGGAAAAAGTTCAAATAATAAAATATTCTTTAAAACTTGATAAAGAATTAGAGATATTTGGCTAATTAACATTTTTATGGTTAAAGCTCTTACTCTTGATTAAAGTAAAATAAGAAGTATTGTAAAAAATGCATTGGCATTGGCAGTTTGGCAATTCTTTTTTTTTCTTCTTTTGTTTGAGACAGAGTTCTGCTCTTGTTGCCCAAGCTGGAGTGCAATGGGGCGATCTCAGCTCACTGCAACCTCTGCCTCCCAGGTTCAAGCAATTCCCCTGGCTCAGCCTCTGCCTCCTGGGGAGCTAGGATTACAGGTGCTCACTACCACGCCCAGCTAATTTTTTGTGTTTTTAGTAGAAACAGGGTTTCACCATGTTAGCCAGGCTGGTCTCGAACTCCTGACCTAAGGTGAATCGCCCGTCTCTGCCTCTCAAAGTGCTGGGATTACAGGCGTGAGCCACCATGCCTAGCCGGCAATTCTTTTTTTAATATAGTTAAGCATGAAGCTGGATTTAGTGTAAAGCCAAATTTCACACACATGCTTGCATTGCTGCACACTATGTTTACTGTTTTGTGTGGATAGTGCCTAGAGTACATATTGGTCATGTGCCTAAAGTGGATTTCTTGATTGCACAGAATGTATAATGATATTGGTGAACGTAGGGAGATTGAATTGTGTATCAGGAACAAAATATTGATTATGTGGGTTTTTTTGGGCCCTAGGGTAACTGTAACCTCTAAGGTAAATTGAGTAGGAGAATTTAGGGTTGGTTTCCTGTTTGATTTTACCTCTTTTTTTTTTTTTTTTTTTTTTCAGACAGAGTCTTGCACTGTCGCCTGGGCTGGAGTACAGTGGCGTGATCTTGGCTCATTGCAACCTCTGCTTCCCAGATTCAAGCAATTCTCCTGCCTCAGCCTCCCAAGTAGCTGGGATTACAGGTGCCCGCCACCATGCCCAGTTAAATTTTTTTGTATTTTTAGTAGAGACGGGGTTTCACTATGTTGCCCAGGCTCGTCTCAAACTCCTGACCTCATGATCTGCCTGCCTCAGCCTCCCAAAGTGCTAGGATTACAGGCATGAGCCAGGGCGCCCAGCCTGTTTGTTTTTACTTCTAGTTTTTTTTTTTTTTTGAGACCGAGTTTCACTCTGTCACCCAGGCTGGAGTGCAGTGGCTTGATCTCGGCTCACTGCAACCTCCGCCTCCCAGGTTCAAGTGATTCTCCTGCCTCAGCCTCCTGAGTAGCTAGGATTACAGTTGCATGCCACTGTGCCCATCTAATTTTTTGTATTTTTAGTAGAGATTGGGTTTCACCATGTTGGCCAGGCTGGTCTCAAACTCCTGACCTCGTGATCCACCCGTCTCAGCCCCCCAAAGTGCTGGGATTACAGGCATGAGCCACCACACCCAGCCTTATTTCCAGTTTTCATTTGTTTGCTGTTTAATGCCTCTGACTAACTGTGTATCAATATATACAAAACCATGATACTTTTTAGTTTACAGTGGAAGGCTTTCATTTGGTTCTGTGAATAGTTATTTTGTTTCCCATGCATTTCTAGCAAGTCATCATTAATTGCATTTATCTGGAATTCCCAAGCTACCTTTGTCCAGCCTGCGGGAATTAATGGAGCACACCAGCTTTCTATCCTTAAACAAACTTTTTAGATTTTAGGCTTCCTGATACTTTAAGTTGTTGAGTATACTCTCGCAAATAGAATTTGAGTCATATTTCTCTTTCTTCCTAGTTTCTCCAAAATTTGTAAACTATCTATGAATATTCTTAATTCATAGCAATGTGTCTCTTTGCATATGGTGAAGCAGGGTCACGAGGGCTGCTCAGGGCGGAGAACCCAGAAACCCGGCATGCCGGCAAAAAGGTAAGAATTTCTTACCAGTCTCTGGTCTCTTTCTCTCTGTGCAAACTGGTTAAATATAAAGTGAAAGTCACTGTTTATCTCCTGTGTAAAGTTTTAAATTAATTGGTTTAATAATAAGAGCTTAAATCAAATATTTTGTCAGAAAACTAGAAAGTGTAATGCCTTTTAGTTCACATGACTTTAGCAATCTTTGGGAAATAAAGATGGTTTTAAAGATTGGTAAAATACAATCTCTTCAAAATGTAAACATGTGGTCTATGTTCAAATATTAGGTTTGCTAAATGCTTTACGGTCATAAAGTGCTTCTTTGGCTTTTGAAAATTGTTTAATTTGCCTGCTTTCCAGCTAGGTAAGGCCTGGGGATGTGTGGAGTTGGCCACGCTCCTAGCTATGCTGGAAATAGTCAAACCTTATCAGGACAGAACTTATCAGGTTTTACATTAAAGTTAAAATTGCTACGAGTTGCCACTGTAACATGCAATTAAGACTACTAGAAACAGTTTTACATGCAAGGTGTGTAAGAACAGTCGAATGTGTTTTTTATTTTTATTTTTTGTTATAAAGGCTATAAAGGTTATAAAAGGTTTTTACTAGTTTAAAATTTCTGACTCATTTTGGCAAAATAAATAATTTATGGTAATCTGGAACTCTAAAATCAAACTTTGGTTTCAAAGTTGTCTTTCCTAATCCTTGACGCTTTGGATGGATAAGAGAGCCCTGAGGCCGGGCATGGTGGCTCACACCTGTAATCCCAGCACTTTGGGAGGCCGAGGAGGGTGGATCACGAGGTCAGGAGATTGTGGCTAACACGGTGAAACCCCGTCTCTACTAAAAATACAAAAAAAATTAGCCGGGCATGGTGGCGGGCGCCTGTAGTCCCAGCTACTCGGGAGGCTGAGGCAGGAGAATGGCGTGAACCTGGGAGGCAGAGCTTGCAGTGAGCTAAGATTGCGCCACTGTACTCCAGCCTGGGTGACAGAGCGAGACTCCGTCTCAAAAAAAAAAAAAAAAGAGAGCCCTGAAAACATTCAGAAAAGAGGTAAACAGGATTTTCTGACACGTTAGGTACATGGGATTGCCAAAATGATGTTCAGTCTTCTTTAGGTTATATTTTTGTGAATAGTACTAATATATGTTCCAAAATTGTATGGGATTTCTAAAGTAGTATGTGCTATCAATTATAATTACAGTTATTAAATTATTATTGTAAACCACAGAAATAACCAGATTTCCTTGTATAAAGCTACTAATCCGAGTAGAACAAAAATTAATTAAATACCAAGAAAATACTGTCAGATTTTCATATTAAACCAGCTGATAGGCCGGGCACGGTGGCTCATGCCTATAATCCCAGCACTTTGGGAGGCTGAGGCAGGTGGATCACGAGGTCAGGAGTTCGAGACCAGCCTGACCAACATGGTGAAACCCCGTCTCTACTAAAAATACAATAAAAGCCAGGCATGGTGGCACATGTCTGTAGTCCCAGCTACTTGGGAGGGTGAGGCAGGAGAATTGCTTGAACCCAGGAGGTGGAGGTTGAAATGAGGCAAGATTGTGTCATTGCACTCCAGCCTGGGCGACACAGTGCCCATCTCATAAAAGAAAAAAACAACAAAAAAAAAACAGCTGATACTGAAATTGTTTAAAACATTATAACCAAAGCTTGGTTCTATATTCCCGGGAAGACAAAGTTTCACATACATTTGTTCACCTGGTGGACCATTTAAACATTTTATAAAGGGATTTCATTCAATTGTTATTTTCAATGTATGTTTTCTGGTTGTATAAAAGCTTTCCCATGCAAGAGGGCTGATGTTATAACAGTAGACTATTATGCTACAGTGTATTTTCACCAAGTGAAAAAAAAGAGCTTTTTTGTGGTTTGGATCTTCTGAAAACATCAGAGAAAGACTGTCCTTGTCATCCACACTACAACAAAACTTCAGAACCTTGGGCTTTGGGCTTATGATTTCACAACTGAGAAGGGTCCCGGGTCCCTCCACACTGTTGGAACTGTGCATCCATTGGAACCCTTGAGGTAAAGCCGACCAGGGAAATGTCTCCCAAGAAGCAGATGGCATCCTTGATATGAACAGTTTTTCCCTAATTCACAGGTTAAGACTTCTACTGTCATGAAACTCTTATCTTTGAATATTTTTTCTTATGCCCCTATGAACAATCGAAGTGGGAAAAGGGTCTGTTATGTGCATTAATGTGGTATACTTTCATTGTGAAGGAGTTTGCAGCGAGCCTTATACATGGATACCCTTGTACTTTGATTGATAAAAGATGAAGGCCCAATGTAGGTAAGAAATTTTATGGTACATACGTTGCCTCATAATCAGTCAAAAACAAAACATTTGTTCATTCCTCTTAACCCACATCATAGGTTAAAGAAAACACTGCCAGGAGGCCTTCACTCTTCTAAAAGGGCATCATTTGTTAGGTTCTTTTTCCGTGGTTTAAAGTAAAAGAAGCAACGATTAGAAATATATCCCTCAGGCCAGGTGGAGTGGCTCACGCCTGTAATCCCAGCACTTTGCGAGGCCAAGGCGGGCAGATCACCTGAGGTCCGGAGTTAAAGACCAGTCTGGCCAATATGGTGAAACCCCGTCTCTACTAAAAATACAAAAATTAGCTGAGCGTGATGGTGGGTGCCTGTAATCCCAGCTACTCAGGAGGCTGAGGCAGGAGAATCACTTGAACCGGCGAGGCAGAGGTTGCAGTGAGCCGAGACTATTGTGCCATTGCACTCCAGCCTGAGTGAAACTCTGTCTTGAAAAGAAAAGAAAAGAAAAGAAATGTATCCCTCATGATAGGCTCTGTAGCAAACTCTACTGTAAAGGCTATAGTTACACAACAAACTTTAAATTCTTTTGTGAAAGTTATGACAGAATCGGCTGAACAAGGAAATATCTGCAGCTGCTGGCACTTTTGGCCTATGGAGAAATACATCACATAAAGATTATAAAAATTCAGTGGTAGGGGATTAACAAAGAGACTGTCTAGTTAAATAAGTAAACTCTTTAGCTCATTCTTTGATCTATTTGATTTTAGGAGGTTTGGTTTTTGGGGGACCTTGGGTCAGGAGCATACTCCAAACTCTTGCTGTTATCCTCCCAATAGTCATAATCATAGTCTCCCTGGTGTGCTGTTTTCTCTCAAAGGTTTTAAATGCTTGCATGAAGCTGTCTCTAAAATGTCATATGGTCTCTCTTCAACTGGAATAATTGGAGCTGAAAGAAATGTGCAACCATGAGGACACTGTAACCTACAAAAGACGTGCTGCAACCGGATATACAAAATGATGGTAACTGAGAGTGGCACTAAGGCCTTAACTTTTGGTCGCGTTCTTCACTTAGGTGAGAAGGGGGAATTTTTGTAAATAAAATTCTGGGAGCCCATCGTTTTGGACTAAGCTCATGCACTAGGCCCCAACAGACCAAACCAAACCAAACCAAAATAAAGTCGGTTGTGCTAAGACTTTAAGGAAACACATGAATCCTAGAACAGATCAAGTTTTGTTTTTTCTTTTGCAAATCTCTATAACAAACATTCTTGACAGCATGGGTATCTACCCTTTGAGGTTCCCATTAAATCTTTTAACCAAATTCATTCCCTCTTGCCTAGAGACCATCAAGCTCCAGATGATCATGCAACAAAGGTTCCAGCTAGTTCCAGGTGAACACACCCCCGGTCATCAAAAAGCTACCCTGCCTTCACTAGACAGAACAGGGCGAGAGTTCTGTGATCCCCAATAGGTAAGGATTATGCCCTGAGTCAGCATGAAGCATGTACAGAAAAAAGACCACCTGTCCCTCTGCTTCCCAAAAAGATTTATGAGGATCACATCTCTTGGTGGGGAGATGAGGCAGGAAAACAGAGCCTGGAGGCAGGGAACATAAGGCCCATTCTCACTTCAGCTATTATAGGAACTATCCTCTCCATAGGGCGTAGGCCAAGTAAATGACTTTGTAACTTTACTTCATCATCTCTATTTACATAGGGTGTTCCCCAAGTAGAGGGTATTTCAACTCCCAAAAATTCTGTAATGGGGCCATCCCACACTGTGTAGTGTACTTTCATTTCCAATAAATCCTTCATTTCTTCCTTGTTTTGTGCATTTTGCCCACTTCTTTGTTCAAGAGGCCAAGAACCTGGACACTCTCCTTCCTTAATACAGGTGCCCTGCTCTTTGTTCCAAAGGCAACTGAAACAGGTCTCTGCCAGTGCAGCTGGGGCTCAGCGTTTCTTCCAGGTACTTGCTCCAGTGTCACTCTTAGAAGTGCCTTTCTCAGTAAGCACTTGAAACTCATCAAATACAGACATTTCCTTTAAGACACTGTACAGTATCTAAGTAGGGAGAAATTTCTAGTTCAACTACACATTGCACCTCAAGGTAACATCTGCCTTCAATGATTCAGGTCCTGCAGAAAGGTCTGGGTCATCCATTGAGATAGCTCCTCCCTTATAGTAAATTTCCTGTTGGATATTTTACCCCTACTCCACTCCCATTATCATTTTAACTGTCTTGTTCCTACCAGGCTCTCTATGGTCACATTTGTCATCAGATATGTGCTAATGAACTTGAATCTTAAAAGAAAGATCCCAATTTGTAATCTCATGAATTTTTTCCCTCCCATCCTATACAAATTTGTAGATGCAAAGGAAAATGAGAAAAGAAATACCTGGTCGGGTGCAGTGGCTCACACCTGCAATCCCAGCACTAGGAAAGGCCCAGGTGGGTGAATCACTTGACCCCAGGAGTCCCAGACCAGCCTGAGCAATATAGCGGAAGCCCATCTCTACAAGAAATGCAAAAACTTAACTGGGTGTTTTGGCACGCACCTGTAGTCCCAGTTACTCCAGAAGCTGAGGTGGGAGGATCGCTTGAGCTCAGGAGGTTGAGGCTACAGTGAGCTGTGATCAGACCACTGCACTCCAGCTTGGGCAACAAAGTGAGATCCTGTCTCAGAAAAAGAAAGAAAGAAATACTCTCCAACTTCACTAGACAGCATTCAAGATTAAAGGCCAGTAGGCCAGGCGCAGTGGCTCACGCCTGTAATCCCAGCACTTTGGGAGGCGGAGGCGGACGGATCACGAGGTCAGGGACCATCCTGGCTAACACGGTGAAACCCCGTCTCTACTAAAAAAAAAGAAAATGCAAAAAATTAGCCGGGCGTGGTGGCGGGCACCTGTAGTCCCAGATACTTGGGAGGCTGAGACAGGAGAATGGCGTGAACCCAGCAGGCGGAGCTTGCAGTGAGCCGAGATCACGGCCACTGCACTCCAGCCTGGGTGACAGAGCGAGACTCCGTCTCAAAAAAAGAAAAAATAAAAATAAAAATAAAATAAAATAAAGGCCAGTAGATGTTACTTCTTTTTGTTTAAGTGTCTAAGTCACGGATCTTTCTTCAGCTAAAAAAAAAAAAAAAAGGTCCTGTTGTTGGCTGGGGAGGTGGCTCACACCTGTGAAGCCCAGGCAGGGTGATCCCTTTGAGCTCAAGAATTCGAGACCAGCCTGGGCAACATGGTGAAACCCAGTTTCTACTAAAAATACAAAAATTAGCCGTGTGTGGTGGTACATGCCTGTAGTCCCAGCTACTCTGGAGGCTGAGGCACAAGAATCGCCTGAACCCGGGAGGTGGAGGTTGCAGTGAGCTGAGATCGTACTACTGCACTCCAGCCTGGGTGACAGATCGAGACTCTCCCTCAAAAACAAAAACAAAAAAATTCTGTTATCTATGAAATACCATAAATATTGTGCTACAGTTGACTTTTTAAAAATGATACAATGCTGGGTGCGGTGGCTCACGCCGGTAATCCTAGCACTTTGGGAGGCCGAGGTGGGCAGATCACGAGGTCAGGAGATCTAGACCGTCCTGGCCAACATGGCAAAATCCTGCTTCATCCTGTTTTTGTATTTTGTAAAAATACAAAAAAATTAGCTGGGCTTGGTGGCATGTGCCTGTAATCCCAGCTACTCAGGAGGCTGAGGCAGGAGAATCACTTGAACCAGGGAGTCGGAGGTTGTAGTGAGCCGAGATCATGCCACTTCTTTCCAGCCTGGCAACAAAGACTCCATCTCAAGAATAAAAAATAAATAAAAATGATACAAGGCAAGACTCTGTCTCAAAAAACAAAACAAAAAAAGATTCAAGGCCGGGTGTGCTAGCTGATGCCTATAATCCCAATACTTTGGGAGGTCAAGGTAGGCAGATCATTTAAGCCTAAGAGTTCGAGACCAGCCTGGGCAACATGATAAAAACCCGTCTTTACAAAAAATACAAAAATTAACTAAGCTTTTTGGTGGGCACCTGTAATCCCAGCTACTGGGAAGGCTAAGGTGGGAGGATTGCTTGAGCCTGGAAAGTTGAGGCTGGAGTGAGCCATGATTGCTCCACTGCACTCCAGCTTGGGCAACAGAGCGAGAATGTTTCAATCAAAAAACAAAACAAAAACCGTTTCAGATGTTTCCTGGCCTTTTATTTTAAATTAAACCCATTCAGTTTTTGTTGGAAAAGTAATATATAATCATTTTTAAATTGGCAAATGTACTCAAGCAGCACAAACACTAAAATCGGAATGATACAGAGAAAATTATCATGAATGACATGCAAATTTGTGAAGCCTTCCGTATTTTGCTGTAGCACTGTAGGATGACTATAGTTAATAGTTATATATTATAGTTTCAAGTAGCTAGCTGGAGGGTATTGAATGTTCCAACACAGAGAAATGATAAGTGTTTGAGATGATGGATATGCTAAATACGCTGATCTGATCACATATATGTGTCACAACATCACTATGTATCCCATAAGTATGTTAAATATTATGTGTCAATTTAAAAATTTTAAAAGTAAAAAATACCCATAAAATTGGAGAAGAAAGAAACCTAGAAAGACAAAAAATATAAGCCATATTCTACCATCCAAAGGTAATACTTATAAATCTCATTGCATCTTAACTTCCTATCTATGAAAAATTAGTTTTTTATTACATTTTTAATTTTTCATTATGACCAAAATAATCATATGGAAAGGTACATAGTATAAAAAGTTTCCCAATTTCCCCCACAACAGCATTTCTGAGTGAAACACTGTTATCCCTCTAGACAGTTTTATGTATCTATTAAACATATTTTCTTTTTCTTTTCCTTTTTTTTTTTTTTTTTTTTGAGATGGAGTCTCGCTGTGTCGTCCAGACTGGAGTGCCGTGGCACGATCTCGGCTCACTGCAACCTCCGCCTCCCAGGTTCAAGCAATTCTCCTGCCTCAGCCTCCTGGGTAGCTGGGATTACAGGCGCCCACCACCATGCCCAGCTAATTTTTGTGTTTTTAGTAGAGATGGGTTTTCACCATGTTGGTCAGGCTGGTCTCCAACCCTTGACCTCGTGATCCACCT
The DNA here is from genome assembly GCF_009764315.1 of Trachypithecus francoisi. Classification (NCBI taxonomy): domain Eukaryota; kingdom Metazoa; phylum Chordata; class Mammalia; order Primates; family Cercopithecidae; genus Trachypithecus; species Trachypithecus francoisi. Next base: position 136,079,432 of record NW_022681454.1, on the reverse strand, counting down.
GCCTTGTCCTCCCGAAGTGCTAGGATTACAGGTGTGAGCCACCTTGTCCGGCCCTCTTAAACATATTTTCAAACTTTTTGAATAAATAGGTTTTTGTTTGACTCAAAAAATAATTACGTTTCTTGTTTTTTGTTTGTTTGTTTTTTTGAGACAGAGTCTCACTCTGTCGCCCAGGCTGGAGTGCAGTGGCCGGATCTCAGTTTACTGCAAGCTCCGCCTCCCAGGTTTACTCCATTCTCCTGCTCAGCCTCCCGAGTAGCTGGGACTACAGGCGCCCGCCACCTCACCCAGCTAGTTTTTTGTTTTTGTTTTTTTTGAGACGGAGTCTTGCTCTGTCACCCAGGCTGGAGTGCTGTGGTGCGATCTCGGCTCACTGCAAGCTCCGCCTCCCAGGTTTACGCCATTCTCCTGCCTCAGCCTCCCGAGTAGCTGGGACTACAGGCCCCGCCACCTTGCCCGGCTAGTTTTTTGGTATTTTTTAGTAGAGACGGGGGTTTCACTGGGTTAGCCAGGATAGTCTCGATCCCCTGACCTCGTGAGCCACCCGTCTCGGTCTCCCAAAGTGCTGGGATTACAGGCTTGAGCCACCACGCCCGGCCACGTTTCTTGTTTTTTTTTTTTTTTTTTTTTTGAGACGGAGTCTTGCTCTTTCGCCCGGGCTGGAGTGCAGTGGCCGGATCTCAGCTCACTGCAAGCTCCGCCTCCCGGGTTTTACGCCATTCTCCTGCCTCAGCCTCCGGAGTAGCTGGGACTACAGGCGCCCGTCACCTCGCCCGGCTAGTTTTTTGTATTTTTAGTAAAGACGGGGTTTCACCCTGTTAGCCAGGATGGTCTCGATCTCCTGACCTCGTGATCCGCCCGTCTCGGCCTCCCAAAGTGCTGGGATTACAGGCTTGAGCCACCGCGCCCGGCCCGTTTCTTGTTTTTTAACAACTTTGTTGAGGCTTATTTTACGTATTTTTTTTATAGTTTAATATATTTTAATAGCAAACTTACAGGAACAGCACAGAAGACAGACAACATTAAAAACATGTACTTGCATGTAGGACAACTCAGTTAGAAAAGTATAGTGAATGGATGGAATCTACTGTATGATAAAAATGCTACAAACACCATTTAGTTGCCGTCAATAAGAAATTTACTTGTTTTAAAAAAATCCAAATGCTGGCATTGTCCAGAAAAATTTAACAGGTTTATTTATAATTATTATAAAGTTGAACCGCTGAAACTTGTTCACTGAAACATTTTAACTTGCATTAATGCTTTACGCCTCTGCATTTATATTAAAAATTCACACACAAATGAAAATGGAAAAACTGCCAATACCTGATTTCTGTCCCCTATTTTTCCACTCGCAATCATATACTTAGGTACCTTTTGACCCCATGGAAAAAAAATATCTAACGTTCAGAACTACCAATAACAGGAAGAAGAGAATTTTTTTTTTTTTTTTTTTGAGAATGAAATGTTTCCCATCATAGTGGATTCTTAAGCATGTTCTCCACGTATGCGGCGTGCTAGCTGGATGTCTTTTGGCATAATTGTTACACGTTTGGCATGGATAGCACACAGGTTGGTGTCTTCAAAAAGGCCAACCAGATAGGCCTCACTTGCCTCCTGCAAAGCACCGATAGCTGCGCTCTGGAAGCGCAGATCTGTTTTAAAGTCCTGAGCAATTTCTCGCACCAGACGCTGGAAGGGAAGTTTGCGAATCAGAAGTTCAGTGGACTTCTGATAACGTCTAATTTCACGAAGCGCCACAGTACCAGGCCTGTAGCGATGAGGTTTCTTCACCCCTCCAGTAGAGGGCGCACTCTTGCGAGCGGCTTTTGTAGCCAGTTGCTTCCTGGGTGCTTTACCACCGGTCGATTTGCAGGCAGTCTGCTTTGTACGAGCCATGGTACAGAGACCTCCTTACTTACCCCCCTTCTTCTTCGGCTGGAGCTCGGCGAGCGAAAGGCGGCGCTGGCGTTAGAGAGCGACGGCCTATTTTACGTATTTTATAATGCACTGTTTCAAGTGTACAATTCAATAATTTTTAGTACATTTATTCTATTTTACATGTGCAGCCATCATTATGTCAGTTTAGAGTATTTTCGTCACTCAATAAGATCCCTCATACACATTTACTGTGAACCCCTGTTCTCTTGAACCCCTACCCTAGACAATTACTAATCTTTTTTTGTCTTCATAGATTTGTCTTTTCTGGACATTTCATATAAATGGAATCATACAGTATAGATTTCTTGTCTCCTTCTTTCCCTCAGCATAATCCGTTTATTTCTAAAAAGAAACTAGAGAAAAATGTTTATGGATGCTTAATAAATTTATCTGAAATTATCTCTCACAAGTAAAAAATACAAAAGAACTTTTATATTCTGGTATAGGGAAAGAACTAAAACCAGTTATCAACTATTGTGAATCTGTGGAAGAGATTTCAATTCTTTGACATTCCACTCTTCCCCCTAGTGGCCAGGACAAAAAGAGGACTGTATATTGTGTTTGGTAGAAAACATCCCAGATTGTTCAAGTGCTGCTAAGTGAGAGGCGTTACACTTGGTGTTTATTTTTTTTTTTTTTTGAGACGGAGTCTCGCTCTGTCACCCAGGCTGGAGTGCAGTGGCCGGATCTCAGCTCACTGCAAGCTCCGCCTCCCGGGTTTACGCCATTCTCCTGCCTCAGCCTCCCAGGTAGCTGGGACTACAGGCGCCCGCCACCTCGCCCGGCTAGTTTTTTTGTATTTTTTAGTAGAGACGGGGTTTCACCGTGTTAGCCAGGATGGTCTCGGTCTCCTGACCTCGTGAGCCGCCCGTCTCGGCCTCCCAAAGTGCTGGGATTCCAGGTTTGAGCCACCGCGCCCGGCCTACACTTGGTGTTTCTATATGACAGATATTTCCTTTCTGTTTATTGGAGGCCTTTTATAAAGCAGATTTCTTGGGAGGCACAATTACTCATTCGCTGTGATTCTTCCCACTGCTGAATCTACCAGCCTCTCCATATAGAGGGATTTAGAATAGTGGTTAAGAGCTCAAGGTACGGTACCAAATTGCCCACATTCAAATCTTAATTATATTACTTGCTAGTTATGGGACCTTACTCAGCAGGTAAATGTCTTTTTCTTCTTGCTCTTTTTTTTTCCGAGACAGAGTCTTGCTCTGTTGCCAGGGCTGGAGTACAGTGGACGATCTCGGCTCACTGCAAGCTCTGCCTCCTGGGTTCAAGCAATTCTCCTGCCTCAGCCTCCCAAGTAATTGGGACTATAGGCACCCGCCACCATGTCCAGCTAAGTTTTGTATTTTTAGTAGAGATGGTGTTTCATCATATTGGCCAGGCTGGTCTCGAACTCCTAACCTTGTGATCCTCCCACCTCAGCGTCCCAAAGTGCTGGGATTATAGGCATGAACCACCGCGCCCGGCCTTAAGTGTCTTCTTCTTTTGTAAGATGAGGATGATAATAATATCTGTTTTATGGGGTTGTTGTGAGCCTTAAATACTTTAAGATACATAGAACTCCTAGAACAGTACCACTGCTACCCCTATAGCATACTGTCCATTCAGCAACCTGAGTATTAAAAAAAAAAAAAAAAGTATTTAAAAAACACAAACCAGAATTTGTTTCTGCTTAAAACTAATGTTTTGGTCAGGTGTGGTGACTGACGCCTGTAATCCCGGCACTTTGGGTAGCTGAGGTAGGAGAATCTCTTGAACTCAGGAATTCAAGACCAGCCTGGACATGTAGTGAGATCACCACACTACAAAAAATAAAAAAATTAACCTGACATGGTGGCACACACCTTTAGTCTCAGCTACATGGGAGGCTAAGGTGGAAGGATTTCTTCAGCCTGGGAGGTTGAGGCTACAATGAGCCATGATGGCACCACTGCACTCTAGCCTGGGCAACAGAGCAAGATCCTGTCTCAAAAAACAAAAACAAAAACTAATGTTTTGCCTGAGTGGGTTATTCAGATGCTGTGTGTGATGGGTGCTGAAAGACTTTTTACTGAAAAATAGCTCCTTCCTAGGCAACTATTGAAGCTTGACAGTCTCCTTTTCCAGAGCCAACCCTGTAACCACTGCCTCCCCAATTTTGGAGACAGCCCTCAGCAAGAACCTATTTTTACCCACAGATAGTGTCTGAGATTAATTCGACTAGGAGCCGTGTACTTCCACTACTTCCACATTCCTGTGCTAGCTTTGGGACCCTAGTACCCACCCTCTAAGTTTCATCCTTCTCATAACCTTCTGTGCTTGCACAGGTTGTATGTCCCTAGACTTTCACTGCTTTGGGCACCAGGATCCTCTACAGGAAGTAGAATCTTTCCTGACTACAAACTTATTGGATGTGGATATTCACTATGTGCTTAAGCTTTGCCACTTTTCTTTCCCTGGGGTTGGACTGAGTCTTCATCCCGTATAATTGATCTGGGTCCTGTTGGAGCTAGACAGACCATCCAATACTGCCATTTTCCTAACTCTGAATAACATCTTCCTGCCAGGAGACACCTGCTGATATACCCTGCCTGCCAGACTAGAATTCCTTGGGTATTGTCAGGGCTCATGCCCCCTCAATTTAGACATACGCAATTGGGCAAATTTCATAGTGCAGATTTTATTTTGCCACAAAAACAGGCAATAGGTCTATTTCCTCTCCTAGCCCTGCCTCTCCATAAGTGTTCATACATGGTAAACTGACCAGGAAAAACTCTAATCCTCCATCCCTTACCCCAAGAGGGTTACAAGTCAGGTAAGCAGCTCAAGAATTCAAACATGCTGGGCGTGGTGGCTCACGCCTGTAATTCCAGCACTTTGGAAGGCTGAGGCAGGTGGATAATGAGGTCAGGAGTTCGAGACCAGCCTGACCAACATGGTGAAACCTCATCTCTACTAAAAATACAAAAAAATTAGCCAGATGTGGTGGAGGAGGCCTGTAGTCTCAGTTACTCGGGAGGGTGAGGCAGGAGAATCGCTTGAACCCAGGAGCTGGAGGTTGCAGTGAGCCGAGATCACGCCACTGCACTCCAGCCTGGGTGAGAGAACGAGACTCTGTCTCAAAAAAATAAAAGAATTCAAACATACGCCCACATACTATTTATCTACCTATGTGTAAATTATAAACCAAGCTAACAGACTGTTTAATAAAATCTATCCTATCCTCTTTCCATGAAAAATATACCTTCAGAGCAATAAAATTGAAATGTATGTAAAGCTCTGGTTTTTTATGTGAGCACAAATTGGCAATTTTTTTTTTTTGAGACGGAGTTTCGCTCTTGTTGCCTAGGCTGGAGTGCAATGGCACAATCTCATCTCACCACAACCTCTGCCTACAGGGTTCAAGCAATGCTCCTGCCTCAGCCTCCCGAGTAGCTGGGATTATAGGCATATGCCACCATGTCAGGCTAATTTTGTAGTTTTAGTAGAGGTGGGGTTTCTCCATGTTTAGTAGAGGTGGGGTCCATGTTTAGTAGAGGTGGGGTTTCTCCAGGCTGGTGTTGAATCCCTGACCTCAGGTGATCTGCCCGCCTCAGCCTCCCAAAGTGCTGGGATTATAGGTGTGAGCCACTGCGCCTGGCCAAATTGGCAAATTACTAAAGATGACTGAATTTAGTTACTATTGTACATTTGCCATTTAATTGTTATTACCTGGGTGTTCTATTGATGAGTGATATAATAAAACAATAATAATTCATAAATTTTTATATATTTATTTCATGAGGTTTATTTCAGCAAATCCCCAATTATTTTTATTACTTTATTTAGAGACAGGGATTATAGGTGTGAGCCACCGCGTTCAGCATGATCACACTTGTGAATAACCATTGCATTCCAGGCTGGGCAATATAGCAAGACCTCATCTCTAAAAAGATTTTTTTAAAAAATTGTATCTAAACCTATGCAGTAGCCAGCTATGATGGTTAATACTGAGTGTCAACTTGATTGGATGGAAGGATGCAGAGTATTGTTTCTGGGTGTGTCTGTAAGAGTGTTGCCAAAGGAGATTAACATTGAGTCAGTGGACTGGGAGAGGTGGACCCCCCCTCAATCTGGGTGGGCACCATCTAATCAGCTGCCAGCGCAGCTAGGATAAAGCAGGCAAAAGTTGGAAGGACTTGACTTGCTGAGTCTTCTGGCCTTTATCTTTCTCCCACGCTGGATGCTTCCTGCCCTTGAACATCAGACTCCAAGTTCTTCAGCTTTTGGATTCTTGGACTTACACCAGTGGTTTTCCAGGGTCTCTTGGGCCTTTAGCCGCAGACTGAAGGTTGCATTGTTGGCTTCCTTACTTTTGAGGTTTCGGGACTCTGACTGACTTCCTTGCTGCTCAGCTTGCAGGCAGCTTATTGTGAGACTTCATCTTGTGATAGTGAGTCAATAGTAACTCCTTAATAAACTCCCCTTCACATATACATCTATCCTATTAGTTCTGTGCCTCTAGAGAACCCTGACTAATACACCAGCTTCTAAGATGGCTTCCAATTGTCCTTGCCTCCTGGTATTCATACCATTGTGTGGTCTACTGCCACATTGAATCAGGGCTGTTCTGTATGACCAATAGAATGTGGTGGAAAAGATGCTGCATTACTTCCAAATCAAGATAATATAATTCATTGACGCTTCTCTCTTAATATGAGATTGCCTGCTTTGGGGGAAGCTGGCAAGCATGAAATGAGAACATTCAAGCAGCTCAGGAAGAGAGGCACACATGGAGAAGACTAAGGCTTCCTGCCAACAGCCAGCACCAACTTGCCAGATATGTCAGTGAGTCATTTTGGAAGTAGATTTTCCAGCCTCAGTCAAACTTTCGGATAACTATAGACTTAGTTGACATCTGAATACAACCTCATGAGACATCTAAAACCAGAATAATGCAGCCAAACCGCTCCTGAATTTCTGATGGTCAGAAATGGTGAGAGATGATAAATGATTATTGATGTTTTAAGACACTAGGTTACAGGATGATTTTGTCATGCAGCATTAGATAATGAACATAACTCACACATATTGATATATAAGAGTAAAATGAATTTTTTTCATTGCAAAATGTTTCTCAGCTGCCATTGCGACTACTGCAAATAAAACACCAATTCATGAATAGCTCCAGAGCCACACATTGAAACATTTTACTCTTTGAAACATGAGTAAAAAAGAGTAAAAGCTCCTGCCCAGGCTGGAGGGCAGGAGCACAATCTTGGCTCACTGCAACCTCCGCCTTTCAGGTTCAAGTGATTCTCCTGTCTCAGCTTTCCAAGCAGCTGGGATTACAGGCACCCACCACCACACCTGGCTAGTTTTTGTATTTTTAGTAGAGGCAGGGTTTCACCATGTTGGCCAGCCTGGTCTCGAACTCCTGGCCTCAAGTGATCTACCTGTCTCAGCCTCCCAAAGTATCGAGATTACAGGCATGAGCCACTGCACCCAGCCCTATGGTTCAGCTTAAAACGCAGTGCGAAAGTACATTTTTCAAAAGTCTGGACTATGTAATGTTAAATAACATCATGTATGAAAAACCAATTGATAAACAATCCACAGGGAACTATATCAAGCCTCGTCCAGTTCCTTTCTTTTCCTTTCTTCTGCTTGAAGACTTTAGGCCTAAGTGTGTGTGTATGTGTGTGTGTGTGTGTGTGTGTTTTTCCGAAACGGAGTCTCACTCTGTCACTCAGGCTGGAGTGCAGTAGCATGATCTCGGCTCACTGCAACCCCCACCACCTGGGTTCAAGCGATTCTCCTGCCTCAGCCTCCCTAGCAGCTGGGATTACAGGTGCCCGCCACCACACCCGGATAATTTTTGTATTTTTAGTAGAGGCAGGGTTTCACCATGTTGGTCAGGCTGGTCTTGAACTCCTGACCTCAGGTGATCTTCCCGCCTCGGCCTCCCAAGGCCTCCTAAGTGGCACGAGCTACTGCACCTAACCCAGCATCGCTCTTAAAATACACACCTAGGCCAAGTGCGGTGGCTCACATCTATAATCCCAGCACTTTGGGAGGCCAAGGTAGGCAGATCACCTGAGCTCAGGAGTTTGAGACCAGCCTGGCCAACATGGAGAAACCCTGTCTCTACTAAAAACACAAAAATTAGCCGGGCATGGTAGCGGGTTCCTATAGACCCAGCTACTCAGGAGGTTGAGGCACAAAAATCACTTGAACGCAGAAAGCAGAGATGGCAGTGAGCCCAGATACAGCCTGGGCAACAGAATGAAACTCCGACTCAGAACAAAAAAAAGATACACATCTAAGCTGTTGACATCATCTTCAAGGTCCTGAGGATCACTCCCATCTCCCACTTCAGCCTAAGTTCATTCCCTTCACTCAACTGTGATCGAACACAGTGATCTTCCTTCTATTCCTAAAAAACGTTACTTGTTTCTCCCGTTCACAGGGTTTTGTACATGCATTTGCTTCGGCCTGGGGGCTTTCTCAAATCCATTCTATGTCTGAGAAGTTGTGCATGACCCAAGTTGGTGTGTGTTTGCTTGTTTTTGCTTATTTAACATAGTCTAAATTTCCATCAACTAATGCAATTCTTCTTTTTAAAAATTAAGCAAAATAGCCAAGTGCAGGGGCCGGGCGCGGTGGCTCAAGCCTGTAATCCCAGCACTTTGGGAGGCCGAGACGGGCGGATCACGAGGTCAGGAGATCGAGACCATCCTGGCTAATACGGTGAAACCCTGTCTCTACTTAAAAATAAAAAACTAGCCGGGCGACGAGGCGGGCGCCTGTAGTCCCAGCTACTTGGGAGGCTGAGGCAGGAGAATGGCGTAAACCCGGGAGGCGGAGCTTTCAGTGAGCTGAGATCCGGCCACTGCACTCCAGCCTGAGTGGCAGAGCAAGACTCCGTCTCAAAAAAAAAAAAAAATAGCCAAGTGCAGTGGTTCATGCCTGTAATTCCAGCACTTTGGGGACCAAGGCAGGCAGATCATAAGGTCAGGAGTTCGAGACCAGCCTGCCCAACATAGTGAAACCCCATCTTTACTAAAAATACAAAAAAATTAGCAAGGTGTGGTGGCAGGCACCTGTAATCCCAGCTATTTGGGAGGTGGAGGCAAGGAGAATCGCTTGAACCTGGGAGGCAGAGGTTAAAGTGAGCTGAGATTGCACCACTGCACTCCAGTCCAGGTGACAGTGCGAGACTCTGTCTCAAAAAAAAAAGATTAAGCAAACTATAGGTCAGAGAGCAGACCTTTCATTAAAATAAAATTTTAGGCTGGGTGCAGTGGCTCACGCCTGTAATCCCACCACTTTGGGAGGCTGAGGCGGGCAGATCATGAGGTCAGGAGATCTAGACCATCCTGGCCAACATCGTGAAACCCTGTCTTTACTAAAATACAAAAAATTAGCCAGGTGTCTTGGCATGCACCTGTAATCCCAGCTACTCGGGAGGCTGAGTCAGGTGAATCACTTGAAGCTGGGAGGTGGAGGTGGCAGTAAGCCGAGATCACGCCACTGCACTCCAGCCTGGCGACAGAGAGAGACTCTGTCTCAAAAAAATAAAAAATAAAAAAATAAAATTTAAAAACATATACAAAGTATAAATAGGTATCTAAAATACTGAAGGAAGATATTATCACACAAGTCACATGTAGAAAAAGTTGGAGGCTGGGTGCGGTGGCTCACTCCTGTAATCCCAATACTTTGGGAGGCCGAGGTGGGTGGATCACTTGAGATCAGGGGTTCAAGACCAGCCTGGCCAACATGGTGAAACTCCGTCTCTACTAAAAATACAAAAATTAGCTGGATGTGGTGGCAGGCGCCTGTAATCCCAGCTGCTCAGGAGGCTGAGGCAGGAGAATTGCTTGAACCTGGGAGGCGGAAGTTTCAGTGAGCCAAGATTGCGCCACTGCACTCTAGCCTGGTTGACAGCAAGATTCTGTCTCGAAAAAAAATTAAAAATAAAAATAGAAATTTGCCTTCTGAGCTTGTTTCATGAAAAAGTTAAAAAAAAATCTTTCCTCACAGTTCTAGAGCCTGGAAGTCTGAGACCAGGATGCCAGCATGATGGTCAGGCTCTGGCAAGCACTTCTTCCTGGCTTCCAGTTGGTTGCCTTTTCACTATGTCTTCACATGGCACAGAGCAAGAGAGAGAGAGAGAGATCTCTTCCTCTTAGAAGGCCATTCTTTTCAGATTAGGAACCTACCGTTATGACCTCATTTACCCTTAATTATCTCCCAAAAACCCTATTTCCAGATACAGTTTCATGAAAATTAAGGCTTCTACATATGAATTTGGGAGGAGACACAAGTCATTTCATAGCAGGAACCATGAAAAAATCATTAATACATAATATTCTGTGAAAAAAAGCAGAACACAAATTGATAAAATTGGACTCTCATCTGGCAGTACAACTAACTGGATATCCTGAAAAACTTTTTACTATAAAACATCTAGAAAATATAATAAATGTGGTGGAGTTTTTTGGGTTTGTTTGTTTGCTTGTTTGTTTTTTGAGAGAAGGTCTTGCTCTGTCATCTAGGCTGGAGTGCAGTGGCATGAACATGGCTGACTGCAACCTCAATCTAGTAGGCTCAACTGATCCTCTTTCCTCAGCCGCCTGAGTAGCTGGGACCAGACATGTGCCACCACACCTGACTAACGTTTTTAAATTTTTTGTACAGATGGGGTTTTGCCATGTTGCCCAGGTTGGTCCTGAACTCCTGGGATCAAGCAATCCTCCCTCCTTGGCCTCCCAAAGTGTTGGGATTACAGAAGCTTGCACCACTGCATTCAGCCAAATGTTCTTTTAAATATATAGCTGAACTTTTGCAAAAGAAAGAAATATCTGTAAGGGAAAGGAGGTGGCAAGAGAAAGAAGAGTGAGAATATTAACAATTGAAAATTGTTATTATTGGCCAGGTGCGGTGGCTCATGCCTATAATCCCAACACTTTGGGAGGCCGAGGCAGGTGGATCGCCTGAGGTCGTCAGTTCAACACTAGCCTGACCAACATGAAGAAACTCTGTCTCTACTTAGACATACAAAATTAGGCCAGGCGCGGTGGCTCATGCCTGTAATCCTAGCACTTTGGGAGGCCAAGGCAGGCAGATCACCTGAGGTCAGGAGTTCAAGACCAGCCTGACCAACATGGTGAAACCCTGCCTCTACTAAAAAAATACAAAAAATTAGCTGGGTGTGGTGGCACATGCCTGTAATCCCAGCTACTTGGGAGACTGAGGCAGGGGAATCCCTTGAACCCAGGAGATGGAGGTTGCAGTGAGCTGAGATCGCGCCACTGCACTCCAGCCTGGTGACACAGCAAGACTCCATCTCAAAAAAAAAAAAAAAAAAAAAGAAATACAAAATTAGCCGGGTGTGGTGGTGCATGCCTGTAATCCTAGCTACTCGGGAGGCTGAGGCAGGAGAACCGCTTGAACCTGGGAGGTGGAGGTTGTGGTGAGCCGAGATGGTGCCATTGCACTCCAGCCTGGGCCACAAGAGTGAAACTCCGTCTCAAAAAAAGAAAAAGAGAAAGAAAATTGTTATTATTAACAAATTGAGTTGTTAATAATAATTGAAAAATTGCTGGTGCGGTGGCTCACACCTGTAATACCAGCACTTTGGGAGGCTGAGGTGGGTGGATCACGAGGTCAGGAGATCGAAACCATCATGGCTAACATGGTGAAACCCCGTCTCTACTAAAAATACAAAAAACTTAGCCGGGCCTGGTGGCGGTGCCTGTGGTTCCAGCTACTCGGGAGGCTGAGGCAGGAGAATGGTGTGAACCCGGGAGGCGGAGCTTGCAGTTAGTTGAGATTGCGCCACTGCACTCCAGCCTGGGCAACAGAGAGAGACTCTGTCTCAAAATAATAATAATAATAATAATAGAAAAATTAAATGGCATGTATACAGGTGTTCTTTAAACTATTCTTTCACTTTGCTTGAAAATTTTCAGATAAAAAAATCAAAGTAAAACAGCAACAAAAATGACAATATAAACCTCAAATTCTGAAAACAATATCACATAAGAGAGGAGAGAGGACGAAGGGGTGGTCAAGTTAATAAATTTCAAGGCCTTATATTCTGCAAAAGGGGTAGTGATAACTATTTTTTGTAGACAGAAATAGAGAAGCTATACATATTTTCTTTTTAAATTTCATGCTTTCATCTGAGATTTTTCAATTTCTAAGTGCGACTTCATAATTTTTACTTTCTTCTTTTTTTTTTTGAGACAGAGTCTCACTCTGTGGCCAGGCTGGAGTGCAGTGGTGCGATCTTGGCTCACTGCAAGCTCCCCTTCCCGGGTTCAAGCAATTCTCCTGCCTCAGGCTCCCGAGTAGTTGGGCCTACAGGCGCGCGCAACCACGCCCCACTAATTTTTGTATTTTTAGTAGAGACGGGGTTTCACCATGTTGGCCAGAACGGTCTTGATCTCCTGACCTTTTGATCCGCCCTCCTTGGCCTCCCAAAGTGCTGGGCTTACAGGCATGAGCCACCGTGCCCGGCCGGACTTCATAATTTTTAATATCTTGTTAGTCCCAAAGACGTGAGACATGCTTATATAAATATTTCTAAAAGTGGTAAAAGATATATTCAGAAAGATGTTTATCTCAGCATTGCTTATAGTAGCTTCACAAATTGTAAATGACCTAATTGAGGACTAAGTGAATTATGATACATATTTTAGAGTTATTCTATGAAATCATGAATAATGATATTCCTTCATATTTACTGACTTAGAAAAATTTCATGCTTGTGATTGAGTGAAATAGTTATAGAATGCATATATGAGCTCTTTATATACAATCATTTTACTATATCTGTGATTATGACTGTGGTTGTCTCCGGGTAATAATATTCCAGGTGATTTTTACTTTGTACTTTATACTTTTCTGTATTTAGATTGGTTTAAATGGGCATGTTTCATTTAAAAAAAAAAAAAGTAAAGCTATGCTTAAATATAAATGCTAAAAAAAGTTCAAGTTTTGTTTGTTCTTTCTGTTTCCCCCGGGCTCTATCCATTAGCAAAGAAGTCTGTGAAATCATTGCACCTGGAAGCAAAGGGCAAGCAAGGAAAGAGCAGAGAGCATGGTTGTACTTTTTCCTCTTTTGTAAGCAGTTGAGCTTCTGCAGTCTGTAGTAGGACTTTAGTATACATGCAAAAAGTTCAATTGTTTTCTTCTTGTCTGGTAGTTTGGAAGATGTGGTCTATTCCTGCCTGACAAGGAGATACACAGAGAAAGGGGTCATCATTTCCCTGGTTGATTTGAGTAAAAAAAAAAGGTTCCCTAGGGCTCAGCTACCACTAAGGATTAGAAAAGCAGCTGTGATCAAATAAATACCCAAAGGCTATGGAACTCAATATCAAAGAATTCTTCTCAATCCCAGTACTCAAGATGACTTCTCCCTTCACATTTTTTCAACATTCTACCCAACTCATCTACCAGAATACTTTTTAGTTTCTTTCTCAGCAACTCATTTTCATTTTCTCTAAACCTTGCACTAGGGCACTGCTTCCATTAGGTTTCAGCAAAGTATGTACGTGCACAGGTAAGCTTTTTCCGAGTTATGAAGCATGGTTACCTCCCAGGCTCAAAGACGAACCAAGGTTCTTTTTTTTTTTTTTTTTTTTGAGACAGAGTCTTGCTCTGCTGCCCAGGCTGGCGTGCTATGGACGGATCTCAGCTCACTGCAAGCTCCGCCTCCCGGGTTCACGCCATTCTCCTGCCTCAGCCTCCCGAGTAGCTGGGACTACAGGCGACCACCACCTCGCCCGGCTAATTTTTTGTATTTTTTAGTAGAGATGGGGTTTCACCGTGTTAGCTAGGATGGTCTCGATCTCCTGACCTCGTGATCCGCCCATCTTGGCCTCCCAAAGTGCTGGGATTACAGGCGTGCGCCACCGCGCCCGGCATCCAAGGTTCTTAATGTTATGTAACCCACAGGGATGGAAATGAATCTGAGAGTCTCTGAGGTATTTAATATTGAAATGTTTATCCTGACCCAAGTCACTTAGCTAAGTCTCGTATTTGTACAGTTATGAACATTTGTCCTTGGAGGTCCTCAAAATCCATTTTCAAAATAATCTAGATTTTTAAAATGTTAAAATCTTGAAAGTGCAGGATAGCCACTCTCAAACACTGTTAAAGGCAGTATAAATTTGTCTAATCTTTCTGAAAGACAGTTTGATAAAAGGTATTGCTATGAACTGAATTGTGTCCCCCTACCACCTCTCACAAATTCATATGTTGAAGCCCTAATCCCCAGTGTGACTATATTTGGAGACATGGCCTTTAAAGAGGTAAATAAGGCTAGATGAGGTCAGAAGGTGGGGCCCTAATCTGATGGGACTGGTGTCCTTGTGAGAAGAGGAAGAGAAACCTGAGCTCTGCTTCTTCCCGTGCACCCAGAGGCAAGGCCATATGAGGACACACCAAGCAGGCACACATCTGAAAGCCAGTAAGAGAGCCTTCACCAGAACCCGGCTTTTTGGTTAGAGCGTGCTCTGAATGCAGGACCTTGGTCTGTGTTCACAGTAATGAAGCGGATCTCAGAGTGGCCAACAGCGGCCTTTGAGGCAGCCTGACACCCACAGATCCAGGCTCTCTCTAACTCGTAACTGTGAGGACTATTTCTAATGTATTTGTTTCTTCATTTTTTCCACCCCCAAAATAGAAATATCTTGTCAAAAATGATTTTTAAAGTAGTATATATGCACCCTATAAACAATTAAAATAATGCAAAAGTATGTGAACTAAAGAGACTGTCTGCTCCTGTCTACTCTCTGTTTTCGTATTCTTACATAAAAATGATACATCCCGGCTGGGTGCAGTGGCTCACGCCTGTAATCCCAGCACTTTCGGAGGCCGAGGCAGGTGGATCACTTAAGGTCAGGAGTTCGAGATCAGTTCAGCCAACATGGTGAAACCCCATCTCTACTAAAAACACAAAAATTAGCCAGGCATGGTGGTGGGTGCCTGTAATCCCAGCTACTCAGGAGGCTGTGGCAGGAGAATTGCTTGAACCCGGGGCATGGTGGTTGCAGTGAGCCGAGATCGCACCACTGCACTCCAGCCTGGGCAACAGAGTGAAACTCCGTCTCAAAAAAAAAAGAACATATAACATATATTGGATGTCTTTCAATGTCAAACGTGTACTGGGTGTCTAAAAAGTTGGGAAATCTGGGATAAATTTATTTTATTTTAAAAATTGTGGTAAAATATTCATAATATAAAGTTTGCCATTTTAGTCATTTTTGGGTCAAACATTCATTAAGTACATTCATAATGTTGTGCAACCATCACCACTAAGATAAACTTATTTTTAGACAGCAGGTAATTTACATTTTCAAATAATATTCTCAATGTATTTTTTCAACCTCCATACCATTTCAGGTAAAGAACCTCTACATTTAAAGCAATGGGTCCAAATGTTAATCTGAACAAACCACAATAAATGTTCTATTTTCCTTGTATTTCCAAGCCTTGTGGACACTGTAGTGCTCAAGGCAGTCAGGAGGTGGAGAGAAGTAAACAGGGTTTCTGTAGTCTTAGCTCAAATACATATTGAATATGTAAACTTGGGCAAGTTAACCCTCTGTGTTCTATTATTGCTTGATTCTTCCTTCATCCTACATTATAGTGATCTCCAGACAGCTTTACTCTTTTCTTTACCCTGGTAAACACAGTTTTATAAGTTGTTTAAACAGAGACTTGCCTATGTGATACAATTTAACAGAGGGCGAAAGAACTACCCATGCAAATCAGCTTTTGTAATGAGCTGCTCTATTGCATGGCATTCCAACTTGACATCACTCCTCTGCAGAACTGGCCTCTTGGGTGTGCAACCTGTGTGGTTGTACATGTCCCCCTGCTTAGAAGGGCACTGTACAGGCCGGGCGCGGTGGCTCAAGCCTGTAATCCTAGCACTTTGGGAGGCCGAGACGGGCGGATCACGAGGTCAGGAGATCGAGACCATCCTGACTAACACGGTGAAACCCCGTCTCTACTAAAAACTACAAAAAACTAGCCGGGCGAGGTGGCGGCGCCTGTAGTCCCAGCTACTCGGGAGGCTGAGGCAGGAGAATGGCGTGAACCCGGGAGGCGGAGCTTGCAGTGAGCTGAGATCCGGCCACAGCACTCCAGCCTGGTGACAGCGCGAGACTCCGTCTCAAAAAAAAAAAAAAAAAAAAAAAAAAAAAAAAAGAAGGGCACTGTACTTGGTTTAGTGTTCTGCTATTGCCATCTTAAAGTTCTTTTTTTTTGAGACAGTCTTGCTCCGTCGCCCAGGCTGGAGTACAGTGGCATGATCTCGGCTCACTGCAACCTCCGCCTCCCGGGTTCAAGCCATTCTGCCGCCTCTGCCTCCCGAGTATTTGGGACTACAGGTGCGTGCCACGACGCCCGGGGAATTTTTTTTTTTTTTTTTTTAGTAGAGATGGAGTTTCACTGTGTTATCCAGGATGGTCTCGGTCTCCTGACCTTGTGATCCACCCGCCTCGGCCTCCCAAAGTGCTGGGATTACAGGCGTGAGCCACTGTGCCCGGCCACCATCTTAAAATTCTTAATAATTTTTGAATTAGTACACAAGGGGCCCTGTATTTCATTTTGCCTTAGGCACCATAAATTATGTAGCCAGTCTTTTGGGTGAAAGCCTTGTCTTCAGAAGGGACTTTATTTATTTTTTTTGAGAAAGAGTCTCGCCTTGTCACCCAGGCTGGAGTGTAATAGTGTGATCTTGGCTCACCACAACCTCCGCCTCCCGGGTTCAAGCGATTCTCCTGCCTCAGCCTCCCGAGCAGTTGGGATTACAGGCATGTGCCACCACGCCCGGCTACTTTTTGTATTTTTGGTAGAGACTGGGTTTCGCCATGTTGGCCAGGCTGGTCTGGAACTCCTGACCTCAGGTGATCCACCTGCCTTGGCCTCCCAAAGTGCCGAGATGATAGGCCTGAGCCACTGCGCCCGGCCCAGAAGGGTCTTACTTTAAGAGCAAATAATTTACCTGGGAACCATACCGTATTAATAAATACCAATTAACACATTCACATTTTATCACATTAATTAATGTGTTAATTAGTTAATTAAGAAATCAGCACTCTGAAGGACTGAAGCATAGAACCTCTGATTTTTATTTTATTTATTTATTTATTTTCTTTTTTGAGATGGTGTCTTATGCCTCCCAGGCTGGAGTGCATTTCTGGCTCACTGTAACCTCCGCCCCTGGGATTTAAGCAATTCTCCTGCCTCAGCCTCCCGAGCAGTTGGGATTACAGGCATGTGCCACCACGCCCGGCTACTTTTTGTATTTTTGGTAGAGACTGGGTTTCGCCATGTTGGCCAGGCTGGTCTGGAACTCCTGACCTCAGGTGATCCGTCCACCTTGGCCTCCCAAACTGCTGGGATTACAGGCGTGAGCCACGGCGCCCAGCCAAACCTCTGATTTTTGATGTGGAGAAACATCCTGACTAGGTTCACAACAATACTACCTGCCTCCCAGGGTCTCTGAGAGCATGGGTGGGAGCAGGTAAAAGAAGTGCACTGAACACCACAGGACTTGACATATTTTTGTTCAATGTCAGTACAAATAAAATGGGTGAATAAATGAATAAATAAATAAATGTTAGATGCGAAGGAGAAGAATGGAGGAAACACAAGACTCAAATTTATACGTGTGTATGTGTGTATATGTATATATATTCTATAAGGTATAGGCATACAAATTTAGTGCTCCATCCTAAAGTAGAGACTAAATGGTTGCTTCCTATCTGAGCTACTTTGGCTTATGGTACGCACTTTAAGAAAAGCCATGGCCTAGGCTAGGCGCGATGGCTCATGCTTGTAATCCCAGCACTTTGGGAGGCTGAGGCAGGCGGATCATGAGGTCAGGAGATCGAGACCATTCTGGCTAACACGGTGAAACCCTGTCTCTACTAAAAATATTAAAATTTAGCTGGGCGTAGTGGCCGGCGTCTGCAGTCCCAGCTACTGGGGAGGCTGAGGCAGGAGAATGGCTTGAACCCAGGAGGCGGAGCTTGCAGTGAGCCAAGATCCCGCCACTGCACTCTAGCCTGGGCGAGAGTGAGATCCCTCTCAAAAAAAAAAAAACTTAGCTGGGCGTGGTGGCACATGCCTATAATTCCAGCTACTTGGGAGGCTGAGGCAGGAGAATTGCTTGAACCCGGGAGGCAGAGGTTGTGGTGAGTGAGATCACACCATTGCACTCCAGCCTGGGCAACAGAGTGAAATTCTGTCTCAAAAAAAAGAAAAAGAAAAAGAAAAAAAGAAAAACCATCCCTACTCTGCTAGTCATAGCAAATGGGATTAAGGACTGAAGCACAGGCTGAAGGCAGTAGCATAAAGCATGATGCGGGCGAGCTGACTTTGCAGCACTCTGGCTAGCACTCTTGTCCAAGGATGATACTCTGCAATAAATGATGAGGAGTCCACTCAAATAAAACATCTCTTTTGGGAATTATAAATACTAGATATACCAAAAAGAAGATGAATAGTTTTAGATAAGATTGCTGTTATGACTAAAGATCCTGGTTCCTGTAGTAACTTTTGCACAATCTCATGAAATATAATGCAGCTGGATGAGGCAATTTCCAGAGCTGCCTACTTTTCTTGAAACCCCAAATCCTTCTATATCCTTGCAATACACTCTGTCATTGATAATAACCCATATTTGTGTTCCTTCAATCTTAAGCTAGCTAATTCAGAGCATACTAATAATATTGCTATAACAAAAAATTTTACAGCCAGGCAGGCGTGGTACCTCATGCCTGTAATCCCAGCACTTTGGAAAGCCAGAGGTGGGCAGATTGCTTGAGCTCATGAGTTTGAGACAAGTCTGGGCAACATGGTAAAACCCCATCTTTGCAAAAAATACAAAAACTAGCTGGGTGTGGTGGCACAAGCCTATAGTCCCAGCTACTTGGGGGGCTGAGGCAGAGGGATCACTTGAGCCTGGGAGGTTGAGGCTGCAGTGAACCATGATCATGCCACTGCACTTGAGCCTGGGTGACAGAGCAAGACACTGTCTCAAAAACCAACAACAACAAAAAACAAATCTTACATAGACCAGATGAAAGCAACGCAAATGTGCATAAATGGATGAATGGATAAATAAAATGTAGTATATACATACAATGGAATATTATTCAGCCTTAGAAAGGAAGAAAATTATGTCATATGTTACAACATGGATAAGTCTTGAGGACACTGTGCTAGGTAAAATAAGCCAGTCATAAAAAGACAATTGCTGTATGATTCCACTTATATGAGGTATCTAGAGTAGTAAAATTCATAGAGGTAGAAAGTAGAGGGTGGCTGTCAGAAGCTAGGGGGAGGAGGGAATGGGGAGTTACTGTTTAATGGGTACAGAGTTTCAGTTTTGTAAGTTAAATAAGTTCTGAATATCTGTTGTACGACAATGTGAATCTACTTAGCCCTACTGAACTGATTAACACTTAAAAGTGGTTAGGATGGTAAATTTTATATTATCTATTTTTTACCACAATTTAAAAATTTAAATTATTTATTATTATTTTTAAAATTATTTTTATTTTTTGAGACTGGGTCTTGCTCTGTTCCCCAGGCTGGAGTGCAGTGGTATGATCACGGCTCACTGCAACCTTGATCTCTTGAGCTCAAGCAATCCTTCCACCTCAGCCTCTCAAGTAGCTGGGACCACAAGTTAAAGCCACTGTGCCAGGCTAATTTTTTTTTTTTTTCAAGACGGAGTTTTGCTCTTGTTGCCCAGGCTGGAGTGCAATGGTGCGATCTCCAGCTCACCGCAACCTCTGCCTCCTAGGTTCAAGGAGTCATTTAGGAGTCCTGCCTCAGCCTCCCGAGCAGCTAGGATTACAGGCATGTGCCACCACACCTGGCTAATTTTGTATTTTTAGTAGAGATAGGGTTTCTCCATGTTGGTCAGGGTGGTCTCGAACTCCCGACCTCAGGTGATCCGCCTGCCTCGGCCTCCCAAAGTGCTGGGATTACAGGCATGAGTCACCAAGCCTGGCTTGCCCGGATAATTAAAAAAATTTTTTTTGTAGAGACAGAGTCTCACTGTGTTGCCCGGGCTGGTCTTGAATTACTGGGCTCAAGTGATTTTCCTGCCTCAGCCTCCTCAAAGTGCTGGATTTACAGGTGTGAGCCTCTATGCCTAACTGCTTTCTTATGAAATTGTGGCTTTTACCAAAATATGCACTTTAAGATTGCTAAAATGATGTTAACCAGGATGTACTATATTTATTACTTTCACAGTGGTAAAGCTCTTGACACTCTGGGAGGATGAAGCAAGAAGATTGCTTGAAGACAGGAATTCAAGACAAGCCTGGGCAACATAGTGGGACCTCGTCTCTACCAAAAAAAAAAAAAAAAAATTAGCCAAGTATGGTGGTGCACCCCTGTAGTCCCAGCTACTTGGGAGGCTGAGGATGGAGGATTGCCTGAGCCCCGAAGGTGGAAGCCAAGCTGCGGTGAGCCCTGATCATGCTACTGGGTGATAAGGTGAGACTCTGTTTCAAAAAAAAAAAAGAAAGCAAACTTATCTCTTAACCATGAGAATCCTATTGTGAAAACTGTCAGAATCAAAATGGAGTCAGCGTCACTTTTGTTAAAAAAAAAAAAGAAAGAAAAAAAACAACCACCACCAAAAAAAACAAAAAACAAAAAACAAAAAACAAAAAAAACCCCCAAAAACCAAACCCTGACAAATAGGGCTGGGAAAGGCCATGAAGGAAAAATATCATAGTTTATGCTTTTTTTCTACATTGGAAAATTACTTTTCAAATATTGTAGGTAAATTATGAATTCATGAATTCATGAAAAAATTCATTATTTTCTCATGAATAAATGCTGGATGACAGAAACTATTACAAAAGACTCTGCAAAAACCACAATCTTGCACAAAGGGCATCATGCAGATGTTCTGTGAGGACATCTGCTCAGCAACTGCCTGTCCAACCTTGGATTGACGTCACCCTTGTTATTGATCTTTGTAGCCAAGGATAATTATCTCAAAACAATTATGTAATCCTTCTCATGTTTTCTTTAAAAACCTTTGTCTTTCTTTATGTGATGGTTAATATTAGGTGTCAACTTGACTGGATTGAGAGATGCCTAGATGGCTGGTGAAGCATTATTTCTGTAAGGGTGTTTTCAGAGGAGATTGACATGTGAGTCAGTGGACTGGGAGAGGGTGGTGCACACCCACCCACCCACCCTCAATGTGGGTGGGCACTATCCAATCCGCTGCCAGCGCGGCTAGAGCAAAGCAGGCAGGAGAAGGGATATTCAGCTTGCTCAGGGCTTTCTCTCTCTCTCTGTCTCTCTCTCTCTCTCTCTCTGTCTCTCTCTGTCTCTCTCTCTCTCTCTCGTTCTCCTTTTGCATGCCAGATACTTGCTTCCTTTCCTCCTGCCCTTGGACATCAGACTCCAGGTTCTTTGCCTTTAGACTCTGGGACTTGTACCAGTGGCATTGCAGGGGCTCTTGGGCCTTTGGCCTCAGACTGAGAGCTGCACTCTTGGCTTCCCTGGTTTTGAGGCTTTCAGACTTGGACTGAGCCACACTACCAGCTTTTCTCTTTCCCCAGCTTACAGAGGGCCTATTGTGGCCTATTGTGGGACTTTGCCTTTTAATTGTGTAAGCCAATTCTCCCTAATAAACTCCTGATTTACATACATATATCCTATTGGTTCTGCCCCTCTGGAGAACCCTAATACACTTTACTTCCATGAATATGCATATTGTTTACTATGGCATGCATATTCCCACTGCAATGTCCTATTCCTGAATAAACATCATTTCCTTTCAGAGAGCCTCTCTCTGTTTATTTAGGTTGACATTATCTATCAGAATTACCACTTTTTGAGTATAAGACATAACCAAGACACCTTGGTTTCACTGTTGACAGCATAGTTAAATTTGGTCAAGTGTCAAGGACACTTTACAAACTGAAACCTGTGAAGTGATGGCTAATTTACCTTCACTTCTCACAGTGCAGATTGTCAGTTCTAGGAGTCTGCTTTGTCCATTTGAGTTTGGGTCATGGAGGACAGAAGTGAAGTCAAGGGCACGCTGAGGAAGGAACTCTGAGTGGCCATTCACAGTGTGTCCTTGACAGCAGTTCCGTTCTCTATTTTATGAGTGTCTCTGCCCCACATGCTTCTGAACTACCGTTTTTACCCCTTCCCACCCAGTTATAGTCCGATTAGAAGGAAATATGTTTTCCTCTGTTCCCCTCCACCACTGCAGCACATAAAGAGAGGAGGCAATGGGACTGTCATCAAAAAGACATGGTACAAATTTAAACAAGCACTCTCTTGTCAGAACAATTTTAAAAAATTTCAACATTGGTGTAACAAGATAGGTAGCATATGCTGTCTCATAAGAAAGCAAGCAAACTTGGTTTTGTTGACCTATAAAAGAGTATTGACAGTCACTAAATCAGAAATATTAGGGATTTAAAAGGTATTGGAAAGGGAAAGGAAAATGAGACAAATCTTTTTTTTTTTTTTTTGAAATGGAGTCTCATTCTGTCACTTAGGCTGGAGTGCAGTGGCGTGATCTTAGCTCACGGCAACCTCCGCCTCCTGGGTTCAAGCAATTCTCCTGCCTCAGCCTCCCGTGTAGCTGAGACTACAGGCACACACTGCCATGCCCAGTTAATTATTTGTATTTTAGTAGAGACAGGGTTTCACTGTGTTGCCCAGGGTGGTCTTGAATGCCTGAGCTCAGGTAATCTTCCCGTCTTGGCCTTCCAAAGTGCTAGGATTACAGGCGTGAGCCACCACGCCCGGCTGAGACAAATCTAATTTTCAGACATGCTGTTGTCAGGGTAATAAAAATGAAGTCCTTTTGAATTCTACTAGGTTTGTTCCCAACAGTTTAAAGCTCTTTCAGGCTGCTTGAGAATAACTTGCCTAGGTGTGTGCTGAAAGATTTAAACAGAAGAGGGCACCAAGTCAGACAGCTTCAAACACCATGCTCACCAGAGGGAGGGAAAAGGGAGAGAGAAGATGGCATGAAGGGGAGGGAGAGGGAGAAAACTGAAGCAGAAGGATAGAAGGACGATTGGTGGATGGGGATTTATAATTAAACCCAATTGCAATTTGTAAAGGAAAACTCCAAGTCAGGAAGGAAGTTAATATTTGTGTGATTTCTCTTTCCATGCTGGAAAGCAACTGGGATTTGGTATATAAGGTAGACTTTGAGAATGATGTTGCAAAGGAGATGTCGACTTGAGAGGACTGAAAGAGGTAGACTGCACTAAATATACGTGCCAAGTGTCAACAAAGGAAACAAGTAATTGAAAAGGTTCTTTTTGGCCGGGCGCGGTGGCTCAAGCCTGTAATCTCAGCACTTTGGGAGGCCGAGACGGGCGGATCACGAGGTCAGGAGATCGAGACCATCCTGGCTAACACGGTGAAACCCCGTCTCTACTAAAAATACAAAAACTAGCCGGGTGAGGTGGCGGGCGCCTGTAGTCCCAGCTACTCGGGAGGCTGAGGCAGGAGAATGGCGTAAACCCGGGAGGCGGAGCTTGCAGTGAGCTGAGATCCGGCCACTGCAGTCCAGTCCGGGCGACAGAGCGAGACTCCGCCTCAAAAAAAAAAAAAAAAAAAAAAAAGAAAAGGTTCTTTTGGTGTTCTTTTTCTTTTATTCATTTTCTTTTTTTTTTTTTTAGACGGAGTCTTGCTCTGTCGCCCAGGCTGGAATGCAGTGGTGCCATCTCCGCCCAATACAACTTCCGCCTTCCAGGTTCAAGCAATTCTCCTGCCTCAGCCTCCTCAGTAGCTGGGATTATAGGCGTGCACTACCACCTCCGGCTAATTTTTGTGTTTTCAGTAGAGACAGGGTTTCACCATGTTGGCCAGGCTGGTCTGGAACTCCTGATCTCAAGTGATCCACCTGCCTCGGCCTCCCAAAGTGCTGGGATTACAGGCGTGAGCCACTGCACCTAGCTCTGTCTTTCATTTTCTAAATAAATGGACAAAAAGGCTGGACTATGAGGAAGCAAATAATTTTGGTCTTACTGACATTTCCTTCCACTTTAATTTTTTTAACATGAAAGTCTTTTAATAAATTTTATAAAATTCTATTCTAGAAGGAAAAATATCATAGTTTATGTTTTTTTCTACATTGGAAAATCACTTTTCAAATATTGTAGGTAAATTATTGGGAGGAGGGTCAGGGAATTTAGTTTTTCCGGTTAAATCTATAAAATAAAACTTCATAACATGATGGAACAAATTTTAGGGTCATACAGTTCAAAACAAATATTTCAATATCCCATTGTAAGAATTTCTTGATTTTTACATCTGAGATTTTCCTTCTCTGAGAGAACTGTCCACACCGTTCCCCACTGCAGGACATTTAAACAAGGGCTAAGCTCTTCCTGCTGTAAGAAAGGCTGTTCAAAGCAGCACTGTCCAGCAGAAACGGAGTGCCAACTCTGTGGGTAATTTTTAATGTTTTAGTAGTCACATTTTTAATTAATTATTTTTAAAAATTATTATTTTTATTTTTTGAGATAGAGTCTTGCATAGTCACCCAGGCTGGAGTGCAATGGCATGATCTCGGCTCACTGCAACCTCCACTTCCTGGGTTCAAGCGATTCTCCTGCCTCAGCCTCCCAAGTAGCTGCGATTACAGGTGTGTGCCACCATGCCCAGCTAATTTTTTTCTATTTTTAGTAGAGATGGGGTTTCAATATGTTGGCCAGGCTGGTCTCAATCTCCTGACCTCGTGATCTGCCCACCTTGGCCTCCCAAAGTGCTGGGATTACAAGTGTGAGTCACCGCACCCGGCCTACATTTTTTAAAAAGTAGAAAGAAAGAGATGAAATTAATTTTTAAAATATATTTTACTTTACTCAGTAATTCAATATATTACCTGATATCAAGTCATCAATGAATAGTTATTAATAAGCTATTTTACCTTTTTTTTTTTTTTAGTACGAATTCTTTGAAATATGGAGTATTTTACTCTTATAGCACATCTCAGTTTGGACATGCTACATTAAAAGTGCTCAAAAACCACATATGGCTAAGTTGCTAGTGGACATCACAGGTCAAGAACAAATTTTTTGGTCATGGAAAAATATGCAACCAGTCAGTTAAGCGACAAATTTAACAATGTGTCTAAGATGCACAGTCATCTAATCTAAATAGCCCCAGTTTTGTGTTAACTTTTAAAATAATTTATTAAGTTACTAAAATTTAAAAATTTTAAATAATCAAAAAAAAAAGTTGCTAAAATTACTGAGTATCCTTTTCACTCCGAATGTTTACAGATTCCTTCCCCCGCCACCCACCTTTGGATATAAGAATAAGAAAGGAAAGCTTCAATGTGAAAGTAATTTTATTTTCATTTTCAACAAAATCATTAAACTACTTTTGATATATGTATTTGGGGATCAGGGAAGTCATTTGCACACTGTCTTTAATAATTGCAAAGACAATATTCAAAAGCAGTAAGGGTAAAACTCTGAGAGGCTGGTGTCTGAGGAATAGCAGTTGTTTTATAGCCTAAAAACAGAAATATAGGAAAAAATTTTAAGTGATTTACATTACTTTAGTAAATATTGAAATTATATTTTATAGTGACAATGTTATTATGCACATTTCTCCATACGATCAACATAATGTTGCAACTTTTCTTTTAACTGCTACAGTTTCTCTATTCTAGTAACCTAGTAGCACAGCTTCAAAATGCATTTAAAGTTGCTTTTTCCTTTCTCTCTAGTCTCAAGATGTAACCTTGAAGCAAACTATGGAAATTTTTTACCTTAGTCTTAAAATATAGCCATGAAGGCTGGGCACAGTGGCTCATGCCTGCAATCCCAGCACTTTGGGAGGCCGAGGTGGGTGGATCACTTGAGGCCAGGACTTGGAGACCAGCCTGGCCAACATGATGAAACCCCGTCTCTGCTAAAAATACAAGAATTAGCCAGGTGTGGTGGTGCACACCTGTAATCCCAGCTACTCCGGAGGCTGAGGCATGAGAATTGCTTGAGCCTAGGAGGCTGAGGTTGCAGTGAGCTGAGATCGCGCCACTGCACTCCAGCCTGGGTGACAGAGCAAGACACTATATCAGAAAAGATGAAAGAAAAAAGCCAGGCGCAGTGGCTCATGCCTGTAATCCCAGCATTTTGGGAGGTCAAGGCACTAGCATCATTTGAGGTCAGGAGTTCGAGACCAGCCTCGCCAACATGAAACCCCGTCTCTACTAAAAATACAAAAATTAGTCAGGCATAGCGTCACACTCATGGTGTCACTGTCCCAGCCACTCAGGAAGCCGAGACAAGGGAATCATTTGAACACGGGAGGGAGAGGTTGTATTGAGTGGAGATCACAACACTGCATTCCAGCCTGGGCGACAGAACAAGACTCTGTCTCAAAAAATAAATAAATAAAATATATATAGACTTTAAGTGTACTTTGAAGTTCCATGTCTCTCCCTTTGCCAGCATACACTCCCTTGCACTGTGTACACTTCTCTAACTGTATGCTTGTTAAGAAATTCCAGGGGCTACTTTTAAAATGAACCCAGCATGGAGGCCCAGCTGCAGAATTTGCTCCCACTTAAAGACTGCCTCAAGATGGGTAATCTACATCCTGGCCACTGTGGAGATGGCACCAGCCCATGCGCCAGGTAGACCACAACTCAGAATAGCCATTAGAACAAGATATGCAGACCTGTATCCTGTGTTACTCTCGAATGTTTCCCATATAAAGGCTTGCCTTTTTAATCCCTTCCTTCAGTCTAACACTTGAAATGGTCATTTGGAGGCATTAGCCCGACCATTTCTCATCTGCTAGCATTTGGATAATAAAGCTGCTTTCCTTTCACTACATCTTACTTCTCATGTATTGACTTACAAGTGGTGAGCAACCAACTTGCATTTGGTTACATTCTTCTCTTCTTAAATAAATAAATACAAATGAGGCTACAATAGTCAGAGTTTTAACATTTGGCACCAATAATACAGTTAAACTTTGTTTTATAAATCCAATTCTGTTTTTAATTTTAACTACAATTTTATGCTTAGAATTGAATGAATTATTATTATTACTATTATTTTGAGACAGAGGCTTGCTCTGTCACCCAGGCTGGAGTGCAGTGGTACAATCTTGGCTCACCACAAGCTCTGCCTCCTGGGTTCATGCCATTCTCCTGCCTCAGCCTTCCAAGTAGCTGGGACTACAGGTGCCCGCCACCACATCCAGCTAATATTTGTGTTTTTAGTAGAGATGGGGTTTTGCCATGTTGGCCAGGCTGGTCTCGAACCCCTGACCTCAGGTGATCTGCCTGCCTCAGCCTCTCACAGCAGTAGGATTACAGGTGTGAGCCAACGTGCCTGGCCAAATTGAATGAATTATATGTGAATAATGTAATATTCAACTTTACTTGAAAAACAACATATTTTCCGAGTTGCATAAAGTTAACTTTCATAAAATTTTAATATTTTTGCATTGTATGTAATAAGTTTTGCCATCTCATGATGCTCTGTGCAGGTTACTATGATTTATGAATCCATTGACCCTAGATGACCTGGGACAGGCCCTAGCAACATGCTCACATGGTTAAGTGTTGCTGTAAAATTGTAAAAGTAAGACATTTAACTATAGTTGGTTAAGATGTCTGTTTAGTCACTTATTCCTAGAATTTGTACTAGCCACCCCTGGCTCTTTTTTCTTTTGGCAGAGGGTTGGAGGTTAGGAAAACTGCCTCTACAACACTTGAGGTTGGGAGTAATTTTGCAATAACTACATATTTTCTTTTCTTTTTTTTTTTTTTTTTGAGATGGAGTTGCCCAGCCTGAAGTGCAGTGGCATGATCTCGGCTCACTACAAGCTCCACCTCCCCGATTCACACCGTTCTCCTGCCTCAGCCTCCCGAGTAGCTGGGACTACAGGCGCCCACCACCACACCCAGCTAATTTTGGGATTTTTTAGTACAGATGGGGTTTCACTGTGTTAGCCAGGATGGTCTTGATCTCCTGACCTCGTGATCTGCCCACCTCGGCTTCCCAAAGTGTTGGGATTATAGGTGTGAGCCACCACGTCTAGCCACATATTTTCTTTTCTGACGTTTTAGATGAACAATTTCTAATCCTTAGGTGGAGCATTTATTTATTTATTTATTTATTTTTTTGAGACGGAGTCTCGCTCTGCCACCCAGGCTGGAGTGCAATGGCCGGATCTCAGCTCACTGCAAGCTCCGCCTCCCGGGTTTACGCTATTCTCCTGCCTCAGCCTCCCGAGTAGCTGGGACTACAGGCGCCCGCTACCTCGCCCGGCTAGTTTTTTTGTATTCTTTTAGTAGAGACGAGGTTTCACCGTGTTAGCCAGGATGGTCTCGATTCCTGACCTCGTGATCCGCCCGTCTCGGCCTCCCAAAGTGCTGGGATTACAGGCTTGAGCCACCGCGCCCGGCCTGGAGCATTTAAACATACATGTCAACTTGGATTTTTCTCTGGGGTTACACATACAAGATGGTCTGTCCATTGTAAAACTGTTCAAGCGTTGCATCAATGGTGCAATAACAATTGGAGGATTCTAAGATACATATTTTTGAAGATTCAGAAGAGAAATTTATATACAAACGAGATGTGAAACATTTATTCAAAAAGTTGATAAAGCTTGAATGTGCATTTTTTGTGGGTATGTACATGATATAGTTTGAATGGTTGTCCCCACCCAAATTTCATGTTGAATTGTAATCCCCAGTGTTGAAGGTGGGGACTGGTGGGAGCTGGATCATGGGGGCAGATCCCTCATGAATGGCATGGGCCATCCTCTTGGTGATACATGAGATCTTTTTTTTTTTTTTTTTTTTAATTTTTGTTTTTACAAACCCTTGTGTCGAGGGCTGACTTTCAATAGATCGCAGCGAGGGAGCTGCTCTGCTACGTACGAAACCCCGACCCAGAAGCAGGTCGTCTACGAATGGTTTAGCGCCAGGTTCCCCACGAACGTGCGTTGCGTGACGGGCGAGGGGGCGGCCGCCTTTCCGGCCGCACCCCGTTTCCCAGGACGAAGGGCACTCCGCATGAGATCTCACTCTGAGTTCACACAAGATCTGGTCATTTAAAAGTATGTGGCACTGCACGCCTCCCCCCAACTCTCTCTCTCTCTCTCTCTCTCTCTCGATCCTGCTCCCACTATATGAGATGCCAGCTCCCCGTTTGCCTTCTGCCATGATTGTAAACTTCCTGAGATCTTCCCAGAAGCAGATGCCTGCATTATGCTTCCTATACAGCCTGCAGAACTGTGAGCCAATTAAGTCCCTTTGTCTTATAAATCACTGAATCTCAGGTCTTTCTTTCTCTTTCTCTTTCTTTTCTTTTCTTTTCTTTCTTTTTCTTTCTTTCTTTCTTTCTTTCTTTCTTTCTTTCTTTCTCTTTCTTTCTTCTTTCTCTCTTTCTTTTTCTGTCTCTCTCTCCTTCCTTCCTTCTCCTTGACCTTCCTTCTCCTTCCCTCCTTCCTTTCCTTCCTTCCTTCCTTCCTTCCTTCCTTCCTTCCTTCCTTCCTACCTTCCTTCCTTCTTTCATTCGTTCTCCTTCCTTCCTTCCTTCCCTCCCTCCCTCCCTGCTTTCGTTCTCTTTCTTTCTTTCTCTCTCTCTCTTTCTTTCTTCCTTTCAAGTTGTGCTCTTATTGCCCAGGCTGGAGTGCAAAGGCACAATCTCTTTTTACTGCAACCTCTGCCTCCCAGGTTCAAATGATTCTCCTGCCTCAGCCTCCTGAGTAGCTGGAATTACAGGCATGCACCACCATGCCCAGCTAATTTTTTGTATTTTTACTAGAGATAGGGTTTCTCCATGTTGGTCAGGCTGATCTTGAACTCCCGACCTCAGGTGATCCACCCGCCTCAGCCTCCCAAAGTGCTGGGATTACAGGCGTGAGCCACTGCGCCTCGTCTCAGGTATTTCTTTATAGCAATGCAAAACAGCTTAATACAGTACACATTTAGTTTTATTGTAACAAAGCAACTAGTGCATTTTTAAAGTTTAAAACTGAGCATTATCTTTCCTTTGCAGTGAAACAAACATAAAATTTAAAATAAACAGGAACAAAATTACAATAGAGAATGACAATTCCAAATAAGATCTGATAGGTTCTGGTGATTCTCACATTGAGTGGCAGGGCTCAAGTCATCATTAGGAGAGAATTAATTTAATTTATTTAGTTATTTATTTTGAGACGGAGTTTCGCTCTTGTTTCCCAGGCTGGAGTGCAATGGCACAATCTCAGCTCACTGCAACCTCTGCCTCCTGGGTTCAAGAGATTCTCCTGCCTCAGCCTCCTGAGTAGCTGGGATTACAGGCATGTGCCACCATGCCTGGATAATTTTGTATTTTTAGTAGAGACGGGGTTTCTCCATGTTGGTCAGGCTGGTCTCAAACTCCTGACCCCAGGCAATCTGCCTGCCTTGGCCTCCCAAAGTACTGGGATTACAGGCGTGATCCCACACCTGGCCTGAGAATTTATTTTAAAAATGTCATCTTAAACCTCAAACATGTCCGTTAAACATCACAGTTAAACTTGAATGTGCATTTAAATAAAAAAAACTGTACAGAAACAGAGATGAGGTCTCACTTTGTTGCCCAGACTGGTCTCGAACTCCTGACCTCAAACAGTCCTCCCACGTTGGCATCCCAAAGTGCTGAGATTACAGGCGTGAGCCACTGTGCTCGGCCTGAATGTGCATTTTAACTGCAAATTGAAAAGATAGGCCGGGCGCGGTGGCTCAAACCTGTAATCCCAGCACTTTGGGAGGCCGAGGCGGGCGGATCACGAGGTCAGGAGATCGAGACCATCCTGGCTAACACAGTGAAACCCCGTCTCCACTAAAAAATACAAAAAACTAGCCGGGCGAGGTGGCCGGCGCCTGTAGTCCCAGCTACTCGGGAGGCTGAGGCAGGAGAATGGCGTAAACCCGGGAGGCAGAGCTTGCAGTGAGCTGAGATCTGGCCACTGCACTCCAGCCTGGGCGACAGAGCCAGACTCTGTCTCCAAAAAAAAAAAAAAAAAGAAAAGATAGTTGGGGACATTTCAAGAAAACAAATAAGAACTAAAGACTCTTGATTTGGAGGGATGTGAAAGGTACCTTTTTGTAATTTTAAAATTTATTTACTAAATTTATTCATTGTTTTGAATATATTTTATTATATATAAATTTTTTATTTATATATGTATTTAGAGATAGGATCTCGCTCTGTTGCCCAGGCTTCAGTGCAGTGGCGAGATTACAGGTACACACCTGTAGTCCCAGCTTCTTGGGAGGCTGAGGCAGGAGAATCTCTTGAACCCAGGAGGCAGAGGTTGCAGTGAGCTGAGATCACACCACTGCACTCCAGTCTAGGCAACAGAGTGAGACCCCATCTCAAAAAAACAAAAAGAAAAAGAAATGATGGGCTGGATACAGTGGCTCATGCCTGTAATCTGTACTTTGGAAGGCAAAGGCAGGAGGACTGCTTGAGTTCATGAGCTCGAGACCACTCTGGGCAATATGGCGAAACCCTATCTCTGCAAAAAATATGAAACTTAGCTGGGTGTCGTGGTGCGTGCTTGTAGTCCTAGCTTCTTGGGAGGCTGAGGTGGGAGGATCACTTGAGCCCAGGAAGTTGAGGCTGAAGTGAACCATGGCACCACTGCACTCCAGTCTGGGTGACAGAGCGTGACTCTATCTCAAAAAAAAAAAAAAAAAAAACCAAAAAAAACAAAATACTGTTATTTTTGGTGATTTATTTCCCATTCTAAATAAATATTCTACTTGTACCTAATTTTGTATTCATAATTTTCTATTTATTTAAAAAAGAGGGCCTCCCTCAAATTGTATTAAGTTTCAGGCCTTATAAGAGGTGAACTCCCCTAGTCATTAGGATGATCTGGATTCAGAAAGCTGCCAGGAACCTACACACTTCTCTCTGCTCTCTAATGTCTGAGTCTCCTTGGGGCAAAGCCACAGCAGAAGAGCTTTTCCTGCTTCTCAGTTTCCATATGGCAGACTGTGATTCTCTCACGACTACCAGCATACAAAATTCCAGACACATTAAGAGATTGTAGATGGCCTGTTAGTCCCAGTTCTAAATTCTGGAAAGAAGAGGTATGACAGGCCCAGCTTAGATGAGGTACACCTTGCTGATTCAATCATTCAGCTATAGCCAAAGAGAGCAATGTCACATGGCAGAAGTATGGCTGCTGCAGCAGAACCAGGGCCTGGTGGTCAGAGAATGAGGCTGGAATGACAGCGTGTGAGAACCGAAGGAATTGGCAGGGAGCCTCACAACTCATAAGATTAGACTGGGGAGTAAAGCAAGAATGTTACACAGGAGGAGAACCCTTTTATGGCCCAGTATGGGGGTAGAAGTGATAATCAAAGTGAGGGTCACAGTGGCAGTAGGTATATCAGTTACTTGAAATTTGCTTTCTTGGGTTAATCTTGGAGGCTTTGAGTTATATTTATTAAATGAGGCTATATTCCCTTATAGCATTTCAAGCTCATTTGTTGTCTTTTAAGATGTTTTTAAAGAGATGTTTTACCTCTTTATAGCTGGTTAAGAAGATTTTTCAGACCTGGCATGGTGGCTTATGTCTGTAATCCCAGCACTTTGGGAGGCTGAGAAGGGAGAATGGCTTGAGCTCACAAGTTTGAGACCACCATGGGTAACTTAGTGAGATCCCAACAACGCTATAAAAAAAAAAAAATACAATTTTATAAAGGAGATTTTTCATATGTTACCCTTATAATGCTATCATTTCAGACTGATGTTAACTTTGTAATTTCTAAAGCTTAAAATAAATAAAATGTTTGTTTCAGACTGATGTTAACTTTGTAAATTCTAAAGCTTAAAAAAAAATGTTTGTTACCTGGTAGACCAAATGGCCTTAAGCCCTGGTAAACATATGTATGTTTATTGTAATCTGTCTTCTCTTTTTTTCCTCTAATCACATCTTTGCAATGTTTATCCTACAAAAATAAAAACAGGTAGACTACCTGGAATATATAAAAAATCTTGCTTTTTTGTCTTACTTTTTCATCCTTTCACTCCATTTATTTCATCCCAAAAATCTGATTCTGGAAAACAGGATCCCTGTAAAGATGTTGCAGTGGGAAGAGAATTCCACAAAGTCAGTCACTTATATCACAGTCCGTGATACTACTTCTTAATCTCATTTCAAGGTATCTAGACCATTTAGACCAAAACCTTCTGTGTCGTCTGAAAACTCTACACTCAAAAAGCTCAGTGCTGGCTGGGCGTGGTGGCTCATGCCTGTAACCCCAGCACTTTGGGAGGCCGACGCGGGTGGAACATGAGGTCAAGAGATCGAGACCATCCTGGCCAATATGGTGAAACCTGTCTCTACTACATACAAAAATTAGCTGGGCGTGGTGGCACATGCCTGTAGTCCCAACTACTCGGGAGGCTGAGGCACGAGAATTGTTTGAACCTGGGAGGCGGAGGTTGCAGTGAGCAGAGATTATGCTGTAGCAGGAGGAGCCGCAGACAAAACTCCTCAGACACCGAGTTAAAGAAGGAAGGGGTTTACTCGGCCGGGGACATTGGCAAGACTTCTGTCTCAAGAGCCGAGCTGCCCGAGTGAGCAATTCCTGTCCTTTTAAGGGCTCACCACTCTAAGGGGGTGAGCGCGAGAGGGTTGTGATCGATTGAGCAAGCAGGGGGTATGTGACTGGGGGCTGCATGCACTGGTAATTAGATCGGAACAAAACAGGATAGGGATTTTCACAGTGCTTTTCTTTTTTTTTTTTTTTTTTTTGAGACGGAGTCTGGCTCTGCCGCCCAGGCTGGAGTGCAGTGGCCGGATCTCAGCTCACTGCAAGCTCCGCCTCCGGGTTCACGCCATTCTCCTGCCTCAGCCTCCCGAGTAGCTGGGACTACAGGCGCCCGCCACCTCGCCCGGCTAATTTTTTTGTATTTTTTAGTAGAGACGGGGTTTCACCGTGTTAGCCAGGATGGTCTCGATCTCCTGACCTCGTGATCCGCCCGTCTCGGCCTCCCAAAGTGCTGGGATTACAGGCTTGAGCCACCGCGCCCGGCCTCACAGTGCTTTTCTATACAATGGCTGTAATCTATAGATAACATAACCAATTATGTCAGGGGTCCATCTTTAACTACCAGGCCCAGGGTGTGGCGCCGGGCTGTCTGCTTGTGGATTTCATTTCTGCCTTTGAGTTTTTACTTTTTCTTTCTTTGGAGGCAGAAATTGGGCATAAGACAATAATAAGACAATATGAGGGGTGGTCTCCTCCCTTAGTGCCACTGCACTCCAGCCTGGGGATACAGCGAGACTCTGTCTCAAAAAAAAAAGAAAAAAAAAAAGCTCAGTGCTATTCACTTGGTGCTGATAACCACATGTGCATCTTCTGTAAAACTTTTTCCGTTGCTGTTCTCAGCATACTGGCATTTGGGAGTTCAGTATATTAGGGCCTG
Organism: Trachypithecus francoisi; assembly: GCF_009764315.1. Taxonomy (NCBI): domain Eukaryota; kingdom Metazoa; phylum Chordata; class Mammalia; order Primates; family Cercopithecidae; genus Trachypithecus; species Trachypithecus francoisi. Next base: position 136,045,035 of record NW_022681454.1, on the reverse strand, counting down.
AGAGGCACTAAATAGTTTATCTAATCTGGATATTTGGGACTGATGTTATAGGCACACCCTAATATTTAGTTCTTGCCTAATTTAACAAGTATTACATTAATGATTTAAGGGCTCTTTGGGCTAATGATAAAAAATATTAAAGACTGAAATTTTTAATAAACAATATAAAAATAATTAAATTTTCTATCACATAAATATTGGAAAAATATCAAAATTGGTTAATAGTGTCAACTACCATATAAAAATACACAAGACATCCTGAGGAAAACCTGAAAAGCAAAATAATTTTGAACATACAAACACAGCTAGCTATAGTAAAAATTATAAAGTAGGCTGGGCATGGTGTCTCATGCCTGTAATCCCAGCACTTTGGGAATCCGAGGCAGGAGGATCGCTTGAGTCCAGGAGTTCAAGACCAGTCTGGGCAACATAGTGAGACCCCTATCTCTACAAAAATTAAAAAATTAGCCAGGGATGGTGGCATGCACCTGCAGTTCCAGCTACTTGGAAGGCTGAGGTGGGAGGATTGCTTGAGCACAGGAGATCCAGGCTGCAGTGAGCCATGATTGTACCACTGAACTCCAGCCTGGGTGGCAAAGTGAGACTCTATCAACAAAACCACACCACACCAAACCAAAAAACCCCCAAGTTATAAAGTAGATAACTGTCCACATTCAAGTCCACTGTTGGTTAATGAATTTTAGCTCTTTCCTATTTTCCTTAGCTTCCTAATTTCCCTAATATCTCCCTGCCTCTCTAGATCCAAGCCTGCCTCTGTCAATCTATACTTGACTTCCTCCCTTCCCCTCAGCTTCACTAGTTTGCTTGCCTCCTGCCCTGACTCAGCGAGTTAATTAAAGAGAGCCTGTTATTGCTAAAGCCCTTCCTCTAGGCTCAAGGGCATTACCTAAGACCTTCCTCTTTCCCACTTCTCACTTCAGTGACCTCAAAAAAGGAGCCTGTGAAAATAAGAAAAACTAGATTCAAATTCCATTTCTGCTCAGTTGTATTAGACAGAGGTATTATCTATCCACAGGAGAGCACACTATAGGGAGAGACTGGCCTGACACCCTGGGGATGATGATGAGGAAGAGGACGAGGAGGCTGAGCAGAGTGTTAAGAACTTGGAGCCTGGAGTCAGCTAGTTTCCCCTGCTCACTTACTGGTGGTTCTGGGAAACGTCAGTTTCTTTTCTTTTCTTTTTTTTTTTTGAGACGGAGTCTCGCTCTGTCGCCCGGGCTGGAGTGCAGTGGCCGGATCTCAGCTCACTGCAAGCTCCGCCTCCCGGGTTTACGCCATTCTCCTGCCTCAGCCTTCCGAGTAGCTGGGACTACAGGCGCCCGCCACCTCGCCCGGCTAGTTTTTTGTATTTTTTAGTAGAGACGGGGTTTCACCGTGTTAGCCAGGATGGTCTCGATCTCCTGACCTCGTGATCCGCCCGTCTCGGCCTCCCAAAGTGCTGGGATTACAGGCTTGAGCCACCGCGCCCGGCCTGTCAGTTTCTTTTTTCTTTTTTCTTTTTTTTTTTTTTTGAGATAGAGTCTCGCTCTTTTGCCCAGGCTGGAGTGCAGTGGTGCAATCTCGGCTCACTACAACCTCCTCCTCACAGGTTGAAGCGATCCTCCTGCCTCAGCATCATGAACAGCTAGGATTACAGGCCCATGCCATCACACCTGGCAAATTTTTGTATTTTTAGTTAAGACAAGGTTTCACCATGCTGGCCAGGCTGGTCTTGAACCCCTGACCTCAAGTGATCTGCCTACCTCAGCCTCCCAAAGTGCTAGGATTACAGGCAAGAGCCACAGTGCCCAGCCAGGTCAGTTTCATAATCTAAAATATGATAATACTATAATATCTTCCTGATTGGGTGATTGTGAAGATTAAAACAAAGTGCACCGCTGGGCTCAGTGGCTCACACCTGTAATCCCAACACTTTGGGAGGCCGAAGCAGGAGGATCACCTGAGGTTGGCAGTTCAAGACCAGCCTGACCAACATGGAGAAACCCCGTCTCTACTAAAAAATACAAAATTAGCCGGGCATGGTGCCGCATGCCTGTAATCCCAGCGACTTGGGAGGCTGAGACAGGAGCATCGCTTGAACCCGGGAGGCGGAAGTTGCAGTGAGCCGAGATCACACCACCGCACTCCAGCCTGGGCAACAAGAGCAAAACTCTGTCTCAAAAAAAAAAAAAAAAAAGGAAGTGCACCTATTAAGAAGATGTTACATTTCAAAAGTATTTCATTGATATTTAGGTCTCCGACCACATATATAAGTACAGATATTATCAATTACATTTTATTTTACTTTACCATTTCATTTCATTTCATTTCATTTCATTTTTCTGAGACGGAGTTTTTGCTCTGTCGCCCAGGCTGGAGTGCAGTGCCGCGATCTTGGCTCACCACAAACTCCACTTCCCATGTTTACGCCATTCTCCTGCCTCAGCCTCCCAAGTGGCTGGGGCTACAGGCGCCCGCCACCACACCTGGCTAATTTTTTTGTATTTTTAGTAGAGACGGGGTTTCACCATGTTAGCCAGGATGGTCTCGATCTCCTGACCTCGTGATCCGCCCACCTCGGCCTCCCAAAGTGCTGGGATTACAGGCATGAGCCACCGCGCCCGGCCCATTTTTTATTTTTATTTTATTTATTTTTTTGAGACAGAGTTTTGTTATTTGTTGCCCAGGCTCTAGTGCTATAGCTTGATCTCTGGTCTCACTGCAACCTCCGCCTCCCGGGTTCAAGCGATTCTCCTGCCTCGCCCTCCCGAGTAGCTGGGATTACGGGCATGAGATATCATGCCCAGCTAATTTTTGTACTTTTAGTAAAGATGGGATTTCACCATGTTAGTCAGGCTGGTCTCAAACTCCTGACCTCAGGTGATCCACCTGACTCGGCCTCCCAAAGTGCTGGGATTTCAGGTGTGAGCCACCCTGCCCGACCTATACCTATTCATGAGCTCTTAGATATTAAATTTAACCATAAACCTATTTTCATTTCCCATGTTCCCTTCTATTATGGGAGTTTCCAGTCTTTTATGTAGATTCATAGCATTTTTAAACTCTCATCTCCTCTCCTCTTCCCATTTATGCCATCCTTTTCTTTCTTTTTTTCTTTTTTTGAGATGGAGTTTTGCTCTTGTCACCCAGGCTGGAGTGCATGGTGCAATCTTTGCTCACTGCAGCCTCCACCTCCCAGTTCAAGCAATTCCCCTCCCTCAGCCTCCCGAGTAGCTAGGATTACAGGCGTCTGCCACCATGCCTGGCTAATTTTTTATTTTTAGTAGAGACGAGGTTTTACCACGTTGGCCAGGCCGATCTCAAACTCCTGACCTCAGGTGATCCACCTTCCTCGGCCTCCCAAAGTGCTGGAATTACAGGCGTGAACCACTGCGCCCGGCCCCTTTCCTTTCTTTCTTTTTTTTCTTTTTGAGACAGGGTCTCACTCTGTCACCTAGACTGAAGTGCAGTGGCGTGATCTTGGCTCACGGCAACTTCCACCTCCCAGGCTCAAACAATTCTCCTGCCTCAGCCTCCCGAGTAGCTGGGATTACAGGTGTGTGCCACTACTGCCTGGCTAATTTTTGTATATATACTATATATATACATATATATATATATATTTTTTTTTGAGATGGAGTCTCACTCTGTCTCCAGGCTGGAGTGCAGTGGTGCAATCTTGGCTCACTGGAACCTCTGCCTCCCCTCCTGGGTTCAAGTGATTCTGCTGCCTCAGCCTCCCAAGTAGCTGGGATTACAGGCGCCTGCACCACACTCAGCTAATTTTTGTATTTTTAGTAGAGATGGGGTTTCACCATGTTGGCCAGGATGATTTCCATCTCCTGACCTCGTGATCCGCCTGCCTTGGCCTCCCAAAGTGCTGGGATTATAGGCGTGAGCCACTGTGCCTGGCCTAATTTTTGTATTTTTAGTAGAGACAGGGTTTCACCATGTTGACCAGGCTGGTCTTGAACTCCCGACATCAAATGATCATCCACCTCGGCCTCCCAACGTGTTGAGATTACAGGTGTGAGCCACTGCGCCGGCCTCCTTTTCTATTTTAATTAGAATTTTTTTTTTTGATACAGAGTCTTGCTCTGTTGCCCACGCTGGAATGCAGTGACACGATCACGGCTCACTGCAGCCTCTACTTCTTGGCTCAGGTGATTCTCTCTTCTTAGCCTTCCGAGTAGCTGTGACTACAGGTGCATGCCACCACACTGGCTAATTTTTGTATTTTTAGTAGAGACAGGGTTTCACCATGTTGACCAGGCTGGTCTTGAACTCCCGACATCAAATGATTCATCCACCTCGGCCTCCCAACGTGTTGAGATTACAGGTGTGAGCCACTGCGCCCGGCCTCCTTTTCTATTTTAATTAGAATTTTTTTTTTTGATACAGAGTCTTGCTCTGTTGCCCACGCTGGAATGCAGTGACACGATCACGGCTCACTGCAGCCTCTACTTCTTGGCTCAGGTGATTCTCTCTTCTTAGCCTTCCGAGTAGCTGTGACTACAGGTGCATGCCACCACACTGGCTAATTTTTGTATTTTTCATAGAGAGGGGTTTCGCCATGTTGCCCAGGCTGGTCTCGAACTTTTGAGCCAAGCGATCTGCCCACCTCAACCTCCCAAAGTACTGGGATTATAGGTGTGAACCACCATGCCCAGCCTTCCATCCTCTACTTTCTGGTGTTCACATTTTAAAATATTTGTTTATGGGAGGCCAGGTGATGTGGCTTACTTCTGTAATTCCAGCACTTTGGGAGGCAGAGGTGGGCAGATCACTTGAGGTCAGGAGTTCGAGACCAACCTGGCCAACATAGCAAAACCCCGCTTCTACTTAAAAAAAAAAAAAAAAAGGTTGGGTGTGGTGGCATGAGCCTGTAATCCCAGCTACTCAAGAGGTAGCCTGGGTGACAAAGCGAGACTCTGTCTGAAACAAACAAACAAAAAAATTATTTATGGGGGGTTGTCTCACTATGTTGCCCAGACTGCAGAGCACTTTAACACTGGTCATTCATGGGTGTGATCTCACTACTGATCAGCATGAGAGTTTTGACCTGCTCTGTTTCTGACCTAGATTGGTTCACTCCTCCTTAAGTAACCTGTTGGTCCCCTGCTCCTGGGAGGTCACCATATTGATGCTGAATTTAGTGCAGACACCTGATGGGCATAGCACACTATAGCCCAGAACTCCTGGGCATAAGGGATCCCACTGCCTCAGTCTCCTGAGTAGCTAAGACTACAGGTGGGCCTCCACCGCCTGGCTGGTATTCACATTTTAATCATGGTCCTTCTATGACGCTTTTACCTTCCATATTGATAGGCTTCTTGTCCTGGCTTTAAATTTCTCTCTCTCTCTCTTCTGCTTAGTAGTCAGTGTCACCAGCAGATATGGAAAGTCTGCTCAAACTTAACGTGGCAGACAAGAAGGGAAGCAGGGAGAGCAGGATACAGAAGCCACAGGCTGGAGTAGAGAGAATTAGTTGGCATCTAATTCTGAGGGGAATGTCTGGAGAGTAGGATATAAGGAACATGGTCAGAAGCACCCAAGCACTTTGGCAGTGCCTGGCATGTTAGGCAGAACATAAAGGCCAAACACATCTGGCATGGTGGCTCATGCCTGTACTTTGGGAGGCCAAAGTGGGAAGATCACTGGGCCCAGGAGTTCAGGACCAGTCTGGGCAACATGACAAAACCCTGTCTTTACAAAAAATACAAAAATTAGCTGGGCATGGTGGCAGGCGCCTGTGGTCCCAGCTACTTGGGAGGTTGAAATGAGAGGATTACCTGGAGCCGGGAAGCCGAGGGTGCAGTGAGCTGTGATTGCACCACTGCACTGTGGCCTGGGTGACAGACAGACCCTGTCTCAAGAAAAAACAAACAAACAAAAAGTCGAACAGGTGAGTCAGAATACAAGGCAACAGCAGCCCCCTGTGAATTTGGAGGAATAGGACAAGAGGTGAAATAGAAAGCAATGCTTTTCATTCTCTACGTTTGGACATGAACAGTTGGAGCAGGACTGCCCTACATGTCAAAAAAACATTTTAGTCTGGGTGCCATGCTTCACACCTGTAATTCCAGCACTTTGGGAGGATGAGGCAGGAAGATGTTTTGAAGCCATTAGTTTGACTACAAGCCTGGGCAATGTGGCAAGATCCTGTCTCTAAAACAAATAAATAAATAAATAAAAATTAGCTGGGCATGATGACCTGTAGTCTCAGCCACTCTGGAGAGTGAAGCCAGTGCACTCCAGCATGGGCACAGAGAGAGGCCCTATCTCAAAAAACAAAAACAAAAACAAAAACAAAACAAAAAAAATAAAATGAAAACAGCATTTTAATAATATGCTGTACTAGTGGTTAAGAGTACAGGCTCTGGAGATGGATTCAATATCCAACCCTGCCACCTACTGTATAACTCTGAACAAGTGACTTAACCTCTCTTAGTTTCAGCATCAACTATGAAATGGTGATAATACTCATAAGATGAATAAACACAGAAAACTTAGCAGTATATGAATAGAGGTCAATATTGTTGTTGTTGTCATTATTATTTACTATTATTAAAATTATGCTACCTACAGTAGTTAGCTGACAAACAGGAAAAACCGCCAGAAAAGAAAGCAAATAAATAATGGGAAAGCCTTTCAGTTTTTCTTTTTTTTAGGGTGATCTGAAAGTGAATGGAAAGACACATTTCCAGTAACTCATTTTAACTTAGAAGCATGGGAGAGTCAGGGTTAAATGCCTCTATTTGTTTATTAAAAAAAAATTTTTTTTTTTTTGAGACCAAGTTTCTCTCTGTCGCCCAGGCTGGAGTACAATGGCATGATCTTGGCTCACTACAACCTCTGCCTCCTGGGTTCAAGCGATTCTCTTGCCTCAGCTGCCCGAGTAACTGGGATTACAGGCACTGGCCACCATGCCTGGCTAATTTTTGTATTTTCAGTAGAGACGGGGTTTCATCGCGTTGGCCAGGCTGGTCTCAAACTCTTGACCTCAGGTGATCCGCCTGCCTCTGCCTCCCAAAGTGCTGGGATTACAGGTGTGAGTTACTGCACCCGGCCAGTTAAATGCCTTTAAAAATTATGCGGCACAAATACAAAAGTTTGTTTCAAGTAGTTTCCCATGGAAGATATTTATATTTGTACTTTAATTAGCTAATATAGCATTTATACTGAATTTTATTAAGTAAATGATTTTATTCAGAAACTGTAAAGATTAATCTGATCAGTCAGGCACGGTGGCTCACACCTGTAATCCCAGCACTTTGGGAGGCCGAGGCAGGTAGATCACGAGGTCAGGAGTTCAAGACCGGCCTGGCCAACATAGTGAAACCCCGTCTCTACTAAAAATACAAAAATTCTCTGGGCATGGAGGCAGGCACCTTAATCCCAGCTAGTTGGGAGGCTGAGGCAGAAGAACTGCTTGAACCCAGGAGGCAGAGGTTGCAGTGAGCCGAGATTGTGCCACTGCACTCCAGCCTGGGTGACAAGAGCGAAACTCCATCTTAAAAAAAAAAAAAAATTAATATGATTTTACATGACTAATAAAATGGCTTGATGTTCATTTAATTTTGACTTTTAAGCTTATGATAAAGATATGGAAGTGAAATCTGCTAACAAAAGTTGGTTTCAACATCAAAAACATTAAAAATTCCAACTCGAATAAAGTGTAATTCATCTTAAACATTTCAAATATTTTAATAAAGCAATAAAATATTCTTTAAAAGTAATTAATTTGTAGACAGAATTAAGAGAATTCTTCCAACTACAGCACTATTTTAAAGAGAAGGTTGCTTTTAAAATATATCAATAACTGAAATTATGAAATGGTTTTAAGTACTTATTTTACTAGAAAACATTACAGGATAAAGTTATAGATGCAACTCATGAGGATTTAACTTCCTTCTATATTGAAAAGTTTATACTTTCTGCTTATTTATCTGATTGCATTCGATGGTACAAATTTCTATTTATTTTTTGGATGCTTCAAATTTCATCCTCAAAATTACTTCATTGGATTCTGGAAACTTAACCCATGCCCTCCAAATTATTTTGGGTTTGGTTATTCTAAGGCAGCCCTCTTGTAACTTATTTAATATACAATATTTAAAAGATTCTGATTTCTAAAAGGTAAAACAATACTTAAAACAAAAAGTGAGTTTGGGGGACTGGATTACTTTGCAGACCCATAGCGTGGGAGAGGTATGAATAATCTTTGTATGGAGGGTTGGATATAATGCTTCACAAATAAGATAGGTCAACAATAGAATATTGCTGTTCGATAGTTGTCCAGAACTACTCGTTCTTTAAAGAATGGCAAAGAAGAGATTTTTCTGGCTGTTCCTGTAAAGTCTACCTAGTAGTTGGCAACCGGGGAATCTGCTGACCTGTGATGAGGGAATCTGTTTAAAGATAGTGTCAATCACTCAAAATTCACTACTGAGTAAATGCCCTTGTGGCAACCAGCTTCCAACATGGCCCTCAGTGATCCTCATCTCCTGGTGTGAATGTCCTACTATGTAGCAGGTAGTACTCTTCCACAACGAATTAGGATCTATCTGTGTGACCAAGAGAATACAACAGAAGTGATGGTATGTGACTCCAGAGGTTAGGTCAGAAAAGGCAGCATAGCTTCCACTACATTCTCTTGGACTTGGAATGTCATAAGGGAAAATTACCTCACTTAATCAAATATAACTCAGTACTTCCAAGGATTTGCCTGAGAACGTGAAGTTGAAAGGTTGAGAGAGGGAAACGACTTACTGGCCACTACTCAGAATTTTGTTTTCTCTTCTGTTCCTCATGTTGATTGTCACTGCCACTGCACCCCCATACTGAGCCCTAAAGGGTCCTCCTACCATTTAACATTCTGATATAAAAGCAGGAAAATCTCTTCCTTTGGTTGGTCTATTATACTGAAGGCAGAATGAAATTTTATTTGTTGTATTTTATTTATTTATTTATTTTTGAGACAGGATCTCACTCTGTCACCCAGGCTGCAGTGGGGTGGTGCGAGCACAGCACACTGCAACCTCAAACTCCTGGGCTCAGGTGATCCTTCTGCCTCAGCCTCCCTAGTAGCTGGGACTACAGATGCACACCGCCACACCTGGCTGACTTTATTTTATTTTCTTTGTAGAGATGGGGTCTCGAACCAAGTGATCTTCCTGCCCATGCTGGTCTCCAACTTCTGGGCTCAAGTGATCCTCCCACCTTGGTCTCCCAAAGTGCTGGGATTACAGATGCAGCCACAGCACCCAGCCAAGGATGAAATAATTTAAAAAAAAACCACTTTTCTATATATTGAAGAAAACAAAGGGAGAAATAACACAGATAAAAGAAGTATAAAAGCATTATACCTAATATGCATATTATATAATCATATTTATATTTAGTATATAAATATATGTATATACATGCACAGAAAAAGGTCTAGAAGCTTAAAGGCTAAGTTTTCATTTATGGTCATCTGTGGAAAAGTAGAGGTAGGGGATGGCTGGGTAAGCGTGAAGGGTAAGTGAGGAATGGGAATGGAAATGGAGAGGGAAGGGGAACTTGGGTTTTAAAATGTTTATTTTGAATTATTTGAAAATTGATGATGAGAATGTATTAATGAATCACTTGTACAATTAAAAAATAAACTATATAACATGAAAAACAAAAGCAAATGCAATCCAGTTACAACACAGAGATCTCTTATTCCGTGATCATTAGCTTGTTACTAGGACTACTGGCCACACTAGACTTTTCCTTCTGATACCTGTTCTCTAGAATGCTTTACTGTAAACCAGGGTGTCCAATCTTTTGGCTTTCCAGGGCCACACTGGAAGAATTATTATCTTGGGCCACACATTAAATATACTAACACTAGCTCATGATAGCTGATGAGCTAAAAAAAAAAAAAAAAAAAAAAAAAATCGCAAAAAAGTATTTTAAGAAAGTGTTGGGCTGCATTCAAAGCTGTCCAGGACCACATGCAGCCTGCAGGCACTGAGTTGGACAAGCTTGCTGTAAAATTTCTGGGTTCCTTACTTCGCTGGCTTCTATAAAGGATGTGTCTAAGAACCATAGCCAAAGAGCTGCCTGAAAGACATCAAGTTAGGCACCTTCCAGGCCAATACCAAGGAATCTGATTGCTCTCTCTGCTGTTGTTTCAGTCAGCTATCACAACACTAATTCTGGGAACCAACTACTCCAAAACACTATTACTCCAAAACACGACTTGAAACAACAATCCTTTATTTGACCCCAACCTGAGACTGGCTTCAGACCTGCTTCATACTTCTTGGACCAGCAAACTAGGCAGGTATGTTCTTCACATTGTGAAAAACAAGAGTGCCCAGAGAGGGAAGGCGAAACATGAAATACCTCTTGAGGCCAGGCTCAGAACTGTCACACTGTCACTTCTGCCTATCTTCTTTGGCCAAAAGCAAATGGACTGATCTAAGCCCAACATGAACAGGGTGGAGAAACATCCTATCTCTACTGAGAGGAACTACAAAGCTGTATTTCAAAGGGCATGCATGCATGGAGTAGTGAAAAATTGGGAACAATAATGTTATCTACCACTGTTATCCACCTGGGACTTTCCGGCTTATTGCCAATTGGCAGTGGGAGAGACTTTCTTCTCAACGTGGCTGACAACAGAAATTACATGACTCGGCAGGTGATATCTGTCCCTAACAACAGGAATCAGGCTTTGTCTTTGCCAGCTCCTTAGTATGCTATGTTATGTTATGTTATGAAGATGCAATATTATTATTAATTAATTCCCTACAAATATCAAAGTGGGCAATGGTTCCCATAAGGGATAAGTTATTTTACAAGAAGTGAGATAAAGACTCCCTTAGAAAGGGTGCTATGTTTGCAGAATCCTGTTTATTATGTATTAAAGATTTTAATGTTACCAAAGCTTTACAAATTCTTTAGTTCAAAAGGGTGTCGATAGTCCTATGGTTTAGAACCAGGAATCCAGAAAACTTTAAGAGTTAAGAGGATCTTTGATTAACAGTCATGGTCTCCAGGTTTCCACTGTGTTCAAGAGTAAAAAATTCTTAAATAAGAATAGGAGCCCTCAGAGTTGCTGGGACTACAGGCGTGTGCCACCACGCCGGGCTAATTTTTGTATTTTTAGTAGAGACGGGGTTTCACCATGTTAGCCAGACTAGTCTCGAACTCGTGACCTCGGGCAATCCACCCTCCGGGGCCTCCCAAAGTGCTGGGATTACTGGCGTGAGCCACTGCGCCCGGCCCAGAGTTGCTTTTTAAGACAGGAAGGGAAGACTCACCCCCAAGAAAATTGAGGCAACGACAATATTAACAAAAGAAAGAGATCATTACATTGTTACGCTCTTGAGGGATTTAAATCTGGAGCCTCCTGCAGCTTTCTGACATTTGAGCCTTACTCTAGGGTGATTTCCAGGGTTCCAACGTCCCTTTCAAGAGAACAGCTATCACTTATATTCCTCGGGGTTCCTTCTTTGCTCCAGACTGGTTGTGAAGCCGTAAAAAGGGTAACGCTGGAGCCCAGAAATGAGCTGGTGAATACCGCGCCAGGTGCCAGGTTCATCGCGGCGAGGTTGCAGAAGCCCGGGAGGGGAGCAAAATCAGCCCGGCGCGCACCGGGACAGGCAGTGCTTTGTTAAAGAAACAAATACAGAAAACGCTGGGGCGGAGAACGGTGGTGGTGAAGGAATAGACTGGGGCGTTTGTATGCATTAACTGTGGCTAAGAAAGCCCATTAAAGAGACGCTCCTACGCAAGGCAACCCAGGGCACCGTGTCATTGGCTTTTGTGCACTTGAAGGCGCGTGAGTGTGCCCCGCTCGAAGGCTCCCCTTTGTGTGAAAGTGTGGAAACCAAAAGCTTGCAGCTACTGCTGGGTTTTCGTTTTCGAATTCGCAGGCACTTGGGCCAAAATACTCCCTCACCAAAACACTCTCTCATTCTCGCACCAACAACACTCAGACTTGAGTTACTTCTCCGTTGCTGACCGAGCAAGGAGCGACAATGGCTCGGTGCGGGTGCCCGCAGCCCCCCGGGTAGCGCCAAGGGGCCGCCCGCCGCGCTCCGCAGCTGCGCGCTGGGCCCCGCCACCCGACCGCCAGCAAACGCAGGCACCAACCGCCTCGCGGTCGGGCTGTTGGGCGGGTGGTAATTTCTGGGAATGGGGCGGGGTCGCGGGTGTACTACGCCGGGCTTTTGCTAGCGGGGAGGAGGAGCTGGCGGCGCCGAGGGGCGCGAGGCTAGCGGGGCGGTGCGCCACGTGCGTCACCGGTCGGGGCGGGGCCGGCGTCGCGCTCCTGGCCGGCGTCGCGCTCTTGCCCGAACCCCCACCTTTCACTTAGCTAAGGCTGAGGAGTGGGGACTGGAAGGACCGGGCTATGAGTTTTTGCAAAACCTCGCCCCCCGTAACTGTCAGACTGCCCGACTCTGGGGCCATCTCCAGAGGAGAAGGGCGGGAGTCCTGAGTTGGGCATGCGGTTACGGCGGGGCCTGCGGGGCCCCTAAGTGTGCGCGTGCGGTCCCGGCCGGCTGGGGGAAGCTGGGGGAAGCCGGCGGGCGCTGCAGGTGCACGCGCGGCCCCGTCGTCCTCACACGTCTGCCCCGTTCGGCAGAGCCCCCTGCACCAATCCGGGGCTGGAGTGGAGAGCGAGATCGGGGAGCCCTGGGCAGGGAGCTGGACAAGTGACGAGCGTCTTTACCTGGGAAGGCGGGTTTGGGAGAAGTTGGGCGAGGAGAGGAGGGCGGGATTCAAGAGAGCAAAGAGGCAGGTTCGGCGTGCTGGTGGGGGCCTGAGGGCGGCGGGGCCCCGCGGGGTATAAATAGCCGGCCCGCGTTTGACAGGCGCTGCGGTGACTGGCGGTGCCGCCCCCGCCCCCCCGCCGCGTGGGGAGGGGAGGAGCGCTCTGAGCTGGCTGGGAGGGGGAGGCGGACTCCAGTGTCCTGGTGGCGGCGGCAGGAGGCCGAGGGGGAGGAGCCGAGGCGGGGGGTGGAGGGAGGGGGCCGGGAGCGGGGCGGGGGCCACCATTGCTCCCCGCGCCGAGCTCTGTGTCGCCGCCGTCGCCTAGGCGGTTTGGGGTCGGTGGGGCGGCGCGGGCGGGGGTCGCTGCGCGGGGCGGCGAGCCTCTGTTTTGTCTCCTCCTCTCCCTGTGGAGCGGCTTGGGCTGCTGGGGAGGCCCCGGCTCCCTCCGGACGCTCGGCCAACGGCGGCGGCTGCTAGTCCGCGGCCCTGCTGAGAGGGAAAAGGACGCCGCTGTCTTCCCAGGCGTCGCGGAGAGCAGGTAAGAGCGCGGGCAGCCGAGGCTAGTGAGAGGGAGCGCGAAGGGCGCGGCGATAAAGCCTGGCTGTCCCGAGTGCCGCCGCCTCCCTCCGCGCCCCCGCCCCGCGCTTGTGTTGTTTGCTTCGGGGTATGCGGAGGGGTTTTCCGGCGGCTGTGGCGGTGACACCGGCCGGGGCCTGGGGGAAGGGGGCTGAGTGTCCCCGGGCAACGGTCGCGGAGCGGGACTTGGAGAAAGGAGAAGGCGCGCTGAGCGCCTGCCCGCGGGGAGCGCGGGGCGCGGGGCAGGGCTGAGGCAAGAGGTTACAGACCCCGGCGCGGGGGATGGGCCGAGCGCAGCTGGTCTCGCTGTGTTTACATCTTTGCGCGAGTCACCTCTGCCGAGAAGCGGACTGAAATGACCCGCCTCATCCCGCCAGGAGGCCAGGGTGGGGGTCCGGCTCCGGAGGAAGCGCGTCCTGGGAGGGTTTGTGTAGGGCGGGAGTCTGCGGCCGGCGCCGGGGCTGGGCGCGAGCTCGGGGCGGGACCTGGGAGGCTCTGGCCGCTCTGGGTGGCTGGGTTCAGAGGGGGTGCTGGACACCAGTTTCCTTCCCTGTCGTGCCTTATCGCCGCCGCTTACCTTTCCTTTCTGGCGCTGCTAGCTTACACGACAGGTTGTACTCGGCCGTTCTTTTATTCTCGCTCTCCACGCCGGCACCCTGCTGCCATCTCCCCCTGTTCCCCGGGAGGCAGGGAGGCTTGGCTCAGACCGGAATCTGTTTCTTAAACAAAACAAAAACGGGCTCGTAACATGCACGTCCAGCGACCGCCTTCTGGATCCTCGCGAAGCTGGCCCTTAGAGACTGCGCGACGGGATGGTCTTGGGGCGCGGAAGGAGGACGGAGAGGGCTCTGCCAGGGCTGGATGCTGACTCTGCCCCAGGAGCTTTGTGATCAGGGCATCTGAGCCCTCTCTCTTGCTCCTTTTGGGCATTTTTATTCCATGTCCGTAAAGGACCGAAAAAATATTCCGTAACACCAAGAATAATCCAGATCGCCCAGTTTCTAATCTTTTCCCTGTGTCAGCATCCTGGATGGACTCTTTCTAGGAGCCAGATTCGCTGTAGACCAGCCTTTAAGTTCTTAGTACTTCATTAAATGAGGAAGAGGGGGACGCGTCATTGTAAAACTGTTAAAAATTCCCCCCTTTCTTATGTTCATGAACGTTTACTTCAGCTTAATGGTTTAAATTTTAATCCGGTGATGAGAGAACAGTAATCGTGTGTTTGATAATCAGATTTGCTTTCCTTTTTATCTGTGACTCTCTATCCAGAAGTAAATTATGCACTTTCTTTCGTGCCAGAATCAGAGAAGGATGTATGCTTTACTAAGAAAGGATTGGATATTTGTGTTTCAGAGTTTCTTCAAAAGATAGAATGACTTATATAGGACTGGAAACCATTAAATTACATTTAAGGGAATTTAGGAATAATAAAACTTTTTATAGAACATTACAGTTTACACAGTACATTGATGTAAGTATTATTGAGACGATATCTAGTAGTTAAACACATGAAATGGAAAATTGTAATATCAGGCAGGGCGTGGTTGCTCACGCCTGTAATCCCAGCACTTTGGGAGGCAGAGGTGGGCAGATCACCTGAGGTCAGGAGTTCAAGACCAGCCTGACCAATATGGTGAAGCCCCATCTCTACTAAAATTACAAAAATCAGCCGGGCGC
Source organism: Trachypithecus francoisi (assembly GCF_009764315.1). Classification (NCBI taxonomy): domain Eukaryota; kingdom Metazoa; phylum Chordata; class Mammalia; order Primates; family Cercopithecidae; genus Trachypithecus; species Trachypithecus francoisi. Next base: position 136,030,029 of record NW_022681454.1, on the reverse strand, counting down.
GATGGCGGGCGCCTATAATCCCAGCTGCTTAGGAGGCTGAGGCAGGACAATTGCTTGAACCCAGGAAGTAGAGGTTGCAGTGAGCCCAGATCGGGCCACTGCACTCCAGCCTGGGCGACAAGAGCAAAATCCTGTCTCAAAAAAAAAAAAAAAAAAAAAAAAAGGAATATCCTGGGCATTTGAAATTTGAATATTTATGTGAAACCTATTTTTAAGTTTAGTGATTTAACTCATTGGATTAATCATTGTCTCTTATTTCAGACATAAATACTCATTTACAAAATAGCTTGAGTATGGTTGGAAAGAATTTGTAACTTTGGGATTTTTCTATTCTAAGTAAACAGATTGGTACCTGTGGGCTGTAGGGTCTTGCTAATGTTAATGGCTTTACCTGCTCATGTTGTATACCATTTTTGGAGGGGGTAACAACTTCATTGTGATATAATTCACATACTAGTCAGTTCAGTTTAAAGTGTACAGTTTGGTGGGCTTATTAATTTTTTTAAAAAAATTACTCCATTTTGCAGGTGAACAATTCAGTGGTTTTTAAGTACGGTTGTCCATCGGCATCTGTTGGGGATTGGTTCTAGGGCCTTTCTCAGATACTAGAATCTATGGATGCTCAGGTCCCTAAAATAAAATGGCATAGTTGCTGGATGCGGTGGCCTGTGCCTATAATCCCAGTTTTTCAGGAGGTTGAGGTGGGAGGATCTCGTGAGACCAGAGTTTGGACACCAGCCTGGGTGACAGAGCAAAATTCTGTCTCAGGAAAAATGAAGAAATAAAAACGACATATTATTTGCATATAAACTATGCATATCCTCTTATATGCTTTAAATCATCTCCAGATTACTTATACTACCTAATACAATGTGGATGCTATGTAAATAGTTGTTATACTGTGTGTTGTTTAGGGAATAATGATCAGGAAAAAAGTCTCTACATGTTCATTTACAGACACTTTTTTTTGAGTAGTTTCTGTACCTCATTGATTGAATCCACGGATTCAGAACTCATGGATATGGAGGGCCGACTGTATACTCAAAGTTGTGCAGCCATCACTATAATCAATTTTAGAGCATTTTAATCATCCCCCAAAAGATCACCATGTCCATTAGCAGTCGCTTTTCATTTTCCCTCAGCACTCCAGTCCTATGCAACCACTGATCGACTTTCTATCTTTATAGATTAGACTATTCCGGACATTTTATATAAATGAAACCATATATGTGGTCTTTTGTGACTGGCTTCTTTCGCTTAGCATAATGCTTTCAAAGTATATCCATGTTGTAATATGTGTCGGTACTTCATTTTTTTTTCTTTTTTAATTTCATCTGTTTTCTTCTTTTTTTTTTTTCTTTTTTTGAGACGGAGTCTCGCTCTGTCGCCTAGGCTGGAGTGCAGTGGTGCGGTCTGGCTCACTGTAACCTCTGCTCGTTCAAGCTATTCTCCTGCCTCAGTCTCTCGAGTAACTGGGACCACAGGTGTATGCTACAACACCGGCTAATTTTTTTTTTTTTTTTTGTATTTTTAGTAGAGACGGGGTTTCACCGTGTTAGCCAGCATGGTCTTGATCTCTGGACCTCGTGATCCGCCCGCCTTGGCCTCTCAAAGTGCTGGGATTACAGGGTGAGCCACCGTGCCCAGCCAATCTATTTTCTTTTTTATACAGATGGGGTTTCACTATATTGCCTAGGGTAGTCTTGAACTTCTGGGCTCAAGCAATCCTCCCGCTTTGGCCTCTCAAAGTGCTGGGATTTCAGGCGTGAGCCATTGCACCTGGTCCTTTTTAATTAAAAAATTTTTTTATAGTCACTTTTTTTTTTTTTTTGAGACGGAGTCTCGCTCTGTTGCCCAGACTGGAGTGCAGTGGCACGATCTCGCCTCACTGCAACCTCCACCTCCTGGGTTCAAGTGATTCTCTTGCTTCAGCCTGCCAGGTAGCTGGGACTACAGGCATGTGCCACTATGCCCAGCTAATTTTTTGTATTTTTAGTAGAGATGGGATTTCACTGTGTTAGCCAGGATGGTCTCGATCTCCTGACCTCGTGATCCACCCGCCTCGGCCTCCCAAAGTGCTGGGATTCCAGGTATGAGCCACTGCACCCAGCCTATAGTCACTTTTTTTTTTATTGCTGAGTAATATTCTATTTAGGATGTATTACATTTTATTTATCTCTGCATCAGTTGACATTTAAGATTCTATTTTTTTGGGCTATTATGCTGCTATGAATATTCATGTTTTTGTGTAGACGTCATTTCTTTGGGTATGTACACTTTTTAATAAATTAGCATCCCAGCACTTTGGGAGGCCGAGACGGGCGGATCACGAGATCAGGAGATCGAGACCATCCTGGCTAACACGGTGAAACCCCGTCTCTACTAAAAAATACAAAAAAACTAGCCGGGCGAGGTGGCGGACGCCTGTAGTCCCAGCTACTCGGGAGGCTGAGGCAGGAGAATGGCGTAAACCCGGGAGACGGAGCTTGCAGCGAGCTGAGATCCGGCCACTGCACTCCAGCCCGGGTGACAGAGCAAGACTCCGTCTCAAAAAAAAAAAATTAGCTTTTGACTTACCTGATACCAAAAAAATTATCCATTTTGAGTATATAATTCAATAGTTTTTAGTAAATATATAGAATTGTGAAACTATCACCTTGAGCTAGTTTTCGAACATTTCCATTGCCTCCAAAATTCCCTCCAGCCTGTTTGCAGTTAACCCTTATTCCCAGCCCCAGCCTCAGGCAATCACTGATTGGTTTTGTCTTAATCCATCTGCTTTTTCTGGATATTTTGGAATTTTATAAATGGAATTGTACAATATGTAGTCTTTTGTATCTGGCTTCTTTCACTTAACATAATCTTTTTGGGATTCATTCATATTGTAGCGTTTATCAGTTTTTTGTTCCTTTTTATTTTGGAATAGTATTTCTCTATGAGTATATGATAGTCCCCCCCCCTTATCTATGTGGGATACATTCCAAGACCCCCAGTGGATGCCTGAAATCTCAGGTAGTATTGAATCTTATAGATTTTTTTCTATATCTATATACCTAGTTTAATTTGTTAATCAGGCATAATAAGAGATTAAAAACAATGTGATAGAATAGTTACAACAATATGCTATTCACAATTTCATGGATGGAAGATTTCTTACTGTAGATGTTAGCAAACTCAGCATAAAGTTTTCTTTCTTATTAAATTGGGAACTTTCACTTTTTCACTTAAAAGAAGTATTTTACAGCTTCTCTTTGGCATATCCAAATTGTCATCCTCATTACTCTTGAGCATTTGAGCCATTATTAAGTAAAATAAGGGTTACTTGAACACTAGCACTACGATACTAGTTGATCTGATAGCTGAGATGGCCACTAAGCAGGTAGTGTAGACAGCGTGAATATGGTGGATAAAGGGATGATTCATGTCCGAGGCAGAGTGGCATGGTATGAGTTTTCATCATGCTACTCAGAATGGCACACAATTTAAAACATAGATTGTTTATTTCTGAAATTTTCCGTTTATCATTTTCAGAACATGTTTGACTGTGGGTAACTGAAACTGGAAAGTAAAGCTGTAGGTTAGGGGAGATTATTGTAACACACTTTAACTGTTGACCAGTATATAGGTGTTTCGATTATTTCCAGTTTTTGACTCTTTTGAATAATACTCAAACATTTGAGTACAAGTCTTTATGTGAACATATGATTTTGTTTCTCTTGGTTAGCTATCTAGGAGTAGAATTACAGCATCATACGTTTACTTTTTAGGACACTGCCAAACTGTTTCCCAAAGTGGCCGTAACATCTTATATTGTTAACAGCAATGTTTGAGAGTTCCAGTTTTCTTCATGTCTTTGCCAACACTTATTATTGTCTTTTTAAAAAATTATAGCTGTTCTAATGGATATGAATTTGTTTGTCTTTGAGTCACTCTGTCGCCCACGCTGGAGTGCAGTGGCGCATTCTCAGCTCACTGCAACCTCTCACTCCTGGGTTCAAGCAATTCTCATGCCTCAGCCTCCCAAGCTGCTGGAATTACAGCTGAGCAAAACTATGCTTAGCTGATTTTTTGTATTTTTAGTGGAGACGGGGTTTCACCATGTTGCCCAGGCTGGTCTCGAATCCTGAGCTCAGGCAATCCTCCGGCCTTGGCCTCCCAAAGTGCTAGGATTACGGGCGTGAGCCACCGTGCCCAGCCTGATTTTGGTGATTCGTTGTGTTTTGTTTTTGTTTTTTCTTTTTTTCTCTGTATACTGTTTAGTGGAGTCATTGTGATTTTAATTTTAATTTTCCTTATGACTCATAGTATTGAGCATCTTTTCCTGTGTCTTTTTTTCTTGACCCATTTATGTCTAAAGTTGCAATTTTTTTTTTTTTTGGTGAAAAATCAGACCTTGGCGATTACCTTGAGTGGTAGGATATTAATAATTTCCACAAGTTTAGCATTCCAATAATGGAATGCTTGGCATAAATGGGCAAAAGACAGGGTCTCACTCTGTTGCCCAGGCTGGAGTGCAGTGGTTCGACCAGAGCTCCCTGTAGCCTTGACCTCCCGGGCTCAAGCAGTCCCCCTACCTCATCCTCTTGAGTAGTTGGGAATGGGGAATGCAGGTGCGTACCACTATGCCAGGTTAATTTTTTATTTTTATTTTTTGTAGAGATGGGGGTCTCACTGCATTGCCCAGGCTACTCTTGAACTCCTGGGCTCAAGCGATCCTCCTCCATTGACCTACCAAAGTGGTGGGATTATAAGCATGAGCCACTGTGTCAGACCCATTTTTTTTTTTTTTATGACATCGCTATTCAGATCTTTTGCTCCTTTTAAAATTGGGTTGTTTGGGCTGGATGTGGTGGCTCATGCCTATAACTCCAGCACTTTGGGAGGCCGAGGTGGGTGGATCACCTGAGGTCAGGAGTTCAAGACCAGCCTGGCCAACATGGCAAAACCCTGTTTCTACTAAAAATACAAAAATTAGCTGGAGGTGGTGGCGCATGCCTATAATCTCAGCTACTCAGAAGGCTGAGGTAGGATAATTGCATAAACCTGGGAGGCAGAGGTTGCAGTGAGCTGAGATTGCAACACTGTACTCCAGCCTAGGCGACAGAGCAAGGCTCTGTCTCAAAAAAATAAAATATAATATAATATAATAAAATTGGGTTGTTTGACTTATTGAGTTGTAAGAAGGTTTTTTTTTTTTTTTTAAATATATTCTGGATGTAAGTTCTTTAATAGATATATGATCTGAAAATATTTCTTCACAGTCTGTTGCTGGTCTTTTCATTGTTTAAAAAATTGGTGACTGGGCGCGGTGGCTCACACCTGTAATCCCAGCACTTTAGGAGGCCGAGATGGGCAGATCACTAGGTCAGGCATTCGAGACCAGCCTGGCCAACATGGTGAAACCCCATCTCTACTGAAAATACAAAAATTAGCTGGTGTGGTAGTGTGCACCTGTAGTCCCAACTACTTAGGAGGCTGAGGCAGGAGAATCGCTTGAACCCAGGAGGCGGAGGTTGCAGTGAGCTGAGATCGCTCCACTGCACTCCAGTCTAGGCAACAGAGCGAGACTCCGTCTCAAAAAAAAAAAAAAAAAATTGGTGATTGACATCTTTTAAAGCGTAATTAGTTTAAATTTTAATGAAGTGTGGTTTCTGAATTTTTTCTTTTATAGGTCATGCTTTTGTTGTCTTATGTAAGAACTCTCTGCCTAATCCCAGATCTTGAGATTTTTCTGTTTTCTAGAAGTTTTATAGTTTTAACTCTAACAGTTAGATTTTATCATCTATTTTGAATTAACTTCTGTGTATGGTGAGAAATCAAGTTCTGAATTCATCTTTTACATACAGATTGTTCTGTCAACCTAAATAAAAGACAGTCCCTCTGAAAGAAAACAGTATTTATTCAGGAATGGGCATTATAATGGAAATATGCATACCATAGTAAACTATGTGCATATTCAGGGAGGTAAAGGAAGACATAGATTTTTAAAGGAAAAATGAGGAGGATTACATCATCGTTTTAAATCAGTTTTCTTTGGCTATAAAGATCAATGACAAGAGTGGTGCCAGTCTGAGGTTGGACATGAAGTTACTGGGCGATGTCCTTGCAGAAGTATTTTTTTTGTGTGTAAGGTTGCGATTGCCTTTGTGCAAGGTTGTGGCCTTTATGGGTTTTTTTGTGATAGTTTTTTTTTTTGAGATGTAATCTCGCTCTGTTGCCCAGGTTGGAGTGCAGAGGTGCAATCTCGGCTTGCTGCAACATCTGCCTCCCGGGTTCAAGCGATTCTCCTGCCTCAGCTTTCCACTTAGCTGGGACTACAGGCCTGCGCCACCACACCTGGCTAATTTTTGTATTTTTAGTAGGAATGGGGTTTCACCATGTTGGCCAGGCTGGTCTCAAACTCCTGAACTCAAGTGATCCACCCACCTCTGCCTCCCAAAGTGCTGGGATTACAAGTGTGGTCTGCCTGTCTCTGCCTCCCAAAGTGCTGGGATTACAGGTGTGAGCCACTATGCCCAGGCAATAGTTATTTTTTTTAAATCAGGTATTCGTGCATGCGAACCCTCCTTTCATGGCCTTCTCTGGCTCCATTTGTCAGGGCTTTTATCACAAATGACTCAATTTTAATTCTAACAACTTTCACTTTTCTCTCTTTTGATCAAAATCTTTCTTTGGACCCAGGCACAGTAGCTCATGCCTGTAATCCTAGCACTTTGGGAGGCAGAGGCAGGATGATTGCTTGAGCCCAGGAGTTTGAGACCCACCTGGGCAACATGGTGAGACCCTGTCTCTAAAAACAAAACAAAACAAAACAAAAAGGATCTTTCTTTGGAAGCATCACTGATTAGTCATCTTGTAGTTAGGTTTTAATTATCTTTAGGTGCCAGGATGGACCTGTCCTGGGTTGTTGGTATGGTCCCATGTTGGAGGGAGTGCTTGGCAAACTAGGAGTCAGTGTCAGGACCCCTTCAGTCACATTTGAGCAACAAGGGAAGTTTGGAGGGAATGATTCTCAGGCTAAGTCTGCCAGAAATCTATTATTAAGATCAGTTTTTGTCTGTTCCTTAAATGTAGGCTATCATCTCAGGGTGTAGGGCCAGCCCGGTTTAATTCTGTTGGGAGTAGTACTTCCGCAGAAATGTAACAAATAACATGTACAAAGTTTAAAAAGGAAAATACAAAGTAAACTTAATAGTGATATGATAATACCAGTTTACATAATGGTTTTGAGCCATGAAGCTAGACCTAAGGGCAGTCAGTTGAATAAACCAAGTGACCATGGAGAACTAGATCAGACCTGTTATAACCATGTGGTCTGTTTTCTTATTTTGCGTATGAGTCTCAACTTCCTCAAAGGAATTTATCCAGGTAAATTGTGTAGTATTAGTAATAGCACAGGCATTTCTTTACTTAACCAATAGCTAATGCAGAGCAATGTTATCATTTGGTATTCCATAACTGGGTTGAATTAAAGCAGAGTATGAACAATTTTTTTAGGGATGTTGCCAGAGTCACCCACTAGTTGGACTGAAGGATCTCTTAGGTCAAGTTCTGTCAAGTTACTAGTAGAAGCTGCTGATTGTGAAATTTCAATTACAACATTATCTTGCCAAGTGAAAAAGCTGCGCCTTAAGAAGGGTAAGAGTCTCCCCTTGTTCAGTTATCTTGGGAAAAGCTGTCTATAGTGCGGAACATCGACTTCTTGTCCTGGCTTGCAGTTTGAATATCTCTGGTTAAAGCATTGGGCAGTTTGGTGAATTTTTCTGTGTGGCTCAGACTTCGAGTACCAGACTTGTCCCTTAAAATTCATCGAGTTTCAGCTTATAGAAAGGAACAGAGCAATTTCTGTTTTAATAATTCTGTGGAAGAAAGTTGGATTGGAGGAAGCTAGAAGAATTTAGGATCTAGGCCAGTTTGCAGGTAGATAATAAAAACTCAAATACAGTGTACAGGGCTACAGTCTAATAACAGATACAATATAGCTTTTCTTTAAAAACATTAACTTTTCTCTTTATAGCCATCCCAGTTTCTACCAGAGATAATCAGAATAAGACAAATTTGTTTATAAAATAGTTTTAACAGTTTTTTTGTCTGATTATTTACTTAAGGGCAGCAAGAATAGCTGTTGGCCACAAAGAAATCTCAGATTTATGAACCTTTCAAGACTAGGAAGCCAAACCAAGGCAGGCATTAGATTTCACCTACAGCCGTAGGGTTCCTGGGCCAGCCAAGAAGTGACAGATTGTATTCTCTCACTGTAAGGATGGGAACACCTGAACCCAGACATTTTGTGCACGTTCTTAAATATGATATTCCAGTCAAAGACTTGGCAATATAACTAATGTTTCCAATTGTATCCTGTTATAAAGAGAGCAGATTTTTGTGAACTTAGAGTAACAACCCTATATTATCAGAAAAATAAGAAGACTCATGAATAGTTTCTGAATTTTACTTAACCAATACCTAATGCAGAGGGATCAAGTAGGGAGAAAAAGTAAATGCTTTCACTTTTGTTGAGAGAAGTATTATCTTACCAAATTACTGTAAATGATTGATACTTTAAGAGAAAAAGTTTTCTTAAATCTGGAAAACTGAACATTTAAGTAAAGAACCAACAATATTTCAAATAAAAGTCATAAAAATATCGTTGATTATTTAATCTCATATTTTGTGTTGCTTAATCTTAATTAGCAGTTTTTCTTTTTTTTTTTTTTTTTTTGAGACGGAGTCTGGCTCTGTCTCCCAGGCTGGAGTGCAGTGGCCGGATCTCAGCTCACTACAAGCTCCGCCTCCCGGGTTTACGCCATTCTCCTGCCTCAGCCTCCGGAGTAGCTGGGACTACAGGCATCCGCCACCACGCCCGGCTAGTTTTTTGTATTTTTAGTAGAGACGGGGTTTCACCATGTTAGCCAGGATGGTCTCGATCTCCTGAGCTCGTGATCCGCCCGTCTCGGCCTCCCAAAGTGCTGGGATTACAGGCTTGAGCCACCGTGCCCCAATTAGCAGTTTTTCTAACTAATCAGTTTCTTCATTAGAATTCTGGAAAATTTTTAGTTCATTGAGCTTAAAGTTATTAGAAATGTATATTTAATAGTACAAGTCTTTTCCATGAATCTGATTGCAGATATTTTTATTTTTATTTTTAAATTTTATTTATTTTTTGAGATGGAGTTTCACTCTGTTGCCCAGGCTGGAGTGCAGTGGCCTGATGTCGGCTCATTGCAACCTCTGCCTCCCGGGTTTAAGCGACTCTTGTGTCTCAGCTTCCCAAGCAGCTGGGATTACAGGTGCACACCACTACCTTGGCTAATTTTTGTATTTTTAGTAGACACTAAAGACTAAAATTAGTAGAGACCAAAGACTACAATTAGTAGAGACCAGAGATTAAAGACTAAAATTTTGTATTTTTAGTAGCCATGTTGACCAGGCTGGTCTCGAACTCCTGACCTCAGGTGATCCGCCCAACTTGGCCTCCCACAGTGCTGGGATTACAGATGTGAGCCACCATGCCCAGCCTGTTTTTAGAGAAGAATCAAAACTGTGAATGATGAAGATTTAGAATAGCCATGGTTAAAAATCTGATGAAGTTCATTATAATCAGCAATTGACAAATTCAGTTATTTTTGTGGCATGTAACATATACTAGAATTATGACTGATGACACATTAGATTTCTAGAGTTTCTAGAGTTTTATGTACTTTTGGAATATTCATATTAATATATCAATAAATGTAACGAAAAGAAGATCTAGAATCACTTATTTGTCAATGCTTTCCATATAATTCATCATATCAAATAATCCTGATTTAGTTCAGTGTCTCTGTTTCAGAAATCTTTGAGAAGGTCCAGTGCCCTGTGGAACATCCTAAAGTTAGTTGGAGGCCAAGAAAGACTTAACTTATTTTTTATTTTTTTGAGACTGGAGTGCAGTAGTGCGATCTCAACTCTCTGCAACTTCTGCCTCCAGGGTTCAAGCAGTTCTCCTGTCTCAGCCTCCCGAGTAGCTGGGATTACAGGCATGAGCCACTGCGCCTGGCCTAATTTTGTATTTTTAGTAGAAACGGGGTTTCTCCATGTTGGTTCGGCTGGTCTTGAACTCTGACCTCAGGTGATCCACCCACCTCGGCCTCCCAAAGTGCTGGGGATTACAGGCATGAGCCACCACGCCAAACCGAAAGACTTAATTTAGAACTTGATCCTGGGGAAGTCTACCAAAGATATCAAAAGGTTTAAAACACCTGATCAAAACATAATCATAGGTCACTGTGAAATAATAGTCATTAATTTAACCACAGTAGTAATAAAAAGATTTCAAAAGCAATACAGAAAGTTACATGGATGGGAAAAAAACAACAAAAACAACAAAAAACACAAATCCAAAGCCCTTAACCCTTCCAAAGCCAAGTTTTCCTAAGTAACCAAAAACCCCAATAAAGACAGCATGAAATACAGGGATTATCTTCATAAGATGCAAAATCTTTGTTTCTTGGGCCAATTAACAAAAAGGCAAAGAAAACTTCCTGCAATGGGATTGCTTCTCCTAATGGGAATCCCATTTAGATATCTTGGAAGTTGGACCTGATGAAAAATTACTTGAATTTAGGCTGACACAGGAAGAATGTGTGTCCAAGGTTATGAGTGTACACCATATTATAGAGAAATGTAAACAAGAAAACTAGTACCTTGAACAGGAAATACATGGCTCTTTGTAAAATCATGGGAAATTCTGGGTTAAATGGAGCAATTCAGACACATCAGGAAAAGCCAAGAATACAGAATTGCTCTAAACTCTAAAGCTGCAGTTCAGAAGATGTGTGAAAATTTAAAGAAACATTTCTGAAGTAAACATAAAAACTTCTGCAATTTTTACTAAGAACAGATCAAGACTTCAAGAAAAGCTTGTTCTAACACAGGGGACCAAAATTTTAGGTATTTGTTGTTGTTTTTGAAACAGGGTCTCATTCTGTCACCTAGGCTAGAGTGCAGTGGCACAGTCTTGGCTCACTGCAATCTCCACTTTCCAGATTCGAGTGATTCTCCTGACTCAGCCTCCAGAGTAGCTGGGACTACAGGCACATGCCACCATGTCTAGCTAATTTTTGTATTTTTTAGTAGAGATGGTGTTTCTCCACGTTGTCCAGGCTGGTCTTGAACTCCTGACCTCAGGTGATCCACCTCTGTCTCCCAAAGTGCTGGGACTACAGGCGTGAGCCACTGTGCCTGACCACAGCTAAACTTTTAGAAAGCTTGTAACTAATTTTCTTTTATTTGTAGCCAACTTAATCGTATGAAAAATCCCTTCCTTCCTTCCTTCCTCCCTTCCTCCCTTCCTCCTTCCTCCCTTCCTCCCTTCCTCCTTCCCTCCCTCCCTCCCTCCCTCGCCTTCCTGCCTGCCTTCCTTCTCTCCCTCCCCCTGCTTGCTTGCTTGCTTTTCTTTCTCCTTCCTTCCTTCCTTCCTTCCTTCCTTCCTTCCTCTCTCTTTCTCTCTCTTTCTTTCTTTCTTTCTTTCGCTCTTTCTCTCTCTTGTTCTCTTTCCCTCCCTCCCTTCCTCCCTTCCTTCCTTCCTTCCTCTTTCCTTTCCCTTTTCCCTTCCCCTTCCCCTTTCCTCTTCTCTTCTCTCTTCTCTTCTTTCTCTTTTTCTTTCTCTTTCTCAACTCCCCTCCTCTCTCCTTCCCTCCTTCTTTCCTACTTCCTTTTTTTTTTTTTTTTTTGAGACAGAGTCTTGCTCTGTCGCCCAGGCTGGAGTGCAGTGGCAGCGATCTCGGCTCACTGCAAGCTCCGCCTCCCGGGTTCCCGCCATTCTCCTGCCTCAGCCTCCGGAGTAGCTGGGACTACAGGCGCCCGCCACCTCGCCCGGCTAATTTTTTGTATTTTTAGTAGAGACAGGGTTTCACCTGTTAGCCAGGATGGCCTACTTCTTTTTTTTGATAGAGGGACTCTGTCTCCACTGCGATCACGCCTCACTTTGCGGGCTCAAGTGATCCTCCCACCTCAGACTCCTGAGTAGCTGAGACTACAGGCACATGCCAGTATGTCTGGCTAATTTTTGTATTTTTTGGAGAGGCTGGGTTTCACCATGTTGTACAGGCTGGTCTTGAACTCCTGGGCTGAAGTGATCTGGCTGCTTCGGCCTCCCAAAGTGCTGGGATTACAGTCATGAGCCACTGTGTCTGGCCCACACACAAAATTTCTTTAATAAATTCATCCTTCACAAACCTTCCACAGCTTAATCAGATCTTCCACAACATTCTTGGGCCTTTAGCTTTTTTTTTTTTTTTTTTTTTTTTTTTTTTTGAGGCTGAGTCTTGCTCTGTCGCCCAGGCTGGAGTGCAGTGGCCAGATCTCAGCTCACGGCAAGCTCCGCCTCCCGGTTCCCGCCATTCTCCTGCCTCAGCCTCCGAGTAGCTGGGACTACAGGCGCCCGCCACCTCGCCCGGCTAATTTTTTGTATTTTTAGTAGAGACGGGGTTTCACTGTGTTCGCCAGGATGGTCTCGATCTCCTGACCTTGTGATCGCCCGTCTCGGCCTCCCAAAGTGCTGGGATTACAGGCTTGAGCCACCGCGCCCGGCCTGGGCCTTTAGCTTTGTCCTATACCTTCTCTTTCTTAAATAATCAGTCATTTTACTTTTCTTTTTTCCTTATCATTTTAAAAAGTTATTCTCCTTTCAACCCTCCTTGCCAAAATTACATCCTTATAACTTTTTTTATATTTCTCTCTCCTGCTTACTGAGTCCTTTTTATCTTATTTCTTTCCTAAATGTTACTTTTTGAAATAACCTCAAATAACCTCTGAATTTACAGTTATTCTTTTTTCTCAGCGAATAATACATTCTTGTGCTTTTCTCATAATTTCTCTCATCAAAGCCACGTTTTTTGTTACACTTCATATACAGAATTATATACACTAGTTAGAATTTCTAACTTAGTAATCTTGATTTTTAGTGAAACCTAGGAAGCAAGAAATTTTGAACGGTCATATATCAGTATTTTATAGATGAGAATCATCTTTTTTTTTTATTTTTATTTTTTTTGAGACAGAGTCTCGCTCTGTCGCCCAGGCTGGAGTGCAGTGGCCGGATCTCAGCTCACTGCAAGCTCCGCCTCCCGGGTTCACGCCATTCTCCTGTCTCAGCCTCCCGAGTAACTGGGACTACAGGCGCCCGCCACCTTGCCCAGCTAGTTTTTTTGTATTTTTTTTTTTTTTAGTAGAGACGGGGTTTCACCGGGTTAGCCAGGATGGTCTCGATCTCCTGACCTCATGATCCACCCGTCTCGGCCTCCCAAAGTGCTGGGATTACAGGCTTGAGCCACCGCGCCCGGCCGAGAATCATCTTTTTTTTTTTTATTTTTTGAGTTAGGGTCTCTCACTATTGCCCAGCCTAGAGTGCAGTGGCATGATGATAGTGTACACGAGGTTAGGAGTTTGAGACCAGCCTGACCAACATGGTGAAACCCTGTCTCTCCTAAAAATACAAACATAAGCTGGACATGGTGGCGTGCACCTGTAATCCCAGCTACTCGGGAGGCTGAGGCAGGAGAATTACTTGAACCAGGAGGTGGAGGTTGCAGTGAGCTACTGCACTCTAGCCTGGTGACAGAACGAGAGTCAGTCTCAAAAAGAAAAAAATTAAGCCTTTTCTTTTTTTTTTTTTTGAGAAAAGTCTCGCTCTTATCCCCCAGGTTTGAGTGCAATGGCTTGATCTCGGCTCACTGCAACCTCTGCCTCCTGGGTTCAAACGATTCTCCTGCCTCTGCCTCCCAAGTAACTGGGATTAAGTCGCCTGCCACCATGCCTGGCTAATTTTTGTATATTTTAGTAAAGACGGGGTTTCACCATGTTGGTCAGGCTGGTTTTGAACTCCTGACTGCAAGTGATCCACCCGCTTTGGCCTCCCAAAGTGCTGGGATTATAGGCGCGAGCCACTGCGCCTGGCCTACGGGCTATGCTATAGTATCTTCCACATCTATCATTGAGGCTACCGCTCTGCCCCTCTCCACTACCTCTCAGTAAGCCAAACTCATTGCCTTAACTTGGGCCCTCACTCTTGCAAAGGGACTATGCGTCAATATTTATACTGACTCTAAATATGCCTTCCATATCCTGCACCACCATGCTGTTATATGGGCAGAAAGAGGTTTCCTCACTACACAAGGTTCCTCTATCATTAATGCTTCTTTAATAAAAACGCTTCTCAAGGCTGCTTTATTTCCAAAGGAAGCTGGAGTCATTCACTGCAAGGGCCATCAAAAGGCGTCAGATCCCATTGCTCAGGACAACGCTTATGCTGATAAGGTAGCTAAAAAAGCAGCCATCAAAAGGCATCAGATCCCAACGCTCAGGACAATGCTTAATGCTGGTAAGGTAGCTAAAAAAGCAGCTAGTGTTCAACTGCTATCCCTCAGGGCAGTTTTTCTCCTTCTCATCTGGCCACTCCCGCTTACTCCCCCACTGAAACTTCCACCTATTAATCTCTTCCCAAACAAGGCAAATGGTTCTTGGACCTAGGATCTCCTTCCAGCCTCGCAGGCCCTTTCTATTCTGTTGTCATTTCATAACCTCTTCCATGTAGGTTACAAGTTGCTAGCCCTTCTCTTAAAACCTCTCATTTCCTTTCTGTCTTGGAAATCTGTCTTCAAGGAAATGACTTCTCAGTGTTCCATCTGCTATTCTACTACTACTCCTCCGGAATTTCTCAGGCCCCCTCCCTTCACTACACATCAAGGTCAGGGATTTGCCCTCACCCAGGACTGGCAAATTGGCTTTACTCATATGCCTTGAGTCGAGAAACTAAAATACCTCTTGATCTAGGTAGACACTTTGACTGGATGGATAGAAGCCTTTCCCATAGGGTCTGAGAAGGCCACTGCAGTCATTTCTTCCCTTCTGTCAGACGTAATTCCTTGGTTTGGCCTTCCTGCCTCTATACAGTCCGATAATGGACCAGCCTTTATTAGTCAAATCACCCAAGCAGTTTCTCAGGCTCTTGGTATTCAGTGAAACCTTCATACCCCTTACGGTCCTCAATCTTCAGGAAAAGTAAAATGGACTAACGGTCTTTTAAAAACACACCTCACCAAACTCAGCCTCCAACTTAAAAAAAAGGACTCTGTCAAGAATAGAGCCTAAAAGTTATTATGCTAGACCCCGTTGGACCCCCTTGGAAATGCTCTAATTAGATGTTCTGAGTCCTCCCAATTCTTAGTCCTTTAATACCTGTTTTTCTCCTTCTCTTACTCCGTTTAGTTTTTCAATTCATACAAAACCGTATCCAGGCCATCACAATTCTATACGACAAATGTTTCCATCACCAATCATTCTGTATGACAAATGCTCCTTTAAACAACCCCACAATATCACCCCTTACCACAAAATCTTCCTTCAGCTTAATTTCTCCCACTCTAGGTTCCCACGTCGCCCCTAATCCTGCTTGAAGCAGCCCTGAGAAACATCGCCCATTATCTCTCCATACCACCTCCAAAAATTTTCATCGCCCCAACACTTTACCACTATTTTGTTTTATGTTATTTTTCTTATTAATATAAGAAGACAGGAATGTCAGGCCTCTGAGCCCAAGCTAAGCCATCATATCCCCTGTGATCTACACGTATACATCCAGATGGCCTGAAGTAACTGAAGAATCACAAAATAAGTGAAAATGGCCTGTTCCAACCTTAACTGATGATATCACCTTGTGAAATTCCTTCTCCTGGCTCATCCTGGCTCAAAAGCTCCCCCAGTGAGCACCTTGTGACCCCCCCACCCCTGCCCACCAGAGAACTACCCCCTTTGACTGTAATTTTCCATTACCTACCCAAATCCTATAAAACGGCCCCACCCCATCTCCCTTAGCTGACTCTCTTTTCGGACTCAGCCCGACTGCACCCAGGTGAAATAAACAGCCTTGTTGCTCACACAAAGCCTGTTTGGTGGTCTCTTCACATGGACGCGAGTTAAAGTTTTAACTTGTATTCAGAGTATATTTAGATGATACTTTGCTGTTCAGTTTTCACCATCATAAAACAGGTTGAACAATCGTCGTTGATTAGGTTATGCCTGGGAACCTGACTAGTCTAGTTCTTTGGTTGAAGATTTCTAGAAATGTCAAAACGTGCCTGATAAGGAAAGCATCAAAATATCTTCAAAGGGCTGGGCACTGGCTCATGCCTGTTGGGAGGCTGAGATGGGAGGATTGCTTGAAGCTAGGAGTTTCAGACCAGCCTGGGCAACATAATGAGACTCCATCTCTGCAAAAAATGAAAAAACCTTAGCGGGGTATGGTGGCATGTGCCTATAGTCCTAGTTACTCAGGAGCCTGAGGCAGGAGGATTGCTTGAGTGCAGGAGGTTGAGGCTGCAGCGAGCTGTAATATGATGTCATTGCACTCCAGCCTGGTTGACAGAGTGAGACCTAGTATCAAAAAATTATGCAGAATTTTGATGATGTTACAAATTATCTAACTTCATTTCTTACCTCTGTGTGTGTGTATGAGAGAAAGAGAGATTGATATTTTAGTCAATGATGGATCAGATAAACAACAGTAGTCCTGTAAGATTATAATACCTTAGTTTTACTGTACCTTTTCTATGTTAGGTATGTTTAGATACACAAATACTTTCCATTGTGTTAGAGTTGTCTGTAGTATTCAGTATAGTAACATGCTGTATAGGTTTGGAGACTGGGAGCAGTAAGCCATATCGTGTAACCTAGGGGTGTAGGCAGGCTACACCATCTGTGTCTGTGTAAGTACACTCATAAGGTTTGCACAGTGACAAAATCCTTAGGTCCAAAATTGCCTAGGGACCTAAGGATGCATTTCTCGGGATATATTTCTGTCATTAAGCAATGCATCACTGTGTGTGTATAGCACATAAGAATATATGTATAAGATTAAGGCTGGGTGCGGTGGCTGATGCCTGAAATCCCAGCACTTTGGGAGGCTGAAGAGAGTGGATCATTTGAGGTCAGGAGTTCAAAACCAGCCTGGCCAACGTGGTGAAACCCCGTCTCTACTAAAAATATAAAAATTAGCTGGGCATGGTATGTACCTGTAATCCCAGCTACTTGGGAAGCTGAGGCAGGAGAGCTGCTTGAACCCATGAGGCAGAGGTTGCAGTGAGCTGAGATCACACCACTGCACTCTAGCCTGGGTGGTGAAGTGAGACTCTGTCTTTAAAAAAAAAAAAAAAAAAAAAAAATATATATATATATATATATATATGAATGAACATATATGTTAATTGGATTACTCAGTGTCAAGGCTGTGAATATTTAAGATATTATTAGTCATAGTACGAGACCATGTGTATACCACACAAGAATATATGTATAAGATTGGCCAGGCACGGTGGCTCATGCCTGTAATCCCAGCACTTTGGGAGGCTGAGGCGGGTGGATCACGAGGTCAGGAGATTGAGACCATCCTGGCTAACACAGTGAAACCCCATCTCTACTAAAAATACAAAAACAAAATTAGCCGGGCGTGGTGGCGGGCACCTGTAATACCAGCTACTTGGGAGGTGGAGGCAGGAGAATGGCGTGAACCTGGGAGGCGGAGCTGGCAGTGAGCTGAGATGGCACCACTGCACTCCAGCCTGGGCGACAGAGTGAGACTCTGTCTCAAAAAAAAGAAGAAAACAACACGAATATATGTATAAGATTAATAACATGTTGACTGGATAACTTGGTGTCAAGGCCATGAGTAAATAAGGATTTTGAGATATTGTTAGTTATGGTATGAGACTCTTGAAATGAAAAGTTATTTTTACGATTGGCAAGTTATATCACTTTCCAATTAGCCTTTTCAATCAATTTTTTCTTGTAAAATGAGCTGTAAGTTCTCTTCCAGATTAAAGAGCTTTCCTGCAACTTTTCTTGTCTTGTTAATTTCTAGCATCATTTTTAAATATCTGGATTAATTATTGATTCCTAAAGTAAGTCTCATGGTATGAGTGCTTGTTGCCAAAATTAACCTCAGTTCTGGCTTATGAGCCTAAATCGTTAAAAACTATATAGTCCTTACACTTGGTTTTCCTCAAAAATGACCTCATTCTCAATTTCAAAAGGGAATTCTTTCTTTAAACAATTCATTAGTTTACTTTCTATCCTTGTAAAATGCTGTGTTAATGTTTGTCTTAACAAATAAGAATGACATCTAAATTTTTCATGAGTTGTAATTAGATTATATTGCTTTTATCTTTTTCATTTTTTTTTTTTATTATTTGTAGAGATGCAGTCTCACTATGTTGTCCAGGTTAGTCTTGAACTCCTGGACTCAAGCGATCCTCTTGCTTTGGCCTCCCCAAAGTCTTGACCCTACAGGTGTGATACACCATGCTGGCCTTTTTAATTATTGTTTTCCGAGATGGGGTCTTGCTGAATTGCTCAGGCTGGAGTGCAATGGCTGTTCTGAGGCATGATCCCACTACTGATCAGAATAAGAGTTTTGACCTGCTCAGTTTCTGAACTGAGCTGGTTTACCTCTTCTTAGCCAACCTGGTGATCCCCCTCTCCTGGGAGTTCACCATACTGATGGTGAACTTTGTGTTGATACATGATTGGCATCGTGGACTACAGCCTAGAACTCCTGGCCTCAAGCAATCCTCTTGCCTCAGTATCTGTAGTAGCTGAGACTGCATGGGTGTGCCACCACGTCTGGTACTATATTCTCATCTGAAGCTTTAGCAATGTAATACAGCTCTGATGCTGCCCCTATGCCATGTGAACCAAGACTGAGACAGGTCTCAGTCAATTTAGAAAGTATATTTTGCCAAGATGAAGGATGCACACCTGGGAGGTAGGTTTGTGCCTTTCTCCAAAGATGATTTTGAGGGCTTCAATATTTAAAGGGGAAAGAGGAAGACATTTTTAAAAGGTGTGAGTAGATAAGAGACAAGCAGTTGCATTCTTTGAGTCTTTGATCAGCCTTTCACTGAATAAACAATTTACCTATGAGAGGGGAGTAGAGGAATAGCCACTTATGCCTTGTCTAGCTCAGCGAATCTGCATTTTTACATCAGAGGAAGAGTCACATATGCATTGGTGTCAGGTTAGCAGAGGAATGACTTAGAGCTCTTTTGTCCTGCACTCATGAAGATAAGCTATCAAAATATATTATCAGGGTAAAATTCAACATAACCATTTTAGGGTAAAGATCTTGAGGCCTACAAGGAATTTTCTAGTTGGCAAATTGTGAGGGAAGTATGTAGCTTTTTTTTAAATTGTTTTTTAATGGTTGTAGCTATCTTATTTAGGAATAAAATGGGAGGCAAGTTTGCCTGACACAGTTCCCAGCTTAATTTTTCCTTTTGTCTTAGTGATTTGGGGGTCCTGAGATTTATTTTCCCTTTCACAACTAATATCTTAGGCTCTTGTATTAAAAAGATAATAACAGATTAAATGGCATTCATTTAATGCTTATTGTGTGCCAGGTAGTTTTTGTAAAGAATGAAAAGAACTAGATACATCATCTTCTCAGAGTTGTTTTATACTATCTTATGGATGAGAAAATTTAAGTTAAAGGAGATTAAGTAACTGCCCAACATGAGGAATTACTCAGCATTAAAGCCAAAACATAAAAAGTATTTATTGAGCACCTATTGTGTTCTGAAGATACATTGGCCAATAGGATTTTAACTCTTAAATCATACTAGCTCTTCAATATTGTAACACAAAGAAAATGACTGAGGCAAGTTTGAATTTAGAGGTTTATTTTGCCAAGGTTGAGGATGTGCCCAGGCAAAAGGAACACAAAATCACAGAACAGCTGGGACCTGTGCTTTTTCCAAAGAGGATTTTGAGGGCTTCAACCTTTAAAGGGGAAAAGGGGGCAGTAGGAAAAGGGGAAAGAAAAAAATAAAGACGGGGAGAGTATGGTCACATTCTTGTGAGCTCACTAAATCCCCTTGTTGCATGTGAAAAGGAACAGGTAGAGGTAAAGTCAACTATGCATTCTTCTGGCACTCAGTGAATCTACATTTTACATAAGATAAAGTAAACAGAGGAAGCAGTCAAATACGCCTTTGTCTCAGGTGAGTGGAGGGATGACTTCTAGTCCTGTATTTGTCCTGTACCTATGAAGATAAGCTTTTAATTTATATTGTCAGGGTGAAATTAAATAGAATTCTGTTTTAGGGTAAGGATCTTGGGCCAAGAAGGAATTTGTGAGTAAATTGTGAAAGAGGCTCCCTGGGGAGGTATGTGGCCTTTTATCTTTGCAGCTATCTATTTAGGAACAAAGTGGGAGGCAGTTTTGCGTGACGCAGTTCCCAAGCTTAACTTTTCCCTTTGGGATAGTGAGTTTGGAGGTCCCAAGATTTTTTTTTCCCTTTCTTTATTTTTCTTTTTTCTTTTTTTTTGAGACAGGGTCTCCCTCTGTTACTCAGGCTGGAGTGCAGTGGCACAATCTCAGCTCACAGCAACCTCTGCCTTCCAGGCTCAAGCGATCCTTCCACCTCAGCCTCCTTAGTAGCTGGGACTACAGACGTATGCCACTGTATCTGACTAATTTTTGTATTTTTAGTAGAGATGGGGTCTCCCCATGTTGCCCAGACTGGCCTCGAATTCTTGGGATCAAGCAATCTGCCTTCCTTGGCCTCCCAAAGTGCTGGGATTATAGGCATGAGCCACTGTGCCTGGCCTTTTCATTTTATTATCCTTTCGTGGTATATAGAATACTGTCAAAATAGTCTTTATGTAATAAAGGGGATAATTATGGCTATTTTACAGGGCTGTTGTAAGGATGGAAAGAATGCATAAAACTGTTTCAATAACTACAAAAATGTTTGAGATTATTGTTTTTGATGTATTTATATTAATATTACAACTATATATATATAAAATTCCTGTCAGAGTTGATAATTTCAAAAGGGAATCAAACAGGACAATTAAAATGTGAATTAGAAGTGTTTAAAGCATTGATTTCATTATTAAAAATATGTAATTTCATCAGTTAAATGACTAAGGGTAATGAAGCTTTTTCACTGATCCTGTAGGCAGGAACCAGCTGTAAATTAAACTATACATAAGTGTAAATTACAAGGCTCTGCCTGGTAACTCACACCTGTAATCCCAGCATTTTGACTGGCTGAGGTAGGAGAATTGCTTGGGCCCAGGAGTTCAAGACCAACCTGGGCAAAATAGGGAGACCCCCATCTCTATAAAATAAAAAAAATTAGCTTGGCATGGTAGTGCATGCCTGTGGTCCCAGCTACTTGGGCTGAGGTGGGAGGATCACTTGAGCCTGCGAGGTTAAGGCTGCAGTGAGCCATGATTGAGCCATTGCATTCCAGCCTGGGCAACAGAGTGAGATCCCGTTTAAAAAAAAAAAAGATGGTGTAGACTACAAATTACAATTCTTCTCATCCAGTGTCACGATAATACTGTTAATATTTGAATACAGATGTCTCCTTAATTCTAATTTTGTACATTGTCCTTTTTAAAGTCAAGTTTACTGAAGTTTAATTTACATGTAGTAAAATTCACTCTTATATTTTCATGACTGGCAAATTTATACCATTTTGCAGTCACCACCACAGTGAAGATAACACAATATTTCTTTCACCCCAGAGAGTTTCCTTGTACCCTTTTGAGATTAAATCCTTCCAACTGATCTATTTTCTATTTCTATAATTTTATCTTTTCTTGAATGTCATATAAAATAGAGTCACCCTTTTTCTTTCTGATCTGTTAGGTGTTTCAGATATGACTGGTGCAATAGCAAGTAAGATAATTGACCCTCATGCTGATACAGCTTGCTCACAAATTAGGACTTGTATTAAGAAGCAGTTAGGCCGGGCGCGGTGGCTCAAGCGTGTAATCCCAGCACTTTGGGAGGCCGAGACGGGCGGATCACGAGGTCAGGAGATCGAGACCATCCTGGCTAATACGGTGAAACCCCGTCTCTACTAAAAAATACAAAAAACTAGCCGGGCGACGAGGCGGGCGCCTGTAGTCCCAGCTACTCGGGAGGCTGAGACAGGAGAATGGCGTGAACCCGGGAGGTGGAGCTTGCAGTGAGCTGAGAGCCGGCCACTGCACTCCAGCCTGGGCGGCAGAGCAAGACTCCGTCTCAAAAAAAAAAAAAAAAAAAGAAGCAGTTAAATCAGAAAAAAGTACAACCTGTTGGAAAATTATAAAAAGAGAATTTGTCAAAGGGTTAGTAAATAGTATTCAGTTTTCATGACAAATTTTCAAGAACCAATTCACATGATCAGTTTTCACATATTGGGTGGGAAATTAATAAAATCAGTACCCTTTTTGACCTCCTCTTTGGAACCTAGTTATATAAAATTAGGTAATTTATAATCCTTGATTCATGACACACTTAAATAATAGCTCAAGCATGGCAGTTGCCTATTTTTAATAATATTACAAGCACACATGAATCCATCATTCCCCATGAGAACTAGAAGCTTAACAAGAACTCAACATCAGATTTACCCATGTGGGCCTTTAATATAAAATGGAATTTGCATTGCCTATGTTTCTTTTTTTTTTTTTTTTTTTGAGACGGAGTCTTGCTCTGTCGCCCAGGCTAGAGTGCAGTGGCCGGATCTCAGCTCACTGCAAGCTCCGCCTCCGGGTTTACGCCATTCTCCTGCCTCAGCCTCCCGAGTAGCTGGGACTACAGGCGCCCGCCACCTCGCCCGGCTAGTTTTTTTGTATTTTTAGTAGAGACGGGGTTTCACCGTGTTAGCCAGGATGGTCTCGATCTCCTGACCTCGTGATCCGTCCGTCTCGGCCTCCCAAAGTCCTGGGATTACAGGTTTGAGCCACCACGCCCGGCCGCCTATGTTTCTTATTAATTAGTAGGAATCCCCCACTCCCCACCTTTTTGGGGGTGGGAGAAGCGAGTAACTTTTGCCAGTCTCTTGCTTTTCAGCCTTGTTTTGGTTTATACTGTTATAAACCAAACAATAAAATTTAAACAATTTTCGTATAGTCAAAACTAATTCTTTGCTTTTTGCATTCAGTGTCTCACCTAATACTTTTTTCTTAACTGTGAGTTCATGAAGATACTCTATATTTTCTTCTAATTTTTAGGAACATTTCATATATTTAGGTCTTTACTATATCTGTAATTTATTTTGTGATTGATGAGAGGTAGTAATTTAAAATTTTGAATCTTGTATGACTGATGATTTGTACCAGCACAATTTATTAAATAGCTCTCTTCTCTTCTCCTCTCTTCCTTTTCTTTTCTTTTCTTTTTTTTTTTTTTTTTGAGACGGAGTCTCGCTCTGTCGCCCAGGCGGGAGTTCAGTGGCTGGATCTCGACTCACTGCAAGCTCCGCCTCCCGGGTTTACGCCATTCTCCTGCCTCAGCCTCCTGAGTAGCTGGGACTACAGGCGCCCGCCACCTCGCCCGGCTAGTTTTTTGTATTTTTTAGTAGAGACGGGGTTTCACCGTGTTAGCGAGGATGGTCTCGATCTCCTGACCTCGTGATCCACCCGTCTCGGCCTCCCAAAGTGCTGAGATTACAGGCTTGAGCCACCGCGCCCGGCCTCCTTTCCTTTCTTGATGGAGTCTCGCTTTGTTGCCTAGGCTGGAGTGCAGTGGCGTTATCTGGGCTCACTGTAAGCTCGCCTCCTGGGTTCACGCCATTCTCCTGCCTCAGTCTCCTGAGTAGCTGGGACTACAGGCGTCCGCTGCCACGCCTGGCTAATTTTTTTGTATTTTATTTAGTAGAGACGGGGTTTCACCGTGTTAGCCAGAATGGTCTTGATCTCCTGACCTTGTGATCTACCCACCTCAGCCTTCCAAAGTGCTGCGATTATAGGCATGAGCCACCGCGCCCAGCCAGCTCACTTTTTTATTGATTTTAATTTACCTCTTTCCTGTATTAAGGTTTCAATATGCATGGGTCTTTTTCTGGCCTCTATATTGTGTTCCACTGGTATATTTGAGTATATTTACACCATTACCTTATTGCCTAGTTAGTATAGAGTAGAGCAGTTCTTGAGGAGGGTTTTGGCTGACTTTTGCCCTTTGCTCATTCACATACTTTTTTTTTTTTTGAGACAGAGTCTCGCTCTGTCGCCCAGGGAGGAGTGCACTGGTGTGATCACGGCTTACTGCAACCTCAGTCTCCTGGGCTCACGTGATTCTCCCACCTCAGCCTCCACAGTAACTAGGACTACAGGTGTGCACCACCACGCCTAGCTAATTTTTTTTTTTTTTTTGAGGTGCAGTTTGGCTGTTGTTGCCCAGGCTGGAATTCAATGGTGTGATCTCGGCTCACAGCAACTTCCGCCTCCCGGATTCAAGCAATTCTCCTGCCTCAGCCTTCTGGGTAGCTGGGATTACAGGAACCTGCCACCATGCTGGGCTAATTTTTTGTATTTTTAGGAGAGACATTTTGTATTTTTATTAGTATTTTTAGGGGTTTCACCATGTTGGCCAGGCTGGTATCAAATGCCTGACCTCAGGTGATCCACCTGCTTCGGCCTCCCAAAGTATTGGGATTACAGGCGTTAGCCACTGTGTCTGGCCATGCCCAGCTAATTTTTATATTTTTTATAGAGATGGGGTTTCACCATGTTGCCCAGGCTGGTCTCAAGCTCCTGGCCTGAAATGATCCATCCACCTCGGCCTTCCTAAGGGCCGTGACGAGAGGTGTGAGCTACTGTGCCTGACCCACATACATTTTTTACTATCTTTGTCAAGATTTCTGTAGAACCTTCTTGGGATTTTTAACTGGAAATACATCGAATTTTTTAGTAGATTAATTTGGTGAGAATTGACTTCCTTAAGATACTGAGTATACCTACCTATGAACATGGTATTTGCCCATGTAGAATTATTTTCAAGGAATTTTATGATTTTCTTTATAATAATCATATACACCCTTTTGCTTAGATTTATTCTTACGTTTGTAGTTTTTATGGTTATGTTAAATGATACTGTTTGGTTTTTTATTTTTATTTGTATTTTTTTGAGGTGGAGTCTCGCTCTGTCGCCCAGGCTGGAGTGCAGTGGCACGATCTTGGCTCACTGCAACCTCTGCCTCCTGGATTCAAGTGATTCACCTGCCTTAGCCTCGGAAGTAGCTGGGACCACAGGTGCCTGCCACCACGCCTAGCTAATTTTTGTATTTTTAGTGGAGGTGGGTTTTTACCATGTTGGCCAGGCTGGTCTCCAATTCCTGACCTCGCGATCCGCCTGCCTCGGCATCCCAAAGTGCTGGGATTATAGGCATGAGCCACTATGCCCAGCAGTAAATGATGTTCTTTTAAAAAATTATACTTTGTTGCTGGCCTATAGAAAAACACCTGATTTTCACATATTGATTTATGTCCAGAGACTTAGCAAACCTTTTTATTTCCTCTAATATCTGGAGACTATTTTAAATTTCCTATGTAGATAGTCTTATTTACGTGATACATCATTTCTTCCTTTCCAATTCATATGCCATTTATTTGCTTTTCTTACTGAATTGGTTAGGCTTGTCAATGCAAGTGTTGAATTAAAGTGGTAATTGTAGGTAAATGTGTTTATTCTCAATACTGGGAGAAAGTTTAAAATATCTTGTCTTTGAGTCTTTGTTGAATTTTTTTCTTAAATTTTAAAAGGATGTTGAATTTTATGAAGACATTTGTACCGCATACCAAAATGATGTATTAGCTATCTATTGCTGCATAACAAATTACCTAAAACATTTTGTTGGTGAGGATGTGGAGAACAGGGTATCTTCAAATGCTGCCGGTGGGAATGTGAAATGGTGTAGCCACTTTGGAAAAGCTTGTCATTTCCTCAAAATGTTAAACATACAATTACTATGTTCTAGCACTTCTCCTGGCTATATATGCAAAAGAAATGAAAACATTCACACAGAACATATGTCTTGTACATGAATTTTCAGAATAGTATTCACAATGGTAAAAAAAGTAGAAACATCTCAAATGTGCATCGGTGGATGAATAGAGAGATGTGATTTATCTATACAATGGGATATTACTCAGCAATAAAAAGAAATTAAATACAGATGTTACATGTAAATGAACCTTGAAAACTTTATTGTAAGTGAAAGAAGCCAGTCACAAAAGACCACATATTAGGCTGGGTATGGTGGCTCAGGCCTGCAATCCCAGCACTTTGGGAGGCCAAGGCAGGAGAAGCCCAGGTGTTCAGTGGAGCCCAGGAGTTTGAGATCTGCCTGGGCAACACGATGAAACCCTGTCTCTACAAAAAAAAAAAAAAAAAAATTTAGCCAGGTATGACTACATGTGTCTGTAGTCCCAGCTACTGAAGAGCCCAGGAGGTCAAGGCTGCAATGAGCAGCCTTGTCTTCCCCCCACACAAAAAACCCACATATTTTATAATTCTATTCATAAGAAATGGCCAGAACAGACAACTCTCAGGAGATAGAAAGTATGTTAAATTTTTTTTTTTTTTAAGGGACAGGGTCTTGGCTGGGCACGGTGGCTTATGCCTGTAATCCCTGTACTTTGGGAGACTGAGGCGGGTGGATCACCTGAAGTCAAGAGTTCGCGACCAGCCTAATCAACATGGAGAAACCCCACGTCTCTACTAAAAATACAAAATTAGCTGGGCCTGGTGGCGCATGCCTGTAATCCCAGCTTCTCGGGAGGCTGAAGGCAGGAGAATCTCTTGAACCTGGGAGGCGGAGGTTGCAGTGAGCTGAGATTGCACCGTTGTACTCCAGCCTGGGCAACAAGAATGAAACTCTGTCTCAGAAAAAAAAAAAAAAGAGACAGGGTCTTGCTCTATCATCCAGGCTGGAGTCCAGTGGTACAATCATAGTTAACTTGCAGCCTCAAACTCTTGGACTCAAGTAACCTCCTACCTTAGCCTCCTGAGTAGCTAAGACCACAGTTGTTTGCCACCATGCCCAATTAATTAAAAAACAATTTTTTTTTTGTAGAGATGGGAGTCTTGCTATGTTTCCCAGGCTGGTCTCAAACTCCTGGGCTCTAGGGATCCTCCCACCTCAGATTCCCAAAGCACTGGGATTACAGGTGTGAACACCATGCCTGACCAGAAAGAAGATTAAAGGTGGCCAGGGATTGGGGTTTGGGGAATGATGGGGAGTGACTGCCAGTGGACATGTGATTTTTTTTTTTTGTGGGGGGAAGGTGCTGCAGATGTCCTAAAAGTAGACTGTGGTGAAGATTGCCCAACTTTGTCAATATAGTAAAAACCATTCAATTTTATACTTTAAGTGGGTGAACTGTATGGTATAGGTTATATTGCAATAAAGCTGTGAAAAGAAAAAAGGTATTTGTGTATGTAGTTTGGTTAATGTCACATTTTCCTCTTAAAGTGTGTACCAGTTTGCATTCCCACCAACAATGTATAAACATTTCCATTTATTCACAATTTTACCAACAGAATATGTTGTCCTATGTTTAAATTTGCACCAGTCTGATGATAAATGGTATCCTATTTTTTTAAATTTTTTTTTTTTTGAGACAAAATCTTGCTCTGTTGGTTGCTCAGGATGTAGTGCAGTGGCACAATCTCCTCTCACTGCAACCTCTGCCTCCTGGGTTCAAAGGATTCTCCTGCCTCAGCCTCCCAAGTAGCTGGAACCACAGGCATGCACCACTGTGCCTGGCTAATTTTTGTATTTTTAGTAGAGATGAGGTTTCACTATGTTGCCCAGGCTGGTCTCAAAACTCCTGACTTCAGGGGATCCACCCGCCTCAGTCTCCCAAAGTGGTGGGAGTTACAGGCGTGAGCCTCGGTGCCGGCCTCTTATTTTGTTTTAATTTGTATTTCTATGAGTGCATTTGAACATTTTAAAAAAATGTTTAAATCACCATTTTTGTATCTTTTTTTAATTGTGTATTTTATCAGTTCTTCTTTTGGTTTTTTTTTTTTTGGTCTTTATTCCTCTATTTTATACTTTCTTTTTTTTTTAATATTATTTGAATTTTATTTTCATCTAATAAGCTGAAAAGTTTTCATTATACCAGATAATTGTCAAGTAACATTAAGTTTAAAAGTGTTCCTAAGAAAAGGCAACACATTTATCACTTCCCAGTATCTCAAAGAAACAGCAGCAAAATATTTCGTAGAGTGTAATATAAGTTAGAACTGGAGGGGCAGGTGGAGGACAAAGCTTTCAGAGCCTTAAGTAATGTTAACAGCTTTTATCTCCAAGATCTATAAGGTCATGTAGTTTTCTCCTGTGATGTTTTAATAGATACATTTATATTAGTATACTTTCTTTATATAATAGTGATGTTAGCCATTTGTGATATAGTACCTATTTCTAACATTATAGATTGAGTTTTCCTTTGCTTTATATAAATAAAATCATATACATATACTGTTTTGATGAGAGTATGATCTGTGCTCTAAGCAATTAAATTATAGTCTGAGCAGAATTTACTTCTGGGTGATACTCAGGTTTGCTGTCATTTGGTTCAGAGTTTTGCTTTGCTCTGATAATTCACTTAGTGTTCATTATTCAAAGCCGTTTCACTTCTTATTGCCATGTCAATTTCCACCCTTTCTCATCTGAGACCAAATGGTAGTTCCTTTCTGAAATCTCTGTAGACTCCTAGAGGTCAACTTGGGTATTCAGTTTTTCCCTTTTCCTTTTTTCTTTTTTGAGATGGAGTCTTGCTCTGTTGCTCATACTGGAGTGCAGTGGTGTGATCTGGCTCACTACAACCTCTGCCTCCCGAGTTCAAGCTGTTCTTCTGCCTCAGCTTCCCAAGTAGGTGGGACTACAGCTGTGCGCCACCATGCCCGGCTAATTTTTGTATTTTTAGTAGAGATAGGGTTTTGCCATGTTGGTCAGGCTGGAACTCCTGATCTCAGGTGATCTTCCCGCCTTGGCCTCCCAAAGTACTGGGATTGCAGGTGTGAGTCGCTGCACCTAGCAGTATTCATTTTTTAATGTTCCCTTTATACTTTGTAATTTCCTCGATAGCATTTATGTTTTTGTCATTATTTCTGTTTCCTGTTTACTGGATTCTAAGCTGTTCAAGTGCTGCTCCTGACTTATTTTTGTGTTCTGGCATATCCCTATGTTTGGCATAAAGGGAAATGCTCAATAAATATTATTCAAAGACTAATTAATAAGAACTAGGAAAATAGTAATGTATTTTTTTTTTTGAGACAGGGTCTCACTCTTGTTGCCCAGGCTGGAGTGCAGTGGTGTGATCATTGCTAACTGCAGCCCCAACCTCCTGGGCTCAGGTGATCCTCCCACCTCAGCTTCCTGAGTAGCTGGGACCACAGGCGGATGCCACCACTCCTGGTTAATTTTTGTATTTTTTGTAGAGAGGGGGTTTCACCGTGTTGCGCAGGCTGGTCTCAAACTTGTGAGTTCAAGCGATCATCTCGCCTTGGCCTCCAAAAGTGCTGGGATTACAGGAGTGACCCACAGTGCCTGGCCGCAGGTAATGTCATTGTAGGGGAAAAGTTGTCCTTGAGGGACAGGTAAAATTTGAATAACTAAAGAAGAGGGTATTCCTGGTGAGAGAAGAGGACCAGCAAAGGGATAGGGATGGGAATAAGTGTGGTATGTGTAGTGAACAGTGAAGATACTTGTCTTATTAGAGCATGTATTTTTTTGCATTCATCCCATTCTCTGTATCTACTGTATGAAAGGAACTGGTTTAGGTTGTATTAGCCACAGATTTTGAAAACCTAGATACACAGATTTTTAAAATCAAGTGCTTTGGGAGAGTAGTAGGAAAGATTAAGAAGGTAATGAGGAGCAGGATTTTAGAGTATTTAAAGAAAGGCATAGGTGTTGGGCTTGATATGGTTGATAGGAGGTGGCAAATGAATGATCTGCTGGAAGGTGTTACTTTCCTAATGTTTTGAGGGAGGTACATAATGTGGATTGGGGGAAGAGAATTATAGAAAGTATTGAGTCCTGCGTGTATGAGGTTATATAGGGACTGACCCATATAGGACAGCTAGGAATTGCCCAAATGGGCAAGCAGGGGAAGGATGTTGAAGACAACAGAGATAAGAGAATAGAGAACTACAAATAACTGGAATAATGTTATGTGTAGGGACTAAAAGAAGATGTGGCTAGACAAATGAACATGGGTTAAATTGGTGATTTCTAGACCTGAATATGTCCAAATGAACATTTCATGCTGAAAAATAGACCCAGACCCCTAGCTGGTCACTAGCAAATCAGAATGCATGCGATTTCATTTTGCAGATAATGAGGAACTATTAAAGAATTTTGAAAGTGTCCTTTTTTTTGGAGACAGAGTTTTGCTCTTGTTGCCCAGGCTGGAGTGCAATGGCTCGATCTTAGCTCACCGCAACCTCTGCCTCCCGGGTTCAAGCGATTCTCCTACTTCAGCCTCCTGAGTAGCTGGAATTAGAGGCATGTGCCACCACACCTGGGTTATTTTGTATTTTTAGTAGAGATGGGGTTTCTCCATGTTGGTCAGGCTGGTCTCGAACTCCCGACCTCAGGTGATCTTGCCCGCGTCAGCCTCCCAAAGTGCTGGGATTACAGATGTTAGCCACCGTGCCCGGCAGGGGCCGATGCTATTATACCATCTTGGATCACCTTGGTATTGCAGTAGATGGAGTGAAAGAGAAGGGAAAATTAAAGGCGAAGAGGCAAATTCTTAGGCTAGTACAATTACCATGTAGAGAAATGATAATAAGGATCTAAATAAGGGCAGAGGAAATATGATTATAGAGGAGTCAGAAGTGAGAGAGTGTGATGTATTGATGGATCAAGGAGTCTTTTTTTTTTTTTTTTTTTTGAGACGGAGTCTCGCTCTGTCGCCCAGGCTGGAGTGCAGTGGCCAGATCTCAGCTCACTGCAAGCTCCGCCTCCCGGGTTCACGCCATTCTCCTGCCTCAGCCTCCGAGTAGCTGGGACTACAGGCGCCCGCCACCTCGCCCGGCTAGTTTTTTTTTTGTATTTTTTTTAGTAGAGACGGGGTTTCACAGTGTTAGCCAGGATGGTCTCGATCTCCTGACCTCGTGGTCCGCCCGCCTCGGCCTCCCAAAGTGCTAGGATTACAGGCTTGAGCCACCGCGCCCGGCCGATCAAGGAGTCTTTTTATCTCCTTACTTTGGGGAGGTCACAGAGAAAATGAAGACTTTAGGATATATTGGGCTTTTCACAGTTTTCTTCATCTCGTTTAATGTCTATTCCAGATGCCTAGACCAATATCTTTGGATTCATTCATTTTTTTTTGCTATTTTTATTGTGGCATAATAGACATAAAATTTATAATCTTAGTCATTTTCAGGTATGCAGTCCAGAGGTATTAAGTATATTCATAATGTTATCAAATCATCGCACCATCCATCTCCAGAAGGGTTTTCACTGTGTAAAACTGAAACTCTATACTCATTAAATAACTCCCCAATCTTCCCTGCCCCTAGCCCTGGCAACCACCATTATACTTTATGTCTCTCATATTGACCATTCTAAATACCTCTTATAAATGGACCCATAACAGTAATTATCTTTTTGTGATTGACTTATTTAATTTAGCATAATATCATTAAGGTTTATCCATGTTATAGCATATTGTAGAATTTCCTTCCTTTTATTGACTGAATAATATTCCCCTGTATAGTTATACCACAATTTGGTTATCCATTCATCTGTCAATGAAGAGTTGGGTTGCTTTCATGTTTTAGCTATTGTAAATGATGCTACTATGAACAAATAGCTCCTAGACACACTTCTTTTAATTCTTTGAGTATTTACCCAGAAGTAGAATTGCTGGATCATATGGTAATTCTAGTTTTTTTTTTTTTTTTTTTTGAGATGGAGTTTGCTCTTGTTGCCCAGGCTGGAGTGCAGTGGCACAATTTTGGCTCACCAGAACCTCTGCCTCCCCGGTTCAAGCGATTCTCCAGCCTCAGCCTCCCAAGTAGCTGGGATTACAGGCATGCACCACCATGCCTGACTAATTTTGTATTTTTAGTAGAAACAGGGTTTTTCCATGTTGGTCAGGCTGGTCTCGAACTCCCAACCTCAGGTGATCCACCCGCCTCAGCCTCCTAAAGTGCTGGGATTACAAGTGTGAGCCACCGTGCCCAGCTGGTAATTCTATTTTTAACTTATTGAGAAACTGTCATACTGTTTTCCCTAGTGGATGTACAATTTTACATTCTCACTATCAATGCACAAAGGATTCAGTTTCTCCTTATACTTGTCAACATTTATTATTGTCTGTGTTTTTTTGATAGCAGCCATCCTAATGGGTATGAGGTGATATTGTAGTTTTGATTTGCCTTTCCTTAATGATGCTTGGTGATGTTGAGCACCTTTTTTTCTGTGAGTTTTCTTTTTACTATGGTGATAGTGTCTTTTGATGCACAAAATTTGTAAATTGGAATGAAATCCAATGTGTCTATTTTTTTGTTGTTTTTGCCTGTGCCTTTAGTTTCACATCCAAGAAATTATTGCCAAATCTAGTGTTGTGAAGCTTTCCCTGTGTTTTCTTTTAGGAGTTTTATTGTTTTAGGTCTTAAATATAGGTCCTTGATCTATTTTGAGTTAATTTTTGTATAATGGGGTTAGGTAAAGGCCCAACTTCATTTTTCTGTGTGTGTATATATCCAGTTTTCCCAGCACCATTTATTGAAAAGACTGTCCTTTGCACATTGAATACTTTTGGCATCCTTGTCAAAAATCATTTTTTGATTTTTTTTGAAGGTTTATTTCTGAGCACTCTCTTCTATCACATTGGTCTTTATGCCTGTCTTTATGCCAGTGTCATACTGTTTTAATTACTATAGCTTTGTAAGAAGGTTTGAATCAAGAATTGTGAGTCCTTCAGCTTTATTCCTTTTTTTTTTTCTTTTTTCTTTTGACATGGAGTCTTGCTCTGTTGCCCAGGCTGGAGTGCAGTGGCATGATCTTGGCTCACTGCAACTGCTACCTCCTGGGTTCGATCAAATTCTCCTGCCTCAGCCTCCTGAGTAGCCAGGATTACAGGCATCCACCACCACAGCTAATTTTTTTTGTATTTTTAATAGAGACAGGATTTCACAATATTGGTCAGGCTGGTCTTGAACTCCTGACGTCAGGTGATCTGCAACATCAGGTGATCTGCGACCTCAGGTGATCTGCCCACCTTGGACTCCCAAAGTAGTGGGATTACAGGCATGAGCCACCACGCCCAGCCTGTTCTGTTTTTCTCCCCCTCAGACTAATCTGGCTGTTTGGGATCCCTTGAGAGTCCATATGAATTATAGTATGAGTTTTGCATTTCTACAAAAAAAAGTCATTGGGATTTTGATAGGGATTGTATTGAATTGTGGATTATATAGGGAAATATTGATATTTTAATAATCTTAAGTGTTTTACCCATGAATATGGGATGTGTCTCTACTTGCTTGTGTCTTCCTTAATTTTTTTAAGCAGTATTTTATAGTTTTCATTGTACAAGTCTTTCACATTTTTGGTTAATTCCTAAGTATATTATTCTTTGTGTTGCTATTGTAACTGGAATTGTCTTGTAATTTCCTTTCAAATTGTTCCTTGCTCATGTATAGAAATGCAACTGATTTTTTGTATGTTGACTTTGTAGCTTGCTACTTTGTTGAATTTATTTACTGGTTTTAATAGTTTTTTTGTGGAATCTTTAGGATTTTCTGCCTATAAAATCATATCACTTGCAAACATAATTTTATTTCTTTATTTCGTTTGGGTGACTTTTATTTCTTTCTCTTTTTTCTTTTATTTTCTTTTATTTATTTATGTTTTTGAGATGGAGTCTCACTCCGTTGCCCAGGCTGGAGTGCAGTGGCGTGATTTTGGCTCACTGCAACCTCCGCCTCCCAGGTTCAAGTGATTCTCCTGCCTCAGCCTTCTGAGTAGCTGCGATTACAGGTGCCTGCCACCACACCCAGCTAATTTTTGTATTTTTGGTAGAGAGGGTTTCACTATGTTGGTCAGGCCGATCTCAAACTCCTGACCTTGTGATCCACCCGCCTCAGTCTCCCAAAGTGCTGGGATTACAGGTGTGAGCCACTGCACCTGGCCTATATCTTTTTCTTACCTAATTCCTTTGGCTAGAGCTCCTAGTACTATGTTGAATGAAAGTGGTGAAAGTGAGGCCAGGTGCAGTGGTGAAAGTGAGGCCAGGCGCGGTGGCTCACGCCTGTAATCCCAGCACTTCGGGAGGCCAAGGCAGGCAGACCATCTGAGGTCAGGAGTTTGAGACCAGGCTGAGCAACATGGTGAAACCCCGTCTCTACTAAACATACAAAATTTAGGCCGGGCGCGGTTGCTCACGCCTGTAATCCCAGTACTTTTGGCAGGCCGAGGCGGGCGAATCACGAGGTCAGGAGATGGAGACCATCCTAGCTAACATGGTGAAACCTCGTCTCTACTAAAAAATACAAAATATTAGCCAGACGTGGATGTGGTGGCGGGCGCCTGTAGTCCCAGCTACCCGGGAGGCTGAGACGGAAGAATGGCGTGAACCCAGGAGGTGGAGGTTGCAGTGAACCGAGATCGCGTCACTGCACTCCAGCCTGGGCGAGAAGAGCGAAACTCCGTTTCCGGAAACAAACAGAAAGAAAGTGGTGAAAGTGGTCATCCTTGCTTATTCCTGATTTTAGATGAAAGGCTTTCAGTTTTTCAAGATTGAATGTGGTTTTTGCTGTGGTTTTTTCACATATGGCTTTTATTTTGTTGAGGTAGATTCCTTTTGTTTTAGTTTGTTGAGTGTTTTTACCATGAAAGGGGTTGAATTTTGTCTAGTGCTTTTCCTACATGGATTGAGATGATCACGTGGTTTTTTTCTCTCATTCTGTTGATGTGGTGTATTACATTGATACTTTTTTTTTTTTTTTGAAATGGAATCTCACTGGGTCACCCAGGCTGGAATGCAGTGGTGTGATCTCGGCTCATTGCAACATCTGCCTCCCGGGTTCAAAGGATTCTCCTGCCTCAGCCTCCTGAGTAGCTGGGACTACAGGCATGTGTCACCATGCCTGGCTAATTTTTGTATTTTTAGTAGAGAATGGGGTTTCACCATGTTGGCCAGCCTGGTCTCGAACTCTTGAACTCAGGTGTCCACCCACCTCTGCCTCCTGAAGTGCTGGGATTACAGGTGTGAGCCACCACGCCCAGCCATTGATCCA
Source organism: Trachypithecus francoisi (assembly GCF_009764315.1). Taxonomy (NCBI): domain Eukaryota; kingdom Metazoa; phylum Chordata; class Mammalia; order Primates; family Cercopithecidae; genus Trachypithecus; species Trachypithecus francoisi. Next base: position 135,994,958 of record NW_022681454.1, on the reverse strand, counting down.
TTTTTATATGTCAAACCATCCTTACATTTCAGGAATAAATCCTGCTTGGTCATTGATTATAATCTTTTGGTTGTTTAAGAATGTATTGTTGGCCGGGCGCGGTGGCTCAAGCCTGTAATCCCAGCACTTTGGGAGGCCGAGACGGGCAGATCATGAGGTCAGGAGATTGAGACCATCCTGGCTAACACAGTGAAACCCTGTCTCTACTAAAAATACAAAAAACTAGCCAGGCGAGGTGGCGGGCGCCTGTAGTCCCAGCTACTCGGGAGGCTGAGGCAGGAGATGGCGTAAACCCGGGAGGCGGAGCTTGCAGTGAGCTGAAATCCGGCCACTGCACTCCAGCCTGGGCCACAGAGCGAGACTCCGTCTCAAAAAAAAAAAAAAAAAAAAAAGAATGTATTGTTTTGTGAATTTTTCAGTTTTACTTATGTTACTGATTTCTAACTTTATCCTGTGATGATCAGGGAAGATAGTTAATATGATATCTATCTTTTAAAATGTATCGAGACTTAATCTGTGACCTAACATATGGTCTGTCATAGAAGATGTCCCTCGTACCCTGAGAAGAATGTGTATTCTGTTGTTGTTGGAGTATATGAGTTCTGTATATGTCTGTTAGGTCTGGTTGGTGTTGTTTAAGACCTCTCTTTTCTTAGCTATTTTCTCTCTGGTGTTGTGTTCATTATTGAAAGGAGGAGTATTGAAGTCTCCAACTATTGTTGTAGAACTGTCTATTTCTCTTTTCAGTTCTTAGTTTTTGTTTCATATTTTGATTGTCATTAGGCATATAAATGTTTATAGTCATTATATTTTGTTGCTTTATTGTACCTTTTATTAATATATAATGTTTTTTGTTTCTTTAAACTTTTTTCATTTTAAGTCTATTTTGTTTAATTTTGGTATAGCTACTCCTTCTGTCTTTTGCTTATTATTTGTGTGGAATGTCTTTTTCCATTCTTTCATTTCCAATCTCTTTGTTTCTTCTTCTTCTTCTTTTTTTTTTTTTTTTTAACTTTTAAGTTCAGGATACAAGTGCAAGTTTGTTACATAGGTAAACTTGTGTCATGGGGGTTTGTTTTACAGATTGTTTCATCACCCAGGTACTAAGCCTAGTGCCCATTAGTTGTTTTTCCTGGTTCTCTGTCTCCTCCTACCTTCCAACCACAAAACATCCCCAATGTTTGTTATTCCCCTCTATGTGTCCGTATGTTCTCATCATTTAGCTCCCACTTATAAGTGAGAACATGTGGTATTTGGTTTTCTCTAACTGTTAGTTTTCTAAGTATAATGGCCTTCAGATCCATCCATGTTCCTGCAGAGGCCATGATCTCATTCTTTTTTATGGCTGGATAGTATTCCATGGTGTATATGTACCACGTTTTCTTTGTCTAGCCTATCACTGATGGACATTTAGGTTGATTCCATGTCTCTGCCGTTGTGAATAGTGGTGCAGTGAACATACATATGCATGTGTCTTTATAATAGAATGATTTCTATTCCTTTGGGTATATACCCAGTAATGGGATTGCTTGGTTGAATGGTCTTTCTGTCATTAGGTCTTTGAGGAATCACACTGTCTTCCACAATGGCTGAAGTAATTTACACTCCTACCAACAGTGTATAAGCATTCCTTTTTTCTCCACAACCTCACCATTATCTGTTATTTTGTGAGTTTTTAACAGTAGCCATTCTGACTGGTGTTAGATCATATCTTATTGTGGTTTTGATTTGCATTTCTTTAATGATCTGCGATGTTGAACTTTTTTTCATATGATTGCTGGCAGCATGTATGTCTTCTTTTCAGAAGTGTCTGTTCATGTCCTTTGCCCAGTTTTTTTTTTCTTTGAGACAGTCTTGCTCTGTTGCCCAGGCTGGAGTGCAGTGGCATGATCTGGACCGCAACCTCCACCTCCTGGGTTAAAGTGATTCCCATGCCTCAGGTACCCAAGTAGCTGGAACTACAGGTGTGTGCCACCACAGCTGGCTAATTTTTATATTATATTTTTAGTAGGGATGAGATTTCTCCATATTGATCAGGCTAATCTTGAATTCCTGGTCTTAAGTAATCTACCTGCCTTGGCCTCCCAATCCTGGTGCTTTGGGAGTGCCTGGCCTGCCCACTTTTTTATCAGGTTGTTTTTTTCTTGTATATTTGTTTAAGTTCCTTGTAAATGCTGGATATTAGATCTTTGTTAGATGCATAGTTTGCAGAATTTTTCTCCATTCTGTAGGTTGCCTGTTTGTTTTGCCATGCAGAAGCTCTTTAGTTTAATTAGATCCTATTTGTCAATTTTTGCTTTTGTTGCAGTTGCTTTTGGTGTCTTTGTCATGAAATCCTTGCCCTTACATATGTCCTGAATGGTACTGCCTGGGTTGTCTTTCAGGTTTTTTAGTTTTGGGTTTTACATTTAAGTCTTTTTTCTCACTTTGAAAGGATGGTTTTGTTGGATATAGGATCCTTTGTGGGCAGATTTTTTCTTTTTCTTTTTTCTTTCTTTCTTTTTTTATTCCCTTTTTTTTTTTTTTTTTGAGATGGAGTCTCATTCTGTCACCCAGGCTGGAGTGCAGTGGCACAATCTTGGCTCTCTGCAACCTCCGCCTCCTGGGTTCAAGAGATTCTCCTGCCTCAGCCGCCCGAGTAGTTGGGACTACAGGCAGACACCACCAAGCCCAGCTAATTTTTTGTATTTGTGGTAGAGATGGGGTTTCATCATGTTGGCCAGACTGGTCTTGAACTCCTGACCTCAGGTGATCTTTCCCACCTTGGCCTCCCAAAGTGTTGGGATTACAGGCATGAGCCACTGCACTCGGCCATATTTTTTATTCATTTTTTGAAGACAGGGTTTCGCTATGTTGCACAGGCTGGGCTTGAATTCCTGGGCTTGAGTAATCCTCTCAATTCAGCCTTCTGAGTAACTGGGACAGCAGGTGCCCACTGTCTCTATTGGCTGCAGTTCTTTTCTTTTAGCAATTTGAATATATTGGCCTACTGCCTTATGGCCTCTAAAGTTTCTGATGAGATATCTGCTGATAATCTTATTGTGTAACCCTTGCATGTGATAAATCTTTTCTCTCTTGCTACTTTCAAGCATCTCTGTGTTCAGTTTTTGAAAATTTGATTATATCATGTGTTGGTGTGGGTCTCTTCGAATTTATCTTACTTGGAGTTCGTTGAGCTTCTTGGATGTTTTTATTAGGGTCTTTCATCAAATTTTGGAGGTTTTCAGCTAATATTTCTTTTTTTGTTTTTTTTTTTTGTTTTTTTGTTTTTTTTTGAGACGGAGTCTTGCTCTGCCGCCCAGGCTGGAGTGCAGTGGCCGGCTCTCAGCTCACTGCAAGCTCCGCCTCCCGGGTTCACGCCATTCTCCTGTCTCAGCCTCCCGAGTAGCTGGGACTACAGGCGCCCGCCTCGTCGCCCGGCTCGTTTTTTGTATTTTTTAGTAGAGACGGGGTTTCACCGTATTAGCCAGGATGGTCTCGATCTCCTGACCTCGTGATCCGCCCGTCTCGGCCTCCCAAAGTGCTGGGATTACAGGCTTGAGCCACCGCGCCCGGCCCAGCTAATATTTCTTCAGATATTTTCTCTGCCTCTGTTTTTTTTCTCCCTCTGAGACCCTCAAAATTCATATGTTGGTCAGCTTGATGGCATCGCACAGATCCTCTAGGTCTTTTCAGTTTTTTTTAGTCTTTCTTTGTTTCTGTTCCTTACACTCAGTAACTTTTAGTATCTGTCTTCAAGTTTACTGATTCTCTTCTGCTTGTTCAAATCTGCCTTTGAATTTCTGTAGTAAATTTTTCGTTTCAATTATACTTTTCAGCTCCAGAATTTCCTTTTGGTTTCTTTTCAGATTTTCTGTTTCTTTATTGGTGTTTTAATTTTGTTCATATATTGTTTTGTTGCTGCAAAATACATGATTTTGTTCTTTTTTTATGGCTGAATAGTATTCCATGGTGCATATATACCACATGTTCTTTACTCATTGATCGACAGGCACATGGTTAGTTATAAATCTTTGCAACTGTGAATTGTGCTATAATAAACACACATGTACAGATGTCTTTTTGGTATGATGACTTTTTTTTCCTTTGGGTAGATACCCAGTAGTAGAATTGCTGGATCAAATGGTAGATCTACTTTTAGTTCTTTAAGAAATCTCAGGCCGGGCGCGGTGGCTCAAGCCTGTAATCCCAGCACTTTGGGAGGCCGAGACGGGTGGATCACGAGGTCAGGAGATCGAGACCATCCTGGCTAACACGGTGAAACCCCGTCTCTACTAAAAATACAAAAACTAGCTGGGCGAGGTGGCGGTGCCTGTAGTCCCAGCTACTCGGGAGGCTGAGGCAGGAGAATGGCGTAAACCCGGGAGGCGGAGCTTGCAGTGAGCTGAGATCCGGCCACTGCACTCAAGCCTGGGCGACAGAGCGAGACTCTGCCTCAAAAAAAAAAAAAATAAAATAAAAAATAAAAAATAAGAAATCTCTGGCTGGGCGTGGTGGCTCACGCCTGTAGTCCCAGCACTTTGGGAGGCCGAGGCAGGTGAATCATGAGGTCAGGAGTTCAAGACCAGCCTGGCCAAGATGGTGAAACCCCGTCTCTACTAAAAATACAAAAAAAATTAGCCGGGTGCAGTGGCAGATGCCTGTAATCCCAGCTACTTGGGAGGCTGAGGCAAGAGAATCACTTGAACCCGGGAGAAGGATGTTGCAGTGAGCCAAGATCGCGCCACTGCACTCCAGCCTGGGCAACAGAGTGAGACTCTGTCTCAACAAAAAACAATCTCCATACTGTTTTTCATAGAGGTTGTACTAATTTACATTTCCATTAGCAGTGTATCAGTGTTCCCTTTTCACCAAGTCCATGCCAATATCTATTGGCTTTTGCCTTTTTTTTTTTTTTTTTTTGAAACGGAGTCTCGCTCTGTCCCCCTGGCTGGAGTGCAGTGGCGCGATCTCGGCTCACTGCAAGCTCCGCCTCCCGGGTTCCTGCCATTTTCCTGCCTCAGCCTCCCAAGTAGCTGGGACTACAGGCGCCCGCCACCGCGCTCGGCTAATTTTTTTTGTATTTTTAGTAGAGACGGGGTTTCACCGTGGTCTCGATCTCCTGACCTTGTGATCCGCCCGCCTCAGCCTCCCAAAGTGCTGGGATTGCAGGCGTGAGCCACCGCGCCCGGCCTGGCTTTTGACTTTTTAATAATGGCCATTCTTGCCAGGAGTAAGATGGTGTGTCATTTTGGGTTTAATCTGCATTTCCCTGAATGACTAGTGGTGATGTTGAGCACTTTTTCATTTGTGTGTTGGCCAGTTGTATATCTTCTTTTGAGAAGTATTTGTTCATGTCATTTTCCCACTTTTTCATGGGATTTTTTTTTTTTCTTGCTGATTTGTTTGAGTTCCCTGTGGATTCTGGACATTGGTCCTTTGTTGGATGCAGAGTTTGCAAATATTTTCTCCCATTCTATGGGTTGTCTGTTTACTCTGATGATGATGCTGATTATTATTTTTTGCTGTACAGAAGCCTTTTAAGTTTAATTAGGCCCCATTTATTTATTTTTGTTTTAGTTGCATTTGCTTTTGGGGTCTTAGTCATGAATTCTTTGCCTAGGCCAGTGTCCAGAAGAGTTTTTTCTAGGTTATCTTCTAGGATTTTTATGGTTTTAGGTCTTAGATTTAAATCTTTGATCCATCTTGAGTTGATGTTTGTATGAGGTGAGAGATAGGGATCCAGTTTCATTTTTCTACTTGTGGCTAGCCAGTTTTCTCAGCAGCATTTATTAAATAGGGTGTTCTTTCTCCAATTTATGTTTTTCTTGCTTTTTTTTTTTTTTTTTTTTTGAGGCGGAGTCTCGCTCTGTCGCCCGGACTGGAGTGCAGTGGCCGGATCTCAGCTCACTGCAAGCTCCGCCTCCCGGGTTTACGCCATTCTCCTGCCTCAGCCTCCCGAGTAGCTGGGACTACAGGCGCCCGCCACCTCGCCCGGCTAGTTTTTGTATCTTTAGTAGAGACGGAGTTTCACCGTGTTAGCCAGGATGGTCTCGATCTCCTGACCTCGTGATCCGCCCGTCTCAGCCTCCCAAAGTGCTGGGATTACAGGCTTGAGCCACCGCGCCCGGCCATGTTTTTCTTGCTTTGTTGAAGAGAGTTGGTTGTGGATATTTGGTTTTATTTCTGGATTCTTTAATCTGTTCCATTGGTCCACATGCCTGCTTTTATACCAGTACCATGCTATTTTGTTAACTATAGCCTGGTATAATTTGAAGTCCGATAACGTGATGCCTTCACATTTGTTCTTTTTGCTTGGGATTGCTTTGGCTGTTCAGCCTCTTTTTGGTTTCATATGAGTTTTATGATTTTCTTTCTCTAAATCTGTGAAAAATAATGTTGCTGTTTTGATTGGATTTGTATTGAATCTGTAGATTGCTTTAGACAGTATGGTCATTTTCATGATAGGAGCATGGGGTGTGTTTCCATTTGTTTGTGTTATCTATGATTTCTTTCATCAGTGTTTGTAGTTCTTCTTGTAGAGATCTTTCACCTCCTTGGTTAAGTACATTCCTAGGTATTTTATATAGTTTTTGCAGCTTTTATAAAATGGATTGAGTTCGTAATTTGATTCTCAGCTTGGTCATTGTTGTTGTCTAGCAGTGCTACTGATTTGTGTTCACTGACTTTGTAACCTAAGATTTTACTAAATTCACTTATCAAATCTAGTAGTCTTTGGAGGAATATTCAGCATTTTTTAGGTATACGATCATATCATCAGCAAACAGCGATAGTTTGACTTCCTCTTTTCCAGTTTGGATGCCCTTTATTTCTTTCTCATGCCTGGTTGCTCTGGCAGGACTTAAAGTACTATGTTGAAAAGAAGTGATTAAAGTGAGCATCCTTGTCTTATTCTAGTTCTCGGGGGGAACGCTTGCAACTTTTTCCCATTCAGTATGATGTTGGCTATGGCTTTGTCATATATGACTTTTATTATTTTGAGATAATTCCCTTCTGTGCCTTGTTTGTTGGGTGTTTTTATCATAAAGGGATGCTTGATTTTATTGAATATTTTTTCTGCATCTATTGAAACAATCATGTGGTTTTTGTTTTTAATTGTTTATGTGATACATCACATTGATTGACTTGCATATGTTAAACCATCCCTGCATTCTTGGGATTAAACCCACTTGATGACGGTGTGTTATCTTTTTGATGTGCCATTTGATTTGGTTAGCTAGTATTTTGTTTAGGATTTTTACATCTGTGTTCATCAGGTATATTGGTCTGTAGTTTTCTTTTCTTTTTGTTATATCTTTTCCTGGTTTTGGTATCAGGGTGATACTGACTTCATAGAATGAAGAACAGGTTGATTCCTTGATATGGTGCTGTCCCCCTTCCGCTAGGAGTAGAAGTCCCTGAGAGCCAGAGGACTGTGAGTACTGCTGCTCCTCTGGGTCTAGCTGCCCAGTGGGGCTGCCACATTCCAGGCTGATTCTGGGGAATGTCTGCAAGGGATCCAGTGATATTATCTGTCCTCAGGTCTCCCAGCAATGTGTGCCAGCATGAGCTCTCATAGAGGTAACAGGGGAATGACATACATTGTGAGATTCCTTGGTTGTAAATAGCCATAGTATGTTGTCTTTCTTAAATGCTGGTTGTAGTATTAATAAACTGGTCATGTGGACAGACTCCGGACATCCTGGTTAGCCAGGGTACTGCTGACAGTGCTGATAGCTGAGGTCGTTCATAAGTTTTCTTCTTCCTGGGTGCAATGTTATTTTACCTGTAGATGCTGTAATAAACTGTGTCTATATAGGCCTCCAGCCAGGAGGTGGTGCGTGCAAAAGAGCGCCAGCTGTGGTTGAAGTGGTGGGATTTGTGCTTGTCCTATGTTACCCATGGGAAGTATTTTGGTTTATCAGATGATGGGTGAGGCCATAGGGCTCCCAAAAGTTTCTGTCTTTTGTGTTAACCTACCAGGGCAGGTGGAGGGGCAAAGCCAGGTGGGGGCTTGGTCAGGCAGGCCTGCTCTTTGGCTCTGCATGTGTGGTGTAAGCACAGACCCATGTTGGGCTTTTGGAGCCATACCCTAGCCACTGGGGTAATGTTTCAGGAAAGAGCTTAGCTACCTCTACTTCACAGAAGAGTTCATGCAGGGAGTGGGGAGTAGCAGGTGGGAGTAAGTCTCATTCAGCTCCTACACACTTGGCAGGGCAGGTCTCTCACTCACAGTGTCCACTAGGAGCAGCTAACTAAATTCCAAGCTGTTTATATACAGGAACCTCAGCTTTCAGGCCATGCGCCTTTTCATCCACTGGCAATGCCAGAGCACCCAGCTCCTGTGCCTGTGGTTACAGCACACTTCCCATTCGTCCACCCAGTTCAGGCCAAGGCAGTTCATCCCCACTGGAGATTACATTTTGAATTTCAAATTGGGAGCTTCTTTCAACCTGCAACCACTGCCTGAGTTAGTTGGCAGAACTTTGAACTCCCCTGTGACAGAATCAGGAATAGCTTCCCTTGGTTTGCGTTGGAGACTGGGAATACACAAAAGGCTCTTCCTGCTCCTGGTCCTACTTGTATATTCTCCACCGCTCCCTATATCAGTTTGAGCACTGGGTGGGGTTAAGGCCTTCCCCTGTGGGCTGGTTTTCCAGTTTTCATAGTGGGGGTGTATACTCTGGAGGTAATCTCTCTCTCTCTCATACTCTGGGGACTTACAGTTTTTTACCTGGCTCATGGTGTAGACTGCAGCCCGCCCCTTCTTTCAAAGGATCTGTGATTTCTTTCCATTTTTCTGTTAAGTGCCTATATTGCTTCTTTGAAAAAAGTTCACAGTTCGAGTCTCTGCCCACTATTTTTTCTTTCCAATTGGGAGAGGCATGCCAACACTACCTCCAATCTGCCATCTTCGGGAGGGCGGGATTTTTTTTTTTAATTAAAATTTAAATTTTTGTAGGCTGACTCTGTGGCAAGGATCAGCCTAAGGTGTATTTAAGGTCTTCTCAGGTCTTTTCTGAGCCTGGGCTTGTGTGGCCACTTTCTACATTTTTCCATATATGTAGTTTTTGAATGTCCTAGTCTTTATTTTATTTTATTTTTTATTTTGAGACAGAGTCTTGCTCTGTTGCCCGGGCTGGAATGCAGTGGCTCAATCTTGGCTCACTACAACCTCTGCCTCCTGGGCTCAAGCTCCTGCCTCAGCCTCCCGAGTAACTGGGATTACAGGCGCCCACCACCACGCCCGGCTAATTTTTGTATTTTTAGTAGAGACGGGGTTTCACTATGCTGGCCAGGCTAGCCTTGAACTCCTGACCTCAAGTGATCTGTCCACCTTGGCCTTCCAAGGTGCAGGGATTACAGATGTGAGCCACCGTGCCAAGCCAAATGTCCTAGTCTTTAATGTGTGGCTCTCAAAAGGGAAAAAAGAGTAAAATGGGGTTTGCTGGCCTTTTAAGTCCCCTAGAAGTGACTTCAGCCAGAGGGGGAGAGGCTTAACAATAATATCTACTCATTTCTTTGTGTGCTCCTCTGTGATCAGAAGCAATAATCAGTGATCAGAGCACAGATCCCCGATATTTGGAAAATAGTCCTTTTTGCTTACCATGGCCCTCACAAGTTGCATGCACACTGTTCCAGGAACACATGCACAGCTGTCTACCCTCGAGTTGGGGGATGGGTAGCTGATTCTGTGCTGAGAGCTAGAATGACCGAAATTAACCACAATTTATTGTCCAAGCCTTCCCTTGGAGGTTGCAAGCCTTTAGTATCTTCCAGAGTTCCAAAATAATTACATTAGGTAGAGTCTGCCAGTGCAATTGTTGTCTAGATAGGGATACAGATTCCTGGTATATCCTACTCCATCATCTTCTGAGAATCCTCCAGCCTGGATTCATTCTTGGTTTCTTTCTTTCTCTCATACTAATCAATCCACATCAATTTTGCTTGTAAATGTCATCCTTTTATCTGCAAAATATATCTAAAGATTGACTACTTTTTTTTTTTTTTTGAGACAGGGTCTCACTCTGTCGCCCAAGCTGGAGTGCAGTGGTGAGATCTTGGATCACTGCAGGTTCAACCTGCCCAGCATTCTGAATAGCTGGGACAAAGGGATGTGCCATCATGCTTGGCTATGATCACTTTTCACTACCTCCAGAACTACCACTCTGGTCCCAGCCAGTATCACTTCTCATCTTAATTATAGGTTGGTGCAAAAGTAGTTTGCATTACATTAAAAGTAATGGCAAAACTGCAATTACTTTTGCACAACATATATTATTGTAGCCTGCTAACTGACACCTGTTTCTGCTCTTGTTCCCTTGTCTGTTCTCAACCCAGCATCTGAATGATCCTTGTAATAATCAGATCATCTTTTTGTGTAAAACCTTCCTTCCCTCTGAAGTCAAAGTCCTCACAGGGCACCTACTTGGCTCCCTTTCCTTTCTGTCCTCTTCAACTGTTCTTTCTTCCTTTTGCTCACTTCACTTCAGCTGTATTGGGTTCCCTTGCTGATCCTTTAACTAGTCAGGCATACATCCTCTTGAGGGTGTTGAATTTCTTTCGACTAGAAGGCTCTTCCCCCAGGCATTGCCACAACTCACTTCTACTTTTGGGTTTTTACTCTTATGTCACTTTTTTAATGAGTCCTTACCTGACCACTCAATCTGAATTGGCAACTCTCCCTGCCATATAATCCCTGTCTCTGGTTAATTTAACTCCTTAGCCTTCAGCATCATCTACACGTATGGTATACTATTTTATTTTTTTCTCTCTCCTCTGCAGTATAAGATCCATAAAAACAGGGACTTTGCCTTTATTCACTACTGGACCCAGGCACCTAAAATTGTGCTGTCGTATAATAGTGCTCATTTAGTATTTGTTGTGTGATTGAATTAATGAGTGGAGTGCTTGGGTTATCCTGGCATCAATGCTTGGTATTTATGTATACCTTATCTAATTTCAGTGAAGTAGAGTAGCAAATCTGGAAGAGAGATTTGAGTGAAGCTGTAGGAGTTTTCATACCTTAGAAAGAGTGTAAACAATCTGAAGAGAAAAGGACTAGGGATGGGATCTTGGAAACACCCACCTGTAAGGGTTGACCAGAGAGCAGCACTGTCCTAAGACTTCGCCAACTGGGAACAAAAGACCTATGCTTTAAAGGTCCTCATGTGGTCTTCCTCCAGAAGCTACACCCGTGCCCATAGAGTGAAGACTTTGTGGGGGCCAAGGTGACTAGTCTACCTGGTCTCTTTCTAGATTAATCCTTGAATATTTGATCCTAGAATTTCCTGCCTATGTGTCCCTTCACAACTCTCTCCTCTGATTCTCTCCTCTCCTGACTGTACAACACATATGGGATCCCCTGTGTTTAAGGGATGGCCAAGGAGCAGCTGTTTGCAGTCATGTGACCAGAGCTTGGACCTGTAGGCTTTATATATGTGTGCATATGAAGTCCTTCGTAGTATAAAGTGGAGCTAAAGGTGGGAAGAGAAAAGGAGTTGGCTGCAGACAAGGGGAAGGGGTATGGACTTTCCTTCCTATGTCCCTACATAACATTAAGGGAGCCTGAGAACTCAAAAATAGAACTTGGCCTTTCAGGTTGTTATTAGTCAAGATTGGAGGAGGGAATAATAATTTAACAGCTTGATTTAGAACTTTAAAAAATATTTAGACACATGGTATGTAGGCTTCCATTTGTACTCTTGTCCCAGTCTCCTTGAAAATGAGGGTTGAGCCTGCAAGGGGGAATTGAAAGGGAGTAGCCAGAGAGGGAAAAGATAAATTCAAGGTAGAGTTTCAAGAAGGGAGTGATTAACAGTGTCAGATGCTTCAGAGGCATCAAGTCCTATGAAGAGAGAAATGTATCCATTGGATTCTGAAAGTGGAATTTAGTAAAAGTTTCAGTTGAGTGGGGATGGATGCCAAACTTTGATAGAAGGAGGAGTACTTGAGGAATTAGAAAGGGGAGACAAAGTATAAAAGATTTCTTATCTAGAAACTTACCTGAGAAAGAAAGGAACTGGAGCAGTAGCTGGAAGGGTATGCAGGATTATGGAAGAGGACTTTTCCTTTGTTTTTGTTTTTGTTTTTGAGACAGGATCTTGCTCTGTCACCCAGGCTTGAGTGCAGTGGCAGGATCAGGGCTCACTGTAACCTCAACCTCCTGGGCTCAAGCGGTCCCCCCACCTCAGCCTCCCAAATAGCTGGGACTACAGGTTTGCACCACCAGGCCCGGCTAAGTTTTTTATTTTTTGTTTTTTTTTTTTTTTTTTTTTGAGACGGAGTCTCGCTCTGTCGCCCAGGCTGGAGTGTAGTGACGCAATCTCGGCTCACTGCAAGCTCCGCCTCCCGGGTTCACGCCATTCTCCTGCCTCAGCCTCCTGAGTAGCTGGGACTACAGGCGCCCGCCACCACGCCCGGCTAATTTTTTGTATTTTTAATAGAGACGGGGTTTCACTGTGGTCTCGATCTCCTGACCTTGTGATTCGCCCGCCTCGACCTCCCAAAGTGCTGGGATTACAGGCGTGAGCCACCGCGCTTTTGTAGAGACAGGAGTTTCCCTATGTTGGCCAGGCTGGTGTGGAGCTCCTGGGCTCAAGTGATCCTTCTGCTTCCCTCTCCCAAAGTGTTGGGATTACAGGCCTGAGCCACCTTGCCCAGTCAACTTTTCTACTTTTAAGATGAGAGGATCTTGCAAATGCTTATATGTTGAGGGAAAAGAGCCCAATGGTAGTAAGAGAAGGTTAAGGAAAAAGGGAATAATTGATGGAACAAGGCCTACGATCAAGTGCTTAAGTCTTTAAGCCTTTGAAAGAAGGAGGATTATTTGAGGAGGCTTGGGAGTTAGAAGTAGGGCTTGGGATGTTTGGATGGGCGCTGATGCTAAGTCGGTGGAGTGAGATAGCAGGAACATGTCTAATAGTGACTCAGGAGGCTGAGGTGGGAGAATCACCTGAGGCCAGGAGTTCAAGATCAGACTGGGTAACACAGCAATATCTTATCTTAAAAAATAAAAGTTAAAAATAAATACTGACCTGAGCATGGTGGCATATGCCTGTAGTCCCAGCTCCTCAGGAGGCTGAGGCAGAAGGATAGCTTGAGCCCAGGAATTTGAGGCTGCAGTGAGCTGTGATCTCACCTCTGTGATCCAGCCTTGGTGACAAGAGTGAGACCCCAACTCTAAAAATTTTTATAGTAGTTTTTTGGGCTAGTCTTACTTTTCAAACTTGATTTTTATACTCCTGGGGAGCAGAGGTTATGCCTGTAACCACTTAGTAAGAACCTGTTATTAGAACTTGCCTAATGGAGGAAAAAAAACCAAGAACCTGTTTAAAATGCAGCCCATAATATGGAGCATAGGCTTCATACGTTGGTTCTGTCCTCACTCAATAGTTGTTTTGTAGTGGTGAGTTAAAATTTAAAGTTTGAGAAAAGCTCTGATTTCTCAAAAACCTGGAAATAATTTATTATATTCCTTATATGAATGTGTGACATATGGCTTTGGAAGTGATTTGTTTTATTAAGTATTTTCTATCTCAGACACATCTATTTGAGCATAGTGCTTTTTAATATAATTATATTAATACTGTCTTTTTTCCCCTCCCGCTGGTAGTTCCAAAGAACTGCTGGTTCAGATTTTACCTCTTCCGAAGTTGTGAAAACAGTGAAGGATGCTTAGACTACTTAACATACAAACTGTAAGTAACATTTATTTCTGCTATTATTATATATATTGGGAATAGTTATTTATATTACCTTATATGGGTGATAGTATGATGGGACTGTGGAATTTTATCAATTTTTCTTCTTAAGATACAAAGACTTTCTATTCCATTTTATGTTTGTAAGATCAAAAAGGAGGCTAATAGTACTGATCAGTAGGATGAAATTTCTGCTTTTTTCCAGGTATTTCATTTTTCTAGAAGTTTCTGGAAATTCTTTATTGTTTTATTTCCATATCTGTATGATGCCAGCAGGCAAACATAATACAAGGGCATAATATTAATGGAATGATTTATGGGAACTGTATACTTTCTTTTCAAATATGCTCGATTTTTCTGCATTCTTTTTGACATGAAAAATTCTGTTAGTAATAAATCTCCATACTTCCTCTGTATGAAAATTTTCGCATAAATGAAATCAAATAAAAAGTAACTTTTTAGGAATAATTTAATGCATAAATCCAGATGATGTAGGAAGGGGAAAAAATGTAAGAGGTTAAGAAATTACTTGAAACCATTTGCTAAATTGCATCTTGAACTAATATCAAAATAATTGAGGAAAAGTATGACAGAACTAATATCAAAACAATTGAGGAAAGTATGATAAAATAATATCAAAGGCATTCCAAGTGGTAACTACTTTAATTTTAAACTACTTTATTTGAAAATATAAGCAATTCAAATTAATCTGTCTTACATACAGTTCCTGTATTCATAGTGTATTCAAAGTGTGAATACAAAATGAGATTGCTGCCGTAAGCAAAAAGACAGTTCTGATTGTTCAAACAAACAAACCAGATGAGGCAAAGAAGAATGAAATATTTAAGAATCAGTAATCTTTTAATTTGTTAAATAGGCAAATCGGTTTCAACGTTTTTTCAGTCTGGCACATTTTATATATTAAATGAATAAGAGATCTTTAACATTTCTAGAAACTAACAATTTCAGGAATAAAACAACATCTTTATAAAGGGAGAAAGTTATAACTTTTTTTTTTTTTTTTTGAGATGGAATCTCGCTCTGTCGCCAGGCTGGAGTGCAGTGATGCGATCTTGGCTCACTGCAACCTCTGCCTCCTGGGTTCAAGCGATTCTCCTGCCTCAGTCTCCTGAGTAGCTGGGACTACAGGCACACTCCACCACGCCCAGCTAATTTTTGTATTTTTAGTAGAGATGGGGTTTCACCATGTTGGCCAGGATGGTCTTGATCTCTTGACCTCATGATCTGCCTGCCTCGGCCTCCCAAAGTGCTGGAATTATAGGTGTGAGCCACTGTGCCTGGCACAGTTATAACATTTTATTTCCTAGAATATGAATATCATAATACTACCTATGTACAATTGCTTGTTAAGAACTTAGTATGTTCATGAACTTGATTCTAATTCTTAAGAGGCAGAATGTTCATTACTGCCCTCTTTTGACACAGGGATATAGAAGCCTATCTTCTTTTTCTTAGTTCAGGGTTAAAATTAGATTGCAAAATAAGTTACACTTTATTTATGTCCTTCCTGTAATTTTTAAAATAACTTTTCAAATTCTTCCTCTTTTTAGGGTCTCTGGTTAATCATCTTTAGAAGACTGGATTTCTGGATATCTACTGCACTCCATCTCTATTGACTTTTAAAACATGATAATGCAAACCTGTAACACTGGCAACCATCAATGAACCTTTAATTTCATTGATTAATAGCGTTTGAAGCTTCCTCAGGGAATAACAATGACATCAGCAGTGGTTGACAGTGGAGGTACTATTTTGGAGCTTTCCAGCAATGGATTAGAAAATCAAGAGGTTAGGCATTCAATGAATTACGTTTCTATTTTCTTCATAGAAATTTGTGCATGAACTAATTTTGAAATTAATAGGAAATAGATATTTGAGAGTAGAAATGAACAAAGCATGAAATTATACATGTACATGTCGTGTATCCTTATAATTTAGGTAATAGAAGATTAAGGAAGGTACTGCAGAGCTCACGTGAATTGTTGGAACATACATATATTAGAATGAACTTGGAGGGAGAAAACAAATGGAAAGAACACTATAGTATTAGTTGAGAGTTAAATTTAAATCCCTGATAAAACCCATTGTCTTGGATTATGATGTTGGTATATACTATGCCCAAATACCTAAATTAGATTCATTCTAAGTTAGAATTTTGTATGTGCTTTACTTATTATCTTTGTTTCTTGATTATTGTATATCTTAATCAGTGTGGAGATCCATTGTATTTTAATCTCATATCAACACTTACGAATTTAGATAATTAGAAAATGAATTCACGTTTTGAAATTGTATGCATGTAGAATTTTGAATCATTAGCATATTTGGTTATTTTGTTATTGATAACATTGAAGAATTAGATGAGAATAAAAAATAACAGTACTAGAAATATAGGGGCTTCCAGGTCCTGGCTTCTATTCTCAGCATTCAGTAAAGAGTGAATATTGGGGCCAGAGGTGGTGGCCCACGCCTGTAATCCCAGCACTTTGGGAGGCCGAGGTGGGTGGATCACCAGGTCAAGCATTTGAGACCATCCTGGCTAACACTGCGAAATCCTGTCTCTACTTAAAATATAAAAACTTAGCCGGGCGTGGTGGTGGCCACCTGCAGTCCCAGCTACTCGGGAGGCTGAGGTAGGAGAATGGCATGAACCCGGGGGCCAGAGCTTGCAGTGAGCTGAGATCGCGCCACTTGCATTCTAGCCTGGGCGACAGAGCGAGACTTCGTCTCAAAAAAAAAAGGGAATATTGGAAGGGATCTAAATTATAATTCAACAGTGCTGTCATAATAACCGATAATATTTGTTCAGAGCTGAGGTGGGGAAATGGAGAGTTTTCTATATTTAAAAAAAAAAAATCTGTTTTCTCTATTTTCTGTGAAAGATGCTGTGTTACTCGTGCTTGCTAACAGTATAACGGTATAATGGCATGCTTGAGAAACAAGTTAGGACATCAGTCTGTGTGTTTTGTAGTCTGGAATCTTTTTTTTTTTTTTGCCTCCTTGATGTCTGCTCATTTTTCTAAGATCTAGATCAGCTGTGGGCAAATTCGCTGGGAATAGGATAGTGAAGATCTTCCTTTTCTTTTCTCAGTGGACTCAAAAACTCTTGTGTTTCTTTTGTATTCAGATCCAAAACTGGTGCAAAGTCCATTAAGAGAAGCCACAGCTACAGAACATACTTTCTTCCCATAGTCAATGTCTTATTTCTTCCCTCGAGATTCACTTTCTGTATGATCACCTCCAGGAATGACTCACCAAAGACATTACGGATTAGGGAACTGCCATCTCCTCCTAGATTACCCAGACTAAATATTGCTTTTTCCTCAAATGCTTTCTCCTGCCATATAGTTTTGCTCTGTTTTAACCCTATGAGGGGAGCCACCAAAAACAATAGGCAGAATATCTTTACCTTGTGTTGATTAAAAGGTATCATTAATATGGGGGAAATGAGGACAAACAGTTTGTTTCTGGAATACTTCTTATATTTTTCTTCTTTACATGGAACTTCAGTGTTCACAGCCAGGAGAACTTATTATCGTGGAAGAAAGAATCTCATAAATTAAATGACTTTACCAAGTTATTATTGACTAGTGATTTATGTGGTAGTTTTATAGGGTGATCACATTTTATAAAGTAAGTCAGAAGAAGACTATATCCTTAATGAGCATGTCAGGTAGTATGGCCCCAGAGTAGGGCAAACTATTCTGGGGAGTTTTTTGTTTATGTTGCGTAAGTGGCCATTTATTTTCATTCGTGTTTTCCTTTGACAAATATTAATTCACCACTTAACTGTCTTATCAAGTGCTTTTCTAGGCACTGGGGATAAATATTTCATAAATGTTATGAAAAATAATTCAGGACTAGAGTTGGATAGAGAAATTGGTAGGGAGTACTTTAATTAGGGCAGCCAAGGAAGGCTTCACCAAAATGGTGAAGTTTAGTTTAGAGCTAAATGAAGTGAGGGGTGGGGCAATAGAAATATCTAGGGGAAGAGAATTGCAGGAAGAGAGAAAAGCCACTAATACTGGAAACATGGTTTGATTTTACAAAGGGAGATTTGAGGATGGTGGTATTCGAAAGATAGATTTTTGTCTTAGGAGAAGCTTTTCAGGAATGTTTCATTCATATATATATATAATAGTATATGTATAATAGTATATATATTCTAAAATGTAGAATAGGATGAAAACTGACCTGTCAAAATTTTGTAATCAGAGTCCCAGAACCTGAAGAAAAAATAAATATTTAAAAAGTGGTAGGTATCTGGAGTTTTATTATCACTATTTTTAGGCTTTCTTTGTAACTTTCCCCCTGATTGTAAAAGTAATACATTTAATACAATTAGGATTATTCTATTTCTGAAAATGTCACAAAATAGTAAACTATAATGAGTATAGTTGCAAAAATTATTTTTCAAAATAATATATAAAATGTAGTCATGTATTTAAAAATGCAAACTACCAAATATGACTTAAATATATTCTGATAATTTAATAATTTAATATTAAGAGAAGTATTGGGCCTGGTGTGGTGGCTCATACCTGTAACCCCTACACTTTGGGAGGCCAAGGTGGGATGATCACTTGAGGACAGGAGTTCAAGACCAGCCTCAGACACACAGGGCACCCCCATTTCTATACTGGGGAGACTAAGGCAGGTGGATTTCTTGAGCTCAGGGCTTCAAGACCAGCCTGGGCACTGTGGCAAAACCCTATCTCTACAAAAAAAAATACAAAAAACTAGCCAGGCATGGTGGCATGTACCTGTAGTCCCAGGTACTTGGGAGGCTGAAGTGGGAGGATTGCTTGAGCCTGGGAGGTAGAGGTTGCAGTGAGCCGTAATGGTGCCACTGCACTCCAGCCTGGGTGACAAACCAACAAACAAAAACAATGAAAAAACAAAAAAGCAAAACCAAAAAACTAGCAGTCAAATCTAGCAGTGTATAAACGGTAGAATGCCATGACCAAGTTTTTTTAATCCCATGAAGGTAAGTTTAATGAATCAAGTAATTCACCATATCAACAGAGTGAAAGAGAAAAATTAGGTGATTATATCAGCAGTTAAAGAAAACCCATTTGCCAAAATTTAACACCTATTAATTATACAAACTCTCTAAACAAGGAATAAAAGGCAATTTTCTCAGCCTGGTGAAGTCTATCGGTGAAAAACCCACAGCCAACATCATACTTAATGGTTGAGAGCAAGGCAAGGATGTCTGTCCTAACCATCTTTATTCAACATTGCACTGGCAACATTACTACAAGGCAGCAAGAAAAATAAAAGACTCACAGCTTTGAGAAGTAGTAGTAAAACTGTCTTTATTTCTAGATGATATAACTGTGTACCTAGAAATTCCTAAGAAATCGACACAACTATTAGAACTAATAAATTTAGAATAGCCAGAGGATATGAGGTGAGTGTATAAGAATCAATTATTTATATATACTAGCAATATACAATTGGAAACTGAAGCAGTACTATTTAATGGAGCATCAAAAAGCAGCTGGGTTCCCTGGCATGTGCATATAGTCCCAGCTATTCTAAAGGCTGAGGTGGGAGGCTTACTTGAGCCCAGGAGTTCAGGTGCAGCTCAAGCAAGATAGTGAACCCCCCTGTCTTAAAAAAAAAAAAAAATAGGGAAAAGTTTAATGAAATATATAAAAGACCTCTGTACAGTGAACTATAAATACTGTTGAGACATATTAAAGACCTGAATAGACAGATGTACCAAGTTTATGGATTGGAAGACATACTGTGGTTAAGAACAAAGTTGAAGGGCTCACACATCTGATTTAAAGACTTTCTATAAAGCAGCAGTAATTGAGGCAGTGTGGTATTGGTGTGCCAACAGACGTGTAGATCAATGGAACATTAAATACATATAAAAATGCTCAATGTTATTAACCATCAGGGAAATATAAATTAAAACCACTAGACGATCCTACTAAACACACAGAACGAGGAAAATTGATGAGAATAATACCACATGTTGGAAAGGATAAGGAGCAGCTAGACCTCTCATACATTGCTTATAAGAATGTAGGCCGGGCCGGGCGCGGTGGCTCAAGCCTGTAATCCCAGCACTTTCGGAGGCCGAGACGGGCGGATCACAAGGTCAGGAGATCGAGACCATCCTGGCGAACACAGTGAAACCCCGTCTCTACTAAAAATACAAAAAACTAGCCGGGCGAGGTGGCGGGCGCCTGTAGTCCCAGCTACTTGGGAGGCTGAGGCAGGAGAATGGCGGGAACCCGGGAGGCGGAGCTTGCAGTGAGCAGAGATCCAGCCACTGCACTCCAGCCTGGGCGACAGAGCGAGACTCCGCCTCAAAAAAAAAAAAAAAAAGAATGTAGGCCGGGCATGGTGGCTCACGCCTGTAACCCCAGCACTTTGGGAAGCCGAGGCGATCACGAGGTATCACGAGGGATCACGAGGTCAGGAGATTGAGACCATCCTGGCTAACGCAGAGAAACCCTGCCTCTACTACAAATAAAAAAATTAGCCGGGCGTGGTGGTGGGCACCCGTAGTCCCAGCTACTCGGAAGGCTGAGGCAGGAGAATGGCGTGAACAGGGAAGACGGAGCTTGCAGTGAGCCGAGATTGCGCCACTGTACTCCAGCCTGGGCGACAGAGCAAGACTTCATCCCCCCCCGAAAAAAAAGTAAAGTAATATAATCACTTTGGAAAATTATTTGAGTACTTTCAAAATTAAATGTACAATTGCCATATGATCTGGTAATTTGACTGTTAGGTAAATATGGAATGGAATGGAAAGGAAGGGAAGCCAAGACCAGGGATGTTCATAGGAGCATTATAGCCATATGAAGACAGGCAAATGGATAAGCAATTGATATATCTACAATAGAATTTTCAACAATAAAGGGAAATGAACTATTGATACATGCAGCAATGTGTATAAATATCAGCAGTAAAGAAGTTGGACACAAAAGAGAACTGTTGATTTCAATATAAAATTTGAGAAAAGGCAGATCTATAGGGATAGAAATCTATAGGGATAGATCAGTGGTTGCCTAGGTCTGGGTGTATGTGTGTGTGTGCACGCACATGTGGTGGTGGGGATTGACGGGTAAAGTAGGTATGAGGGAACTTTCTGGAGTGATGGAAATGTTCTATTTCTTGACTGTGATGGTAGTTACAGGGATGTTTACATTTGTGAAAATTCATTAGAAAAATAAAAAGATTTTCATCTGGTGAGGCAGATTCTCCAACAACTTTTATATTTTGCGAATGGATTCCTTTTTAAAGTTGTCAAATTACCGGTTATTGGCTTTATGTTTTTTTTGTTTTGTTTTGGTTTGGTTTTTGTACCAATTGTTATGTTTAAATGAAAAAAAGTGTTTTGATGTTTCTTAGTTATCAGGATCATTGTAAAAAACAATAAACTCAGACATACTGAGAAAATGAAAGTCCATCTTTTGTCTGCTCACCTCTCTCACCAGGTTAATAATTTGAGGTGTATTTTTTCCAGACTTTTAAATGTATATGTAAAATAAATATATAAGTGGAATCAGACAACAGTACTATTCTATGGCTGATTTTCCTCTTCCTTCCACCCCCACTTGTTTGTATCATGGATATTTTTCCAAGCTAGTATATAGCTCTAACTGCCTTAATTGTTTAATTGATGCTGAATAGTTTCTCATTGTATGGATGTTTGTTAGTATGGGTGTATGTTTTCTATCTCTCTCTTTTTTTTTTGGCATTATGAACATCTAGCTTAGGGGACTTGTCTTAAAACTGGGTTTGCATAGCAAGTGCATCATTATTTATTCTAGTGATGTATTTATTTGGAGTGGTTTCTGGGGTTAAACCATGGAGAGGTAGGGGAGATGAGTCCTCCCTAAAGCCTGCCAAATGGTATTTTTCAGTTTTGATAAGATTTTTGAAGGTGATCTTACTCTACCGCAAAAGAGAAAATGTGGAACAAATTTATGTACTTTTAACATACTCCTGAATTTTATTATCTTTCTGTATATTCCTAAAGTACATTGAGAAAAGGATTACAATACCACTACTTTCAGTCATTTCATTGTACTTGTCTTTGGAAACTTCTGATACCTGGAGAGCAATGACTGAGTGCATATAAAAGCACTTTCTAGGTAAACACTGCAGCATTGCACTTGTCTTGCCTCTTTAAACTAAGAATCTCTCTCCTTAAATGGAAGTTTTTGAGATCACTGTTAGTACTTAGAGTAGGGTTGCCAGATAAAATACAGGATGTCCAGTTAAATTTGAATTTCAGATAAACAACAAATGACTTTTTACTTTAAGTATGTCCCAAATATTGCATGGGACATTCTTACAGTTATTATTCAGTGTTTCTCTGAAATTCAAATTTAACTGTGTTTCCTGTATTTTTTTTTATTTGTACCCTAGCTTGTAGGGAATTAGACGGCTTGTGCTAAGATCCATGGTGACTTGAGCAAAGTAATGCTAAGTAAAATAACCTTTTACATGTGTTATTTTTACTATTTTATTTTTAAGCAAAGACTCCTGGTTTCTTCTCTTCTATCGCCTTTTCTCCCATAAAAATAGCTACTCTTCTACATAGTACATGGCAATAATTATCTGAATAGCTGCATGCAGTGTCCTCTGGTCTCTATCATTTGGCAGAAAAAAGGCTCATGAGGTTACTTGCCTCCATATATGAGCAAATGTTGAACTTATATATACCTGTTAATATTAAGATTTGTTGACTTTATTATTCTTTGAGTCAAGCTACAAATATCTGTATTTAAATGCCACTTTAGTTTATATGAAGCATGTGTTATTGAGGAGGATATAAAAATTGACTACGATATAACTCTTGCTCTCAAATATCCTAATAGCCAGTCAAGGAGTTGTATATGTAAATACATAATTATAATGTAGGACAATAAACAGTGGTAATATTATGCAAACAACTTGTTCTATAAATACGTAGGATAGAAAAATTAATTCAGATTGGAGGATTATAGAAGATTCCCTGGCACTTGATGAAAAGCCTTTAGTAGATGAAAAGGATTTGGACAGATGTGAAGGCTACAAAGTAACATGAACAAAAGTCTTGGAAATGTTCACATTTAGGAATTAGAAGCAATGCCACTAATCAATTTATGTTAAGTAATGTAAGGAAATAAGGTAGGAAGGTGGTATATTAGTTTTCTGGGGTTGCTATAACAAAGTACTGTAAACTAGGTTGCTTAAACAACAGAAATTTATTGTGTTATAGTTCTGGAGGCCAGAATTTAGGAATCAAGGTGTTGATAGAGTTTTTTTGTTGTTGTTGTTGCTTTTTTTTTTTTTTTTTTTTTGAGGGCTATGAGGGAGAATCTCTTTAATGCCTCTCTCCTAGCTTCTGGTAGCCTCAGGCATTCCTTGCCTTGTAGATGATGTTCTCCCTGGGTCTTTCCATCCTTTTCCTTCCCATTTGTGTCTCTCAGAGTCCAAATTTCCCTTTTTTGTAAGGACATAGTCAAATTGGGTTAGGGCTCACCTTAATTATCTTGTCTTAACTTGATCATCTGCAAAGACCTTATTTCCAGTAAGGTCACATTCACAGAAACTAGGGGTTAAAACTTCATCTTTTTGGGGGACACAATTTAGCGCATGACAAGTGGGTTGGGGTTATATTTCAAAGAGTGTTAAAGCATATGTCAAAGTTTCCTTTTAGACAAATGGGGAGTCATTAAAGCTTTTTTTTTTTTTTTTTTTGAGACGGAGTCTTGCTCTGTCGCCCGGACTGGAGTGCAGTGGCCGGATCTCAGCTCACTGCAAGCTCCGCCTCCCGGGTTTACGCCATTCTCCTGCCTCAGCCTCCCGAGTAGCTGGGACTACAGGCGCCCGCCACCTCGCCTGGCTAGCTTTTTGTATTTTTTAGTAGAGACGGGGTTTCACCGTGTTAGCCAGGATGGTCTCGATCTCCTGACCTCGTGATCCGCCCATCTCGGCCTCCCAAAGTGCTGGGATTACAGGATTGAGCCACCGCGCCCGGCCTCATTAAAGCTTTTTATGCAAGGAAGTAACACAAACAGTTCTGATTGTGATGTGAAAAGGTGCCCTCTAAAGTTGAGGGCAAATAGTAGATTTGAAAACGATTTCTATTGTTAAAATATAATATCAGCTATCACTAATTGAATAACTTACTCGGTGCTGTGTACTTATACTATGCTAAGAACTTTGTGCATGTAAAGTCATGGGACTTTAAAGGATAGAAATATTATAATCTCTTTTCTAAATATGAAGAAACCAAGATTTAAAGAACACAGAGTGGGGAAACAGAGACATGTAGATAATTTGTGCCATTTAGATACGTTAAGCTTGAAGTGTTGGCTGAGTATTCCTGTAGTGATGTTAAAGTTGGTAGTTTAAAATTTGGTTTTGGAATTCAGAAGATGAGTCAGAGTAGAGGACAAATACTTAGTCATTATCAGCATAGAGGTGCTATTTGAAATCATAAGAATGGGTGGGCTTACTTGAGAAGGTAGTATAAGAGACACTGAAGATAGAACCTCACTAAGTTGGCTAGACTTGAGTCTATGGAGATGAAAGAAGAGTCAGAGGACACTCTTGAAAATAGAGTGGTGGGCCAGGTGCGGTGGCTTACGCCTGTTACCCCAGCACTTTGGGAGGCTGAGGAGGGTGGATCACCTGAGGTCGGGAGTGTGAGACTAGCCTGACCAACATGGAGAAACCCTGTCTCTACTGAAAATACAAAATTAGCTGGGCATGGTGACACATGCCTGTAATCCCAGCTACTCGGGAGGCTGAAGCAGGGGAATCACTTGAAACCGGGAGACGGAGGTTGCAGTGAGTCGAGATCGTGCCATTGCACTCCAGCCTGGGCAACAAGAGTGAAACTCCATCTCAAAAAAAAAAAAGAAAGTAGAGTGATAGAGAACGTTGGAAGAATGAATTTTTTAAATGCGGGTGATAATAAATGTATGAGTCTGTGGCGAGGCAACAGAGATTGAAAACTGAAATGGAATTTGGTTGTTATTAACATTTTGAGGCTGGGTGTGGTAGCCCATGCTTGTAATACCAGCGCTTTGGGAGGCTGAGGCTGGCAGATTGCTTGAGTCCAGGAGTTCGAGACCAGCCTGGGCAACATGGTGAAACCCTGTCTCTGCCAAAAATAAATTAGCCCGGCGTGGTGGCACACGCCTGTAGTCCCAGCTACCCAGGAGGCTGAGGTGGGAGGATGGTTTGAGCCTGGGAGGCAGACGTTGCAGTGAGCCATGATTATGCCACTGTGCTCCAGCCTGGGCAACAGAGCTAGACCCTGTCTCAAAAAGAAAAAGCAAAAAAAAATATTTTTAGAGAATAGCTTCAGTGAGGTGGTGGAACATAGATTACAAGGTATATATAGATGAGTCAAGGAGTTAGACTATTTTTTTGAGAAATGTATACAAGTATGTGTCTCAATCGATCAGTTAAAGTTCAGTTAAAGAATTTCTTTAATTGGACTTGTTGCCTTTTAACTTCAATTAAAGATCAGTTAAAAGTTCAGTTAAAATAAATGAGAGTTTAATTTTTTTTTTCTTTTTAAAATTATTGAGACTTGCTCTCAGTTGCTGGGCTGGAGTGCAAAGGCATGATCATGGCTTACTGCAGTCTCGACCTCCTGGGTTCAAGCAATCCTCTTGCCTCAGCCTCCCAAGTAGCTAGGACTATGAGCAAGAGCCACAACGCCCGGCTGTTAATTTATTTTTTATTTTTTGTAGAGACAGAGTCTCCCTATGTTGCCCAGGCTGGTCTTGAACTCCTGGGCTCAAGCAGCCTTCCAAAGTTTTGGGATTACAGGTGTGAGCCACTGAACCCGGCCTGAATTTTTTTTTTTTTTTTTTTTTTTGAGACTGAGTCTCATTCTGTCAGCCAGGCTGGAATGCAGGGGCGTGATCCTGTCTCACTGCAACCCCTGCCTCCCGGGTTCAAGCAATTCTCATGCCTCAGCCTCCTCAGTAGCTGGGATTACAGGCGCATGCAACTATGCCTGGCTGATTTTTGTATTTTTAGTAGAGACAGGGTTTTACCGTGTTGGCCAGGCTGGTCTCGAACACCTGATCTCAGGTGACCTGCCCACCTTGGCCTCCCAAAGTACTGGGATTACAGGCGTGAGCCCTGAATTTTTTAATGCAAAATGATTTTAGCTTTTTTATGGTCAAAGACAAGGAACCATTGAAATATTAAAACCCGGCTGGGCGCTGTTTCCAGAGGTGCTATTGTTTGGACTTATGTATTATAATTTCTTTACTTCTCTTTATAGTTTTGCCACCTATGAAAATAGTCCTAAACAATATTTTATTTTGAAAAAATAGTTTACCAAGCTAATTGAGTTAGGAAAGGACAATATTATCATAAATAGATGAAGGCTTCCAGGAGAAGATAGCTGAATAGTCTAGTGTCAGGTTCACTGAGTGTCATGAGCTTGTCTTCAGGTAATCAGTGAGCAATGCCGTGAGTTTTTAGAAATGTAAGGCACATCCTGCTCTGGTGTCTGGCAGTGCTACAGTATGGTATGGACTGGGTATTGCATATTTGTTCAGCAGGTGTATGGTCACATGAAGGGTGCTGTTTTGTATCTTTTATTTCTAAGCCCATGGTAATCTTCCTCCAACACATTGTAGATCAAAGCAGAACACATCTGCGGGGTGAAATGTGTTCTTAGCTGATCCAGGCAGCAGGGCAGGTGGAGTGAGTAGGTACATCAAGGCAAGCCAAATATCAATAAAAATGTAGAATGGACATCTGGACATTCTGTCCTTAAGAACAATGTCAATGGTTATCTTAGTGATGACAGTTCATCATGCTGTCTCAGGAGTCACGCTGCTACATTCTGGACTGATTGCCCTTTAAATCTGGTGCATAGCTAGCATCATGGAATCTCTCTTCACAGTCTTCCTGAAGGTTCCCATTGTTTATCTCCTATGTTGATCTCTTGTATCTTGTATTTGCAATAGTTATCTTTTTAAAAAAATTCATGCTCTTGTTGATGGGATACATTTTCCAGTATCTTCTTGAGAAAGGATGCATGAAAGGTAAATGTTTGAGATCTTTCATGTCTGAGAAGATAACTTTATTCTACTTCTATAAGATGATTTGACTCGGTGAAGAATCCTAGATTGGAAATAATTTTTCTTCATAATTTTGAAGAAATTGCTCAACTGTCATCTTCCTTCTAGTATGACTGTTGAGAAAACTGAAGTCGTCCTGATTCTTTATAGTAATCTGTGTTTTTTTTTTCTAGAAGCCTGTAGAATCTTTTCTGTTCCCAATATGAAGGTGTTTCACAGTGATATGCCTCAGTGTATGTGTTCCTTAATTTTTTTGCATAGACACTTTGGTGGGTCCTTTCAAATGGGTAGCTTATATCCTTCAGTCTTAGAAAATTTTATTGACTTACTTCTTTCTTGTTGATTTCTTTCCAAACCTTTTTTTTCCCCTTTTTATTTCTTGTTTTTTCCTTATGATTTATTTTTTTGGAACTCTGTTATTCAGATAGTGGACGTCCTGGAATGGTTGGTCATCTAATATTGCTATCTTTTCTCTCGTGTTTTCTATTGCTTTATCTTTTTTTCTCTGGTTCCTGGAGATTGCCTTAATTTTATCTTCCAATCCTTTATTCATTTTAGCTATTATATCTTTAATTTCCAATAATTCTTTTATCTGTATTTTAAAATGTTCTTTACTGAATTGTGATCTGTTCTTACTTTATAGTATCTTCTCTCTGTGTGGAATATGAATATGTATATGTACATTCTGTGTTAGAGGCTTTTCCTTGGATGCTCAGTAATATTTGGCTGTTTGCTCATGATTAAAAGTGATGGATTAAAAAGCTAGTTGGAAACTCCATTTTGGGTAGAGTATGATGCTAGCAGCTGTGCCTATTATGCCTCAAAGATGCTGTTGTTGTTCCCTCTCTGGAAAGTAGCCCGTCTTCTGCCGAGGTGGAGGAGGTCTGGTTGCTTAGCATCATGAAGGAGAGAGAAGGTTGAGGAATCAAAGTGCGTGTAATTGGTGTTGCTTTCTGTAGATTCTCCACTGTACAGTGTGTTGTTTCTCAGATTTTTTTTTTTTTTTTCTGCCAGACTGATTTGGCTTTGCTGGGTCTGCTAACCTACTCAATACTCATCCAGACACTTTCAGTCTTACAACATTTTGTTGTTCTTATCTCTTCTTGTTTGTTGCTCTCACCTCTTGTCCTTGTGGGTTTAGGTATAAAATAGTCTTTTACTGTTGTTTTAGTCGGCTTTCATGATTAAGTGAAATTATATGCATGTTTTTAATCTGTCAACTTAATCCTAAAGCACAGATTATTTAAAATGTTTGATCTATGTCTTACCTCTTGAAACTTGAAAGGATTATTAAAGTTAGCCCTTTCCATCTCTTGTTTTGGTTTTTACATTCATATTTATAATATTTGAAACTCATTATGTGGACTGCTCGAGACTGTATTAGTTCAAGGATTTATAAGTGAATCCAGAATTTGTAAATACAAAGGTTGATTGTTTTTTAAATTTGCTCTTATAGGAAAGTGAAAAGGTTTCTGAATATCCAGCAGTGATTGTGGAGCCAGTTCCAAGTGCCAGATTAGAGCAGGGCTATGCAGCCCAGGTTCTGGTTTATGATGATGAGACTTATATGATGCAAGATGTGGCAGAAGAACAAGAAGTTGAGACCGAGAATGTGGAAACAGGTAGACATCTCATAAAATGTTCACTATTTATAACTTTCTCATTTTGTAAGCTTCAACAATAATATTGCCAGATGAAAAATATACTGAAAAACCTTTTTAATGCTATTTAGTATAGCTTGGAAACCAATGAAACATCTATGTTTGAGGGAATATGTATAGATATAAAAGTTGTACAGTATAATTCTGTGAGGTGTAACAGTCTTATATCATGGACCCTATGCACAAAATTACAGCTTCACATAATGATAAAGTTATTTTATTATTTTTTTCCTGAGAGTGTAAATACTAGCTGTTATTTATACAAGTCAATAGGCTAGTATTATGAGGACTTTTTAAATTAAAAAAATAAATATGGTATTTTATCATTCTCTAATTGATTATAAGTTTCTTTGAGTTAATATTGATGGAGCAATATGATTTCTTTTCATTAATATCAGAAGCATCTTTGTAGTGTTCTGTCAGTTTCCTCTTTGCTTTTTGTCTTCTTAGAGATCTTAGTATTTCAGTCTATTTCTGGTGAGATAGCTTATGTTTAATTGGAGATTAGTATCTATAATTCTTGGAGGAATCTTTTAGTTTTTACCATTGATTATGAAGAAAAGAGAGTATTTTATCAGAAGGACTGTAGTCACTCTTATATAATAATAAACATGCAAATGTATCCTTAGCTGTTAATGGAGAAAAAGAATCATTATACTTGTTGTTTAATCCTAGTAAAATTTCTTTACTATTTAGATACATTTTTATAAATGTAGGAAACTTTCATGATGAAAATTTTGAGTATGTGATGTATTTCTGCTTATGAGGTCCAGTGGTACCCCTTAGGGCTGCTAGCCTCTTCCAGCTTAAAACTGTTCTGCCTCTAATTGTAGTTTTTGTGGAGCTAAGGGATTGAAAGTTACCTTGCTTTTCAGAGCACTGATGATTGCAGTGCCAGCAAACAAACCCCAGGTGTAGTGGAAACTTCATTTATCAAAATAGGTAGCCAAGCTGGGTGTGGTGGTGTGCACCTGTACTCTCAGCTACTTGGGAGACAGAGGCAGGTGGCTCACTCAAGGTCAGGAGCTCAAGTTCATCCTGCAACATAGCAAGACCCCATTTCTAAACAAATAAAAGGACCAGGCATCCAAGCACTTCATATGGGCTTCGTGACTGTAGTCTGGAGTGGTATCTGATTTACAGTACATA
The DNA here is from genome assembly GCF_009764315.1 of Trachypithecus francoisi. NCBI lineage: Eukaryota > Metazoa > Chordata > Mammalia > Primates > Cercopithecidae > Trachypithecus > Trachypithecus francoisi. Next base: position 135,965,372 of record NW_022681454.1, on the reverse strand, counting down.
ATACCTATCTTTTTATGAGAATTTGGAGAATTTTCCAGTCTGAAGCTAGACGTATAGTGGCAGAGATGAATTTTTTTCTTGAGGAAAAGGATAGGTAGAACAGTTAAAAGTATTTTGTAGGATGATGTTTTGGATTATATATTGTAACTGATTTTATTACAAGAGCATAACTAAACAGAACACTAATAGCAGAAGAAAAAAAGTATGGTAGCTTAAATTAAATGGGAAAAAAGTAGAACCTGTTAGAAATTTCTGGATGATGTTTTGGTCAAAAAATAAGGAAAACTATGATTTTGGTAGCAAATTGGAAACTTTAAAAAAGATCAAAACTATAGCACCAAATTTGCATAAGTTATAAATTAAGATGTTTATCATATTAAAATACCAAAGCAGATTGACTGAATCTTATTATTGGTATAATTGACTGTAAATGTTTTATTAATTTAGATTAATTCAGGTAAAACCAATTCAGAATAGGAAGCGAATGTAATCTACTTAAGGGATTTTATTTTCTCAGTCTTCTTGAGCTCTCAGGGTAATGATGTCATTGGCTGGGCAGAGATAATAGTGATTATGAAAAGGAGGATATGGGAAGTCTAGATAAAATAACAGTTACTTTTGTGATTTTTTTTTTGTAAGTGGTTTTTGAATATTTGATAATAATTTTAAAATTTACTTCAACACAAAAAGAAAATGTAAGCAGATTACTGATATCATTCTAAAATGGTATAAAAGCACCTCAAAAGTTCATTGTGCAAGTTCCATCCTGGCTCATGGATTTTTTTATTTTTAAAATTTTTTTTTGAGACGTAGTCTTGCTCTGTCACCAGGCTGGAGTGTAGTGGCGCAATCTTGGCTCACTTTAACCCCCACCTGCCAGGTTCAAATGATTCTCCTGCCTCAGCCTCCCCAGTAGCTGGGACTACAGGCACACGCCACCATGCCCAGCTAATTTTTGTATTTTTTAGTAGAGATGGGGTTTCACCATGTTGGCCAGGATGGTCTCGATCTCTTGACTTCGTGATCTGCCCACCTCGGCCTCCCAAAGTGCTGGGATTATAGGCACAAGCCACTGTGCCCAGCCTGGCTCATGAATTTTAATGTAACTTTATAAAGATTGTTAATATTCATAGATTAGTTTTCAAATCAACTAATCTAAGCTTAACACTCTTTCTAATAAGAATCAGGCTGAGCGTGGTGGCTCACGCCTGTAATCCCACCACTTTGGGAGGCTGAGGCGGGTGGATCACAAAGTCAGGAGATCGAGACCATCCTGCTAACATGGCGAAACCCCATCTCCACTAAAAATACAAAAAATTAGCTGGGCGTGGTGGCATGCACCTGTAGTCCCAGATACTTGGGAGTCTAAGGCAGGAGACTCGCTTGAACCCAGGAGGTGGAGGTTGTGGTGAACCAAGATTGTGCCACTGCACTCCAGCCTGGGCGACATAGGGAGACTCTGTCTCAAAAAACAAACAAACAAGAAAACTAAAAAAAGAATCAAATGCATTTTTAAATGAGTTAAAATCTGATAAAGTTTTCATTCTTCTGACATCTAGGGCGTATACAAATGAATAAAGGTTGGTATGCATATTTCCTTTTAGGTAGTGAATTAGGATTAGGTTCATTTCTTATAATATAAAATTGAAACTCAGATTACAGATACATGTAGGTTTTAAAGAAGAAGCTGACTGGGAAGAAAAGGAATACTTATAAGATGGCAGATTTTATTTGGTGAATTGGGGGAATTGAGATCTGTATAGAATACTTCCCTGTGTAAGTCTAGGAAAACGTCATGGAATGCTCCTACATTATAATTTAGATTATGTCAGTGTAAAAAATGTTATAATTATATTTATTGGCTTGTTCTGACAGTTCTCTGCATGTTCTCATTGAAGTGTTTTTTCCCTTTTATTCCTAAATACCCATATGTATGTGTCCATATCATAAACAGTGTTCTATTGTCATTTGGGTTGGAGTACTAAAATCATATTATGATTTTCATGTAGCCATCTTTATTATTTTGTATATAAAAGAATTTCTCATTTTGTTAGTAGTGATTATGGGCTGTTTGTTTCTCCTTTTTGTAGACTAACAGTCTACGTTTCCCTCACAGAGCTTATGTGTAATACTAATGTTCTCTTAAATTGTATAGGAGAGGCTGGGCGCTGTGGCTCACGCCTGTAATCCCAGCATTTTGGGAGGCCGAGGCGGGCAGATCATGAGGTCAGGAGATCGAGACCATCCTAGCTAACATGGTGAAACCCCGTCTCTACTAAAAATACAAAAAATTAGCCGGGCGTGGTGGTAGTCCCAGCCACTCAGGAGGCTGAGGCAGGAGAATTGCTTGAACCCGGGAGACAGAGGTTGCAGTGAGACGAGATCACACCACTGCACTACAGCTTGGGTGACACAGCGAGACTCCATCTCAAAAAAAAAAAAAAAAAAAAAAAAAAAAAGACTGGACTAAGGTGACTGAGCTGTTTAGGATTTACTCCTTCATTTTTCACCTTAACAAATACTTGTTACTCTATTTATCCCCTTAACTTTCCAGTTTAATTTGTGAGAGCAAGTTATGTTTGCATTTGTTATGTGCAAGATACTGTTTTCAGCATGTTTCTTTTCAGGGGTGATTTAGTTGTGGAGATAAAAATCTATGTTATATTTAAAATACAAAACAGTCAAGAGTCAAATGAGCGTTGTTTACAAATTCAAAGGAATTTTCAGAAGAGGAAAGTTCAATTTACAGGATTAGGGAATTTTTTAGAGAAAGTAAAGGATACATGATAGGATTTAAGTGGACAAACAGGAGGTAGGTGAAATGCACTGTAAACTGAGGGAAATATAATTAATAAATGAGTAGACTATTGAAATTAAATGCTTGTTCAGAAGATCTTGAGTAAATAAGACATTGGCACGAGATTTCATTAAGAGCTATGACTAGATTGTGAATTAAATCTCAAGTTAGTAATTAGGTATATAAGGAAGCAGAAAGACTTGGAAGGTTTTAAGTAGGAAATACTAGGGGGCCAGTACTTTGGGAGGCAGAGGTAGAGGTGGGAGGATCTCTTGAGGCCAGGAATTCAAGACGAGCCTGGACAACACAGTGAGACTCCATCTCTTAAAAAACATTTAAAAAGTGGCCAGGTATGGTGGCGTGCACCTGTAGTCCTGACTACTTGAGAGACTGAGGCCAGAGAATCCTTTGAGATTAGGTGTTTGAGGTTACAGTGAGCTATGATCGTAGTACCACTGTGCTCCAGCCTGAGTGGCAGAGTGAGCCATGTCTCTAAAAAGAAAGTACCATGCAATTTTAGTATTTCAGTTGGATATAGGATTAATTGTAGGGGGAAAGATGAGACAGGAAGATTAGCTGTTGTAGTATGAGTTGAAGGATGACCTGAGAAATATTAAAACGAGGTAGTAGCAACAGGAACAGAAAGGGCTTGTATAAACTATACTACTATATATGATCTTACATGACATATAAGGGGGAGAGGCACAGTTAGGTAAAATATTCTGCTTTTTGACCCTTGGTGATGGTGATAGTAGCACATATGATTTGAGGAAGGCAAGATTGTTTGGTGAAGCAGGTAAGTTTGGTAATAGTTATGATGATTTTGAGTTGAAGCAGAACATTTAAGGATGAATATTTAGGTATTTAAAGATGCACAAATGTGGCCGAGTGCAGTGGCTCATGCCTATAATCCCAGCACTTTGGGAGGCCAAGGCAGGCAGATCACTTAAAGTCAGAAGTTCAAGAGCAGCCTGGCCAACATGGTGAAACCCCATCTCTACTAAAAATACAAAAATTAGCTGGGTGTGGTGGTGCACACCTGTAATCCCAGCTACTTAGGAGGCTGAAGCAAGAGAATTGCCTGAACCGGGAGGCGGAGGTTGCAATGAGCTGAGATCATGTCACTCCACTCGAGCCTGGGCGATAGAAACTCCATCTCAAAAACAATCAAACAAAAACGCACAAATGTGTAGTCAAAGTCCCATCACAAAAGAGATGGCATGCTCAAATTAGGATAATTTAAGGAGTGTTTTAATAAAGGACTAGTTACAAACAGGCAAATATAAGGTAACCATAAGAGACAGTGCAGTACTGCAGACCAAGCAATAACTGCTGTTTCTGTCCTTTGGCTCATGGGCCAAGGGGAAGGAAGGGTTACCAGAATCCTGAAGAACAGAGCCCTGAACAGGGAGTCACCTTGGGAGATTCTGGAACCTTTGATCAAAGGACACAGCTAGCTGGAGGGCAATGCCTCTTCCAAATAATATCCTGCTAAGGTGCTCCATTGACCAAACCCAGTCTGAAGCCATGAGAGTCCCACTGATGAAGTCAGTCTCCAGGGACAGAGAGCAAGGTGAAGAAGGGTGGAGAATAAATCTAGAGGAGCAAATGGAAGATATCTAGTACAACTAAAGCTTAGTAAAGAAAGGTCAGGGAGAAACTGATTTGGGAATCATCTTCATTTAAAGCCGCAGAAATAAATTAAATTTCCAAGAGGAAACATATTTCAGAGATTTTTCCCAAGGAAGAAGATATGTAAATTCTATGTTTGTCTCTCTGTGATAGAGAACAAAGGACGTAGAATTAACGAATTAACCTTAGAGAATGTTTGCATTTTAAAGAGTGCAGAAGAATCATAGTAGTCAAATATGATAGAAAATCCTGGCCGGGCGCGGTGGCTCAAGCCTGTAATCACAGCACTTTGGGAGGCCGAGATAAGCGGATCACGAGGTCAGGAGATCGAGACCATCCTGGCTAACACGGTGAAACCCCGTCTCTACTAAAAAATACAAAAAACTAGCCGGGCGAGGTGGTGGTCGTCTGTGGTCCCAGCTACTCGGGAGGCTGAGGCAGGAGAATGGCGTGAACCCGGGAGGCGGAGCTTGCAGTAAGCTGAGATCCGGCCACTGCACCCCAGCCTGGGCAACAGAGCGAGACTCTGTCTCAAAAAAAGAGAAAATCCTGGGTGGACTATTTCTGAGTTAGTTTGTTTTTTCCCTGTAAGTAGCTTTCTTTAGTAGGAAAGGGAAGAGTATTGACTTGGGTTAGTTAGTTCTGATTTCAAATTTCCCCTTTATCACTTACTTGGCAGTATTTAACCTTTTCAGAGTGTTTCACTGTCAGAAAATAGGAATTCAGGGTTGTGAAGATTACATAAAATAAATACATAAAGCACAGTGCTTGTGACAGAGTTTCTTTAATTTCATTAGCACCTTCCTTGTGACTTCAAGTATGGACAGGACTTTTATACATTAGAATGGAATATTTGTTTAACTTTGTTTATGTCTCTTGTTTTTTTCTCCTTGCTTTTGCTTCCACTTTAAAAAAAACAAAAACAAATGCTTTATACTTTCAATTTATACTTTTTCCTTGTCATTCCTTCCTTGATTATTGTGCTCTGGTATCTCCATTTATCATTCTACTGAAGCTCTTTATCAGATTTCAGTGACCACTCTTCTGTCAAATTCAGTGACCCATAGAATCATCCAGAAGTAATCCTTCATAATCTTGCCTTCTTATCTGCTGAAACACTGTATTCTCCTAGTTATTTTTCTTACTGACCTTTGCATGGATTGTACTATTTATGATTCTGAGCGTTTGCTCAAAGACAGTTTCCTCCTATCTATAATGTGCTCAGGTAGGTATTAGCCTTCCTTTAAGGCCCAACTACATGAAGATTTCCACAATGATTGTGGTCTACATTAAACATTCCCTTACCTGATCTGTTATACCATCTGGATTTAGGTACTTTCTTGTATTCTTTTATTATTTTTATCTATTATTGCTTATATTATTTTTGTTGTATATACTATACTCCTGTTGTTTTCCCAGTGAGTGTGTAAGCACCTTGAAGATGGAGACCATACTTTTTTCTTTTGTTGAATATACTGTTGAACATATAATAACTAGCTGGAAAATACAAATGGAAACAGATTGAGTTCTGAGTTAGTATTGTAGTATAATCAAGAACCATCTATGTAAAGTCAGACTTAAATTTCATTTTAAAAATCACAGTTGGTGTTCATCATTCTTGCTTATATCTAATAATTTGGATTTTTTTTTTTTTGAGGTGGAGTCTCACTGTGTCACCCAGGCTGGAGTGCAGTGGTGTGATCTCGGCTCACTGTAACCTCTGCTTCCTGGGTTCAAGCGATTCTCCTGCCTCAGCCTCCCAAGTGGCTGGGACTACAGGTGTGTGCCACTATGCCCAGATAATGTTTTTATTTTTAGTAGAGACGGGGTTTTACCATGTTGGTTGGCCAGGATGGTCTTGATCTCTTGACCTTGTGATCCGCCCGCCTCGGCCTCCCAAAGTGCTGGGATTACAGCCACCGTGCCCGGCCTTTGATCTTTTTTTTTTTTTTTTTGAGACAGAGTCTCACGCTCTCGCCCAAGCTGGAGTGCAGTGGCGCGATCTCTGCTCACTGCAACCTCTGCCTCTTGGGTTCAAGCAATTCTCGTGCCTCAGTCTCCTCAGTTGCTAGAATTACAGGCACACATGCCACCATGTCTGGCTAATTTTTGTATTTTTGGTAGAGACGGGGTTTCTCCTTGTTGTACAGGCTGATCTCGAACTCCTGACCTCATGCGATCTGCCCGCCTCAGCCTCCCAAAGTGCTGGGATTACAGGCCTGATTTTTTTCTTAAAAGCAATACATGCTTAATGGAAAAATTGGAAAGTATTGCAAAGAATAAACAAACTGAAAATCATCACCCCTAATCTTACCAACAAGGAGATGATGATTGTTGCTTTTTTAAAAAACATTTTATTTTAGTCTTTTTTAAAAATATGCATTTTAATCATAATTAATATTATATAATACAAGCTTCCTGCTTCTGTCTTCTGACCACTTGGTGCAGGACTTTGCTCCTTAACCACGTATCAAGACATTAACGTTTAGTCTTATTAGTTAATTATCAAGAAAACTTAAACCATTTTTAGTGATCAACAAAATTGTGTTTACACATTAGTTGAAAAGATAGATCATGATGAGAATTTTTACATAATTCAACAGGAAAGCAGTGCTTTTTAAAAGTAAAAATGAAAGTTTAGGTTTTTAAAATGCAGTTTAAAAAATAAAACCAGATTTCCTTCATGAAAAATAAGATAAGGAGCCAGATTTCTTTCTTGAAGAATCTCAGGACTAATTTGACTTCATGATGAGCTGTCATAACTTTTGTATTTGTTATACCATCAGAAATCCTCCCTGTGGCACAAAAGGACTCCTTTAATTAGAAAATATTGTTGCCACAGGGAGGTAGAAGATCGACATGAAAAACTGGGGATCTGAAAAGGAGCCCCTATCCTAGGATTACCTGAAGGTGAAACAGATTGAGCCAGAAGGAAGACAATGCTGGTAGGTTGGTTTTTAATTTATTAAAAATGTTTATACTTTTATATTTCATTAAAATTATTTCATCTACCTTTACCATATTTTTGTTTAAAGGGTGACAATGATTCCTCCTTAAGGAAGGAGAAGTAATACGATAATATTTTTCCTCCAAGATAGTTTGCTGAGTTATCCCTTGCCATGTTCTTAATATTTGTTTCTTTTTATAGATGAAGCTCTGGGGCTATTTCATGCCTCTACTTCCTTGGAAGCTACTATTCACTGAATGTCTTTAAGTCATTTTTTTTGGTCATTTCTGTTATTTTTGCTTCTAATCTACATCTTTTCCTAAATTTTTAAAAAGTGTTTTTCCCCCCAATTATTTATTTTCTTGAGGTTAGCCTAGCCCTAAGTTTTCTAAAATGGTAAAATGTGAATCTTAAGTTCATTTAGTTTTTACTCTAAAATTGTTTGAATTGTAATTGTACTGTGATTTAGATCAGGCAGTATTATTAGATAAAATTTTTTAATACTTTAATAACTATCAGCCAGGTATAGTGGCTCAAGCCTGTTATCCCACCACTTTGGGAGGCCTAGGTCAGGAGTTCAAGATCAGCCTGGCCAACTTGGTGAAACCCCATCTCTACTAAAAAATACAAGAGATTAGCTGGGCGTGGTGGTTGGACGCCTGTAATCCCAGCAACTGGGGAGGCTGAGGCAAGAGAATTGCTTGAACCCACGAGGCGGAGGTTGCAGTGAACTGAGATGGCACCACTGCACTCCAGCCTGGACAACAGAGACAGACTCCGTCTCAAAAAACAAAACAAAACAAAACAAAAACAACAACAAAACTATTTCATTTAGCCTGAGATGCTATCAATTGTAATAAACATTTTTATACCACTAAAGGAAAAAATGCTGCCAAATATAAACTTTCTAAGGGACTATCAACTTTAAGATAGGTACTGATTTCAGAGATGTCAAATGTGAAAAATGTGTATCTTAGGATTAATGAAATACGATTTGCAATTATGAATCTTTCCTGAAACTCTCATTTACTGGGAATTAAACATTAAAATATGAGGCCTATGAAAAATGGGGGTGAGTTGTGGTATGGAAATCCATATGAGTGCTGGGTATGCTCTCTAAACTTTTTTTTTTTTTGAGACCGAAGTCTCGCTCTGTTGCCAGACTGGAGTGCAGTGGCGTGATCTCAGCTCACTGCAACCTCCTGGGTTCAAGCAATTCTCCTGCCTCAACCTCCTGAGTAGCAGAGATTGCAGGCGCGCACCAACATACCCAGCTAATTTTTGTATTTTTAGTAGAGACAGGGTTTCACCATGTTGGCCAGGATGGTCTCGATCTTCTGATCGCATGATCTGCCTGCCTTGGCCTCCCAAAATGCTGGGATTACAGGCGTGAGCAACCATGCCCAGCCTCTAAATTCTTTAATGTCTTTTAAGAGAGGATATTTAAATAAAAAATCATATAACCATATTGTTTAAAATTATACAAAATAACCATAATTGTCAGATTATGGAGTATATAGAAAAAGAAAATCTTTTTTTAATATGACATATTTACTTCAATAGATTGTTATCCTAATTGAATATCACTTAATTAGTAGAACTTTGAGATCTAAAAAGAAAATGAAATGAAGCTTCTGCTTTTTAAACTGTCATTTAAAAACAGGATCCTTTAAGGGCTCGTTAAAATAGCACAATTTTTAGTACACTTGAATGTATATTTTACAGATTATTAATTATGTGAAGGAGAAAATAGTGGCCAAAAGCAAAGACCTACTTGTTAATTAATAAAGCAGAAATGAAAAGGAATTATTTTATTTACTTTTAATTTTTTTTTTTTTTTGGTTTTGAGCCATGGTCTTTCTCTGTTACCCAGGCTGGAGTGTAGTGGGGCAATCTTGGCTCACTGCAACCTCTGCCTTCCGGGTTCAAGCGATTCTCCTGCCTCAGCCTCCTAAGTAGCTGGGATTACAGGTGTCCACCACCATGCCCGTCTGATTTTGGTATTTTTAGTAGAGATGGGGTTTCACCACGTTGGCCAGGCTGGTCTCAAACTCCTGACGTCAAGTGATCCGATCTGTCCTCCTTGGTCTCCCAAGGTACTGGGATTATAGGCATGAGCCATTGCGCTCCGCCAATTTTTTTTTTTTTTTGAGACAGGGTCTCTGTCACCAAGACTGGGGTGCAGTGGCACGATCTTGGTTCATTGCAAACTCTGCTTCCCAGGTTCAAGTGATTCTCCTGCCTCAGCCTCCTGAGTAGCTGGGATTACAGGCACCCACCACCATGTCCTCCTAGAGTGCTGGGATTATAGGTGTGAGCCACTGCACCCAGCCAATTTTTTTTTTTTTTTTTGAGACAGGGTCTCTCTTTGTCACCCATGGAGTGCAATGGTATGATCATGGCTCACTGGAGCCTTGACTCTCCCAGCTCTAGTGCTCCTCCCACCTTAGCCTCCCTAGTAGCTGGGACTACAGGCAAATGCCACGACACTCAGCTAACTTTTTTATTATTTGCAGAGAAAAGATCTCAGTATGTTGCCCAGGCTGGTCTCATACTACTGGGCTCAAGCAATTCTCCCCTCTTGACCTCCCACAATGCTGGGATTATAGGCATGAGCCACCCTGCCTGGATGAAAAGAAATGATTTTAAATGATGTTTGTATACCAAAAAACATCTGTTTTACGTAAAAGGAAAGAAAAGTATATCTAGGCGATAGATCATTAAAAGATATTTGTTTGATTTTTGGAAACTAGTAGCCATTCATTCCTTTGTATTCAGAGAGACTTTAAAATTTTTTTTAATTTATCTTTTTTGAGATGGAGTCTTGTAGTGTCACTCAGGCTGGAGTGCAGTGGTGCGATTCCGACTCCCTGAAACCTCCACCTCCTGGTTCAAGCAATTCGGAGAGACTTTTTAAAGAAACACTAGTTAACTTTTAACTTTGCTATACAATAGTGTATCTAAATAATACAATTTTATTAATTCAGACTGAGGAGAAGGCTAAATCTGGATTATATAGAATTTTAAATGAGTAGCAAACAAGGTTACAAGTGTTGCCAAGCAGAGATGGTTTTTAAGATTTTCTTAGATGTACAAATAGGAATGCTTTAACACATATCTCTAGGCAAATCCATACATCCATTCAGCCATCTGTCAGTGCTTACTGAGGACCTGCAATGTCCCAGCCTCAGAGCTGAATATCTTGTGGTAAACAAGACCCTCTCTTTGCCCTCACCAGGCTTTCAGCTGTGTGTAGAAGATGAACAATTTATTAAACATGTTATTATGCTAAAATGTGATGAGAATTATGATAGGATTAATTCAAAGTTTATGGGAGTAAACAGCAGGAGAATGCCTTCCTGAGGATGTGACATCTGAAGTAATTATCCAGGCGGAGAATAGTGAGGTTGAAAGTCTGGAGGAAGAAAAACAAGGCTTATTTGAGTTGCTGAAAGAGATTCAATAGGGTTAGAGTATGAATTATGAGAAGGAAAGGGGATTAAAATGAGGTATAAGAGGCAAAAAAGAAAAAATCTTATTGCTGAGGGCTTTTAAAGCTTTTTATCTGTTTCTTGGATCATATAAGTCTAAAGGGCAGTGAGGAGCCTTTTAAAAGTTTTGAGCAGTTTTGAAAAATACAAATTTAGTTTTTTTCAAAATAGTAAGTGCTGTAAATGGAAAAAGGAATAGGACAGTCAGAGAATTACCTGAAGTCTGAACTCGTTGATTTCTCATTCATAGCTCCCTGATATCTAGCTAACTGTTCTTATTCATCTTCTAGTAAGTTGGCTACCTCTCCAGATTTGGGGTATAAGTATGTTCATTGCCTACACTAAGCTAAAAGTAGTGGAGATTAAGATAGTTGCTCAGCCAGCCTTTCTTTTTGGAGTTAACAAGGTAGATGCTTTGTACGGTGCTGTTTCAGGAGGAGGAATCATTGTCCCTTATCCATTGTCCATGCCCATTTGTGTAAACTTGTGGGTTTTTCCAGGACCTGGGCGAGACTCAAAACAGCAAGTCCTGATTGAATGCCATGCCTATTTGTTGAATTTGTTAGGTATTTATCTAGGCTGGTGGTCTTTAAGTCAATTGTGTAATAGGAATATTATTTTATATTGAGACCTCGTCAGTACGGGGGGGAAAAAAAAAAGGCTGGTATGGTGGCATGGACCTGTAGTCCCAGCTACTCCTTGCAGTCCTAGGAGTTCAAGGCTGCACTGAGCTGTGATGGCTCCACTGCTCCAGCCTGGGCAAACAAGCAAGACCCTGTCTCAAAAAAACAAAAAAAAAAAAAAAAAAAAAACAAAAAAAAAACCGTATCATTTTGATCATTTGTACTAGACAGCATAAGTTAATATATTTCTTTTGGTCTTGATGTCTTTGAGGACTAACTTATAAGTAAAAGTTATCTTGAAACTCTTTGTGTATTTTCAGCACCGCATACAAACAACTGCTGGTTTTTATTTCTACTGGCATCATCGACAGTGTTCTAGGCTTCAGGTGTCGTAATAGATACCATAAAGAGAATTATATATAGAAGAGCTATGATTTGAGCCTTTACAACTAAATATATATAAAAGGGCTTTATAATGGATTTTTTCTTTTTAAAAAATGTAATACACAATATTTAGAATATTAAACTGAAAAATTCAACTAATATGTATGTACTACTAAAATTAATAAAATATTGGCAGCAGTGTTAATTTAAATACATCTTATTTTCCCCAATTTAATTTTCCCCTTTCCTTCTTCCTTAAGATAATTACTATCCTGTTAATTAATGATATAATGGAATATTTACAATAGAAGTATGGACTATTCCAGATATGTGTGCTTTTTAATTGCCAAAAAGAAGTGACCTTTTAGTTTACCAACAATTTATTTTGGAGTAGGTTGGCCTATTAATGACAAGTTCTCATTTTTATGGGGATTTAGATAAAGATTCAAATCATAGCTCCTAAGCAGTGCAGTTATTTAAGATGGAATGAGAGGTTGTGAGTATCTTTACAACTGGAGATTTTAAAGCATGAACTAGAATGCCACTTAGGGATGTTGTAAAGGGAATTCAAGTGCCAGGTAGGTATTCAAACTAGGTTTCTTTTATAATTTTCAATTGTGAGATGCTGTTTATAACTTCATTCTGTAAAAGCATGAAAAAACATGATTGTCTATGATATGGTTATCAGTTCAGTCTCCTGATTAGAAAGGTGTCCCATGAAACAAAGATTAGTTTTTTTTAGTACTCAGGTTTTATCTTTAGTTAGTTTTATTCCATAGCCATTCTCAAACATTTTGTCCCTGGATAGCTGCCTTATAGATGTCTGTCTTTGGTCACAACAGGAATTGGGCAAGAAAATGTGACATAAGCCCATCATGTTGTTTTGGGGGAAGGACAAGGACCCCAGAGCATGTACTCTGCTTATGGTCAGCAGCTTTATCTTATTTTGCCACTTAAAGAGCCTGATTCTTATTATTGTGATTAGGTAGTTTTTTCTTTTTTTATACCAATAGCACAGACATAGCTTTGAGTGTAAATTGCTTAAAAGTTTTTCTGATTAGTTGATATGGCTAGTACTTAGAAGATGCTTACATCAAAAAATAGCATTCTTTTTCAAAGCGATTTCTAATATACAATATTAATTATTAGACAAAAATTTTTTAATGTTTCTTTTATTTTAGATTCGGGGGTACGTGTGCAGGTTTGTTATGAGAGTATACTGCATGGTGCTGAGGTTTGGGCTTCTATTGATTCCATCACCCAGATAGTGAACACAGTACATGTGGGAAGTTTGAAAAACATCCTTGCTCATTTCTCCCTCTCTCCCTTCCTCCCTCCCTTCTTTTGGAATCCCCAGTGACTGTTATTCCCATCTTTATGTCTTATATGAACCCAAAATTTAGCTCCCACTTATAAGTGTGATATGTGGGTTTTTGTCTGTGCGTTAGCCTCTGGCTGCATCCATGTTGCTACAAAGGACACAATTTCATTTTTTATGACTACGAAAAATGGGGTTTTAATTAAATTTAGAAAATGCTGGGTGAAGGAAAATTAAACAGATTTATTTACAGGAAGACTTCTCAGATATTTTAATATGCAAATGTGAATTATGATTCTAAAGAAGAGGTATCTCTTTTAAGAGATTATCTCTTAAGACTAAATGTCTTATAGAACAGCCTTATACCTTTACAGTAGGACCACCTGGCTTGTTAGTACTACTTTGGCACAGTCATAAATAGCCAAGGGACTAAAATTCTCATTTAATAAACTGTATTATATTTCGCTGTTTACCTCATTAAGTCTGCTACTTCTTAATGCTGTTTGTCTCATGCCATGGTAGTGCATTTTTCCCAACTAGGTTTTAATTTTTAAATTTTGTAAATCAGACAGTTAAATACTGTGGATTAGGAGTACTGGCCAGACCGCAAGTTGTCTTACATTAGGGACCAGAAATAATTGTTGGACCAAGAAACTAAAATGTTGTTAGCTTTACTTTTTGAAGTTATTGAAGCATCTTCCTGCAAAAAAAAATAAAGTTAGATTTATACCAGCAGGTTATTTTTGGCAATGATGCTTGTTTACTATGCTCTCCTTAAGGTATATGAGGGCTTTTTCAGGGAGATAACATAGTATCTTTGGCAGAAGGTATTTTCCATGATGTTTTTCTTTAAATAAAGAAGAGTTACTATGATGCCTCCTCATTCAATCATTGCATCAGAGTTACTCTAACAGTTCTGGACACAGGGCAGCAAGCATACTTACTTATTTGGGCCCACCATCTTAAAATGTTCAGATGTGTGAGTTTGAAGGTTGTTCTCTTCCCCTCATTTGAGAGTTTTCTGTGACCTTCCTTAACAACCAGTTCCTCAATTATTTGATCTTTTCTTATTTTCTACCCACGGACATTTACCTGTTTGATAAAGACAAGTCTGTTCTCAGAGCAGGGTATATTTTGTTGCCTTTCTATCCATTAACCACCTCCCCACAACCCTACTCTGCTATTTTGAGTGTGCTTTTTAGTCATTCTATGGCATTTTTAGAAAGCACAGATTTTTTTTTTTTTTTTAAAGAATATGAATGGATTTTAGGGTAATCTAGTCCACCTCTTCAAAAGAGCTAGTTAGCAATGGAGCAGGTCCAGAAACCCTGGTCTCCTGATTCCTAGGACAGGATTGTTTCTGTCCTAGAGTGCTGCTTTGGGGCCTGAGAGATTCTGTAGTTTTTGTTTTTTAATAAGCTTCCATAACATAATTATTAATAAAATGTTCTGAATTTCTATTTCACTACCAGAAATCAAAAGAGAATTGTGTCTCCCTTCTATCGTTAATTTAATTTGTATAACCTTGAGGAAGCCATTTACTTTCTGTTAGTACGAGTTTCCTCATCTACAAAATGAAGAATACAGTAATTATCTCTCACTGTTCTGAAAACTAATAATAAGGTATTCACAGTGTTAAGCATGGTGCCTGGCATGAAGAAAGCTCAATACATTCTTCATACTGCTGCTAGTATAAGTTTCCTAAAATGTACTTTGATTGTCATTTTCTTTTTAAAAAAATTTAATGACAGCCTATCGTCGACAAATTGATTGTCATTTTCTTTCATAAAGCCCTTGTATTATCATGACAGTCTGGATAAAATCAAATGCCTTAAAAGATACACAAGACCTTTATTATCATTCTCACCTTTTCAGTTATAGCTCTTACTATGCCTTTTTTTTTTTTTTCTTCTCTTCTCCTGGCTCTCTGGCTTCCACAACTTGGTAAGGTTTACACTTTGCCTAAAAAGCCAGCCCCTCTGTTTTTATCTGTGATCAGACGTTTCTTTAGGAAGGATTTCTTGATCTTTCCAGTATTTATCAGTTTTATCATGTGGTGCTGTCCCGTACTTGTGAGAGTTGTTATGTTATATTTGGTATGTGTATCATATTACCTTTCCACCATTCACACATTTCTAAATCTAGAATACCCAAATTTTACTACAAGAAGATTAAGGGACTTACTAATAAAAGTCTGTTTAGCTATTGAGAGGCACTTTTATTTAATTCCCCTAAAATGTGAAGATTCCCTGTGTGGTAAAGATGCCTCTCTGTCTCTTTTAACTATAGTTATTAACTGTTGATTGTTATTACCCTTAGTGTTGTGTTTTATTTTGATTTTTTTTTTTGTATTTTTAAAATTGGTTTATAATCGTTGTACATATTTTGGGGGTAGGTATGATATTTTGATGCATATATATATATATGTATGTATATATATAATGTGTAATGATAAAGTTGGAGTAATTGGGATATCCATCACCTCACACATTTGTTGTTCTGTTTTAACAAGAGGTTTTTAACACAAATAATGTTTCAAGGAGGTGGTGGTGGTGGTGAAGAGGGTAGTTCTCTGTGAATGTCTTTATTTATAAAGAGGCCTGTCACTCAGAGGGGGTCAATAGAACTTTTAATAGCTTTTACCTGTTAAATTTTGTAAGGTTTTCCTTTGTTTTTTTTTTTTGTTTTAAATTCAGTGGTCAGTTCTTAGATTATAAGGTTTTTCAGCCTTTTTGTGTCATGTACCTTTTTGGCCATAGGGTGAATCCCATGAACTTTCTCTCAGAGCATTGTTTTAAAATATAAAGTAAAATATCTAGGATTACAAAGAAACCATATATATTGAAATATAGTTATCAAGACTGGGGCATGGTGGCACACGCCTGTAATCCCAGCACTTTGGGGGGCCGAGGCAGGTGGAACACCTGAGGTCAGGAATTCGCAACCAGCCTAAGTAACATGGTAAAACCCTTTCTCTACTTAAAAAAAAAAAAAAAAAAAAAAAAGCCAGTTATGGTGGCGCATGTCTGAGCTGCTTGGGAGGCTGAGACAGGGGAATCACTTGTACCTGGGAAGTAGAGGTTGCAGTGAACCGAGATCGTGCCATTGCACCCCAGCCTGGGCAACAAGAGCAAAACTCTGTCTCAAAAAAAAAAAAAAAAAAGAAATATAGTTATAAAACTATTTTAAATTGTGATATATATCAATGCATGTGCTTCTGTATTAATATATTAAATAATGAAATCTAGTGGCAGATACAATTTACTGCTATAATTTCAAAGTAGTGACAACCATAAATTATATAGAGCGAGACCTGTCTCAAAAAAAAAAACAAACTGTAATAAGATATGAAAATATATATGATTTATATTGGTCATGAAATCACAGATACTACTAAAACAACTGTGGTTTGTGTTTTATTTAAAATTAATGAGCTAAATTTCAGTTGGAAGCTAAAAATCTATTGTTCCCAAGTCTCATCCATGTATTATTTTAACTGTCATCTACCTTTTTCATCATCCTTTCTTCCTCTATGTTCTGCCCTACTTCCATTCTCTTTTCCCTAATAGTCCATAGTAGGGATCTGAAAGCTAGTTTAAATATGTCACATTTTAAGTATAGTTTTATGATCCCTGCTCTATTCTTTTTTTAAAAGGAAGAAAAGCCTCTCAAATATGTAGTGGTAGTTTTTTGTATTCATTAATGGAGTGACAATTTAATTTCTTTGGCTGAGCATTTAATATATCTCTTCAAATGTTTATTAAATATTTTAATGACTTCTTTGTTTGTTTGAGATCCCTTCTATCTCCATGACAAAAATTTCCATGGCCAATGGTTCTTAAACTTAAGCATGCATAAGAATCATCAGAAGGGCTTGTTAAAATACAGAGTGTTGGACCTAACCCTAGGATTTCTGATTCAGTGGATCTGTGGTAGAACTGGAGAATTTGCATTTCTAACAAGTCCCCAGGTGATAGGGCTGCTGCTGGCAAGGGATCATTATTATTAAAAGATATTGTTAGTGAGTAGAAAAACAAATTGTTTGTCTCACTATACTCTCAACAGTTAACACACGAGACCTCTGGAACTTCTGATTACCATGAAGTGTGTGGGATTTCTCCCAACCAATAAACTGGTCAGTCAGTTCTGTAGTAGACACCAGCTGGGTGTCCTCTAATTCAGTTCAGTTCTGACACTGTCTGCCTGGAGTTAGCATCAGATCCTCTGAGAAACACATTTACCAGTTTATCATAAAGGATATTTAAAGGATACAAATGAAGAAATGCATAGGGCGTGAAGTATGGGGGAAGGGTCATGGAGGTCCCGTGCCCTCGCTGGGCTTGCCACGCTTCAGGAACCTCCACATGTTCAGCTATCTGGAAAGTCTCTGAACTTACTCCTTTTGGGTTTTTATGGAAGCTTCATGAAGTAGGCATGATTGATTAAGTCATTGGCTGTTGGTGGTTGACTTAAACCTTCAGCCCTGTTTCCTGAGGCCCAGAGGCTGGGAGTGGGGCTGAAAGTCCCAACCCTATAATCCTGCCTTGGTCTTTCTGGTGATCAGCCCCCATCCTGAAGATACCTAGGGGCTGGCAGCCATTAGTCAATCTTTGGCACACAAAAGGACACTTACTACTTTGGAGATTCCAAGGATTTTAGGACTTGTATGCTAGGAAATGGGGAGCAAGACTAAATAAATATATTTCACACATATTTCACAATATCACAGCTAGAACTTGGGAGATTTTCTTATCACTAGATGAGCTTGCAAAAGATCACGAGAAAGTTTTATATCAGAAAGAAAAGATTAGCCTGGGCAATATGACAAAACCCCATCTCTACAAAAAAATACAAAAATTAGTCTGTCATAGTGGCAGATGCCTGCAGTCCCAGCTACTTGGAGGCTGAGGTGGGCAGATTGCTTGCACTTGGCAAGTCAAGACTTCAGTGAGCTGTGATTGTGACACTGCATTGTGACAGAGCAAGACCCTGTCTCGGGAGGAAAAAAACAAAACAAAACAAAATAAAAAACATTTATGTCTCTGATCTAGTTAGCAAAAAGATACTTTTTTTTTTTGGAGAAGGAGTCTCACTCTGTCACCTAGGCTGGACTGTAGTGGCACGATCTCAGCTCACTGCAACCTCCGCCTCCTGGGTTCAAGCAGTTCTGCTTCAGCCTCCTGAGTAGCTGGGATTACAGGTGCCCGCCACCATGCCCAGCTAATTTTTGTGTTTTTTGTAGAGATGGGGTTTCACCATCTCGGCCAGGCTGGTCTCAAACTCCTGACCTCAGGTGATCCGCCCGCCTCGGCCTCCCAAAGTGCTGGGATTACTGACGTGAGCCACTATGCCCGGCTGATACTTCTTATATATGGTGTTTGACAAGTCTTACAGGAAAATCTGAATTTTTTCCCCCATATCACCTTTATTCTGATATGTAATAGTTGGAAAATAAAGGCAGGATTTAGAATAATTACTGAGAATGAAAAAATTCTTTTGAAGAGGAAACCAAGAACTTTGTTCAAGAGGTGAAAGAAATTAAAAGGTGGTAATTTCTTTTTGAGACATTTACTTTCTTGAATAAACTTGGCATCCTTTTTTTTTTTTTTTTAATTTTTTCTTTAGGGACATTGGTCTACAGTTAGTATCTCGGTTTACAACATTAAGCTTCTTTCATTTTGTTTGGAAAAATAAGGCTGGCAGAATTACATTTGTTTTTAATTCCATTGCTAATATTACAGACTTAGGAGGCTATCAGATGCAAGTTATTTACTTGAGACGAGAAGCACTGATTATTTTGGCTAGGCTTCATCTGAAGGCCTATGTTCTGGGAAGAGAGGCCTCCATAAAAAAGGAAGAACTTTTAGTGACCTTTATCCTGGGGAATAAAAGTAAAGATCAGAAGCCAGTGCATTCAGTTTACCATCTTACAAAAGGAGTCAAGTATTGTATAGGTCAGAGACCACTATTGTAAGATCATATAAGTCCTATGTCTAATTTTGTTATCCTCTGTTTCTCCATAATAATTAGTACCAAGTGCTTTACAGAAAGAATCCCTATATACTTGTTTTTGGAGGCCACAAGAAATGAGGAGGCTCATGAGAGACTCCAGTTAATTCTGCAGCTAGTCTTAGGGGAAACAGAACTCCAAAAAATAGAATAGCTGAAAGGAGAAGAAAGCAGACTGAATTCTTGTGCTTATCAGAGGAAGAACAAAAGAATGAGTTGTCCTGGATCTGAGACCATTAGTGGGGTTACCTGAGATGACCTGTGATGTGTGTGGCACTGTGTTCTTTTTATGTGAACTAGAACAAGAAATTAGATATGGCCCCTCCTGTAAAGAAGCTCACTCGTTTATGGGGAAAATATATAAGGAAACAATTCTTTATAACCTAAGGTTTAATAATATTAGTGTTATAAGAGTGAAGGAGAGAGATCTTAGCTATTCTGATGGGAAGTTTACATTTTAGTTGAGTTTGGGAGGATAAATAAAATTTCATTTCGAAGAAAAGAATTTTCTAGTTGAGAAGTCATTCATTTATACCTTTTCCTACCTTCTCCCAGTCCATTACCAAATCATGTTAATTTTGCCTCCAAAGTATACCTTGAGTCTTCCCATCTTCGTTGCTACTAGGCTAGTTCACTCTGTAGTTTTTTTTACATGAGCTATATTGATGGCCTTTGGCCTTCTAATCAGCCTTTCTGTTTTCATTATTGCCTCTTCCTCCTACCTCCGGCAATCTATGCTCACCATAGTAGCCAAAGTGATTTAGAATAAAAATTTGTAAGTGGAATAGTGATACTCCCTCCCTAAAATCTTTCAGTGGATTCTGATTGCACTTAAGATAAAATTCAGGAGTATTTTAAAGTTGTTTTCACTTAATTTTTATTTTTTTCTGTATTTCAGTGGATGCAGTTAAAAAAAAATTTTTTTAAAGAGATATGGTCTTGTTATGATGCCCAAGCTGGAACATAGTGGTTATGCACAGGTGCAGTCCTACTACTCATCAGGACAGGAGTTTTGACTTGCTCTGTTTCTATCCTGGTCTGGTTCACCTCTCCATAGAGGTGAACCTGTGGTCCCTCACATTTATGCCAAACTTAGTGCAGATACCCAATTGACTTAGTGCACTATATCCCAGAATTTCTGGACTCAGGCGATCCTCTTGTCTCAGCCTCCCAACTAGCTGGGACCACAGGCATGTGCTGCTGCGCCTGGCAGGAGTTTTTAACATGGTCTTTAAGACACTGAATAATTTGGTTTCATCTAGAAACAATAATAAAAGCAACCCCCCCCCAAAAAAAAGACAGCTCTAACATTTAAAGTTTCTTTACTATATTGCCAGGAATTGTTTTTAGGGTTTTACATATTAACATACATATTTCACACTCTCAACAACCCTAGGCCGAATAACTTTTCCAAGGCTAGATAGCGATTTAAGTGGTAGAAGCAAGGATTTAACCCAGAGCCCAAGCTCAAGCATTGTACTCTGATGAATTATATAATATCCCTTCCCCTCACAATACAAATTATTGTAATCAGTGCTCCTTTCATCCTTCCGTTAATCCAAACTCTTGACCTCCACAGGGTGTTCATGCATGCCATTTTCTGTCTGGAGTAGATTACTTTCTAGTTTTCAATTTCTGACTCCTGGTTGTCCTTTAGATTATAGTTTAAATGTCACTTTCTCACAGAGAAAGAGGCCTTAGCTGATATTCTTAAATCTCAATTAGGACTGTTCTGTTATTTTTTTATCATAGCCCTCCATTCTTTAATGTGTTTTGTTGTTAGCACCTACAACTTGTGATGCATTCAATTCCCACCATTAGGTAGTAAATACCTTCCAAGAAATTCAGATCACATAAAACCTGGCATTAATGTGAGGTTAATGAAATGGCCGGGGTCAGTCTGGGTATAGGAGGAAGAGGTGTGTGTATGAAATGGGTTCCAGAATTCAGACTAAGGTATCCAAAATCAGTCTAAGGTCCAGCTGTGGTTTGGTGCCACCTGGTGGTAGTTGTATACTCCTGTGACTGCTTTTTGAGGATAGGATGGAAGATGGGAGCCAATCAATCATCAGTTGCCTTACCTGAATTCATGTATTCAGGAAGTTTTACTCGACTATATTTATATTTGTGCTCGTTTGCTTAATGTTTCCACACTGTGCTCCATAAAGTCAGAGACTATATCCATTGTGTTTACTGAAATTGCTTAGGGCCAGGAACCCAGTAGGTTTTCAATAAAATATTTGTTTATTGAATAAGAACACATCATGAACCAAAATGGATTGCCAAGAACTTTGTATTTTATTTAGAGCCTGCCCGTCAGTGTAGTTTAACTAGAGTGTAGGCTACATAGACAGGTATGGTTGAGAGATAATGCTAGACAGGTAAAGGTGCAGTAGGACCGGATTGTGATGGCCCTTGAATAAAATAGGAACTGTGTGAAACATTATTTGGAAAAGATGAGAAGTGAAAAGAGGGACATTTATTTTAGCATCCAGAACATAGAAGATGTAGCTTTCAAAATAATAACTTTGGGATAGGTTAGGGAATAAACTAAACTTTACCAATTTAACAAAAGGCAACAAAGGAGAATAAAATGATGGAATAGAAATAATAGATCAAGATAGTAGAAGTAAGTACAAAATGTATCAGAAATTATATTAAAATTATTGTAATCACAAGACAATAACCTGTGTTATTTATAATAGATGCATAAAGCAAAATTAAATGAGTGGAAACAGCTGATATATAACAGATAAACCAAAATTAAGTTTTTTTTTTTTTGGAGATGGAGTCTCGCTATGTTGCCCAGGCTGGAGTGCAGTGGCGCGATCTCAGCTCACTACAAGCTCCGCCTCCCGGGTTCACGCCATTCTCCTGCCTCAGCCTCCCGAGTAGCTGGGACTACAGGTGCCCACCACCACGCCTGGCTAATTTTTTGTATTTTTTTTTTTTTCAGTAGAGACGAGGTTTCACTGTGTTAGCCAGGATGGTCTCGATCTCCTGACCTCCTGATCTGCCCGCCTCAGCCTCCCAAAGTGCTGGGATTACAGGCATGAGCCACTGCGCCCAGCCCAAAATTAAGTTTTAAAGATAGAAAAATATGTTTACCAGAAAAATACTAATCAAAGGGAGCAGGTATAACAAAATACAATTTAGGTTGAACATTTTTAATTGGGACACAGAGATACTCTTTATATTGCTAAAAGGAACAATCTGGAAAACAAAATCATCATAAACTTATATGCATCTAGCAACACAGCCTTGAAATACCACTTAAAAATTTTTAGGAAAACTAGGCATGTCTACAAAAAAGTGGGACGTCTTTGTCAAAGTGGAAAAAATCAAGCATATACAAAATTAAAAATGGTATCAAAGAATTTAACTACAAAGGGCTTAACAAACTTTGTAAATTGGAGATATATAGGACATTGTACCTAACCTAATAGAAACTTAAACATTTTTTAGTTATATGTAAGTCAGTTTTTAAACATGTACTATTCCATAGAGGAATATTAACAATGTCTAGAAAATCAGTGTCATACAAAATATGTTATTTCAGCCAGGCATGGTGTCTCATGCCCATAATCCTAGTGCTTTGGGAGGCTGAAGTGGGAGGATCACTTGAGGCCAGGAGTTTGAGGCCAGACAAGACAATATAATGAGACTCTGTCTGTGTAAAAAATAAATTAGCTGGGCATGGTGGCACTCACCTATAGGCCACATTACACTCCAGCCTGAGTGACAGCTAGACCTTCTCTCTAAAAAGAAAATCAAACAAAATATTTGGTCATGATGCAAGAATATTAGAAAACAATGAAAAGACAATCAAAGTACTTAATAATATTGGAAACTAAAAATTAGTGGACCAAAGAAGAAATGAAAATGTTAAAATACTCATGACTAAATAACACTGAAAGCATTGCATATTGTTTTTCTTTTCTTTTTCTTTTTTTTTTTGTTTGTTTTTTGTTTTTTGTTTTTGGAGACAGAGTCTTGCTCTGTCGACCAGGCTGGAGTGCAGTGGCGTGATCTTGGCTCATTGCAACCTCTGCCTCCTGGGTTCAAGCGATTCTCCTGCTTCAGCCTCCCGAGTAGCTGGGATTATGGGCACACATGCCACCATACCTGGCTAATTTTTGTATTTTTAGTAGAGATGGGGTTTCACCCATATTGGCCAGGCTGGTCTTGAACTCCTGACCTCAAGTGATCTGCCTGCCTCAGCCTTCCAAAGTGCCACTGCATCTGGCCAAAAATATTGCATATTAAAACTTGGAATGTAGCTAGGTGTGGGTGCACACCTGTAATACCAGTTGGGAGGCTGAGATGGGAGAACCACCTGAGCCTGGGAGTTCAAGGCTGCAGTGAGCCATGATTGTGCCACTGTACTGTCTCTCACTGTACTCTCCTCCGCAACAGAGTGAGACCCTGTCTCAAACAAACAAGAAAACTTGGAATTTCGCTTAAGCAGAACTCACTACGAAATATAATAGCTTTGAATGTATTTATTGGAGAATAAGAACGATTGATATAATGAGCATATATCCAAATCTACATGTCAATATAGGACCAACAGAATAAATCCACGTAAAGTAGAAGTAAGTTAAAAATAAAGATGAAAGTCAATAAATAGAAAATAAAACAGTACTAGATTATTAATAAAACCAGAAACTAATAAAATGGAAGAGCCTCTGTAAAGACAGATTAAAGAAAAATGAGCACTCTGAAGAACAAATATAGGGCCAAAAGAATAAAAATTTTAAAAACCATGAAAGAACACTGTGAAAAAAACTGCTGCCAAGGAATTTAAAAACCTGTGAAATGGATAATGTTAAAATTTTATAGTTTAGGCCAAGCACTGTGGCTTACACTTGTAATCCTAGCACTTTGGGAGGCCGAGGTGGGCAGATTGCTTGAGTCCAGGAGTTCGAGACCAGCCTGCAGTATGGTGAGACCTCCTAACTACAAAGAATAATAATAATAAAAAAAAATTAGCTAGGCAGGGTGGTGCACACCTGTAGTCCCAGCTACTCAGGAAGCTGAGGCAGGAGAATCACTTGAACCTGGGAGGTGGAGGTTGTAGTGAGCTGAGATCACACCACTACACTAGAGCCTAGGCAGAGTGAGACACTGTCTCAAAAAAACAAAACAAAACTGTAATTTACAAGTGACTCAAGAAGAAATAGAAAGCCCAAATTAATAACCATTCAATTTCTTTAATCTTACATATGCATCTTCCTTATATACACATTTAAATAAAGTCCATTATAACATGTGGAAAAAGTGAAAAAAAAAAAAGTCCATCAGACCCAGGTTTATTACTAAAATTTCAGAGGATACATAATACTTGTCATATATAAACTATCCCAGAAGAATAGTAAAAGAGGGAAAGCTTTCCAACTCATTTTATGAAGTTAGTATAACCTTAACCTTGAAACTTACCCAATAAAAAACAGATTTTTTTTTTTTTTTTGGTCAAACTCATATATGCTCATAGCTACAAATGTTCTTTTTTTGTGTGTATGACAGTTTTGTTCTGTTGCCCAGGCTGGAGTGCAGTGGCGTGATCTCGGCTCACTGCAGCCTCCTCCTCCTGGGTTCAAGCGATTCTCCTGCCTCAGCCTCCTGAGAAGCTGAGATTACAGGCATGTGCTACCATGCCCAGCTAATTTTTGCACTTTAGTAGAGGTGGGGTTTCACCGTTTTGGCCAGGCTGATCTTGAACTCCTGACCTCAAGTGATCCGCCAGCCTTGGCCTCCCAAAATGCTGGGATTGCAGGCGTGAGCCGCGGTGCCCGGCCAATCATAGCTGCAAATATTCTAAATAAAGAATAGCAAATGAAATCCATCATTGATTTAAAAATACATAATGACTAAATTCATAATAGGAAGGCAAAGGTGGCTGTATATTAAAAAGTTAATTATTGTAGTAGCCATATGACTAGATTAAAGGAGAAAACTGTAATCATCTCTATAGATTCAAAAAAAATTTGTTAAAATTTAAAATCCGGGCCAGGCGTGGTGGCTCAAGCCTGTAATCCCAGCACTTTGGGAGGTCGAGGAGGGCAGATCACAAGATCAGAAGATCGAGACCATCCTGGCTAACACGGTGAAACCCCTTCTCTACTAAAAATGCAAAAAGTTAGCCAGGCGTGGTGGTGGGCGCCTGTAGTCGCAGCTACTCGGGAGGCTGAGGCCGGAGAATGGTGTGAACCCGGGAGGTGGAGCTTGCAGTGAGCCGAGATCGTGCCACTGCACTCCAGCCTGGGTGGCAGAGCGAGACTCCATCTAAAAAAAAAAAAAATTAAAATCTGCTGAGGATAAAAGACTCTTAATCTGTATAGGCACCTGATAAAGAGTACGTACTAAAAATCTATAGCAGGCTGGCACAGTGGTTCACACCTGTAATTCCAGCACTTTGGGAGGCCGAGGTGAGCAGATCACTTGAGGTCAGGAGTTTGAGACCAACCTGGCCAACATAGTGAAACTCTGTCTCTGCTGAAAATACAAAAATTAGCTGGGGGTAGTGTTGCATACCTGTAATCCCAGCTGCTTGGGAGGCTGAGGTGCGAGAATTGCTTGAATCTGGGAGGTGGAGGTTGCAGTGAGCTGAGACCGTGCCACTGCACTCCAGCCTGGGCAACAGAACAAGACTCTGTCTCAAAAAAAAAAAAAAAAAAAAAAAATCTATAGCAAAATCATGCTTAATGGAGAAAGAAAATGCCAGCTATCAACTTTACTAACTAGAATTATTATTGGATGTCCTAGCCAATGCAATGAGACAGGGGGAAAAAAAGACATAAAAATCAGAATAGGAGAAACAAAATTGTTATTATTTACAGATGACTTAATTAACACATAAAATTTAAGAGATGATCCAGATAAACTGTTAACATTTCTAAGAAGTTTTATCGGGTTTGCCATAGGCAGGAGCAATAATCAATAAATGAAACAAAAATCCCATTGATAATAGTAAAAAAAAAAAAAAAAAACCCTTTACTAGGGAGCTAAGAATAACTCTAAGATATATAAAGATAAATAAAGAAATCTAAAATTAGATCCCTATTTCATATCCCCTCATTTTATTCATTTTTTAAAATGGCATTACTTTAATCTTTTTTTTACACAACAGTCTCATCTTCCTCCCTCCCAAATAAGCATCAAATTTAAATTGATTAATGTATATTTTCTTAGTGTGTTGAAGTTGTATGTCCTTTGTATAATTAAAATTTATATAAATAGTGTTATGTATCTTATTTTGTTTCCTACTTTTTAAAGTAAGCACTGTTCCTAATATCCTTGCGTGTTGCTTTGTGTTTCTCTTATTTGTTGCTCAAACTGCTGCAGAGTATTCCCTGTTAAACATCCACCACATTTTACCTTTCTACTTACCTTTCTACTTACTCGATAGTAAATAACCTTCAGTCCCTACTTTTATCCTCGTGCTGCATAACAAGCCACTCCAAAATTTATTGACTTGAAACAAGAACCATTTATTGTTTTCGTCAGACTTATGGGCTAGTTATGTGGCTCTGCTGTGATGGCTTTGGTCCTGTATCTAGGATCATCTGTGGATCAGCTGGGAACTAACTGGTCTAGGAGGGCCTTAGCTAGGACAACTCAGCCCTCCTTTTGTCTTTCCTGTTATCTTATTTCTTTTTCGTTTCTTAAGATGTTAGTTGCCAGGCGTGGTGGCTCATGCCTGTAATCCCAGCACTTTGGGAGGTTGAGGTGGTGGATCACCTGAGGTTGGGAGGTGGAGACCAGCCTGACCAACCTGGGGAAACCCCGTCTACTAAAAATACAAAAAATTAGCTGGGCATGGTGGCACATGCCTGTAATCCCAGCTACTCAGGAGGCTGAGGCAGAAGAATCCCTTGAACCTGAGAGGTAGAGGTTGCAGTGAGCCTGGGCAATGAGTGAAACTCCGTCCCCCCCCCCCCCAAAAAAAGTCAAGAACTCCAGTATTATGTTAAAGTGATATTTTAAAAGATTAATAATATTAATGGTCATCCCTGTTTTGTTCCTAATCTTGAAGGGAATGTATCTGAAGTTTAAACTTGAAATTGTTATAGTCTTTAGTATGTAATGTATATACCAACTTAAGGAATTCTCTTCTATTCTTTTGTTTTGTAACTATGAGTCCTATTGCGTGCTTTTTTGGCATTTGATAAGTCATTTTTCTCTTTTACTCTATTAATATGGTCAGTTGATGGATTCCCAGATGTTGAACTCTTGTAGTTTGAGGATAAATGTTACTCATCATTTTGCTTTGCGTTGCTTTAAGTTAAGGAGTCTTGGAATCTATTCATAAGTGAAGTGGAACCATAATTTTCTTTTCTTGTCTTTATCTGCTTTTGGAATCAAGATTACACTGGCTTATAAAATAATCCAAGTAGCTTTCACTTATTTTTATATTTTCTGCAAACAGCTTGTGTAAGTTAAGAATTAGTTTTGAAATTTGCTAAAATTTGCGTTAAAAATATTCAAGCCTGGGTTTTTTTTTTTTTTTTTTTTTTTTTTTCCGTGGAGGGAAGGTTTTGTATTGTGTTTTAATTTCTTTACTATTTACTATTCTATTCAATTTTGTGTGTGTGTGCCTACTGGGAATTTTATATACTTCTAGTAGTTTATATGTTTCATCCAGATGTCAACTTTAGTAGCATATAATTGTCCATAATACTATTTTATTATTATTATTTATAATTTTTTTTTTGAGACCAAGTCTCTGTTGCCCAGGCTGGAGTGCAGTGGCGCGATCTGGGCTCACTGCAAGCTCCGCCTCCCGGGTTCACGCCATTCTCCGGCCTCAGCCTCCTGAGTAGCTGGGACTACAGGCACCCGCCGCCCGGTCTGGCTAAGATTTTGTATTTTTTAGTAGAGACGGGGTTTCACCGTGTTAGCCAGGATGGTCTTGATCTCCTGACCTCTTGATCTGCTCGCCTCGGCCTCCTAAAGTGCTGGGATTACAGGTGTGAGCCAGTGCGCCCAGCCTATTATTATTATTATTATTATTATTATTTTTGAGACGGAGTCTGGCTCTATCGCCCAGGCTGGAGTGCAGTGTCACAATCACGGCTCACTGCAAGCTCTGCCTCCCGGGTTCACGCCATTCTCCTGCCTCAGCCTCCCGAGTAGCTGGGACTACAGACGCCCGCCACCACCCCCACCTTGTTTTTGTATTGTTTTTAGTAGAGACGGGGTTTCACCACGTTGCTCAGGCAGGCTGGTCTCAAACTCCTGACCTCAGGTGATCCCAAAGTGCTGGGATTAGAGGTGTGAGCCACCACGCCCGGCTCTATTTTATTTTTATTTATTTATTTATTTTTTAGCATTTTACTTTATTTTATTTCTGAGATGGAATGTCGCTCTGTTGCCCAGGCTGGAGTGCAGTGGCACGATCTCAGCTCACTGCAACGTCTGCCTCCCAGGTTCAAGCAGTTCTCCTGCCCCAGCCTCTGGAGTAGCTGGGATTACAGGCGTGCACCACCACGCCCAGCTAATTTTTGTATTTTTAGTAGAGACGGGGTTTCACCATGTTTGCCAGGCTGGTCTTGAACTCTTGACCTCAGTTGATCCAATCGCCTCACTCTCCCAAAGTGCTGGGATTACAGGAGTGAGCCACCACATCTGGTCTATTTTATTATTTTTAAATATCAATTGTATCTGTGGTTATTTCCCCCTTTTTGTTCCATATTATATATATACATATATATATATTCTCTATATGTATTCTATTTTCTTGACAATCTTTGCCAAAATCTGTTTATTTTATTAATCTTTTCAAAGTAATCTTCTGGTTTTGTGAATCTTCTTTATTTTTGAAAAGTATTATTTTCTGGCTAGGTACAGTGGCTCATGCCTGTAATCCCAACACTGTGGGAAGCCAAGGTGGGAGGATTGCTTGCATCCAGCAATTCGAGACCAGTCTGGGCAAATGATCCTCCCATCTCTACAAAAAATAAAAAATTAGCCAGGTGCGATGGTATACACTTGGAGTCCCAGCTACTTGGGAGGTTGAAGTGAGAGGTTCACTTGAACCCAGGAGGTTGAGGCTGCACTGAGTTGTGATAGCAGCACTGCACTCAGCCTGGGCAACAGAGGGAGACACTGTCTCAAAAACAAATTACTATATTCTATTTCATGCCTTTATAGAAAAATGGCCAAGGACATGAATAGTCAATTCACAGGGGAAATGTTAATGGTCAGTAAGTATATGAAAAATATTTATCCTTAATACTTAAATACATGCATGTTAATATGACAATGAAAAATTTCTTGTTACTCAACACATGGCAGAAATTTAAAAATTCAGCTTATATCTTGGATTGACAAGCATGTGAGAAAAATGGTAACTCTACCAAACCACTGGACTTGCATAGCCACTTTGGACAGAATTATGTCAAATTAAAATTGTACTTACAAGCTGAGTGTGGTGGTGTGTGTCTTAGCTACTCAGGAGACCAGTGGGAGGCTATCTTGAGACCAGGAGTTCAAGACTATCGTGGGCAACATGGCCAGACCCTCTAAAATTATTTTAAAAAATTAGCCAGGCATGGAATATGACTGTAGTCCTAGCTAAGTTAGGAGGCTGAGGTGGAGGGTCACTTGAGCCCAGAAGTTCAAGGCTGCAGTGAATTATGGTCATGCCACTATTCTCTAGCCTCAGTGACAGAGTGAGACCCATACCAAAAAAGAAAAAAAGAAAATGCTTATTTTATGACCTAGAAACTTTGTTTGTTGGTATATGATGTGGAGAGACTCTAGCATACATGTATAAGAAAACGTAATTTTTTTTTTGCAGAATTATTTATAAAAGTGAGAAATGGAAACTCTTTGCTAATGTGATGAATAACTTTATTAGATAATGTGATGAATAACTTAGATAAGTGATGAATAAAATGGGGTAAATGCATACATTGGAATACTTTGTAGCATTTAAAAAGCATAGCTATATTTACTTATACTGACATGGATAGAATGTAAATATGAATGTTAAAAAATACATTTTAGAATGGCATATGTAGTTTAATGTCATTTATGTACCCAGAGCATGTAAAATAATACTATATGTCATTCAGGGATACATACACAAACACATATGTACATATGTAAATATATATGCATGTACAAGTATAAAAAATAGAATGGAAGAATATACACTAAACTCATGATAGCAATTTCTCTGGAGAGATGGAAGGGGGTCTGGGGGTCGTATTCAAAAATGCCATCTTCATCTTTTATATGTTATTTCTTAGGGGGAAAACAATCTTACAGCATAAATGAGTAGTTGTAGGTTCTGGTTGAGAAGGGGATATGACTATGTTACATTATTTTTAGTAATTTCCTATATGGTTTAAATCCCCCTAAAAATGTATAAGAGATGAGTTCTTAAACTAGGAACATAGATGACTAAGTTTTCTAACCTGGTAAGATGATGGTTACTGATAGAGTAAATGAAATCTGTAGATAAAGGATCTTTAGTTATCTGTTGGTTATTCAAGTAGAGATGTTTATTATACAATTGGAAATTAGTACCTATATATTTTTTAAAAAGTAAATCAAGACTTGATATGCTGATTTTTGAATCAGTATAGTAATAGTATTGAAAGTCCTTGGCTAGGCGCGGTGGCTCACGCATGTAATGCCAGCACTTTGGGAGGCCGAGGTGGGCGGATCACCGGAGGTCAGGAGTTAGAGACCAGCCGACTAACATGGAGAAACCTCGTCTCTACTAAAACTACAAAATTAGCTGGGTGTGGTGGTGCATTCCAGTAATCCCAGCTACTCTGGAGGCTGAGGTAGGAGAATTGCTTGAACCTGGGAGGCGGAGGTTGCGGTGAGCAAAGATCGCGTCATTGCACTCCAGCCTGGGCCACGAGCGAAACTCCGTCTCAGAAAAAAAAAAAAAGAGAGAAAAAAAAGTCCTCGGTGGGGGTGGATAATACCACTCTAGAGGGAGAGAGTGGAGAATGAGGAGACAAGGTGGCTAAGGATCACACTTTGGGCGAAACAGTCATGTTTAACGGTGGTGTAGAAGTGGGTGAAGACAACTGAAAAGAAATAGGAAGAAACAAAGACAGTTTACTATCATGAAAATCAAACGAAGGGAAGGATTTCAGTAAAGGGGCAGTCAACAATATTTGGAGAAGCAGTAAGATGGAGACTGAGAAGAGGTCACTGGATTTGGCAATTAAAAACTCAGTATTGACATTTGAAGAATTTTTCAGTGGGTAGAGTTCAGAAAGTATTGTAAGAGAAGAAAAAATTAGTTAATCTAAATATTCCTTTTGGAATTAAATGAGATTTGACTAGTATATTTTCAGTTAAAATTTTTATTGTAAAAAAAAAGTTTTTTTTTTTAAAGAGAGAGTCTTGCTCTGTCTCCCAGGCTGGAGTGCAGTGGCATGATCTCGGCTCACTGCAACCTTCCTCTCCTGGGTTCAAATGATTCTCCTGCCCGAGTAGCTGAGACTACAGGCATGTGCCACCACATCCAGCTAATTATTTTATTTTTAGTAGAGACGGGGTGTCACCACATTGGCCAGGCTGGTCTCAAATTCCCAACCTCAGGTGATCCACCCGCCTCGGCCCCCCAAAGTGCTGGGATTACAGGCGTGAGCCACCGTGCCCAGCCTGTAATTTTTCATAAACATGCTAAACAAGAATTATATATGGGCCCTTGTAAAGTTTCACAAGAATTGCAAATTTTTTTCCAGTGGATTCAAGATACTACATATTCTTCGATGATAATAAAGAACTCAAACCCTTGAAATCAGTTGTCATAAATGTTGTTTATAGAGATAATTAACTATTTTAACTCATGTACATTTGGTGCTTAATAGATGCTATAAAAAGTTGCTTGTGCCCAGGCGCGGTGTCTCACGCCTGTAATTCCAGCACTTTGGGAGGCCAAGGCGGGCAGATCACGAGGTCAGGAGATAGAGACCATCCTGGCTAACACGGCGAAACCCTGTCTCTACTAAAAATACAAAAAATTAGCTGGGCGTGGTGGGGGTCGCCTGTAGTCCCAGCACTTGGGAGGCTGAGGCAGGAGAATGGCGTGAACCCGGGAGGCGGAGCTTGCAGTGAGCTGAGATCACGCCACTGCACTCCAGCCTGGGCGGCAGAGCGAGACTCCGTCTCAAAAAGAAAAGAAAAAACGTTGTCTGTCTAACACCCATAGAGGAGACTAGCTGCAGGGCTGGGCACAAATCCTGCCTGTAATCCCAACACTTTGGGAGGTCAAGGCAGGAGGATTGCTTGAGGCAAGGAGTTGACGACCAGCCTTGATAGACCCTGTTTCTGTAAATAAATGAATTAATTAATGACTAGCTGCAATACTTAGCTGACAGTCTTCTAAGAGTGGCTGCTAAGAATTGAACGGAATGGTTTGTCTAGTATAAATCATAAAGCGAAGAATCAACAAGTCTCAAGGAGAGCCTGGCCCAGGGATAAGTTAAAATGCAAAAAACATGAACCTAAGTCAGATCACACCTAAGCTAAGTACGTATCAGAAACAGTACATACTGGATCCTTACTCATCAGAGGATTTTCATGGTTGTACATATGACAGAAAGACTTACAATAAAGTTACTTTTAGGAGTTATGATCCTCTGAGAATCTAAAATTAGCCATAGTCCTTTTCCTCAGAAAAAATACACATTTCATTAACAAAAATTTGCCTCTTTGAACCCCTATTAAAAATGTATGCCTTATGAAGGCTTTTATAATTATAAATAATTTAACATCCTTGGGTGGTAATTATACCCACTGTATATACACCCTATTATTTAATTTCATATATAAGCAGTCTTGTGTATCATACTGTCTCTAAGACTTTCACCCTTGGTGGGTGGGGAATTTTGTATGAATTGAGAAGGCTTAATTTCTTCCTTTTGTTACATAATTTAGTGCTACCAGCTTAATAAACACCTACAACAGAAACTTGCTTAAAGTAAGTACTGGATAATAATTTGTTGAATAAATGAATTAGTTTATGACTATGGGTTCGAACATCTTCATTTTAATAATACTTTATAAAACCTGACTATTAAATAAATCAGTAACATAAAAAGATCAAATAGACATTTAAACAGTAGTATAAAATATATGAAATAATTCATCTTTTTTCTTTGTACATCTGTAGACTGCACTTCTGTAACTATTGTCTATTTTCTGATGTTGACAGACCAGACTCTACTTGGTGCTCTTAAATTACGTGATTCCAACTTGTCCTTCACAGACATATTTTTCTTATGGTTTTCTTGACCCTGTTTTTTCCCTAAACATGCTCAAGATACCAACTTTGAATTTCATTGTTGTATGAGAAAAAGTTAAGATAGCTTGGCCTCTTCCTATTCTCGCATTATTCACTTCTCAAAACTTTTTTCTTCCATTTTTCTCTCTTAACTTCCCATTGCTTTACCTTTGGCATTAAAAAAAAAACAACCATTTTGCAGTTTATAATACTATAAATATAATAGTAGTAACATGGATTTAACTTTTATCTTTTTATAACTTCTAAATTTTATAGAAGACTGTTTTGTAAGAGTTTTGACCTTGAAGCAATAAGATACTTTGTAAACTTTGTTAAGTAACTTCTTGGGCCTCAGTTTCCCAATGTGTAAAGTGAAGAAGTGGACTAACTCTGTGGTTCTCAAATAACTAGCTGTAGTGCAGTGGTGCGATCATAGCTCACTACAACCCGAAACTCCTGGGCTCAAGAAAACGGCTGGCTTCAGACTTGAGTCCCTAGGTGCACAGGCCCATCACAATGCCCAGCTAAGGATGATGCTTACTTTAAACTGATTGGCAATAAAATACAAAAGCTACCATGTAGTTCATTTTGTCCCATACATGGCAGGTTTACCTAATTCAAGAAAGAGATCCTTATTTAAAGA
This sequence comes from Trachypithecus francoisi, assembly GCF_009764315.1. NCBI lineage: Eukaryota > Metazoa > Chordata > Mammalia > Primates > Cercopithecidae > Trachypithecus > Trachypithecus francoisi. Next base: position 135,931,271 of record NW_022681454.1, on the reverse strand, counting down.
GGAGTTGTTTTTTGGAAATAGCATGTAGGTTCTTTTTTGGGAGAGTGAGGATCATGGTGATAGGGGTAGGGTAAAAGGACCAAGAGAATAAATGAATATTAGGATAAATGAGAAAAAATAGTCATGGGTTATGTAAATCCATTCTCATGCTGCACTCAGGTTGGGCAAGATTTTATGAAATGATATCGCTTTAATGTTACCACTGAAAACTTTTTTTCTCTACACAGTTAATTCGGATCATAAAAATTGTCACCTTAAATTTGTAACTGCCAGATCTTTTTGTTTATTCAGCAAATACTGAGCACTTACTCTGTAGGAGGCACTGTTCCTTTATGTAAGTTTTGTGTGCCAACAACTTTAGGATAACCCTTTGTTTCAAACAATTTATGTATTATGAAATTCTGAAACCAGGGAAGCATTTTAATGAAGCGTCATTCGTCATTATATTGGTTTGATTTCTTGTGTTCAGTAAATTTAGTCATTAAATTGGCGATTTATCTCCCTCGTCCATTGTATTTTAATATGTATTTGTAATAAGGTTTTCAGCAAGAATTTTTTTTTTGTGAAGTAAATGACAACATAAATTTGTTTCCAAATGAACCAAACAGAAATGAAAGGGTACATGAATTTCATGATTAGCATATTAGGGGAGTCTAATCTCCAGAGGTTGGTGTGTTCTACTAAGTACCCGTTTAATGTGCTCTTTGACACTTCTGTTAAGGGAAAAGGACGAAGTTGGTCTCGGAAAGTTGGGAACTCCTTACTTTCCAAGTAAAGGTTTCAGAATATGTTCTAGGTATGACTTTTTTGTTGGTGTTCCTGTGTTAAAGTGCAGATGTTTCAAGTGAACTGGTTACGTGTTGCATAAGGTTTGAAAAAGCCAAAAGAAGTTAAATAGCCACCTTTATTTACAGCTGCAGGACTAGGTACTAGATTGCTTCCAGGAAGAAAATATGATTAATGGCTCTTTTCCAGAGGGGGGACAATTGCAGACTTTTCTTCCGCAGAGCGTGAAATGTGCCTCTTCCTGCCGAGGGGCTGTGTCCTCGCGCGGCTCCCGGAGCCGTTTCCCAGCCTCAGGTGTCTCTCGCTGCAGGCTGCTGCCGCTCTCCGGAGCGAGCGTCCGGGACTTCCTGTCTGGGCGCGGGGCGGAAGGATCGCGTTGCCAGCTGGGGCGGCCGCCACAGCCGCCGCCGCCGCCGCCGCCACCGCCTCTGCCCCTGCCGTTAGGTGGTGGGGTTTCTCAGCCCGGCGGTGGGAGGCGGGCCGGCCTCGGCTTCCTGTCGGAGGACGCGCAAGGATCCGGGCGTCGGAGTGTGTGCGAGTGCGTGAGTGTGTGTCGGTCGCACGGCGTGTGTCTCCGGCCGCGGGTTCCGCCTCCTCCCCTGCCGCCGCTGCTCACGGTGTAAGTCAATGTGAAGCAGCAGCTCCAGCCCCGGGATAAACATGGCGACGTCTCTGCATGAGGGACCCACGAACCAGCTGGATCTGCTTATCCGGGCCGGTAAGGACAGGGGAACTTTTCTCCCGTGCATCGGTGCAGCAGGAGAGGGGGTGCACAGAAGGCGGGTGACTCCCCTGTAGCAGTCTGTGCTGGGGGTACAGTGTCCACCTCACAGTCACTGGGGCGGCTGGGGGAAAGGGGGGAGTGAATGAAGTAATGGAGGCGACGAATCAGGAAGTGATCACCTTGGAGAGTAACCTGCCTCGAATCCGGCGCTGTCGCTTCAGGGTGGGTTCGGCGAGCAGCAGCAGCAGCTGCCGGGCGGAGCGCTGGCAGCGGGTGCTGGAGAACGGAGCCGCGGTTAAGTTGGGGACTCGGGGGCGGACGAGTTGTGCGCTTCACCCCAGTTGCTGAGGAACCAGGAAGTGAGTGAGGCTGTTGTCTCTCGGCTGCGCCTGCCACGCTGTCTGGCCGGAGAGGCCGCTACTGCCCGCGGTCGGGGGCGGCGGGCTTCTCCAGGGAACGCTCGCCACCCCCGCTCGGTTCTCCCTTCAGACTTCGTCCACAATTCTATGACTTCCGCATGGACCAGGCAGCCAGGGGCGATGTCCGGTGGACCGATACCCGCCAAAAAAAAAAATGCTCTGACCCTCCCTCCTCCGCACATTCCCACCTTATGCAGTCTCGGGAGTAACGGTCCTGGACAGGGTCACTTAATAATGTTGAGTAACCGGGATGATGTTCAGGGGCCCGCCTCCCTTTGCTCATTTAATGGGTGACTGTAAAGAAACTAGGTTTATGCCCCTTCCCTCGTGGGTTTTTTTTTAGGGGGAGAATGGGAAGAACACAGAATATATTTGTACCCCTGACCTGGAGGGTTCGGCGTCAGAGAAGAACATTTATTTTTGTAAACAGTGGGTGAATGTTAAGGAGCGAGGCGGGAGGGAGGGAGTCTTGGCCCTAGGGAAGTCTCAGCACGGAATTGCCCCCTTCCCCCCTCCCCCCAAACCTCCCACCACAGCGGAAGCGCCTCGGAAAGGACAGAACGGACGGGATTGACAGGCCTCTGGTTCCAATCTGCTCTCTGAGGTGTTCCAAATTAGAACGTTGATTTCTGGGGGCGGGACTACGGGCCCGCGCTGGGCCAATGAAGATTGGGCGGGAGTGAAGCTGACAATGTACGCATGGAATTGGAGGGAAGAGGAGTGTAAACACGGAAGTGGCCGCAGGAGTGGGGGATGTGCGGCGCCACTGCTGCAGCGGAAGGGCACGGACTTAAGTTACATAGAAAAAGAAGCTTTGCTTAATAGCAGACAGCGCAGTGAGGGTTCTGAATCGATGTAGCACTGCTTGAATACTGTTTACTTACTGTAATAGTAAGCATACATGTTCCTTTTCCCGGTTCCTATTTCATATTGCCATGGATGGGAAGTGGACGATGAGAAATATTCAGGGAACACAGTAATTCTGTAAAAGATCTTGACAGTTTTCCATCCATTGTTTTTAGGTAAGGGACTTGAAATTAGTAGTTTGCCTGGCAAAACTCTGTGACTCAGTTCTTTTGGGGGAAATCATGAACACACGTGTATCCCAAGTTAACGGAAGCGCTCTAGGTTCAAAGTCTGAAATAATATATAGGTATTAAATACCACGCAGTGGTGACCAGTCTTTTATTCTATAAAATGTAATAATATGTATTTCAGAGGTTCCAAAGGAAAATACAGTTTACTGGGTAGTGTTTAAAACATCTGTTTGACAGTTGCTTTCTGGTTAGAACAAGAACTTAAGTTTTAGTAAGAGAGCACAATGAGAACTTAATTCCTTTGTATATATTGTCCATTACTACAATATGAATTAAGGGATGGAAGTTTTGGCTTTATATTATTGGTACTAATGATACATGAAGTTGTGGGGTCAATGATATTTCTGTGATTATTGAATATGTACAGTTCAAGACATGTTGTTTCCAGTAGCTGCGAACGCTCAGAAAGAACCTTAGAATGCCCTTGCATCAAAACTTTGAAAGATACTATAAAGGTAGGAGGGCTTAACTTTGCCATTGGAAAGTCTTTTTTCATAAGCTTTTGGAATTACCAGTGAAACTGAATATGGCCTGTAGATATTTTCCTTGGAGTGTATATGTGTGTGTATAAAAGACTGTCTTTGGTTTGAAAAGACAAAAGTTTTGTCTTCCTTTGATAAAGGGGTTTCAAAAAGTTAAGTGCTGTTTTCCAGCTCTACTGCATTTCTGTACTATATGGGAATCTTAAAGTTTAAGATAATAATGTTTTGTAAATAATATGTTTTACATACAATTATTTTCAAGTTATCTCCCCAATTAAGTTCATGTAATCTGAAGCTCCCTTACAAGCCTTATTTTAGAAGGAAACTTGAGAGAGGTTTGCTCATTTACCCAAGGTTTATTCAGTGTGTTAAAAGTTTGGGAGGAATAGCACATATAATAAACATAATAAGTGAAAAGAAAAAAAGAGTTTGGGAGGAAAGATGGCCCAGAAGATTAGGAATCATGATTCTAAATTTTTATTGCTGCCAATTTTCAATAGCATTGGTAGGATAATGTTTCTAAAGTTTGTGTTTGTGTAATGGACAGAATACCTTTTTATCTCCTTGAGGGAAGTCATCAAGTGTGAGAGAGAATTCGTCCTCACAAAGATTTTACAGTCTGGGGAGACACGTGAAAATCTATATAATGTATAAATGTAAAAAATAGCTCCAGTGATTGCTGTAATGGGTTGATGATTAGTGTAGAATGGTATTTATACAACTTCTAGAGGAGATAAGCTTTAGGTTAATATTTTCAGCATAACTTGTTTCTTTTTTTTCTTTTTTCTTTTTTTTTGTGAGACGGAGTCTCGCTCTGTTGCCCAGGCTAGAGTGCAGTGGCCCGATCTCAGCTCACTGCAAGCTCCGCCTCCCGGGTTTACGCCATTCTCCTGCCTTAGCCTCCCGAGTAGCTGGGACCATAGGCGCCCGCCACCTAGCCCTGCTAGTTTTTTGTATTTTTTTAGTAGAGACGGGGTTTCACCGTGTTAGCCGGGATGGTCTCCATCTCCTGACCTCGTGATCCGCCCGTCTCGGCCCCCCAAAGTGCTGGGATTACAGGCTTGAGCCACCGCGCCCGGCCAAGCATAACTTGTTTCTAAGCAAGTATATAACACTTAATATTATCACTGTTGCTACACATGTTAAGGTAGCTGTTAAGCTCTAATATACTTTTGATTTTATTTTCTTCCTTTAGAGGCATTATCATGTATGCATTCCTTTAGCTATAAACATGCTGCCAGAGGAGTCTTGAGTAAAGGATGAAATAAATAAAGTTATTTATTAAAACTCACTGTCATTTTACAAAGTATGTTTGTAGTAAAGTCTCGAAATACTTTAGAAAACTTTCATGGACAATATGATATATGAGAATGAGCCTTGACCCTGAAGAGTTGAGGATCTATATCTAGCTGTCACTAAACTAGCTAGTGACTTAACCTCTTTAGGGCTTCATTTTCTCTTGGAGGACAGGGTTGACTAGATGATTCCTAATGACTTTTAAAGCTCTAAAATAAGTGGCTTGGAAGTACTTAATGGAAAGGTAAGGCTTCTCCTTGGGTTTTTTTTTTTTTTTAATATTACACCATGTGAGTGAATATGTCTATATGTTCGTTATGTAATTGGGAGGTTAACTTTTTTTATCCAGTCTTTGAAAATAAAAATGTGTGCCAAATTGTAACTTGAGGCTCTTCATATGTTTAAGTCTGTAATATGGTTTATTTACTAATTTAGGCTTATTTCTAGTGTATATAGCTTAATATAGGAAAAAACAAATGTCTAGCATTGTTACTTTCCTAATATTTATGTGAAAGTATGGTATAGGTACAGTCTGGATTTTCTGGAAGATTTCTGCCTTATTCTCTAGTATACCTTCCTTGACTTTTTTCTTTATTTGTCTTTTCTTATTTTATTTTTTTTTTCACATTTGCGAAATAAGGTAACCAGAAGTTTTGGTGAACAATGCAGTTATTAAATGAAGGTGAAATTTTTCTGGAAAGTTAGCCTAAATATTTTCACTGACAAAACCTATTATTAAAGTTGATTATGAAATTGAAATCATTTCTGATTTATTGTAAATTGGAATATGTAGTCTCAATCTTGAAAAGATCAAATTGAAAAAAATTTAGCAGTATGAAAAAAAGTTAAAAGCAGTATGTGAATAGATGCATTAAAATGAAACTCAAGGAATGACACTGGTTTTCTTTTTAAAAAGCTCATTTGGGCCAGGTGCAGTGGCTCACGCCTGTAATCCCAGCACTTTGGGAGGCTGAGGCGGCGGATCACAAGGTCAGCAGATCGAGACCATCTTGACTAACACGGTGAAACCCCGTCTCTACTAAAAATACAAAAAATTAGCTGGGCGTGGTGGCGGGCGCCTGTAGTCCCAGCTACTCGGGAGGCTGAGGCGGGAGAATGGCGTGAACCCGGGAGGCGGAGCTTGCGGTGAGCAGAGATCGTGCTACTGCATTCCAGCCCCGGGACAGAGCGAGACTCCGTCTCAAAAAAAAAAAAAAAAAAAAAACTCATTTGCAAAGGAATTTAAGAAATTACCCTTCACAAATCATTGCAGCATTGGTACTAAAATTCATGTAAAAACTGAGTTACATGGTCACATCAGTCCGTGTGTAAATAGCCAGTCAGAATCATTCAACATAAAACTATTTTAGAAACAAATTTGGTTGGTGGAGAAGGGCAGGCAGCAGAATGTTTTTGGTAACTATTTAAAATGATTCCTCGTGTTTGGTAATTGTGTAAAATGATTGATTCCTTGTGACATCTATAGCAAAATGTTCAAAAAGATGCAAAGAAATGCTTAAGAAAAGCTTTTTTAAAAACTATATGTGAGTAGACAAATACTGTTTAACTTATAGAATCGTAATTGTTCTTTCTTATTATTATTTATTTTACTTTTCGAGATGGAGCCTTGCTCTGTCGCCCAGCCTGGAGTGCAGTGGCACAATCTTGGCTCACCTCTGCCTTCCAGGTTCAAGTGATTCTCCCACTTCAGCCTCCCAAGTAGCTGGGATTACAGGCGTGAGCCACTACGCCCGGCTAATTTTTGTATTTTTAGTAGAAACGGGGTTTTACCGTGTTGGCCAGGCTGATCTTGAAATCCTGACCTCAGGTGATCCACCCACCTTGGCCTCCCAAAGTGCTGGGATTATAGGCGTGAGCCACAGCTCCCAGCCTCGAATCATAATTTGTCATCTACACACTGATGTTTATGTTTAGAAGCTAAAACTTATATAAGCTTGGGGATAGAATTTGGTTGTTATTAATTACAGTTGATTATGAAGTACAGCTGCGCTTCTCAAAAACCAAACGCTCTGACCTGGATTCCGGGAGTCCCAAGAGCCTTTCACAGGATCTGTAAAGACAAAATTGTTTTGAAAATAATACTAAGACATTATTTACCTTTTCACTTTCAAAAGTGTACAGAGGAGTTAGGAGCTATGTATAGATGGGTTATTCCAATAGATTGAAAGAGGAAGGAGAATCCACCTGCCTTCTATTAAATCAAGTATAGTAGGATTTGCAAAAATATATAAAACAAAGTTACTCACTTTTTGTTTTTTTAAAGTTATTTTTGGCCAGGCATGGTGATTCATGCCTGTAATCCCAGCACTTTGGGAAGCCAAGGCAAGAGGATCTTTTGAGCCTGGGAGTTTGAGACCAGCCTGACGACATACTGAGACCTCCGTCACTTAAAAAAAATAAAAATAGCTGGTTGTGTTGGCGCATGCCTGTGGTCCCAGCTACCTGAGAGGCTGAAGTGGGAGGATCACAGCCAGGAAGTCTAAGCTACAGTGAACCATGATCATGCCACTGCATTCCAGGCTAAGCAACAGAGCAAGACCTTGTCTCAAAAAAGTTATTTTTCATAAAAAATATTACTTGTGTTTGCAGTAATGGATGTATTATTTTAAATGAATTAATAATTTTGAAGTTTTCTTTGTAATTTCAAATATGATAAATACAGATAAAATCTCTTTGAGGTCTTCAGTATTTTGAGTGTAAAAGTGTCCTCTGATAAAAAAAGGTTGGAGGATAGCTGAATTACAGTGTTCTTTAGGTCTGTACTATAAGGAAGCCACTAGCCACATGTATTTGAGTACTTAAAATGTAGCTAAGAAACTCACTTTTAAATTTTAATTAATTTAAACTCAAAAACAAGCAGTGGGAAACTTCCTTATATTGATTACACATTGAAATAAAATATTCAATGTCCTGGGTTAAATGAAGGTATTAATTTCTCCTTTGCTTTTACAAATGTAGCTACTGGAAAATTTAAAATTATATGTGGCTTTTATTTTTATCAGACAGCTCTGGTTTAGAAAATAATTTCTGGTTGATTTCATCTTGCAGAGGGCAGTTTGCTCTCCCCCTCTGAGAGTGTTGAAAAAAAGAAAAGCCATTCTTTTTTTCTTTTTATACTTTATAATGCAAGTATATTGATTAAAAAGTCAAGGGGGAAAAGGTAAAGATGGAGTGTTCCAGACCTTTAATTACCTTTTCCACCTTTTCATTGCATTCTTCATTTACCTATTACTGGTATTGCTTTGGGGCTTTAGAGGATAAGTAGTGGTAAATCAGTACTGTAGTTGAGTGAAGACCTTGTACTGTTAGTTTATAGTGTTGCTTATAGGGGAATACCACTATCACCTAATGAAGTGTTTTCTAGTTTTTTTTCACTGCTCTCAAACTAAATTGCTACTAAATTTTATTTTTGACTTGAGAACATTTTTATGAACTAGATCCATTGCCAGCATTCTGTTATGCAAAGCTGAGAGGTATGCCTCTTGTCAGACTTAATTACCAAGTTTGGTATTTTGTAACAGCTGTTGAGTGAGTCTGGAATAGTCTGCAGTACCATACAAACACCAGTTGATTAGAAAGATAGAAATGGAACAAGAAGATATTTACCAATATTAAATGAAGGTATGAGCAAATATTATTTTTGGTACTGTAATAAAAAGTAAAACAGTTCTTGAAATTTATTTCAAGGGGGATTGACCAACAATGTCCACTACCAGTGGTAACTAGAAAATGATACCTGTCAGACTACTTTTAGCTCCATTTTTCTATTTTTAAAATGAGTTATTTATTTTTTCCTTCCATAAATTTCGTAGATATAGAAAGATACCAGTAAGTCAAGTTTTAAGTAAGATAAGGAATTCTACTTTTCAGCTCTTACTTTGATGGCACAACACTGTTAAATTCATGCTTATTCTTTTTTTTTTTTTTGAGATGGAGTCTCGCTCTGTCACCCAAGCTGGAGTGCAGTGGCCAGATCTCAGCTCACTGCAAGCTCCGCCTCCCGGGTCCACGCCATTCTCCTGCCTCAGCCTCCCGAGTAGCTGGGACTACAGGCGCCCGCCACCTCGCCCGGCTATTTTTTTGTATTTTTTTTTAGTAGAGACGGGGTTTCACCGTGTTAGCCAGGATGGTCTCGATCTCCTGACCTTGTGATCCGCCCGCCTCGGCCTCCCAAAGTGCTGGGATTACAGGCTTGAGCCACCGCGCCCGGCCAATTCATGCTTATTCTTAAGAAATGTGCAAAATTATAGCTGAAATTTTATTTGAATTATTGATCTGAACAAAAGAGCATTTTTTTGAATTATAGAAACAAGTAGGAGAAATATTTCTTAAATTTCTGTTGTAAAAAGTTAATTATGTAAACAAAAATAAAAAGATAGTGCTTACTTTTACAAAATGTGTTAAGTTTTGGAAACTGGCATTAGTACATTATTATAAATTGATCTGAGAATAGGCTCTTAGATTTTTGTGTTTTGCATTATTTTAGTTAGTAAATAAAAATGACGAGATAAAATTAGTAAGCAGCAAAAAAGTAATCAGTGTTCCTCTTAACATGCTTTTAACTTACAAAGTAAGTTTATTTGACATTTTTATTTAGTTTTGAAATATCTTCCATTTATGTTTTTGATGCTCTCTGAACTATAGATGGAGCGTTCTAAAATCCAAAACTTTGAGCACTGATGTGACACTCAAAGGAAATGCTCATTAAAGCGTTTTGGATTTTTAGATTTGGGATATTCAGCTGGAAATATATAGTGCAGATACATTGTTTTTAAATTCGAAATCTGAAACACTTCTGGTCCTAAGGGCATGCCCAACCTATAGTAGTATAAGCTTCATGAGGCCGGCGATCTGTTCACACATGTGTCAGGTTTATAGCACAGGGTCTGGGCACATGGTAAATGTCAGCAACCATTTGTCAGTTGTACATAGAGTATTAGATCTTCTGGCTGGTAACTTCATAGGTAATTGATGTTTATTTTATGTTCTCATCCTAAATTTAAAGTATGAATGAGTAAATTTTCTAAGTAAGTGTATGTATTTTACTCTAAATATAAAATATTTCTGAGATATATTATGTTGAATTTTAGGGGGGAAGGGGAAATCGAGGTCAGAAATATGTGCAAAAATTACACCTTGAAGAAGAAACTTCCATTGACATAACAATTTTAATAACACAAAATCATGGTTTTGAAAATGTGCCTCAAACTACCTAAGAATTCAGGGCACGTAATATGTAAGTAACTGTTAGGCAAATTTCATTTTGTTTATAAGCTGAAACATTAAAAAATCTGGTAAAATTCTCTTGCTGTATTATTATTGAATACTTGAAGCTCTGATTTTAATATGGTAAAGTTTTAGGGTGTGTCTTAATATAATTACATAAGGAATTAGTTTACCCAGGATAGTTTATTAATAGCACCTAAGACAAGAGCTAAACTGCAACACAAGCAGACTTTAAAGAGAATGCTTGCTAGAATAAATTTTAAAAACTGGAGAATTTGCTTTTCAAGGTTTTTTTTCCTTAGTGTATGTGAGTATTGTAGGGAGGCATTTTGAAAAAAATAATTGAGAAAAATAAGTGAGTATAATAATCTTATATTTAATAATGCTAAGTTTTCTTAAAGTTGAACTACACAGGCTGATTGAATCCTTTGCTTCAGTGAAGCTGCAGATAAGAGTAAGCAGGGTCACCTAAAGATAGATTTACTTAGAGGTTTGGCTGCCTCTCTGGAACCATTTAGCTTTGAACAGATTTCCATAAATGGAAAGAGCAACTGGAGAGACCCAGTACCTTGTGGATGATGTGCAACAGGTGGTAAAACAGTCATTGGGTTTTTGAAATAAATGCTTTCCAAATGACTGTTGTTTAAGACTGAGGCTTTAGCATTTAGGGAACTTTGAGACTAACTGGATTTTTTCCCCCCAATTAAAAGTTTCCTGGAAACAGTTTTAAAAGATTCATATCGTTAGTGTGTATTGCTTATGAATTTGTAATATGACTTTATGAAATTTGTATAAACATTTACTTTTAGTTCCTTTAGGGGACAGCTTAGAAAAATCTGTCAAGTAGAGACTCTTAAATATTCATGTTTCAGAACCTCTTTTTTTTTTTTTTTTTTTTTTTTTTTTTTTTTGAGACGGAGTTTCGCTCTGTGGCCCAGGCTGGAGTGCAGTGGCCAGATCTCAGCTCACTGCAAGCTCCACCTCCCAGGTTTACGCCATTCTCCTGCCTCAGCCTCCCGAGTAGCTGGGACTACAGGCGCCCGCCACCTCGCCCGGCTACTTTTTTTTTTTTGTTTTTTTTAGTAGAGACGGGGTTTCACCGTGTTAGCCAGGATGGTCTCGATCTCCTGACCTCGTGATCCACCCATCTCGGCCTCCCAAAGTGCTGGGATTACAGGCTTGAGCCACCGCGCCCGGCCTCAGAACCTCTTACCAAAATAACTATTCAATATTTTAAATCAGGATGTGAAATTAATATATTTTTAAGATAATAACATTTGTTCTTGAATTGCTGATTTTCCTGTAAGGTCAGTGGGTTGTCCTTAATTCAGTACATAAAAGAAATATCTGCCTGGCATGATGGCTCATGCCTGTAATCCCAGCACTTTGAGAGGCCGAGGCTGTTGTATCACCTGAGGCCAGGAGTTCGAAACCAGCCTGGCCAACATGGTGAAGCCCCGTCTCTACTAAAAATACAAAAATTAGCCGGGCATGGTGGCATGTGCCTATAATCTCAGCTACTCAGGAGGCTGAGGCAGGAGAATCTCTTGAACCTGAGAGGTGGAGGTTGCAGTGAGCCGAAATCATGCCACTGCACTCCAGCCTGGGCAACAGAGCGAGGCTCTGTCTAAAAAAAAAAAAAAAAACTGCATGTCTGCTCCATGAAAAGTCTATGTTGGGAACCATGGCATATGTAAGGATTGGTTAAGCTAGCCCCCCAGACCTCAAGAAGTTTACAGTCTTATAGGAATGATAAGAAATTATCATATTCTTGCTCTATGAAAGAGGAAGTTGAAGTTTGATAGAGATTAAGTTGCTTACCTCAGGTAACAGAAATAAGTGGCAGAGACTGGAACCCAAGCTGTTGGACCTGAAAGCCCAAACCACTGCTGTACACATTGTTTACAAGTAACATAATCAGCAAAGCATAAAGGAAGTGCTAGAAGAAGAGAAATACAAAGGGTGGTAGAATTTGAAGGCTTCGTGGGAAGAGTAAACTCTTAAGAAAAAGTCTTAGGTTAAAACCCACTGAGGCTCTGAAGAGAGCAAGGTTAATTTTAAAGAAAGTTCCCAAGTACTCTGGCGGTAAATCTAATGCATGTTGTTATCCATCTTTAGGCAGCTGTGCCTGGAGAGTACAGTCGTCCCTCAGTATACCTGGGGTATTGGTTCCAGGATGCCTCCTCCACCTGGCAGATACTAAAATCCTAGAATGTGCAATCAAGTCCCTTATACAAAATGAAAATGCTGTAGTATTTACATTGTATTTTTAATTGTTGTATTTTTTTTATTGCCTCTCCCTCCCCCGCAATTTTTTTTTTTTTTTGAGGCGGAGTCTCACTCTGTCGCCCGGACTGGAGTGCAGTGGCCAGATCTCAGCTCACTGCAAGCTCCGCCTCCTGGGTTTACGCCATTCTCCTGCCTCAGGAGATCGAGACCATCCTGGCTAACACGGTGAAACCCCGTCTCTACTAAAAATATTTTCAATCTGAGGTTGGTTGAATCTGCTGATGCGGAACCCTTGGATATGGAGGGCTTACTCAGTCATTCAAGAGCGTCTGTAAGAATTGAATTAATTGATTAAATTAAATTAACTTGGCATGATACATCAAAATACGTAATTGCCCTCACAGAGTTGTTAATCTACAACCAGCCTCTCCCTGCCCCTTCTTCCCTTCCTACAAGTTAGTATTGGCCTAAAATTGATGCAGGGTTCAACTTTCAAGGATCTTTCTTTGTTTTCATTTGAGTAAGATTCAGAAACTTCTCAGTAATTTCTTTTGTTGTTGTTTTGAGAGTCTCACTCTGTCGCCCAGGCTGCAGTGCAGTGGTGCGATCTCGACTCACTGCAACCTCTACCTCCTGGGTTCAAGCAATTCTCCAGCCTCAGCCTCTCGAGTAGCTGGGAATTAACAGGTGTGTGCCACCACGCTCAGCTAATTTTTGTATTTTTTAGTAGAGACGGGGTTTCACCATGTCGGTCAGGCTGGTCTTCAACTCCTGACCTCAGGTGATCTACCCTCTTTGGCCTCCCAGAGTGCTGGGATTACAGGCGTGAGCCACCGTACCTGGCCAACTTCTCAGTAATTTCTAATCAATGTCATTGGTTACTTTATAATCAACATTCATTTTATATCGGTATTCATTTTATAAAATGTAGATACTAGCTTTTTAAAAATTATTTCTGTAATTTATATAGACAAATAGATATCAGTGGCTTAGAGTTACTCATGTGTTATTTTATATTTATTTAGTTTTCATTTCTCTTTCAGGAGTGAATGTTTTTTTCTTAGTAATATGTTTTAGTCATGTGTTTAGTGTATTTTTAATTGAGTAGAACTTATTTTTCCTCCAGTGGAAGCATCAGTTCATAGCAGTAATGCACACTGTACAGATAAGACAATTGAAGCTGCTGAAGCCCTGCTTCATATGGAATCTCCTACCTGCTTGAGGGATTCAAGAAGTCCTGGTATGTGAACTGTTCATTCTTATGTTAAACGTGTCATATTACTTCATATGTCTAAAATAAAGTTTTGTTTTTTTAATCCAAGGGGATTGTTGGGAATTCTCAAAGATACCTTATACATGAATATATGACAGCAGTAATTGAACTTTATTTGTCAAGGCCTCCAAGTCTTAAATACTTAATTTTCATAACAAAGGATACAGAAAATACCCGCTATAGGTAGACAAATATTTATTTATTTATTTATTTATTTGAGAGGGAGTATCGCTCTGTCACCCAGGCTGGAGTGCAGTGGCCGAATCTCAGCTCACTGCAAGCTCCGCCTCCCGGGTTTACGCCATTCTCCTGCCTCAGTCTCCCGAGTAGCTGGGACTACAGGCGCCCGCCACCTCGCCCGGCTAGTTTTTTGTATTTTTTTAGTAGAGACGGGGTTTCACCGTGTTAGCCAGGATGGTCTCGATCTCCTGACCTCGTGATCCGCCCGTCTCGGCCTCCCAAAGTGCTGGGATTACAGGCTTGAGCCACCGCGCCCGGCCGACAAATATTTATTAAATAGCTATTTATACTGTAATGTCTATTTCCTTAACTCTAGGCAAGTTATAAGCCTTCATAGTCCTTCATAGTATAATAGATGGGAGCAGTTGCCTGTTAGGACCACTTTCAATCCTTTATTCAATGATAAACAGGCAGTAACTCCAGAGAACCACACATGGTAGAGAGAGAAGGGAACTTTTGCCATATTTTTCACACATTCTTCAGATTGTGAGTTTTTATTTTTTTGTGGTCCCTCTTAGTCTTTAAGAACAACTTTGATATTCATTTTGTACAATTCTGATTTGTCCTAAATTTAATGCCTAAATGTTAATTTGACTTGATACAAAAAGACTGGCTCACCTTCTCGTTGGGATTTACCATAAGAGCAACCATACTTCTTAATTTGAATAGAATCCTGTGTATTACTCAGAGATATGAGAATAAATTTGCAGCATTTTTGGTCAATCTATTAATCTAAGATAGTATGTATTAAGTGTATCTCTTAATTGAAATAGAAATGTCTTGTCTTGGTTATTTGTGCATATTCGAAGGAAGCCAGAGCAACATTATTGTATGTGCTAGAATACAAGATAACAATCTGTACCTACTGTTTTGGTGACTAAAACATCAGGATGCTTACATTAAATAAAACTTTAAATACTGAAAGGTAATATTTCTTGTCTGTAATGAGCAAGATTTCCTTTTCATATTCTAAAATGAACTATAGGTGCTTATGTTTTACTGAGTACATATTTACAAATCTTTGAAATTTTGAGCCACATATTACCTGTTAAAAAATAATGATGGCTGAGTGGATAGAAAGTAATTATTAACTAACTCACTATTATACTATTATTTTCAAATGCTTTCACAACTGTTAGAATAATTTAGAATTTTTCTACATTGAGTTTGAAAGTATAAGTGTGAAAGAGCGGGGTGACTACTCATGGTCCTTGCTTTACCCAGAGAATTAACATTTTTCCTTTAAGTTGATTTTCCTTGCATTTATTTTCCTGGTATAGTTTAAATCATATTGACTATTTAGCAAATTAGCTCTTATCCTGCTTTGATTAATTCTTAATAAATCTCATCTCTTCTAAATATTGAACTGTCCACATAAGAAACATTGATGGGGGTGGGAAATTTTAATTTTTCAACTTTTTTTTATAGTGGAAGTGTTTGTTCCTCCTTGTGTATCAACTCCAGAATTTATCCATGCTGCTATGAGGCCAGATGTCATTACAGAAACTGTAGTGGAGGTGTCAACTGAAGAGTCTGAACCAATGGATACCTCTCCTATTCCAACATCACCAGATAGCCATGAACCAATGAAAAAGAAAAAAGGTAGAGTATATTTATACATTTCTGAAAAGGCAGGTGAAAATTTTTTTCTTACCTTTTTCCTCATCAAGGGACATAGAAAATAGTATATGCTGTAGATTTAAGATTGATGTTATCTTAACTAGATATTCTCAAATAATCAACATTGAGATTTTAATTTAGTGTTTTAACATACTCATACTGTTTAAAGGAGTTAGTATGTAAGGCTTGAGGATAATTGTCTGACAATGATATCTAACAGGTGTTCGACACACAGAAGGCAGATCAGAGATTCCCTGCACCTTGTCTTACTCCATCTTCTCCTTATTGATCCTTTTATGGGTACTTGGTTACTTAAAAAAAAACCACACACACACCATTTTATTCTTTATTTTACAAAGTCTTGTCTTCTCTTGCTTTCATGGATATTTTTTAAAAAGACAGACACACCTTTAGTCCCAGCTGCTCAGGAGGTGAGAGGATTGCGTGAACCCAGGAGTTTGAGGCCAACCTGGGCAACATAGCAAGACCCTATCTCAAAAAACCTAAATAAACAGTGAGAGAGAGAGATATATATCATACTGTATATATTATATATGTCACTTATATCATATACTATATACAATATATGATACATAGTATGATATATAATATACTATATATATCATTTATTATAAATCATGCTATTTTTACCTTAATACCTTCTGCTTTGAAACACTAAGCTTGCTGATAGAGACTTCTGATTAGCATAAACTCACAAGTGGGTAAAGAGCATTTCCACTTACTATTTGACTCCTGCTGAAATTTCTGCTCCCCTCATCCCAGTAGCACATTTTCAACATCTTGAGGACATGGGCAGTAAGTGAGTCTTTTTCTGTTGAAATCAAGGGTAAAATTGGAAAGAAATGACATTCTAAGTAATTGAGTACTCATCTAATTCTCCTTTCTTCTCTAACTCTTCACATTTTAGAGTAAAATAAAGGTAAAAATAAAGGTGCATTTGAAATAATGGTATTTCCTTTTATTCATTAAATACAGTGTTTCAGATTGCCACAGTGTGTACCATTCTGTGGTCATTGTTGTAAGGGAGATGAGAATAAGACATTGTCTTCCCACTTGCAATACATATAGATTATATGCATCTCAAGAGAGGTATACATGAGAGAATTTAGGAGGAAGAATTACTTCCTGATGTAATCATTTAAAAACAAAAGGCATACATAGAAATAGCCTTATTTACCCACTGCCTACTATAGCACTTGGCTGGTTGCATCCAATGAGAGCTCTCACAAAATACTTAAGAAATGTTTGTTTAGATTTAATGCTGGGCACGATGGCTCATGCCTGTAATCCCAGCACTTTGGGGGTCTCAGGTGGGCAGATCACTTGAGGTCAGGAGTTTAAGACCAGCCTGATCAACATGATGAAACCCTGTCTCTACTAAAAATGCAAAAATTAGCCGACCGTGGTGTTGCATGCCTATAGTCCTAGCTATTCAGGAGGCTGAGGCAGAAGAATCACTTGAACCTGAGAGGTGGAGGTTGTAGTGAGCTGAGATTACACCAGGGTACTGCAGCCTGGGTGACAGAGTAAGACTCTGTTTCAAAAAAAAAAAAAAAAAAAAAAACCCACACACATTTAAAGGAAGATGGAAAAGACCATGAAAAACGGGCCATGTAGGGAGCCAGGATGTGATATTCTATAAACTAGGAATGCCAATTTAATACAATTTTATTTATTTCTGTGAAAGCTCTTAATGACCATTTAAAAATTACAAGCCTGGGTGTGGTGGCTCACACCTGTCTTTGGGAGGCCGAGGCAGGAGAATTGTTTGAGCTCAGGAGTTTAAGACCAGCCTGAGCAACATAGTGAGACTTCATCTCGAGGAATTAAAAAAAATTAGCGAGGTATGGTGGCACATGCTTATAGTCCTAGCTACTCGGGAGGCTGAGGCAGGAGGATCGCTTAAGCCTGGGAGGCTACAGTGAGCCATAATTGTGCCACTGCATTCCAGCCTGGGTGACAGAGTGAGACCCTGTCTCAAAGAAAAAAAAAAAAAAAAATACATGTAACCATTCTGTCTGTACTTATTACCGTAAGGGAGACAATGAAGAGTAAGAGCATCATTATTTATATTTTTGTGGTTAAGTACATTTGGGATATGCAAACTTAGATAGGTTATTTTTTAATAGCGGTCCCTCTTTTTTTTTTGAGATCCTTTAATATACTAATGTACATTGTGTCTTGCTATCTTCCAAGAGAAGATAGCATATGGTGTTCTGAAAGTTAATATGAATATAGAACCCATTTTCCTACGGAGGAAATTTATCAAGGAACATGACTTTGGACGTGCCACTTTATGAGAAAATAAATTAAACCTTTTTGCACTAACTTGTCTACTAAATTGGGTTTTTGTGCTAGAATTTAGGAGATGCTGAAGATGTTTTATTACTGTCGGATTCATATGTATAAATATTATTTAAATTGAGTGATTAAGCTATATTCTAACAGAGACCAGTGAACTTTATTTTTTGTTACAAACAGACTTCTTGATTAGAATTACCAGAATTCTAAAGTATATCTGTGCATTTTGAAATACAGATGTTCAAATGCTTTAATTAGCTCTTTATATAATTAATTATATAGATTAATATAATTAATCTAATGTTTTCTAATGAAGAATAGAGTGACATCAGAAATCTCAGATGTAGAACAATCACCAAATCAGTAATAATATATTTGTTCGGGTCTGTAATCCCAGCACTTTGGGAGGCTGAGGCGGGCAGATTGCCTGAGCTCAGGAGTTCAAGACCAGCCTGGGCAACATGGTAAAACCCGTCTCTACAAAAAATATAAAAATTAGCCGGGCATGGTGGTGCATGCCTTAGTCCCAGCTACTTAGGGGGCTGAGGCGGGAGGATTGCTTGAACCCAGGCTGTAGTGAGCCATGTTCGCACCACTGCACTCCAGTCTGGGTGACAGAGTGAGACTCCATCTCTTAAAAAGAAAAGTATATGTATGTGTGTGTGTGTGTGTATTTGATTTTAAAATACAGCATACTTAAATATTTCCAGTTTATTTCTTGAGTCTGCCTCTCACTTGCCAGTGTTCATCCATCTGTGCTCAGGATTGAATGTAGCTCATTCAGGCTTAATCCTCTTTCATGTAGAAAAGTACATAGCCCTTATTTTTTCTATTCATTGTGGATGCTAGTCTGTCTGAGAGAGTCTTATGGCAAAAATGAGGAGGAACAAAAGGGAAGGACACAAACCTTTATTAGACATAAAAAATCACTTGGAAGTTTTTTTACCCTTGTAATGTATCTTCATGTGGAAGTAGGGAAATTGAAACACTTATGCTTACATTCTGGTGAATTAACTGATCCAGAGCAGTAGAGAGTGTTGGATATTTTTTACTTTTCCTCATTTGAGTTCAAAGGGCTTTGCAAATTATCAGATCTTCTGCAATAAGTTGCTAAAGCTGTTTCTCCCAATCCTATAGAACAGAAAACAAATTAAGTTTTTACTAGGATTTGTTTCTGTTGCTATACTAATATAAAAGGTTGGCAAGGCCATGTACGGTGGCTCATGCCTGTAATCCCAGCACTTTGGGAGGCCAAGGCGGACGGATCACGACGTCAGGAGATCGAGACCATCTGGCTAATATGGTGAAACCCCGTCTCTACTAAAAATACAAAAAATTGGCTGGGCGTGGTAGTGGGCGCCTGTAGTCCCAGCTACTTGGGAGACTGAGGCAGGAGAATTGCTTGAACCTGGGAGGCAGAGGTTGCAGTGAGCCGAGATCATGCCACTGCACTCCAGCCTGGGCGACAGAGCAAGACTCCATCTCAAAAAAAAAGAGAAAAAAAAAAAGATTGGCAAATCAAGGCTCTGACCAATGTATATGGCAATCGAGGTTCTGCCAATGTGTATGACAGAGATTACTACTTACTGCTATAATCTAAAACACGGAAGTGTTTTTAATACTCCTTTTAGAAGCAGCTTTTCATACAGAGTATATTTATCTACAAATTAGTGTCCATTTAAATGAATAATGTGTAATCAGAAAGTCTGCTAATCGTGCCTCTCATATTTTTCTTGTTTTCAATGTATGGTTTCAATATCTTATTTTTTCAGTTGGCCGTAAACCAAAGACCCAGCAATCACCAATTTCCAATGGGTCTCCTGAGTTAGGTATAAAGAAGAAACCGAGAGAAGGAAAAGGTAATGTGGGGAGGGTTGCTTTGGAAGTGAGATGATTTTTTTTCAGTCAGGTGACATTTTTGCATTTGTAAGAAAATTATTTCTAGTACATGCACATATGAGAATACTGTCGTTGGTAATAGTTCTTAATAAGGGATGTATCAGCATCATGGGGGGAGCTTTTTCAAAATACCTTTACCTAGTTCCTACACCACAGAGATTCTGTAGCCATAGTTGTATCATGGGGGATATAGGGACTTTTGGAAAAAGTCCTAAGGATGTCTGATACATATTCTCAAGAACCCTTGACTTAGGGGATATGTGTGTGTATAATAGCACCCATCCTCATATATAGCTACCCATAATTCAAAGGGGTTTACAACGAAGCCTTGTTTCTAATAGATAATTTCTTTCTTTTATTATTTTTGTGAGACAGTGTCTTGCTCAGTTGCCCAGGCTGGTGTGTGGTGGTGTGATCATGGCTTACTGCAGCCTTGACCTCCTGGGCTTAAGCAATCTTCCTGCCTCGCCTTCTGAGTTGCTGGGACCACAGGCGCATGCCACCATCCCTAGCTAATTTTTTTTTCTTTTTTTTTTTTTTAGTTTTTTGTGGAGATGAGGTCTTACTCTGTCACCCAGGCAGGTCTTAAACTCCTAGGCTCAAGTGATCCTTCCGCCTCAGCCTCTGAAAGTGCTGGGACTACAGGCATGAGCCACTGCACCTAGCCTGATACATAACTTCTTAACTGTTTAGAAGCAATGCAAGAATTCAAGGCAAGCTAAATTTTAATTTTCCAGTCAACAAATTTCAGTCACATCAGTCACAATTCAGAACAAAACCATGTTTTTGCTTATTTATTGACTGACTTTTATAGACAGGGCTGGAATGCAGTGGCGTGACCGTAGCTCACTGCAGCCTTGTACTACTCTGCTTATAACCTCCCAAGTAGCTGGGACTACATGCACACAGCACCGCACCCAGCTAATTTTTTTTGTTTGTTTTTTTAAGAGATGGGGTCTCATGCTTTGTTGCCCAGGCAGGTCTCGAACTCCTGGCTTCAAGAGATCCTCCGGCCTCACACTCCCAGAGTGGTGAGATTATAAGCATGAGCCACTGCCCCTTGCCTATTTTTGCTTTAGAATTCGTGTATCCTGATTAAAGATAAAAACAGCACCAAACCTCCCCCATTCTGTGCTTTCTTAATTTGTCGAGTAAGATGATTTCAAGTAACATTTCTTTTTAATATTATTTTTATTACTTTTTTATTATCTTTTTTTAAATTTTATTTTAAAATCTTCTGTAGAAACAGGATGTCCCTATTTTGCCCTGGCCTCAAGCGATCCTCCCATATTGGCCTCCCAAAATGTTGGGATTATAGGCATGAGCCACCATACCTGGCCTTTAATTTTCTTGTCACTCAGATTCTGACAAAGTATCATTTCAGTAGTGGTTTTAGATGTGTTCTGTCTGCCAGTCTGATAACCAAAAATTTATCACTTTCATGAATAAGTGTTTGCAGACCAATATGCAATAGTTGGATAAATTTTACATTAATATATTTAAATTTATTCTGTCCTTATTAGGTGGTTTGAGTTAATAATTTTAAATAATTAAAACAGAAATTAAGTCTAGTTAAAAAAAAAATTGTCTCCAGTAAGCCTTCCAAGAAATTTGGTATTTTGATAGGCCAAAAAAAAAAAAAAAGTGACATTGAACACTTATTCAGGAACTGGTGACCCAATTTGGGAGAGGCTTAGGATACTTTTCTTATTTCCTTGTTTGTTTTTGGTTGTTGTACACTTCTAAGGTTTCCTCTTTTAATTTATATTGAAAACTTTAAAAGTTAACATAGCAGTAAGTATTAGAAAACTAAACTATAAATACACAGTTACTACTGTTGTCTTTTAAATAATTCTTATCCTCAGTGGTGTCACTTATACTTGAACATCTTTTACTTAACACTGGAGAAAAACTCTGTGACCAGTTTTTACCAGTTTAAATCATATCTCATTACAATTTCAGTCTTGTATTAAATTTTGAGGCAGTGTGTTATAATGTAATTAATTAAAGCTATTACAGTCAAACCTATATTCAAAATCCAGCCAGTGTTTTTTCTTCTGTAAAATTGTGATAATAATATTTGTCATAGGCAAATTCCTTGTTACCTGGTAAAGCTTCTTTTTCTGAATCCTGTTTTCCCTAAAATCAGAAATAGAATTTTTAATAATTTTTTTCTTTAGAGACAGGGTCTCACTCTTGTCACCCAGGCTGGAATACAGTGACATGATCATGACTCAACCTCCCAGGCTAAAGTATTCTTCTGCCTCAGCCTCCCAAGTAGCTAGGGAGGACCACAGGCACATACCACCATGTCTGGCTAATTTTAAAATTTTTTGTAGAGACGAGTCCCCCTATGTTGCCTAGGCTATTCTCATACTCCTAGGCTCAAGTGATCCTTCAGCCTTGGCCTCCTTAGAATTGTTCATTTTAACTTGGGGATGGCAACATGGGTGCAGTGAGTATTTAAAGATAATCTGAGGGCTTTTGATGAGTTTAATTCAAAACATGGAAACATTCAGATATCTTATGTGCAAGGCATTGTCTATGTTATACAAAACTTTCTTCCAGAATAAAATCTTTACTCACACTTAAACTACTATGTGAACAAAATAAAAATGCCCCAGCTACACATTTTTATGTAACTGAAGTTTATACATGGTTTGTTTTAATAGTTTTTAGGTAGTGATGCTGATGTAATAGAGTCCTAGAGATACAACTGTAACATTGTGAAGTTGAAAGTCAGCTTTTTTTTTTTTTTGAGATGGATTTTAGCTCTTGTTGCCCAGTCTGGAGTGCAATGGCGCGATCTCAGTTCACCGCAACCTCTGCCTCCTGGGGTCAAGCGATTCTCCTGCCTCAGCCTCCCGAGTAGCTAGGATTACAGGCATGTGGCACCACGCCCGGCTAATTTTTATATTTTTAGTAGAGATGGGGTTTCTCCATGTTGGTCAGGCTGGTCTCAAACTCCTGACCTCAGGTAATCCGCCCACCTTGGCCTCCCAAAGTGCTGAATTACAGGTGTGAGCCACCACGCCCGGCCAAAGGTCAGCTTTTTTAGGTCAACAAATGTATAATGGGTTCAATTCTGCGTTATTAATGAATTTACTGGATTTTCAGAGAAAGCCACAGTGAAAGTGAAATGCTAGAGAAAAAACATCAGTATTTTGATTGAAGGTGTTGGCATAGTGGTGGCCGTTTCAGGACTCTTTTCTCTTCTTTTTTTCTTGAGACAGAGTCTCCTTCTGTTGCTCAGGCTGGAGTGCAGTGGTGTGATCTCTGCTCACTGCAACATCCGCCTCCCATGTTCAAGTGATTTTCCTGCCTTTGCCTCACAAGTAGCTGGGATTACAGGCACCTGCCATCATGTCTGGCTAATTTTTATATTTTTGTAGAGATAGGGTTTCACCATGTTGGCCAGGCTGGTCATGAACTCCTGACCTCAGGTGATCTGCCCACCTTGGCCTCCCAAAGTGCTGGGATTACAGGCGTGAGCCACCATGCCCAGCCTTCTGTTCTTCTATTAATAAGAACTTGGCATCTAGAGGTTATGAAGGGAATAAAATACAAACAACCTGAGAAGCCTCTTCTCATGACCGCTGCCCACTACTCTCCACTCCTTAATAAGGGAAAAAAAGAGTGTGATACTTTCTTCCTTTTGGGATTAATTTTTAAATTTTACTTACCCAGATTCCTTTTTGTTCTTTTATGCACATCCTAGCCATCTTCCAAGACTTCATGATGGCCTCTCAATCCACTTTATTTTCACTCCTGGAATCCCACAGACATTTTCTATGATTATTTGGGATATAGTTAATTATGCATTGCTTTGTGATAGACCTTATATTGTTTCAAATTGTTATTTATTTCTTGCATTGTTGTTTAACTTGTCATCTGCTTTCTTTTCCCTTCTCAACTAAATTATAAATTCCTTGAGGCAGGGACCAAGTTTTAAATTCATCTCCTTAAGCATGATATGTGATGAATAAGCATTTTGTTCTGCAGAAATATTCTAATATTTCCTCGTTTTAAAATTTTTCTAGCAGTGTAATCCAGAGCTAATGTTATAGTTAACATTTGATGAATACTTGACAAGTTTTAAGGAATTACCATATTTTTCCATTTTAGGACTTCAGATTTTAAGATATAAGTATAGACAATGAAATCCTTTAAATATTATCTTCCGTCTACTGGGTGTAATCAGTAGAAAGCGATTAGAAATTTTTTCTTCAATCTGTTTTTAGAGGCAATAATGTTCTTTTTTTTTTTTTTCTTTTTCCTGAGACAGGGTTTCACTCTGTCACCCAGGCTGGAGTACAGTGGTGCGATCTCGTCTCACTGTAACCTCTGCTTCCTGGGTTCAAGCGATTCTCGTGCCTCAGCCTCCCAAGTAACTGGGATTACAGGTGCACGCCACCATGCTCAGCTAATTTTTATACTTTTAATAGAGATGGGGTTTCACCATGTTGGCCAGGCTGGTCTCGAACTCCTGACCTCAGGTGATACGCCCGCCTCCCAGCCTCCCAAAGTGCTGGGATTACAGGCGTGAGCCACCACACCCAGCCAACAGTAATGTTCTTTGCTATCAAGTCTTAATTGACTGGTAGTACAGAGGAAAATGATAAGAAAATGCTTAAAGGGTTGAGGGTAGTTTGCACTTATAATATATGTACCTCAGAGTTCATGCCTGTAGGTGAACCAAAGAAAAGTAAGTTTCTTACAAAAAGATCCTAGGTCTGATGCCTAAAAGTTTTACACATTTCATTGCATTTTGCTTGCCTGTCCAACAAAATTACTAAGTACCTTTTGATGAATTTTGATCATGGAATTTAGGGTTATCATATGATAAAGGTATAAACAAATTTATTTTATTCAGAGTTTAAATCTGTATAAACTATCCCAGCACTTTGGGAGGCCGAGACGGGCGGATCACGAGGTCAGGAGATCGAGACCATCCTGGCTAACATGGTGAAACCCCGTCTCTACTAAAAATACAAAAAACTAGCTGGGCGAGGTGGCGGGCGTCTGTAGTCCCAGCTACTCGGGAGGCTGAGGCAGGAGAATGGCGTGAACCCGGGAGGCGGAGCTTGCAGTGAGCCGAGATTGCGCCACTGCACTCCAGCCCGGGCGACAGAGCGAGACTCTGCCTCAAAAAAAAAAAAAAAAAAAAAAAAAAATCTGTATAAACTAATAAATTTGATTCTGTTTAATTCAGGTTAACTTTGCCTAAGCAATTATGCCTTTGCCTTTACTGAACTCAGAATCGAGGATAGGGTGATATGTAATAGTACAAATGCCAGAATCTGTATTTTAGCATCGTAACTGTAAGCATACGTAGGGGATACCATTTTTTAAAAGTAGAAACAGGCTGGACACAGTGGCTCACACCTGTAATCCCAGAATTTGGGGAGCCTAGGCGGGCGGATCACCTGAGGTCAGGAGTTCAAGACCAGCCTGGCAAACATGGTGAAACCCTGTCTCTACTAAAAATACAAAAATTAGCCCGGTGTGGTGGAATGTGTCTGTAATCCCAGCTACTCGGGAGGCTGAAGCAGGAGACTTGCTTGAACCTGGGAGGTGGAGGTTGCAGCGAGCCAACATTGTGCCACTGCACTCCAGCCTAGATGACAGAGCAAGTCTCCATCTCCAAAAAAAAAAAAAAATGTAGAAACAAGTATATTCAGGATTTTAAAGTTACGATGAAGGACACTTTATTTGCTTTTAATTATGTATTTATGTTAATGAATTTGTAATCAATGTCTGTCATTGTTTTTAAAGGAAACACAACCTATTTGTGGGAGTTTCTTTTAGATCTACTTCAAGATAAAAATACTTGTCCCAGGTATATTAAATGGACTCAGAGAGAAAAAGGCATATTCAAGCTGGTGGATTCAAAGGCTGTGTCTAAGCTTTGGGGAAAGCATAAGAACAAACCAGACATGAACTATGAAACCATGGGACGAGCTTTGAGGTAAAAACACAAATGAGCTAGTATTCACACAAAATTTATGTATTTCTTTATATTGTCTATTAGCTGTTTAAAGAGAAGCTGAAAATCCTTTACAACTTTTAACTTTGGGGGATATTCTAGAGGAGCATCTTAGATTTGGAAGTAGATGGGGAGATAGGAGTTTGGTCTACATGCTTATAATTTTAACATAATTGGAAAATTCATTTTTGCAGAAAATATGCTTTTGTACTTAGGACTATTTCTTAATAGAAATTGTGAAGTTGTAGGCTTAAAAAAAAATTAAGCCTAAACAAATTATGGTTTCTAAAGTTAATTTGTATTTTAGTTTTTAGGAGTTTGTTATAAATGGATTTATGTTGATAGGAAAATTTAAGTTTTATCAGTTTGGCCGGGCATGGTGGCTCATGCCTATAATCCCAGCACTTTGGGAGGCTGAGGCGGGCCGATCACTTGAGGTCAGGAATTCAAGACCAGCCTGGCCAACGCGGGGAAACCCCATCTCTACTAAAAATACAAAAATTAGCCGGGTGTGGTGGTGCTCACCTGTAATCCCAGCTATTCAGGAGGCTGAGGTAAGAGAATCGCTTGAACCCAGGAAGCAGAGGTTGCAGTGAGCCAAGATTGTGCCATTGCACTCCAGCCTGGGCGACAGAACAAGACTCCGTCTCAAAAAAAAAAAATTATATCAGTTTGATAAACCCACAAAATTCTTTCATTGGAAAGTACATGGCTTCTTCTAATTAAAGGTGTTTTTAAGTGAACACATGGTTTATGTGACAGTATTCGCAAATCTCTACTAAGTTTAAGTGTGGCTTAGATAATTTTTCCAGTAATATCAGTTTGTTTTTATAACCTGTGTAAATCAGAAAAGAATTTCTACCAGTGTCAGTATAGTAAAATACTCAATGGTAAGGTAAATTATTTCTTTTAAGAAAAAGAATGAACTTTCAGCTACTTTATAGATCTTAAGTTTGTAGGACGTTGGCGCCAGGTTCCAACCTGATTCCTACTCTAAATTTGTAACCTTTTGAGCAGTCTAGGCAGTAAGAGTTTGTTTTTTTCTCATCTGTTATTAGGGATAAGGGAATGTTTCTGTTAGTATGCACTGTACATAGTCTTTTTGGTGGAGGTAGAGTGGGGTGGAGAAATAATATACTTGATTCATTTGGTACATTTTCCCTTTACAGATACTACTACCAAAGGGGAATTCTTGCAAAGGTTGAGGGACAGAGGCTTGTATATCAGTTCAAGGATATGCCCAAAAACATAGTGGTTATAGATGATGACAAAAGTGAAACCTGTAATGAAGATTTAGCAGGAGCTACTGATGAAAAATCATTAGAACGAGTGTCACTGTCTGCAGAAAGTCTCCTGAAAGCAGCATCGTCTGTTCGCAGTGGAAAAAATTCATCCCCTATAAACTGCTCCAGAGCAGAGAAGGGTGTCGCTAGAGTTGTGAATATCACTTCCCCTGGGCACGATGCTTCATCCAGGTCTCCTACTACCAATGCATCTGTGTCAGCAACAGCAGCTCCAAGGTAAGTGAGGCAAACCATTAGTTATAATGTGTTTACTTTTTTGAAAAGTCTCCTTGGTGAAAGCAAAATGTCCCTTTGCTTAATATTAGTGTTCTAAGAACCCAGTGTTGTCAGGACTTTGAAAAGTGCTTGATATTTTAATTATATTTTTTATTGTTGTTAAAATAGATGTCTTGCTGGGTTCCGTGACTCACGCCTATAATCCTAGCACTTTGGGAGGCCAAGGCAGGAGGATTGCTTGAGGACAGGAGGTCAACACAAGCTTTGGCAACATAGACCTCCTCTCTATAAAATAAAAATAAAAAATTGCTGAGCGTGGTGGCACATACCTGTAGTCCTAACTACCCAGGAAGCTAAGGCAGAAGAATCACTTGAGCTTAGGAGTTGGAGGTTGTAGTGAGCTAAGATTGCACCACTGTACTCCAGCCTAGGCGACAGACCTTTTGGAGACCTTATCTCCAAAAAAAAAATAAAAAGAGTAGATGTCTTAAATTACCTGAATTGGTTTTTATGGTTTTATAGATGGAGCTTAATGTAGGCTTTAGTATTTTTTTTTGTTTTTTTTTTTGTTTTTTTTGAGACGGAGTCTTGCTCTGTCGCCCAGGCTGGAGTGCAGTGGCCGGATCTCAGCTCACTGCAAGCTCCGCCTCCCGGGTTTACGCCATTCTCCTGCCTCAGCCTCCCGAGTAGCTGGGACTACAGGCGCCCGCCACCTCGCCCAGCTAGTTTTTTGTATTTTTTTTAGTAGAGACGGTTTCACCATGTTAGCCAGGATGGTTTCGATCTCCTGACCTCGTGATCCGCCCGTCTCGGCCTCCCAAAGTGCTGGGATTACAGGCTTGAGCCACCGCGCCCGGCCTAGTTTTTAAAATATATTTGTGTCATGGTATGTTTGTGTCAGACATCAGGAATTGCCAGTACCTCTGTAAAATTTGGGAGCACTAGTTTTACACATTTTGGATTTGTATTAATCTTTTACTCAGGAGACCTATTTTCTCATTTGGCACTAAATATAATCAGCTTTTTTCTTTCTAATGTACTAGGACAGTTCGTGTGGCAATGCAGGTACCTGTTGTAATGACATCATTGGGTCAGAAAATTTCAACTGTGGCAGTTCAGTCAGTTAATGCAGGTGCACCATTAATAACCAGCACTAGTCCAACAACAGCGACCTCTCCAAAGGTAGTCATTCAGACAATCCCTACTGTGATGCCAGCTTCTACTGAAAATGGAGACAAAATCACCATGCAGCCTGCCAAAATTATTACCATCCCAGCTACACAGCTTGCACAGTGTCAACTGCAGACAAAGTCAAATCTGACTGGATCAGGAAGCATTAACATTGTTGGAACTCCATTGGCTGTGAGAGCACTTACCCCTGTTTCAATAGCTCATGGTACACCTGTAATGAGACTATCAGTGCCTACTCAGCAGGCATCTGGCCAGACCCCTCCTCGAGTTATCAGTGCAGTCATAAAGGGGCCAGAGGTTAAATCGGAAGCAGTGGCAAAAAAGCAAGAACATGATGTGAAAACTTTGCAGCTAGTAGAAGAAAAACCGGCAGATGGAAATAAGACAGTGACCCACGTAGTGGTTGTCAGTGCGCCTTCAGCTATTGCCCTTCCTGTAACTATGAAAACAGAAGGACTAGTGACATGTGAGAAATAAAATAGCAGCTCCACCATGGACTTCAGGCTGTTAGTGGCAGTACTGACATAAACATTTGCAAGGGAAGTCATCAAGAAAAGTCAAAGAAGAGTTTAAAACATTTTTAATGCATATACGAAAACAATCAGACTTACTGGAAATAAATTACCTATCCCATGTTTCAGTGGGAAATGAACTACATATTGAGATGCTGACAGAAAACTGCCTCTTACAGTAGGAAACAACTGAACCCATCAATAAGAAAAAGGATTGAAAGGGACCAAGCAGCTCACTACGATATCAAGTTACACTAAGACTTGGAACACTAACATTCTGTAAGAGGTTATATAGTTTTCAGTGGGAGGGGTTGGGATGGGTGATCTTATTGTTACATATAGCAATTTTTGATGCATTTTATATGCATACCAGCAATTATTACTGTGTTCGCACAGTTCTCACTTAACTGGTGCTATGTGAAGACTCTGCTAATATAGGTATTTTAGAATGTGAATTGAAGAATGGATCCCAAAAACTTCAGAAAGAGGATAGCAAAAAAAGATCTAGTGCGATTTTTTATATATATATATATATATACACACACACACACACATATATATATATATCATATAGCTTAAGCTGATTTAAAACAAAGGCCTTAGACTAATTTTCGGTTTTCTTTCTTGAAATAAGCTAATGGCTTGTTTGTGTAAAGCTTTTTTATTAAAAGAAAAATTTTAAAAATCTTGTACCTAGCACAGTATTGTTATAGAATTTACATGTAACATTTTATATGGTAGTTTAAGTCTGTCAGTTTCTTAATTGTGGACAGATTAACAGTTGGCTCTGGCCTTTTGCTGTAACATGCCTGTGTCACTCAGCCCTGGCATTTGTGCAGACATATCATTTTCAGTTCTGCTGTCACTTGGAAGTTCAGGCTCAGCATGAATTTTTGTCAGGTAGCTCTAATACCTGGAGTTTTCTTTCTTTCTTTCTTTCTTTTTTTCAGTTGAAGTTTATGAGGGAAATACCAGTGTTCAGATTTGAACTATAATAGTTTGTATATTCAACATTTGAAGTATATTCTATTTTGTTGTACTCTTGTTTCAAAGTGTATTCAAGTAGGTTTTCTGAAATATAGAAATGAAATTTATCTTCTGTTTTGGTCTCTGGTGATATTTTTAACAATATTTAAAAGCCAGCATAGACGTGTTTTAGTTAAGAAGTGATAAAACATCTCTATTTCTCCTTCCCAACTACTGCATGAAGAAGAAATTCTACTTCTGTTTTGTTCCATTATATTAATATTTGGCAAATATCTGCATGTTGCCAGTTTCTTTCTAGTTGTAATGATGAACTATAATGTTCTGCTTGACATAATGAATTTAGTATTTTAGTTGGCTGCACTTAAAGAATTTATATTTATAAAACACTTCAAACCATTTGTTTCACAATCAGACCTTTTGTGGATAAAAAGAACAATTACTCTTCTAGCCCTTTTACAGATTAGGAAGTTAAGGTATCTGAAGGATTACATAAACTATGTAATTTCACTACTATCTGTCACTACATATCTTAATGCTCTTTTCTACTACAAAGAAAAGGTGTCTATTTTTACATCTTTTAGAAATTTAGATGAAATCATACTTAATTTTTTTGTCTTTTATTCGTGCATTTGATCACATACTACTTAGGTCAGAGATTGTTTATAACAGTTCCCTTTGTAATCTGTTAAACTTTTCCATAAATGTGTTGATGATACTTTTATACAAAAGCTCAAAGAAAAACTCACTTGATTCTTTTCCCATTTGGGAGTTACTCTCAAATTCTACCTCCTTTTAAAACATTTCCAAAATATTTCAGGTTTGAAAATTGATATTAAGTGCTTTGGCACTTAAGTGTATTATCTTGTTTATTGCACTGTGACTTCATTTGTTTAGTCATGTCTTCCATAATAGTCATTCAGAGCAACAATTATTTTATGCTATACCTACCCCTCTCCCCAAGTGCTAAGCATATTAGACACTCGGGTCAGACATTTATTGATTTTGGGAACATTTGCTGAGAATGTAAGTCACATGCTTAAAGACTTTCCTTCTATGCTGGATTCTTAATCAGTTCTAACAGGGTTAAACCAGGGCTATTTAGCTACCTCTGCTACTCTACTGGAATTTTTTTTCTCTTTGATAATAAGCACATCTAAAGTCTAGGCCTGGGGCCAGGTGCAGTGGCTCAAGCCTGTAATCCCAGCACTTTGGGAGCCGAGGCGGGTGGATTGCTTGAGGCCAAGAGTTTGAGACCAGCCTTGCCAACATGGTGAAACCCCGTCTCTACTAAAAATAGAAAAATTATCCAGGAGTGGTGGCGCATGTCTGTAATCCCAGCTCCTCAGGAGTCTGAGGCACAAGAATCTCTTGAATCTGGGAGGTGGAGGTTGCAGTGAGCCAAGATGATGCCACTGCATTCCCTCCAGCCTGGGTGAGAATGATATTCTGTCTCAAAGAAAAAAAAAGTCTAGACTTGGAAACATACATATTGACAGTATATACTGATCAGAATGTTGCAGATTGAAATTATCAATGATATGCCTCACCCCTGAAATTATCAATGACATGCCTCACCCCCATCCTTCCTGCCCTTTTAATGTTTGGCTTTTAATCTCAGCCCTTTCAAACTATAAATCAACATAATTTATAGTTGCTTTTTTGTGTCCAGTCTATTAGAGGGAAAAAAGCCCACATAACCTTGGCTTGATGCTACTACATTTTCCAGCCTTACTAGATCTTTAAATTATGATCAGTAGTCTATCAGTTTATTCTTTAGGTCACTTTCCAGCAACAATTCCAGCCTTCACTACCTTTCTCACCAGATAACCAGTATACCTCTATACAGAGAACCTGGTCATGAGCTGTGAATTCCCTCCATTCCTGGACCCCTTGCTACAGATGATTTACTTACTCCAACATCCATCCTTACCACCTGTCTCAGGAAGGAGGTGCCCTTCCTCCTGTACTCAGCATCTCCCTTTTACACCTACTTGGTCTCCTTGCTGCAACAATTAATAGCCTATCATTCTGTCCCTTCTTTTTCTTCAAATAGCCTGCAGTCTGAATTCTTGCTTAGAAACAGTTCTCCGTGAGATCTCCAATAACAAGTTGTCAAATTAAACAGACACTTTGGTTCACTTAATCTCATGCCTACTTCTCAAAACTCATTTGGTTTCCCATGTTTACTTCCTGCCTAACCAACTTAATTTTTCTTTGTTCTTTCTGTCTATGGGCTTCTTTTCCTCATAGAATTGTTTTAAGGATTAAATGAGTTAATATATTAAGGATTTGTAACTAGTGTCTGGCACATAGAAAACACTCTTATTGGACGTTTACTGTTATTATTTCACTAACATAATTGTTAGATAATCTCACCCATGCCTGTGGTTTTTACTACCAAATCTATTGTTAAAGCCTAGACTTTGACGCTGTCAATTTTTTTTTTCCATTGGAATGCTTCATGGAATTGCTTGTCATCCTTGCGCGGGGGCTGTGTTTCATCTCTGTATTGGTCTAGTATTAGGATATGTGCTGCTGAAGCAGGCACTACTCTGTCTTAGGTGGGTTTATCTAATTGCCACTGGCTATTTCTTCCTGAGTATCCAATTGAGCTCTCTTCCCTCCAAAATCTGTTTCTCGGCCAGGCGCGGTGGCTCAAGCCTGTAATCCTAGCACTTTGGGAGGCCGAGACGGGCGGATCACGAGGTCAGGAGATCGAGACCATCCTGGCTAACACGGTGAAACCCCGTCTCTACTAAAAAAATACAAAAAAAAAAACTAGCCGGGCGAGGTGGCGGGCGCCTGTAGTCCCAGCTACTCGGGAGGCTGAGGCAGGAGAATGGCGTAAACCCGGGAGGCGGAGCTTGCAGTGAGCTGCGATCCGGCCACTGCACTCCAGCCTGGACGACAGAGTGAGACTCCGTCTCAAAAAAAAAAAAAAAAAAAAAAAATCTGTTTCTCTCAGCCCAGTAAATAATACCAGCAACCCATTACTCATGCTAGAAGCAACCTGGGGGCCATCCTAGATACTTTACCTCCTCTAATCATTAACCACATTTCTACTCATGGTACCTTCTAAATACCTTCTCTTCCATCCTCCCTGTCTTTCTTTGTCTCACCAAGTTTCCTTCTAATCCATTCTCCAGGCTACCAGTTGAAAGCTTTCTAAATTCGGCTTTCATCAGTCACGAACCTTTGTGATTGCTTCAGATTCTTCAGTGGCATCTCTTGCTAAAAAGATACGCCTAAGCATAGCAATTAAAGTCCTTTGATCTGGGCTCTGCCTATCTCCCCAAGCTTCATTCTCTTGCTACTTCTCTGTTAGACTTACCTGTGCTATAATATTTTATTTTTTTCCAAATATTCTAGGCATTCATACCTCAAGAGCCATCCATTGATGGCTTCTTTCTGAACAACCCATTCCTCCTTCACCTACGTTGGAGTTCAGTTTTATTTACTGAGATATGAGGTGACAGACATCAAAATAAAAGTTTCTGAAATAGGCATGGAAACCATTCAGGTTGGGGAGTGATCTGTGAATGAGTTCAGAACTTAAAGACTAGAAAGAGTAAAGTATATAAAGATAGGTTGGGGGAGAAAAAAAAGAATCAGCAACGGAAGTCAAGGACTATTCATAGAGAATAAACAGGACAGAGAAGGTAACATTTCAAGATATGGTGCCAACATCAAGTGCAAAAAGAAAGGCAAAACAAATCAGGCTAAAGAAAAAGCCACTGAGATTCCACTGACAATGAGAGGGCAGTTCCAGTGAGGTGTGGTGGTGAAGCCAGAATGTAAGGGATGGGGCACTTGGTACATTGGTGTGTCTGACACAGCATACACTCAGGAGTGTACATTTCTGATCACATTAACAAGTCATGTCTAATTTCTAATAAGACAAACTAAAGACAAAATTTTGGCCTTGGGGTTATTTATAAGGTCTCCTATGATGCTTTTGCTTTAAGTCTCCTATCCTACTTTTATGAGGGTACTACAGAGCACTTTGTTTTTGGGAGGCAAGAGTAACCCTTTAGTTCCACAGCTATCAAAGCAACTTTTCCTTTTATTGTAGCTTTTAACCATTCACAGTACTGCAAGTCTTCAGTGGTTGTGATTCATCTAGTCTTCAACCCCTTTGTTACAATCACCGTCCCCCATAATTAAAACATATTCTGTAGGAACTCAGTACACTCTGATGCCAGCCCTAATGGTAGAATAAGATACTGCTCACCCTTTACAAGGGCACTGATTTGCTTCCTATCTGCGTCACACCTCCAAACCTTTGAAACACTCACATGCAGCAGGGAGACTTATTTGAGCACCTACAACTGTCTTTCTGAACACTGCAACTCTAGTAATGCTTTGGGTTCAAGACTAAAAAACAGTACATCACAGCTTCCAAAGTGAAAATACAAGTAAAACAGAATTGCTTGACCGGACGTGTGGCTCGTGCCTGTAATCCCAGCACTTTGGCAGGCCGAGGCAGGTGGGTCACAAGGTTAGGAGATCGAGACCATCCTAGCTAACACGGTGAAAGCCTATCTCTACTAAAAATACAAAAAATTAGCAGGGTGTGGTGGCAGGCGCCTGTAATTCCAGCTACTCAGGAGGCTGAGGCATGAGAATCACTTGAACCTGAGAGGCGGAGGTTGCAGTGAGCCGAATCACTGCACTCCAGCCTGGGCGACAAAGCGAGACTCCATCTCAAAACCCAAAAAACCCCCCCATAATTGCTTAATGCAAAATACTGCATATCAAAGACAACAAAGCTGTGAATTATAAATAGGCTGTAAACTAGCAGCAGAGTTACTTTCTCCCACAATAATTGTTCACATCCATTGCACTGTAGAATCTTTATTTTTTGAGTCAGTCTCGTTCTGTCGCCCAGGCTGGAGTGTACTGGTGCCATCTTGGCTCACTGCAACCTCCGCCTCCTGGGTTCAGATGAGTCTCCTGCTTCAGCCTCCTGAGTAGCTGGGATTACAGGCATGCACAACCACGCCCGGCTAATTTTTTATATTTTCAGTAGAGAGGGGGTTTCACCATGTTGGCCAGGCTGGTCTCAAACTCCTGACCTCAGGTGATCCACCTGCCTCGGCTTCCCAAAGTACTGGCATTATAGGCGTGAGCCATCACACCCGGCCTGCACTGTTGTATCTTAACTTTGAGAAACTTGTCTATTTCAGGTAAGTGATACTGTCACTGCCCAAAAAGGAAAAATACGAATCTATATAATCTCCAAATTATTTCTGAGTTGTAGGACACTAATTCACTTGAATCCAGTGGTTACTTTGCCTCACATTAGAAATACCTGGAAAGCTTTTCGTAAGCCTGTGTCTTAGCTTCTACTTGATACCAATTACATCAGTGTTTGGGAAAGGGAGCCAGGCATCTTTGTTTTTAAAATATCTCTAAGTGATTTCATTGTGCAGCAACATTTTAGAACCACTGCCTTATAGTTACAATAAGGAAAGCTTTAACATTTAGGGTTCTGTGTTCCAAGTGTTCAAAAAATGGAAAAAGGTAGTCTGAGATATATTATTACAAATGGCTTTTTAAAAACCTACATACTGTGTATTTTATCAATTCTAAAGCCTTTTTCTTACATTTAACATTGTCTTTAATTGGGATGACTCTATAAGATTCTTATGAAACAGTACACCAAGTTAATGTGCCTTGTCTCTTCATAGAAATTACTCTGGAAAGCTATATGCTAATTCTAATAATGTTACCATTCAAAATACTTTTAAATGGCTTTTTAGAGGAGGATCTAAATTTTACATATATTTAATAGAGACAAATTTCCTGTTGAAGATTTTAGTTTTAAAAAGAACTGTGTCATTTGAAGTTAATGTGATGGAATCAAGCTAGGTAATGTCATATTTGGTTCAAATGGAGATGTGGCTATGAGATTGACACAAATTTTTTAAGAGCTTCATAAAACATATGGAAGCAGTTCCAAAAAGTTTCCCACTGGCCATGGTGGCTCACGCCTGTAATCCTAGCACTTTGGGAGGCCGAGGTGGGCGGATCACGAGGTCAGGAGATCCAGACCATCTGGCTAACATGATGAAACCCCGTCTCTACTAAAAATACAAACAGCCGGCCGTGGTGGTGGGCGCCTGTAGTCCCAGCTCCTCGGGAGGCTGAGGCAGGAGAATGGCATGAACCCGGGAGGAGGAGCTTGCAGTGAGCTGAGATCGCACCACTGCACTCCAGCCTGGGCGACAGAGCGAGACTCCGTCTCAAAAAAAAAAAAAAAAAAAAAAAACTTTCCCAAATATTTTTGGGCAGTGGCAGCAGTAATTCTGATCTGAATTTAAAATTCAGATCAGAATTTTAAGAAAACTTAGAGATTACTCCTTTATTACAATGAAGGAAAACTTTTGACTCATCGGTTCAGATAGTCAGTGGCAGACCTGCAAAGAATTCACCCTCTGACTCCCAGTTGAGTTTTAGCCTGAAACCCCACTCACTCCCATCCAAAATAAAGTGGGGGTGGGGGTTGCAGGGAGGGAAACAAGCTTAGCTTCTGAATAAGTGTGTTCTATCATGTAATAATCCTTTCCCACAAACTGAATTTTTAAATATTGCAGAACTTTGCTGGGTGTTCTCAGCAGGCTTACCACCCACTCTGTGGAAACCAGAATCCGATGTCAGACATGTTCCTTATGTCCAGTCTTATGCCTGCTTCTTTTTTTTTTTTTTTTTTTTTTGGAGACAGTCTAGCTCTAGCTTTGTCACCCAGGCTGGAGTGTAGTGACTTGATCTCAGCTCACTGCAACCTCTGCCTTCCAGGTTCAAGCAATACTCCCATCTCATACCCTGGAATAGGTAGGATTAGGCACCTGCAACATGCCCGGCTAATTTTTGTATTTTTAGTAGAGACAGTGTTTTGCCATATTGGCCAGGCTGGTCTTGAACTCCTCATCTCAGGTGATCCACCCACCTCAACCTCCCAAAGTGCTGAGATTGCAGGTGTGAGCCACCACGCCCAGCCCATTTCCACGTGTATGCAAGTTTCTATTCTTGTGTGCAAGTTGTCTGGATCTTGAAGCCTGACCCTGTTTAATGTGGCAAGATATTTAATCAGTGTCCTGCTTTATTGCTACAAGAGTTTCAGATAGTTTACATATAGAACAAATGAAAGTCAACAAAAATAAACAGGTACAAGAAATTTCAGTGAAAAAAGGAATTTCAAATAAATTACAAAAGAAAACTAATATATGCTGTAAAGTGTTACAGTCATTAAAATCCAGCTATATACTGGCTTTGAATATATTGGCAGCCAATAAAGATAAGTTAACCAGTTGAGATTCATACAGTCCAAGTTTACCAGATGCTTAGGAGACGCAAGGCTCTGCCTAGCATTCTGTCAAGAAGGGTTTTGCTGTCTGCGTGACTAATATTACATGAATGTTTTCCCAGAATTGAGTTTTCCAAAGAAATACGGGGACAAGGGGCTGCAGTTGTGGGTATTCTGTTTTGTCATTCAAAGGCAGATCTTTCTACATTGCAAATCAAAGTACAACTGACAACCTCTCGAAATTGAAGAACCTAAGCAGTAGCCCACAACCTCACATCTGCCTAGAGGAACAACTGGGTAGAAAAGACCAACCAACCAATCTTTCGCCATTCAGTCAGCCCTTCTGCCTATTTTGGGCTTAAATTTCTATAAACAGTATTAGTTCTGCCCTTTCAAATTGAAGGGTTATTCTCTTTGGTGAAAATATTAGGAGTGGGTTGTTATGACATGAAATACAGAGGGCCCTTCCCTTTTTTGTTTTGAAACTTAGCCATTATTATTCTGACTTACAATGTGTATTTTAAAATTTATATTATTTTACAGATCTCACAAATCCATGAGGTTGAGAGGGCAGATACAATAATATACTCTATGGAGAAAACTTAGACTCTAGAGATGGAGCAGCTCATTCAGGGTCACACTGGTGACAGCTAAGTCTTTTCAGTTACAGCCTGTGCCCTTTGACATGTTGCTTTTTCCCCTCCTCTTATTTTACATGCCCTAGTTTCAGGCCTTTGCCATTCTGGTGTTTGACCATAGCTCACAAATCTCTTCCTTTTTTTTTTTTGAGGCGGTGTCTCGCTCTGTCGCCCGGACTGGAGTGCAGTGGCCGGATCTCAGCTCACTGCAAGCTCCGCCTCCCGGGTTCACGCCATTCTCCTGCCTCAGCCTCCCGAGCAGCTGGGACTACAGGCGCCCGCCACCTCGCCCAGCTAGTTTTTTGTATTTTTAGTAGAGACGGGGTTTCACCGTGTTAGCCAGGATAGTCTCGATCTCCTGACCTCGTGATCCGCCCGTCTCGGCCTCCCAAAGTGCTGGGATTACAGGCTTGAGCCACCGCGCCCGGCCTCTCTTCCTAATATCTATGCACTCCAGGTAAAAAGTCTGCCTGTCCTATATTTTTATACATGTCATTTTAAAGAAAGAGTTGATTAGAGCTTCTTATGTATGCACATTCATTTCTTGGATGCCTTTTCTAAAACTGAAATCATGTTTTAGTTTTACCTCTTTTTACCATTTAATTCTTGGGAATCTTTCCTCAAGTCTAACACATATGATAAGTAATGCATATATATGTAACTATATGCAACATTCCCTTCATTATAAATCTTGGCTGTTTTAAAAATGGTTTGAATACAGAATATTTGCATCAATTTTTGCCTTTAATTTGAAATACCAGAGTAGCTGTTCTTACTGCTTCCTTTATTTATTTATTTATTTATTTTTTTTTTTGAGACGGAGTCTTGCTCTGTCGCCCAGGCTGGAGTGCAGTGGCCGGATCTCAGCTCACTGCCAGCTCCGCCTCCCGGGTTTACGCCATTCTCCTGCCTCAGCCTCCCGAGTAGCTGGGACTATAGGCGCCCGCCACCTCGCTCGGCTAGTTTTTTGTATTTTTTTAGTAGAGACGGGGTTTCACCGTGTTAGCCAGGATGGTCTCGATCTCCTGACCTCGTGATCCGCCCGTCTCGGCCTCCCAAAGTGCTAGGATTACAGGCTTGAGCCACCGCGCCTGGCCTACTGCTTCCTTTAAAAACTACCATTGAAGTATGCAAACAGTATCAAATGTTCTACTTTGGACAAAACTAGACTTTACTGTATCAGAATACTGGAAATCCGGGCGAGGCGTGGTGGCTCACGCCTGTAATCCCAGCACTGTAGGAGGCCGAGGCGGGTGGGTCAGTTGAGGTCAGGAGTTCGAGACCAGCCTGGCCAACGTGGTAAAATCCCATCTCTACTAAAAATACAAAAATTAGTTGGGCATGGTGGTAATCCCAGCTACTAGGGAGGCTAAGGCAGGACAATCACTTGAACCTGGGAGGCAGAGGTCCCAGTGAGCTGAGATCGCACCTCTGCACTCCAGCCCGGGCAACAGAGTGAGACTCCATCTTAAAAACAAAACAACAAAACACTGGAAATCCATTATATTCCAGTATTCAGCCACCATATCTTTCTTGTAGTCTAATACTGTATGTATGATACTGCATGTGTATTTGACTTACACGTTTGACCATTTGACCATGTTTAACAAATCTCTTGCTACACTGCAACGTCTGTTCTCCATTTGTGTTCACTCAAAGCCAAAGAAATGGTGGTGGGGAAGAAGCAAGCACTGTGGAGTCAAGATAGACCTGGGTTTGAATCTTGACTCAGCTACTATTTATTAGCTATCACTTTGCTCAAACTATTTTGACCTTTTGAGCCCCTGTCTATAGTTTTAAGACCCTATATAAAGCTCTTAGTCAAAGGAACTCAAATGTTAATTTCATCATATGTATACACCATAATGCCTTATTTAAATAAACAATTCAGTCAGTCATTACTACCACCATGTACTACGTACGGTATCTACTGAAATGTGGCGTGAAGGAAACCAAAACTCATGCCGCTCCTACTCCCTCTTCAAATTTGCAATTTACCTTGAGACTCAGTAACAAAACAGTATATGGGAAAATAGAAAAATAAAAACCAGAAACAAAATAGTACATAGGGTATAATAGGAAAAGCAGAATGAACCGTACATATGGATGGAATAAGCGATCTATGCATGGAACATGCAACTTGGGGTGGGGCACAGTGGCTCATGCCTGTAATCCCAGCCCTTTGGGAGGTGGAGGTAGGAGGGATCACTTGAGCCCAGGAGTTTGAGACCAGCCTGGGCAACATGGTGAAACCCTATCTCTACAAAAAATAAAAAAATTTAGCTGGGCATGGTTTCATGTACCTGTGGTCCCAGCAGCTCGGGAGGCTGAGGTGGGAGGATCACCGGAGCCCATGAGGTAGCGACTACAGTGAGCCATGATCACACCACTGCACTGCAGCCTGGATGACAGAGCAACACCCTGTCTCAAAAGAAAAGACAAAAGCAACCTAGGAAGATTTATACACTACTAAAAAATCCTTACACAGAAGGCTCACATATGACTTTTTTTCTTTTTCAGTTCCTGGTAACTCACAGAACA
Organism: Trachypithecus francoisi; assembly: GCF_009764315.1. NCBI lineage: Eukaryota > Metazoa > Chordata > Mammalia > Primates > Cercopithecidae > Trachypithecus > Trachypithecus francoisi. The sequence goes on along the minus strand of NW_022681454.1, from coordinate 135,890,956 downwards.
TAAATTTACTTTAGGCAAATGCATTAGTGAAGTAAGGATTCAATCTCCTGCAGTGATAACTAGAAAGGATAACTCAGAGTTTCACTATGGATTTTTTCCAATCCCCTTAACTCATAGTAACATACCAATCATATGTTGGTGTTTCCAAAACCGATTTTGTCCAGTGGCATGCCCATGCACCCATATGCCTGCTCTCAACTCATACCCTGTTAATTTTGTTGGCAGACAACACTTAAAACTCAAACATTGACTTTCATTCTCCTCCAGATTTATTTACTTAAGGCTGCCATGGTTTCTCTTCAGGTTGAAATATTTGGGGGTAGGTATACAACGTACCTGCACTAATGAGTATTCAAATCAGTATTGTTCTCAACAACAGATGACTAGCAATTAGTCATGCTAAAATCTGAACCAATTCTACATTTGGTAGATGTTCTCATGCTTGTCATTCTTTCCAGTAGCCCCAAAATTGTGTGCATACTATGTTACCTCTGAAAACCTCATTTGTTTTAAAAGTGGTTCTATTACAGAATGAAGGATCCATTTCAGTGGATGTTGTTGCAGCTACCACATACACAGAGAGCGTAAGTGCCGTCAACTTGCAGCTACAGATCTATCTTCGTTCACTTTTACAGTGAAGGCTCTGTGTGTGAATGGATATATGTGGGTCATTACGATAAAACAGTATTAAAGGAGAAAATCTACTCCCAGATTCTTTTTGGACTACAAAGACATGAAAAGCACTAGCTTTAAAAGACCATTTATTAATCTTATGTATTTACAACTCACAAATTAAAATATCTATTACCAGTAAGTTATTTTGTTTGGAAGAGGCTTTACCTGTAATTTGTACTTTTATTTCTGATGGAAGAGAATTCCAGGTTTTTCGTTTGTTTTTTATTTTTGAGACAGAGTTTCACTCTTGTTGCCCAGGCTAGAGTGCAATGGTGCGGTCTCGGCTCACTGCAGCCTCCATCTTGCAGGTTCAAGCGATTCTCCTGCTTCAGCCTCCCAAGTAGCTGGATTACAGGCACCTGCTACCAAGCCCAGCTAATTTTTGTATTTTTAGTAGAGATGAGGTTTCACCATGTTGGCCAGGCTGGTCTCGAACTCCTGACCCCACAGCTGATCCACCCGCCCTGGCCTCCCAAAGTGCTGGGATTACAAGCGTAAGCCACCACACCCGACCCAGGTTATCTAATTTTTACGTTCTTTTTTCTAGATATTTTGAATCATAGTATCTGGCTATCTTAGGAAATTTCAATGAAAGCCCATTAACAGGCTTTCTAGAAAGTTTCCTATCTCTGAAAAGAAGGTCCTACTGACTCTCTTGGCCACTGCCACATACGGCTTCTAAATAACCTATTGTGAATAGCATATTCCAATACAAATAATGATGACATCGAGTGACTAATATCAAATGTATACCAATATTATTCCAATGGCAAAGTTTAAATATGTAACAGCAATACAATAATGAAAACTAATTGATTAAATAATTGAAAACTAATTGGAATCTCTTCAAGAAACACAGTAACAGGGAACGTAGAGGCAGCACAAGGATTATTTTTGAAGAATGTATCAAAGAAATCTGACATTTAAATAACAAAAGCCCCTCCAGGCTAAATAGTTCCTTTGCACTCATTTTGTTACAGCCCAAATGAAAATATTTTAAAGCTTTATGAAAATTACCATAAATTACTTTCTGTATAACTTCTCCTGCATGGTTCTAAAATGTTCATAATGCTATAATTTATTTACTTAATTTTATATGAAGATATAAAAAATATTGCCATGCATATTGTTGACATTTTAAAAACCCACAAATAACTTAAAATGCTGTTTAGAGAAATTGCTCCTACATACTATTATGGAAGATTCAAGCAAGTCTGAGTTTTTATAGCATCCTCAAACTGAAAAAGCTTCAAAATAACCAAATTTATTATTTTAGAAATAGAGATGGGGTCTCGTGCCATGTTGCCCAGGCTGGACTTGAACTCCTGGGTTCTAGTGATTCTCCCACCTTAGCCTCCCAATGTGCTGGTATTACAGGCATGAGCAATCACCGCACCTGACCAAAACAAGCCAATTTAATGCCCTTAAATGATCAAAATGTAATATTAAGGAAAAGAAAACAATACAAGCCAAAATTGGAGTGCAAACACCTTTTTTGCTATAGGTTTTAATTGAAAAGATCTGTGAACTAAAGGGAGTATTTTCCAAGGGCATGCTGGAAACAGAAAATGAAACGATAGAAACTTCCCATGTTTCTGTCCTTCCTCTGGCATTGTCTTATCCTATGTTTCCTGAAACATCCCGTTAAGACTCTTGTGATTAAAAAGACAAAAGCAAGTATTTATAAAAGTCCATCAGTTTCCTCAGTAAAGCTGAAGTCACATACTAGAGACAGGTGATCTGAAGGATAATTGAAGGAAGGTAGCCTGTTGGGTCCAATCTGTTCTTCAGTGAGCAGATCGAGAGCTGACCTTACATTTAGAGCATGTTTAGAATACCAGATGTAATCCAGGGTGTGCCTGCACTCCCCTGAGGTCCGGATCTTCCAGGTAGTGTATGGGGGTTCTGACTGCCCATCAGCACTCAGCAGCTTGTAGGCGCTGTTCAGGTTGAGGCTGGAGGAAGCAAAGTGTTTGTAGACCTCTTCTGTTGGCTCTGCGTTGAAGTCCCCACACACAATAAGGGGAATCTTGGCTCCTTGGGTGATGTTTTGCAGGTTCTGAAGGAGGTCACAGCCTTGAGCTGATCGAAACCGCTCCCAGCCAGTGCGTGCTTTTAGATGGGTGACAGCAATGCAGAACTGTCGGCCTGACTCCTTGCACTCCAGGGTCTGTGCAATGGCCACCTGGTTGGTTTTCAGTGTCATGGCTGTCAGCCTAATATTGGCACTGTTGACTAGCTTGAATCGGTTTTGAAGAAAAAATAAGGCACAGCCGTCTGGTCCATTGTTGTGTTCTACATCTAGACAAGGTGACCAGGGTTTGGGGAAAAACGTGCCTTGATAACCTAGTCTACTGAGGAGTGGTTGGAAGGTGTCAAAATAGTGGTCCACCTCTTGGAGGCACAATATATCAGGCTGGTAGGCCAGGATTTCTTCTAGGATGAGACATTTCCTTTCTTCCCATTTGAGTGCTTCAACAGGGCATTGTACAAAGTTGTCTTTGCCTTCTCCAAGAGCTGAAAAAAAAAAGCTAGTCAGTTGTCAGCTCTTACAGAACCATATACTTCAAAGTACCCAGGAGGTTTGGCATCACTCAAGACCCTCAGAATGCTTCCTCTGCTTCAAATGCTTGGAGTGGTTCTCTGTCCAAACTGTATTACCCCATCCAAACTAAATCACCTCTCACTATGTGGATAAAGCACACAACAGATCTTTTGTTTCAGAACTATTTCATGTAACTATATTCCAGGATATCAAGATCTTACTTAAGGAAACTGCTTTGCAGTCCCAGGGATCTAAGCTATGTCAAATGAAATAAATGTCAATTAAAAAAAAATTTTTTTTTTGTTTTCTTAAACACCAAATATTTAACGCCAAGTATTAGTTTTAACCCTGACTATTATAGACACTACTCAGAATGAATGGGACTTATTTTATGGAAAAAGAATCTAATATTGGTAAGTCACGGAATCTCTTATTTTCCAGGAAAAAAAAAAAAAATCAGGCCCTTGTTTTTCTTAAAATCTCAACTGCTATATAAAGTTGATTGACACATCTGTTTTTTAATTTGGCAGACCCAGGAAAGAAATCCTTTCTACCATAACAAAGTAACACACATATGCACATACACACACACACGTATATATATATATATATATATATTTTTTGAGACGGAGTCTCGCTCTGTCCCCCTGGCTGGAGTACAGTGGCTCAATCTCAGCTCATTACAACCTCCATCTCCCAGGTTCAAGTGATTCTCCTGCCTTAGCCTCCTGAGTACCTGGGATTACAGGCACGCACCACCACACCCAGCTAGTTCTTTTTGTATATTTAGGAGATGGGGTTTCACCATGTTGGTCAGACTGGTCTCGAACTCCTGACCTTAGGTGATCTGCCGACCTCAGCCTGCCAAAGTGCTGGGATTACAGGCTTGAGCCACCGCGCCTGGCCACAAAGTAATAGAGAACTGAAGCAACATCATTTTGGTCTCAAGTTATATAAATGAGTATGAATAATATGGCCACAAAAATACCTAGACTCACCACCTGCCATTTTCTGCATAAAGTTCTGTGTTACCCAATTTCTTCCCTGCAAATGGTATTGTGGTGCTATGGACTGAAAGCTGGGGGCAACAGAAAGTTTGAGGCTGTTATATTCAACTGTCTAATAAAAGGTAGGGTCCTTCAAATTTGGATCTGCTGGGAAGTAGACAGACTTTCATTGTTCTTCTATAGTCCACAAACATGGAAGGTGTAAAGAATAAACCGTGAGTTACTTGCTTTAATTGTAAAACCAGGTCAGGTGCGGTGGCTCACACCTGTAATCCCAGCACTTTGGGAGGCCGAGGTGGGTAGATCACCTGAGGTCAGGAGTTCGCAACCAGCCTGACCAACATGGAGAAACCCCATTTCTACTAAAAATACAACATTAGCTGGGTGTGGTGGCGCATGCCTGTAATCCAAGCTACTCAGGAGGCTGAGGCAGGAGAATCACTTGAACCTGGGAGGCGGTGGTTGCAGTGAGTTGAGACTGCGCCATTGCACTCCAGCCTGGGCAACAAGAGTCAAACTCCGTCTCAAACAACAACAACAACAACAACAACAAAAAACCCAGATGACTCCCTGTCTTAACCTCTTATAGGAGCTCTCCATGCTGTTCTAGTCACCCTATCCTTCTACACCTCCATCTGCCCACACCTCTTCCTTCCACATACATCAGTGACCTGAGGATGTGCAGAAGCAGAAAGGCAGTCACAGCAAACTTGACTGCACAGGCACAGAAGCATCGGGCATACCTTGGGCGAGGATGTTCCACTGCATAACCCTGATAGGCGGGTGGGTACTAGGGCAATCTGTCCTCAGATCCACAAAATCCCTCTGGAACCGGGGAGGTCGGGTGTGCAGGACGGCCCTGCATTCCTCAAGAAGCTCTTTAGGATCAATGGGCTCCAGATGTTCTGGGTCAGGTGACACCAAATACTCTGGGTGCTGGGAGGCAGCGCTGCTGTTCAGTGTCTTGGCGAGAGCACTATAGAGTCTGCTTGTACCGGTTCCCATGGAACACGCTACGGAAAAGGAAATCACAATTACACATTCAGCTCCTTTTCCTGACTTCTCGCCCAGCACAACTGTAAGATAAACATTTACTGTCCACAGAAACCAGGAGCTCAACTGTTGCCATATTCATGTATAAAGTCATTTCTTTTTTTTTCTCTTTTTGAGACGGAGTTCCGCTCTTGTTGCCCAGGCTGGAGTGCAATGACGCGATCTCGGCTCACTGCAACCTCCGCCTCCCAAAAACTGCAACCTCCGCCTCCCAGGTTCAAGCAATTCTCCTGCCTCAGCCTCCCAAGTAGCTGGGATTACAGGCATGCACCTTTAACCCCTGCAAATTTTGTATTTTTAGTAGAGATGGGGTTTCTCCATGTTGGTCAGGCTAGTCTGGAACTCCCGACCTCAGGTGATCCGCCTGCCTTGGCCTCCCGAAGTGCTGGGATTACAGGTGTGAACCACCACGCCTGGCATATAAAGCCATTTCTACAGAGGCAGAATAAAGGAGTTTCCAGGTTCCAGCTTTCTACTAGGACAGTTAATTTAAGTACTACCATTAAAACTAGTCTCTGATTAACAATGAAAACTCATCTTTTTAAGGAAGAAATACCTTGATCTTGATGGCCTCTTCTAACCTAGGATTTGTCTTTGTAATGTATAAACCCAGTCTTAAAAAAAAGAGCATGGCTTAACAAAATCTACATTCCTTTTTCTATATATCTTAATAAGAACTTAGAAGACTAGGCTGGGCATGGTGGCTCACACCTGTAATCCCAGTTCTTTGGGAGGCTGAGGTGGGTGGATCACTTGAGATCAGAAGTTCGAGACCAGCCTGGCCAACATGGCGAAACCCCGTCTCTACCAAAAATATAAAAAATTAGTCGGGTGTGGTGGTGTGTGCCTGTAATCCTATCTACTCAGGAGGCTGAGGCAGGAGACCCGCTTGAACCAGGGGGATGGTGGTTGCAGTGAGCTGAGATCACTCTACTGCGCTCCAGCCTGGGTGACATAGCAAGACTAAAACAAAAAAAAAAGACTATTTGTGGCCGGGCGTGGTGGCTCACGCCTGTAATTCCAGTACTTTGGGAGGCCAAGGTGGGCGGATCACAAGGTCAGGAGATTGAGACCATCCTGGCTAACACGGTGAAACTCCATCTCTACTAAAAATACAAAAAATTAGCCAGGCTTGGTGGCAGGTGCCTGTAGTCCCAGCTGCTCAGGAGGCTGAGGCAGGAGAATGGCGTGAACCCGGGAGGCGGAGCTTGTAGTGAGCTGCACACTCCAGCCTGGGCGACAGAGTGAGATTCCGTCTCAAAAAAAAAAAAAAAGACTAGTTTGTAAGAAGTGAAATGTTAGAAAGCCCATGTTAATGTTAATCCTGGGTGAGAAATTAGGTAATAGCAGGCTGCTTGCTACCCTGGTCATTTCATCTATACAGATCACTCTGTTGGGGAAAGTAATGGCTGGATTCTTTCCCATTTCTCTTAGATGTTAAGTGTAAATCAAGGCTTGGGCTTTCTGTAGAACTCTGAACTTCATTGAGTGGTATAGTCTATAATCTAGTATCAATTGCTGGATTTCTTAAAATCCAGAAAAAGGGCTGAGGCCAGAAGGGGTTAAGAGTAAGCTGAGTTTGGTCAGCTAACTTCCATCCAGGGCACTACCTTCTCATGAGTTGCCCACATTTCCTGGGATCCTAGAAAGACAAAGAGCAAGGAAAAATGTAGGAAGCACCAGTTACTTTGTCTTCCCGAGTAATTTTTAGTGTTTTGCTTTTTATAATTCATTAAGGAGAATAGAGCATAATCTTCAACTAATTAGCATTATGTGACAGTTCACTTGAAAGCAGTTGATTGCTTTTAGAGGTCAACTATGTTTTATTTTCATTATAGTATAAATCAGGGGCACGTTTTACTGGGAGTAACGTCCAAGATTCTGTGTATGATAAATGCTGGTACCAGGCAATCTGGATTTCCCTCTCTTGAAAGATACAAAGTTTTCTTTATAAAATATAAACATTTTATAAATGTAAATATTATATAAAGTTTTCGTTATAAAATTTGGCAGGTTCATCAACCACATCTCAAACTAGCAGTCAATCAAATTAACTGTGGCAGGTTACAAAGGAAATTCAAATATTTACCACCAAATGTCCTAGAACATTAAGGTCAGTGAGGATGCAAGCATGCTTTTTCTGTTCCTTCCTGTCTACTCACAAAGTAGTTTTTCCCTCCAGTAAGAAAGCTTAACTTCGGCCGGGCGCGGTGGCTCAAGCCTGTAATCTCAGCATTTTGGGAGGCCGAGACGGGTGGATCACGAGGTCAGGAGATCGAGACCATCCTGGCTAACACGATGAAACCCCGTCTCTACTAAAAAATACAAAAAACTAGCCGGGCGAGGTGGCGGGCGCCTGTAGTCCCAGCTACTCGGGAGGCTGAGGCAGGAGAATGGCGTAAACCCGGGAGGCGGAGCTTGCAGTGAGCTGAGATCCGGCCACTGCACTCCCGCCTGGGCGACACAGCGAGACTCCGTCTCAAAAAAAAAAAAAAAGCTAAACTTCAGCAAATAAACACATACTAATTTTCCCAACAAACATGGCAGGTGTGTGTGCATCCACAAGCAAGCATGCGCTCCCACAAACACACACACACACACAACTGCTTCCAAACTGTTTGATTTCAATAATTTCATTTTAATTGATCTCCGCCTGAGTACATGGGTCCAAAGGAAGAAACTGTCTTCATGGCTGGCAGTACAAGTTTTGAAAGTCTTTCTTCTTGTACTTTTTTTTTTTTAACCTCCTGTAGGTTTTTTGGGGAAAACAAACAAAAACAGCCAAACATCCAAGTGTGGTCTCCTGATGAGCAATATCAGCATTACTTGAGATTGTGATCCCCAAACTGTGAGCTAATACGTCCCAGGGAACCACAGCAAACTCCCAGGGACACCATGGTATATTTTATATTTTACATGTGAAATCAACAGTGACGTTTGACACCTATCAGGCTCCGGGCAGACTACTAGCTTGATGTAGAATTCAGTTTCAATAGGACTGCCCTACAGTCCTTTGCCTTTATCTTTGCCAAGCTGAGTTTTAGGGTGGTTATATGAAAAAACTGCCATTTACAAACGTGAATGTGGAGAAAGAAGGCTGATAGTGTCCAATGGGAGTCAAACATTTGAGAAGTATGTGAAATCAGAAAAGCAATCCTGAACCACACTCCTTCTAAAAATTTAGAAAAACCAATTTCACATGAAGAGAATAAAGAATAGAACAGTATCAGACAGTGAAAGCATGCCAGAAACATGTGCCCAGGAAGCAAATCAAACTGCATCCTATTGCAGAGTGAGCTAAGTCTTTAAGAATATGATACAAGGCTGGGCGTGGTGGCTCATGCCTGTAATCCCAGCACTTTTTGGGAGGCTGAAGCGGGTGTATCACCTGAGGTCAGGAGTTCGAGATCAGCCTGGCCAACACAGCAAAACCCTCTCTCTACTAAAAAGGCAAAAATCAGCCAGACATGGTGTTGGGCGCCTGTAATCCCAGCTACTCGGGAGGCTGAGGCAGGAGAATCGCTTGAACCCGGGAGGAGGAGGTTCCAGTGAGCCAAGATGGCGCCATTCCACTCCAGCCTAAGCAATACAGCAAGGCTCCGTCAAAAAAAAAAAAAAAGAAGAAGAAGACATGAAAGAATAACCTAAATCAGAATTAGAAAACTCAGAAATGAGACACCAAAAAGAATTAGCAATAAAAATTAAAAAGAAATGAGAAAAAGATCAGAATCAAACTAAGGGTTGCATTTGTTTTAAATAAAAGGGAGAAAGTGACAAATACTAAAAATGAGCAAAGACCCAAAATATGAGTAATAGCAGTTCTTATAGATGAAGACCAACGAAAGGGAGCAAAATAAACCAAGAAAACTTTTAAAAACAAGACAATACTTAAAAAGTAGATATTGAAAAAAACACATTGCAAACTTGAGTATCAACCCAGAATGACCAACACCAAGTGGACTATTAAAAAAAAATCAGATTATCATCAGACTTCAACTGCAATGTTTTATGTGAGAAGAAAATGAAGTAACATATTTAACATATATAAAGTGTAAGCCAAGGATTTTATATCCAGCAAAACTAGAATATTGTCTCCTAGAGCCCCCTATGAGGAATCTACTAGTGCAAGCATTGGTGCTTTTGTACAGTCCTCAAGCTAAGAATGGCCTTTTTTTTTTTTTTTTTAAATGGAGTCTCACTATGTTGCCCAGGCTGGTCTCAAACTCCTGAGCTCAAGCCATCCTCCCATCTCAGCCCTGCAAAGTGCTGGGATTATAGGCATGAGCCACCACACCCGACAAGCTAAGAGTGACTTTTACATTTAAAAAATGTGTTAAGTACACACACACTCACGAATACATTAACAGGACCATTTTTGGCCCACAGAGCCTAAATATTTACTATGCAGCCTTCTTCAAAAGAAATTTGCCATACCTAGAACTAGGGAACAAGCTTCAGACCAAAATGACCAGAAACATTGGTATAAGAACTGGTGCAGAGCACTAAACATAGAGCTACTTAGCAAATCAATTCTAAAGGAGACTGTCAGGGAGAATTCAGTATGTAACGGCTATAGGGCCCAACAATGAACACGAAGATTTAATACCCCAAAAAAGGATGTGGCAGAATGAGAAAAGCATCTTCAATTTAAAAATGTTAAACTTTTTCCATAAGTTTCATTGTAGCGATAATTAGCAATTATGACTAAGTGATCATAATTAGTAGTGGTGATATTGGCACTGTCATTCTGAGACTGCTGTACATATATGAGATGAATCAAATGGGATAGTCTATCATTCCCTGTTGTCTTTTGGCGGATCTAGTTTTTGAAATGCATTTAATAGGCTGTTAGATACAATTCTCAAGGAAAACATTCTTGTTAAAGCCAGCTCATTTTGAACCAATAGCAGATTATCAAATCTGGTCATCTACCTTATTTGGCCTCAGAGCCTCTTGATGGTTTTCAACAGAAGACTAAGCTTTTGTGAGATGCAGGATATACTGCAGCATGGCCAAACTCTAAGGCCTCAAAAGAGCAATTCTAGTCCCAGTTCTATGACTATTTAGCTGTGCCACAACTCTCTAGACCTGCTTATCTAACTTTTTTTTTTTTTTTTTTTTTGAGACGGAGTCTCGCTCTGTCGCCCAGGCTGGAGTGCAGTGGCTAGATCTCAGCTCACTGCAAGCTCCGCCTCCCGGGTTTACGCCATTCTCCTGCCTCAGCCTCCGGAGTAGCTGGGACTACAGGTGCCCGCCACCTCGCCCGGCTAATTTTTTGTATTTTTAGTAGCGATGGCGTTTCACCGTGTTAGCCAGGATGGTCTCGATCTCCTGACCTCGTGATCCGCCCGTCTCGGCCTCCCAAAGTGCTGGGATTACAGGCTTGAGCCACTGCGCCCGGCCTTATCTAACTTTTTAAAATTTTATTAATTTATTTATTTGAGATAGAGTCTTGCTCCATCACTAGGCTGGAGTGCAGTGGTGTGATCTCGGCTCACTGCAACCTCCATCTCCCAGGCTCAAGTGATTCTCCTGACTCAGCCTCCCGAGTAGTTGGGACTACAGGCGTGTTCCACCACGCCCCACCAATTTTTGTATTTTTAGTAGAGACAGTTTCACCATGTTGGCCAGGCTGGTCACAAACTCCTGACCTCAAGTGATCCACCCACCTTGGCCTCCCAAAGTGCTGAGATTACAGGTGTGAGCCACCGCACCCAGCCTTTTTTTTTTTCCAAAGGGCCTATTTTTTGTAAGGGCCTCACTCTGTTACCCAGGCTGGAATGCCACTGCAGCCGCAACTCCTGGGCTCAAGCCATCCTCCCACCTCAGCCTCCTGAGTAGCTGAGACTGCAGGTGCACACCACCATACCCAGCCAAGATCTGCTTACTTCTCTTTAAAATGAGGGCTTACGTGATCTTAATTTTCCAAGATCAGGTGGAAAAGGCATCTGGGTTAGAACAGGGAAAACTTTTCAAATCTATGTTCCTATGTTCCTCATCCCTACTGTTTGCACTAGAGACACATATCTTCCTATTAATAAAAGTTGGGCCAGGCGGGGTGGCTCACACCTGTAATCCTCGCACTTTCAGAGGCTGAGGCGGGAGGTTCCCTGGAGTCCAGGAGTTCGAGGCCAGCCTGGACAACACAGTGAGAGGGACCCTGTCTCTACAAAAATAAAAAAATAATAATTATTAAAAAAGATATTTCATTCAGAATTTCTATTCTTGTATTTCAAAAACAATGAATAATTCTTGTCAGGTGTGATAACACTACTCATATATGGAATAATACACTGCAATTTGCCTTTCAAGTTTTATTGACATAGCCCTTTTGCCCTTGTTTTACGGTAGATGAATTCATCTGAGAAAGATATTATTAGGCGACATTTTGAATAAGAGCCTAGGTAGAGAGGAATCATTAGGAAGTGTTTACTACAGTCTTGTCTCTGCCCCCTTAGACCTTACAGGAAACCCGAAGATATTCCCCAAGGTGGACTGATGCAACACTGCCTGCCAGAGTATTTAACCACATGACACAGGACAAGCCCTCTAATACTAAAGTACCTGGGAAACATTAGTCTGTTGCATAATGATCATGAAGTTAGGACAGAGAGATACAGATGGTCCTGAAAGACATTTCCACTCATCCACCCTTGTTCTAGACAGCTTACTGAGGGACTCCCCTGCGCCAGGCTGTTCTGTGCTCCCTGCAATTTGAGTTATGCCAATAAAATATGTGCTGATATTTTCCCTCAAAAAATCAGCAAGTATTTGGGGAAAGATTAATACTCATGAATTCGTGAGAGAAAAACTGAGTGCTAACTATGCAGAATCACTAGGGTATAGTAAGAGTTAAAACAATCAGGATGGATAAGAGTAACTAGAAAAGGACTTCAAAAAAATAGGATTTAGACATGAAGCTCTGATTTGTGACAAGTATACCACTTGGCCCACCATGGGTAGCCACTCTCATCTTCTGCCCCACTCAAACCACAGACACAAATGGCTGTTCGTTCATTTTTTTGTCAAATCTTTGAGTTGGAACCAGGCACAGTGGCTCACACTTATAATTCCAGCTACTCAGGAGGCTGAGGCAGGAGGCTCACTTTAGGCCAGGAGTTTGAGGCCAGCCTGGGCAACACAGCAAGACTCTGTCTCTCTAGAGAAAAAAAATTAAGTATCTCTCTAGAAAAAAAAAAAAAAAAAAAGTTTGAGTGCCTATTGTGTACCAGACACTACCCTGGAGATCTATCACTGAGCAAAACAGATGAGTATCTCTGCCCTCATGGAGCTGCTGTTCTTTGTAGTGGGGACAGACAAATAAGATCCTGTATACAAACATATATATATATCTGTGTGTAGTCTGTCATATAATGAAAAGTGCTTTGGAGAAAAATAAAGGGAAAAGGTGGAATAGGGAATGCTTGTGGGCAGGGAGCTGTTATTGGATATGTGACGCTTACAGAGGCCTCGCCAAAAGATGGAATTTGAGCAGACACTGGGAAGGGGTAAGGAAATTGCCTCACTGGAGGCCTGATAGAAAATTCCAAGCAGAGGGAACAGCAAGTGCAAAACCCCTGAGGAACATGTGTAGCAAGCTTGATAAACAGAGGGGATTACGGTGGTGTGAACAGTCTGAATAAAAGGAGATGAGGTCAGAGAAAAAGCAGTGAGAGGGAGCAGATCGGGTAGGGCCTTGCTGGTCTATCTAAAGACTTTGGCCTTTATCAGAGATGGAAACAGCTGGAGAATTCTACTCAAGAGGAGAATCTGATTGACATTTTTAAAATATCATTGGTTGATATATTTAAAATACACTACACCACAGGAACATAGGGCAGACAGGAGGAAACTCATTTGAGGAAATGTACAATAATCTAGGCAAGAGATAGCAGGGGTGAACTGGGGGGGCAGCAGTGAAAGTGGTTGGATTCTCAATAAATCTAAAGTTGGATCCAACAAGTTTTGATAACTTGGATGTGATTTGTGACAAAGAGCAGTCAAAAAGGAGCCTGAAGGCTGGGTGTGGTGGCTCATGCCTGTAATCAAAACACTGCCTTGGGAGGCCAAGGCAGGAGGATCGCTTAGGGTCAGGGGTTCGAGACCAGACTGGGCAACATTGGCAGCCCCCGTCTCTACAACAAAACAAAACAGAACAAAAACAAATTAACCAGGTGTAGTGGTGTGCATCGGTAGTCCCAGCTATTCAGGAGGCTGAACTGGGTTGCTTGAGCCCAGGAGATCGAGGCTGCAGTGAGCTATGATCATGCCACTGCACTCCAGCCTGGGTGACAGAGCGAGACCCTGTGTATCTCTTAAAAAAAAAAAAAAGTGTCCACAATTTCCAGCTGAGCGACCAGAAGGATAGAATTGCTAACTACAGTGGTTAGGAAGACTTGACAGGGTTTACAGAAAATAGGAGTTCAACAATTAGATGACTGGCATTCAGGAGAGAGTTACAAACTGGAAACAAACATGTAGAGATATTAATGTACAGAAAAGACTGAATTGAGTTAGAAAGGAGATCAAAGGATTGAGATCTGGGAAATCTGCAAAAGCAACATGAAATGACATGGCCAGAGAAGTAGGAGAACATGAGCTGGGCACAGTGGCTCACGCCTGTAATCCCAGCACTCTGGGAGGCTAAGGTGGGCAGATCACTTGAGCTGAGGAGTTTGAGACCAGCCTAGGCAACATGATGAACATGCTTTTTGTGTCTCTACAAAAAACACAAAAATAAGCTGGGTGTGGTGGCATGTGCCTGTAGTCCCAGCTTCTTGAGCGGCTGAGGAGGGAGGATCACTTGAGCCCAGGTGTTTGAAGCTGTAGTGAACTGTGAACACGCCACTGCACTCCAGCCTGGGTGACACAGCAAGACCCTGTCACAACAACAACACAGCAAACAAACCAGGACTAGGGAATTAATAACAAAGTAAATACTAGATAGACTTTATATATTATTTTTATACTTATGGCACAGTGCCAAGGCTTACTAAGAACTACCTAGGGACTATAATATAGTAAGTCTACGTATTTAAATTTGTAAACTAAAGATTACTGAAGATTGAGAGGCACCTTTCTCTTCTCCTCACTTTATTATGGTTTGAATGCATGTCCCCCAAAGGTCATGTATTAGAAACTTGATCCCCAAAGCAGCAGTGTTGGGAGCTGGGCAATGGGAGGTGTCTGGGTCATGAAGGCATGGCTCTCATCAATGGCTTAATAGCAATATGGTGGTGGGGGAGACACAGTGCTGTTGCAGGGGTGGGGGGTTTCTTATAAAAGGGCGAATTCAGCCCTCTCTTGCCCTTCTACCTTCAGCCATGGCATGACACAGCAACAAGGCCCTTACCAGATGCCAGCCCTTTGACTGAACTTCCCAGCCTCCTGAACTTTAACTATATTTTCAGTTCTCATCACAATCCTAGGAAGCAGATACTCTTATTATGCCAATTTCAAATGAGGGAATAGCCTGTAATCCTAGCACTTTGGGAGGCTGAGGTGGGTGGATCATTTAAATCCAGGAGTTTGAGAGTAGCCTGGGCAACATAGAGAGATCCTTTTCTAGACGTAATTAAAAAAAGAAAAAATTAGCTGGGCATGGTGGCATGTGCCTGTGGCTAGGGCAGAAGGATCACCTGAGCCCAGGAGGTGGAGGCTGCAGTGAACCATGATTGCACCACTGCACTCCAGCTCTCAAACAAACAAACAGACAAACAGACAAAAAACAAAATGAGAGAATAACTGAGTAAAAAGTCTCATTGTTTCTCACCTACTTTAAGAAACAACTTAACATTCCCCTTGTTTTTTTTGGAGACAGGGTCTCACTCCATTGCCCAGGCTGGAGCTGCAGCGCAGTGGTGCCATCATAGCTCTCTGCATCCTCTAACTTCTGGGCCCAGGCAATCCTCCCACCTCAGCCTAAGCAGCTGGAATTAGAGGTATATGCCACCAACCCCGGCTAACTGAAATTTTTTTTTTTTTTGTAGAGACAGGGCTATCACTTTGTTTCCAGGCTAGTCTTGAACTCTTGGCCTCAAGCAATCCTCTCAGCTCAGCCTCTCAAAGTGTTGGGATTACAGGCATTAGCTACCATACCCGGCCTAACATTCAACATTTTGGAGATGGAGTCTCACTCTGTCGCCCAGGCTGGAGTGCAATGGCGCAGTCTCAGCTCACTGCAACCTCTGCCCCTCACCTAGTTCAAGCGATTTTCCTGCCTCAGTCTCCTGAGTAGCTGGGATTACAGTGGCACGCCACCACACCTGGCTAATTTTTATATATTTAGTAGAGATGGGGTTTTACCATGTTGGCTAAGCTGGTCTTGAACTCCTGACCTCAAGTGATCCACCCACCTTGGCCTCCCAAAGTGCTGGGATTACAGGTGTGAGCCACCACACTTCCCCACATTCACTTTTTTTTGTTTTGGAGACGGAGTCTCGCTCTGTTGTCCTAGCTGGAATGCAGTGGCACGATCTTGGCTCACTGCAACCTCCGCCTCCCAGGTTCAAGCAATTCTCCAGCCTCAGCCTCCCAAGTAGCTGGGACTACAGGTGCACGCCATCACACTCAGCTAATTCACATTCACTTTTTAATTTTTGAGTATCAAGCATTAAAAAAAAAAAAAATTCCTTTCATACATAAATACATGTTGATTTCCAGGATTTCAAACCATCTACTTAAGTTTTATGCCTTAATAGGAGTTGCTATTCAGGACTTTAAAAAGATTTTCAAACATTCATAATAGCTCAATATTCAAAGCTTATTTCCTAAGGCTAGACAGCACAAATAATTCACCCACGTGGCAAGTAAGACACTGAAAAGGACCAAATCTTGACAAAACCTCTGCTGAACTCTCTTTGGCACTCAAATTGGCTTTGGGTCTAATTTTATGTGTTTGGAAATTTTGGATTTGATTCCACACATATTTGGCTTCTGCTCACAATTCACTTTTCACAGACACAGTAATTCTCCTTTCTTTTTTTATTAAAAAAGAAGTTTAAAAAATAGGGACGAGATCTCACTAAGTTGCCCAGGCTGGCTTCAAACTCCTGGCCTTCAGTGATCTTTCCACCTCAGCCTCCCAAGGTGTTGGGATTGGGCGTGAGCCACTGCAATGGGCCAGCCGTCATTCTCAATGCAACACACAAATTACAGAATTCATACAGTTAACAGGCACATCAAAATAGCTTTAACTCTTCTGCCTAGTGTTCATTTAGCAACATCACCCCATCCCCTGCCACCGACTAATTCTTTAAGCACATTTTTACATACATTTAGAACTGGATGTCTTAATTCCTTGTACCACTATGATTAAGACCTCACTGCTATTTTACTGTATAAGAATATAACTCTTCTTACCTTTATAAACAGCCTTTAAAGAACTGCCAGAGAATTCAGATTATTTAGATTTCTGAAATACAGTAGTAGTATGTAAACTCCCATTTGGTAATACCTTTACTTTCCTAAAAAACACAAGTGGGAGGCTGGGTGCGGTAGCTCACACCTGTAATTCCAGCACTTTGGGAGCCCAAGGTGGGTGGATCACCTGAAGTCAGGAGTTCGAGGTGAAACCCCATCTCTACTGAAAATACAAAAATTAGCCAGGCCTGATGGCAGGTGCCAGTACTCCTAGCTACTTGGGAGGCTGAGGCAGGAGAATCGCTTGAACCTGGAAGGTGGAGGTTGCAGCGAGCCAAGATCGCACCACTGCACTCCAGCCTGGGCGACAAGAGCGAGACTTCCTCTAAAAAAAAAAAAGAAAAAAAAACCCACAAGTGGGCTAATCACAAATATATTTGAATATATGTACACCCTTAATACTACCAATTACTACACACTTCTAAAGCAATCAGGCAGATCACAAGTCAAGTTCCTAACAGTGCTGACCATAAGGAAAACGGTTGGGCTGCAATTAAACACCTTCACATTAATAATTAGAATGCTGGATGACGACCCCAATAGTCGAGACCCAAAATGACTGGGCCCACCGTTCCAGGCACTCCTAACAGCACTCAGGAATCACTCAGGGCCGACTGCCCTCCACAGCTCCACACAGGGTTCCTTCCTCGGGCTGCCCAGCAACTGCCTGTTCTAGGCTTTGCCCAAACCATTCAGCATCTAATTACTTCTCTTACAGTTTACGTTTAGTATCTTGAAACGGTGGCCTGGCAAAAACGCTGATTAAAAACCAAGCAAAAGCCAAGATTATCTTGAGTACGCACCTGGGAAGCTATGGAAGTTGATCAACCTCCGCCCGAGGAAACCTTGAAGCACACACAACACAAAAACTGTAAGCCATCAACGGCACAGGAAGGCATCCCTGAAACAGCAATCCAATGCTGCCATCTACTGGCCATGCGTGTTGAACACAAAACTAAGCTAATTAGCAGCTGATTTTCATTAGCCTTCTTAGAGTAGGTTCCAGAATACCTGGCCATCTTCAATACAAACGAGAATTCACACAAGATAACCACCAACTTTAAAGCAGCCTGGATGTTGGATATACAATATATTTATTTAATATATACTGAAGGAATCAATAAAGATTCACAGCAACCAGGCCTAGCTCTATGGACCAACCAATGGCTCTCCTTTTCTTATACCTGGCCCATTTTTCCTACTTAGGGTACCCTTGGATATTTGAACTACAACCTCTGTCCTTTACTCATGAGACTTTAAGCCTCCCAAGGGCAGGGGCTGTTTCCCTTATTTACCATTTCCCCCAGGATCCAGTCCAGTGATTTAAACAATTAATAAAAGATGGCAAGTGACAGCAAAGTACCAAGAAATTCTGTCACACACTGATGGAGGACCACCTTTTATTGGTGGAGCATTTTATGGTATACCAAGCATTTTTTTTTTTGAGACGGAGTCTTGCTCTGTCTCCCGGGCTGGAGTGCAGTGGCCGGATCTTAGCTCACTGCAAGCTCTGCCTCCCGGGTTTACGCCATTCTTCTGCCTCAGCCTCCCGAGTAGCTGGGACTACAGGCGCCCACCACCTCGCCCGGCTAGATTTTTGTATTTTTTTTTTTGAGGCGGAGTCTCGCTCTGTCGCCGGGACTGGAGTGCAGTGGCCGGATCTCAGCTCACTGCAAGCTCCGTCTCCCAGGTTTACGCCATTCTCCTGCCTCAGCCTCCCGAGTAGCTGGGACTACAGGCGCCCGCCACCTCGCCCGGCTAGTTTTTGTATTTTTAGTAGAGACGGGGTTTCACCGTGTTAGCCAGGATGGTCTCGATCTCCTGACCTCGTGATCCGCCCGTCTCGGCCTCCCAAAGTGCTGGGATTACAGGCTTGAGCCACCGCGCCCGGCCGATTTTTGTATTTTTTAGTAGAGACGGGGTTTCACTGTGTTAGCCAGGATGGTCTCGATCTCCTGACCTCGTGATCCGCCCGTCTCGGCCTCCCAAAGTGCTGGGATTACAGGCTTGAGCCACCGCGCCCGGCCAACCAAGCATTTTTAATTGCTGTAACCAGTTACCTGCTCAGGAACTCATTGGTCATTATTTACACCACTTTATGGATAAGAACACTAAAGTTCAGAAGTGTAAATGAGGTCCTAAGTTACCATTAAACGTAACTCTAGGCCAGGCGTAGTGGCTCACGCCTGTAATCTCAGCACTGTGGAAGGGCAAGGCAGGTGGATCACCTGAGGTCAGGAGACCAGCCTGGCCAACATGGCCAACAACCCTGTCTCTACGAAAAATACAAAAAAAATTAGCTGGGCTTGGTGGCAGGTGCCTGTAATCCCAGCTACTCAGGAGGCTGAGGTTCATAAGAATCGCTTGAACCTGGGAGGCAGAGGTTGCAGTGAGCAAATATTGTGCCACTGCACTCCAGCCTGGGCGACACAAGCAAGATTGTCTCCAAAAAAAAAAAAGTATCTTTCTAAATTTTTGTGAAACTTTGGTGTGCACCCATCAGCAAGAAAAGCAAAACTCAAACAGTGTGACATGTCCCCTGAAGGTCCACCTGGCAAATGAATGCAGTTACCTTCAAATTTTACACGATATGGGCTTGTATGACATGAATTTCCAGATCCTAGAGACTGGATTTTAAGTGCCAATTTAGGCAGAAGGATCGCTTGAGCCCAAGAACTTGAGACCAGCCTGGGCAATGTAGTGAGTGAGACCCCATCGCTACTAAATTTAAAATAAAAATAAACTAAGTGCCAAGTTAAGAAGATATTACTGTGTGGTAGAAATCAAATATTTTAGTTAGTGACCGACCAGGCTCCAAGTCTGTTACTGAGTGTCACTGACTAAATGTGACAGGCCTGCCTCAAGTACTGAGCCTTACAGCTGAGCCTCAGCTCTCCCCAAGAAGTTCGGCCTGTGGTTCAGCAGAGGCAAGAAGTCTTAAAGCAAGGACTCAAGTTAGGCTGTCTGAATTCAAATCGTGGCTCCACTTGTTACTAATAGGATCCTGGATAACTTATTGACCTCTCTGCTTCTTCATTATCTTCTTCATATGGATAAGTGTAACCTACTTTATTTGGTTAGTGTGAGGATTAACCGAGTTAAACTAGAGGTACTTGGCACATCCTAAGTGATTAGCTAAATGTTAGCTATTCTGTTTCATTCTGGAAAACTCACTTTTTTCCTAGGCATAAAGAGAAGGCTATTACTCAGCTGGGCATGGTGGCTCATGCCTGTAATCCCAGCACTTTGGGAGGCCAAGGTGGGTGGATCACTTGAGGTCAGGAGTTTGAGACCAGCCTGACCAACACGGTGAGACCCCCGTCTCTATCAAAAATACAAAAATTAGCTGGGCATGGTGGTGGGTGCCTGTAATCTCAGCTACTCGGGAGGCTGAGACAGGAGAATTGCTTGAACCCGGGAGGAGGTTGCAGTGAGCCAAGATCGCACCACTGCACTCCAGCCTGGGTGACAAAGCAAAACTCTGTCTCAAAAAAAAAAAAAAAAAAGAGAAGGCTATTATTAACATTGGAGATAATGTGCCAGACTGCTTCCAACTCTTTTCATTATTCTGTCTCAAATCTGCTGAAGTGGGTATCATATTCACCACTTTCCAGGCATGGATCAGGTAACTGCACAGCTTTCTCTAGACTGCACAACTAGTAAGGGGGCTGGCCCTGGAGAAAGTTACCTGCACCTTGGACTGCTGCTCGTCAGCATCTCCAGCCATGCTGATACCGCGTCAGGGTAACTGCGATGCAGCTGTCCTGCCTGGCCCGGGACAGACACAGCAGCCCATTCTTCACACCAGGAAGACACAGAGGTCAAGTTCCACCTCCTCCATCTGTCGACGTCACAGTCATCACAGCACACATACTGGCACAGCACAGAGTGTACAAAGCAGTGTCACGATCCGCGTGGCATTACCAGAGATATCAAGTGAAGGTCAGAACTCTCAACCTAACGTGTCTAAAAATACAAGCACCTAGACTGAGTGTGACAATTCAAACAAGCTCTCTTTGCCAGGAGGCAGTCACAGACCAGACAAGAAAGCTGAAGCGTCATCCAGACAAGACTGAGCCATACCTTCAGCCATGACAGACTCATATGGAAAAGCTCTCTAAGGAGAAGGAAATCCCTCCATGATAAATGCTGAGTTTAACATGTTCGATTGGTGCTCAATTGTCTATTGGCTGACAAATCTTTTCCACAAGCTGGGCTTTTCTAGCACATTCCTCTGAAATACAAACGTGAAAAGGCAAAACCTAAAAATCTGGTGATCCCCCATCACTAACATTTCTGGGACACTTGGAAAAATGATGTGTTTTTACAGTTATGAGTGGAAATACGAAACTATGAGGAGCCTTCTGCTGACTGTACAGAGCCCTCTCTAGATCAGGATCTACCGACTGTGACCCATGAGCTAACTCTGGCAGCATCCTGTCTTTGTGCTGCCTGCAAGCTAGGAAAGGCTTTTGTACTTTTAAATGGTTGGGGGGGGGAAAAACCCCTTAAGAACAGTTAATATTTCGTGACATGTGAAAATGATATGAAATTCAAATTTTAGTATCATAAATAAAGTTTACATATTGTATTGTCTCTACAGCTGCTTTCACGCTATAACAGCAGAGCTTAGTAGCTGCGACAGATACATGGCCCAGACAGCCTAAAATATTTACTAGCTGGCTCTTTATGGAAAAAGTTTGCCAACCTCTGCTCTACATTATATTAAAATGAGCCTTTAGCCAGGCATGGTGGCATGCGCCTGTGGTCCCAGCTACTTGGGAGGCTGAGGCAGGAGGACTGCGTGAGCCCAGGAGGTTAAGCCTGCAGTGAGCTGTCTCTGCCCCACTGCACTCCAGTCTGGGTGACAGAGGAAGACTCTGTCTCATAAAAAAAAAAAAAAAAAGGTCAGGCATGGTGGCTCCCACCTGTGATTCCAACACTTTGGGAGGCTGAGGTGGGCAGATCACCTGAGGTCAGGAATTCAAGACCAGCCTGGCCAACAGGGCAAAAACCCCATCTCTACTAAAAATACAAAATTTAGTCGGGTGTGGTGGTGGGCACCTGTAATCTCAGATACTTGGGAGGCTGAGGCAGGAGAATAACTTGAACCCAGGAGGTGGAGTTTGCAGTGAGCCAAGATCGTGCCACTGCACTCTAACCTGGGTGACAAGAGTGAAACTCCGTCTCAAGAAAATAAATAAATAAAATAAAGAAGTATACAAATTTTTAAACAATGAGCCAAACATGGTGACACATGTCTATTGTCTCAGCTACTCGGGAGGCTGAGGCAGGAAGATCCCTTAAACCCAGGGGTTTGAGTTCAGCCTGGGCTACATAGAGAGACCCCATCCCTAAAAGAATTGGCCAGGCACGATGGCTCATGCCTGTAATCCCAGCACTTTGGGAGGCTCGGATGGGTGGATCACCAGAGGTCAGAAGTTCAGGACCTGCCTGACCAACATGGTGAAACCCCATCTCTACTAAAAATATAAAATTAGCTGGGCGTGGTAGCGCATGCCTGTAATCCCAGCTACTTAGGAGGCTAAGGCAGGAGAATCACTTGAACCTGGGAGGCGGAGGTTGCAATGAGCAGAGATTGTGCCACTGTACTCCAGCCTGGGGGACAGAGCAAGACTCCATCAAAAAAAAAAAAAATAATAAAATTGTATAGTCCATTTGGAAGGCAGCTATGCTCACCACTAGTCCATTTGTATACGTACCATAAAACCAATAAAAGATTTTTAGTCACTTAAAAAGGAGGGGAAACAATTTTCATATACAAATTCCCAGAGCACTGCTTGAATAATTAAGGCATATATATAAAAAAAAGAATATGTTGCATATCATTGGGCAGGTTGGTTCTAGGCCAAGAGAGCAAAGTAGAAAATACATTTACTTTCTCTCCTTCCTAAGATCTTGAAGAAATAAAGTACCTATACTTAATTTTTTATTTTATTTATTTATTTTTTTGAGACAGAGTCTCGCTCTGTTGCCCAGGCTGGAGTGCAATGGCACCATCTCGGCTCACTGAAACCTCTGCCTCCTGGGTTCAAGCAATTCTCCTCCCTCGGCCTCATGAGTAGCTGCTGGGATTACAAGCACCTGCCACCATGCCCGGCTAATTTTTGTATTTTTAGTAGAGACAGGGTTTCACCATGCTGGCCAGGCTGGTCTAGAACTCCCAACCTCAGGCGATCTGCCCACCTCAGCCTCCCAAAGTGCTGGGATTACAGGCGTGAGCCACTGTGCCCAGCCTATTTAAAATTTTTTAAAGAATGCATCAGTAACACTGGAAAACAAGAAGGGATGCATGACATCAATGGAGCAAAAACTTGGAGGAATTCCAAGAAGACAGAAACAAGTTTGACTTAACAGAGAAACCAGAGTGAAGGAAGGGGCAGTACAAGTTACCAAAGGTAAATGTGGTTTTCCCAAGAGCACCGTGAAGAAACTCCAAGCTGAATCAACAAATAGAAAGGGCAGGAGAGGCTGAGGGGGTAACCGTTAGGGCAATTCAAGAATGAAAGTGAACAGTGGCACTAGTTACACGCATCCCCTCTCTCACAGACAAAGCTGGGAAGGGTGGCTTTCGCATTCTCCACATGGAGAACCAAAAATACTCCAAAGAAAATGAGTGATAGCTTTAGAATGGCTTGCAAGGGTGAATGGACCTGAAAGAGAAGCAGACCAGATCAGGAGCTAACTCTGAACCTCTAGGATAGTGCTAAAAAGTGGGGGAGAGGTTGGACTGAAGAACACAGAAGGAAACCCTCCTTTCTTTGGCAAAGGCAGTAGTTGCCAGCCTGCTCCCTCTCATGCATTCAACAAGGAAGCCTGGCTGCCCACTCTCCAGATGACCTTTCCATGCAGAACATGCGAACTGGCTGGGCACGGTGGCTCACACCTGTAATCCCAGTATTTTGGGATGCTGAGATGGGTGGATAACTTGAGCTCAGCACTTGAGACCAGCCTGGCCAACACGGGGAAAACCTGTCTTTACTAAAAATACAGTAACTGTTGTATTATTGGGCCAGGTATGGTGGTGCATGCCTGTGGTGCCAGCTACTTGGGAGGCTGAGGTGGGAGGAGTGCTTGAACCGGGCTGGTGGAGGCTGCAGTGAGCTGAGATCACGGCACAGCACTCCAGCCTGAGTGACAAAGAAAGACCCCATCTCAAAAACAAACAAACAAACAAACAAAACAACATGCAAACTCCCCTCCTCTCCAGGAAAGAGGCCTAAAGGAGAAACAGGCACACACATCTTGATATATTTAAAGTACAAGAGACATTATAGACACAAAACAGGCTTCTATGAAAAAAAGGAGCAATTAAACAACTAGAAATGTCTAGGACTTTAAAATGACTGCAGAACAAAAATTTTCAGGAAATCTCATGAAACAGAGAAGAGATAAAAACACTAAAATATGAATGGAGGCCTGGCTTGGTGCCTCATGCTTGTAATCCAGTACATTGGGAGGCAGAGGCAGATGGACTGCTTGAGCCCAGGAGTTTGAGACCAGTCTGAGCCGAGACCCCTGTCTCTACAAAAACATAAAAGTAGGTAGACGTGGTGCAGCACACCTACAGTCCCAGCTACTCCAGAGGCTGAGGTGGGAGGATCACTTGAACCCAGGAGTTAGAGGTTACAGTGAGCTATGATCACACCAGTGCACTCCAGCCTGGGTGACAAAGTGGAGACTGTCTCTAAAATAATTAAAAAAAAAAAAAAAAAAAGGATGAATAGACAAGGAAAATACATCCATATGGCCAGCAATCTAACAGGAGTTCAAGAACATGAGAACAAAAGACAATACAGTGGACAAAATAACCCGAGAAATGATACTAACTTTTCATGTGCTAAGGCATGCCTTTAGATTGCATGGGCGCATCAGATGCTGAGCCATTTATCCTGATGGAACTTTTGAATACCAAAGATAAGGAAATCTTGTAAGCCTCTACAGATAATCAGTACTCACAATGGGTTTTTTTTTTTTTTTGAGACGGAGTCTTGCTCTGTCGCCCGGGCTGGAGTGCAGTGGCCGGATCTTAGCTCACTACAAGCTCCGCCTCCCGGGTTTACGCCATTCTCCTGCCTCAGCCTCCCGAGTAGCTGGGACTACAGGCGCCCGCCACCACGCCAGGCTAGTTTTTTGTATTTTTTTTAGTAGAGACGGGGTTTCACCGTGTTAGCCGGGATGGTCTCAATCTCCTGACCTCGCGATCCGCCCGTCTTGGCCTCCCAAAGTGCTGGGATTACAGGCTTGAGCCACCGCGCCCGGCCCACAATGGTTTTTAAAAGTTCAGAGGCAAGGCCGAGCGTGGTTGCTCACGCCTGTAATCCCAGCACTTTGGAAGGCCGAGGTAGGCAGATCACCTGAGGTCAGGAGTTCGAGACCAGCCTGACCAACATGGCAAAACCTTAAGTCTCTACTAAAAATACAAAAAATTAGCTGGGCGTGGTGGTGGGTGCCTGTAGTCCCCAGCTACTCAGGAGGCTGAGGCAGGAGAACAGCTTGAACCCAGGAGAGGGAGGTTGCAGTGAACAGAGGTTGCGCCATTGCACTCCAGCTTGGGCAACACAGCAAGACTCCATCTCAAAAAATAAAATAATATTAAATTAAAATTTAAAAATCAGATTAAATACACTGTCATAAAACTATTTACAAACATAATTTCAGAACCACCTGAAAGAGAAACTAATTCTAGAAATAAGTCTCAATGAATCTATTTGACCTACAAGATTTGAAAGATAAACATTTTCCTTCAGCAGACCTTCAATGATAGTTAGCATCCATAAAAGCAAAACACACAAGAGGAAATAGAAAAGTATTCTACCCCAGGTATTATTAGAATCTGCAGTGTAACTTACTTTGCACCCTGTACTAGACAAGATATTTGGAGTTACAAGCATATTTGCAGACCGGCAAACTGAGCTGTTTAGGTACTGGAACCTCAAGAGTTGGAGGAAAGCTAGAAAAGGGAAAGGAAGACAGCTAGAGAGGATGCAACAAGACAAAGGAACTTCCCAGATATCCTTCCAGAACAATTCTTATTGTCACTTTGGATGCATCAGAACTTTTTTTTTTTTTTTTTTTGAGATGGAGTCTTGCAGTTGCCCAGGCTGGAGTGTAGTGGTGCAATCTCAGCTCGCTGCAACCTCCACCTCCCGGGTTCAAGCAATTCTCCTGCCTCAGCCTCCCGAGTAGCTGGGATTACAGGCACACACCACTAACATCTGGCTAATTTTTACATTTTTAGTAAAGGTGGGGTTTTGCCATGTTGCCCAGGCTGGTCTCGAACTCCTAACCTCAAGTGATCCCCCCTCTCCTTGGCCTCCCAAAGTGCTGACGTGAGCCACCGTACCTTCTAAGAGCATCATGGCCAGCATCATAACTTCTAAGCACTTATTTTCATGGACTTGCCAAGAGCTCAAGAGCAGCCTGGGCAACACAGTGAGACCCCGTCTCTACAATAAATAAAATAAAAATTTTCCTTTCTGCACAACTCTCCACAATCCAACAGTGGTCTCTAACTTTTGAAGACAGGAGAATCACATCATTGCATTGAGAAACTCAGAACAGGCTTCTAAGCATTTAGTAAAACGAGCCTCCTCAGGTGTCCGCCTGTGTTTTCAGTGTATGGCTGGTGTCTACCTGGGGCCTATGTCAGAATCAGCAGATGCTCAGGCCCCACTTGGAGATATTAAAATCCAGAAGATCTGAATGGGGCCCATGCATTTTTTGTATATACTGGAAGGAGAAAAAAATGGTTATAGGGACATTCAAATTGGATGGTACCAATTTTGTTTAGCCTTCTTTCCCCTGGGCACTGTTGCCCAAATCGCTGACACGGAGTTCTTGCTAAGTATTAATATATGATTCAAGTGTTGCTTTGAGGCCACATAGAGCCAGAGGACAGCTAAGGTTTTCACTTGAGGTCTCACTCCCTCCGTGGGAAGGCTGATTTTCTCCCATTCTAAGAATAACGATAAATAAAAAGTATCTTAGCTGCTTTCCACGAAAGTCCAAACAGGTTTACTATGAGGCTAAACACGCCTGCACACTGTCCTTCAAATTTCTAAGTATTTACTGAAGTATAACCACCACTTAAGTGACTATCAAAAGCCCTATAAACTCTGATTAGTCACCAGTGACTCCTGACAGCAAATACAGATGCTGTATCTCCCTTCCTAACTCCAAGAAGCCAGAACACAATTGCCTCACTTTTAGTAAACATCAGAGAAACCTCCTTGATTATTTATCCCACTCTGTAAGTTATACGACTACATAGATACACTCCCATTATAATGTCAGTCTCAAGTTTCCTCTCACTGAACTTTTCATTAATATGCAAATTTCTTCCCTTTTCTTTCTTTTTTTTTTTTTTTTGAGATGGAGTTTCACGCTTGTCGCCCAAGCTGGAGTGCAGCGGCGCGATCTTGGCTCACCACAACCTCCACTGGGTTCAAGCAATTCTCCTGTCTCAGCCTCCTGAGGAGCTGGGATTACAGGCATGTGCCACCACGCTCGGCTTATTTTGTATTTTTAGTAGAGATAGGGTTTCTCCATGTTGGTCAGGCTGGTCTCTAACTCCCGACCTCAGGTGATCCACCTGCCTTGGCCTCCCAGAGTGCTGGGATTACGGGCGTGAGCCACTGTGCCCCGCCCTGGAATTTCTTCCCTTTCTTAAAAGCTGCTTTTGGCAGGGCGTGATGGCTCATGCCTATAATCCCAGTACTTTTGGGAGGCTGAGGTGGGAGGATTGCTTGAGCCCAGGATTGAGACCAGCTGGAGCAACATGGCAAAACTGTGTCGACAAAATATACAAATTTGTTTTAAAGCCGCTTTTGTTGGGGTCAATGTTCTTGCTCAGGCATCTCTTGAATTGCCTTAGGCCCCAAGCTCAAAGATTGTTTTTTTTAGAGACAGAGTATTGCTCCTACTCTATCACCCAGGCTGGAGTGCAATGGTGCAATCTCGGCTCACTGACACCTCCGCCTCCCGGGTTCAAGTGATTATCCTGCCTCAGCTTCCCAAGCAGCTGGGACGTACAGGTGTGCACCACCACACTTGGCTATTTTTTTTTTTTTTTAATTTTAGTAGAGACAGGGTTTCAACCATGTTGCCCAGGCTGGTCTTGAACGCCTGAGTTCAAGTGATCCATGCCTCGGCCTCCCAAAGTGCTGGGATTACAGGCATGAACCACTGTGCCCGGCCAAAGGTCTTCAGGCTCTTCCCGAATCCTCTCCAGAGCTTCTTAAGCTTTCCAGGAATAAGTACCTTTGGGGAAAGGAGGGGCAGAGCTCATTAATACTCCCTAATCTTTTTGGAAGAATCCCTTGGGGCACTTGTTAAATATGCACTCCACCAGACTTCTCCACAGGAAACTGATTCAAGATGGGTGAAAGACCAGAAATCTGCATTTTAACAAGTGTCCCAAAGGATTCTGATTATACCTCTTTTCCTAAGATGCTTGCTACAGCTCCTGCATGCTCCACCTTCTTCCAGGCAGTGTGTAGTCTTCTCTGCCTAGCCCCCTCACCCTGTCCCCTTCCAAAGCACCCTCCTTTTTCACCTATTCAAAGCAAAGCGTTTCTTGACAAATTCAGCCATACCGATTTCTCTTCCAACTCCCGCTGCAATTAGTCATGTCGCATTTTACATGTACTGTTCAATAAAGCTTGTGGATAAATTGCTATCAATTCATCTTATTTGTTCTAGGTAAGGTCTAGTGTTGAGACAGCAAGCAAGGTTAAATGATTTGCAAATGTTAAGTGTGTGGAATGTGAATCTGCAGCCATGGTTATTAATCCCAAAGAACACCAGTTCACCATATTTAAACTGTTGCCACTGAATCCTAACAGAAAATTCATACATTAGTTTTCCCACAAGGAAAGCAATTTATTCCATAGCAGCTTGATAATTACAAGCTTTCTGATTTCTTCTCTCATCAGCAGTTTACTCACATAGTTAAAGGACATATTAAATAAAGCTGCCTTCTCAAATGAGTTGGTGGCATTTGCCTTTAAAATTGTACCATGAAAAAAGCAAATGTTCTAATGGTAGAGAACAGTTCAGCCAACTCTTCATTCTCTGAG
This sequence comes from Trachypithecus francoisi, assembly GCF_009764315.1. Lineage (NCBI taxonomy): Eukaryota > Metazoa > Chordata > Mammalia > Primates > Cercopithecidae > Trachypithecus > Trachypithecus francoisi. Next base: position 135,862,154 of record NW_022681454.1, on the reverse strand, counting down.
GAGGGATGTGGAGGATAGCATTTATAAACCCACGGATGACTTCCAACTGCGTTTGTTTCATCCAGTACAGTAACTGTGGCAACTGCTACTTCTTATGGGGGCTGCTATCCTTGCGAAAAGAAAGCCAAATACCGAGATCATCCCCAAGGTCACCTTTTAATTCTAAAAACCTGGAATCTCAACTCCAAAGGGACTGTACTTATCTTCCCAATAACCACCAGTTGCCAAGGGGCATTAAGTTATGCAGGGACTAGCAAATGTGGTCAGGTGTTGGGACTCACCACTCCCCATCAAAAGGCTCAGGACTGGAGAGGAGTTTTTGGCCCCTTAAATGTCTCTCTCACATATGGGTGCCAGATGTCCAAATTTGAGGGCATAGAATAACAATCTGGAGTTATTCTTTTTGTCATTTCATTTGGTTATGTGGAATCCAGGGCCCATCATGAATGACTCAGACTTATTAGGTCTATAGTAGGATCTAAGAATCTGCGTTTTAAAAATGCACTTAATAGGCTGGGCGCAGTGGCTCATGCCTGTCATCCCAGCACTTTGGGAGGCAAAGGCAGGTGGATCACCAGAGCTGATGAGACGAGCCTAGGCAACATGTTGAAATCCCGTTCCTACTAAAAATACAAAAATTAGCCCCGCACAGTGGTGTGCCTGTAGTCACAGCTACTCCGGAGGCTGAGATAGGAGAATTGCTTGAGCCTGGGTGGTGGAGTTTGCAGTGAGCAGAGGTGGTGCCACTACACTCCAGCCTGGGCAACAGTGCGAGACCTTGTCTCAAAAAAAATTAAAATTAAAATTAAAAAGCACTTAGTGCTGGCTCTGAGGCTCTTTGGAAAACAATGTCCATTTTGCAAAGTGCCTCTTCTCTCACCCTTCCTCATCCGTGTCTCATGCCTTTCTGCATTTATGCCTGCTTTTTCCAAACAAAATGCTTTATAGTAATCTCTTCCAATACTAACCATGCTTCAAGAGCCAGCTGAAATGCCATCCACTTCTAGAAGCCTAAAAGGGACTTCCTGCTTTCCTGCACCCTTGTGCCATTTCCAAGTCCAGAGAATAAAAGGTGTTTCATTTCATTAAACAGCCATTTCTTTGTGCAAATCTCATCTCTTACTGGGCAGTAAACTCCTTAGGGACTGACTAAAAAGCTCATGTTCTTTTTAGCTCCTATAATAAAGCACCTACATTGTGTGAGACATTCTGTAAAGATCTGGAATGAACTAACAAGCAATGAATGAATCAATGCTGCACATGTTTCTTCCAACAAGCCGAAGCTAAAACTGCATGAAACAGGAAAAATGTCTAGACTTTATAGTAACTGCCTACAAAAGTTTAAGTACCATAAAGTCCTTCAATTTCTTTATCTGTAAAACTAGCAGGTTTCAGGAGATTTCTTTTTTTTTTTTTTTTTTTTTTTTGAGACGGAGTCTTGCTCTGCCGCCCAGGCTGGAGTGCAGTGGCCGGCTCTCAGCTCACTGCAAGCTCCGCCTCCCGGGTTCACGCCATTCTCCTGTCTCAGCCTCCCGAGTAGCTGGGACTACAGGCGCCCGCCTCGTTTTTTGTATTTTTTAGTAGAGACGGGGTTTCACCGTATTAGCCAGGAGGGTCTCGATCTCCTGACCTCGTGATCCGCCCGTCTCGGCCTCCAAAGTGCTGGGATTACAGGCTTGAGCCACCGCGCCCGGCCTCAGGAGATTTCTTAAAAGAAATTCAGGCCGGGCGCGGTGGCTCAAGCCTGTATCCCAGCACTTTGGGAGGCCGAGGCGGGCGGATCACGAGGTCAGGAGATCGAGACCCTCCTGGCTAACACGGTGAAACCCCGTCTCTACTAAAATACCAAAAACTAGCCGGCGCGGTGGCGGGCGCCTGTAGTCCCAGCTACTCGGAGGCTGAGGCGGGAGAATGGCGGGAACCCGGAGGCGGAGCTTGCAGTGAGCCGAGATCGCGCCACTGCACTCCAGCCTGGGGGACACAGCGAGACTCCATCTCAAAAAAAAAAAAAAAAAAAAAAAGAAATTCATTAAACACTTTCTTGGTCAAAAGCCCAACATTCCAATCTGACCTGATATTTATTACTCAGATAACAGTAATTGCTCAGATAACACAGCCATCTCCATCTGTTTTACACAAGCTAACTGTATTCCCACGAGGAGGTACCTACTAACCCTGCCTCTGAGACTGAGGGAATTTAAGATAAAAGCTGGTACAAAAGACATCATCTCATTTTCTTTTACTTTTCCTACCTCAAACCTAACAATGTGGTTCTTAAAATTTCCAGCAAGAAAAAAGTTATCAGGTGGTATACCCATTCTGGCAGTTATTTCACAATGTGCCACATTCCTATGAAACTGGGGGGTGGGGGTGGAGAATCTAACTGTCAAGTTCATTCTAAGGAATAATATAGTTCAGAGTCTCCAGCAACCTAATTTTACAACTAAGTTGGGCGTGGTTGGCTTCCACCTGCAAACCTCGACTACTCCAGAGTCTGAGGATATCCTGAGGCCAGGAGTTTGATACTAGTTTGGGAAATACCTAAACATCCGCCAGCAATGCAAATAGAGTTTAAAGTACTGGCTTCAATCACATTCCAGATAATCTTTTTAAATATATATATATATATGCATTTTTAAATTTTTATTAATTTTATTTTGAGACGGAGTTTCACTCTTGTCGCCAAGGCTGGAGTGCAATGGTGCGATCTCGGCTCACTGCAACCTCCGCCTCCCGGGTTTAAGCGATTCTCCTGCCTCAGCCTCGCAGGTAGCTGGGATATTACAGGCGAGTGCCACCACGCCTACGCCCCTTGGCCAGGATGGTCACGAACTCCTGACCTCAGGTGATCCAGCCGCCTCGGCCTCCCACGGTGCTGGATCACAGGCGTAAGCCACCGCGCGCGGCCTATTTTTAAAATTTTATAGGCCAGGCGCGGTGGCTCACGCTTGTAATCCCAGCACTTTGGAAGGCGGAAGAGGGCGGATCACCTGGGTTCGGGAGTTCGAGGCCAGCCTGACCAACATGGAGAAACCCCCACCTCTACTAAAAATAGAAAAATTAGCCGGGCGTGGTGGCGCATGCCTGTAATCCCAGTTACTCGGGAGGCTGAGGCACTTCACTCCAGCCTGGGCAACAAGAGCAAAATTCCCTCTCAAAAAAAAAAAAAAAAGCTATGTATTGCCTAGTTTTGAAAGAAAAAATTTATCAATGTTAAAAGTATAATTAATTTGTATGTAATTTGTGGCCACGGTAATGTGTGCCCAGGCAGAAACAGAGGTGGCTAAAAAGGAAAACTCAGGGTAGTTACTATGATGTATAAAAACAGCTGTTGGTGAAACTAAGGCCTCATTTTTACAAGATCTTAGGTACACAGGACACAAAATTATGTTAAGTATCAAGAGTTGAAGGCTCCAAAAAAGAAAAAAAAATCCAAAGAAACGTAAAATGGCCGGGTGCGATGGCTTGTGCCTGTAATCCCAGCACTTTGGGAGGCTGAGGTGAGTGGATCACGAGGTCAGGAGTTCAAGATCAGCCTGGCCAAAATGGTGAAACCCCGTCGCTACTAAATATACAAAAATTAGCTAGGCGTGGTGGCGGGCGCCTGTAATCCCAGCTACTCGGGAGGCTGAGGCAGGAGAATAGCTTGAACCCGGCAGGCGGAGGTTGCGGTGAGCCGGTATCGTGCCACTGCACTCCAGCCTGGGTGACAGAGTGAGGCTCTGTCTCAAAAAAAAAAAAAAAAGAAAAAGAAAAAGAAACGTTAAATGAATCAATGTGTTACCACGACTTAAAAAACTTAATATCTAGACCATGAAAGCCATATGAACAAATAAGTATCATTTAGATTTTTTTCCATAAAAATTTCCGTTAATTTCCGTGCAATAAAAAGTGTAACCAAAATAGTAACTCGTGGCCTCGGAAGGGGGAAATTTAACGTAGGTCAAGAGCAAGAAATTCTGAAAGCACGGCCTCCAAGGGTCAAGCGAGAACCTGAATACAGTCTCCCATTTCTTACCAGCTTTGATGCAAGCCCCAGGCAAGTCAGGGGACAGGAAAAGAGGAAAAGGGAACAGAGAAGGTTGCTCCGGGAAGGTTTCAGGCCAGACCCCACGAACCGCAGCCCCGGGCTTCCCATTCATTCCGCGCTGTCTCCAGGTGGCGGCCGAGCGTTGGCGGCCGTGGCGTTCTCCGCCCAGAACTGGGTGCACTCACCTGTTCGGGAACACGACCTCGCGGCGCCCGAGGCCGCTGAGACCGCCGCCAGCAGCCTAGGGGATGCGGGCCTGGGAGCAGGCGCCGGCGGGGACAACGGGCGGCGCAGCCCTGGGGCGGGCAGGCGGCGCAGGCCGGGCGCGTCCCTCTGCAGCAGGGCCGAGCAGAGCCGCCGCGGACTATGAAACATGCCGGGCGCCGCCGCCACCAACGCGGAGCCCGGCTGGGGCCGAGGGCAGCGAGTCGAGCCGACTGTCCGGGCAGTCTGGGCGGATGCTCCCAGGCTCCTTCTCGTGCGGCGCAGGTCCAGGGGAAATCCCGGGGAGCAGAGCCCGAGAGCGAGGCGCCAGAGCGCTGCGTCGGCACCGTCTGCTGTGAGACCTGGCGAGAGCTCCAGGGCGCTCCGCTAGCGCTGCGCGCTGACAAAGCGGGCGCTACCAAGTGGGAGCTGGAGGGGGATCCGCAGGACCTGACCACTGCGCGGCCACGCCGGGCTCCCTCGACCCGGCGTAATCCTGTTTTAAAAGGAAGCAGAGCTTAGGCTGATTTATAGGATAGAATCCGTAGGCGGTCTAAAATAAGAGGTATCCATTGAAGCAGTTCTGAAGCAAAAAGCGTCCCCTTCCGCTGGCCAGCATGGAAACACCCACAGGCTGGGAATCCCGAGACAGTTCCAGGGCTGTGGCTCAGGGGACACGTGTCTGTCAGAGTTGCAGACGGCGTCCGTGTGTGCATGCGCGGGTCTGTGTGGATACAGCAAAAGTCGTCCACCTCCGACCCCCTCGGCAGGATGTGTTGCGTTAAACGATATTAAGCACAATAAAGCACCGACTGTGTGCGAGGCGATGGTGATTAAAACAGCGTCCCTTTCCCCAGAGGTGTTATACTTAGGCAAAGGGAGCAGAAGGTGGCAAGGGAAATCAGACCAGAAAGCTCTACAAGGTAGACTGAGATTAATGCCACAAGATGCCAAAGATTGGCGATAGAGATGACAACAGGCCCGGGATCTCTAGAAGGTACATTAGAAGGATTGGCATTTGAGTTGGCCTATGACGTGAAGGTCTAGAATTTACCCACGTGAAACTTTGGTGGGGGCGGTGGTGAGTTATAAATGAAAAAAGTAAATAAGGGTGTATTTGGGGAAACAACTCTTAGTCATTCATGTAAGATGGAAGCTAAGGAGTAAGAGGACAGATGCGTGGATAGGTTGTAGTGTAGGAGGGGGATTATAGTAGGCTTAACTCGGTAGACAGCTTCGAGCCGTTGACGTTTTGTAAGCTGGGCAAGGATATGGTCAGGGCTGTGCTTTAATTGGAAATCACATGTCTCTGGTTCATGAAAAGGCAGAAAGGAAATCAGCTGAGATAACAGATACTGTAGACCTGCATCAGGTTACTGTTACTGGAAAAGAAAGGATGGAAGAAACATCTCAGATAGGCTGGGCAGGAAATGATGACTAATCAGGAATAAAAATGGGATGAGGGGGAGGGAAAACCCGACTGGATTCTTCTCTGAATGATTCATGAGTTAGAAATGTATTCTATTGGTTTTCCCATGATTTTGCTGATTCCCCTGTGTTGTGGAATTGCAAACTTTTCATCACAGGAATATTCTAAATATTTTTCAGACCTAGAGGTGTCTAACACCTAGAGGGTGTGGACAGATCAACTGGCACAAGTTGATTACAACTTCTGGCAGACAAGCTCCTTGGAAGTCATTAAAGCCTCAATTTCAGTTTCCTTATCTATAAAACATAGAATCATACCTTAGTCATTAGGTGAAGCAAAAGGTGATAATAAGCTACTCTGGGCACACTGCCTACGGGGTAGCCCTGCTCCACAAAGAGTAGTACTTGTAAAAAGAATTTTTTTTTTTTTTTTTTGAGACGGAGTCTTGCTCTGTCACCCGGGCTGGAGTGCAGTGGCCGGATCTCAGCTCACTGCAAGCTCCGCCTCCCGGGTTTACGCCATTCTCCTGCCTCAGCCTCCCAAGTAGCTGGGACTACAGGCGCCCGCCACCTCACCCGGCTAGTTTTTTGTATTTTTAGTAGAGACGGGGTTTCACCGTGTTAGCCAGGATGGTCTCGATATCCTGACCTCGTGATCCGCCCGTCTCAGCCTCCCAAAGTGCTGGGATTACAGGCTTGAGCCACCGCGCCCGGCTAAGAAAATTTTTTTTAAAGGTGATAATAAAATTAGCCTATGAAAAGTGTTTTGCAAATATAGCAAAATGTTGATTTTGAATCTAGGTAGTGGGTATATATGGGTATAGGGACTATGGGAAAAATGTTCCCTTTGCCCTCTGAAGTTCGCTGAAAAATCATCTCACAAAAGGCAGATGAATGGGAGAGAAGGCATATGCATTTATTAACGTGTGCACAGGGAGAAACACATGCCCCACGGGGTTCAGAAGCTTGTCTACCATCCTGCAAACAGACTCGGGGAGAGAGGAGCAGAGGCATTGTGTTAAGGGGATGACTAGGGAAAGTGAATGAATCAGGGCACAGGGATGAACTTGCACATTATCTTGTGAAAGGGTCTTTTCGGGTGGTTGCATTTTTGGCCTTACAGAGAGGGGAAGAAAAGACAATTGTTCCTTTTGGTGGGTCTGGATCGTAGCCAGATAAAGGAACTTCAACTTCATCCTGTGCTTTGGGAGAGATGCTGCAGGGCAGTGAGGTCAGAGAGACCTTGAGCCTTCCATTCAACATGTCAAAGCCCCACATTTTGGGGTATCAGTTTCTGAGTCCCGACACGAGTGTTCACTTACAATTATTTTTCCTCCATATATTTGGAGATTTTCATAATAAAATGTTGGGGAAAAGTGCTTTGAAAAATGGAAGATACTGTTCAAATATAAACTGTCACTATTTAAAGAGATTCAAAGAGCATGCTATCCTGAAAGTGCATCATAGTTTTTATTTTTATTTGTTTATTTATTTGAGACGGAGTCTCTCTCTGTTGCCCAGGCTGGAGTGCAGTGGCGTGATCACGGCTCACTGCAACTTCCGCCTCCCGGGTTCCAGCCATTCTCCTCCCTCAGCCTCCCAAGTAGCTCTGGCTACAGGCGCATGCCACCATGCCCGGCTAATTTTTGTATTTATTAGTAGAGACAGGGTTTCATCATATTGGCCAGGCTGGTCTCAAACTCCTGACCTCAGGTGATCCCCTTGCCTCGGTCTCCCAATGTGCTGGGATTACAGGCATAAGCCACCATGCTCGGCCTGAATAATGTTTTTTATAATATATTAAACACTAAGCAATCAGAAAGATAGAAATTAAAACTTATTCCATTGAAAATGTATTCAGTTAACATTTGTTGAATATACATTATGTGCCAGGCTCTATATTAGAGCATATAAAAATAAACTGAACAAAATCTATTGACAGTTTAGGGGGTAAGACATTGTATAAACAAAAATACTTGTAATTATCTACTAATAAATACAGAATCACTATATGGACAAAGTATTGTGGGAACAGAGAAGAGGAAATGTTACTGGAAAGGGTCACAATCCAGACCCCAGAAGAGGGTTCTTGGATCTTGCACAAGAAAGAATTGAGGACGAGCCCATAAAGTGAAACCAAGTTTATTAGAGAAGTAAATAAATAAAAGGATGGTTACTCCATAGGCAGAGCAGCACTGAGGGCTGCTGGTGGCTTTTTCTTTTTCTTTTTCTTTCTTTTTTTTTTTTTTAATTGAAATGAAGTCTCACTGTTGCCCAGGCTGGAGTGCAATGGCACGATCTCGGCTCACTGCAACCTCCACCTCCTGGGTTCAAGCGATTCTCCTCCCTCTGCCCACGGAGTAGCTGGGATTACAGACGCGTGGCACCGTACCCAGTTAATTTTTTAATTTTTATTTTTAGTAGAGATGGTGTGTCGCCATATAGGCCAGGCTGGTCTCAAACTCATGATCTCAAGTGATCCATCTGCCTCCCAAAGTGCTGGGATTGCAGGCGTGAGCCACTGCGCCCAGCCTTGTTGGCTATTTTTATGGCTATTTCTTGATTACATGCTAACTATGGAGAGGGTTATTCGAAAATTTTCCAGGAAAGGGGCAAGGATTTCCCAGGACTGAAGATTTCTCCACCTTTTAGACTACATAGGATAACTCCTGGATGTTGCTGTGACATTTGTAAACTGTCATGGCACTGGTGGGAGTGTCTTTTATCATGCTAATGCATTATAATTAGTGTACATAAACAGTGAGAACAACTAGAGGTCACCTTCATCACCATCTTGGTTGTTGTGGGTTTTGGCTGGTTTCTTTTTTTTTTTTCTTTTGAGATGGAGTCTGGCTTTGTCACCCAGGCTGAAGTGCAATGGCACAGTCTTGACTCACTACAACCTCTGCCTCCCAGGTTCCAGTGTTTCTCCTGCCTCAGCCTCCCGAGTAGTTAGGACTATAGGTGCAGGCCACCACACCCGGCTAAATTTGTTTTTTTTTTTCTTTCTTTCTTTTCTGAGACGGAGTCTCGCTGTGTCGCTGGAGTGCGGTGGGGAGATCTCGGCTCACTGCAACCTCCGCCTCGCGGGTTCAAGCAATTATCTGCCACAGTCTCCTGAGTAGCTGGCATTACAAGCGCCCATCACCACGCCTGGCTAATTTTTTTATATTTTTGGTAGAGGTGGGGTTTCAGCATCTTGGCCAGGCTGGTCTTGAACTCCTGACTTCGTGATCCACCCACCTCAGTCTCCCAAAGTGCTGGGATTACAGGAGTGAGCCACCATGCCCGGCTGGTATATTTTTTAGTGGAGACTGAGTTTCTCCATGTTGGTCAGGATGGTCTCGAACTCCTGACTTCGTGATCTGTCCGCTGAGCCACCATGTCTGGCCAGCTGGTTTCTTTATCACATCTTGTTTCATCAGCTGAGTCTTTATGATCTATATCTTGTGCTGACCTCCTAACTCATCCTGTGACTAGGAATACCTAACCTGGCAATACAGCCCAGTAGGTCTCAGCCTCTATTCAAAATGGAGTTGCTCTGGCTCCACCACCTGTGACAGAAATAACTAATTGCCTAGAGAAGTCAGGAGAGGCGTTTTGAACAAAGTGACTATCAAGTGGAAAGATATTACAGAGGATATCCACAGAGAAGAGAACACTAAGGTGAGGAAAGAAGGCGTGTTCCAGGAACAGCAAGTACTACCATTTGATAAGGATTGAGTGTGGGATATCCATAGGGAGTGGCAGCAGATGAGGTGGAAGCTGTGGGCAAGAACCTAAGGTGAGGGGTTTGAGAGGAGTTTGGACTTTCATCCTAGAGACCCACTGAAAGGCTAAACAGAGAGGCTGCATTTTTGAAGGATCATTGGATCATTCTGCCAGCAGTGTTGAAAATGGGTTAAGGACAGTGAAGATGAGGAAGAATGTATACAGGTTCAGAATCTCTGGAGATGGGGCAGGGTATGTAATGGTTATTTGTTTGTTTATTGTTTAATTTTTTGAGAGGCCTCACTTTGTAATCTAGGCTGGAGTGCAGTGGTGCAATGATAGCTCACTGTAACCTCAAACCCCTAGGCCCAACCGATTCTCCTGCCTCAGCCTCCCAAGCAGCTGGGACTACAGGCATATACCATCATGCCCAAATGATTTTTTAAATTTTCTGTAGAGATGGGGTCTTGCTGTGTTGCCCAGGCTGGTCTCAAACTCCTGGCCTCCAGCGATCATCCTGCCTTCACCTCCCAAAGCATCAGGATTACAGGTGTGAGCCACCATGCTGGGCTTGTATTTTTCCTTAAGAACATTACACGGGTGGTTCTGATGCACATCCCTCTTCCTCCCTCAATGCCACCCCCCAAATAGATAAACTGGGGCAGGATGGTGGAAAGGAGATGGATTTAAGAACTGCGAAGGAGACAGAAACCGTAGGGTTGAGGGACTTTGAATCTCGGGGCTGAGGCAGGAGATAATGGAATCTAGTGATGACTTTGGTAACTGATGGATAATGGAACCAAATGGGGATAACAGATGGAGATGCTACTCTCAGGGGAAGATAGTGAGTTGATATGTAAACATATAATTGTGATGTGTCAATGGAACATACGGGTGGAGTCACTTTGTAAACAGTTGAAACTATGGGCCAGGCATGGTAGCTTATGCCTGTAATCCCAGCACTTTGGGAGATGAGGCTCAAGGATTACTTGAGGCCTGGAGTTTGAGACTAGCATGGGCAACATAGTGAGACCCTGTCTCAAATAAATACATAAATAAATAAATAAATAAATAATTAGCCTAGTGTGGTGATGTGCGCCTGTAGTCCCAGCTACTCAGGAGGCTGCGGCAAGAGCTCCTTTGAGCCCAGGAGTTCCAGGCTGCAGTGAGCTACAATCATGCCATTGCACTCCAACTTGGGTGACAGTGCCAGAAGCAGTCTCAATAAATAAATAAATAGACAAATACATAAATAAATAAGAATAAACCATTGCCCTAAAGTTCATAGCAGGGTGAGAGCCAAATTCTGTTGGGAGTTCAGTAATTGAAGCCATGACTAATGAGTTGACCCAGAAAAAGGTCTTTTAAGTGAAATAGAAAAGACGTTAGGGTTGAAAATCCTATGAAACTTGTACCTTTAAGGAGTTGGCAGAAAGGGAAAGAGACTTGAGACTTGGCCAGAGGAGAACAAGGAGAGATTGGTGTCTTGAGAGTACAAAAGGAAAATAAACTTGGGACCCCAGTTTACTCTGCCAAAAGAAAAAAATTAAGCTGAAAGCAAGAAACTGGCTTGCTTTTGTTCCTAAGCAGATAGCCTTATCTTTTTTTTTTTTTTTTTTTTTGAGACAGAATCTTGCTCTGTCACCCAGGCTGGAGTACAGTGGCGCCATCTCAGTTCACCACAACTTCCACCTCCCAGATTCAAGTGATTCTCCTCCCTCAGCCTCCCGAGTAACTGGGTTTACAGGAACCTGCCACCACACCTGGCTAATTTTGTATTTTTAGTAGAGACGGGGTTTCTTCACGTGGGTCAGGCTGGTCTCGAACTCCTGATCTCAGGTGATCCGCCCACCTCGTCCTCCCAAAGTGCTGGGATTACAGGAATGAGCCGCCGCGCCCAGCCTCATTTTATCTTATGTAAAGTGCCCATTGACTGAGCATGAGAGTAATACATAATTGACCATTCCCCTCCCTGCTCCTTTTCTTTGAAACATGTGGATTACTGTACCCTCCCTCTGTTCCCTGCAGCCCACATTTCCCCTTTAAATATTGAAGCCTTCAAAATCATCTTTGGAGAAAGGCACAGGCCACCGACTGTTTCTTTGATTCTGTTTTTAGGTCTTTTGGGATGTCCTTAACCTTGATAAAATAAACTAGATTGATTGTGACCTGTCTCAGATACTTTTTGGTTTATAGGAGTAAGGAAACAGCTTCCAGATGGATAAATTACCCCAAGAGGTCAAGATGGGGACTGAATCCCTTGGATTTGGTCATTTATTTATTTACTGAGACAGAATCCACTCTGTCACCCAGGCTAGAGTGCAGAGGCTCACTGCAACCTCTGCCTCCCAGGCTCAAGCAATTCTCATACCTCAGCTTCCTGAGTAGCTGAGAGTACAGGCATATGCCGCCATGCCCAGCTAATTTTTTTTTTTTTTTGAGACGGAGTCTCGCTCTGTCGCCCAGGCTGGAGTGCAGTGGCCGGATCTCAGCTCACTGCAAGCTCCGCCTCCGGGTTTACGCCATTCTCTCGCCTCAGCCTCCCGAGTAGCTGGGACTACAGGCGCCTGCCATCTCGCCCGGCTAATTTTTTTGTATTTTTTTAGTAGAGACGGGGTTTCACCGTGTTAGCCAGGATGGTCTCGATCTCCTGACCTCGTGATCCGCCCGTCTCGGCCTCCCAAAGTGCTGGGATTACAGGCTTGAGCCACCGCGCCCGGCCCCCAGCTAATTTTTTAATTTTTTTAATTTTTAAAAAATTTTTAGTAGAGACAGAATTTCACCATGTTGGCTAGTCTGGTCTCAAACTCCCAGCTTCAGGTGATCCATCCACCTTGGTCTCTCAAAGTGCTGGGATTACAGGTATGAGCCACCATGCCTGGCCGGAAGTCTTTTTTTTTTTTTTTTTTTTGAGACAGAGTTTCGCTCTTGTTGCCCAGACTGGAGTGCAATGGTGCCATCTCGGTTTACCACAACCTCCACCTCCCAGATTCAAGGGATTCTCCCACCTCAGCCTCCTGAATAACTGGGATTACAGGCATGCGCCACCATGCCTGGCTAATTTTGTATTTTTAGTAGAGCCAGGGTTTCTCCATGTTGGTCAGGCTGGTCTCGAGCTCCTGACTTCAGGTGATCCTCCTACCTCGGCCTCCCAAAGTGCTGGGATTGCAGGCATGAGCCACCATGCCCAGCCCTGAAGGCCATTTTAACCTCAGTATGAATAGTTGCGGGTAGGGGCCCTGGTGGTAGAAATCAGAGTGCATTGGTTAATGAGGTGGGAAGGAAGGACACCAATCAAAGAACAATGACAGAAAGAACTAGGTAATTTTTTTTTTCTCTTAAGATTGAAGCAACCGGCCGGGCGCGTGGCTCAAGCCTGTAATCCCAGCACTTTGGGAGGCCGAGACGGGCGGATCACGAGGTCAGGAGATCGAGACCATCCTGGCTAACACGGTGAAACCCCGTCTCTACTAAAAATATAAAAACTAGCCGGGCGAGGTGGCAGGCGCCTGTAGTCCCAGCTACTAGGGAGGCTGAGGCAGGAGAATGGCGTAAAAAACCCAGGAGGCGGAGCTTGCAGTGAGCTGAGATCCGGCCACTGCACTCCAGTCCGGGCGACAGAGCGAGACTCCTCCTCAAAAAAAAAAAAAAAAAAAAAAAAAGATTGAAGCAACCTTATAATCGTCAGAAGGGTTTGTCCTGCCTGCTGCACAGACAAAACCAATTTACTGGGCAGCATTGTAGTAGAGTGTTTACTTGACACAAAGCCAGCCCAAGAGACTCAGCTAAAGCTAACACTCAAATCAGTTTCCCTGAAGGCTCAGAGGTCCGGGTTTTTACGGACAATTTGTTGGGCAGGGGCTAGGGAATGACTGCTACTGATTCATTGAGGATGAGATCATAGGGATGTGGAAAACAATCCTCCTGCACTGAGTACGGCTCTCATGGGGCCAAAGGATCAGCTGAGTCATGAATCATGAGTCCAGGTGGGGTCAGTCTGAAAAAAATCTTTAAAAACCAATCTTAGGTTCTACAATAGTGATGTTATCTATGGAAGTCACAAATCTTGTGATCTCTGGCCACATGATTCCTGGGCAGTAAGAGATTATAGAAACTACTACATTTTAGCAGAACTCAGGTCCCTCCCATAATCCTATTTTTGTGGCCTTCACAACAGTAATCCTAGCATTTTGTGAGCTGAGGTGGGTGGATCACCTGAGGTCAGGAGTTCAAGACCAGCCTAGCCAATATGGTGAAACCCCATCTCTACTAAAAATACAAAAATTAGCTGGGGGTGGTGGCACTCACCTGTAATCCCAGCTACTTGGGAGGCTAAGGCAGAAGAATTGTATGAACCCAGGAGGTAGAGGCTGCAGTGAGCTGAGATTGTGCCACTGCACTCCAGCCTGGGCAACAGAGGAAGACTCTGTGTAAAAGAAAAAAAAAGAAAAAAAAAAAGTCTTGCAAAGGCTGCTTTTGGTCCCTAAGCAAGGAGGGTGTTAGTTTTAGAGAGGGACTGTTATCATCCTTTCTTTCAAGTTAAATTATAAACTAAATTATTCCCAAGGTTAGCTAGGCCTATGGACAGAAATGACCAAGGACAGCTTGGAGGTCTGAAGCAAGACAGAGTCAACCATGTCAGATTTCTCTTATTGTCATAATTTTGCAAAGGCAATTTCAACCTCAAAATATTTATAAGTTGAGGAAAAGGAGTCAATAAACAGAAAAGGTACAGTTATTCTACTAATATTACAATTTTCAGCTTGTTGCAGTGAGCTATTATCAGCTACTGCACTCCAACCTGGGCGACAGAGTGAGATCTTGCCTCAAAAAAAAAGGAGGAGGATGAGGGGGGTGGGGGTATAGAAAAAAGTGAAAATTATAAACAGACACTATATGAATTTTTTTCTTCTCTTTTAATCTCAGCCCCTGGATTGTGATTTAATAACTTTATCAACCATACAACTCATCCATTTAGAGTTTACAATTTAATAGTGCTTAATAGATTGGAAGAGTTCATAAGGACAGTTTTAAAATATTTTCATCACCCTAAAAAGAAATCCCATAGACATTAGGAGCCACTCTTTATTTCTTATAGACTTACCTTTTTTTTTTTTTTTGAGGCATGGTCTTGCTCTGTTACCAGGCTGGAGTTCAGTGGCATGATCTCGGCTCACTGCAACCTCCACCTCCTGGGTTCAAGTGATTATCCTGCCTCAGCCTCCTGAGTAACTGGGACTACAGGTGTGCACCACCATGCCCAGCTAATTTTTGTATTTTTAGTAGAGATGGGGTTTCACCATGTTAGCCAGGATGGTCTCAATCTCTTGACCTAGTGATCCGCCTGTCTTGGCCTCCCAAAGTGCTGGGATGACAGGCATGAGTCACCACGCCTGGCCTAGATTTACCTATTATGGGGATTTCATATAAGTAGAGTTATGCAATACATACTCTTTTGTGTCTGCCTTCTTCCACGTAGCATAATGTTTTCAAGATTCACCCATGTTGTAGCATGAATCAGTACTTTGTTCCTTTTTATGACCAAATCATATTCTAATGTATGAATATACTACGTGTTTTTTTTTTTTTTTTAGATGGAATCTTGCTCTGTTGCCCACTCTGGCTGAAGTGCAGTGGCGTGATCTCGGCTTACTGCAAGCTCTGCCTCCTGGGTTCATGCCATTCTCCTGCCTCAGCCTCCCGAGTAGCTGGGACTACAGGTGCCCACCACCACGCCCGGCTAATTTTTTGTATTTTTAGTAGAGATAGGGTTTCACCGTGTTAGCCAGGGTGGTCTCGATCTCCTGACCTCATGATCTGCCCACCTCAGCCTCCCAAAGTGCTGGGATTACAGGTGTGAACCACCGCACCCAGCCACTATGTGGTCTTTATCCATTAATCATCTGAACATCTGAATTATTTCTATTTTTTGGCTATTATGAATAATGCTGCCATAAGCATTTTCATACTTTTTTTTTTTTTTTTTTGAGCCAGAGCCTCGCTCTGTCACCCAGACTGGCATGCGGTGGTGCGGTCTTGGCTCACTGCCACCTCTGCCTCCCTGGTCAGGTGGTTCACCCACTTCAGCCTCCTGAGCAGCTGGGACTACAGGTGCCAGCCACCATGCCTGACTAATTTTTTGCATTTTTCGTAGAGATGGGGTTTCACCATGTTGGCCAGGCTGGTCTCAAACTCCTGGCCTCAAGTGATTCACCTGCCTCAGCCTCCAAAGTGCTGGGATTACAAGCGTCAGGCACCACGACTGCCCACATACAATTTTTTTTGTAGAAATATGTTTTCATTTCTCCTGGGAGTACATAGGAGTGGAATTGCTGGGTCATATAGGAACTTTTTGTTTTGCTTTCTGAAAAACTGTTTTCCAATAGAGCTATACCATTTTACATTCCTATTAACAGTGTAGGAGGGTTCCCATTTCTCCCCTGCTCATCAGCACTTGTTATTATCAGTCTATTTGTTTATAGTCATCTTAGTTAGTGGATGTGAAGTGGTATCTCGTTGTGCTTTTGATTTGCATTTCTCTAATGACTAGAGATGTCATCTTAAAAAAATATTTTTCTTGGCCGGGCTCAGTGGCTCACGCCTGTAATGCCAGCACTTTGGGAGGCCAATGTGGGCGGATCACGAGGTCAGCAGTTCAAGACCAGCATGGCCAACATGGTGAAACCCCATCTCTACTAAAAATACAAAAATTAGCCAGGCATGGTGGCAGGCCCCTGTAATCCCAGCTACTCTGGAGGCTGAGGCAGGAGAATCGCTTGAACCCGAGAGGCAGAGGTTGCAGTGAGCCAAGACCACGCCATTGCACTCCAGCCTGGGTGACAGAGTGAGACTCTGTCTCAAACCAAAAAAAAGTTTCCTTTTGTAGAGGTGAGGTCTTCCTACATTGACAAAACTGGTCTTGAACTCCTGGCCTGAAGCAATCCTCGGCCTTGGCCTCCCAAAGTGCTGGGATTACAGGCGTGAGCCACCACGCCCGGCCTTTGTTTGTTTGTTTGTTTTCTTTGAGATGGAGTTTTGCTCTGTCACCCAGGCTGGAGTGCAGTGGCTCAATCTCAGCTCACTGCAACCTTCACCTCACAGGTTCAAGCTATTCTGCCTCAGCCTCCCGAGTAGCTGGGATTACATGGGATTACAGGCGTGCACCACCATACCCAGTTAATTTTTGTATTTTTAGTAGGGACAGGGTTTCACTATGTTTGCCAGGCTGGTCCCAAACTCCTGACCTCAGGTGATCCACCTGCCTCGGCCTCTGAAAGTGCTGGGATTACAGGCATGAGCCACTGTGCCCCCAGCAGCCAGTAATTATGTTTTTACATGCATTTGTCTTTTCTTTCCAGGTTAAAGAAATGTGTTCCTCATTCCAGCCCTTATCTACCAAGCTGCCTGTCGTTAGTTCTAAGACTCATGTTTGCTGTTTTCACATTTTAACATCTTGTAAATTAAAATGGTCTCTTAAATTCAACAAAATTTTAGAATTACATTCATCAAAGGTACAAATTATAGCTAGTCATTTTCTAATTCTTTTTCAAGATCTGCTTTTCTTGACCTAATAATGACTAGGGAGTTTGTGATTTCCCTGCCCTATGCTGAATCCTGGTTGGGTGAGTTAGGGCCAACTAGCCCAGGCTGTGTTAGTAACAGGCTTATCATAGAACCTGTTCTATGACAGTTCTTTAACTTTCAGGACATTCTCACAGGTTTTTAACCTAGTGTCTAAATATTCTGTCCTCCAGTGTAGCAAGTGTGGCGGCCCCAGTCTTACTTTTTTGTTTGGATTAAGCATCATCAGGGCTGGCGCAGTGGCTCACTCCTGTAATCCCAGCACTTTGGGAGGCCGAGATGGATGCATCACCTGAGGTCAGGAGTTTGAGACCAGCCTGACTAACATGGTGAAACCCCATCTCTACAAAAAATACAAAAATTAGCCGGGAGTGGTGGCAGGCACCTGTAATCCCAGCTACTGGGAGGCTGAGGCAGGAGAATCACTTGAACCCGGGAGGCAGAGGTTGCAGCGAGCCAGGATCACGCCACTGCACTCCAGCCTGGGTGACACACAGAGACCCTGTCTCAAAAAAAAAAAAAAAAAAAAAAGTCATCAGTTTTATTAAGAGACCACACTGTTAGAAAATGAAGTTCCCTGTATCTAAGATTTCAGATCCCCGTTCCCCTCCTTTTTGCTGTTCAGTCATCTAGCAAACCGTGTTAGTGCTAGGGCAAACCAACCACCCTGATTTTTGTTGATATTAGAGAGTCAGGCTGTGACCTACTTGCCCATATAAATAATAACCAATGTATCATGTATCTCATTATAATCAAATGTTGATATACCTTGATGATACCATATGCATATGTATGTCTGTGAAAAAAGGAAATATGAGCTGGGTGCGGTGGCTTATGTCTATAATCCCAGCACTTTGGGAGGCTGAGGTGGGTGGTTCACCTGAGGTCAGGAGTTCAAGACCAGCCTGACCAACATGGAGAAACCTGTCTTTACTAAAAATACAAAAACTAGCCAGGCATGGTGGCGCATGACTGTAATCCTGGCTACTTGGGAGGTTGAGGCAGGAGAATGGCTTGAACTTAGGAGGCGGAGGTTGCGGTGAGCTGAGATCACGTCATTGCACTCCAGCCTGGGCAACAAGAGCAAAACTCAATTAAGAGATCGCCACCATCCTGGCCAACATGGCGAAATCCCATCTCTACTAAAAATACAAAAATTAGCTGGGCACGATCACGCGCACCTGTAGTCCCAGCTACTCAGGAGGCTGAGGCAGGAGAATTGCTTAAACCAGGAAGTCAGAGGTTACAGTGAGCTGAAATTGCGCCACTGCCCACTCCAGCCTGGTGACAGAGTGAGAATCTGTCTCAAAAAAAAGAAAATATGTTTTTCATGTATATGTCTAAATCTGCTCATTTGCATACCCATCTATCAGATGTCTGGAACTAATTTGATAGTCCTCCAAATTGTATTCTTAAAGTTTTCATTAGATGGTAAAATAATTGTAGGGAGCAAACACTGAAATTGCTAGTAATTCTACTAAGGTTTTATTTAAAGTTGAACCACGACCTTCAAGCAGACACCATAATAGGAACACATCAGTGACATGAAGCTGCATAATTAAGAGGTTCACCCTTGAATGATCTAGCTCAGAGAACTTTGTCTGGAAGGTTAGCATCAAAGGAACTGCTAGGTTGTACATGTAGCCATGAGTTAAAATTGTGTGGCTTACGGGCCACATAGAATTATTTACATTGGAATTGAGACCCTTTCTTGCAAACCAGCAAATATTCTTAAACCTGTATGAATGGACTGGAAAGTTAAATTTTCTAGTAGTAATAATATTATTACATAGCAGCTCCATCCCAATGGGATCATTGACCATTTTCACACTTTAAAAGAATCAGGGCCGGGCACAGTGGCTCACGCCTGTAATCCCACCACTTTGGGAGGCTGAAGCAGGGGATCACCTGAGGTCAGGAGTTCGAAACCAGCCTGACGAATATGGTGAAACCCCATCTCTCCTAAAATTACAAAAATTAGCTGGCCGTGGTGCCATGTGCCTGTAGTCCCAACTACTGAGGAGGGTGAGGCAGGAGAATCACTTGCACCCAGGAGGCAGAGGTTGCAGTGAGCCGAGATCGTGTCACTGGACTCCAGCCTGGCGACAGAGAGAGACTCCGTCTGGAAAAAAAAAAAAAAAAAAAGCATCAGAGCTGGGCACGGTGGCTCAGGCTTGTAATTCCAGCACTTTGGGAGACTGAGGTGGGTGGATCACCTGAGGTCAAAGTTCGATACCAGCCTGGCCAACATGGCAAAACCCCATCTGTAATAAAAATACAAAAATTAGCCGGGCGTGGTGTCAGGTGCCTGTAATCCTGGCTACTTGGGAGGCTGAGGCAGGAAAATTGCTTGAACCCAGGAGGTAGAGGTTGCAGTGAGCTGAGACTGTGCCATCGTACTCCAGCTGAGGCCACAAAAGTGAAACTCTGTCTCAAAAAAAAAAAAAAAAAAAAACCCAGAATATTTCTGTTTAAAATATGTTTTTAAAAAAATCAATTGGAAAAAAAAAAAATCAATTGGAAGCCTCTAAAATCAATACTAAGTCAGAAATAAATACAATCGGAGGCTTAGAAGTCTATAGGTTCCAAATACAGTAAACTCCACAGTTGATAATAAGGCCAGAGAATACACTGGAGACAGTGCAGGCCATGAGGGGCTTCTCAAGCTGGGTTAGTCCACAGGAACTGACACATTGTAAAATTTCTTTCAAGTTTCCTATTTCATCATAAAAATTAGTACAACTTTTTTTTTTTTTTTTTCATGGAGTCTAGCTCTGTCACCCAGGCTGGAGTGCAATGGTGTAATCACCTAGGCTGGAGTGCAATGGCGCAATCTTGGCTCACTGCAACCTCCATCTCCCGGGTTTAAGTGATTCTCCTGCCTCAACCTCTGGAGTAGCTGGGATTACAGGCATGCGCCACCACGCCTGGCTAATTTTTATATTTTTAGTAGAGATGGGGTTTCACCATGTTGGCCAGGCTGGTCTCGAACTCCTGACCTCAGGTGATCTGCCTGCCTCAGCCTCTGAAAGTACTGGGATTACAGGCATAAGCCACCATGCACAGCCTCCTTTTTTTTTTTTGAGACAGAGTCTTGCTCTGTTGCCTAGGCTAGAGTGCAGTGGCGTGATCTCGGCTCACCACAATGTCTGCCTCCCAAGTTCAAGCGAGTCTCCTGCCTCAGCCTCCTGTGTAGCTGGGACTACAGGCACCCGCCACCATGGCTGGCTAATTTTTGTATTTTTAGTAGAGGCGGAGTTTCACCGTATTGGCTAGGCTGGTCTCGAACTCATGACCTCAAATGATCCACCCACCTCAGCCTCCCAAAGTGCTGGGTTTACAGGCATGAGCCACTATGGCCAGCCAAATTGGTACAATTTTGGCCTTCTACATCATGAAATATCTATGTTCATTTTTAATAAAATTATTTTATTCCTAATTCTTGGAGTAAAATGTGTATTTATTGTGTAGCTTCAAAGCA
This sequence comes from Trachypithecus francoisi, assembly GCF_009764315.1. Lineage (NCBI taxonomy): Eukaryota > Metazoa > Chordata > Mammalia > Primates > Cercopithecidae > Trachypithecus > Trachypithecus francoisi. The sequence continues at coordinate 135,841,719 of NW_022681454.1, read as the reverse complement.
TCTCCTGCCATATTACTTTGTTTTTTTCTTAAGAGAGAGGGTCTGTCTTTTTCACTTAGGCTGGAGTTTGGTGGCGTGATCATGGCTCACTGCAGCTTCGAGCCCCTGGGTTCAAGTGATTCTCCTGCCTCAGCCTTCTGAGCCACTAGGACTATGGGCCCATGCCGCCACACCTGGCTAATTTTATTATTATTGTTATTTTTTGTAAAGATGGGGATCTCCCTATGTTGCCCAGCCTGATTTCCAACTCCTGGCCTCCAGTGATCCTCCTACCTTGGCTCCCCAAAGAGCTGGGATTACAGGCATGAGCCACTGTGCCCGGCCAATTTTTTAAAAAATTTCACCCCATCTCCCTGCTGCTCCATCTCCACCTCATCCTCAAGGCTCAAGCGATGATCTTGCCTCAGCCTCTGCAGTAGCTGGGATTACAGGCGTGAGCCACTACCGTCGGGTTAATTTTTGTACTCCTGACCTCAGATGGTTCACCCACCTCAGCCTCCCAAAGTGTGAGGATTACAGATGTGAGCCACCATGTCTGGCATCACTTTCTTAATAGATCTTGCTGAATGGCCCTAACAGTGAGTTACATCTACAATTTCATCTCGTGGTTCCCAAAGATTGCCTAGCTCCGGTACAGATTCTTCCGATAGCCATTTGAGCCATCGAAGTCACGTCTGTGGAGTCATGTGGGGACTAGTCCGTTAGGGGTCCAAAGTAGTCCTGGAAAGTTGTAAGGGAGGAGGAGCTGGGCTTCCTGTGAATTCTGCAGGGCAGGGCTGGCTGGGATTATTGCCATGATGATTGCCTGGGCTCTTGATCACCAAGTTCAAGATGACCTGCCCTCTCAGATGTTCGAAAGTTTCTTAGTAACCATGGAGTGTCAGTTCCCTGCTGTGGGCAAAAAGCTCTGAAAGTTTTGCTTTAGGAAGCCAGGAGGAAACCTTGTGATGCGGCTTTCCCAAAGAGTGAAGTGCATAAATGGGTTCCATGAGTACGAGGCCACAGCATCTTCTACAAAGGACTCACAATTTTTTTTTTTTTTTTTGAGACGGAGTCTTGCTCTGTCACCCAGGCTGGAGTGCAGTGGCCGGATCTCAGCTCACTGCCAGCTCCGCCTCCCGGGTTTATGCCATTCTCCTGCCTCAGCCTCCCGAGTAGCTGGGACTACAGGCACTCGCCACCTCGCCCGGCTAGTTTTTTGTATTTTTTAGTAGAGACGGGGTTTCACCGTGTTAGCCAGGATGGTCTCGATCTCCTGACCTCGTGATCCGCCCGTCTCGGCCTCCCAAAGTGCTGGGATTACAGGCTTGAGCCACCGCGCCCGGCCAGGACTCACAATTTTCAACAGCACCACTGGGTCTTCTTCCAGCTGGCCACCTTGCAAAGACGACATGACCTGAACTCCTGGTTTGGCGCTTTGGAAGCTCTGCTAGCCACTGCCTTCTCTGTAAGGCAGGCTCTCGGCCCTTCAGCCTTAGGAGTGTTTTGCTGTCACCTGAAGAGCTCCGTCCTCCCATCTTCAACAGTTATCTCCAAAGGGAAGCAACAGTGATTCCCAAAACCAGGAGTACATGAACATCACTGGGGATATCATCCAAGATGGAGGTCCCTGGTCCATCTCGTTGAGGTGAGAGAGGTTTTCGGTAGAGCCCAGGAACCTGCATTTTAACAGGCAGCCTCCATGATCGTGGCCCAGCACTGCAAGTCTCACACTCCAAGGATCACTGTCATGAAGACGCCACTTATCTGCTCACAGACGTCCTTGGAAGCTAATGTACAGGCTGAAATGGAGTGAAACTAACAGGAATAGCTAAGCAGCACATAGAATATTAAATGTCTGTCTTTCTACTATCACACTTTTAACTAATGCTTCTTCAGGAGTCTCTTAAAATAATACCAGATCTAGCTGGGCACAGTGGCTCACACCTATAATCCCAGCACTTTGGGAGGCCGAGGCAGGCAGATCACCTGAGGTCAGGAGTTTGAGACCAGCCTGACCAACATGGTGAAACCCCATCTCTACTAAAACTACAAAAATTAGCTGCCTGTAATCCCAGCTACTTGGGAAGCTGAGGCAGGAGAATCGCTTGAACCCGGGAGGCGGAAGTTGCAGTGAGCTGAGATTGCACCATTGCACTCCAGCCTGGGTGACAGAATGAAACTCTGTCTCAAAACAAACAAACAAACAAAAAACAGATCTAGTAAATTGGCAACAAAAGGCTGCCAATTTGTTACGCCGTAAGCCAGTTTATTTGAACCACATATCTACTCCAGTATCCTCTATTTCAATTTCAGGTATGCTTTCCCCATTTACAAACATTAATTTAAAAAACCTTAAGGCTGGGCGCAGTGACTCATGCCTGTAATCCTAGCACTTTGGGAGGCCAAGGTGGATAGATCGCTTGAGCCCAGGTGTTTGAGACCAGTCTGGACAACATGGCGAAACCTCATTTCTACAAAAAAATACAATAATTAGCCGGGTGTGGTGGCACACACCTGTAGTCCTAGGTACTGGGGAGGCTGAGGTGGGAGGATCACATGGGTCTCGGAGGTCGAGGCTACAGTGAGCCATAAATGGCACCACTGTACTCCAGCCTGGGCAACAGAGTGAGTGTCTCAAAAACAAACAAAACAAAACAACAACAATCCCAAAAAACCTCAAGGCAAGAATTTCTGTTTGAAGCAATCGGCCCAATTCACCAGGATGCTGTCTTTCCAAGATTAAGGCTCAGATTCCAGTTAAAGTCTTCCTTTAGAGGATCCTCAACATCAGTAAGGCAGTATCTTAACTAGAGAGGTGATCATGGACTGCCCAATCAGATCAATTAAATAGAAGACCTAACAGGGAGCAAGGGGAGGGCCAGAGAGTGGAAAGTTTTATTTCTATATACATTGAAAATGACAACAAGTCTTGATGGGAAAGCCCAATTACCAAAGCCAAATTTTCAAGAGTATATGTCTGTAATCCAGGAAGACCCTTGATTCCTGATCATTTCAAGTTGCCAAAATGAGCAGCCTTAAACTGACATACCTCGCAATTCAGTGATCTCAAAATTTGCCTCCATTTGTAAGTGCACAGTTCTCTGAGTTTTCACAAATATATATACTTATGCAATCATCACAATACAGATGAAAACATTTCCATCACCATAAAAAGTTCCCTCCCAGCCGGGTGTGGTGGCTTACGCCTGTAATCCCAGCACTTTGGGAGGCTGAGGTGGGAGGATCACTTGAGGTCAGGAGTTTGAGACAAGCCTGACCAATGTGGTGAAACCCCACCACTACTAAAAATACAAAAATTAGCCGGGGATGATGGTGCATGCTTGTAATCCCAGCTACTTGGGAGGCTGAGGCAGGAGAATCACTTGAACCTGGGAGGCAGAGGTTGCAGTGAAGAGAGATCGTGCCACTGTACTCCATTCTGGGAGACAGAGCAAGAACCTGTCCACAATATATATATATACACATAAAGAAAAAAAAAAAAAACTTACCAAATTGTTTTTCAAGTGGTTGTCAACCGGGAAGACAGAGAGTCTCATTCTGAGAAGGCAAGCTAAAGCTTTGTTTTTTAAGTAAAATTATGTTCTCTTTTTATTATTTTAAAAAAATCGATCTAAATAATAGATGAGTACAGTCTCACTTTAAGACATTCAATCATTCAAACAAGAGGGGAAAAAACATCCTCACTTCCAGCACCCCACCTCCTGAGTAACTTACAGCTTCCCTGGAAGGAGCTTGCCTAGAGCGCCTGGGGAGAAACTACCACTGGCTGTAGGGCCTGGGTCAGCAGGACAGAAGGGAGAGCAGGAGGGGACTGTACGGGAACCAGCTGGGCGTGTCACAGTTTCTGTTGGTGTGCTTGCTATGAAAGGATTTCTTTTTGGCATTTGGGAATAATTATGTTTAAAGAAGGCTATTTAAAAATAGATATTCTTTCCCCTAGAGTATACAGTGTTTGATACACACTGGTGGATTCTTGCTTCTCGTGTGCATTTTCCTAGACTCCATTCAAACCACATCCCTTTCAGTACAACTCAAAAGAGGTTTATGCTTTACATCTCTACATTCCAGTTACATCTTCCGGAGGATACAGCCTACATAGAAGTTCAGCAAATACCTCGTCTTTTCCACACCTGGAAGATGCAGGTATAGGCCACTATGTGTTTTCCTTTCAAAATGGTAAATTCATCTCGATTTTATCTGTTTTGGAGGTGGGACAGAGACACTCTTCTAGCACATTGACTGTTTGCCTTTTTCTTTAAAAATGAACCTTAGATTATAAATTCTAGGATTGCAAGGTACTGGTTTTTCCACAAGATGGTATGTATTGGGGAGCTCAATTTTATGGACAATTATACTGATTTGGGGTGGAGAGTATAGGGATCATTCCACAAACACTCATGTTGCACACTTAGCATATTCCAGGCACAGTGCTAGATGCTGGGGATGCAATACACAAGACAGACTAGGGTGTCTGCATGGAACTTACATTCTAATTGAGGGAGGAGAGACAGACAATAACCCAAAAAAAATACATGATAAATATAGAGTGTGGTCAGTACTATGAAGGAAGTAAGTAAGACAATGTGATAGAGAGCGAGTGATATTTGAATTGGAACTGGAGGATGAGAATGAGCCTACCTTTAGGAAGAGCTGGAGCTGGGTAAGCATTTGGTGACACTGAAGGACAGAAAGGGGAGTCAGTGTGGCAGGAGCCAGGTCACAACTGTCATAGGAGTTTGGATTTCATTCTAAAAGCAATGGAAAGCCATTGGAGGATGAGCAACACAGGAATGACTACACCTGATTTATGTTTTTAAATATAAAGCAAATCAAGAAACATAAAATATGAAACATAAAACATTTGGCGTGTGGGTGGAAAATGGGTTGTAAGGGGAGGTGGTCAGAATGGAATTGGACTCTGCTATCTCCTCAGCGACCTCTTATCTGAAGACTGTGGGTACCAGGCAAATAGCAGGAGCAGAAGACTCTCCACCTCCAACGCCCTTTCCATACCCCTAAGAATCCTTTCTTCCTGGGTCCCAGCACTGTAAGGAAGGTTCTGTGTATGTGAGAAGAGAGCAGAGGTGCCACAAGAGAACCTGGGCATCAGAGCCCCCAAAGCAAAGACAAGGTCTTCTCTTAGGTCCTTTTCCAGACTTTTCCACAATTTGACTGTGGTTCCCTAGACTATTGGAAGGTTTTAGCTGCATGTGAGCTGACCACAGGACCTGTGTTACCAAGCCATGTAGTCAGTCTCTAACAGGAGCTGAAGAAATATTAGTAGACGTTAATGAAAATGATAGTCAATAATGAAATGTGAGCAAATTACTGAATAATGTTACCAAAAATGTCAGCAAGTGGCAGGAAGAGGACCTCTAAGCCTTTTGAGCTAGAACCGAAGGATAAAAGGGACTTTAAAAGCCATCAATCCCAGCACTTGGGAGGCCGAGGCGGGCAGATCACCTGAGGCCGGGAGTTCCATACCAGCCTAACCACCATGGAGAAACCCTGTCTCTACTAAAAATACAAAATTAGCCGGGTGTGGTGGTGCATGCCTGTAATCCCAGATACTCGGGATGCTGAAGCAGAAGAATTGCTTGAACCTGGGAGACGGAGGTTACAGTGAGCTGAGATCGCGCCATTGCACTACAACCTGGGCAACAAAGAGTAAAACTCCGTCTCCAAAAAAAAAAAAAAAAAAAAGCCATCATCCCAGAAGATTTGATAAATTATTTTGTCTCAAACATAGTTTGATATAGGCCGGGCGCGGTGGCTGAAGCCTGTAATCCCAGCACTTGGGAGGCCGAGACAGGCGGATCACGAGGTCAGGAGATCGAGACCATCCTGGCTAACACGGTGAAACCCCGTCTCTACTAAAAAATACAAAAAACTAGCCGGGCGAGGTGGCGGGCGCCTGTAGTCCCAGCTACTCGGGAGGCTGAGGCAGGAGAATGGCGTAAACCCGGGAGGCGGAGCTTGCAGTGAGCTGAGATCCGGCCACTGCACTCCAGCCCGGGCTAGAGCGAGACTCCGTCTCAAAAAAAAAAAAAAAAAAAAAAATAGTTTGATATATAAATGAACTTACATATCATTATTCTTGGAGGTAAATTTGTGGCATATAAGCAAAGTATTTAAGATGAGGATATCATTTATGTATGTTTCTGTAAAGTACCCGTTATTTACTATTAAGTTTATTGATGATATGATTTATTATTTTATACATCTCAAAATAAAACAAGGGTAGATTTAAATTTTTAAGAAACTCATATTTCTTAGCATATGGAACATGAAAGTGGAATATTAGCCATACTTTCTTTAATCTCATTTCTTTTTCTTTTAAAGAGAGTAGACTGAGAGTCAATTCTTCTGTCATAAACTAATGAAGTCAAAGTTCTTGTCTGTATGCAAAAAAATCTATATCTATATCTATCTTCCCCAACTGGGTTTAAAAAAACTATGGTAAAATATATATAACATACAATTTACCTTTTAAACAACTTTTAAGTGTACACTTCAGTGACATTAAATATATTCACACTGTCATACAATCATCATCACCCATCCATCCCCAACTAGGTTTTTATTTTATTCTTTTATATCGAGAATATGAGAATGCTTTTCAGTAAAATTAGAAAACATGAGGGCTGGGCTTAGTGGCTCATGCCTGTAATCCTAGTTCTTTGGGAGGCCAAGGCAGGAGAGGATCGCTTCAGCCCAAGAGTTCAAGACCAGCCTGGGCAACATAGTGAGACCTTGTCTCTACAAAAACAAACAAACAAAAAAATTAGAAAAACATGAAACTACTTAAGCTGCTGTGTTTTTTGGAAAAGGTATTAAGGCTGGATCTTCTTTTCCAATAAAAGGGTTTCTTTAAGAGGGTTTCTTTTTTTTTTTGAGATGAAGTCTCCCTCTGTTGCCCAGGCTGCAATGCAGTGGCGTGATCTCAGCTGAGTGCAACCTCCGCCTCCCAGGTTCAAACAATTCTCCTGCCTCAGCCTGCCAAGTAACTGGGACGACAGGTGAGCACCACCATGCCTGGCTAATTTTTGTGTTTTTAGTAGAGATAGAGTTTCACTATATTGGCCAGGCTGGTCTTGAACTCCTGATCTCATGATCCACCCTCCTCAGCCTCTCAAAGTGCTAGAATTACAGGCGTGAGCCACTGTGCCTGGCCAAGAGGGCTTCAACCCTCTGTAGCAGTGATCCCCAATCTTTTTGGCACCAGGGACTGATTTAATGGAAGACATTTTTTTCCATGGACGGGGTAGGGGAATGGTTTGGGGATGAGGCTGTTCCAACTCAGATCATCAGGCATTAGATTCTCATAAGGAGTATGCAACCTAGATCACTTGCACGTGCAGTTCACAATAGGGTTTGTGCTCCTATGAGAATCTAATGCTGCCACTGACCTGACAGGAGGCAGAGATCAGGTGGTAATGCTTAGTCGCCCATGCTCATCTCCTGCTGTGCCACCTGGTTCCTGACGGCCACAGACTATATGGGTCTGCAGCCTGGGAGTTGGGAACATCCGTTCTAGAGCGCCTAATGAAATCTACTGCTTCTAGGTAGTGTTTGAAGAGGAAACACAAATTAAAAGACAAAAGAAAACAAAAAAAAACCCCATAAATACATCAATCTCATAAGTACTCAAAGAAAAGCAAAACAACTACAGTACTACCAAAAAAACCTGATTTTTTTTCACAAATTATTTTGGCAAGGAGGGGAAAAAAAGTACAGTGTTTGCAAGGTGATGATAGGGTAATATATTTTTGTGCAATGTAGTTTGATCGTATGTATCAGAATTTCTCCTTCTCCTCCTCCTCCTCCTCCTTCTTCTCCTCCTTCCTCCTTCTCCTCTTCTTCTTCTTCTCCTTCATCTCCTCCTCCTCCCCTTCTTCCCCTTCTTCTTTTCTTCTTCTTCTTTTTCCTACATAATATATCTATGTAACATGGATCAGAATTTTCAATGAACGTACCAGTAATTCTTCTCTTAGGAAATAATTCTAAAGAATTAGCTACACATCTGTAGCTAAATGAACAAGGGTATTCACCCACAGTGTTGTTTATATAAAAGACTAGAAACAACTTAGGCTTTTGACAATCAACATCAGATAGGGTAAAGTAAATTATAATATATTCACACAATGGAATAGCTTGTGGTCATCATAAATGATGGTGTAGATCTATGCTGACATAGATTTGTTGAATGAAAGGAATGGTTACAGATGAGCACGTATAATATGATCCTATTTATACGTATCCATATATACATTCATGTATTTGTGTGGGTGGATAGATGGATGTCTGAAAGGTTCTTCACTAGAATGTTAACATCTTTGATTGGTTAGATTTACTTCCTTTCCTGGGAAATATTCTATATTATATGTTTTTTTTTTTTTACTATGGGTATGTTCTATTTTTTACTGTAATGAAAACAATAAAGCGCTTTTCCATCTGGGAACAAAAATTAAATGGATCAGTGTATTTAAAAATGAGTAGGATAAATAGAGAATACAAGGTACAACTCCACACACACAAATTTTACAACTTAGATGAAATGACCATTTCTCAAAAACACAACTATCACAGTTCAGATAATTTGAATACTCCTATAATAATAATTATTATGTATTTTGTTTTTATTTATTTATTTTAAAATTGTATTTATTTATTTATTCATTTTTTGAGAGGGAGTCTCACTCTGTCACCCAGGCTGGAGTGCAGTGGTGTGATCTCGGCCCACTGCAACCTCCACCTCCCGGGTTCAAGTAAGTCTCTAACTCAGGCTCCCGAGTAACTGGGATTGCAGGCACTTGCCATCACATCCGGCTAATTTTTGTATTTTTAGTAGAGATGGGGTTTCCATCTTGGCCAGGCTGGTGTTGAACTCCTGAGCTCATGATCCTCCTGCCTCGGCCTCCCAAAGGGCTGGATTACAGGCGTGAGCCACTGCTTGCAGCCTAGAATCATAATTTGAGACGGAGTTTCGCTCTTTCGCCCAGGCTGGAGTGAATTGGTATGATCTTGGCTCACTGCAACCTCTACTCCCTGGGCTCAAGCGATTCTCCTACCTCAGCCTCCTGAGTAGCTGAGATTATAGGTGTCTGCCACCATGTCCGGCTAATTTTTTGTATTTTTAGTAGAGATGGGGTTTTGTCATGTTGGCCAGGCTGATCTTAATCTCCTGGCCTCAGGTAATCCACCGGCCTAGGCCTCCTAAAGTGCTAGGATTATAGGCGTGAGCCACCACTCCCGGCTCTTTAATTATTAAAGCAACCGAGTCATAATTTTAAAACCAAAATTAAATTAAAAACTTCTTATAAAGAAATTTCTAAGTCTGGCCAACTTCATTGGGAAATTCTACCAAACATTTAAAGAAGTAACACTAATTTTATGCAATTTCTGTCAGAAAATAGAAGAGGAAACACTTCTCACACCTCACACCAAAATCAAAGACAATACCCAAAAGAAAACCACAGACTGACATCCCCCATGAATACAGATGCAAAATTTCTTAACAAAATATTAGCAAACAGAATTAGGCAATTTATGAAAATAATTACATGCCATGACCAAATGAGATTTATTCCAGAGATGCAAGGCTAGTTCAGTATTTCAAATTAATCAAATATAATCTATTATGTTAACATCCTAAAGAAGAAAAATCACATAATTTTTTTTTCTTTTTTGAGATGGAATCTCGCTCTGTTGCCCAGCCTGGAGTGCAGTGGTATGATCTAGGCTCACTGCAACCTCCACCTCCTTGGTTCAAGTGATTCTCTTGCGTCAGCCTCCTGAGTAGCTGGGATTACAGGTGTGCACCACCATGCCCTGGCTAATTTTTATATTTTTAGTAGAGACAGGGTTTCACCATGTTGGTAAGGCTAGTCTCGAACTCCTGACCTCATGATCCACCCACCTCAGCCTCCCAAAGTGCTGCGATTACAGGTGTTAACCACTGTGCCCTGCAATCTCACACACACACACACACACACACACACACACACACTTTTTTTTTCTTTTTTTTTGAGACAGGGTCACGCTCTGTCACCCAGGCTGGAGTGCAGTGGCATGATCTTGGCTCACTGCAATCTCTGCCTCCCGGGTTCAGGTGATTCTCCTGCCTCAGCCTCTCAAGTAGCTGGGATTACAGGCACATGGCACCATGCCTGGCTAATATTTGTATTTTTAGTAGAGACGGAGTTTCCCCATGTTGGGCCAGGCTGGTCTTGAACTCCTGACCTCAAGTGATCAGCCCGCTTTGGCCTCAGAAAGTGCAGGGATTACAGGCGTGAGCCACTGCATCTGGCCACATAAGTATATTGATGGAGAAAGAGCATTTGACAAAATTTAGCACCCATTTGTGATAAAAATGCTCAGAAAAATAGGAATAGAGAAGGACTTCTTCAATTTGATAAAGAATATTTACAAAAAGTCTACAGCTGGCTGGGCATGGTGGCTCACGCCTATAACCTCAGCACTTTGGGAGGCCGAGATGGGCAGATCACCCGAGCTCAAGAGTTCAAGACCAGCCTGGCCAACTTGGTGAAATCCTGCCTTTACTAAAAATACAAGAATTAGCCAGGCGTGGTGGTGCATGCCTGTAGGCCCAGCTCCTTGGGAGGTTGAGGCAGGAGAATCACTTGAAACTGGGAGGCAGAGGTTACAGTGAGCTGAGATTGTGCCGCACTCCAGCCTGGGTGATAGGGCGAGACTCTCTCAAAAAAAAAAACAAAAAACAAAAAAACTACAGCCAACATATTTAATGGTGAAAACTGCATGCTTTACACCTTTAGTTTGCTGGGGTTGCTATAACGAAGTACCACAGACTGGTTGGCTTAAGCAACAGAAATTTATTTTCTCACAATTCTGGAGGCTATAAGGCCAAGATCAAGGTGTCAGCAGGGTTGGTGTCCTCTGAGGCCTCTCTCCTTGACTTGTAGATGGCTGTCTTCTCCGTGTCTTCAGGTGGTCTTCCCTTTATGAGTCCGTGTGCTAATGTCTTTTTATAAGGACCCCAGCCATATTAAATTAGGGCCCACCTTAGTGACCTTATCTTAATTTGATTACCTTTTAAAGACCCCATGTATTAGTCTGTTTTCACACTGTTATAAAGAAATATCTGAGACTGGGTAATTTATAAAGAAAAGAGTTTTTTGTTGTTGTTGTTTTTTCTCTTTTTAAAAAAAGCCAGTCAAATTTAGTAGTGGAAGGGATTGTATACCTACTTTAGTGACACTAATGTAGAAAAGAGGTTTAATTGGCTCACGGTTCTGTAGGCTGTATAGGAAGCATGGCAGCTTCTGCTTCTGGGGAGGCCTCAGTAGGTTTCCAATCATGGTGGAAGGCAAAGCAGGAGCAGGCATCTTATATGGCCTGAGCAGGAGGGAGACAGACAGGAGTGAGGTGCCACACACTTTTAAACAACCAGATCTCACGACAATTCACTCACTCACTCACTATCATGAGAGTGATAGCACCGAGGGGATGGTGCTAACCCATTCATGAGAACCCCACCCACATGATCCAATCATTTCCCACCAGGCCCCATTGCCAACAATGGGGATTACAATTCGACACCAGATTTGGAGGGGACACAGATTCAAATCATATCACCCTATCTCCAGATACAGTCATATTTTGAGGTAAAGGGGATTAGAGCTTTAACATATGAATTTGGGCAGAGGGGTAGGAGGGAAATAATTTTAGCCCATAATACCCTCTAAGATCAGGAATGAAGCAAAGATACTCACTCTTACTCACTCTTTTTTTTTTTTTTTTTTTGAGACGGAGTCTCGCTCTGCCGCCCAGGCTGGAGTGCTGTGGCCAGATCTCAGCTCACTGCAAGCTCCGCCTCCAGGGTTCACGCCATTCTCCTGCCTCAGCCTCCCGAGTAGCTGGGACTACAGGCGCCCGCCACCTCGCCCGGCTAATTTTTTTGTATTTTTTAGTAGAGACGGGGTTTCACCGTGTTAGCCAGGATGGTCTCGATCTCCTGACCTCGTGATCCACCCGTCTCGGCCTCCCAAAGTGCTGGGATTACAGGCTTGAGCCACCGCGCCCGGCCACTCACTCTTGATTCAGTTATAATTTTGGAAGTTCCAGCCAAGGCAATAAGGCAAGTAAAGGAAATAAAAGGCATACAGATGCAAAGGAGGAAATGAAACTGTTCCTATTTGCAGATAATATGATATTCTTGGTAGAAAATCCCAAGGAATCTACAAAAAGAAATCCTAGAACTAGTAAGTGAGTTCAGCAAGGTCTCAAGATACAAAATAAGCATACAGAATCAATTGGATTTCTGTATACCAGCAATGAACATGTAGATGCTGGAATTAAAAATATAATACCAGGCTGGGCATGGAAATCCCAGCACTTTTGGAGGCCGAGATAGGCTGCCATGAGCTCAGGAGTTTAATACAAAAATTAGCCGGGTGTGGTGGCACACTCCTGTAGACCCAGCACTAGGTGGGAGTGGGGGAGGAGGCTGCGATGGATGGATTGTTTGAGCCCACATGGTTGAGGCTGCAGTGAGCTGTGATCATGCCCTTGCACTCCAGCCTGGGCGGCAATACCAATTTTTTAAATTTTTTATTTTTTATTTTTTAACGGAGTCTCGCTCTGTCGCCCAGGCTGGAGTGTAGTGGCACGATCTTGGCTCACCACAACCTCCGCCTCCTGGGTTCAAGTGATTCTCTCACCTCAGCCTCCTGAGTAGCTGGGATTACAGTCATGCGCCACCATGCCCGGCTAATTTTTGTATTTTTAGTAGATACGGGGTTTCACCATGTTGACCAGGCTGGTCTCAAATTCTTGATCTTGTGATCTGCACGCCTTGGCCTCCCAAAGTGCTGAGATTACAGGTGTGAGCCACTGTGCCCGGCAGATAATACCATTTATAGTCACTAAAAGCAGAAAAGACTGGGCGCAGTGTCTCATACCTCTAATCCCAGCACTTTGGGAGGCCAAGGTGGGAGGATCACTTGAGGTCAGGAGTTCAAGACCAGCCTGGCCAAAAGGCAAAAACCCTGTCTCTACTGAAAAAACAAAAATTAGCCAGGCATAGTGGCTCATGCCTGTAATTGCAGCTACTCGGGAGGCTGAGGCAGGAGAATCACTTGAACCCGGGAGGCAGGGGTTGCAGTGAGCTGAGATTGTGCCACTGCACTCCAGCATGGGTGATGGAGTAAGAGTCTGTCTCAAACAAACAAGCAACCCAGAAAAAAAATAAAAATAAAAAAACCAGGCCGGGCGCGGTGGCTCAAGCTTGTAATTCCAGCACTTTGGGAGGCCGAGACGGGCGGATCACGAGGTCAGGAGATTGAGACCATCCTGGCGAAAATGGTGAAACCCCGTTTCTACTAAAAAATACAAAAAACTAGCCGGACGAGGTGGCGGGCGCCTGTAGTCCCAGTCACTCAGGAGGCTGAGGCAGGAGAATGGCGTGAACCCTGGAGGCGGAGATTGCAGTGAGCCGATATCGCGCCACTGCACTCCAGCCTGGGCGACAGAGCGAGACTCCGTCTCAAAAAAATAAAAAATAAAAAAACCAAACTGTAAATCTAACAAAACATGTACAAGACTTGTATGCTGAAAACCACATCATGCTAAAGAAAGAAATCAGCGGCCGGGCGCAGTGGCTCACGCCTGTAATCCCAGCACTTTGGGAGGCCGAGACGGGCGGATCATGAGGTCAGGAGATTGAGACCATCCTGGCTAACACGGTGAAACCCCGTCTCTACTAAAAATACAACAACAACAACACAACAACAACAACAACAACAAAAATTAGCCGAGCGCGGTGGCGGGTGCCTGTAGTCCCAGCTACTCAGGAGGCTGAGGCAGGAGAATGGCGTGAACCCAGGAATCGGAGCTTGCAGTGAGTGGAGATCGCGCCACTGCACTCCAGCCTGGGCAACACAGCGGGACTCCGTCTCAAAAAAAAAAAAAAAAAGAAAGAAAGAAAGAAATCAAAGCAGATCTAAATAAATGGAAAGGCATACAGCATTCACGGATTGAAAGACTCAACATAACAAAAATGATAATTCTTCCCAAATTGATATGTAGGTTTAATGCAATTCCTGTAAAAATTCCAACAATTCCTTGTAGTTACAGACAAGTTTATTTAAAAATTTATCAGGAAAGGCAAAAGAACTAGAATAGGTAAAACATTTTTGCAAAAGAAGAATAAAGTAGGAGAAATCAGTCTACTCTATTTCAAGACTTAAATAGCTATAGTAATCACAACTGTGTGGTATTAGCAGAGGGATAGAAAATAGATTAACGGAACAGAACAAAGAACTCAAAAATAGACCAATGTTAATATGCCCAACTGATTAAAAAAATTATTTTTAATAGAGATAGGGTCTTGTGGCTGGGTGTGGTGGCTCACACCTGTAATTCCAGTACTTTGGGAGGCCGAGGTGTGTGGATGACCTGAGGTCAGGAGTTCAAGACAAGCCTGACCAAATGGTGAAACCCTGTCTCTACTAAAAATACAAAAATTAGCTGGGGGTGGTGGTGGGTGCCTGTAATTCCAGTTACTTGGGAGGTTGAGGCAGGGGAATTGCTTGAACCCAGGAGGCAGAGATTGCAGTGAGCTGAGATTACGCCATTGCACTCAGCCTGGGCGACAAGACCAAAACTCTGTGTCAATAAAAAATAAAATAAAATAGATAGGGTCTCGCTATGTTGCCCAGGCTGGTCTTAAACTGCTGGGCTCAAGAGATCCTCCTGTTTTGGCCTCCTAAAGTTCTGGGATCACAGGCATGAGCCAACTGATTTTTGACAAAGATACAAAAGCAACTCAATGGAGGATAGGTAGCCTTTTCAACAAAGGGTGCTAGAGCATGCATTGGCCAAAAAAAACTACCATGATGTAATGACCTAATTCTTTTTTTTTTTTTTTTTTTTTGAGACATCTTGGTCTGCTGCCCAGGCCAGAGTGCAATAGCACCATCATAGCTCACTGCAGCCTCATACTCCTGGGTTCAAGAGATCCTCCCACCTCAGCCTCCCAAGCTGGAACTATAGGTGTGTGCCACAATGCCTGGCTAATCCTGGCTAATTAAAAAAATTGTTTTTCTAGTGACGAGGTCTCACTATGTTGCCCAGGCTCTATTTATCCTTTTTTTTTTTTTTGAGATGGAGTTTCACTCTTGTTGCTCAGGCTGGAGTGCAATGATGCAATCTTAGCTCACTGCAACCTCTGCCTCCTGGGTTCAAGTGATTCTCCTGCCTCAGCCTCCCGAGTAGCTGGGATTATAGGCATGTGCCACCTTGCCTGGCTAGTTTTGTATTTTTTCGTAGAGATGAGGTTTCTCCATGTTGGTCAGGCTGGTCTTGAACTCCCAACCTCAGGTGATCCACCCACCTTGGCTCCCAAAGTGCTGGGATTACAGGCATGGGTCACTGCTCCTGGCCCAGGCTCTAATTCTTATACCTTATATAAAAATAAACTCAAAATGGATCACAGACTTAAATATAAAATGTAAAACTGTAATACTTTTAGAAAAAAATAAGAGAAAATCTTTAGAATCTAGGGCTAGGCAAGGAATTCTTAGATTTGACATTAAAAGCACATTTTTGGGAGGAAAATTGATAAATTGGACTTCATCTAAATTAAAACTATTGTTCTGCCAATGACATTAAGAAGATAAAAAGACAAGCTCAGAGTGGGAGAAAATATTCTACAAAGGACTAGCATCTAGACTATAAAAAGAACTCTGAAAACTCAATACTCAAAAAGAACAATTCACTTAAAACATGGAGCTGGGCACAATGGCTCATGCCTATAATCCTAGCACTTTGGGAGGCTGAGGCAGGAGGATTGCTTGAGGCCAGGAGTTTAAGAGCAGCTTGGGCAACAAAGTAAGACCCTGTCCCTACAAAAATAAAAAAATTAGCCAGGCATGGTGGTGCTCACCTGTAGTCCTAGCTACTTGGGAAGGATATGCTTCTTGAGCCCAGGAGGTCAAGGCTGCAGTGAGCCATGATCATACCACAGCACTTCCGCCTGAACAACAGAGCAAGACTCTGTCTCAAAAAAAAAAAAAAAAAAGAACATGGGCAAAAGACATGAAGAGACAGTTTACCAAAAAAGATGTACAGGTGGAAAATAAGCACAGGAAAAGATGCTCAACAGCATTAACTATTAGTGAAATGCAAATTAAAATCGCAATCAGAATGGCTAAAATTAATATTGGCAACAACAAATGTTGGCAAGGATGGGGACAAACTGGATCCACTCATTCATTGTTGGTGAAATTTAAAATGTTACAGCTGGCCGGGCGCGGTGGCTCAAGCCTGTAATCCCAGCACTTTGGGAGGCCGAGACGGGCGGATCACGAGCTCAGGAGATCGAGACCATCCTGGCTAACATGGTGAAACCCCGTCACTACTAAAAAATACAAAAAACTAGCTGGGCAAGGTGGCAGGCGCCTGTAGTCCCAGCTACACGGGAGGCTGAGGCAGGAGAATGGCGTAAACCCGGGAGGTGGAGCTTGCAGTGAGCTGAGATCCGGCCACTGCACTCCAGCCTGGGTGACAGAGCGAGACTCTGTCTCAAAAAAAAAAAATAAATAAATAAAATAAAATAAAATGTTACAGCCACTTTAGAAAACAGTTTATCAGTTTTCTAAAAAACTAAATATGCAACTACCTTACAACTCAGTAACTGTACTCCTGGGTATTGATCCTAGATATGAAGACTTATGTACAAAAATCTGTACATAAATATTTATAGCTGTTTTATTAGTAAATAGCTAAAAACTTGAAACAACTCAGATGAACGCCAATGGTCATTATTTAACCTTTGGAGGTCATCTGGTTTGTTTCAAGTTGATACATTCATACTATGGAATTCTACTTAGCAATAGAAAGAGAACTATTATACACAAAGCCACCTGGATTTATCACCAGAAAAT
Source organism: Trachypithecus francoisi (assembly GCF_009764315.1). NCBI lineage: Eukaryota > Metazoa > Chordata > Mammalia > Primates > Cercopithecidae > Trachypithecus > Trachypithecus francoisi. The sequence continues at coordinate 135,824,791 of NW_022681454.1, read as the reverse complement.
TAAATTCTAAAAGGTTATATATTGTATGATTCCATTAATGTAACATCCTGTGCTGACAAAATTATAGAAATGGACAGACTAATGATTGTGAAGGAAACCAAAATATTTCTTCCCCAAATATTGAGGACTGTTACGTTAAAGGCATTGAAAGTGCCAGAGAACACTCTGCCTCAGCCTCTGTTTGCCTGATGGTGAGACATATATCCTTCCTTACTGGAGACAGCACTTGTGTATTGGCACAGAGGAGGGACCAGCAGACACCAGAGGAATCTGGGAACAGATTTTACTATCTTCCCACATTTTCCCACCTTTTAAAACCCCAGAACTCCAGCTTGGGCAACAGAGCAGGACCTTGTCTCTACAAAACAATAAAAAAAAAATTAGCAGGGTGTGGTGGCACATGCCTGTAGTCCTCGCTACTCCGGAGGCTGAGGTGGGAGGATTGCTTGAGGTCAGGAGGTTGAGGCTGCAGTGAGCTATGATGGCGCCAATGCCTCCAACCTGGGCAACAGAGAGAAACCCTGTCATAAATAGATAAAATAAATAACTGACTAGAACTGCTCTCTCCCTTGTCTTGTCACTAGGTAGGATTTATGGTTGTTTGTTAAAATGCTACTTAAGCAAGGTCCCTAAGCCACTGCCCTGAGAGAGAAATGCTTTTTTTTTTTTTTTTTTTTTTGAGACAGAGTTTCACTCTTGTTCCCCAGGCTGGAGTACAGCCTTGTGATCTTGGCTCACTGCAACCTCCGCCTCCTGGGTTCAAGCGATTATCCTGCCTCAGCCTCCCGAGTAGCTGGGACTACAGATGCCCACTACCACACCTGGCTAATTTTTGTATTTTTAGTAGAGGCGGGGTTTTACCATGTTGCCCAGGCTGGTCTCAAACTCCCAACTTCATTTGATCCACCCACCTCGGTCTCCCAAAGTGCTGAGATTATAGGTGTGAGCCACCACACCTGGCCCAGAGAGAGAAATACTTTTGAACAGAGGCCTTTCCCTCATGATGGGTAGATACAGCACGCATTGAACTTCTGCTTTTCTGTTCTTTTTTCTTTTTTTTTGTTGTTCTTTTCTTTTGAGATGGAGTTTCACTCTTGTTACCCAAGCTGGAGTGCAAATGGCGTGATCTCAGCTCACTGCAACCTCTGCCTCCTGGGTTCAAGTGATTCTCTCACCTCAGCCTCCTGAGTAGCTGGGATTACAGTCATGCGCCACCATGCCCGGCTAATTTTTGTATTTTTAGTAGAGACGAGGTTTCACCATGTTGACCAGACTGGTCTTGAACTCCTGACCTCAGGTAATCCACCCGCCTCAGCTTCCCAAAGTGTTAGGATTACAGGCATGAGCCACCGCACCCCACCTTCTGTTCTTTTTTTTTTTCTTTTTTGAGACAAGGATTGATTGATCCTTGTCTCCGATTGATCAGGCTAGAGTGCAGTGGCACGATTTCTTTTTCTTTTTTTTTTTTTTGAGACGGAGTCTTGCTCTGTCGCCCAGGCTGGAGTGCAGTGGTGCAATCTCAGCTCACTGCAAGCTCCGCCTCCCGGGTTCACTCCATTCTCCTGCCTCAGCCTCTGGAGTAGCTGGGACTACAGGTGCCCGCCACTACGCCTGGCTAATTTTGTTTTTGTATTTTTAGTAGAGACGGGGTTTCACCGTGTTAGCCAGGATGGTCTCGATCCCCTGACCTTGTGATCCGCCACCTCGGCCTCCCAAAGTGCTGGGATTACAGGCGTGAGCCACCACGCCCGGCCTCAGTGGCACGATTTCAACTCACTGCAGTCTTGACCTCCCAGGTTCAGGTGATTCTCAGCCCCCCTGGGAGCTGGGACTACAGGTGCACACCACCACACCCAACTAAGTTTTGTATTTTTAGTAGAGATGGGGCTTTGCCATGTTGGCCCCAGCCTGGTCTGGAACTCCTGGCCTCAAGCAATCTGCCTGCCTCTGGCCTCCCAACCTGCTGGGATTACAGGTGTGAGCCACCGCACCCGGCCTGTTTTTCTTCTGTTAATCTGATTTTTATTTTTAGGAGAGTGTCTCAACTATGAACCTATAAAGGGAAAGAAAAGAAATTATATTTTCTTACCTACAATTGCTAGAGGTTAAGGAGAGGGAGAAGGTGGGAGGGAAGAAGACGATGCTATAAAGGACCACCGTTAGGGATCCTTGTAGTGATGGAGCTGTTCTGTGTCTTGACTGTTCATTGTCAGTGAATTCTGGTTGTGATATTGTACTATCATTCTGCAAGATGTTACCATTGTGGAAGCTGTGCAAAGGACATAGGAAATCTCTTTGTAGTATTTCTTACAACTCCATATACATCTATAATAATGTCAAAGGAAAAAGTTCAATTAAAAAAGACAAAATCTGCTTGTTTTGTTCTCTGGCTCCCTTTCTTGGTGTCTGTCTTGGCCTCTTAGAGGGACCTGTTTCTTCTTCTGAGCCCCAGGAACTGTGTCAGTTTACCAGAAAATGTCTCTGGCAACTTTTCTCAGTATGTCAAAGGGGACTGCCCCTTGCCAGGCTGGATGGGAAAGAGCACAAACATTTCCTTAGCAGATTTCTGTGATAGTAAATGGCTAAAGTTGGCAACAGGGACATTTGTCAATTACATCATGATTTCCCATGGGAGTGTCTATGAGAAGAAAATTAGAATTTAGAACTCTCAGTTATGTTCTCCAAAGACTGGGAGGAAGCAAGTGGGGAAGAGGTCAGTAAACAACTCTAAGTGGATTGGCAGCATTTTGCAACCCTACTGTGACTTCATCCTCTTCTGCTCCTGCCCTTACTGGCAGACACATTTGAATTCAGATGGTGGCCTCTAAGAAATCCTTCTTTTAAATTCACTTTTGGTTTGTTCTCTGTAATCCTTGTCATTTTTTTCCATCAGTCCTTGAGTTTTTGAAGTTAACAAATGTATGTATATTTAACTAAAAAATATGTATATTTATTATATATGCTGAACTGTCACTTTCACTTGGATGGCATGTAAATTCTCAGTTAATATATTTATGTGTCACCGGTGCCTGAGGAGGTCAAATACATATATGTAATTACATATCTATAATGTAATTGTTAACTTAAAAAATCCAAAAGTGAGGGCTGGGCGCAGTGGCTCAAGCCTGTAATCCCAGCACTTTAGGAGGCCCAGACGGGCGGATCACGAGGTCAGGAGATCGAGACCATCCTGGCTAACACGGTGAAACCTCGTTTCTACTAAAAAATACAAAAATCTAGCCGGGCGAGGTGGCGGGCGCCTGTAGTCCCAGCTACTCCGGAGGCTGAGGCAGGAGAATGGCATAAACCCGGGAGGCGGAGCTTGCAGTGAGCTGAGATCCGGCCACTGCACTCCAGCCTGGGCGACAGAGCGAGACTCCGTCTCAAAAAAAAAAAAAAAAAAAAAAAAATCCAGAAGTGAGACAACAAAAAAATCTACTTTTTTTTTTTTGAGACGGAGGCTCACACTGATGCCCAGCCTGGAATGCAGTGGCGCAATCTCGGCTCACTGCAACCTCCGCCTCCCAGATTCAAGCGATTCTCCTGCCTCAGCCTCCCAAGTAGCTGGAATTACAGGCTCCTGTCACCATGGTCGGCTATTTTTTTTTTTTTTTTAGTAGAGATGGGGTTTCACTATGTTGGCCAGGCTGGTCTCAAACGCCTGATCTTGTGATTCACCTGCCTTGGCCTCCCGAAGTGCTGGGATTACAGGCATGAGCCACTGCGCCTGGCAAAATCTACATGTTATATATGCTGAACTGTCACTTTCACCTGGATGGCATGTGAATTCTCAATTAACATATTTATGTATTAAAGACCAGGTATAGTGGCTCATGCCTGTAATCCTAGCAACTTTGGGAGGCCAAGGGAGGAGGATCACTGGAGCCCAGGAATTCAAGGGTACAGTGAACCATGATCATTCCACTGCACTCCAGCCTGGGTCACAGAGCAAGACTCTGTTTTGAAAATTTCTATCTCTATCTGTATCTCTTATCTATCTATCTATCCAGAGCAAGACTCTGTTTTGAAAATCTCTATCTCTATCTGTATCTCTTATCTATCTATCTATCTACCTATCTATCTATCTATCTGGTTATCATCTATCTATGTGTGTTTATATATCAATAAGTAAATAAAAATTTTAAGTGGAAAAAATTAATATATTAATTGCGTTCTCTAGAATGGTAAAATATGAGTTTTAAAGTAAATTTCGGCCAGGGGTGGTGGCTCACACCTGTAATCCCAGCACTTTGGGAGGCCAAGACAGGTGGATCACAAGGTCAGAAGTTCGAGACCATCCTGACCAACATGGTGAAACCCTGTCTCTAGTAAAAATGCAAAAATTAGCCAGCTGTGGTGGCACCAGCCTGTAATCTCAGCTACTTAGGAGGCTGAGGCAGAAGAATGGCTTGAACCCGGAAGGCGGAGGTTGCAGTGAGCTGAGATCACACCACTGCACTCCAGCCTGAGTGACAGAGCAAGACTCCGTCTCAAAAAACAAATAAACAAATGAAAAAAATTAAGTTTCTAGCTTAGGGAAATGTTAACAAACTGTCTTAGAGTTTTAAATGGTCTCTTTGATGAGAAAGAGTGGCTATGGCCAAATTTTCTCTACTGATTTGCTTATGTTAGTTATTCTGGTATCATGTAAATCATAGAATTTTAACATCAAGATCAACCTATGTTAGTTGGTGTTAGTTTGCAAATAAGGAAAGTGAATTATCCAGTGATGAATTTAGTTTACAAATAAGGAAGGTGAGTCCTAGAGTGATTAATTTGCTCAAAAATGCACAGTCAAAACATCAGGATTAGAATCCAGGATCAATCGAACCTAGTCCAGTGCTCTTTCTACCTTGGCATGTTGCTGTGGGAAGAACACATGGACAGTAGTCCAGGTTCATACCTCTGTAAATGGGGAGACAGCCTAGCCTAGCGTTTAAGATCACACACACTGAAGTCACCTGGCTGCACCTCCAGGATATGTGACTTGCAATAAATTATTAAGTCCTCAATGCCTGTTTCCTTTTTGTAAACTGGGGATAATAGTAATTTCCTCATCTAAAAAATTGGGGGCAAGGCATGGTGGCTCATACCTGTAATCCCAGATACTCGAGAGGCTGGGGCAGGAGGATCACTTGAACCCAGGAGGTCAAGGCTGCAGTGAGCTATGATTATGCCACTGCACTTGAGTTTGCGCAACAGAGTGAGGCCCTGTCTCTAAATTAAAAATTAAAAAAAAAAATGGGAGAAGAGTACCCATCTTGTGGAGGGAATTAAATAACAACTTAAGTTATTAAATAACTTATGTACTTAGCACAAAATATTGGCACTCAGAAAACATAGATTCCTTTTCTTCTTTTGCTTATTGAAACAGCTATGTAGCTTTTGGTTTGAAAGGCTGTCTTCTGGCTGCCAGGTAGCTTCAGGGTTCAGCTACCATGAATCTGGCCATAATTTAATCTGGAACAAAAGTAGCTCTAAAATTCATTTGTCTAACATAGAATTAGACAATTATAGGGGAATAAGTTTAAGTCAACCTTGCTTCAGAATGTATCTGGTGGCCATTTCATAACTAATATTTTATTTATTATTTTACTAGCTCAAGAGAACTAGTTCCAGCCTCCTGGAAAGTGTCAAGCTGTGGAGGAAAGTTCAGGGCTTTGGGCTCCTAAGACCCTGGGCAGGATGTGAGGCTGCTGGGAGCTGGCTATGGGTTCTGGGGCAGGTTTGCCAAGCTCGGTTTTCTCATTCAGGGGACATTAGAGAGAAACACTGCCCTTGAAGGGTTGCTGTGAGGATCAAGCTATGTATAACAAGGGGAAATAATAATAGCTAATAAGTATTGAGTATTCATTATGTGACAAGCATTGTTCCAATTAACTCACTTAGTTGTCTTCACCATACTATGAGGTAGGTATAATCAGCATCATTTTATGGATGAAAAACTTAGGCACCAAAAATTTATGCTACCTTCCCAAGATTACACAGCTAGTTAAGTGGTGGAGTCTGGATTCCATGCATGCAATTAGTCACCTAGGCACATAGATCATAAAGAAATATTGATTCTGCCCCCCTTTTTTTTAACCTAAGATAAGCTTGTTGAATTGGAATTTATTTGCAAAGTGGGGGATATAATGTCCTTCTACATCAGAAGGAATAAACTCAGGAAATAGCTAATTAATAGTGAGCACAACTTCTTAGATTTAATGATGCAATAATAAATTATGTACTAGCAGAATTTTCTAGCTAGTGCTAATGAATAGATGTTTTAAAATTTTTTATGTAGGCCGGGCGCGGTGGCTCAAGCCTGTAATCCCAGCACTTTGGGAGGCCGAGACGGGCGGATCACGAGGTCAGGAGATCGAGACCATCCTGGCTAATACGGTGAAACCCCGTCTCTACTAAAAAATACAAAAACTAGCCGGGCGAGGTGGCGGGCGCCTGTAGTCCCAGCTACTCGGGAGGCTGAGGCAGGAGAATGGCGGAAACCCGGGAGGCGGAGCTTGCAGTGAGCTGAGATCCGGCCACTGCACTCCAGTCCGGGCGACAGAGCGAGACTCCGCCTCAAAAAAAAAAAAAAAAAAAAAAAATTTTTTTATGTAAAAATCTTTGACCAAAGTAACTGGAGAATAAATGATTATAAAATCAGAACAGGTAAAATATTGCAGAAAAGGGAATTCCCATTAATTTGTGTGTATGTGTGTGTGAATTCCTGTTTATTGAACATCTGTTATGGTCGGATATAACAGATGATTTATCTGATTTACAAACCTGGTTTTGTTTAATTTCCCTAACATTTCTGAGACATAGAGATTATACTGGTGTGTGGATGAGGAAACTGTTTCATTGAGACTAAGAAATCTGTTTAACGAGTGACGGAGCCAACATTCAAACAAGTATCAGACTCCTAAGGTGATACCTTCTACTTCATCTCTGCCTCTGTTCCAGGAATCACCTGGGCATATTCCCGAAGACTCTGCCAAGATTTGCAAGTCATGAAGTGACTTTGGCTGGGATTTTCAGTGCCTGTGCGTAGGCCATTTCCCGAAAACCTTGCTCTTAAGTATAGCTGTTGAATGAATGGGTGCAAGAGGAGGTTCTCTTCCCCTCTGAGCCAGGATAAAGGCTTGACCTTGCTATTCCTCTATTACTATAGGCACTGACATTCTGCTGTTTTCTCTGAATTTAGCAATGGTCCAAACTTCAGACTGAATTCTGTTCCCCTTCATATTTTATTTTTATTATTTTTATTTTTAAACTTTTCAGAGACAGGGTCTTGCTGTCACCCAGTCTGAAGTGTGGTGGCACCCATTGTTACCAGAAAGGGGTCCCGATCCAGACCCCAAGAGAGGATTCTTGGATCTCATGCAAGAAATAACTCAAGGCGCGTCTGCAGTGCAAAGAAGTAAGTTTACTAAGAAAGTAAACCGGTGAGAGAACAGCTACTCCATAGGCAGAGTAGGGTGTTCCTGAAAGTAAGGGGAGGAACACATCCACCCTAGGTACAATACTCATATATATATATATATATATGTGCTCATATAGACATGTATATATATACGAGTATATATATATGAGATTAAAAAAGGTCATGGGGAGACGTGCTCTGCTATGAGGGTTTGTGATAAAGAATTAATTTTCTTAATTACGATATTTTGCAAGAATCAATATTATTATCTTTAAAACAAAATTTGGGCCAGGCACGGTGGCTCATGCCTGTAATCCCAGCATTTTGGGGAGGCTGAGGCAGGGGATCATGAGGTCAGAAGATCAAGACCATCCTGGCTGACACGGTGAAATCCCGTCACTACTAAAAATACAAAAAATTAGCCGGGCGTGGTGGCAAGCGCCTGTAGTCCCAGCTACTCGGGAGGCTGAGGCAGGAATATCGCTTGAACTCAGGAGCGGAGCTTCCAATGAGCCACTGCACTCCAGCCTGGGAGACAGAATGAGACTCCATCTCCAAAAAAAATAATAATAATAATAAATAAATAAGTAAATAAATAAAGTAAAATTCGGAATGCCTTTGTTCTGAAGATATCAAGATATCAGGACACAAGTCTGGGTCTGTTTAGTAAGCTATCTATCTGTTCCCTTAACTGTAAACACCTAGAGGCTAGGAATGCCTAACTTTCTGGGAATGCAGCCCAGCAAGTCCTAGCTTCATTTTCCTAGTCCTCACTCAAGATGGAGTTGCTCTGGTTTGAACACCTCTGACACCATCATAGCAAACCTGAACTCCTGGGCTCAAGTGATACTTCTGCCTCAGCCTCCTGAGTAGCTGGGAAGACAGGCTCATGTGACCACATCCAGCTAACTTGATAACATTTTCTTTCATAGAGATGGGGGTCTCACTATAATGCCCTGGCTTCTGTTTCACTTTAATGCACACAGGCCTGGGGTCACTGGAAGACTCGTTTGGTAGGCTGTACTGGGGATTATTTAGATGAGCCACCACGAAGGCTTCTGGAAAAGAATTTGTCTCAAGGTTAAAGGGCGTCAAGGCACCCAAGCATCCTGAAGCAAAGGCGCCTGAAGCCTTTGCTTCAGGATCGGATGGGGAATTCTTTTTTTTCTTTTTGCCAACCCCAGTCTTGAGCTCTAGGAAGCAGGGACTGGGAGTAAAAACCAAAAGAACTAATTGATTACAATCTCTGTGATCAGAACCAAAGTATCATATCTGACAACATATAGGTGGCTTTGAGGCACACATAGGCCTCAGCAGCTCATTGCTGGAGGGAGCTGCACCCCAGAGGAAGGAAATATGAGTTGTCTTAGAGGGCTGAGAGGGCTCAGGTTTGCCCATGGGAGGCATACGCTGGGACCCCTAGAACCCTGGATAGGTGGGGGTCTGGAACTGAGTTTGAAGGACCCACAACAGCAGGTGGAGCAGATTCAAAGGGATAGTTCTGATATTAACACACCAATCCCATTTGTACCCCCAAGTCGGTATGATGTGCTTTTAGAATACCCCTTATCGCTAGAGATGTAATTTATGACCTCTTAATCTAATGGAGGATACATTAGACAGATGTTAATTAAACAATCTCACAAATATGTTACTTCAAGCCGTGACAAATCCCATGAAGGAGAAATACAGGGTGTCCTGCTGGTATATAGAGGGGAATCTGATCTGGCCTGGGGTGTGTGTGAGAGAGAATAATAAGGAAAGGGCTTCCTGGGGATGTGATGTTTGCACTGGGGAGGGGAGGATGGAAACGTTGTGAAGCGGATGTGACCAGGTCACATAAATGACAAACTGAGGGAGGGGAAGCAGAACTCATGAGATGTTTCTTCTCTGATTTCCATTTTTAAATGGAGACTTGCATTTGTGGAAGCAGAAGTTAGTGCTTGAAGGGTCTGTCTTGCACAGTTGGTCAGCTCTGTTTTTCAACGCATGTGGAGTGGGAGGGGCGCAGTATCCAATAACTAGGACTCTAATTATGCCTCAGTCACCAACCACGTGTAGGATTTTAAGCAGATTTTTTTTTTTTTTTTCTTTTTGAGATTGAGTCTCGCTCTGCCACTCAGGCTGGAGTACAGTGGTGTGATCTCAACTCACTGCAACCTCCACCTCCCGGGTTCAAGCGATTCTCCTGCCTCAGGCTCCCAAGTAGCTGGGATTATAGGTGCCCACCATCACGCCAGGCTAGTTTTTTGTATTTTTAGTAGAGACAGGGTTTCACCATGTTTGCCAGGCTGGTTTTGAACTCCTGACCTCAAGTGATCTGCCTGCCTCGGCCTCCCAATGTGCTGGGATTACAGGTGTGAGCCACCATGCCCGGATGAGATTTTATTTTTATTTTATTTATTTTATTTATTTTTTTGAGACAGAGTTGCTCTTGTTGCCCAGGCTGGAGTGCTATGACGTGATCATGGCTCACTGCAACCTCTGCCTTCTGGGTTCAAGCAATTCTCCTGCCTCAGCCTCCCGAGTAGCTGGGATTAGAGGCATGCACCACCACACCCAGCTAATATTATATTTTTAGTAGAGACGAGGTTTCACCTTATTGGTTAGGCTGGTCTCGAACTCCTGACTTCACATAATCCACCCACCTCGGCCTCCCAAAATGCTGGGATTACAGGCATGAGTCACCTGCCCTGCCAGCTGAGAATTTATAACCTCCATTTTTCTACCTGTAGAAAAGGGCAGAGGATTGGGTGGAGTCTGCCAGATGATCTCTACCATTCCTTCCGGTGCTTTAAAAAAAAAAAAAAATCTAAGAGTAGTTTTTAAAGAACCCTCTGTTATTTCATTGTTAGAGAATGTGCTTGTTAACTTTTTAACTCCTCACAAGTGCCTGATCTTTCCTGTTCACTCAGAGTAGGCCTTAGGAGAATAGAGTTTATTTTGTTATTATGTGAGGTCTTATTATTTTATTTGACATATTGACACATACTGTCTTCCATTTACTCAACACCTGGGCCAGGTGCTGAGCAGTCAAAGGAGAAACGGATTCGTTGGTGCTTCCCTCCCTCTGAGTCCACTGTCAATTTGGAAGATACACATGGAATTGGATTATTGCAATAGAAAGTAATAAATGCTTTGCTAAAGATATATAGACAGTGTTAAGAGAGGATATAGGAAGGCCACATAATCCATATATGAGTAGTATAATGGGTTAAACTTGAGATATAAAAAAGCGGGCAGGAGGCCTCAATTCTAGCACTTTGGGAGACCGAGGTGGGCAGATCACCTGAGGTCAGGAATTCAAGACCAGCCTGGCCAACATCGTGAAACTCCACCTCTACAAAAAATACAAAAATAAAAAATACAAAAATCAGCTGGGGGGTGGGGGGTGGTGGCGGGCACCTGTAATCCCAGCTACTGAGGAGTCTGAGGCAGGAGAATCGCTTGAACCTGGGAGGTGGAGGTTGTAGTGAGCCAAGATCGTGCCCCTGCACTCTAGCCTGGGTGACAGGGTGAGACATCATCTTAAAAAAAAAAAAAAGTAAGCAGGTAAAACATGGTAGATACTTAGTAAATGGATGTGACTGAATGAATAAATTGTTGGCCAAAAAAAAAAAAAAAAAAGCCAAATTCTGTAAAATATTTGAAGAGATTTATTCTGAGCTAAAGGTGAGGACCATGACCTGTGACAGTCCCAGGAGGTCATGAGAACATGTGCCCAGAGTGGTTGGGTTACAGTGTAATTCTATACATTTTAGGGAGACAGATGTTACAGCCAAAGACATAAATCAATACATGTAAGGTTTACATTGGTTCAGCCCAGAAAGGTTAGACATCTTGGGGCGGGGGTGGGGGCAGCCGTAGGGGTGGGGGTGGGGGACCAGGCGTGCCTTCCAGGTTATAGGTAGATTCAAAGATTTCCTGATTGACAATTGGTTGAAAGAGTTAAGTTTTGCCTAAAGAGTTGAAATCAACAGAGATAAATGTTTGGAGTTAAGATAAGAGAGGTTGTGGAAGCCAAAGTTCTTTTTTTTTTTTTTTTGATAGAGACAGAGTCTGGCTATGTTGCCTAAACTGGTTTCTAGCCCCTGGGCTCAAGTGATCCTCCCGCCTCAGCCTCCCAAAGTGCTGGGATTACAGATGTCAGCCACCAGGTGGCCAACATTCTTGTTATGTAGGTGAAGCCTCCAGATAGCAGGCTATAGAGAGAACAGATGGTAAATGTCTCTCATCATACCTTGAAAGGTGCCAGACTCTTAGCTGAACCTCTCTTGGATCAGGAGAAGACCTGGAAAGGGAAGGGAATTCTCTACCGAATATACATTTTCCCCACAAGAGAGGGCTGTGCATGGCTATTTCAAAATATGTCAAATAAATGTATTTGGGGCAAAATACTTTGATTTCTCTCAGGGCCTAGTATCTGTCATGCGTTGCTATACGAGAGGCACGTTGGAATTTGGTATCTTATTGCTAGAGTCTGTTTTTCAGTGGCAGAGTTTTAACTTTTTTTATTTATTTCTAACTTTTATTTTAGGTTCAGGGGGTACGTATGCAGATTATATGAGTGAATTGTGTCAGGCTTAAGATATCTTCTGTTTTTTGTTTGTTTGTTTGTTTTGTTTTTTTGAGACAGAGTCTCACTCTGTTGCCAGGCTGGAGTGCAGTGGCATAATCTCAGCTCACTGCAACCTCTGCCTCCTGGGTTCAAGTGATTCTCCTGCCTCAGCCTCCTGAGTAGCTGGGACTGCAGGCACGTGCCACCACACCCAGCTAATTTTTGTATTTTTAGGAGAGACAGGGTTTCATCATGTTGGCCAGGATGGTCTTGATCTCTTGACCTCGTAATCTGCCTGCCTTGGCCTCCCAAAGTGCTGGGATTACAGGCATGAGCCACTGTGCCCAGCCTAAAATCTCTGTTTTAATGTTAATGCTGGTCAGTTGTGCCTGAATTCCAAAGGCAGGAGAGTATAATGAGGTATATCCGGTTCCCCCTTCCCACCATAGCCTGAATTAGTTTTTCAGCTTTCTGTAGAATCCCTTTGGCTGAGAGGAAGGGTCTATTCAGCCAGCTGGGGGAGCTTAGAATTTTATTTGTGGTTTACAAAATGAATCATATTGCTGTTATTCTAACTTTGAATTGCTAGATGGCTGATGCCAGACTCTTATTATTATTCTTTCATGTCATAGAAGAAGAAAATTAATAATGGTTGCAATTGTTATGATTCTAAGGAACAACGAGGCACTGTATACATTCACATGGGTAATGTTTACTTGCACTACATTTTTTCCCCTTAACTTTTCATTAGGTGTTTGTGTCTACCATTAATCTTAACTCCCAGAGACTAGAAGGACTGCCCTTAGCCATTTTCATCTTATTGTATTAAATCTTAGAAAGGAATGAGTTCCTTATATATAACACAAGAGACAGATAGGAGACTAAAACCTGAGGTAGAGAAATTCAATAAAAGTTTCCTCCCGGAGGATGGGAACCCTAAAGGGAGGTGATATGAATCTGTGAAATGATGCAGTCATTACTGAGCTATGGAGATAGCAAGGTTGAAGGCTTGGAGTTTTTCTATCTTTCTTTAATTTGCACTGAACACTTGCTATAGTAAAAAATGGGATTGGAAGCTCTAAGTGCAAATCATCAACCTCAGAAGAAAAATGTTACTTTTATGCTGTCCATTAAAACATTTACCTGCTCCATATGCTCCAGCACTTACCCGAGAAAGAGGAATTTGCCCAATGAAAATTGAGAGCACATTTCTGAAAAATTGTTTTCCATAAATCTTGCAAATTGCTGTGCTCAAATATGCTAGGTTGTAGCCAGACTGACCTCTGGGGAGCGATTATCAGGGAAATAACCATGAACAGCAATAAGATCATGCACCGATCCGACTAGCAACACCAGGATGTGACCTTTTTGTGCAGGACGCATTCATGTGGGCCCGCCTGAATTGCCAGGAGCATGGTAATTAATGGGGCACCAGAGAACAGCTTCTTCTCTACGAGCTGCTAATTAGTCCTCCTGGAGACACATATCCCGAATCACATCCAGGGTGTCATGTTCCAGCTACTGCTTGCTGAGCTGAATTAGATAAGTTTGTGGGGGACCATGAGGACTAAAATCTCAATATCACACAGCTGCAGTCCTTTCATTTTCTCCCAAAGTGGCCCCACCTAAGGGAAACTATGGTGATTGGGAAATACCTACAATTTCTACTTCCTTTTTGGAAGCATTCATGAGTTCATTTGCAATCTCACGAGTATCAAATATACTAAATTTTTTTTTTTTTTTTTTTTTTTTTTTTGAGGCGGAGTCTTGCTCTGTCGCCCGGACTGGAGTGCAGTGGCCGGATCTCAGCTCACTGCAAGCTCCGCCTCCCGGGTTTACGCCATTCTCCTGCCTCAGCCTCCGGAGTAGCTGGGACTACAGGCGCCGCCACCTCGCCTGGCTAGTTTTTGTATTTTTAGTAGAGACGGGGTTTCACCGTGTTAGCCAGGATGGTCTCAATCTCCTGACCTCGTGATCCGCCCGTCTCGGCCTCCCAAAGTGCTGGGATTACAGGCTTGAGCCACCGCGCCCGGCCAAATATACTAAATTTTAAACTCACAGATTGCTTTGCTTCCTTTTTACCTGTATGATGTTTTGATCAGTTGGCATGGCATGGAGAACAATAACTACCACCCATAGTCAGGAGAGGCGGAAACCTACCTGTGGGGCTGCCATGCAGGGCCGTGCAAGTTGTGCCCTGCTCAAGGATGCAAGCTATGGGAAAATGGGGCCTGAAATCCAGCTCACTGTTGCCCAGCATGTGTCTTTGTGCACATCAGAACCCAGCCAGTCTGACTGTAGAATTCTTAACTACACACCATATGGACTTTAAAACTAATAGCTGACTGAGCTTTTATATCCTGGAAACCAGCTTTATCATCTACCAGCTCGCAGTCACTGAAGCCTTAGGACATGAAGGTTGAAGCAAACTTTTTAAAACCCAAAATTAATGTACATATTAGGATATTGTCTGTGATTGGTATTTGCTGAAGAAAGAATTGTTCACCCCAGTACACCATTCAATATGAAGGTCGATCAGTAATAGATGTGGTTATTTATTCACAATCTCAGCATTAAAGTTAACTTTTGGTTAAAGGCACAGAGTTTGACTGCTAGTTGGCAAATTATAAAAGTCAGTACTGTAAGCAACCATATTTGGTAGACCAGAAATGGAGGCCAAGTGTGGTGGCTCATGCCTGTAATCCCAGTACTTTGGCAGGCTGAGGTGGGTGGGAGGATTGTTTGAGGCCAGGAGTTTGAGATCAGCCTGGGCAGCATAGCAAGACCCTGTCTCTACAAAAAATAAAAAAAAAAAATTAACTAGGCATGGTAGCACATAACTGTAGTCACTGTTACTTGAGATGTTGAGGCAGGAGAATCTCTTGAGACCAGGAGTTTGGGGCTGCAATGAGCTATGATCGTGCCACTGCACCTCAGCCTGGGTGACAAAACAAGACCCTGTCTCTAAAAGAAAAAAAAAAAAAATGGTTTCAGGGAAACAGTGAAGGTCTGGCTCACCTGGTTAAAGGTTGTGTGGTAACTGATGCTTAACATCATTATACACAATTCTGCTGAATCAGTCTTCTCAAACTAATGCTGTGCCCTTGGAAACATTGTTGGCTTTAGAAGCAAAGCCATGCCTCAGCTTTTTCCAGCTGAGGGAACATCAGCATATCAACTTTATTATTTTTTTGAGACAAGGTCTTGCTCTGCGGTCTTGCTGTGTGGCACCATCATAGCTTACTGAAGCCTCCAACTCTTGGGCTCAAGTGACCCTCCTGCCCTAGGTTCCCAAGTATCTGGGATTACAGGCACACACCACCACGCCTGGCCAATTTTTATTTTTATTTTTTTGTAGATACGGGGTGTTGCTATACTGCCCAGGCTCATCTTGAAGTCCTAACCTCAAGCGTTTCTCCTGCTTTGGCCTCCCCAACAACATATCAACTTCCAACCTTCAATTTTTTCATCTGTAAAATGCTTTCTTCTCATGATTATTAGAATTAAATAAAATAGGTAAAGCAACTAGCAAAGAGCCTGGAACATCATAGGTTCCCAGTGTCATGCACGTCCGTGTGAAGAGACCACCAAACAGGCTTTGTGTGAGCAACATGGCTGTTTATTTCACCTGGGTGCAGTCGGGCTGAGTCCGAAAAGAGAGTCAGCGAAGGGAGATAAGGGTGAGGCCATTTTATAGGATTTGGGTAGGTAATGGAAAATTACAGTCAAAAGGGGGCTGTTCTCTGGCGGGCAGGAGCGGGGGTCACAAGGTGCTCAGTGGGGGAGCTTTTTGAGCCAGGATGAGCCAGGAAAAGGAATTTCACAAGATAATATCATCGCTTAAGGCAAGGACCGGCCATTTTCACTTCTTTGGTGGTGGAATGTCATCGGTTAAGGCGAGGCAGGGCATTTGCACTTCTTTTGTGATTCTTCAGTTACTTCAGGCCATCTGGGCGCATACGTTCAAGTCACAGGGGATGCGATGACTTGGCTTGGGCTCAGAGGCCTGACACCCAGCAAATGTTAGTCCCCTCACCCCCAATCTTAAAAATCTTCAACTATTTCTATATTACTTTCCTAGGGCTGCCATGACAAAATCCCACACATTGGGTGGCTTTAAACAACAGAGTTATTCTCTTATAGTTCTAGAGGCTGGAAGCCCAAAATCAAGGTGTTGACAAAGCCATGCTTCCTCCCAAGTCGCTTAGGGAGAATCTTTCCCTGCCTCTTTCACCTCTTTCGCCTCTGCAATGTCAGGTGATGCTTGGCTTGTGGCAGCAAACCACCTTCACACCTCAGCTTTCCCTTTGTATGTGTGTATTCACCTAGTGTTCTCCCTGAGTGTCTCTCTGTCCAAGTTACTCTCTTCTTACAATGATACCAGTTAGGTCAGGCGCAGTGGCTCACACCTGTAATCCCAGCAGTTTTGGAGGCTGAGGCGGCTGGATCACAAGGTCAGGAGTTCAAGACCAGCCTGGTCAAGATAGTGAAACCCTGTCTCTACTAAAACTACAAAAATTAGCCAGAAGAAGTGGAAGGTGTTTGTAGTCCCAGCTACTCAGGAGGCTGTGGCAGGAGAATTGCTTGAACCCGGGTGGCGGCAGTAGGGGGAAGAAAGGCACCGATTTTATTTTATTTTATTTTATTTTACTTTGAGATGGAGTCTTGCTCTGTCGCCCGGGCTGGAGTGCAGTGGCGAGATCTCAGCTCACTGCAACCTCTGCCTCCTGGGTTCAAGCGATTCTCTTGCCTCAGCCTCCCAAGTAGCTGGAATTACAGTTGCCTGCCACCATGCCTGGCTAATTTTTGTACTTTTAGTAGAGATGGGGTTTTACCATGTTGTTCAAGATAGTCTTGAACTCCTGATCTCAAATAATCCTCCTACTTTGGCCTCCCAATGTGTTGGGATTACAGGCGTGAGCCACCACTCCTGGCCAGCACCCATTTTAAAGGCAGGTACTTTGGAAAGTTGGGAATTTAAACAATTTACCTATACCATTTTCTCTCTATCATTTGCTAATTGGAAAAGATAATCATGGAGAAAAGATTATTTGAAAAGAGAAGTAAAAATGAGGAACTTTTTTTTTTTTTTGAGACGGGGTCTCGCTCTGTCGCCCGAGCTGGAGTGCAGTGGCCAGATCTCAGCTCACTGCAAGCTCCGCCTCCTGGGTTTACGCCATTCTCCTGCCTCAGCCTCCGGAGTAGCTGGGACTACAGGCGCCAGCCACCTCGCCCGGCTAGCTTTTTGTATTTTTTAGTAGAGACGGGGTTTCACCGTGTTAGCCAGGATGGTCTCGAACTCCTGACCCCGTGATCTGCCCGTCTCAGCCTCCCAAAGTGCTGGGATTACAGGCTTGAGCCACCTCGCCTGGCCAAAATGAGGAACTTTTGTTCTTATTGTCTCTAGTTATAATTTTTTTGGAAACCCATTAATATCTTATTCAGATAGCTGAGACTCCTTCTTCGTCTTCCTTTTTAAGGAAAGAAAACTGCAGAAGAAACTTTGAAAACATGCATACTTTAATTAGAATTGCTGAAAAAAATATTTGAGATTTTTGCTGTTGTGGTTAATGTTTTTAACAGGTTTTTCAGCTGCAACCTGATTTTGCATTGCAAGCAAATGTTCTTATTTTTTTAGACAAAAGTTGCCTTTAGTAATGATTCCTCAATTATTTTCTTTCTTTTTTTTCCTCAACGATTTTTTCTACAGTTTGGTTTTGAACTTATTTCAAAATCTCTCAACAACTGCTTTCACAGGCTCTGTAAAAAAAATTACAGAAAGTAAAAATATCTTTCAACTCATTTTGTTTTTTCAGAGAATGCATAGCTCAGCATCACATACCATGTCTTAACTTTAATGTCTGCTTTTGAAAAAAGAGTGTATGCTGGCTTTCAAAGATGCAGATTCGGCCGGGCGTGGTGGCTCAAGCCTGTAATCCCAGCACTTTGGGAGGCCGAGACGGGCGGATCACGAGGTCAGGAGATCGAGACCATCCTGGCTAACACGGTGAAACCCCGTCTCTACTAAAAATACAAAAACTAGCCGGGCGAGGTGGCGGGCGCCTGTAGTCCCAGCTACTCAGGAGGCTGAGGCAGGAGAATGGCGTAAACCCGGGAGGCGGAGCTTGCAGTGAGCTGAGATCTGGCCACTGCACTCCAGTCCGGGCGACAGAGCGAGACTCCGCCTCAAAAAAAAAAAAACAAAAAAAAAAAAAACAAAGATGCAGATTCTTCCATTTTACTCATCACCATTCTAACAAATACTTATTAAAGAACTAGCTTCCTACCAGCAAAGATGTTAAAAGAGACAAAATAAAAAACAGAAAAACAAAAGAAAAACTAGGAAGTTAGCAATATACCTTGGAAATGAAATAACTTAAAACAAATGTAATTCCCTATTTCATTTACTTCAACACCATTTTATTTTATTAAAAAAACTCTCTAAAAACAATTTTATTTTTTACAATTAAATAATTTCAACTTTTATTTTAGATTCCAGGGGTACATGTGCAGATTTGTTACCTGGGTATGTTGTGTGATGCCCAGGTTTGGGGTAGGACTGAGTCTGTCACTCAGGTACTAAGCATAGTACCCAATAGTTATTCAGCCCTTGCCCCTGCCTCCATCCTCCCTCTAGTAGTCCCCAGTGTCTATGGTTGCCATCTTTATGTCCATTAGTACCCATTGTTTAGCTCCCACTTGTGAGAACATGTGGTTTAATACCATTTTAATATTATTGTTCATTTAATTTCCAGTTGGCTTGTAGGGGGTCTGGGTGTGGTGGTTCATGACTGTAATCTTAGCACTTCAGGAGGCTGAGGCAGGAGGATCACTTGAGGCCAGGCGTTCAAGACCAATTGGCTTATAGAAAAGGTCTTTATGAGAGACTATTCTTTTTTGATTTATATTTCTTGAAAGGTTACAAAAAGTTTTCACAAATAACTAGACCTGAAAAAATGGTTTGTTTAATAAATTATGTATGAATACAAATTATTAGGATATATTTTCAGCAAATATAAGAAGTTTCATAATCAGTTACTGACAGATTGAAACATATCAGTTCATGTTATTTGAATACTTGAAGAAAAAAATCTGATGTGATCCTGATGAGTTAAAACGAGGACTAAGTTCAGGTTCAAAGGTCACTGGGACTGTTTCGAAACAATTCCTACGTCACTAGTGAGAATACAAAGATGGTTTAAATGACCTTATGTACATATACAGTCATACATTAATTTGTGTAATGCTTCTTGTGGCTGCCAGTTCTTGTTATTCTTTAACACTTTCTTCACCATCAGCATTATTTGAAAATAACTTATTAATCACACAACTCTACATGGTAGTACACATGGAAGATACAAAGATGACTCCATACTCATGAACACAAATTGTGGCTGCTGTTAAAACATTTGACGCTGTGCCTTCTGTGAATGAGGTTAGCACAAACATGGCATCTTTCTGCTTATAGATAGAAATATGAGACCCTGATGATTTTCTGTTGCTTCAGTGGACTGAGGACTGATTGGTTGTAACAAATTTTGTGACTCTTGCTAAGCAAGCCCAGAACCTGGCTCATTGAGAGCCACTTAAGAAATGTGTTCTGCATTACAAGATAACCTACAACTGAATGCAAATGAAAGCATCAAGGAAACAAGAGTCTCAAAAAAAGTAAATTTGATGCGGGGGCCATACGCTACAATACCAATTTGAGTACTTAGTTTCTAGAAAGAAACAAAACAAAAACGTATTCTTCTGTGTAACTTACATGGCTTTGGATATTGAAAAAGCAGAATAATTAGATTTTCATTTTTATTTTTATTTATTTTTATTTTTATTTTTTTGAGACAGAGTCTTGCTCAGTTGCCCAGTCTGGAGTGCAGTGGCGCGATCTCGGCTCACTGCAAGCTCCGCCTCCCGGGTTCCCGCCATTCTCCTGCCTCAGCCTCCCAAGTAGCTGGGACTACCACCACGCCCGGCTAATTTTTTGCATTTTTAGTAGAGACGAGGTTTCACCATGTTAGCCAGGATGGTCTCGATCTCATGACCTCGTGATCCGCCCGCCTCGGCCTCCCAAAGTGCTGGGATTACAGGCGTGAGCCACCGCGCCCGGCCTAGATTTTCATTTTTAAATCTTCTTAAATAATGTGGAATAAAAATGTCATTTTGTTTTTGCTTTTTAGAAGATGGTTCATACTGAAAAATATCATTTCTTTCATATCAGAAAGTTGAGACACATTGAAAAACTGAGAAATATAACTTTTAGAGAAAGAATAAAATTTGAACATTAGGAAATCCAATAATGCAATTCACATGTTAATAAACTGAAAGAGCTCAAATGATGATCTCATTAGATGTTGAAAAAGCACTCAGAATTCAATGTGCATTCTTTTTTTTTTTTGAGACGGAGTCTCGCTATCACCCAGGCTGGAGTGCAGTGGCCGGATCTCAGCTCACTGCAAGCTCCGCCTCCCGGGTTCACGCCATTCTCCTGCCTCAGCCTCTCAAGTAGCTGGGACTACAGGCGCCCACCACGTCGCCCGGCTAGTTTTTTGTATTTTTTAGTAGAGACGGGGTTTCACCATGTTAGCCAGGATGGTCTCAATCTCCTGACCTCGTGATCCACCCGTCTCGGCCTCCCAAAGTGCTGGGATTACAGGCTTGAGCCACTGCGCCCGGCCTCAATGTGCATTCTTAATTTGAAAAGAAACTATTAACAAGCTTTGATAAGGGCAGAAGCCACTGCAGATATAATGATGAAACATCAGAAGATTTCTATTGAGATGGGAGCGGGTTAGGAATTCCACCATCACCATGTTAGGGATTTTTGTTTCATATTGTTTTCAGAAGCATATTCCAAATGAATAAAAAATTCAAATATTCTGTAATTCCAGTACTTTGGGAGGCCCAGACGGGCGGATCATCTGAGGTTAGGAGTTCAAGACCAGACTGGCCAATATGGTGAAACCCCATCTCTACTAAAAATACAAAAAAATTAGCCCCAGCTACTCGGGAGGCTGAGGCAGGAGAATCACTTGAACCCGGGAGGCGGAGGTTGCGGTGAGCTGAGATCACACCACCACACTCCAGCGTGGGTGACAGAACAAGACTCTGTCTAAAAAAAATAAAAATAAAAATAAAAAAACAAAAATTCGAATGTTAAAAACTTTCCATAAAGGCACTAGAAGGTAGTATAGGAGAAGTGTCTTTTTTTTTTTTTGTGACAGAGTTTCGCTCTTGTTGCCCAGGCTGGTGTGCAATGGCATGATCTTGGCTCACTGCAACCTCTGTCTCCCAGGTTCAAGCGATTCTCCTTCCTCAGTCTCCCGAGTAGCTGAGCTGGGATTACAGGCATGTGCCACCATGCCTGGCTAATTTTGTAGTTTTGGTAGAGCCAGTTTTCTCCATGTTGGTCAGGCTGGTCTCGAACTCCTGACCTCAGGTGATCCGCCTGCCTTTGCCTCCCAAAGTGCTGGGATTACAGGCGTGAGCCATCGTGCCCAGCCCGTTTTTGTTTTTTTCTTTTTTAAACAAACTTGGGGGTAAAGATGGCCTTTCAAAGAAGTCTCAAACCACAAAAACCATAAAGAAAAGATGGACAGATCTGTCCTCATAACTATTTTAAAAACTTCCATTTAATGAATGGTGCATAATTAAATCTAAGTGTCAAATAGCAGAGAGAGGAAGTGTTTTCATGAACCATATGAGAACCGTAATATTTAAAGGGCTCCTTCAAATTACAAGAAAAAGTAAGTCAAAAGAAAAGGGCAAATTTAAGGCAATTTACAGAAAAAGAAATACAAATGGCTGAGAAACACCTGAAGATTATTTAATCTCACAACTAGGGAAATACGAATAAATACAACAATAATATGCTACCTTCATTCCCCAAAATAAAGTAAAAATATAATCTCACATTCAGCTGATGGAAGTGTTCATTGTTGTAACTGTTTGTGGAGAGCACTTTGGGAATATCTCTCAAAACCGTAATGCTCAGGCTGGATGTGGTTGCTAACGCCTGTAATCCCAGTGCTTTGGGAGGCCATGATGGGAGGATTGCTTGAGGCCAGGAGTGTAAGGTCACCCTGGGCAACATAGCAAGACCTCATCTCTACAAAAAGTAGAAAAAATTAGACTGGCATGGTAGTGCATCTCTCTTCAGGTCCCAGTTATTTGGAAGGCTGAGGTGGGAGGATCACTTCAGCTTAGGAGGTCAAGGCTACAGTAGGCTGTGTTTGTGGCACTGCACTCTAGCCTGGGTGACAGAGTAAGATGCTGTTTAAATAAAATAAAAGTAAAAATAAAAATAAAATACAACAGTAATGCTCACATGCATTGATTCAGCAACATATGTATAATGTACATGAATATTTATTACAGCATAGTTGGCATTAAAGAAAATCTGAAAATAGCCAAACTGGGAAAACTAAAAACAGCTACCAAACACTTATGGTACAGTGATAACTCTACATCTGCAAAGGAGAGTCAAGCAGTGCTGGATGTATTGACACAGAAGATGTTTCTGACTTAACATTAAGCAAGTTTCAGAACAATATGTTTAATACAATCCAATATACGTAATAAAAGCATAAAAGATTCATAGCACCTATATGTGTAAATAGATACACATACATAGAAAAAGTCTGGAAGGGTCCACTATGAACAGCTAATCATTGCTTCCCATAAAAAGTATGATGTGCTTATGAACGTGACATGTTTTCAGAAAAAAAAAGTATGTTGTGGTGTGTCTCAACCCTATGGGGCCTGAGGAGAGATGAATGGAGATTTTGACTTTTGTACCCTGTATACCTCTGTACTGTTAGGATTTTTAGACAATAAATGTACATTTGTAGTATAAAAAATTAATTATAAAAAGAGAAATGTAATTCACATAATGTATGGAGCATTGTTGTTTTTCATAAGCAGACATTAGAATGCTGCCAAGGTATATGAAATGATTTAGAATTTTTATCCATCAGGCTGAAAAAAAAAGTTTTCATCATAGGTGGGAGAATTATTTTTTCATTGATAAAATATTTACTTTCATTAATGTCAGTTAACTTCATTTGCTATTTCTCTCCTTGGAAAATTTGCCTGCTGGGCCTTCAACCCTGGCTCCTGAGAAAGGAATCTGAGTATAGGCAGAACTCAATTAAATGCAAGGTTCTCTTATCGGAAACTTAGTGTTAAAAGAAAAACTTGTAGAGATATTGCTAGCTGGTTGAAGTCTGTTGTAGAGTATGATGGATTATTACGAAGTTTCAACCACCAGAGGTAGATTTCTCCCTCCCATCTGTCATTTCCTCCCTCCTGATGTGATTCTGATGAATAAAAACAAGAACTAAGTTCAGGTTGAAAGGTCATTAGGAATATTTAGACAATTCCTACGTCACTAGTGACCCCTTCCCTTCCCTTCCTTCCCATCCTTTTGCTCCCCCCCTCCCCTCCCCTCCCCTCCCTTCCCCCCTCCCCTCCCTTCCCGTCACTTCCTTCTTGTGATCGTAATTTTATGTGTCAACTTGACTGGGCTCGGGCATGCTCATATAGCTGTTTAATGTTATTTCTGGGTATTTCTGTGATAGTGCTTCTGGAAGAGATTAGAATTTGAATCAGGAGGCCGGGCGCGGTGGCTCAAGCCTGTAATCCCAGCACTTTGGGAGGCCGAGGCGGGCGGATCACGAGGTCAGGAGATCGAGACCCTCCTGGCTAACACGGTGAAACCCCGTCTCTACTAAAAATACAAAAAACTAGCCGGGCGCGGTTGCGGGCGCCTGTAGTCCCAGCTACTCGGAGGCTGAGGCGGGAGAATGGCGGGAACCCGGGAGGCGGAGCTTGCAGTGAGCCGAGATCGCGCCACTGCACTCCAGCCTGGGCGACACAGCGAGACTCTGTCTCAAAAAAAAAAAAAAAAAGATTTGAATCAGGAGACACAGTAAAAAAGATCACCGTCATCAGTGTGGGTGGGCATCATCCAATCTGTTGAGAACCCAAATAGAACAAAAAGGTGGAGGAAGGGCTAATTTGCAATCTGCTTGAGCTGGGACACCTGTCTTCTACTGCCCTCAGACATTGGTGCTCCTGGTTGTTGGGCCTTTGGGTCTGGACTGGCTTTCACTGGCTTTCTTGGCCCTCCAGCTTGTAGACTGTAGATCACGGGACTTTTCAGCCTCCATAATCATGTAAGCTTATCCCTCATAATAAATCTCTTTCTATATATCTGTGTACAGTTGATCTTTGAACAACATAGGTTTGAACTGATGGATCCACTTATAAGTGGATTTTCTTCTGCCTCTGCACCCTTCGAACAGCAAGACCAATTCCTCTCCTTCCTCCTCAGCCTACTCAACATGAAGAAGATGAGGATGAAGACCTTTTTTTTTCTTTTCTTTTTTTCTTTTTTTTTTGAGACAGAATCTCACTCTGTTACCCAGGCTGGAGTACAGTGGCACGATCTCGGCTCACTGCAACCTCCACCTCTCCGTTTCAAGTGATTCTCCTGCCTCAGCCTCCTGAGTAGCTGGGATTACAGGCACCCACCACCATGCATGACTAATTTTTTGTATTTTTAGTAGAGATGGGCTTTCACCATCTTGGCCAGGCTGGTCTTGAACTCCTGACCTTGTGATCCACCTGCCTTGGCCTCCCAAAGTGCTAGGATTACAGGCTTGAGCCACCGCACCTGGCCAAGGATGAAGACCTTTATGATGATCCAGTTCCGCTTAATGAATAGTAAATATATTTTATCTTCCTCATGATTTTTAAAATAACATTTTCTTTTCTTTAGCTATCTTTATTGTAATAATTCAGTAAATAATACATGTAATATACAAAATATGTGTTAACTGACGGTTTATATTATCAGTAAGGCTTCTAGTCAACAGTAGGCTATTTGTAGTTAAATTTTTGGAGAGTCAAAAGTTATATATGGATTTTCGACTGTGGAGGTCAATAACTCTAGCACCTGCACTTTTCAAGGGTCAACTGTGTATCCTATTGGTCTGTTTCTTTGGAGAAGCCTGACTAATATACTTTCTTTCTCTCTTTTTAATATTTTTGGTCTTGGGCTCCTTGAAGAAAAAAAGGCAGGGAAATTAAAGTGATGCGACTGAGATCCACATGTGCAAAGTCAGAGGTCAGTCTCACAGTGTACTTGCATTTCCTTGGATTTCTATTACCCTTAGGTGCATTGTAATAACCTCAGCCAGTCTGAAGATAGCCAGCTGGGAGGTAAAGGGAAGAAGCTGGGACAAGGTATTGGGAAAGCACCTGGTTAAAGGAAGAGCCCAGTGGGGGTGTCCAGATGATCAAAGATTCAGAATGGGGAGGGACAGTGGAGCTGGCACATTGCAACAGAAGACCAAGAAAACTGATATCTGGCAACAGAGGAGTTGCAGAGCTATGATCCTAAGTGGTCCAGACAGCTTTGATAACAGTCTCACTGAAAAGCTAACAGTTTAGGGGTGCCGTGCAGGAAGGGCCATCTGATGTTGGCAGATATCAAAACCTCAGCTGAACAGATCTGGTTTTAGGACAGAATAATGAGAATCTCTATGGGGAAATGGAGGAAGGGCCTCATCTCCATGCCTCCACCTTCTAGGTAGAGTAGGCACCAGGGGAAACTGAAAAAGATGCATGGATGTCCAGAACTTTTATTGAGCACACCAGAACTGGGCAGCACAAATTAATCCCCACCCACCAGCTGTAACCTGAGTTTATCCATGTGTAGACTGCTTTGGACAAGACTGGTAAAGCTTACTCTTGCGAGGGACTGGGGTCATGGTTGAGAAAGGTTGGGAGGGGCATACCTGTTGTCTGGGGTCTTCTCCAAAGCAGAGACAAGCATATTTTGTTGCCAGACATCCCACACCTATGTCCATTCCCCAGAAAGATTCTTTTCTGAGAACATTTAAAAATAGCCATGTTGAACGATTTTTCCAGAAGACGTGTTGGTTCATCAGCATGAAAGAGTTCAGAAACAAGAGGAGGAGGGGATCTGCTTCTTCTGATTGAACAGAATACTTTCTAGTTTATACCATACTTTGTACCATAAGAGTTAAATCCTTACTTTCTTAAGGCAAGTAGTTCACTGCTTCTAATGTCAAGTTACTTGTTACCTCTTATGTTTTTTTGTGGGTTACAAGTTCCCAATAACAGAGAGACAGGCCATCATCTTGTGTTTCTCAGAATGTTTTGTTCTATAACACTAGAACATTAATCTCTTTCCTAACTCAAGCTTTATAACACCTCTCTCTCAGTATGTCTGTTCCCCTGGCACCCTATTTCCCATACATATAGGATTCTGGGAGTAAGGTTATTACTCTTAGCAGAATCCATTTATAATCACACAGCGCTGGCAGGGATGTTGAAATATTGTTAGAACAATATTGAGGTATAAATCTCACTCCCTCCATTGTCAAGTCTTCAGAACAGGTCAATCATTTGCTATTGCTTAACTACCCACTAATGACGTTCGGTATTGATCACAGGTCAGTTAGTTGGTTTGGGCTAACTCAGCATTTTCAATACTGTACGTGACTTTGGTTGCCATCACATTGGCTCCTAGGGGAGGAGACATTCTGGAATCTGAAGATACAAGATGTTTATTTATAACTGTCTCTTACCTTTGCTTTGGCTGTATTTAAAAAAAACTTGTTTGTTTCGTTTCACATGACATCACCTTAACCTAGGGCTTGCAAAATGTTGCTTTTTTTCTTTCCTTCTGGTTGTCATTTATTCTGCATAAAACCCTCAGCAACAATAACAACAAACTCTCTTGATAGTTCTAATTTTACACACATTTATAAAGCGTTGAGCTTCAGCCTTTGCTCTGACAGTTACTGGTTTTGAGATCCTGGGATCCCTCCTTAAGGAATCCTTGTCTCAATCAACAGGGGAAAAGAGTTCTAGCAGAAGATCCTTGATTGGGCAAAATTTTTCTGCTTCCATATAGGACGCTTCTGATGTATCCAGTTTTTTTTTTTTTTGAGACGGAGCCTTGCTGTCACCCAGGCTGGAGTTCGGTGGCGTGGTCATGGCTCACTGCAGCCTCAGCCTCCCAGGTTCAAGCCATTCTCCCACCTCAGCCCCTCAGAGTAGTTAAGAATAGAGGTGTATGCCACCACACCCAGCTAGTTTTTTTAATTTTTTATAGAGATGGGTTCTAGCTATGTTGCCCAGGCTAGTCTTAAACTCCTGGCCTCACGTGATCCTCCTATTTTGGCCTCCCAAAGTGCTGGGGTTATAGGTGTGAGCCACCGTGCCCGGCCCAATTTACCCAGACTTAGAGAGACACGTTTGGTTTTCTTTACCGTGAAAGTGTAGGAGGCATGGGGCAGCCTGAATGTGGGCTGAGTCAACTTGCTCCACGGCCAAATCAGCTTTCTTGAGAAGAGCAGATGGCTCTGGCACACACCTACTTCCTTTTCAGCTTTGAAAATCACAAGAAAGGCTGAGTTAAGTTAGGGTGAAGGCTGCACTGGCTGAATGAAATTCAGAGTTACACTGGGTGAGAAATAAGCCAGTTTCAAAAACAAATGAACAAATAAACAGTAAGATTCATCAAAGAGCCTGCAAAAGAATAGGTCAGAAACAGAAACGTTCAGATTAACTGAATCTAGTTAACACACATCTTGCAACTCCACTCCTCGCTATTTTCATTTCCATGAGAAATGAAAACCTATATCCACACAAAACTATGGCTGCCTATAGCAGCATTATTCATAATAGCTCAAAAGTGGAAATAACTAGAATGACTCATGAATGGATAAGTGAAATGTGGTATGTCCATACATTGGAATATTATTATTCAGCCATGAAAGGAATGAAGTACTGATATGTAACACGGACAAACCTTGAAAACCTCATGCTAAGTGGAAGAAGCCAGGCACAAAAGACTGCATACTGTATGATTCCATTTATATGAAATGCCCAGGACAGGCCACAGAGACAGAAAATAGATTAGTGGCTGCTTAGGACTGGAGGGTTAGGGGAGAATGAGGGAAGACTGCTAATGGGTATGAGGTTTCTTTTATGAAAATGTTCTAAAATTAAATTATGGTGACATTTGTACAACCACATGAATATACTAAAAAGCAATGAATTCTATACTCTAAATGTGTAATTGTATGGCATGGGAATTACATCTCAATACATTTGTTTTTATTTTTAAAGAAAGAAACAGCACGTTTGAAAGGGACCGGTGAAGACACAGCATTGGCGACAGACATTTAGCTCTCCCTACTCTCTTCCTGGTGTGGCAATGAGTAAGCCGCACCTCCAATCCCATTTCCTTTCTGGCAATGTTTCCTGCCCACCACCCTCAAACTGATCTTCCTAAAGTCCTGTGTGTCTTGCATCAGAACTGTTATTCACAGCTATTGATTCCCACTTCCTGAAGGATTCTTGGTTTCAAACCCACCTTTCCAGCCTGTTTTCCTCCCTGAATCCTCTGTTCCACGTGGCCTGTCCCCTTATCTTCTGTCAAGCACTCCATGCATTCCTGTTTGCTCACACCATTCACCCAGCTTGGAATATCACCCTCATATCCTTCACTTTTTCTGTCCTTCAAAAGTATACTAGTACAAAGCCCACCCTTTTCCACTTTTCTCTCTCTGTCTCTCTCTCTATATATACTCACACAATATGTATGTATATACACACATATATGTGTATATATATATTCCCTGTGTGGATGTAAAGGGTCACATATTTTCTTTTGTGTATATTCCTTCCCCCCCCATTACTCACATGCATTTATTTTGGGGGTCCAGTAAGATCTGGGAATACCTATTGTTCTGGGACCCTATTCTGGAGCTTGGTTAGGGACGAGTGGAGCTCCCCAGCTCACCACACAATCAAATGATAAATTCCACAACATGAAAGAGCTAGGGATGATTAGAAATTACAGTTTTAAAAAATATTATTTTCCTATTGTTAAAATAAATATATTTGAGTACAGAACATTGAGAAATAGAGGAGAGCATAAGGAAGAAAATTAAAGCTGTCCTTAAATTTCCCGCCCAATGATAACCAACATTACCATTTTCTTTTTTTTTTTTCTTTTGAGATGGAGTCTTGTTCTGTTGCCCAGACTGGAGTGACCTTGGCTCACCACAACCTTCGTCTCCTGGGCTCAAGCGATTCTCATGCCTCAGCCTCCCGAGTATCTGGGATTACAGGTGCGCGCCACCATGCCCGGCTAATTTTTATATTTTTAGTAGAGACGGGGTTTCACTATGTTGGCCATGCTGGTCTCAAATTCCTGACCTCGTGATCTGCCTGCATCGGCCTCCCAAAGTGCTGGGATTACATGCATGAGCCACTGCACCTGGCCAACATTACCATTTTCTTGTATGACATTGTACACACACACACACACACACACGTGTGTGTGTAGCAGTTTTAAAATGCAGAAGCACAGAAATATAATATTTTTCAAAATTGAATTCCACTTGCTCATCAGCTCTCAATTTCTGCTGATGGAGGAAAAAACATTGTCTTTGGTCAAATATTCACTCAAATTTAGGGATCTCCTGATCCTTTTCTCTTGCCTTCATTCTCTTTCTTCATTTCTTCTTAAGCTAACCTATCCTGATTGGTGGAACCATGGTCTTTACAAAGCACACATTTCATCAGAGTGCACCCTTCTTCCACCCACTGCTCCCCTCCTTGCCCATTCTCCCTGCCAGGTTAAAGACCTTTGCTCACCAGAAAAAGTGCTAATTCCTTAGCAAGCTTCATGCACAGCCTAGCCCATGATTTCTCTTGCACCCCATCCCTTGCTACTCTTACTAATGCATTCTGCCCTCCAGCCACCAGAATACTTGCTTTCTTCTGGAGGTAGCAAAGCTTTCAAGCCTTTTGCTCACACTGTTACCTTTGCATAGAACACCTTTGGCAACTTTCTTCACCAAGCAAATATGTTTTTTAATGCCCAGTTTGAATGTAACCTTCTCTGGGTAGTCTTGACTCATTTATACTGAAATAATCCTTCCCTTAATGTGCTCCCTCAGCACCTTGTGCATAAATACCTCTTTTACTGAACTGATTACACTGTATTAGGATTTGTGGGTGTGTCTCCTCCTCTGGAAGGTGAATTTATCTAGGCTTACTCTTTTTTTTTTTTTTTTTTTGAGGCGGAGTCTCGCTCTGTCGCCCGGACTGGAGTGCCGTGGCCGGATCTCAGCTCACTGCAAGCTCCGCCTCCCGGGTTTACGCCATTCTCCTGCCTCAGCCTCCCGAGTAGCTGGGACTACAGACGCCCGCCACCTCGCCCGGCTAGTTTTTGTATTTTTAGTAGAGACGGGGTTTCACCGTGTTAGCCAGGATGGTCTCGATCTCCTGACCTCGTGATCCGCCCGTCTCGGCCTCCCAAAGTGCTGGGATTACAGGCTTGAGCCACCGCGCCCGGCCCTATCTAGGCTTACTCTTACTCATTTTTTGTTTTTCTTTTCACTCTCCAAAGTGGAGTATTATACTCAGAACACTGAAGGTGCTGAAAGATAGTTGAAAATAAAAGGATATAATATCTCTCAATACAGGCCGGGTGAGGTGGCTTACAGCTATAATCCCAGCACTTTGGGAAGCCGAGGCGGGTGGATCACTTGAGGTCAGGAGTTTGAGACCAGCCTGACCAACATGGTGAAACCCTGTCTCTACTAAAAAAATTAGCTGGGTGTAGTGGTGCATACCTGTAATCCCAGCTACTTGGGAGGCTGAGGCAGGAGAATTGCTCGAACCCGGGAGGCTGAGGTTGCAGTGAGCCGAGATTGTGCCATTGCACTCCAGCCTGGGCAACAAGAGCAAAACTCCGTCTCAAAACAAGCAAACAAACAGACAAAACCAGCCAGGTCAATGGTCAACATGGCGAAACCCTGTTTCTACTAAAAAATACAAAAATTAGCCGGGCGTGGTGGCACGTGCCTGTAATCCCAGCTACTTGGGAGGCTGAGGCAGGGAGAATTGCTTGAACCTGGGAGGCGGAGGTTGCAGTGAGCTGAGATTGCACCATTGCACTCCAGCCTGGGCGACAGGGTGAGACTGTCTCAAAAAAAAAAAAAAAAAAAAAAAAAAAATATATATATATATACACACACACACATACACACACATCTCAATACATATGTATTGGTTGATTAAAGAATATGCAGAAAGAAATGTGGGATGCCCAGGTGAGAAAATGTAAACTGTTATTTGTTAGTGGAAGCTATTCATAAGCTGGCAACGAAAAGATAACTGTCCCTTTGTGATTCCGCATTGAACTCTGAATCCTCAGGTAGATGAGACTGACAAGGGACCTCTATGCACCTTCTAGAGAATGTGCTTTTCAAATAACTTTTTACATGACTTTTCAAATGGTTACAAGCATTTATGTTAAAATAAAAAAAAGTTCAAATCAAATTAATGGAAGAATGGAAAAACAAAATGCGGCATATACAAAGGAATATTGTCCGGCCTTAAAAAGGAAGGAAATTCTGATGGATGCTACAACAACGGATGGACCTTGAGACACCATAAACTCGTCACAAAAAGACAGCTAGTACAGCATGTGATTCCACTCACAGCGGGGTCCGAGAATAGTCAAATTTGTAAGTCATAAAGTAGAACGGAGTAGTGGCTTCCAGGGGCCGAGAAAGGGACAATGGAGAGTGACTTTTTAAATGGGTACAGAGTTTCAGTTTTACATAGTGAAAATATTCTGGAGATGGATAGTAAAGATTATTGTACAACAGCGTGAATGTACTTAATACCACTGTAGACTTAAAAATGGTCAATTTGGTAAATTTTATATGCTTTTTGGCACAATTTACAGTAAAAAACAAAGAAGAACACACAACCCATTGTTTTACTTATTATTACTATTATTATTTGAGACAGTGCCTCGCTGTTGTCACCAAGGCTGGAGAGCAGTGGTGTGATCATAGCTCACTGCAGCCTGGATCTCTCTGGCTCAAGCCATGCTCGTGCTTCAGCCTCCCAAATAACTGAGACTACAGGCACATGCCACCATGCTTGGCTAATTTTTTTGATGTTTAGTAGAGACGAGGTCTTGCTATGTTGCCAGGGCTGGTCTCAAACTCCTAAGCTTAAGTGATCCTCCCACTTTGGCCCCGCAAAGTGTTGGGATTACAGGCATGAGCCACTGCACCCAGCCCCATTGTTTTGTTTGCTACAGGGAAGAGTCCAGGTTTTGTGGGGCCTGAAGCTTATGGAATTTGGAGTTCCTTTTACAGAAAAAATACAAATAGAACATTAGGTAAGGAAGCACATATTTATCTGGAATGAGAATAGGAAGAAATTGTGTAAGTGAGGCGTCCCGAGCATGAGCTTCCTTGGCTTCGAGGATAATCTGCTTCTGCTGATCATGAAAGTTTTATATTTTTTCTTGGTGCTACTGTATGGCCTTGCAAATATGCCAGCCAGGCTGCACTGCAAAAGGTTGTTACTGTGTGCCCTACGAGGAGGGTTGTGGGATCCACCACCTGTCTTGCACTCATCAATAGCTAGATGTGGAGTGGATTCAAGTGAATGGAATAATTAGCTTTCTCTCTATTTCCCTGAGACAAGTAATTGAGCCTTCTGTCCAGTCTAGACCCATTTTATCTGTTGCCTCACACTGTGTAAATCTTCAGTAAATATAACTGGGCTATTCTTTGTGTGTGAAGTTAATGCATTTATACATGTGCCTTTGGGTGTTTTTCTAGCAGGGTTGGTGTGTTTAAATTGGTTGTCAGTCTTTTGGCTCTAGGGTAGGAACAACAAGCACAAACATAAAAATCAAAAAGAATTGCCTTTCAGTTTTTCAGTAAATGTCCTTTCTGGAGAAAAAGCAGTGCAGGATGGGTAGGATAATTAACAAGCTCCCTCTGGAAGCCAGAGACTTACGCTGTTTGCCTATGGGACTGATAACGTCTCAAGGTTTATCCATGTTTTAGCTTGTGTCAGAATTTTCTTCCTTGGCCAGCGCTGGCCACCATCCCCTTCCTGAGTTCCTGTGGTCCTGTCAAAGGCTGGATGGTGATGGGGATTGAAGAGCAGAACAACAGCCTGTGAGTCAGCTATTTCCAGATCTCCTGGATTCACTTTCAGTTGTAAAAAATTCCCTGGCAAATGGACAAAGTAAAAAGTGCAGAAGGGGGATTCTTCCTGGGGAGTTTCTGAGAAGAAAAACATTCATTTTTCCTTACAAAGTCTGAATTGCAGAACCTTCCCCTTCTTCTGACTCACATATAATTGCAATAGCAGATCGGAACTTCAAACTGTTTGTGGGTTACATTTATTCTCAGGCTCTCTTTAAACCACAAGACATAATTTTGAAATATTAAGAACAGTCATGATGTAATTTTTATATTTAACCCCAGAAATGTGATTTGAGAAAAATTATTTAGAGTGGTTAAGGGGTAAAGAACTATTTCAAGCACCAGATTTCTTAAATTATCTCTGGTCCCAGCTACTGTAGGTTGTAAATAAATAAATCCCTCAACTAATGAATGATAGGGCTGTAAGACTTTTCAAGACTGGACTCTTGAAAAGAAATTACGGGCTGGGAGCGGCAGCTCACGCTTGTAATCCCGGCACTTTGGGAGGCTGAGGCCGGGAAACCATCTGAGGCCAGGAGTTCAAAAACAGCTTTGCCAACATGACAAAACTCCCTCTCTACTAAAAAACACAAAAATTAGCCGGACATGGTGGTGGGTGTCTGTAATCCCAGCTACTCTGGAGGCTGAAGCAGGAGAATCACTCGAACCCAGGAGGCAGAGGTTGCAGTGAGCCGAGATGCACCACTGCACTCCAGCCTGGGCAACAGAGCAAACCTCTGTCTCAAAAAAAAAAAAAAAACTGAACAGAAATTACGGCTTCACCCAATTATAGAAGCAGTGTGTATACATTGGAGGAACAGTTGTTTTTTTTTTTTTTGATACAGAGTCTCGCTCTGTCACCCTGGCTGGAGTGCAGTGGCATGATCTTGGCTCACTGCAAACTCCACCTCCCGGGTTCAAGTGATTCTCCTGCCTCAAGCCTCCCTAGTAGCTGGAATTACCAGTGCCCACCACCACGCTCAGCTAATTTTTTTTGTATTTTTAATAGAGACAGGGTTTCACTGTGTTGGCCAGGCTGGTCTTGAACTCCTGACCTTGTGATCTGTCTGTCTTGGCCTCCCAAAGTGCTAGGATTACAGGTGTGAGCCATCGCACCCAGCTGAGATGAGGTTTTGCTATGTTAGCCAGGCTGGTCTTGAACTCCTGACCTCAAGTGATCTGCCTGCCTTAACCTCTCAAAGTGCTAGGATTACAGGTGTGAGCCACCTCGCCTGGCCGCAGAAACATTTTTATCTACAGAAAAGAATGAAAAAAAAAAAAAAAAGGAAAGATGTTCTGTGATTCTACTACCCAGAAATAATCTCTGTAAACTTTTAGGTTAATGTTTAAGTATATTTACCTTCAGTGTCTGACATAGATAATAATTTTTATATAAAAACACATAATTTGAAAATTTAGAGAATATGCTAAATAGTAGGCCCTTTGCATTAAAAAATGTAACATTCAGAGGTGTGAATATTTTTAGCAATGTGGAAGGTCCCTGACATATAGAAACACAGTTTCACTGACAGGCTGGTGAGCAGGAGTGAGTTACCTGGCTGATGAGTCATGTAGCGGCCATCTCAATTGGGCTTTGCTAAGTTCTAGAGGAGAAGAACTTTAATTGATGATTTGTAAACAAGTGTGCTTAGTGCCTCCCAACATTCCTTCTTCCTTTTTCATTGGTACGACATGTTGTTGTCCAACTAAAAAAATACATTCCTAGATTCTTTTGTAGGTAAATATGTGACTTAATTTTGACAAGTGAGACCTAAACAGAAGTATCACAGCTCCTGGGGAAATGTTCTTTTTCCATTTCTTCTGGGTGGAATATAGTTGCAATAACTAGAGCTCAGCACCCACCTTGGATCTTGAGGATGAGCGTGTAACATAGGGAGGGCCGACTGTGAGCTGCAAGGATACTGGTCCCTGACAATTTTGTGGAGCCACCATACCAGTCCTGGGATGCGTATTCCTAGATTTCTTTTACGTGAAAGAGAAATACATTTCTATCTTATTTAAGCCACTTTAAAAAGTTTTTTTGGTCCTTATATTTAGCTAAACTTAATCTTAACTAATATAGGCTTGCTTACTGCTATCATTTACCTAACATGGGAAGCTGTTGACTCACC
This sequence comes from Trachypithecus francoisi, assembly GCF_009764315.1. Lineage (NCBI taxonomy): Eukaryota > Metazoa > Chordata > Mammalia > Primates > Cercopithecidae > Trachypithecus > Trachypithecus francoisi. Next base: position 135,789,619 of record NW_022681454.1, on the reverse strand, counting down.
TGTGGGAGAACTAGGGCAAAGTGATCTCACTGTGGAAGATGGAGGCATTCTGGCCTTGGTTTAATGTATATTCATGTCTATTCTCGCCATGTGCTGTCTTCTGAGACTGAGGTCCTAAGGACACCTGTAAGCACAGGTCTAAAGCTGGGCCTTGCTCTGTGTCATTAGGGTGGGTTGAGATCGGGGTGAAATCCTCCCGCCTCATCAGGAAGGCCTGTATTGGCCACGAGAAGTAGCAGTGAAGGACAATTAGAAGAGGACGGCATCCACACAGGTATTTCCTCTAAGGTAGCTGTTTTTAAGTATGTCTGGGGACACTTGAGATTCCCTAAGACTCCTTCACAGAGACCATTGGGTCAAAATTATTTCCTTTCCTTTTTTTTTTTTTTTTTGAGATGGAGTCTCACTCTATCACCCAGGCTGGAGTGCATTGGTGCGATTTCAGCTCATTGCAACTTCCACCACCTAGGTTCAAGCGATTCTCCTGCCTCAGCCTCCTGAGTAGCTGGGACTACAGGCATGTGCCACCACTCCCAGCTAATTTTTGTATTTTTAGTAGAGACGGGGTTTTGCCATGTTGGCCAGGCTGGTCTCAAACTCCTGACCTTAAGTGATCTGCCTGCCTCAGCCTCCCAAGGTGCTGAAATTACAGGTGTGAGCCACCACACCTGGCCAAAATTATTTTTGTAATAATACTAACACATTACTTACCTTCCCCCAAAAGTATGAGAACTGCTATTCTAGGTCTACCTTAAAAAGAGCTCATTTCAAACACATTGATACTCACCACCTGCTAAGAACAGCAGCTGAAGATAGTTGTTACATCTGCAGGTTGGGAATGATTCTATCTAATGACTCTCTTCTAGGCTCTGTAATCCCTGGGAAAGGAGGATCCAAGACACTGAAGGGAAGGGGAAAGAGTTCCAAGCCGGGGGAGGTAGATGTTATGGGCTGAATTTTGCCCCCACCAAATTCATATATTGAATTCCTAACCTCTAGTACTTTAGAATGTGACTTTATTTAGAGATAGGGCCTTTGAAAAGGCAATTAAGTTAAAATGAGATTATTAGAGTGGGTCCCAGTTCAGTACGACTAGTGTCCTTATAAGAGGAGATTAGAGGGCCGGGCGTGGTGGCTCACACCTGTAATCCCAGCACTTTGGGAGGCTGAGGTGGGCAGATCATGAGGTTAGGAGTTTGAGACCAGCCTGGCCAGCATGGTAAAACCCTGTCTCCACAAAAAATACAAAAAAAAAAAAAATTAGCCTGGCATAGTGGCACACGCCTGTAGTCCTAGCTGCTTGGGGAGGCTGAGGCAGGAGAATTGTTTGAACCTGGCAGGCGGAGGTTGCAGTGAGCCAAGACTGCACCACTGCACTCCAGCCTGGGTGACAGAGCAAGACTCCATCTCAAAACAAAAACAAAAACAAAAAACTAAAAAAAAGGAGATTAGGGCACAGGCACTTACAGAAAGAGGACGACGTGAAGACACGGGGAGAGGGCGGCTGTCTGGAAGCCAAGGAGAGAGGCTCAGAAGAAACCAGCCCTGCTGACGCCTTGATCTTGGACTTCTAACATCCAGCCTGTGGTATTTTGTTATGGCAGCACTAGAAAGTATGGTGATTTTTTTCCCTAACACCCTGCAAAGAGCTGGAGGGGAGAGAAAGCAGGTAGATCTGTTCATTAGAGAATTTTTCCACTTTCTATGGCTTTCCACCCACTCTGGCTCTTTTACTTCAGTGACTCTGATGGCTGCGACTCCTTATTTGGAATATTTACGTTATCAGTTCCCCAGAGTTTGAAAAAAGTTCTGGAAAGTTAAATGGAGAAACTTTAAAGCAGTTATTTAATGTGAGTGAATAGGGCCCTAAGAGGGAATCTTCTCCAACTCCTTCATTTTACAGATTACGTCAAGTGCCAGGTGTGGTTGCTCCAGGCTGCAGCCAGGGTAGCTGGCTAGAGTATTGCTTCCCAATGAGGAAACCAGCAGAACCCCCGCCCTTGGGTGCTTCCCACCTATCTGGATGTTTGTAAGGCTTTGTAGGCCAAAGGATGGCTATGTCTGGGGTAGGAGAGAAAGCAAGAACCCTGTATGTACTTTTTTTGTCTGTCCCCTCTTTTCTCCTCACATTCCCTCCAGATTAGAAGAAGTGAGCTCTTTTGTGTCTCATTCTTTCCTACAAGAAGCATCACAGCTGAGTTAGGGTGATCAACTACCCCAGTATGCCCAGGACTGAGCTCAGTGCTAAAACTGAATAGTCCTGGCCGGGCGTGGTGGCTCATGCCTATAATCCTAGCACTTTGGCAGGCCGAGGCGGGTGGATCAGGGGTTTGAGACCAGCCTGGCCAACATGGTGAAAACCCACCTCTACTAAAAATACAAAAATTAGCTGGGTGTGGTGGCATGTGCCTGTAGTCCCAGCTACTCGGGAGACTGAGGCAGGAGAATCACTTGAACCCGGGAGGCAGAGGTTGCAGTGAGCCTAGACTGTGCCATTGCACTCCAGCCTGGCCAACAGAGCAAGACTCCATCTCAAACAAAACAAACAAAAACCCGAACAGTCCTGGGCAAACTGGGACAAAATTGTCACCCTAGGCCTAGCTATCCTAACCCAGTGGGTTTTATTCTTCATATATTGAGAGGAACTCTGTGAAATCAGTCTGGTCCTCTGGACTTGGTGTTATGTGATGCTATAGACATTTAGGAAATCTCTTCAGCTCAGTAGATCTCAGATAGGGGAATTACTATTTCTCTAAGGGGCATTTGGGGAAGATTGTGAGTGTTGTTTATTGCAACCATAACTGGAGTGTGCTACTGGCATTAAAGTGAAGCACTGCCCATGGCAGTCCCCATAAGGAACAATTGTCCCACTTAAAATGCCATTGGTGGCCGGGCGCGGTGGCTCAAGCCTGTAATCCCAGCACTTTGGGAGGCCGAGACGGGCGGATCACGAGGTCAGGAGATCGAGACCATCCTGGCTAACACGGTGAAACCCCGTCTCTACTAAAAAAATACAAAAAACTAGCCGGGCGAGGTGGCCGGCGCCTGTAGTCCCAGCTACTCCGGAGGCTGAGGCAGGAGAATGGCGGGAACCCGGGAGGCGGAGCTTGCAGTGAGCTGAGATCCGGCCACTGCACTCCAGCCTGGGCGACAGAGCGAGACTCCGTCTCAAAAAAAAAAAAAAAAAATGCCATTGGTGACCCATTGAGAAGCTATGCGGGACTGCCTAACCCTGTTTTTCAAGCTCCGAGTCTTGCTAAATAAGTCAAATCTCCATTCTCTCCTTCTCTGGGGCCCCCAGCCTCAGTGATGTCTCCTGGGAGGTGAGAAGCTTCTAGAGAGTGTTATTTATGGAGAAAATTACATGCAGGGGTTTAATATTTGTGAAATGTTATCACTTACAAAACAAAGGCCTCAGACTCTCTGAGATCAGTGAAAAGGGCTCTGCAGCAAGAACTAGACTAGACTTCTTAGAGAGGAGAAGAGTATGGGACAAGAGTGATGTAGAATAGAGTGTCCTGAAAAGTAAGATGGAGCATAAAGCAGAATGAGTCTTCTCACTACAGAGGCCAATGCATCTATGAGAAGAAACTGGAGATCGAGTCCAGAAACTTCTGTATAACCTTTACAGGTCAATGCACAACTATGCATATAGTTCTTGTAACAGAGCAGACCCATTTGTAATCGTCATAAAATTCCAACTGAAAGAAAACATTCAGGCATTGTAATATACATTTATCTTGGATGGAACAAATTTAGCATCAACATTCTGAAGCTCAGAGTAGGCAAAATGGCTAAGAATCACTCCCGATAAAATGCTCTCTTCATGAGGCTTTTCTGGCCCTGCTGCTGGAGGTAAGAGCCCTTGCAACAAAGCCAGCTCAAAACAATTTCTGGTTTACACAGAGGCTCTTTCTTTGCTATATGTAATAGTCCATTTTCTTTTTCTTTCTTTCTTTCTTTTTTTTTTTTTTTGAGATAGGGTCTCCCTCTGTCACCCAGGCTGGAGTGCAGTGGTGCAATCTTGGCTCACTGCAACATCTGCCTCCTGGGTTCAAGTGATTCTCCTGCCTCCTGGGTTCAAGTGATTCTCCTGCCTCAGCCTCCTAAGTAGCTAGGACTATAGGCATGTGCCACCATGCCCAGCTAATTTTTGTATTTTATTTTGTAGAGACAGGGTTTTGCTATGTTGCCCAGGCTTGTCTTGAACTTCTGGCTTTAAGTGATCCTCCCACCGCAGCTTCCCAAAGTGCTGGATTACAGGAATGGGCCACTGTGCCTGCCCCCATATTTAACAAATGGGTAGCAGATCAGGTACATAGGCTCACTTAACATCTAGTGCAACCCCCTTCTAGCCTGTCTTCCTTTATAATAGAAGCAGAAAAGCTAAAAATATTTCCCAGACTCTTTTGTAACTAGGGTTCTAGTTTCCACCAAGTATAACCAAATGTCTGGTTTCCCTTGAGCAATCTGGTTTATGCCTGTTGTCCTGGCATAATTATTGAAAGGGTCTCTCCTTCATGCTCATAGCCGCCAAAGGGGCTTAGAGTGGTGCTGATGATTGGCTGTTTTGGCAAGTCCGTGGGCATTAGTTCTTCCAGGGCAGGTGGCAGAGTTTCTGATGTGTTACAGGTATTGATCGGCATGGCAATGGTGGCAATGCTGTTTCTGCTGGACTAGTCACATGGAATGGTTGGGCATTTTTCTGGGATGCTTTGTTTCTGGCTGTGAAGCATCTAAACCTCTTCCCCTGGTCTTCCTGGAAAGTCTATAAACTTCCTAGTATACTTTTATTTCATCAATTCTAAGATATACATTTCCCCCACTTTTACGTTCCTGAAATTGGGACGCTTCTTACAATTCATGACATATTGTGATTTAATTAGTAATAATATATCTTTATAATGGATTATAAAACAATGGTGTATCTTAACAAATGATGACATCTTAGCTTCAATGAAAAACAGTAATAAATGCCTTATTGCTTGTCTTTATCTGCTTGGGCTGCCATAACAAAATGCTATAGACTGGGTGGCCTAAACAACATAAATTAATTTTTTCATAGTTCTGAAGGTTAGAAGTCCCAGACCAAGGTTTCAGCTGATTCTATTTTGGGTGAGGACTCTTTTCCTGGCTTGTAGACAGCTGCCTTGTCACTGTATCCTCATATGGTCTCTCCTCAGTGTGTGTGTGTGTGTAGAGAGAGAGAGAATTGAAGAGTGTTGTCTCTTACAAGGGTGCTCATCCTATAGGATCAGGGCCCCACCCTTATGGCCTCATGTAACCTAATTACTTCCTTAGAGGCCCCATCTCCAAATACAGACACACTAAGGATTAAGGCTTCAACATATAAATTTTGGGGGATGCAAACATTTAGTGCGTAACACTGATTAAATCGTAATCAAGTAGATTATATTGTTTGCAGGTGAATATCTTGAACCACATAGAATGTTAAAAAAAAAAGGAACTTAAGATGGCTGGGATAAAGAAACTTACAGAAGTTTCCTTGATCACTTATCCTTTTTAAAATTCTACCTGGTTTTCAAAAAGATACTGTACAAATGGAGACTTTCTGATAGAGAATATGAAATATTTCACAATGCTTAACAGTCCCATAAAAACCTGTATTACTTGTTCATTTCTAGGGTGGCCTTAGTTTTTCTTTGTCATTTACCTTTCACTCTCTTGCTATGTCTGAATTCCTCCCCTCTTTTCCCTTCTTAAGTCATAAGAGAAACTTTTATGAGCTACAATTGTTATGTAACACTGTATTGCTTTTTTTTTTTTTTTTTTAAATACTGTTTACCACAAGGTGGTCCAGGACCAAACAGATTTATGTAAATTGAGTAGTTCCCCTGCAATATTTCTATAACATAATGATTATCATCATCAAAATTACTGAAGTGTGTATGTGATAACTATGATAAATGTCTGTCAGTACATCTTATTGTTCTTCTGACACATTTCTTACATTTGATTCTTTCCATTCCCCCAGTACTATCCTATCTGGCATTTCACTATCTCTCACCTGGATAATTGCAGCATTCTCTGAGTCTAGCCTTGCCCTCACCTTCTCCACCTATTCTCTTTATTAGAGACCACAGGTATCTCAGACGTCTTAGGAGTTGTGAGGTGTGGGAGTTGTGGCTGAGCAGGAGCAGGGCCATAGGTGCTTCTGATAAGAGGTATTAGACATTTTCCCTACCTGGGTATTCATTCATATCCATTGCTTTGCACAGGAGCTGGGAAAATTCCCACAAGAAAAAACAAAACAAAACATTGAACTCTATTCAGCTGTGGGATCTACAAACATATTGGATGGATTTGTGAAGAATTTCTGACATAAACCAGATTGTAGGAGGGACAATGGTTATTTCTCTCTCTCCTTCCCTCTTTCTGTCTCTATGAATTAGAATTCATCATAGGCAATTTGGCACAATGGACAAACCTGATATCCAGGTCTAATTATTTGATAGGGGTGATGGTTCTACTTACAAGCTTTACCTGTTTACATGTATAAGACTTGTGGGGGAAAGAGCTGAGTATATTGGGGTAAAACTAGGCCATTGTAATCAAGAGATGCATAATAATCAAGCAGCTTAAAGCAACAGAAGTTTCTTTCTTTGTTAACCACAGTCTAAGGTGAGCTTTGCTCTGTGAAGTCATTCAAGTGCTCAGGGGCCTATTATTCTCTACCATCCTCTAAATCCTGGGTTCTAATGACATGTTTGAAACTAAGTCACAATCAATTGGTATTCTAGTTTGAGGGAAGATGAAAGCGCGTGGGGAAATACATGTGCAATATTCTAAGGTCTAGGGCTGGAAGTGGCATGTATCACTACGCCCATGTTCCATTGGTGAGAAGTCATATGGCTTAATCTATCTGCAGAAAGTGTTGGGAAATGCAGTCCCTAGCCAGGTGCCTGCATGCCCAGTTATAACTCTTTTATGATAGCACTTAGACAGAATGGATTTTGGGGGACAATTAGCCTTCTTTGATATGTTGAGTATATGTGAATATGTAGGATTATAATATGTTGGAACCCAGATGATTTTGACAGGTCCCTCTTCAGAGGGCATCTTCTGGTTCCAGCATGGAGGATTGGGGTGGTGGATCTCTCAGTATGGAGTCTTCTCTTGAGGGTTATGCATGGGGTTCTGGACCACCAGTCGTGGTGACAGTAAGCTACCATCAGGATTGATTTAAAAACTCACAGGAACACCTCTGGGGGATTCCAGAAAATATGCAGGAGAAGGAAACCAGGGAAAGGACTGGACTTCCTGTTACTCAAACAGTGAGTACTGAGAGTATCAAGATTCAGGCTTGTTATTCAAATGTGGAGCACTTATACTAGGCCTGGGCATTCCAAGTATTCAGACTGGATTGCTTTGTTTTAATTAAAAAAAGAAAAAAAAAACCTTTCTGTCTCTTCTTGCTGCCTAAATAAAGTGCAAGCTTTTTTTACATTCAAGGCTCCTCACTGGCTGAGTCCAGCCAACCCTTCAGATCTAAGCTTTCCTCAACACCTCCCATGCTCTGGCTACACGGTGTTAATTACCCCTCCCAAGGCATGACAGGCATTTTCGTGCCTCTGTGCCTTTGCTCTTACTGTTTCTCCTGCCTGGGATGCCTTTCCTATCCTGGGTTAATTTTACTCATCCTTCAAGGCTCATATTGACAATTGTCATCATCAACATAATGATGACAGCTGATAGTTAAGCACTTGTTACATGACTGGCCTGTTGTAAGCACTTTACATGGCTTATCTCTTTTAACTTCCACAATAGCTATGAGATAGGTACTGTTATCCTCACTTCCTATTGAAGAAATAAGGATATGAGGGAGTCACTTAGGAAGGGAGTATCAGAGTCAGAATTTGAACCCAGGATGTTGACTCCTGAGTGGAGGTCTTGACCAATGTTACATGAAGCTTCTCCAACTCTGACTCCACCCCTGCAGCAAATTAATCTTTTCTGTGCTTCCATGAACTCAAACTGAGTGAGAGTGTATTTCACCTTTGTTGTCCACTTGTTAGCACACTCTAACAGTAGATGTTAACGTGTGGTGGTTAGTTTGCTGTGTCAGCGTGGCTAGCCTATTCTTGGTTATTCAATCCAGCACTAATATTGGGGTTGTTATGAAGATATTTTGTAGATGTGATTAGCATCTATAATCAGTGGGCTTTAAGTAAAGGATATTATCCTTGATAATCTGGATGGCGATCTAATCAGTTGAAGAGCTAAACTGAAATTTCCCTGAGGACAGCAGAGTTTCTAGCCTGCTGGCCTGCCCCATGGCTTTTGGACTTACCTGGTTAGTCTCCACATTTTCATAAACAGAGTCCTTGTAATAAATTTCTCTCTCCCTCTTTACTGGTTTCATTTCTCTGGTAGAACCCTGACTGATGCAGTAGTTGTACTCAATGACATAGGCTGGTGTACAAGGTGTTAATGTCCTTGTTTTTTTTTTTTTGAGAAAAAGTCTTGCTCTATCACCTGGGCTGGAGTGCAGTGGTGAGATCTTGGCTCACTGTAACCTCCACCTCCCAGGTTTAAGCAATTCTTGTGCCTCAGCCTCCCGAGTAGCTGGGGTTACAGGTGTGTGCCATTATACCTGGCTAATTTTTGTATTTTTAGTAGAGACAGGATTTCGCCATGTTGACAAGGCTGATCTCAAACTCCTGACCTCAAGAGATCCTCCCGCCTCTACCTCCCAAAGTGCTGGGATTACAGGCTTGAGCCACCGTGCCCAGCCCCTAGTTTATTTATTAAGTTCTAAGTCTACTATTGACTTCCTCCAGGATACATTTAAGGAATTTTCAGAATTTCCAAAGTGTTGAATATGATTACATTTGAACAAGCTTCAGGTTTTCTCCTGGATCACATATCCTACAAGAATCAGAGGGTTATCTTGCATTATCCTTAAAATCCCAAACAAACTATCATTTCAACAGAATTGGATTTATTAGGTTGATGCAGAATTAGATTGAAAGCAATGGCAAAAACTGCAATTACTCTTATACCAACATAATAATGTGAAACTAATGAAGCTTATGCTTTAGGGCCCCTCTCTTACATGCTTACCAATGTGTTCACATGGCCATTTGTTTTCATGAAGTTTTCAATAGTAAAATATTGTGAAGAAGTAAGAAGTGAATTTGGAAAGAATACTTTTGAGTGACAATATATTGAATATTAATACTTTTGAAAAATTATTTGCTCGATTTGGACATACATGAAAGGTATCTTCTTTAGTCACCTTTATAATTTTTATTAAAGAAAGGAGAAAACTGGCTGGGCATAGTGGCTCACTCCTGTAATCCCAGCTCCTTGGGAGGCTGAGGTGGGTGGATCACCTAAGATCCAGAGTTTGAGAGCAGCCTGACCCACATGGTGAAACCCTGTCTTTACTAAAAACACAAAATTAGTGGGGCATGGTTGCACACGCCTGTAGTCCCAGCTACTTGGGAGGCTGAGGCTGGAGAATTGTTTGAACCTGGGTGACGGAGGTTGCAGTGATCTGAGATGGCACCACTGTGCTCCAGCCTGGGTGACAGACTCTGTCTCCAAAAAAAAAAGAAAAGAAAAAAAAATTATGAGAAAAAAATGAATGAAATGTGAGACAAAAGTGATTAGGAGAAAAATCAACGGAAATTTTCTCATACTGAGAAGTTAATTGTAATAAAATGTTTTAGATCATGCCTAAAGTGACCATCTATGGAGAAGAAGAAGTAATTTTGAGTAGAAATAATGAATAAGGTCTACAATTGTTTGATAAAATGTCTGATGAAGAGGAGTGTATCACACTAGGCAAAGATTTACATTTCTTGCTTATTTGATAAAACACTGATATAGATGAAGATACTATAAAATTCATGTCATTACTGTGAAGATATTGATGACAATATTGATGAGCATATTATTATTATTATTATTTTTGGAGACAGGATCTCCTGCTGTCGGTTAGGCTGGAGTGCAGTGGCACGAATTCCGCTCACTGCAACCTCCACCTTCTGGGTTCAAGCGATTCTCCTGCCTCAGCCTCCTAGCTGGGACTATAGGTGCCCGCCACCATGCTAATTTTTTGTATTTTAGTAGAGACGAGGTTTCACCATGTTGCCCAGGGTGATCTCTAACTCCTGAGCTCAGGCAATCTGCCTGTTTCGGCCTCCCAAAGTACTGGGATTACAGGCATGCGCCACTGCGCCCGGCCGATGAGCAAATTATTTAATGAAATACCAATTAGTATTTAAGATTAGCCATTGCCCAAGAACATTGGAAATATCCTGAAATTTTATATCTCATTGTTAAAAGAAACTTGAGATTTTTAAAAATTTGACAACAATCCTAAATTTTACATGGTATCAATAATGTGTTGTGAAGCTAAAAGAAACCTTTCTAAACTAGCAATAAAAACACATTTTGATGAGTCATGATGGAGGAAAGACTGAATTATCTTTCTATTCTTTCTATAGAAAGTGATTTTTCTAAATCTCATAAAGAGGCAAAGGATATGTACAGTAAATGCAGTAAAGAGCATATCATACAAGTGTATCACGCAGCTAATTAGTACAAACACAAGTTTTTTTTCCTAATTTTTGTTATGTTTATGTTATTCAATAGCTTTAAGAAATTTGATAATTTGTGAGGATTTCGTATTTGGTTCTAAAGAGATATTTACCACTGTAAATTTCTTTTTTTTTTTTTTTGAGGCAGAGTTTCGCTCTTGTTGCCCAGGCTGGAATGCAATGGGCGCGATCTTGGCTCACTGCAACCTCCGCCTCTCGGGTTCAAGTGATTCTCCTGTCTCAGGTTCCGGAGTAGCTGGGATTACAGGCATGCACCATCATGTCCGGCTAATTTTGTGTTTTTTTAGTAGAGACGGGGTTTCTCCATGTTGGTCTCAAACTCCCGACCTCAGGTGATCTGCCTGCCTCGGCCTCCCAAAGTGCTGGGATTACAGGCGTGAGCCACCTCGCCCCGCCCACAATTCTTTTTCTTATAGAGGACCCAATGTCATACGAGCACTAGGATCCTCAAAACCTAGATTTCAGTTTTCACTAATAATTTTCCTCTTATCTATTGTCTTTTTCTCTCCAAGAAACAGGGACTTGGTTTCTGGGATTTCAGAGCATATGATGACATGCAGAGAGCCACAAGGTCAAACTTCACAGCAGACTTAATTTAAGTTTGTCTCAGTAAACTGAGAAATTATTACATACCTGAATCATAGGAGCTGCTTGAGTGTAACTGATACCTCAAATGTTACGTTAGCGAATTCCAGGAATTTAGCATAAAGCTTTACTCTTAGGGAGAGTTATCTGATCTCCACTGGAAAAGTAGCTCAGTGCTAACTTTAGACTTTAGGATCTTCCAAGTGCCCTTATGATGTGATTGGATGCTGGTTTTCAAACATCCCATTCCACTGCGTTGTAAAACAAAGGGCCTTCTGTCCTTTGGAACTGGGAAATACAAGTCAAATAGATTTGACGGGGCCCTGTCAGTTTTCAGTTGGTCAATAATTCTTGGCTCCCCTACTATATCCAGAGATGGCTTACTGAGAACAGGGAACGATTTTTAATGATGTAATCCTGACTTAAGCAAGCAGATGTGGCCTCGCGATTGATGTGTATCTATTTAGAAAGATTTTTGCCTCATAGCTAGAACAGGTAAGGTCAAAGATGGTAATCTCCCCTATGAGGAAAGGCTCAAGTTCCTTCTGCAGTCTAATAGCTTTTTCTTTAAACCTGGAAGAGGAATTGGGAGTGGGGAAAACTCTGCATAACACTCACTTAGAGATGGATGTTAACAGGGATGCCTGTCTGGGCTCTGCCATGACCTTGCCGGTATTCTGGCTGGCCTTATTTTGGTTCTCATAGGTGACTGTACACCAGCGTTTCTGCTTGGCTTCATTCTCCCTTGGTGGGTTCTGTGGAGGAGAGAATGCAGGCATGAATTCTTGATAACAGCTGTGACACAGCACCAAGGACCTTGCAGACATTCCTGTATTGGCATTTGAGGGTCTGTGTGAGATTCCACCAATCAACATCATATTTTACTTCTCTCCTATATTTATCCTGCATTTGAGTCAGAATATACTACTTCTGACTCAATAAAAGGAGAGTAGCACTCAGATGATCTTTTCCTAATTTGTGATTTTATTCATGCTGTTTCCTTTACCTGGAGTGCCCTTTCTTCCTATTGCACATGTCAAACATTTTATCCATATTCGATTCATCTACACCAAGTAGTTCCTGATCCTTCTATATGATTGCCTCCTCTTTGGGGGTCCTCTTTAGCACTTTATTTCTATTTTGATGAAGGGACTTGCCTTGTTCCATCTGTTGTCACCACAGCACAGACATTGCTCATGTTAAGCACCTGTGTCTGTTAAATCGGCAGTGACTATTTCCTCCTGAATCAGGTTTGAACTGTCTACCTGCAAAGCCTGAAAAAATTCCCATGATGACAAGCTGCTAGAGTTCAGGGACAGCTGGTCATCCCTGATCCCTTCCACTTTAACTTTAAAGTGAAAATTACTTTTCTGACCTCAGGGAGAAGCCATATTTCATCTCTTAGGTGTTATGACCCCACCTTGTCCTCATACAAATTACTTTTAGGGACTACAGGCTTCTTTAGACAAAGTGTACCCTAAAACATCCACAGTTTTCTAAATATCTAAAGAGAAAACAGTCTTTCTCATAATTTCAAACACTCACGAAACTTCCATGATAGCAACCTTGCATTTCCATCTGGCAATTATTATATTAGAAGGGAAGCATTTAGGAGTCATAGTTATAAACGTAGATCTTTGGCCCTCATCCAACTTTTGTGTTTCAAGTTCTTTTTCAACACACTAGATGTCACTCTCTACCCATTGAATTTCAGAGCTAAGCACTGTGGTGAGTTAATTAGAAAAGAAAGCTATTTGGAAAAGGGTCCGTAAGTAGCTGCAAAACATATTTTCAATTACTTCCAAATAGAACATTTTCCCCCACAGTTTGCAAGAGGCGTTCATTATTTCTTTGGTAAAAAGAAACCCTTCAAAACTCATTAAAGGAAGGAGGAGTAAAGTCAGCAGTAGTCTTTTCTCTTTCCAGCCTTGTGGCATGGTGATTTAGACAGGTGTGGAGCTGTGCCGAAATACAGTTTGCCTTTGAAATTATTTCCTCAGCAAAGGACAGAGCCTCAGGAGGGGGCAGGCATTTAAAGTTGTTCCCAGAGATGCAGGGAATTCCCACACCCAGCCCTCTCAACAGCACCTCAGAAAGGACCCTTTGTGTATAAAGGAAGCATCGATGACTTAAATTTCATTTTCTTGATTTAACAGGCTTTTTCTTTCTTTCTTTCTTTTTTTTTTTTTTTTTTGAGACAGAGTCTCTCTCTGTCGCCCAGGCTGCAGTGCAGTGGCGTGATCTCCACTTACTGCAAGCTCCGCCTCCCGGGTTCGCGCCATTCTCCTGCCTCAGCCTCCCGTGTAGCTGGAACCGCAGGCACCCGCCACCGCGCCCGGCTAATTTTTGTATTTTTAGTAGAGACGGGGTTTTACCATGTTAGCCAGGATGGTCTCCATCTCCTGACCTCGTGATCCCCCCATCTCGGCCTCCCAAAGTGCTGGGATTACAGGCGTGAGCCACCGCGCCCGGCCAACAGGCGTTTTCAATCATGAAATGTACATGCAGACCTTCTAATTGGATTGCCAAGGTAAAAGAAAACTAAAGAAATACCAGTGCAGAAAGGAAGTTCTTTGTTTTCAGGTTGCTTAAGCTGAAACAATAAGCAGTATTTCATGGATGACTGGCATGTCGCCTTTTACTTCACAAGACAGACTCAAGAGTTTTCCCAGAATCGGAGGACGAAGCAAGTTAGTGTGGTATTACTTTATTTAAATTCTGTCTTGATTTTTACTCCACAGATGCCCCCGAAGTGACAAAACTTCTTTACAATTTAAAAACTTTAAAGGGAAGTAGGGATCATTTTAGTGGTTCACTTTGATATTGCTCTATGTGGCTTTGGTAAACCCTGGGGCATATGAATTGGCCAGAAATTCCAGAACTGCTTTTCATTTTAAGTAATTTAAACTTTTTTTTTTGAGACAGAATTTTGCTCTTGTTGCCCAGGCTGGAGTGCAATGGTGGCATGATCTTGGCTCACTGCAACCTCTGCCTCCCAGGTTCAAGAGATTCTCCTGCCTCAGCCTTCTGAGTAGCTGGGATTACAGGCATGCGCCACCACACCTGGCTAATTTTGTATTTTTAGTAGAGACGGGGTTTCTCCATGTTGGTCAGGCTGGTCTCAAACTCCTGACCTCAGGTGATCCGCCTGCCCGCCCGCCTCGGCCTCCCGAAGTGCTGGGATTACAGGCATAAGCCACTGCGCCTGGCCTGTAATTTAAACTTTTAAGATATGAATTTAAGGCAAATCTCATCCCTAACCTTACTAAAACAATAATATCCTCAAAATGACAATAGATAAAAGTGACAGTTTAAAGTTTGGGCCTGAAATTTCAGGTGTGAATGGAACTGTTTTCTACTTCCTAAAAATCTGCGGGTGCTGCGGCTTGGATCTTTGTTCCCTCCAAACCTCGCGCTGAAGTATGACCCCCACTGTTGAAGGTGGGGCCTCATGGGAGGTGTTTGGGTCATGGGTGGATCTCTCATGAATAGAGTGATGCCCTCCCTCGAGAGTGAGTCTCCCTCTATTAGTTCTTGAGAGAGCTGGTTGTTAAAAAGAGCCTGGCACGCCCCACACCATTTTCATCCTTTCTCTCTATGTGATCTCTGCAGATGCCAGCTCCCCTTTGTCCTCCGCTATGAGTGGAAGCAGCCTGAGGCCCTCACCAGATGCAAATGCCCAATCTTGAGCTTTCTAGCCGTCAGAATTGTGAACCAAATAAACTTCCTTTTCTTTATAACTTACCCAGCCTCAGAGAGTCCCTTATAGCAACACAAAATGAACTAAGACATTGGGTCCGGTATGCTTGTAACAAGAACTCATGTAGCAAAGATAAGTTCAAATAACCTTGGGGTCTGCTTTGCACCTGCGTGTGTGTACATATGCACACATAAAAATTGTGAGGTTTTACAAGAAATTATGCCTACTGCATTTTAGATCATTACATATGCTTTGAATTTAGGAGAATACTCAAATATGTCTTAGTCTTTGGTGAAGCTTAATCACTTGTGGCTATCCCTTGATCATTATTTTTAAATTAGAATTTGATCTTATTTAGCTGATACTAGAATGTGATATGCTCAATTTTTATGTGTGTGTATGTGTGTGATGACGTTTTGAACAAGTTTTGGTCTACTCATACAGGTCTCAGTGAGAGTACGTTTGAATTATAGCTAGAACTTTTTCTTCTCAAATGACAACTTTACATATATGGAGAGTCCTCAAAGCAGGAGAGAGATATAAAAAATAAATTGAATTCATTCATTCAACAAGCTTCTAGAGGGCACTTACTATCTCTTGATAAGAACTTTTCCCATTACAAAAGTAGCACACATACACTGTAAGAATTTGGAAAATACAGATGGGCACACAGGAGTATACACTCCACTCATAATTCCATCCTCCAGAGATTTCAACATTTATGTTTTGGTGACTTATTAATGCTTGATTGATATATTGACTATATCAATCAAATAGAGATCCAGATATATCTGATCTCTATCTATTTAAGCTATAACTTGCAATCATGTTGTACATATGCATACTATTTTATAAACTCCTTGTCTCCCATTTTTTTTGTAATTAAATATTCTTCTGCAACACTATTTTTAATGGCTGCAAGGTGTTTTGTTATTCAGAAAATTTAAAAAACGAAGTTCCAATGGTTAAACAATCTTGTAACTATCACTTAATGTATATTTATGATTAGTTTTTAGGATAAAAATTATAAGTGGAATTTTTAGGTTAAAGGATGAGAACGTGGTTCCTCTATGTTGCAAATTACCTTCTTATCTTTTAAACGTAAATTTACCTTTATTTCTACTAGCAGTGCACAAACATTCCTGGATCTTTTCACTGTTGCCTTAGAAATCTTTTTATAGTGACTTCGGATGCTTTCCTTGTCTGCTTAGTAAAATGCAAACAGGTTTGTTTAACATTGGCCTTAAGATAAATGCCTTAGCACATTAGTAAAGGAGTTTTTATATTAGGTTAAAGGAAGAGCAAATAAACAATAAAAAGTAATAGTATTGCATCTCTGACTCTGCATTTATTACAACAAGAACAGCTTATTTTTAATTACTGGTGATAAATACTTCATAGTCTACTAATAAACGTCCTGCAGTATATTTTGAAAAAGGCAATAAACGCTTTGTCAGGTGAGAATTCACTACAATTCTTGGCCTCTAAATCTCTGTTGAAAAGAAGGATAAAACTGCCAGTTTTGCTGGTGAGAATTATTGGAAAGACAGATAAGGAAGTAAGACTTAGCAAGGTTCTGAAATAATTACTGCCATCAGGACAAAATTGGGAAAATAAACCCGCACATTCATGTAGAACTAATATTAGGTCAAGTCAGTGCTTTTTCTTTTTAAACATCAAACACAGTGCTTAGGAGATAAATGAAAAAGTTAAGAATAAATTAGTTTAGGAAAAAACCCCTGGTTGGGGTTGAATTTGCTAAATAGATTAGGGATGAACTTGTATTTTCTTTGTGGTGGGTGGAATTTGAAATACTGTTTTTAGTATAGTTAGCAAAATTGGGGCAAAAAGATTCAAATCAGAAAATATGCAGTTCTAAGTTATGATCCTTATTTGTGCTGACTTTAGGGATACTACTGGGAATCAGGAAGAAATTACTTTTTATTCATTTTGTGGAACTTTCTTACTCTTATTTTCCTAGCACATATTACAACTTTCAAAATAGAAATAGATTTTTTTTCTGATTTAGAAAAAGATTATACACTCATTGTAAAACAAAAATTACATAGCACAGAAAAGTATAAAGAAAGTAAAAATCACTGTAAGTACCACTACCCAGCAATAACTACTATCAATATTTGAGGAACATCTTTCCAGACAGCTGATGCTCTTCTCTCAACAGATGCAGAATTTTATGCAACCATGTTTGTCTTACATATATTGTTCAGTAACCTGTTTTTCTTTTTTTCAGAAATATATGTTGTGATCATATTTTGAGGTCAATATGTATAGATTACAGCGTTAACCTTTCTTTTTTTTGTTTTTTTTTTGAGATGGAGGCTCACTTTGTCACCCAGGCTGGAGTGCAAGTGGTGCAAACATGGCTTACTGCAGCCTTGACCTCCCGGGGTCAAGCCATCTTCCCATCTCAGCCCCTCAGTTAGCTGGGACCACAGGTGTGTGCCATTACGCCTGGCTGTTTTCTGTTTTTTGTAGAATTAGAGTTTTACCATGTTGCCCAGGCTGGTCTTGAATTCCCGAGCTCAAGCGATCTGTCTGCCTCGACCTCCCAAAGTGCTGAGATTACGAGCATGGGGCCTGTGCCTGGCCAGCATCATCATTTTTAATGGTCATTTAATATTCATTGTACAGATGTGCAGTAATGATTTTATCTTAACATGTGATTTTTTAAAAAAACTGTTAGAAAGACATGCTCTGAAATGCTTTTTTTTTTTTGAGACAGAGTCTCACTCTGTCTCTCAGGCTGGAGTGCAGTGGCCCAATCTCGGCTCACTGCAACCTCCACCTCCCGGGTTCAAGCAATTCTCCTGCCTCAGCCTCCCGAGTAGCTGGGACTACAGGCGTCCGCCACCATGCCCGGCTAATTTTTGTATTTTTAGTAGAGACGGGGTTTCACCATATTGGCCAGGCTGGTCTCGAACTCCTGACCTTGTGATCTACCCACCTCGGCCTCCCAAAGTGCTGGGATTACAGGCATGAGCCACCACCGTGCCTGGCCTGAAATGTTTTTTCCTAAACATTGCAGAAGGCATAAAGTAAAAAGTAATCTCATTTATTCATTCTTGTCCCCAATTAATTCTACCTCCCAAAGGTAACTTTAAAAAAAGATCTCCCTAGGATGAGATAGGACTAGTAAAAAAAAAAATGTACACACATATTTTCCCAGATGGGATCATTTTATCTTCTATAATTTGCTTTAAAAAATTTCACACTGTATTCTGTACATTTTCCAGGTCAGTACATATAAAGTGATCTAATTCTTTTTTGACAACTGCAAACATATTGTGGATGTACCATGATTGATTTAACCTATACCCTATTGTCTTAGTCTGTTTGGGCTGCTATAATAAAATATTATAAACTGGATAGTCTATAAACAATATAAATGTATTTATTTATTTCCTACAGTTGTGGAGGCTGGGAAGTCCAAGATCGAGACACTCACAGATTTGGTATCTGGTGAGGGTCCACTTTCCGGTTCATGGATGACATCTTCTTGTTGTGTCCTCACATAGTGGAAGAAGTGAGGGATCTCTCTCAGGCCTTTTTATAAGGACACTAAGCCCATTCACAAGGGCTCTATCCTCATGGTCTAATCACCTCCCAAAGGCTCCACCTCCTAATATCATCACCTTGGGGGTCAGAATTTCAACATGAATGCTGAGAGGAAACAAATATTCAGACCACAGCACCTATGGATCAACGTTGAGGTTATTTCAATTTTTAGATATGCTAAACAACGCGATAGTGAGCAACCTTGCATATTCATCTTTATAAATGTTCCTATTGTCTCTTTAGCAGATTCCTGGCAATGTTATTGCTGAGTCATTTCATAGTTTGATCAGTGTAGTCAAGCTTTTCTCCAGTTGTTTTCCACTTCAGGTTTGTACTGGGTGCTAATATTTTCATTTGCATCTTTTCTAACCTTCTGAGTAGAAAAATTTTGGTAACGGTTGTTTTTATTTGTATTTTTTTCATTATTAGCAAAGTTAAAAACATTTTATAATGTTTAATGTTGGTCATCTGAAGTTCTCTTGTAATGTGCCTATTCGTGCCCTAAACTTGTTTTTTTATTGGAACGTTTATCTTTTTCTTATTGTTTTGTAAGAATTTTTAAAATGACCAATAAACACTGTGCTTTTTCCAGTCTGTGTAAAAATCTGACTTAATATGACACGCTCTACCAATACTCACTACCTTTGGCTTAACTGATGAGACAGGAAAATGAACTATGGGTTGCCCCATCTTTGCCTTTCCTTCTATGTCCTTTACAGTGTGGTTGGCTAATACAGTGATGTAACATGAGTGAGAAAGAATATGGTAGGGTTCCTTGGTTGTTCTTTTTGCTTAAACAGTATTGATTCTTTCAAGCTAAACTGATTCAAAGGGAAAGCACAGCCTCTTGGCTGGGTTGTGGGGTAGGGGGTCACTTATCACTGAGTTACTCTGAACTTTCATGCATCGTGGGTCCACCAGAATTCTCTGCATGGGACATCACAGGTGGTATATGTGAATGGGAGGCAGGGAAAGGTGTTATTGTACATGCACACATATTGTATCTCCTCTGCTCATACTCATTCTCCATTGTCCCATGAGACTTCACTTACAAAACACAAATTCAAACATAAAATTATTAGGAATTTTAAGATGGCAACAATGGAGCATGAAATCAAGTGCAGGGCCTTCTGAATGAGGGCCTGTGGGACTGTGTAGGTTGCAGCCCGTGAAGCTGGTTCTGTGGAGACACCATACAAATTCTTGCTGGTAGCTGGGTCTGGGCCATGGTTTAGGGATCAGATTGCTGGGGAGAAAAGAAAGGGACTCTGACTCTGCCAGCTGGTGTGAAAAAGGATCTGAGATCTTTGTAGTTAACATGTAATAGTCTTCTATTTCCCTAATGACATGGCCCACTCTGCAAGCCAGCACTTTTCTCTATACATGTGCACACACTTCCAGCTGGCTAGGACATTTAATTTAACCCACTTTTGCTCATAGCTTCAATGAAGGGTGTGGGTGTGGGCTGCATGTCAAATGCCCTAGCTTGCTCCCCATAAGGATAGTCCCGAGCTCCATACCCATAGCCCTTCTCTACTCTCACACATAAATGCCCTGATAAAGGGGAAAACTTGGAGCATTTCAGAAGTACACTTACAAAATAACTTTTCTTCCTGAAAGCATGTTTGCTTTCTGGCAGAGCAGCTGCCTTTATTCTACCCTGGATACAAGTGCATTCCAATGACTGGTGAGGGACCCTTTAGATAGGTTCATAAAATGCTTGAAGAAGCTCCCAGAAAAAAAGACACCATCCAAGCATAAGGCTCTGTGATCGCTTCTTTGGAAGTCTGCATTTTCCAAACATTTACCAGACATTCTTCCCTGATGACTTGCAGATCAGCATGGTTTATTATAAGCAAGGCCATACGTGGCTTCTCATATTCTCCCCACTGGTCTGTGGAGGGTCCTAGTCTTACTTTCCAATCAGAACAAAACCATCCATAAATAAAGAAACAAAGCTAGGAAAGCTAAGAAACAAAGACTGAGGTGAGGGGGATTTGAGTATTCTTTTTCCTCTACCAGCAAGTGAAGAATTGAACACCTTAATCCATCTGATCTCCCAGGTGGAAGCCACAAATCTTTTTTTGTTTTACTCGGCATCTTGGCACAGTGACATGTTCATTTTCTACTCTCTAGCATCTCTCTTGTAATCTCACCAAGTCTCAATAAGTTCACAGAGAAGGCTGAGGCAAATAACCCTAGAATGCAGGTGATTGTTTATTTATGTATTTTCCTTGTTACATACCCATCTATACCCAAGGCCTTTGCAGAAGAGCTTAATAAATGTAATAGTAACTGACATTCATCACACACTGAGCTTCTCTTTCCATTTCCTGTGTCCTTAATAGATCCCTACAGAGGGTAGGGAAGAAAGCTTAGGCTATTGTCAGACAATTGTGTTACTTCCCTCTCTCCAAACTCATCAAAAATTCTTTTGCTGCTGTCTGAGTGAAACGTATTTTTGAAGAGATGACATGGGTATCGTTTGTAGATATCTTTACCAACATTTGGCCACCATTTTCCTTGACCTCACATCATTCTAACGTATTCCCAACATTTGCCATTCTCCCAAGAGCGCCTTGAATGTCAGAGGAAGGAGGCACAGGACATAATAACATCTTCTTGCACTTAGGATCATTGCTCAGGAAATTTTAAAGCACTGACCGGTGTAAGCGCCCTCCATTTCTCTGATAAAAATAATGAAAAGTGCTTGGGTTTATGATATGGGCTCTCTGTAAATTCTGATGAGGGTGGACACGTACATTTATAGAAAGAAAGCTTCTCTGTATAAGGTAAAATTTCCAGGTCCTTCCTGCTGGGAGACATACTTATTCTCTCCCTTCTACTTCCTCTTCTACTCCTCTTTGTCCCCCACCTCCTTCTTTTCTTTTTTTTTTCTTTTTTTTGAGACAGGGTCTCACTCTGTCGCCTAGGTGGAGTGGAGTGGTGCGATCTTGGCTCACTGCAACCTCCGACTCCTGGGTTCAAGTGATTCTCTTGCCTCAGCCTCCCGAGTAGCTGGGATTACAGGTGCCCGCCACCACTTCCAGCTAATTTTTTTTGTATTTTAAGTAGAGACGGGGTTTCGCTATGTTGACCAGGTTGGTCTCGAACTCCTGCCCTTGTGAGTCACCCACCTTGGCCTCCCAAAGTGCTGGGATTACAGGTGTGAGTCACTGCGCTTGACTTCATTCACTCCTTTCAAAACGGTCAATTTGTTTCCAGATACAAATGAAAACGAGAGCTGATCTGGCATGGGGTGAGAGGAAGCTTTTAGGCTCAACTGGGTCTTCCAGGAAATCTCTTCTCCTCATTTTTCTCCTCACCCTTTAAACTGGGTAGAGACTCCTCTTACCTGCTTCCATAACACCCTACACATACCCCAATCATTGCACTCATAACACCTTTTTTTTTCTTTTGGCCTGTATTACCTGGTGTTACAAGGGCAATTATTAATCATTGTTAACCAAAGTTTAATGGCCAGACTAAAATATTTCAATTGCAGTGATTTTCTAAGATTATAATAATTCAGAGTCATAAGAATTTCCAAATTAGTAATAAAGCTTCTTTATATACTACTAATACATTTTTTTATTCTATTAGCAGAAACATAGAAAGCAATATCAGTGAGGACACCCACTGTGGGAAGCAATTTGATCAAAACAATCAGGGAATGCAAACCTGAGTGTCTGCTTTGGTCACTTAGCATACACTTGCTCATTGCAGATATTGGAAAGTAAATGGGGCAATTTGAGGGTATCACTGGGTTCAGAGAATAATTTCTGATTTCTCTCGTCTGTCCCCTTTTATGTTAGGCTCGGTTATTTTTTAAATGTCTGGATTCTGGATGATAAGGTTAGAATTGGTGCTGATTTTATCACCGGGATGACGTATCCTTTAGATTTTCCTTTCTATTTTAGGGTTTTATGATTGAGATGAATTTCGGAACTTAAGCAAATATTAAATTCAGAATAATCAATTTGGGCTCCTCTAAAGTTCTATGTGTGTTCTCTCCCTGTGGCACGGATGGCCTGTGTCTCCAGGCGCCTTCCTGGCATCTGCCTGGCATTCTTCCTACGGGCATCTCTAAGTCCTTGCACTGCACATTTCAGTTTCTGGGAGGATGCCCATCTCTGGGTGCTCTGATGTGCACCTGGTTTTCATGCCTTTCCTAAATGCTCCCCCAGGCCCATCAGTCTCATGGTGGATACTGCCTGAAAGGGCTTGTCTGGCTCAACACTGATGGTGTTATCACTTTCTGTCCAAAAAGACCTATTGAGCATCTACTCTATGCCAGATTTTGGACCAGGAAATGGGGACACAACAGAGAAAAACATAGACTCAAGCTTCTGGGCTCTGAAAATTCTCAAATTTTTAGAGCTTTCACTGAAGAGAAACTAAGATCTATTCAGCTTTTAAAAATTTTTTCTTTATTTTTTTATTTTTTGAGATGAGGTCTCACTCTGTCACCCAGGCTGGAGTGCAGTGGCACGATCTTGGCTTGCTGCAGCCTCTGCCTCCAGGTTCCACAGATTCTCCTGCCTCAGCCTCCCAAGTAGCTGGGATTATAGGGGCGCACCATCACACCCAGCTAATTTTTGCATTTTTAGTAGAGACAGGGTTTCACCATGTTGGCCAGGCTTCCATTCAGCTTTAAGATAACTTCTTTTTTTCTAGCATGATTTCCTTTGTGAATCCACAAGGGAAAAATAGGAAATTAAAATGCACAACTGCAAAATAAATAAATAAATAAATAAAAATAAAAATAAAAAATAAAAATAAACTTTTCTTTTTTTCTTTCTTTTCTTTTTTTTGAGACAGTTTTGCTCTGTTGCCCAGGCGGGAGTGCAGTGGCGTGATCTCGGCTCACTGCAACCTCTGCCTCTCAGATTCAAGCGATCTTCCTGCCTCAGCCCCACTAGTAGCTGAGATTACAGGCACGTGCCACCATGACCGGCTAATTTTTGTATTTTTAGTAGAGATGAGGTTTCGCCACGTTGGCCAGGCTGGTCTCAAACTCCTGACCTCAGGTGATCCACCAACCTCGACCTCCCAAAGTGCTGGGATTACAGGTGTGAGCCACCATGCCTGACCAAATCATGAACGTGTTGAGGCTCTTTTACCACCTGTAAAATTATGGCAACATTCAAAAAACTTAGACTTATCCATTTAAACTTTTAATGTACTGTTATTCTAAATGAAATGATTCATTATATGACTTTGTATGGAAAGAAAAATAATTGTGGTTCTTTCCTACTCCTGAACACTCTCCACTAAAGTAAACTTCATGTGTGCCACACAGCCACATATGACACCAGCTACTTTAGTGCCAACAACAAAGAAATAATTAGTTTTATTATATAGATTGTTAATGTATTATATATGTGTCCTCTTCCTAGAGGGTGAGGACTCTGTTTTTCATGTTTGAGTATCTAGAATGTAGAAGGGTTCAATAAATATTTGTTGAATAAAGGCAGATGGAATTTAGGAAGCATAAAAATGGGGTGACCCTTTTTGTTTTTGAGACAAGGTCTTACTCTGTTGCCCAGACTGGAGTGTAGTGGCACAATCTTGGCTCACTGCAGCCTCAACTTCCCCGGGCTCAACCCATCCTCCTGCCTCAGTTCCCCAAGTAGCTGGGACTATAAGTGTGAGCCACTATACCTGGCTAATTTTTGTATTTTTTTTTAAATAGAAACGGGGTTTCACTACATTTCCCAGGCTGTTCTTGAACTCCTGGGCTCAAGCAGTCTGCCCACTTCGGCCTCCCAAAGTGCTGGGATTCCAGGCATGAACCACCACACCTGGCCTGACCCTGTTTTGAAGTATGGTGCTTAGGATGGAAAGAAGGGAATGAAAATAGAAAGCTAAGGGTCCCACACATGTATTGCATGTTTACTGTACCACTAACTGCTAAGTACTTTGTATACATGACACAGAAGAACTCATATTTAATTTCATGAAGGAAGAAGCATCAGTTTAATTTTACAAACATGGAAACCAAAGCTTAGTGAGGATGTGCCATGTTCAGTCACGTGCCTGGCAAAACCATAACTGTCACTCAGGTCAGAAAATCAGATTCACTTCAAATTTAGTGCCAGTCGTCATCAATACGTACTGTATCTTACAGACACACTTTCTCAATGCTTGAGTTTAGGCAAACCCTGCTGGCAGCGTCCCTCCCCACCCCCTAGCCTGTACCTGGCCTGTGTCTTCTGGATGCTGAGCCTGTGAATTTTAATATTGTGACAGAAAATATCGAAGTGTGAGTTTTCCTTGAAAGTCATATTTAGTTTGGGGAAAGAAATAATTTGATGACATTTCTGATTTTATTTACTGTTAGGAGTTTTCTTTTTTGTTTTGGCAACATCTGGCAATAGGTTTCTACATTTAAACACAAATCCCTAATGAGTTATTTGGAAATGAAATGATTGTCCTATTTTAGGAGACAGAGAGAGAGGGAATGGTGAAAGCTTTCTTGTGCTTGTATCTAGTATCAGTATCAATCAAGTATTTTTTTTAAATTTTGAGTTTTAGAATAAAATCTCTCTTTCAATTTTGGGAATCTCTGTTTCTTCCTTTGCCTTGAGCCTTATTGATTTATTTTTGGGTTACTGCACATTTTCTTGCAATTCTGGATGGTGGAAATGTTTGCCCTTTAAAAGCAGGGGGCACTCCGGGTACAGACTGATGCTTCCCTTCAAATCTGGAGGGAGAGAATTTTCTTCCTGGCAAGGGCCCCTCCCACCTGCTCTGCTGTGGACACTGAATCTCCTCATGGTGAAGGGTGGGAATTAGCATGAGTACTTAAAGCGGGTCTTGCTTACCCCGAAAGGAGTGGGGGACGTTTCTTCCCGTGCCTCTTTCAGTTTGGAAGGACATCCTAGGATGGATGTCATCTGTTCCTTGATGAAATGAAGAGAGACTAATAAAAGGCATAAAAACATCTTTTTCCTTATTTCACTTGACTCTTTGCGCCTGTCACAGATCCTGCTGGATTGACAGAACATTACACAAATAACCCTCCTTCTTAAGTAGCGACGGGGCGGCGGTAGGCATTTTTTCATTTAGAGTCTATCAACTGAGAATTGATAAAGTCATCTCAGAACAACTGTAGTTTGACCCTGACCTGACAAAAGAGATCGAAAATGTCTCGTGTGTAGAGAAGCAAGGGGGCTGGGAGCATCATTGCCTCAGAAAGAAGCTTCAAGTCGGCTAAGGGCTGACACCCAAGCACCCCGCGAATGTGTTTAATAACTGGAAAGCAAATAGTGAAAGGGCAGTCAATAAACAATTGTGGTTTAATAAATTATTCATTTTAACAATACTTCCAGTGTTTGCCCAGAGGTGGGAGAACGGCTGTAGGTTTTTTCCGCATCTGCTCCTCTGGTCTGAACCTGTCTGGATGCTGAGTTGTTCACCGTTCTGGACGGCAGAGGGCACTCGTGTCACACCTGAAAAGGGGATGGGCTGCGCCTTCCCAGCGCCTATTCGTGTTTATGAAGGAAAGATAGCAGAGATAGGAAGACGTCGAAAAGACGGAGAGAGGAAGATAGAAAACGAGTGGATAGCCCCGGAAATGAAAAATATATATATTTCTCACAGGCTGATCAAATTCAACTCTGCACTGAAGCAAGGCATAAAGAAATAAATAGAAAACAGTCGCTCCATATTTCTTGGTTAAAATAATTTATTTATTTGAAGATCGCAGGATGACAGATTTGTAACAGTCAGGGCAAGGGCAAGGAGATATTCAAAAAAATTTAACAGATTTATTTTCATCTTGAAAACCGAACTCTGATTTTCAGGAAATACTCTTTGGTATCAAGCAGTTCTCCTGGGCTTCACTGCCAGGGAGAAATCAAAAATGCCTTACAGCTACTGAGGGCCCCTGGGCCGCTTGGAACAAAATCCCACCACACTTTAAAGCATGCCCTTCATGGAGATGAATCCCTAATATCAGTCAGACTCTGTGTGCATTTCTGTTCTCATGACTGTGCTACAGCCTGATTTTATTTATGAAACTGTGTCACATGAAGTGAAGCTCCTATTGAGGGTTGAGAAGGGCCATTGTACTCCCTGGGATATTTACTGTATACCTAGGGCGCTGAGGTATAATCTGTCCTCTGCAGTAATGCAGATTCTAAAACGAATGGTATTTATTTATAATAACGCACGAGGCAGCCCACAGGGAAGTGCCATCTTGTTTGTAATCAATCCCAGTGTGAGGCTGTTGTTGCTGCACAATCAGGCTTTACATTAAGTGACAAATTGGCTTCGTCTTCTTATGCTGACTGTCATTTTTCTTCGGTGGGGATACATCATCTCTGTTACAAGGCCTTGGAGCTGAGTACCACACACAGACAGACACAAATGCATGCCCCATGAACGCACTCTGGAAAAAACTCACGGTCCCCCATATGGCTGTAAACAAACTCTAATTTCTACCAGTCCTGATGGTGAGCACGAATATGTTGAAAGAAGCAGGCACAGCAGAAGAGTTCGTTGTGCTAGTGGTCATGTAAATGTCATGGTGAAGGTGGGTCATTGTTATAGACTGAATTACATACCTTCAGAATTCATAGGCGGAAGTCCTTAATGACTGTATTTGCAGATAGGGACTTTTAGGAGGTAATTAAGTCTAAATGAAGTCATAAGAGGGGTGGCTATTTCAATACTACTAGTATTCTGATAAGAAGAAGAATAGATACTAGGGAGGTGGGTGCAGAGTTTTCTGAGTGAGCACACAGCAAGATGGCGACCATCTGCAAGCCAAGAAGAGAGGCCTCAGGAGAAACCCAACCTCTGGCACTTTGATCATGAACTCTCAGCCTCCAGAACTGTGAGAAAATAGATTTCTGTTGTGAAAGCCACCCAGTCTGTGGAATGTTGTTATGGCAGCCTGAGCAGTCTAATGAAGAAATTGGTACTGGGAAATGGGGATGCTGCTGTAACAAATACATAAAAACGTGGAAGTGGCTCTGAAACTGGGTAATATGTAGACCAAGCTTTTCCAACCCACAGCCCATGGGCCACATGAGGCCCAGGATGGCTTTGAATGCGGCCCAACACAAATTTGTAAACTTTCTTAGAGCATTATGAGATTTTTTTGCCTTTTTTTTTTTTTTTAAGCTCATTAGCTATGGTTAGTGTTAGTGTATTTTATGTGTGGCCTAAGACAATTCTTCTTCCAATGTGGCCCAGGAAAGGCAAAAGATTGGGCACCCCTGAGGTCTATGCTAGAAAAAGCTGACATTGCTGTGAATCTCAGTTGTTAAAGGTGATTCTGGTGAGAGCTTAGAAAGAAAAGAGGAGAACTGTTAGAGAAAGCTTCCATCTTCTTAGAGAATACACGGATAATCATGAACAGGATGTTGGTAGAACTATGGATGGTTAAGGCCACTCTGGTGAGGTCTCAGATAGAAATGAGGAATATGTTAGTGGAAACTGGAAGAAAGGCAGTCCTGGCCATGAAGTGACAAAGAAAGTGGATGAATTGTGTTTGTGTTCTGGTGTTTTGTGGAAGGTAGAACTTGTAAGCAATTAAATTGGATATTTAACTGACTTCTAAGCAAAGCATTAAAAAGTGGCTTGGTTCCTCTAAAGTGCTTATAGTAAAATATGAGAAGAGAGAAATGAGTTGAAGAAAGAATTGTTAAGCAAAAAAGAACCAAAACCTAAAGATCTGGGAAATCTTAGCCTGTCTATATTGCAAAAAATGAGGAAGTGTGCTCAGGAGAGAACATTAAGGGTATGATTGAATAGCCATTTGATATGGAGGCTGGTGTGGGCGTGAACCGCAGACCTATTTAGCCAGCCTAGCAGAAACACTACCAGTTTGAAGGGATGGAGACAGCATGAAATGAAGAAAGGCTGTTGAACTTCTTAGATCCTACAGGAGTGAACCATACGGCAATTTGGCTGCAAAAGCATACTTTTCTTCAAGATGAGGGAATAATAACACTAAAGATGATTTGGAGATCATCAAGGCTGCCTCTGGTTTCAAATATGGGTGGGGGACCCCTCACCTTGGTTTCAACAGGCTGGTGGCTGCCTGGAGCTGTAGAGAAGGGGCCACCCAGAGCTCCCATCTTGTGGGAGCCTCTTTTTCTCCCTTGCTAGCTTTGAAGAAGCAAGAAGCCATATTGGGGAACCCCCTGCAGCTAGGAACTGCAGATGGCCAGTGGCAGCTGAGGACTACTTCTGGCCAATATTCAGCAAAATACTAAAGCCCCCACAGTCCTACAACCACAAGGAGCTGCATTTGCCAATAATCAGAGTTAAGAGCAGATCCTTCCTCAGTTGAGTCTCAGATGAGAGCAAAGCCTTAGCCAGCGCCTTGATTGTATCCTTGTGAGACCCTAAACAGAAGACCAGCTAAGCCATGCCCAGACTCTGACCCACAAAAACTATGGGATAACAAATGTTTTCTTTTTAAAGCTACTAAGTTTGTAGTAAAATAATTACACAGCAATAGATAACACTAAAAACCATATCCTCCCCCCCTTTTTTTCCATCTCTGTCCTATCATCCTGTCAAAACCCAAACTACTTCCAAAGTGAGCCGAATGAACTTTCCTGCTTAATATCAGCTTAGGTCTTAAAGGCAAATTTGTCTGACTATCTGGAATAGGACATGCCTTCTATTTAGGATAACTCAAAAGTTAGATAAAAAGAGAAAATAAATTGCAATGAAATTGAACTTACATAGTTAATGGTAACAAGCTTTAAGACTGGGCCTGGTTATAAATCACACAATGATTACTTGGTAGATAAAGAATGAGGCTGCTGCAGGGGAGGCAGAAGACAGATCCCACAAAATGGAGGGAAAGCACTGCAGGGTGTTCCTGCCTTTGCTGAGATCACATCTTTCCTGGAATATTCTCACCAGCTTGCTGTATCATTCAGTTCCTGTATGTCCGCAGGTCTAGTTCAAACACTGACAACCTCATGAAGAAGACTTGCATATCAACAGATCAATTCTTTTTTATTTTTATTTTTGAGACAGGGTCTTGCTCTGTCACTCACGCTGGAGTGCAATAGTGCGATCTTGGCTCACTGCAACCTCCACCTTCCGGGCTCAAGCAATCCTCCCATCTCAGCCTCCTGAGTAATTAGGACTACAGGAGTACACCACCACATCTAGATAATTTTTTTTTTTTTTTTTTGGTAGAGATAGAGTTTCCCTCTGTTGCCCAGGCTGATCTTGAACTTCTTTTTTTTTTTTTTTTTTTGAGACGGAGTCTCGCTCTGTCGCCCAGGCTGGAGTGCGGTGGCCGGATCTCAGCTCACTGCAAGCTCCGCTTCCCGGGTTCACGCCATTCTCCTGCCTCAGCCTCCGAGTAGCTGGGACTACAGGCGCCCGCCACCTCGCCCGGCTAGTTTTTTGTATTTTTTTAGTAGAGACGGGGTTTCACAGTGTTAGCCAGGATGGTCTCGATCTCCTGACCTCGTGATCCGCCCGCCTCGGCCTCCCAAAGTGCTGGGATTACAGGCTTGAGCCACCGCGCCCGGCCGATCTTGAACTTCTAAGTTCAAGTGATTCACCTGCCTCTGCCTCGCAAAGTGCTGGGATTGGCTGAGCGATGTGGCTCACTATAATCCTAGCACCTTGGGAGGCCGAGGTGGGTGGATTGCCTGAGCTCAGGAATTTGAGACCAGCCTGGGCAACATGGTGAAACCCCATCTCTACTAAAAATACTAACACTCCCAACAACAACAACAAAAAACCTAAAAAAAAAAAAAATCCAAAGTGCTGGGATTATAAGGCATGAGCCATTGCGCCTGGCCCATATCGAATCACAGACATTCTCTTGAGTGATAAAGGAATATTACTGGCTCATATCACTGCATTGTTTATCGGTAAACTGGGCTTCATGTGAGGTTAATCCAAAGGTACACAAAATCATCAGGTTGCTAGCTAGGGGTTTCTTTAATTTAAAAAGTTTTATTTCCCTCTCACTCTTCTCATGGTAGCAAAAATGATTTTATTTCAGACTTTCCAAAGGAAGAGAAAATGCGCTTATCCTAAAGTTCCAAGCAAAACCCTGAGAATCACACTGATGGGCCTGCTTAGCCTACAGTGCTCACCTCTGAGCCCAGCATTTTGATCAGGGGAATGGAAAGTGCTGATTGGTGTAGAAAATCTCTGGGGCTCCATTCCTGGGATAGAATCAGCTCCCCTAGAGCCACATAGATCCCCAAACAGAAATCAATGTCCACTCAACCCTTATTCACTCTAGTCCATCCTTGTTTTTCTACCTCTGAAATAAAAATTTAATAAGAATGCTGATGGATGAACAAATAATGAATGGTTTTGGTGAGTTAGTATTGTTCCTATTTTTAGCCAATCCCTCAGCAAAGTTAGGATGTTTGCCTCCAATTTTGATCCTTCCACATTTCATGCGTGGATTTCAGGCCTTTCCTAATTAGATGACGTGCCTTTTGAAAACAAGGACTACACATAACTTCTCAAATACTCTCCCTAAAACATCGAAACCAAAAAACCCAAAAAACAAAACACCTTGTTTTTGCAATTTAAATAGGTATTGCCATAGCCTAAGCTGAAGCCTTGATTGTATCCTTGTGAGACACTAGACAGAAGGGTATTAGCAATACCTATTTAAATTGCAAACACTTATTTATTTATTTATTTATTTAGAGAGGGGGTCTTAGTCTGTCACCCAGGCTGGAATGCAGTGGCAGGATCATGGCTCACTGCAGCTTCAACCTCCCGGGCTCAAGCAATCCTTCTGCCTCAGCCTCCCAAGTACCTGGGACTAAAGGTGCATGCCAGCACTCCTGGCTAGTTTTTTTGATTTTTGTAGAGATAGGGTCTCACTGTGTTGCCCAGGCTGGTCTCAAATTCTTGGGCTCACACGATTTGCCTGCCTCGGCCCCTGAAAGTGCTGGGATTATAGGTGTGAACCACCCTGTCTGGCCACAAGCACGTACATCTTTTGATCTAGCAATCCACTTTTAGGATTTTACCATACAGATATATACTGGCACACATATAAAATGGTATATGTTCAAAGTTATTCATTGTACCATTATTTTTAGTGGAAGAGATCAGAAGCAATTCAATTGTTCATTAATATGGAACTGCTTAAATAAATTACAGTGGAATACTAAGCTATGCTCTATTGCAATACAAAAAATTAGCCTGGCATGGTGGTGGGTGCCTGTAGTCCCAGCTACTTGGGAGGCTGAGGCAGGATAATCGTTTGAACCCAGGAGGTGGAGGTTGCAGTGAGCCGAGATCGCACCACTGCACTCCAGCCTGGGTGACAGAGTGAGACTGTCTCAAAAAAAAAAAAAAAAAAAGAAAGAAAAAAAAGAAGAAAAACAAAAAAGGAAGGTCTGTATGCATTGGTATGGAAAGGCTGACAAGTCTTTGGTTAAATGAAATGGCAAGTGGAAAAAGAAAAGCCCAAGGTGCAGAACAGTATGTAGAGTGCATTGCCTTTTGTGAAAAACAAGAAAGAAAAATATGTATGTTCACATGTGTGTGTATTTGCGTAAAGGAACTCTGAAGGATACCTTACAAATCCAATAAAGAGGATAGAGAGCTGGTGGAGGACAGGATGGGAATAAGACGTTTCACTCTGAACCTCTGTAGACTGTTTGATTTTTTTGAAACCTGTAAATGTTTTACCTATTCAAAAAATTTTAAAAAAATTCTGAGCCTTTCAAATGCGTTTCCCTCTTGCCTGTCTGGGAAGTGGTGGATGAAACACTGTAGGCTCCTTTATCATTTATGTAATGCGTGTGCTGTCTCTTGCCGTAGGCTGGAGGGGACAGCTCGCTGTAATGGTAAAGAGCATGCCTGGAATTTTGAGTCAGTCAAACCTGGATTCCACTTTCAGCTCCATCACTTGCTAGCTGTGTGACCCAGGGCAAGCTATGTCACCTCTCTGAGCTCTGTCCATTTACAGGAGTGAAGAATAAATCAGATGTTAGTAATGTGCTTAGCACAGTGCATGGCAGTTACTAAATACTCTTTAAATTATGGTTAATATCAAAGTATAAGGACCTAGATGTCAGGGGTTTTTTGCTTTGTTTTGATGTTTCTTTTTTTTTTTCTCCCACCAGCTCAGTCTTGGGAGTGCTTTGTGTAAAGTCAAACAGAGGGCTGCCATGAACATGAGATGACGTGGATGGTGACATATTTGTTTCCTGAGAGACTGCAGGGAGATAAGTTTTTAGAGTTCTTGCTTTTAACCCATAACTAGGAAGAATAAGTTCTTACCTAGTCCTGGAAAACAAGGGCAGAAACTGTTGCCTCACTTCCACCTCAAGGCCTGACCTACCTTGGTTTCCAGCATCAGTCAGGTAGCAGCAGGACAGTGACCCTGAAACCAAGGGCCCCTGGAGGCTGTGCTCCCCGCCAGGACTCAGGAGGAGTGGACCAGAGGCTGAGCAGCCCGAGTCTCAGGTGCTTTCCACCACACTCCAGATGCTTCTTTTCATTCTGCGGCTGGAGCCCTGAGAGGATCATTAATTCAAAAAATAATTATGAGTACTTACAATATGCCTGGCAACTGGCTATGATTCTAGAGAAACAAAGACCAGTGAAATCTGGTTTTTTAATCATTGCTAAGACCGGTTCTTAGTACACTTGCCCTTTGTTTACTGTGCAGGTTTAAATATGTGGATTTCCCTTAACTCCTTCCATTCTAGATTTAATCTCCTACCCATTTTGTCATTCAGGTCTAGCTGAGACCGTAATATTTTTTGGCTTACCTAAAAGAAAGACACTTAGTCCCATTAACCTGAAAGCCCAAAGGCACTCACTGATATTCAGCCAGGGAAGCCTTTAGGTTACAAAGGGTACGTTTAGCTTAATCCATAAAAGAGAAGTAATGTTATAGCAGCCACATCCCAGAACAGGGAGGACGGAAGTGGCCAATGTATTTGCATTAAACCCTCTGTGTTTACACAGGGTTGGGAACAAGAAATATCATCTAGACTAGTGGATGAGTTTGTGACCTCTCACCGTTAATTTGACATTTATGGCCTTTGGCAAACATAAAACTTAACGTTACCTCCCATTTTTCCCATGTGTCAGCTTGAGACAATGATGATAGTGAGAGGATGGCATAAAAATAATTAAGAATCTTTAAATTAGAGGATTTATTTCTTTTTTTTTTTTTTTTTTTTTTTGAGGCGGAGTCTCACTCTGTCGCCCGGACTGGAGTGCAGTGGCCAGATCTCAGCTCACTGCAAGCTCCGCCTCCCGGGTTTACGCCATTCTCCTGCCTCAGCCTCCTGAGTAGCTGGGACTACAGGCGCCCGCCACCTCGCCCGGCTAGTTTTTGTATTTTTAGTAGAGACGGGGTTTCACCGTGTTAGCCAGGATGGTCTCGATCTCCTGACCTCGTGATCCACCCGTCTCGGCCTCCCAAAGTGCTGGGATTACAGGCTTGAGCCACCGCGCCCGGCCTGAGGATTTATTTCTTTAACACTGAAAACACCATTGAAGTGTTTTGATATTGTAATATCAAGAAATTGCTGGGCTTCCTTAGTGGCCGAGAACTCTGCTTCCTATTCTGAGACAACTAGTTCAGTTTCTATCCAATAGATGAAAACTGAAATGAAAGCAAATTAGACCTATTACATACTACGTGATTAATACATAAAGCTGGGACCAGGTCTTCTTTTCTCTTATTTAGTAGCGAGTAGTAGCTATATGCCCAGCAAATAATGGATCTGAACAATGTATCGCCCCCAATTTCAAACCGTCCCTAGCAGTCTCCAGTGCAAAGGGTGGAGGTGTTGGTGCCCTGCAGGTATAAACACACAGGCATGGAGCGTTATGTTCCAAATCAGTGACCAGCACTTCAGAGACCCCTCTGTATCCGTGCAGCACTGAGGTGGAAGACAAGCCAGGGCTTCAGTGAGTTCTGGGCAGCCGAGAACAGCAGCACCTCACTCCCACCCCTCACTTTGCCTGTGCCGGGGCTCTCTCCACATTTTATCGGCGTTCCGAACGCACTGCATGTGTTTCCAACGCTCTGGGAAATGGAGTAGAGACCCAGAGCTCTAGTCTTGGAGGGATGGCTGGGTTTAGCCAGGTGCTGTGCTTGAAGGCGCTGTTCGTTTCCAGGCATCTCCTGAAATGTGTCCGTCCTCACCTCCGCCGCTGACTCACAAAGGGCAGAGCCTGCCATGAGATCCCAGGCTCAGTACTTGGGTTGTTCGTGTCATTTCCTGCAATGTTTATCCGTCCTCTCCATGTACTTTGCCAGCTAGAACAAAACAGTGCTGCTATGGAAACTGCAAACACCAGGCAATCCTGGCCCTGGCACTTGGCAGCCCAGCCAGGAGAGAGATAATGGCTTTTGTTGTTATCTATGGGATGCTGATGCTCAGTCGGTTGTACCCTCAGGCCCTAACTAGGGACACGCTGACATTGCACCTTAAGCTCTCTGTTGTAAACTTTCTCTGCCTGTGATGCAGGCCTGAGATAACCAGTTCAGCTAGGGCACTGGCTCATTATCCTGATGACAACCTGGGGCTTTATACTTTCCTGACAACTTCTGTAGGCTCTTCACTCCTAGGTGACCCAGAACACTCAAAAAAGCCTGCTGAACTCTCCAACTTGCAGAGCCCAACTGATTGGCAAATCTTACAACCTGTTTTCCTTTCTTTTTTTTCCCCCCAGTGCTAATAAATACGTTATCCCAGAGACAGCTGTGACTCATGCATTAAACTGAGACTGCAGCAGAGTGGTGGTAAGACTCACCCCAGCAGGCGCAGCCCAGGGCACCCAGAATAGTGGCTTTTTTTTTTTTTTTCTGGGATGAATACAAATTACAGCCCTGTAAAAACACATTTAATACAAAACTTCGAAAGGTTATTAAAACCTCTCTGTTGGTTGCAACATTTAATAATGGGTCAATTTACTCTATCAAACATCAACAATAACAATGCTGGGAGAAGAGGAGCCTCGGAAACTGAGTAATTGGATGCGGCAGCCTTTCACCCCTGGGTTGCCAGGTTAAATCAAACACAGCCTGGCAAGAGTAGGTGTGGACAAACACAGCTGTGTTTAGAATGCGCTGATGTCTTGGTCTGTTTTTCCAACATTTGTGCTTTGAAAAGAGCTTTCTGCTTGAAATGCAGCCTCTCTTGTGCTTTGGAGCTCACATGTGTGGTAGAAGAAAGTTATTCCATCTCAATTTCTGAGATATCTCAGGGACTGACTTTCTTGTTCTCTTAGTTTTTTTTTTTTTTCTTCGTAACACCCATTTTCTTTGGTTTCAAACTGCTCTTTTCTG
Organism: Trachypithecus francoisi; assembly: GCF_009764315.1. Classification (NCBI taxonomy): domain Eukaryota; kingdom Metazoa; phylum Chordata; class Mammalia; order Primates; family Cercopithecidae; genus Trachypithecus; species Trachypithecus francoisi. The sequence goes on along the minus strand of NW_022681454.1, from coordinate 135,753,888 downwards.
GAGGAGATAATCGCGGAAAAATCTTCTGACCCATTTGCTTGCAAATGGTAAGAAATGTTTGATATTCTTAAAGCTCTTGGCACATAAAGTCGGGTGATTTTCAAATTCTGTTTGATCCTTCTAAAAGCTAGCTAGCCTTGTTCTCAGAAAAATTGTAGTGCAGGCACAAAAACACAGTTCTAATTTCTGACTATTATTTCACACTTGTAGGCTGTTGCTCATAGGAGTATTTGGATGAGAGAGAGAGGTGCGAGGCTATCATCATTAATGGCGCTCCCTTGCCTCACGGAGGCAGCAGCAAGGGCAGTGCTGGTTAGGAATTTAATGGAATCCTTGCATATGGTAATCTAGAAGCTGGAGGCTGCCTGGGTGTAGCTAAGGGAGCCACAGTCAAAATGTAAGATGTATATGACTTATCAATGGGTTGGATTCTTATTTCCAGTGGCCATGGGGGTGCAATTTGAATTTGCAGATGGAGAGGATAGGTGATGAAGAAAAAGAATTAGCCTGCATAATTAGGGATTCACTTTCCTGTGAGAGAGGCAGCCTTACAAACTACAGAGCAGGAGCTAAATAAATCGTACACGATTGGGGAAGATGATGCAAAACGGTAGGCCTACGTAACATGGGCACGCCTACCAGGCAGCTCAGTTGTGTTTGGCATGCAAAGCTTTTTAAAAAATTTTATTTGAAGTACATAGTTGCCACGTTGTAAAACTTTGGAGAGTTTCTATAGAAACTTAGATATTAATTTTTTTAAAAAGGATTGGAAGATCTGGTGTCACACTGACCCGCAGTTTGCATGGTAACGGCTGGGGAGACGGGGAAAGAGCTGCTTCCTTCAGACAAGGCACGGCTCAGCCAGTCTTCCACAGCTTTGTGCACAGTCTGTTTCAATACTGGCATTTTCTGTGTGGCTACTTCAGACGTGCGTGTTTGTGACTCCTGGTCTGAGACTATTAGCCCTTTGGGTGTGTGTGTGTGTGTGTGTATGTGTGTGATTTACCTGTGGGTAGCATTATGGTGTGGGAGCATTATGTGTGAACATATTCATACAAGTGAGAAAAAAATGGAGAGTTTGGATATAGAATGCCAATGTTTTTCTCTATCTTGCTGGAGCTTAAAGTGCCGAAGTCACCACTCATTATTCTGCCAAAGTTTCACTTTTCTCTTTGGGGCATTATTTAAGATGAATAATTCAGATTTAGTAAAATGTACAGCTTGAGGGAAGAATATAGATTTTGGAGTAAGCCTAACACCCGAGGGCAGGGTTTCTTGAAGGGTTGATGAAGAGCCTTAGTCTCAGGTGGTATTTGTCTGGGTAATTAAGGCTATGGTGTGGTCACAAATAGCCCTGGGACCTCAGGGGTGTAGCACTGTGAGGGTTTCCTCCTTGCTCACAACACAAACTCTGATGTAGAGTGGGCAGCACCTCTCCATCTTGTAGCAGTGCCTCCTAGAACATGTCACCTTCGAGGAACTGCTGTCAGAGAAGAGAGGGAGGGGATTTCCTTTCCTGCAGGGGATTTATGCCCAGGCCTGGAAGTGGCAAATGTTACTTCCAGTCATATCCCATTGCCCAGAACCCCAGTGCATGGCCCTCACAATGCCTGCATGGAAGGCCGAGGATGGAGTCTTCTCATGTGCTTGGGAAGAGGAAAATGAAACAAGACTTGATAGCATTGTCTGTGCTGCAGAAGTTAAAGGAAAGGTGTGTTTTCCTGTTTGTCTTTTCTTTCTTTCTCTTTCTCTCTTTCTTTCTCTCTTTCTCTCTTTCTTTCTTTCTTTTCTTTTTCTTTCCTTCTTTCCTCCTTCCTTCCTTCCTTCCTTCCTTCCTTCCTTTCCTCCCTCCCTCCCTCCCTCCCTCCCTCCCTCCTTTCTTTCTTTCTTTCTTTTTCTTTCCTCCTTCCTTCCTTCCTTCCTTCCTCCCTCCCTCCCTCCCTCCCTCCTTTCTTTCCTTCTTTCCTTCTTTCCTTCTTTCTTTCTTTCTTTCTTTCTTTCTTTCTTTCTTTCTTTCTTTATAGCAGCTGGAACAGAAGGAGAGGCATGGTTTCTTTTTTTTTTTTTTTTTTAGACATATTCTCGTGCTGTTGCCCAGGCTGGAGTGCAGTGGAACAATCTGGGCTCACTACAACTTCTGCCTCAGTGGTTCAAGCAATTTTCGTGCCTCAGCCTCCTGAGTAGCTGGGATTATAGGCGTTTGCCACCATGCCTGGCTAATTTTTGTATTTTTTAGTAGAGATGGGTTTTGGCCATGTTGGCCAGGCTGGTCTCAAACTCCTGACCTCGAGTGATCCTCCCGCCTCGGCCTCCCAAAGTGCTGAGATTACAGGTGTGAAACACCACACCCAGCCAAAAGGTGTGTTTTTGAGATAAGGGCAGACCTCAGGACAGGAGAGCAGAGTTAGGAAGTGGAATGTGCCCCTCCTTGAGGTGAGTTGCCTATCTGGGTCCTTTTCCCCCAGGCTATGGGAAACATCATCTTCAGTACATGGGTGTGAGTCTGTTCCAGTGTAGTAACTCCCTTTAACTACCCCAGACTTTTAGGGACATGTGACACACATCCCCCTGTAGCCTTATGCCAAGTGAAGCAGAGAATGAAGAGGCAGCACGGCAAAGGGACATGCTCCCTGCCTACTTCCCTTTCTGCCTTTTTCCCTGGAGAAGCAGTGGCATCCTATTTGAAGAGCCTGTGTCCAGGAGCACCAGGCAGTGACCAGCCACAGAGTGAGTGGTGACCAGAGCAGGGAGCACTTCCCAGTAGAGAGCTCGGGAGGAAGGTAGGCGACACCTCCCCTTTAATCCCTACCAAAGAAAGCTGACCTTCCTAAGGGGGCGATCAGTGCTCAGGCTTTGCTTCACTGTAAAACAGCTCAAAGACCAGATCGTATCAGTAGCCTTCAGTATTGATCAGTACTATTGATTGAGTGACTGCATAGCCAGGCACCATGCTGAACACTTTGCAACCTCATCTCATTCATCTTCATGACAACCTGATGAAGTAGATGGACTTCTCCCCATTTCATAGGTTAGAAAATGGAGGCCAAGAGAGATTAATTTACTCAGTGTCACACAGCTGGTGAGTGGCAGAGCCCAGTCTAACCTGAGTCCGTTTGATTCTAAAGCCAGTCCTACACTTTCCTCACTAGCAATGGGCCATGGGTCAATTCCACTATATTCATTTAGGAAGGACACCAGTTTTCCCTTTCAGAAAAATCCTTAGTAAATGGGCTTCTGTCTATGACTTATTTGGATCTGCAGACTATATTCTAGGGTTTTAGGCAGGCTTGGGATTATTCTTGGGGTTGCAGTTGGAATCAAAAGACCTGCTTTGTGAAGTGTCTTAGAGTCTGGATGTCCTAGAGTTCCAGGACAGCCTGGGCAGGAACAGATAGATTCCATGTCTGTTCAGGAGTTTGCATCACTTTGATAGCACAGGCAGTGTCCATTACATATATACACTGTGTGTATATACATAATGGCAGTGTGTATATATATACACCGTATAGTATATATACACCATATATATGATATATATGCTACTATATATATACTATACGGTGTATATATATACACACACACACACACATACACAACCCCAGGGATAATCCCAAGCCTGCTTCAAACTCTGGAATGTGGTCTGCAGATCCAGATAAGTCATAGAAGCCCATTTACTGAGGATTTTCCTAGGAGGGAAATATATATATATACACACACACAGATATGAGTGATATATATACACACACAAATAATAAATATACATGTGTATATATATATATACACACACAGATATGAGTGATATATATACACACACAAAAATAAATATACATGTGTATATATATATATACACACACAGATATGAGTGATATATATACACACACAAATAATAATATACATGTGTATATATATACACACACAAATAAAAATATACATGTGTATATATATATACACACACACAGATATGAGTGATATATATACACACACAAATAATAAATATACATGTGTATATATATATATACACATATTTATATTTTTTACAAAAATGATATTCGACTCTAGCATTATTTTTGCACCAGGCTTTTGGGTGCTTTTCCTTGAATATGTTAGTGCTGGTGGGGGTGTTGAACACCAGGACCCATGTGTGAGTTGAGAGCAAGGTCAACAATCAGGAAGAAATAAGTTGAGAGACAAACTCAGAGGTGAGGCCAGGGGCTCAGCTCAGAGTCCAGGAACAACTAGCAGCAGTTCCTAACTTTCTTGGCACCAGTGACAGGTTTCATGGAAGACAATTTTTCTACAGATCATGGGGAGAATGGTTTCGAGATGAAACTGTTCCACCTCAGATCATCAGGCATTAGATTCTCATGAGGAGCCACAGCCTAGATCCCTCAAGTGCACAGTTCCCAGCAGGGTTTGCAGTCCTATGACTAATGCCACCCCTGATACAACAGGAGATGGAGCTTAGGCAGGAATGCTTGCTGGCCTGCCGCTCACCTCCTGCTCTGTGGCCCAGTTCCTAACTGGCCATGGACCAGTGCCAGTCTGCATCCCGGGGATTGGGGACCCGTGAACTAGAGGGGGTCACAGGGCCTGTTTTCTTTTCTTTTTCTTTCTTTCTTTCTTTTTTTTTTTTGAGACAGAGTCTCACTCTGTCTTCCAGGCTGGAGTGCAGTGGCACGATCTCAGCTCACTGCAAGCTCCGCCTCCTGGGTTCATGCCATTCTCCTGCCTCAGCCTCCCAAGTAGCTGGGACTACAGGCGCCTGCCACCACGCCCGGTTACTTTTTTGTATTTTTTAGTAGAGACAGGGTTTCACCGTGTTAGCCACGATGGTCTCGATCTCCTGACCTTGTGATCCGCCTGCCTTGGCCTCCTAAAGTGCTGGGATTACAGATGTGAGCCACTGCGCCCGGCCACAGGGCATTTTTCATGTGGTATGGTAGCAGGCGCGACCCTTAAATATGCCATATTGAGTAGAGTGGTGAAACAATGAACTTTTCTCATTTGGATATATAGATTAAATAGTTCAGTATGATGATGCTGCCTTGGAATTACCTGGAACAATAATGGTGATTTTTTCCTCCTATGAGAGTTGTTGTTCTATCAGGGTCTGTTTCATTTGAAAACAAAAACACCTTTGCTCGGGCAAGAGTCCTAAAGAGGGGTTCAGAGCTGGCAGTATTCTTTTCAGGTAGATAGATAGATGATGACAGGACACAGAGCTGATGTCCACCCCCTGCCATTCCCTCCCCCTCTCCCCACCCCTTCTTTAATTTTGGATCCTGTGTCTTTTCAGCAAGCAAGCTTCTAAATTCAGAAACTTGGTGGTAAAATTCAGCTTCTCTGGCCTTGTTTCTGAGGAGTGCCTATGAGAGTAACACACAGGGCCTTAATGGTTTGTAAATGAATAAAAATCAATGAATGGATTAAACTGACACCAGAGGTTGAAGCTCAGTGAAAGAATCAAGTTTTTCATAGTTTCCTCCAAGTACAACATTGAGATGACCTCATTTCAGGGTGTTAGTTTAGTGCTTTTGCTTTCTAAATGAAGGCGTCAAGCCATTCCATTAGGTAAGTCAGGCCGCATTAGCTACATGCTGCTTTGTGGCTGCTGGGGAAGGGAACTGAGGGCGTGTTGGAAGTCAGCGAACATCCCTGACAGTTAAAGTGGAATCAATACCCATTTCTTTTTGGGACCCAAGTGTATGGTTCAATTTCTAGACATGGGGAGATCCCAAGCATTCCAATTAACAGCTCATCTTTTTTTTTTTTTCATACCTAGTGTAATAAACCAAACACTGCAAACTTGAAAGAGATTGAGAGAAAAAAGTAAAACCATGAGAGAAATAAAATGTGAAAAGGCAGAAATCCTGTTGCCCTAAGGCTAGTTAGGTACTTTTATTCAACACCAGGTGAATAAAGTAACTATGATATCCAAAGACTTTTAGAGAGCCACCAGGAGTGCGAGGGGGTGAGGGGTCACAGGAAGGGAGGCTGGGAGCAGGCGGCTGGTGTCACACTTTTCGGTAATGCCACTCAGGTGGGGCAGGATCTGTCACTGAGGATCTGAGAGGAGAAACTCATGGACTCACTGGAGCCTATTATTTGAATATCAGTCATTCTTGTTTTTGTTTTTTTTTTAAACTAAAAAAAAATTTTTTTTTTGAGACAGATCCTGCTCTGTCACCCAGGCTGGAGTGCAGTGGCGTGATCTGGGTTTACTGCAACCTCTGCCTCCCAGGTTCAAGGGATTCTTGTGCCTCAGCCTCCTGAATAGGGAGGCTGAGATTACAGATGCACACCACCATGCCCAGCTAAATTTTGTATTTTAGTAAAGACAGGCTTTCACCATGTTGGCCACGCTGGTCTCAAACTCCTGATCTCAAGTGATCCGTCCACTTTGGCCTCCCAAAATGCTGGGATTACAGGTGTGACCCACTGTGCCTGGCCATACTTGTTTATTGATACTCACTAAATCCCAGTGACTTGACCTCTAATCTTTGCATTTCTGTAAGATGGATATCATTTTCCTTATTTTTTAAGGGTAGAAATGGAGACTCAGAGAGGTTAAGAGAGGTCACTTGCACACTTAATTGTTAACATTAATTGAGCCCCTACTCTCTACAAGGCCATGTTCTAAGCAATTAATGTGTTCACTTATTTAACCCTCATAATGTCCGTATGATGCAGGCTACTCTTATTCTCTCCATTTTACAGATGAGGAAGCCAACGTACCAAAAGGTAGAGGGGCTTCTCCAAAGTCACACAGTTAGTACATGGGAGGACCAGGATTCAAAGCTGGGGAGTTGGAGAGACTTTTCTTTTGTTTTTCCTACCTTACCAGGTGGCAGCTCAAAAAACTGAGAAATATCACAGACGTCACAAGCTCAGAAAACTGAGAAATATCACAGAAAATGCAAAATTCAGAAAGCAATGTAATATTTTTATTAATGTATTTTCTGGGATGTGTTTATATTTTTTTTCTATTCTTCTTGGGGCAGCCTATGCTTTGATTGCCTTTTTACATGACAATGAATTTGTAATATCAACTTCTACAGTGAGAATAGAAAGATAATTTAGTTCTTCCTCTGGCATGACTGATCAAAGTTTTTTTTTTTTTATTAGAGCTTGGAGTGCATAAATCATGTGATGTCACACACAGACAAAATCATTTAGTACAACTATAGAAGTTTGGCCTATGATAAAGGAGTTACGATAAATTCTATTTTGTGCAATTCCTATCAAAAAAGAAAAAAATGTCGAGTGCATTTATAATTATATGTCATGCATTATTGAGTATATTTCTGCCAGAAAAAGAACTTTTGTTTTGACTAGGCTTCAACAAGAATCCTCTAGTTACAATTTTACATGTCTGAAGATTAAAATAATTTTCCAGTTACAATTGTAATCCTCCAGTTACAATTTTAGATGTCTGATGATGAAAATAATTTTTCACAGACTACCTTCTGATTCCCTAAATTTCAAGCCTTATTTCTCCTCTGTTACCCACAAACTTCCAGTGCTGGGCACTATAGATAGGGTGACTGCCAGGGTCTGAATGTTTGTGGCCCCTCCCAAGTTCATATGTTGAAACCTTATGTCTGGTGTCATGGTATTAGGATGTGGTGCCTTTGGGAAGTGATTAGGTCATGAGGGTGGAGTCCTTACGAATGGGATTAGTGCCCTTTTAGAGGAGATCCTGGCCGGGTGCGGTGGCTCACGCTTATAATCCCAGCACTTTGAGAGGCCGAGGTGGGCTGATCAAGAGGTCAGGAGATCGAGACCATCCTGGCTAACATGGTGAAACCCCGTCTCTACTAAAAATACAAAATAAGTGGGCATGGTGGCGGGTGCCTGTAGTCTCAGCTACTCAGGAGGCTGAGCCAGGAGAATGGCGAGAACCCGGGAGGCGGAGCTTGCAGCACACTGAGATTGTGCCACTGTACTCCAGCCTGGGCGACAGAGCGAGACTCTGTCTCCAAAAAAAAAAAAAGGGGGAGATCCCAGAGAGCTGCCTTCATTCTTCCATCATGTGAGGACCCAGGAGAATGTGCTGGTCTTTGAACCAGGAAGTGGGCCCTCACCAGACACCAAATCTGCTGGGGACTTGATCTTGGACCTCCCAGCCTTCAGAACTGTGGGAAACAAATTTCTGCTGTTTATAAGCCATCCAGTCTATGGTACTCTGTTATAGCAGCCCTAATGAACGAAGACAATGGCAATACATCTGGGTTTATCTGGGCTAGTCCCAATTTTCAACTGCTGCCTTGGAATAATTTTTTGTTTGTTTGTTTTTGAGACAGGGTCTCACTCTATCACCTGGGCTGCAGCGCCGTGGTGTGATCATGGCTCACCACAGCCTTGACCTCCTGGGCTCAGGTGATTCTCCCACTTCAGCATCCGAGTAGCTGGGACGATAGGAGTATGCCACCACATCTGGCTAATTTTTTTGTGTTTTTCTTAGGGATGGGGTTTTGCCATGTTGCCCAGACTGGTCTTGAACTCCTGAACTCAAGTGATTTGCCCACCTTGGGCTTCTAAAGTGCTGGGATTACAGGTGTGAGTCACCACACCTGGCTGGCATAATTGTTAATAATATATTTCCTTTCCGTTTCAGAAGTGTCTTGGTGGGGAGTAAAGAGATAAGGCAGCCAGCCTGTGATCCACATCTTTCCTGATTCCTGGGAGAACACTTCCAGAAAAGAAATCAGGTGACCTTGTTTAATTTCCTTGTAAACATGCTGAGGACAACTGGGCCTCCTGATAGACTAATGATATTTGGGATAGGAATGTTTTTGTTGTTGTTGTTGTGTTTTTTTTTTTTTTTTTTTTTGAGACGGAGTTTTGCTTTTGTTGCCCAGGCTGGAGTGCAATGGCACAATCTCAGCTCACTGCAGCCTCCGCCTCCTGAGTTCAAGCGATTCTCCTGCCTCAGCCTCCTGAGTAGCTGGGATTACAGGCACGTGCCACCATGCCCAGCTAATTTTGTATTTTCAGTAGAGACGGGGTTTCTCCATGTTGGTCAGGCTGGTCTTGAACTCCCAACCTTAGGTGATCTGCTTGCCTCAGCCTCCCAAAGTGCTGGGATTACAGGTGTGAGTCACCACGCCTGGCCTAGGAGCGTCTTTAAAGAAGGCATGTTCTCAGTTGGATAGCCCTAGTTTAGGATTACTTAAGGTCAATAAACCTAGATTGTATACATTTATGAGGCATGATTCCCAAAGGGGATTATGTTAACTCTACAATTTTCATAACCTAAACACTCCCCCAAGTATGATGTGATACAAAAACCTCATCTAGAGACACCATGTATTATTCCTCTGGGCCAGAGTATGTGTTTAATAAGGGGAGGAAGGGCCTGAACAGGTATACAGAGCATCCCACCCTTACCTGCTTTGCTGTGCATCTTGATTGCTTATATTCTTAAGGTTACTATTAAAGCCTGAGTTTGAGTAAGGCCTCTGATTTGTGTGGGCATGATTTGACCGCCCGACCCTTGAGGCTAACTGAAGTAGTTTGAACAATAGATTATAGCCTCAGGACACGTTCACATTGCAATGTATCCTCTAGCCCTGCACCTTTGGATCACAATGCTGAGAGTTTTTCTGACATCCTACCAACGACTTGACTAGACACAGAAATGAGTAACCTGACTACCTAGGTGGTGCTGATGTTGTTGCTCTGCATTCTATATTTTAAGAACCTTTAGTTTAAAACCGCTGATTGGACTCTCTGGGTCCCAATCCCATTCTTGGGTCTTACTCTGACAACAGGAGTCAGTGAATCTTTGAAATCTGGCTTCCCAAATGCTGTATATGATTGCTTCTGGGCTATGCCTTTTTTTTTTTTTTTTTTTCTTAGACCGCATCTTCCTCTGTCACCAGGCTGGAGTGCAGGGGCGTGATCTCGGCTCACTGCAACTTCCACCTCCCAGATTCAAGCAATTCTCCTGCCTCAGCTTCCTGAGTAGCTGGGACTACAGGTGCACGCCATCACACCCAGCTAATTTTTGCATTTTTAGTAGAGATGGGGTTTTACCATGCTGGCCAGGATGGTCTCGATCTCCTGACCTTGTGATCCACCCACCTTTGCCTCCCAGTGTGCTGGGATTACAGGCATGAGCCACTGCACCTGGCCTGGACTATGCCTTTTAAGACCCAGATATAAGTCTATTTGGTTTTGAAAAACCACTGCATTATTAAATTTTCTAGTCCCAGTCCCCTGCCACTGCCATTTAGGGTACAGTCATTTAACTTCCAGGGCACCCAGTCAGAACAAGCACTTGAGGAACCTTTAGCAAGTTTCTGCTGTTACACCACAAGGCTGTTGAGGACACAGAGGACCCAATAAATTGCACCTCTTTCCCTTCTAGCCCTGTTGTTCAACATAACATATTGGACAATCTGCAAGGAGATGCCAAGATCTAATAATAAAATGCCAACAACATAGAGATATGCCAAACTTTGATGTAAAAATCTCTCCCATTATCAAATTCCCAGGGAGAGATTAAAATTCAATAATTAAATCTTAACATTTCAAGCCCAGATATGTTAAAGTCCAAAAGACATCAAATTAGAGCTAAATATCTTTTGCCCTTGAGTTGAATATTCTTAAAGCCCCAAAATTTCTGCCTCCAATTTCATATTCTGCTGAGTCATGGGAACTTCCAACCCACCCAAACACACACATTAAGTACAATTGCAGCAAACTGTGCCACTTCTGATGACACCTCCCTCATGTCCACCAGCCATAGCTGAAGGCCAAGTGGTCTACACCTTTCCCTAGTGGTTCATTTGCTTTTACGAAAACTGCATGTCTTTGTGCAAGGCCAAAGTGGTGGGTTCCTTTGCTTGAAACCACCATGCATATAGCTTTCCCTCCATGGAAGTAGTCTCTTGGCTGAGGACAAAGCCATCTTAATTTGAAGGAGGGGGGATAAACTTTCCCCATTAACACAGATCAGTGGGCTTCAATATCTACGGTGGCCTCTGAGGCCCACATATTCTAAGGTTCCATCCGCAGAGATTCTGATTAAGAAGGTTTGGCATGGGGTCTGGATATTGGTAGTTTAACAAGTGTCTCAGGTGATTCTCATGAAAGTCTGGTCGACTGCATTTGATTGCAAACTTCTTGAATGTATCCCCAGTTAACAACACAGCATTTATCTAGCACTTGTGAGAGGCTGAATATTTGTGTACTGGATAAATCACTGTGAATTCACAAGGTGAGAAGGGATGGCAGAGAACCTGAGGCAGGATTTTATACTGTTCTTAACCGTACTGATAGCTCTTCTGTAGCTTTGTCAAGGATGAGAGATTCTTCCCCTTCTGAAAATGTATTTGTTCTTGGTTTTCAGATTTTAATTGAGGTGGAACTGGGAAAAAGGGAGGAGAACTTTATAAAATCAATTCTTCCTAAAATCACTGGAACCCTAGGATCCGAAGTTATGTCAAGCTACTTGTCAATGAATGTCACTCTCTATAGTGTCTGGTGCCAGATAGAATCTACATTGGATGCAGAACATAATATATTTAATAGTTTTCTGATAGTCATAGAGTTTTCTCTACAATGTTTTATAATTCATAATTTTATATAGCTCCTTTTTCATCTTTATTTTAGAGACAGGGTCTTACTCTGTTGCCTAGGCTGGAGTGCAGTGGTGCGATCATGGCTCACTACAACCTTGAACTGCTGAGCTCAAGTGATCTTCCGGCCTCAGCCTCCTGAGTAGCTGGAACTACAGGGCTATGCCACAATGCCTGGCTAATTAAATTAATTTATTTACTTTTTTTGTACAGACATGGTTTTTCTATTTTGCCCAGGCTGTTCTTGAACTCTTAGCCTCAAGTGATCTTCCCACCTTGGCCTCTCAAAGTGTTTGAATTATAAGCATGAGCCACCGCACCTGGGCTACATAGCTACTTGTGATTTTAGCTCCACTTTGACTTCCAACTGTAGACCTGACCATACTCACTTACACCTTGATTAAAATGTAGGTGCAAAATTCTTGTCTCCCTGCAAGTTCCTTGCATCTTCTTATGCTTACTCTTTCTTGCTGAATGTCTCCTACAAATCTCTAAAATAGAAAGCTAAATCTCCACAGCCAGTTTGATTCTCCAAGAAATCACGAAAAATCCTTTGATTAAGGAACTTAGCCAATAGCACTCTGTATAGAATGAGTTTTTAAACTTTTACCTGTCCCTACTGTATTTTTTGGAAAGCCAAAGATTTTGCTTAACTTGGCTTAGCAATGAGTTGTCAAGCATAGGCTAAGGCATGATTGCCTACTGTTAGGAAACCTGTCACTAGACTTAATGAAGATAAGAAGTAGTTATGCAGCAAAAAAGTGGCTCTGGGGTGCCTTGGCCCTTTGGTGTTGTAGAGGTTAATTAAGTAATCCTATAGCACATGAGAATGTGTGTGCCACCAGCAGCCATCTCAGATCAGGTGAGGCTACTGAGCCGCCTAGGCACCGATTAACATGCTTGAATACCTGCAGGTGAGGCTGGCTGTCTCCACTGTTACATGAGCCACTGTGCAATCAATCACTTGGCTCTTTTTATTTCTGAATTTCCCATTGTGAAGGGAAAACCCACAATTCTCAGACATTTATATACAGTATTCTTTTGAGTGTATTCTAAATCCTTTTCTTCTTCTACTTGTGAAGCAAAAACCCAGCTCTAAAAATAACTCTGTGTGCTGACAGTGTCACATTATGACACATTCCCTATCCTCTTAGTTCCAGAGTAAACAGATGCGTATCTTGTACCTTGGCCAATCATAGAATTGGGTCTCAGCCACTACATTCATCTGCTATCTCGGCTGGTCTCCTGCAAATCTATGCAAACCATAACCCAGGGATAGTTCATTTTCATCAAAAAATTTCTTATCTCCCATCTGTGTTACCAGTTTATTTGTCCAGAAACAATTTCACTCAATCCCTTCACCAGTGGTTCTCAAACAAGCGTGCGTCTGACTCGCCTGCAGGGTTTGTGTAAATGTAAGCCAGCCAGGTACTCCCTCAGTTTCTAATTCAGTCGGTTTGGGTTTGATTCTGAGAATTTGCATTTCTCCCAAGTATCATGATGCTGTTGCTGGTCCAGGGACAACACTTTGAGGAGTACTGCCCTAAACCAATTTTATTGATTCTGATTAACTTCTAGACTGTGATAAATTTAAAATACCATTAGGTGAAATTAATAACATCAGGTGGATATGATGTTTAATTAAATTAGATTAAGTGAATTAAATAAATTAGATCCATTTAAAATGCTATCAGATAAATTTCAATACAATTGGGTAAATTTAAAATACTACCAGTCAGAGATGATATACCCACAGGTCCTGTGAAAAGGGACAAAAAATCAGGAGTGAATGAGAACTTTGAGAACCTCTTGCTCTCACGAATTCTTCAATAATATATAAAAAGAGGTTGAGGCAGTGAATTGTGCATGTTTGTGTGTTGATAAAAATATACAGAACATAGTAATGTTATGGGGCATTATTACATCAGGTTGGGGGCTAAATTTTGGGTCAAAATATAGCCCTTACAGCCTGATATGGTTTGGGTTCAATATGCTGATAATGCAGGGGTTCTCTCTCTTAATTCCAAAGATGTTTATTGAGGGTCTATTATGTACACGGAACTGAATCAGACATAGCTGGGTGAATTGGATGAAAAGACACGGTTCTAAGAGTTTGTATTCCAGTGTGTTAGATAAGTCAGAACTGTGATACGGAGCATAGTGTAAGTGCCATAGAGAAGCATTAGTTTGGATGTTCAAAGGAAGAAAGGATTGTCTGAGGCCGGAGTTGCAGAATGGAGCATGAGAAAATGTGTAATAGAATTGTTGTTTTTTTTTTGAGGTGACAGAAGTCCCTAAGACAGGGACTGTGAATTGTTTGTGTATCTGAGGGCACTAGTTATCATGGTTTGAATGTTTGTCCTCTCTTAAGACCATGTGTTTGAAACTTCATCCCAAATGCAGCAGTATTGAGAGGTGGGGCCTGATGGGGTGTTTAGGCCATAAGGACACTGCCTTCTTGAAGGGAGTAATGCTGAAATAAAAAGAGCTTTTGAGACCGGGCAGGGTGGCTCACGCCTGTAATCCCAGCTCTTTGGGAGGCTGAGGCGGGTGAATCACGAGGTCAGGAGATTGAGACCATCCTGGCTAACACGGTGAAACCCCATCTCTACTGAAAATACAACAAAATTAGCCGGGTGTGGTGGTGGGCACCTGTGGTCCCAGCTACTCGGGAGGCTGAGGCAGGAGAATGGTGTGAACCCGGGAGGCAGAGCTTGCAGTGAGCCGAGATCCGGCCACTGCCCTCCAGCCTGGGCAACAGAGCAAGACTCTGTCTCAAAAAAAAAAAAAAAAAAAGAGCTTTTGGGAGTGGGTTCCCTGCTTCAACCTTCTGCTATGTGAGGACACAGCATTCCTCCCTCCTGGAGGATGCAATGTTCAAGTGTTCAAGGCACCATCTTGGAGGCAGACACTAGGCCCTCACCAGACATAAAACCTGCTGCTACCTTGATCTTGGATTTCCCAGCTTCAGAACTGTGAGGAATAAACTCCTGTTTATTATCAATTACCCAGTCTGTGGTATTCTGTTTTAGTAGCACAAAATGGGCTAAGACAGTCTGAGTGGGCAGTTGGTGATTGAGTGTGGGTGCGTGTTTTGAAGGTTGAGTGTGAATTAGGGGGAAAGTGTGAGGGTCTTCATCAAAAGAATAGGGCATTTTAAGGAGAAAAGCAAGAATGGAAAGGTACGATAGGGTCAGATATGAAAGGCCTTAAATGTCAGCTTGAGGAATTTATTTTCAAAGGCTTTGGGGGAATCACTGATGTTTTTTGAACAGGAGAAACAGTCATGTAAACAGGAAAGATGAATTATGGCAGGGTGACTCTAACAGGTTATGGTCAATGAGCATTTGCTAATGTGCTAGGCTCTGTGCTACATACTTCATACAGAATATCTCATTTAATCTTCACTACAACTCTGACAGACAAGTACATTATTGTTCCCATTTTACAGATTAGGAAACAGGGAGCATAGAAACCTAAAGGAATTTACCAATGTCCTGTAACTAGTAAATGGTGGAGAAATAGTGAGAGACTAAGTAAGGGTGTTGATGGAATGAGACACAGCAGGGGACATGCTCTGGGGACATAACAGTGTTGCAAGGTAGTATCCATGGGCTAGGCAATGACCAATTTTTTTTTTTTTGAGATGGAGTCTTGCTCTGTCACCCAGGCTGGAGTGCAGTGGTGTGATCTCTGCTCACTGCAACCTCTGCCTCCTGGGTTCAAGCGATTCTCCTGCCTCAGCCTCCCAAGTAGGTGGGATTTCAGATGTATGCCACCACGCCTGGCTAATTTTTGTATTTTTAGTAGAGATGAGGTTTCACCATGTTGGTCAGGCTAATCTCGAACTCCTGAACTTGTGATCTGCCTGCCTTGGCCTCCCAAAGTGTTGGGATTACAGGCGTGAGCCACCACGCCCAGCCTTGGCAATGACCAATTGTGAGGGGAAAGGGAGAGAGACAAGTTACAGTGAACTCAGAATTTTTGAGGCTGGATGACTTTGGGAAATGTGTCACCATTAACATGTTTTCCAGTCTTAATAATATTAACAATATAAAGAGGCTTTATTGTTTTTGAAAAGAAAAGGAGAATACAAGAAAAGGAAGGAGACATGTGATTGAAAAGGATGTGAGGAGAGTAAGAGTTATTAGGTAAAGGGAGGCCATGCTGCCAGCACATTGTTAAGTGTGGGTGTAGGGGGCACAAATGTAGCATCCACTTTGATTTTATTTTCAGAACCATCCATACTTCAAGATTTCTTCAGATCTCTCCCTGTGCACTCTATGAACTATAATTTCAAGCATCTACAAGTTCTTTGCTTCTCCTTTCACTAGGAGACGCGGCCTACTTCCCCATTCTTTGGATTTGGGCTGTCCTTGACCAATATACTATGTGGTGGCAGCAATGTTGTACAAGTTCTAAGCCTGCTCCTTGAAAGGTGTGGCACGTTCCCACTTGCTGCCTTGAAGTGTGGACCCCATGTAAGAAAGCTCAGGTGAGGCTGCCGAAGGAGACCCTGAGGGGCAGAGACAAGCCAGGCTCAGCTGTCTCCTGACATGTGAGTGAGGCTATCCCAGACCACTAATCTTCATCTGAGCCAGGCCAAAACCAAAAAAACCACCTAAATTGCTCAGAATCATGAACAAATAAGTGATTAGTATTTCAGGCCACCACATTTTGGGGTGGTTTGCTATGTAGCAAAAGCTAACTGATTCACCATGTCACTTGATGGACCTCTGGTCAATATCATCAACTGTGGCTTTCCCAGTCTTATAATAGATCCAAAGAAGTTATTCTGCCATTCCACTGCAAACAGTTTACTTTCCAGTCCTGAAGAACTTAAGTTCATTTCTTCTTATTTTAATAACAGAACAAAATAGTCAGTCTAACTTAGTTTGTCAACTCAATGATTGATCCAGGAAAATTTTCTTTTTCCTGAGTCCATTTTTCAGACAACTCTATCACTAACTTATTTTGATTAGAAAATTACCCATAAGTGATAATTATTATTTCCCAACTCAGTGATTTCCAACTCTAATGAGCATAAGTATACTCTGAGTAGCTTGTAAAATGTATATTCTTGGGCCTTGTTCTCAGTAATGTGATTTAGTAAGTCAAGGTTGGGGCTCAGGAACCTACATTGATAATAAGAACCCAGGATAGTTATGATACTAGTATCATACCTGTGCCATATAAATGCTAGATTTACTCATGTAATTTCCTCTGTTTTCCTTGATATTTGCTATGGTTTGAATATGTCCCCCAAATTTCATGTGTTGGAAATTTAATCCCCAAATTCATATGTCAATTGGAGTGGGATCTTTGGGAGGTAATTAGGATTAGATAAGGTAATCAGGGTAGGGTCCTCATGATGAGGCTGGGGGCTTTATAAGAAGAGGAAGAGATAGCTGAGCTGACACGCATGCGCTTCTCCTCTTGCTATATAATGCCCTTTATGATGTTATAATGTAGCGAGAAGGCACCAGATGCAGATGCTATGCTCTCCCTTTTCTTAGTGTGATTCCTAAAAAGTGTGGTTTGGATGAGAAGTCTTCAAAATGCTTATACAAGACAGAGAGAGGAAAGAGAGAGAGATAAAAGTTGAGGTAGATAAGAAAAATATAGGACAGGATTTATAAAATTATTAAAGGTCATTGTTTATGACTATTATTTCATTTTCTTTCAAGTTTTCAAGTTTCAGGAAAATTTGTGCAGGGAGAGGCAGTTATCCGTTTCAGACTTATTTACTACTTCGGGGTATCCACATGACTTTGAAAGTGAATTAGAGCTTGAAGAAATGACTTCTCCTTTGTCTGAATTTGCATAGTGCCAGTTTCCATAGTTTATTTCTGACCAATTTCACCATGAACAACTCAGGAGTGCTGAAGGAAATAGGGTGGATGTGAAAACAGAGAGTGTTAGTGATCTTTAGAAGAATGACTAATTTTCCCTATGCCCCCACCAGGATTTTATTTTTTTAGACAGAGTTTTGCTCTAGTTGCCCAGGCTGGAGTGCAGTGGCGTGATCTTGGCTCACCGCAACCTTGGCCTCCTGGGTTCAAGCGATTCTTCTGCCTCAGCCTCCTGAGTAGCTGGGATTATAGGCATGTGCCACCACACCTGGCTGATTTTGTATTATTAGCAGAGATGGGATTTCTCCATGTTGGTCAGGCTGGTCTCAGGCTCCCGATCTCAGGTGATCCACCCACCTTGGCCTCCCAAAGAGTTGGGATTACAGGCGTGAGCCACAGCGCCCAGCTCAGGACTCTTTAAATTCACCTTTTCACTCATTTCACCACCTGGTCAACATACAGAACTTTCCTTTCATTGACGTTTCTTGAGGTTTTAATGGTTTCTGTTGGCAGTGTTAGGCAAGGTTTGAATGAAAGCAACAAAAGTAAGAAATGCATTATATGGTGGAGATGCCCTGATTTTTCTCTGATTCTGGTAGAAGGATCAGAAAGTGTGGGTGAAAATGGGGAGGAACGAAAGAGGAGCTGATCTGAGTCAGTTTCTCCTGCCATGTCAAATCATATCCGAACTATTTTTAGACGATTTCAAAATAACTGGTGATCTTAGTTAATTCAAACATCCATTCAATTTTGTGAAATAAAAATCAATCAGTCTGATTGTCTGACAGAGGTGGCCTGTCAATTTGACTGAAGTCATGGTTTTTCAACCTGAAATGGTGGGTTTGGTGGATAGGAAGGAACTCCAAATCAGAAACTACCAGGACATTTTTTTTTCCTTCAAAATGCATATACCAGGACCCCTTTCCTCAGTTTGGTTTTACCCTTGAGGCTCTGAAAAAGCATCTAGGTCATTCTGAGAGGCCCCTCAACCCTAGCTGAGAAACTTCTAGTTAAAATAGTCACATTCAGGCAATTTGAAAGACCTGAAATATCTCCCTGGCCTCAGCAGTTTTAATAACAAAGGAGTGAGCTGATGGTTGATTTTCTAAAAGAGAAAATATAAACAGTCCCATGCTTATTCTAAATGATTGGAAGGATGATTTCTTTCTGGGGAGGCATGGGAGATGGTGCTTCTGCTCACGTTTTAGGAACTCAATGATGATGACACCATGAACATGAACCTCTGGTTCACTGGAATCGTCCGTTCCGTTCTGCTCTGCACTACATTACACTGTAGCTGCTCTCAGGCTGGCTCTGACAGTGAGGGGCTTTCTCTTTTGAATGTTTGTTTTATGATCTAAAATCAGCCTCACCCACAGAATAGCTAAGTCCCCTGCATGACAAGGCTGTGTGCCATCCAGGGATTTACTAATGGCTAAGCCGCATTATGAACGGAGATTTATGATCACCTTCCCAGTCAATTAAAATTCCAGATATTACTAAGGCAGAATTCAATTAAGGTTAATTGGGGCTTCTGAAAACTGCTTTTCCAAAGGGAAACCATGATGGGATTGTGACTCCTGGTGGGTTTTATCAGTTTTAAATAACTTTCTGTGCCTTTTTTTTTTTCTTGGCACAAGACACTTCCTCTCCTGACTGCCGGCTCCTGCTATTATCATCCGATTCGGATGTTGATTTTTCTGTCATAAGTTATCATTGTGACTTATTTGGTTTTTCTTTGTCTTTTTCTTAAAAAAAGAGAAAAAAACCTCAAACAAAAAACAAAACTCCCAAGGCTCGCAGCAGACCAGAACCCTAACAAAACCGCAACCCGTGCTGCCCGGAAATCACAGTGGTCTGACATGAAAGAAATATAGTCATTTAGAAGATTGTGACAACGTTTCAGAAGCAATTATCCAAACTGGAAAAATAACCCATTCCTTTTCTTTTGTCATTAAGGTGGATGAAAAGGTTTGCAAACATTGTCAACCAGGGGGGAAAAAACAGGTGCAGACCAGAATTACAATGCAAGTCAGGCTTTCCATTCTACCCTAAATTTTATTTTCTTGTCGTCAAGGGCTATTGTGACAGTTCTTAGCACAGTTGATTGAACTGGGAAAACACATGGGACGAGGCCTTAGTCACCGAATGCAGAACGTGCAGTCCGTAGCTCGCAGAGCAATCTGGAGCAAGGAGTGAATAATAATTTCAGTAGTTTATTTTCTCAGAATTTCCCACCTATTGTTCATCACTGGAGACTAGTAACAAAAAGTTAAGGAGAAATTTTCTTTTTGAAAAGAAGAAATGATAAGTGTATGTGCATAGGAGAGAGACTGCAACTGCTCAGATGTTCTGTTGTTCTTCCAAGGAGCAGAGCTAGGCATTTGCTGTGGGCAGATAGAGGGCCCCGTCAGAGGCTGCTTTTTCTTGAATTAGCACTCATTCCCTGTTTCACACACCTGAGCCTATCACTGTACAATGGTTTGCCACCCCATGAGGCACAATGGTTTGCCACTGTATGAGGCCATCATCTATCTGGTAGCAGAGTCCATGACTGAACACCATACTGGGCGTACTTTCCCACAGAGAGTGGCTTTGGAAATGGCCTTGCTTCCATGAGAACAGAGGAAGGATTTCCGTAAGGCCAATCATAAGGCTGCTGATTCACGTCACATCCTTTCTTTTTGCATTTTCAGCAGGTGGTAAAACAATGCTGAGGGCAGGTTGTGACATGTGAAAGTTTTTTCTTTTCTTTTTTTTTAATGGAGTCTCACTGTTGCCCAGGCTGGAGTATAATGGTGTGATCTCAGCTCACTGCAACCTCCCCCTTCCTGGGTTAAAGTGATTCTCCTGCCTCAGCCTCCCAAGTAACTGAGATTACAGGCATGCGCCACCACACTTGGCTAATTTTTGTATTTTTAGTAGAGGCAGGGTTTCTTCATGTTGGTCAGGCTGGTCTCGAACTCCTGATCTCAGGTGATCTGAAGTGCCTCAGCCTCCCAAAGTGCTGGGATTACAGGTGTGAGCCACTGCACCGGGCCCATGTGAAGTTATTTACATGGCTGGTATTATGTGGCAATTAACAGGTCTATGTAGCATCTCATGTTTTAAATTAGCTTCTTTCCAGTGTGTCTTTTATTTGTAAGTCAGGGTCGCACTTAGATGGCTTCTGCTCCACTACAAGAAGTAGGCACATTAGAACTGTTTTCTGGGGACGTTTTTTATCTCATTAGCACAGTGCCCCTACACTTTGCTTTCATCTATAAATACAGCGACTCCAGGAATGAAGGCATAACTACACTGATACCTACTCACATACTATCTTTGCCAATTTCCTGTTTCCTCTCTTTTTAAGGGCCTACTGGAAAAGAAGGGAATAGAAAAAGAGAGATTCTAAAATTATATAGCAGTTAAGGGGGAAAGTTTCTGTAATCAGAAATCTGGGGTGTAATTATATGATAGCCAGAAGAAAGAAACATACAGGAGGAATAAGTCTCTGGAGTATGATTACTAATGAATTCTCTCTATTCCTTATGGGAAAGAGCCACATTTGTAAAATTAAAAGTCAATGCCT
Source organism: Trachypithecus francoisi (assembly GCF_009764315.1). Taxonomy (NCBI): domain Eukaryota; kingdom Metazoa; phylum Chordata; class Mammalia; order Primates; family Cercopithecidae; genus Trachypithecus; species Trachypithecus francoisi. Next base: position 135,732,877 of record NW_022681454.1, on the reverse strand, counting down.
CTTTGATGAGAGGATTTGCAGGCTCTGCTGTCCTTTTTTCAAATACTGTGTGCTTGGAAAGAAGAGTGAGGAAGTTAAACCTCTAGTCAAGAGCATTTGAGCAGAGCAGGCAGCTTGCTTTTTCCCTCCCCTGTTTCAAGACTATGTGAGCCTTTTTCTGAAAGAGCCTGATAGGTGTTATGTGCATGGCTGTTTTGAGGAATACAGCCTTGTCTATGCAACGTTAACATACCCAGTCAATGCAGAGGAGGACAATATTTTAGTTATATCAGTCTTTTGGCATTGTGCAGTCAACACAAGTGGTTGGCTGGATTTTTCAGTTTTTATTCTGATATTTGGGAGTCACATTGAGTTTGTGGGTATGTGCAACAGCTTATGTGATATGCAGGAGTAGCAACCACAAAATGGCGCACTGCCTGAGGCCATTGTCTATCTGGTGGCAGAGTCCACTACTGAAAAACACATAATTTGAGAGGAGCTAAAGAAACATCTACTTCATCAATCTGCAAAGTTGCCCGAAATTCAACCATTGCAGTGACTACTTTGGGTCTCATAAAAATGCCACCAGTTAGCAGCTACGTTAGCAAACCAGAAGCAGGACCTGGGTGGGGAGTAGATGGGATGGACAGTTGTTTGCAGTGGTCAGTTCATAAAGGCTGAAGAGAGCTCATTATTAAATTTTCAAGAAATTCAAGAGCTGATTGTTAAACATAGCTATTGTTATTAAGAATTAAATTATATAAATTTATAATTGAATTACATTGGAAACAAAGTTAGTAAATATTGAAAGCTCATCATTTCCTGTTAATGTTACACATTTTATGATGGTCTGTGCCTCGAGGCTGTTTATGACTATTGTATCGTGCAGTAGAAATGTCACTGTACATTTTTTTCCTACTCTGCCTTCTGTGATGTCACACTGGTAGCTTGAAATTAGCCATGAGAGCATTTGCATCATGGAAATGGCAAATCCTACAAATCAGGGCTGTTTTGTTTTTTGGAGAATGGCTTGTAGAATTTACCAGCACAACACTGTGTTTGTGTATGGAGTGGTGGTAGTGGTGGCGGGGATATAAGGACCTGTGTACTGGATAAGCAAATGTGTTTATTTTTAAGTTGGGGGAGTTCTTATTTTGGGCTGCTATAACAAAATATCATCGAATGAGTGAACTAAACAACACACTTTTTTTTTTTTTTTGCTTTTTTTTCTTTGAGACAGGTCGGAGTCTCGCTCTGTCACCCAGGCTGGAGTGCAGTGGCAAGATCCCGGCTCACTGCAACCTCCTGCTCCCGGGTTCAAGCGATTCTCCTGCCTCAGCCTCCTGAGTAGCTGGGACTACAGGCATGTGACATCATGCCTGGCTAATTTTTTGTATTTTTAGTAGAGACAGGGTTTCACTGTGTTGACCAGCCTGGTTTCGAACTCCTGACCTCGTGATCTGCCCGCCTCAGCCTCCCAAAGTGCTGAGATTACAGGCGTGAGCCACCGTGCCCAGCCAACAACACACTTTATCTCTTACAGTTCTGGAGACTGGAATCTGAAATCACGATGCCAGTGTCATAGGGTTCTGGTGAGGGCCCTCTTCCTGACTTCCTCACAGGACGGGGAGAGAAAGAGATGACACAAGCTCTCTCCAGTCTTTTCTTATATGGGCACTAATTGTATCCAGAGGGTTCTACCCTCATAAATTACCTACAAAGCTTCTATCTCCAAATGCCATCACGTTGGGGATTAGGATTTCAACATATAACTTTTGTGTAACACAAACATTTAGCCCATAGCCGAGAGGAAATAAAACAGTAGTTGCCAGGTGACGGGGGACCCTGGGTTTCTCTGTAGGAGAGGGAGTGCTGTCCAAGGATGGGAGGATTTGGAATAAACTCCCCATGCTTTGCAGTTCTGTCTAGGGCGGGCTGAGGCCCTCTCCTCTGCTTTCTTTTCCCTGATTGGGCCACTTCACATCAGCATTGGCCAATGGCCTTTCCTAGTCCTTAACTGTACTACTTACTAGGGAAAACTTCCGAAAGACCATGGAATCTGTTCACAGGTTATATAGGCATGGACTGAATGTTTTTGCCTCTCCAAAATTCAAGAAATTCTAATCCCCCTGTATTAGGCCATTCTTATATTGCTGTGAAGAAATACCTGAGATTGGGTAATTTATAAGAAGAGAGGTTTAATTGGCTCATGATTCTGTAGGCTGTACAGGAAGCCTTTGCTTATCCAGTACACGGGTCTTTATACCACCACCAACACCGGCACCACTGGCATCTGCTTGGCTTCTGGGGAGGCCTCAGGAAACTTACACTTGTGGCAGAAGGCAAAGAGGGAGCGAAGTGTCTCATGTGGTAGGAACAGGAGCAGGAGAGAGAAAGAGAGGGAGGTAGAAGGTGCTACACATTTTTAAACAACCAGATCTTGCAAGAACTCACCACTATCCTGAGAACAGCACCAAGAGGATGATGCTAAACCATTCATGAGAAATCTGACTCCATGATTGAGTCACCTCCCACCAGGCCCCATCTCCAATGTTGGAGATGACTATTTGACATGAGATTTGGGTGAGAACATTGATCCAAACTGTATCAGGGCCTTTGGGAGGTAATTAGATAATTAGAATAGAGCCTCCACGATGGGATTATTCCTTAGAAATGGAAGAAACATGAGATCCCCCTTTCTCTCCGTGAGCACGCACCAAGCAAGGAAAGGCTATGTGAGCACACACTGAGGAGGTAGGGCTGTCTAAGCCAGCAAAAGAGCCCTCAGCAGACACAGAGTCTACTGGTGCCTTGGTCTTGGACTTCCCAGCCTTCAGAACTGTGAGAAATACATGTCTATTTTTTAAAATTTATTTTCGTTTTTTGAGACAGAGTTTCACTGTGTCGCCCAGATTGGAGTGCAGTAGCGTAATCTCGGCTCACTGCAGCCTCTGCCTCCTGGGTTCAAGTGATTCTCCTGCCTCAGCATCCTGAGTAGCTGGGCTTACAGGCACCTGCCACCACACCTGGGTAATTTTTTGTGTTTTTAGTACAGACGGGGTTTCACCATTTTGGCCAGGCTGGTCTCAAACTCCTAACCTCAAATGATCTGCCCGCCTCCACCTCCCAAAGTGCTGGGATTACAGGAGTGAGCCAGCACACCCAGCCAGATGTCTATTGTTTAAGCCATCCAATCTATGATATTTTGTTATAGCAGCCTGAGCTAAGACAGGTTATGCATAATTTAGTACAAATGAATGAGGGGCATGACTTCAAGGTATTTGCCTACACACAATGAAAGACACATGTGAGGATTCCAGGGTGCGTTGTGCCCCCGACCCCTTGTATAATATTTCGGGAAATATTATACAATATTGGGATAATGGGATATCCCAATGGGATAATGGGAAAGACACTTTTCTGGGAACCAGGAGGCCCTTGCCCTAAAGTCAGGTTCTGAATTCCCAGCTGAGAAATCCTGGGTGGGGAACAAATGGAGTCTCTGTGTACTCATATGTAAAATGACATGCGCGTCATGATGTCGTGAGAATCAAAGGGAAGGTTGTTTGAAAATTATAAGACATTGTGCAAATGTAGTCCAGGTGGTACTTTTGTTATTGTTGTTTGTTTGCTTGTTTATTTTTCATCCTAACCCTCAGAGCCTGTGAAACCAGGGGGTAGTTTTTTTTTTTTTTTCAGAGATGGGATCTCACTCTGTTGCCCAGGCTGAATGCAGTGACACAATCATAGCTCACTACATCCTTAAACTCCTGGGCTCAAGCAATCCTCCCACCTCAGCCTCCTAAGTAGCTGTGACTACAGGCACACACCACCACACCTAATTTTTAAAAAATTTAAAAAACATTTTACGGAGATTGGAGTCTCTTTATATGGCCTAGGCTGTTCTTGAACTCCTGGGCTCAAGTGATCCTCCTGCCTTGGCCTCCCAAAGTGCTGGGATTATAGGGGTGAGCCATTGTGGCAGCCTAGGAGGTGGTTTTAATATATAATATAATATATATAATATAATATAATATAATATAATTTAATTTTGCAGCTCTTGTTGCCCAGGCTGGAGTACAATGGCCTGATCTCGGCTCACCACAACCTCCGCCTCTTGGGTTCAAGCGATTCTTCTGCCTCAGCCTCCCAAGTAGCTGGGATTACAGGCATGCACCACCACACCTGGCTAATTTTTGTATTTTTAGTAGAGATGGGGTTTCTCCATGTTGGTCAGGCTGGTCTTGAACTCCTGACCTCAGGTGATCCACCTGCCTCGGCCTCCCAAATTGCTGGGATTACAGGCTTGAGTCACCATGCCAGGCCCCTAGGAGGTAGGTTTAAATTTATAGATCCAGCACTTTGGGAGGCTGAGATGAGCAGATCGCCTGAGGTCAGGAGTTTGAGACCAGGCTGGCCAACATGGTGAAACCCCGTCTCTACTAAAAATATAAAAAATTAGCCAGGTGTGGTGGTGGGCACCTGTAGTCCCAGCTACTTGGGAAGCTGAGGCAGGAGAATTGCTTCAATCCAGGAGATGGAAGTCGTAGTGAGTCGAGCTTGCGCCACTGCACTCTAGCCTGGGCAACAGAGCAAGGCTCTGTCAAAAAAAAAAAAAATTCATAGGTCCAGGAACAAAGGAGATTTTATACACATGTGGAACCCACTGGACCTTCTTCTCCTGCTAGAAAAAGTCCTATCTATAATGAATATATGTGAATCAGAACATTTCCAGTATTTGATTTTTCTCATTAAACTCTCTTATTTCTTTTGTTTTGATCTTCTTTCTTCCCTTCTTTCTCTCTCCCTATGTCTCTGTCAGGTCTTTTTCTCCTCCTCTCTTATTTCTATAACTACTCAAATTATAGAATTAGCGTACTTTGAGTTTTTCTCTTGTATCAATATCACCTTTTATTATTTTCTTGCTAAAACTTCCCTTCCTTCTGAAATTAGGTGCATTTTTGTATTGTGGGACCCCCGATGATTTTTCCGACTCAGTGGTCCTAATGTTCCTTGCTCTGAGGATAAGATGTGGAAATTGCTATAGGAACTCTCCTAAGGCCAGGCAAGTTGATGCTTGCAAAAGTGGCACAATGGAGGCTTAGAATCCTAGCTTTCCTTAAAAGAAGGACAGCAATTAACCTTGGCAGTGGAGCAGAACTCACTTGAATTTGTACTTGTAAATCTCCACCTCTCCTTAGGCAAATATGATAGGAAGAATCCAGATTTTCATCAAAAATAAATTAAAAATGGAGTCCTCACATGACAAAAGAATTCGCGGGGAGATTTCTTTGGTGAGTAACTCTTCCTTAAACCATGTTTTGATTCGCATAAATTCATCACTGATAGACTTTTTCTAGTAGCATGCTGACTGAGTACATGAGGCACGACAAGGATACGCTACGGAGGCTACATTTTCAGTAAGTGTATTAACCAGCATTTTGCATGGCATTTTACTGTTTTTTAAGTTTCTTTTTTAAAGAGGAAGTCAAGCCCAGGCGAGCCTGTTGTTTTGCTTCTGCCCATCTGGGTTTAAAACACAACCTATTTATTTGGGCCCTTGGCTCTCTTCGGTTTTCACTTTAAGCAGGGATTTTGGTTTCTGTGATGTGTGGAGGGAGAAAGTAGGTCACTAATGAAATGCTTCATGCAATGAATAAATGATCTGCCATCCAAACAGCACACAAAGGATGTTTACCAAGGGGACCATCCAGACCTAGAGAATGAGTAGTAAAGCCAACTGGGGAGGCTTCCTAGGAACCAACCAGGATGTCATTCTGAGTACCAACACTGGCCCAGGCGGGATCTGTGGACTGCAGGAACTCTCGTCTGGTGGCAAATTCGAACTTCATGTCCCAAAGGCACCACCTTCTGTGGGGCAGAGTTTACAAGAGGTTACTGGGGGCAAAAAGAGCTGTCAGAGCTGTTTTTCCAGCTTTGTGTTCACAAGGCTTCATCTCTAGTATTTTCTGCTAAATTCTGGCATGTTGGACTCCAAGGAGAGGAGGCAGATTGAAGTGAGCCATGGAATGGCAGAAAGTCCTTTCTCTGGAAACTATAATCCCCCTTGAAGAAGATATTCTCCATTGATTGTGGAACTACCTGTATTCGTCTCCTGTAACCAATTGTCAGAAACTGGGCAGCTTAAAATGGCAGAAATGTATTCTCGTGCCATTCTGGAAGTCTGCAATCAGTTTCACTGGTGTGAAGTCAAGGTTTTGGCAGAGCCACACCCCTCTGGAGGAGCCAGGGGAGAATCTGTTCCTTGCCCCTTCTAGCTCCTGGTGGGTGCCTGAAGCAGCCACATTGCCTTCTCTTCTGTCTGTGTCAAATCTCCCTTTGTCTCTTTCTTATAAGGATACTTGTGATTGCATTTAGGGCTCACAGAGATAATCCAGGATAATCTCCCCATTTTAATATCCTTAACTTAATCATATCTGCAAAGTTTTTTGCCAAATACACTAACATTTGCTAGTTCCAGGAATGAGGATTTGATATCTTTGCGGCCATTCTTTAGCCTACTACACTCCCTCTCTTAATTTTTTCATCAATACTGTGTTTCAGTGTTAGTGTAGCTCTAATTGTTTGTAATTATTGAGTGTCATTGGAAAGCTCTTCCATGGACTTCCTGCCAACTAAGGGCTCTCTGGCCTTGCATCATCCCAAGAGGGTGGGGGAATAAGATACAATGCCCTGGTAGGGAGGAGCATTTTAACACAGACATTGCTTCCCATTGCCTGTGCATGAAGATAATAAAAAGCAGAACTGCTGAGTCTGTTTGATTGTTGAAAATTTTTTTAATGACAATGTACTCCTCATTTCCTGCACCCAGGGCTGACCACTCTCATACTTCCCATCTTGGTACTCCAGTGCTCTGGCCAGCATCCTGATTTACTGATCATGGTAGACCCAGAGAGGTGAGAAGGCTCACCCTCAGTCACAGAGGTAGATGCTGTGTTGAGACCAGCACTCATGACTTCTCACAGCCCAGGACTGAGTTCTCACCATTTGTGTCCCTCCTCATACCCCTGACTGGCTCCCTTTTCACCAAGCTATGAAAGCTCCAGAGGTTCAGCCTGACCCTCAGGCTCTTCTTCTGAGCAGTTATCTTCTGCTTCTCCCCGGGGCCTTTTTCTCTTTCTCAATCTAAGTCTGGTTGTTGGGTTATATTTTATTTTTCTGGCTTTCCCATTTCCTGCAGCTCATAAAACATCAAGTTTAAGGACTCCAGTGCTGCTCACCATGGGGAAAGAGAAAGAGGAAAAGAAAGCCACAGGGATGTAGCAAATATTCCAGACACCATGCAACATTCTTAAGGCAGTGAGTCATGATCCATAGTCCTGTCTTCCCTCTCCTAAAGCGTGTGGGAAATTCCTCAACATGTTCCTGAATTCCTTCTTGTTTTATCTGGCCAGTTCTTGCTGTCCAGGTCTGATTAGGCTGGATACTAGCCTAGACTGTGTGGAGTGACAGGGCTCATTGATCCTTCTCACCTTCCTCTCTCATCTTTCTGGGTATGGGGTGCTTGAGGTTGGTCCTCAGGTTCCCTAAGACTCTTCTTGGGAACTGCTCTGCACAATTGCTTGTGCAGGGTGTACGTTCCTCTCTCTTTACATCCACCCCCACATGAAGTCCCTGAAAACATATGCACAGAGCACAGAGCCAGGCAGAGGCTATTTGCACCATACCCTAAACCCCAATGTAGTTGCCAGCCAGCTCAAGCAGAATACTTACTCATTCACTTTTCCTAGGCTAGAAACAACCCTCCATGACCTTCAGCACTAAAAGAAGGCCAAGTGACCTTCATCACCTTTTTGCCCTTCATTCTGTGTGCTCTCCTGTCCCCTTCCCCTTCCCAGACCATTCTTTCTTTTTTCTTTTTCTTTTTCTTTTTTTTTGAGATGGAGTTTCACTCTTGTTGTCCAGGCTGGAGTGCAGTGATGTGACTCAGCTCACTGCAACCTCTGCCTCCCAGGTTCAAGCGATTGTCCTGCCTCAGCCTCTGGCATAGCTGGGATTACAGGCATGCGCCACCATGTCTGGCTAATTTTTGTATTTTTGGTAGAGACGGGGTTTCACCATGTTGGCCAGGCTGGTCTCGAACTCAGGTGATCCACCTGCCTCGACCTCCCAAAGTGCTGGGATTACAGGTATGAGCCACCGTGCCCAGCCCCCAGACCATCCTTATAGGGCAGGAGCAGCTCCCAGGAAGAGACACCCCCAGGCTGTCTTCCTTCTAAGATGTGAGTGAATCAAAAAAGAGACTAGCCATATTTATTGCCCAACTGAAAGTTCCATGCCATAGCCCCCAAGGACTACTTGGATTCATCCTCCTGAAAATGGTGGCGAGGAGCCCCAGGCCACCCTTGCAGGCCATCTTTCTGTAATGTTTTCCCGAGTACCTTCCCCTCCTGTGGTGATCTTGCAGGCTCAGTCCAAACAATCATTTTTCTTTCTCTCCTGGAGAAGTTTGACATTTTCTACATTGGCACCTACGGATGTTTTAAGATTTCCTCTTTTAGTCTGCCAGGAAGCCTGTTGGCCCTGGAAGTCCTGCTCTCTGGAGCTTGGTTGGTCTGCTCTATTTTGTTCGCCAGGGGTTCCTCATTGGCCGGTCCTAATGGTTAATTCTACATTAGTTGAATGTCAGTGTCTTTTCCTACCACTTTATGCCATTGGGTCCACCCTCTCTAGACAGCCTGGCCCACTGGGAGAAGCCATCTTTCTTTATTGTATCCTGAATCTTTTATGTCTTTTCCCTCTTCTAGCACCCAGGAATCTCTCCTCACTCCAAGCTCCTGTTCTCTCCAGACATGGCTCTTGTTCACAGCTCCTTGTGAAGCAGTGGTGGAAAGATTGAGCTCCACCTGGTTCAGGTTATTGCAGGTGGAATCCCCCATTTCTGTTATTTTACCCTCTGTTTACTTCTCTCCCTCCTTCTCCTTCCCCCATGCCCTCAATGGAACAGTCTTTTAAAACCTCATCTTTAAAAAAGAACATACTTCAAAATACAAAGACAATAAAAGATATAATACCCACTGAGGGACCAGAAGGCTAATTTCCTCACATGCATTTTCTTATAATTTTGGCAAAGCTGCTTCCCAAACATCTGCATTAAATATTCCCCACCACAGGTGTGTGCTTAATGTGCTCTTCGAGTAAATAACATTCAGAATTGTAATCATGAGGTGGTCTGGGACCAGCCAGGTCATCTATCTGGATCGACACCTTGGGAATCCAGGGAGAAGGAGGCCTGGGACCGGGGATGCATGGGAATAGATCTGCTTCTGCCCAGCAGCATGGAGAAGGCAGCCGGGCTCAGGGCCTTCCAAAAAGGCAGCATCTGCTCTTGAACAGCACAGCCCCTGAACACCAACCTGTTGTTAATTCAGTCACCGTGCCGTCATTCTGGTGCTTCACAGATGAGAAAATGAGGCACTTTGAGTAGTCAAAGATTAGATCCTAAGTACCTCAGTCCCCTCATCTTGCAGATGAAGAGGATGAACTAATGTTTCTCCTCATTCTAAAATGGTCTGATTTTATAAAATCACTCCTTCCAAATTTATACACTATTGCTGATGAGTGCGGCTGCCTCTCTAATTTCTGTGGGATATGAAGGGTTTTCTAGCAATCTGCAGCCTGAGCTGAATGCCTCTTTGTGCTTTCCATTGCAGTCTAAAATAAAATCTTTGGAATAGTAGGAGGGAAAAAAACCCTTCTGAAAAAGTCTCAGTAAAAGAAAAGTGCCTTTACTGTAGCCTCTGTTCCACAAAAGGAAGAAGATCTTGACATTTTCCCAGGAGTGAATGAGCAGGTGCAGCAATTGTAAGAGTTAATGGCAAGGTTTCCCAAGAGCTCTGGGATAAGGACAGGATCATGACCAAACTTCTCAATGAGCTTTTTAAGGGATGATGTACAAGCTGGAATGTAGGATGCTATTATGTTTCTCAGGTGAGGAACAAAAAGGTTGATTTAGTGTGTTTCTTGCTGTCCCCTTCTCCTCTGTAGCCTGCACATTTATCTATGTATGTAAGTATGTCTGCATCTATGTATGTGTCATTATCTGTGTATCTGTTTGGATGTATTTAGGCATGCATATCTGTGTGTATCATAATCTACGTACCTAACTATTCATGTATCTCTGTGTGTATCTATGTGTATCTATCAATTACCTATCTACTTACCTATCCCTGTTTCTTCTATCCTCTGTGTATCTATCTATCGTATCTCTATCCATTCACCTGCTTTTCTGTCTCTGTATCTCACTTGCTTACTCTCTCTGCCTCTTCTCATTTTTGTCTTGTCAGGCTGAAATTACTTGTCTTCCCAGGAAGGATGAATAATAAAGCAGTTTTTCCCCACCCGTGGTATGTCAATCATTCTGAGTGGACTGTTCAGATAGTTTCATAGAATTAAAATTCTGAGTCGGCCCCAAAAGTTGAAGCATACATCTATAATGCCTCCTGAGGGTTTTCAGAGATTCCAATACAGGTGATCACAGCTGCTGACAGTGAGGGCCTCTTCTCTGAAGGGTCCTGGAGGCATTTTAGTGTGATCATCGAGGAGGCATCCCCAGGCGCCAGTTGGCAGTAAGAGTCCACATCTTCCTATTCAAATTTTCTTTGTCTCCTGAGTTGTGGATGGAATTTGGTGGCTGTAGAGTCCCATGGAGGATCTCTTAATACCATCTCCTCCTTAAAGAGTGACAGGTCTCGGAAAGGAGACCTGTATTTCTTGAAAGCAAACATAGTCATGAAACCTGTAAAAAGAATTTTTGAAGAGCAAATCATCTATTTTAGTTTCTATCTCTGCTCATTTGACTTGCTAGAATTATTTTAGTATCTATAGCTGACATTTATTGAGTGAGAGCTTAGGCACTGTTATACGTGTTTTACATGTATTAACACATTGAATTCTCATAGTAATCCAATGGGGTAGATACTATTAATAGCCCTTTTTTTACAGGAGGGGGGTTAATGCGGAAACATATCTTTTTGAGGGTAAGGCATACATTCTGCTTGGGGATTAAATAGACAAGGGAATCAAAAAAGTGAATTTCTGTCCTACCCACATTTTACTTTTAAATTCCCTACAGATATGTAAAAATAATTTTAAAATAATTTTAAAAATAGGGCAATAAGAATAAATAGGGCAGGAGAAAAGTAGAGCAATGATGACTAGATTTATGATCCGCTAGGGTTGAAGGGAGTAGAAGAGTTCTCCACGTCAAGTTGTGACCCTCCTTGGCCACTCATCTGCTCTTGAGAACATTTTGAGACAGATGTTCATAGCCATTGTCATAGTGCTGCCGAAGCCGGATCTCCAGCACTTCCTCCCTCCATGAAGACAGAATTGCTGGGTCTAAGGGAATCTGGATTTCCATCTATGCCTAATTTCTGTTGACCTTTACTCTTAGCTGAACAAAAAAGGGAACTTAAGGCCCAGATCCCCCCTGCCTCTGACCACTTTGTTTCTGTGCCTGTTGGCAGGTGTGTAGGGTGGAAGAGAGGACTGACTTTGAGCCGCTGCTTCTGTGAGGCGTGTGGGATCTTGATCGCACGCCGTCGACAGTGTAAGCTGTTTGACGTCCCTCCGGACAGCACCATTAATCGCCTGCGCTTTCAATTGGGCTAAACTTGGCTTCCGTTTTTAAGCCTTTAAACCAGAGCATGGAGAAAGAAGGCCCCTCTAGTGCAGGATATTGACAGTTTATCTAAATTTAGAGGCCATGTGGAATGTGATTTTGCATATGTCCCTTCCTGATGCCAGTTGGCACTGCAGAGCTCATACAAACGCTGCACATTTTCATACTACAACGCCCTCCACGCACACGCACACCTACACACGCATGCACACACATGTGCCTGCATGCGTACACACACACACATATGCAATTTGTGCATTTCAGAGTATGCTTCAAGCCAATGACTAAGCAGAGACAGCTTAGTACTTCGCAGATTTGTTTGAAAATGACTCCTTTCTAAATGCCACAGAATCCGATTGCAGCTCTCTCTCTGAAATCTGTGAGGAAATGTCATGTGCCCAGCACAAGTCTGAGGTACAACAGTTCTGTTGGCCAACTCTAGTCTTCTGCCAAGCCTGTATAAAATATGAACTCTTCAGCTTTTACCGCCAGAGCCTCTCATTCTCCTCAAATTCTAAGAGGAAAAAGCCTGGGAGACCTGACAGGATATGGCCACTAGATGGGGCCAAAGGTCTGTGAAACATTTTTGTGGGCGCTGAAATCAGTAATTCCGCCCTTAGCTGAAGAATCCTTGCGGAAGAGAGAGACCTTGCTCATAAATCCCATACGCAATAACAGGTTCATAATGCATCCTAGTGACTACATGTTGTAATTTTTTTCTCCCAGAGAAATAAAATTTCTCTTTCAATGGAGAAGGATGTTCTTTTACATCGAACATGTGCTAATGTTAAATCTCTTTCCTAAGAAGCCGGCGACTAAGCCTTTAATGTGCACTGACCAAGACATCTGGGTAATGTCTGCAGTGAAATGCGGATTGATAGCTTGAGGGCCTAAGAACACATAAGCCACAGTCTTGGCAGCCTGGATAGAGAGGGCTATTTTTCCCCTAAAAAATGAACATTTGACTTGTCAAAGTGTTTTCTCATTGATCCACTGAAACAGAATCTGCAAATTAGAGAGACAGGTTTACAAAAAATCTCATTCATTTTCGAAGAGAAGTTAAGGGGAAAACAGAGACTAATTTCTTTCATTTAAAATGTATCTACCTATTAAAGACGGAGCGAAATGTTAAGTGAATACAATGTCAGTGGGACAGAAATCCATTTCTTTGTTGCCCCTGACTCTTCCCTTCCTACAGCCTTCCATGTTACCTGGGAAGTGGAAATCAAAGAACATAAACAAAATTGCTAAATGATATAATTAACAGCAGAATCTACGTATGAAAACATTTAGCACCAAACCTACATCTATATATCCATGTATTCTTCAGAGTCTCGCTCTGTCGCGCAGGCTGGAGTGCAGAGGTACAATCTCGGTTCCCTGCAACCTCCACCTCCCGGGTTCCGGCAATTCTCTTGTCTCAGTCTCCGGAGTAGCTGGGATTATAGATGTGCACCACGAAGCCCAGCTAATTTTTGTATTTTTAGTAGAGACGGGGTTTCACCATGTTGGCCATGGCTGCTCTCGAACTCATGGCCTCATGTGATCCGCCTGCCTCAGCCTCCCAAAGTGCTGAGATTACAGGCGTGAGCCACCATGCCCAGTCAATTGATTCTTAACAGTAATCCTTTTCTTAGCAATGCCTTGCAGCAAAAAGGGCTGACATTTTTTGACTATGATGCACCTTTTGGTGCCTTACTGGTGAACTCTTTTCATGATGATTGTTTATCACGTGTAAAATGTGAGATTAGGGGGGAAAAAAAACAAAACAAAAGCAAAACACCTAAAACTTAAATTTGATGCTAAGTTAGAATTCCTTTGAAATTTCGGCTGTTAGGGGTTCACAGCTATTTCTCCAAACTGATTTCTTGGAACTGCACTAGGAGAGCAGGTGGCTTGTGTGTCTTTTTCACTCTTGTATGCCCAGCACTTGGCAGGGTGTGTGGTACATAGTGGGCTCTCCAACTACTTGCAGGATGAGTGAGTGGCATGCAGGCCTGGCTGTGGGCCTGGCATGGAGATGACATGTTCATTTCCATATTTTGTAGGTGCCACAGTCTGAAATCTGGTTACTTCAGATTGACCTTTCCAGAGGCAGAGATTTACCTACAGTCCTTGAAACCTTACAATTTGAAAAAAAAAAAAAAAAAGGGTAAAACTACCACATCCTCATTCCCCAAATGGGGACAAATTCTGCTGCTTTTCAGAGAAATCAAACCAAGATTCTCAAAGTAGAATGTGGTGCAATAATTTTTAATAGCTTTTTTATTACTGTGTTTATCACAAGTAGGAGGCATTTACTTTGTCAATATTCTCCTTTTCCGGAGTTTGGTGGTGTTTTTCTAGCTTCCATAATGTTAAATAGTCATCCCATATTTAGTCCAGGCTCATGTGGCCATTTGCAAAAGGGATGACAGTGTACGATGAGGCACATATTCATATTTAGACTCTAAGATAAACAGAGCAGTGACTCTTAGTGAGGTGAGACAAGTGTTTCTTCTTCATTCTCAGAAATAGAATAATACAGGAAGCAGATGGATTATTCTAGGATATCAGTTTCTTTTTGATACTTCAAATGACTTCTCACCTGCAATGCTTCCCCCTCCCCCTCCCCTTCCCAATCCCTCTCTTCCCCTCCCCTCCCCTCTCCCCTTCCCCTTCCTCCCCTCTCCCCCCTTCCCTCCTCTCTCCTCCCATCCCCTCCCCCTTCTCCCCTCCTCTCCCCTCCCCTCCCCTCCCCTCCTCTCCCCTCCCCTCCCCTCCTCCCCCCTCCCCTCCTCTCCCCTCCTCTCCCCTCCTCTCCCCTCCTCTCCTTTCTCCTCCTCTCCTCTCCCCTCCCCTCCCCTCCCCTCCTCTCCCCTCCTCTCCTCTCCCCTCCTCTCCTCTCCCCTCCTCTCCTCTCCCCTCCCCTCTCTCCTCCTCTTTCCCTTCCCCACTTTCCTCCTCTCTCCCCTCCCCTCCTGTTCCTTCCTCTTCCTTCCTCTTTCCTCCTCTCCCTTTTCCTTTGGGCAAGGAGATAGAGGTCATTTTCTTTTCCTCAAGATGAGATAAATCATGGTCTCTGGTCTTAAAACAGGGATGGTTCTGTCTTCTTGAGCTGCATCCCCATTCAGTGACGTGAAAACCACAGGTCAAGGGTGAGAGATGTACCATTTGCCTCTCAACAAGTGGGAGGCAATCGAACCTCTGCCTTCTCTGCAGCTGCTGAGGCCACAGATCCCGTGAGCAGGGATCCAGAACTGGCCTCCAGCTCCTTTCCCAGCCAGACTCTCTGCGTTAGAACCCCTACTGGCTGTCACACTCATGAAGCAAATGGAATACAGTGTAGATCCTCTGGGTTTCCACATTTCAGCCACTTTTTCTTATGACTTGTTTGCTCTGGTCAGCATGTAAGTATACACTTGCAGGAAACACTTTTCAATGTGGTCCCCTGAAGTCCCCTTACTGGTCTGGGGGACCACACTTCCCTATTCCCCAAGGATGTTTTCTGGGTACCGACAAGACTCATAGCAGCATAGCTCTCTGCAATGATAAGAGTCTCACCAAAACTCACCAAAATTCTCTCTTCTCTCTGCCCTCTTGTCCTATCCTTGTCTGAATGCAGATACCAAGAATTGCGGAAGGGATTGGGGGGTTATCTCTGTAAATCTGTATAAGGAGGTCTGTCCCAATCACTTTTATATCTTTAATTGTTTTGGGCTTATCAGTAGAAATGGAGGTGAAAGAATCACTCTAATGTCCCCTTTTTTGAGGACTGAATGACATTCTATGAGTGAATACCAAATGGGACGAGATCTCGGGCAACTATCAAATTTTGTGCAAATGTCACTTCTTTGCATCGCCATTCTCTGCTAATCTGATAATGGAGTCTAATTACAGCTACTGTCGAGAAGAGTGAAAAACCCTGTCCAGCTTGAAAACGTACTTTCTGGAAACAATGCTGCAGAGCCTGGGAGGATTAGTGAGTGGTCATCTGTAGTAGGAGAGTAGTTAATTTCGGATGCTGTGTCAGAGCCCAGGGACAGTGGCAAATGGTGTGCTGTGATTGTGCAATGGAACTAACAATGCTGAGGAGACGTTCCCTATGCAAGTTGTGTGAGGGCAGATAATGGCAGGCAAGTGACTGCAAACCCAGGCGATTGTCTCCAAAGCCAAAGGGAAATTCAGTCAGCCTTCACTTCATAACTGAGGAATGAGAGGCTGAGGGTGGCGTTCCGGGCAGAGACCTTGGGAGTGTAACTGGAAAGGAGAAGGGGCTGCATGGGGTGCGTGTGTGTGTATGTCATGTGGTGTGTGTGCACAGTGTGTGGAGTATATAGCGTGATGTGTGGTGTAGAGTGGTGTGTGTATGTGTGTGGGGTGTATAGTGTGGTCTCTGTGTGGTGTGTTGTGTGTAGTGTGGTATGTGTGTGATATGTGTGTGTGCATGGTGTGTGGTGTGTAGTGTGGTGTATGTGCATTGTGTGGAGTATATTGTGGTGTGTGGTATGCATGTGGTGTATAGAATATAGTTAGGTATGTATGCTGTGTTGGGTGTGTGTGTGTGTGCATGTGCATGTTGTGTGAAGTATAGTGTGATGTGTGGTGTGTGTGTATGTGTGTGCACGGTATATGGTGATACTGTGTAGGAATGTGTGTATGGTGTATACTGTGTTGTGTATGGTATGTGGAGTATACTGTGGTGTATGTGAGTGTGGTGTATAGTGTGTGTGGTGTGTAGTGTATAGTGTGTGATGTGTGTGGTGTGTGGAATATAGTGTGGTGTGTGTGTGTGCTTGTGTACATGGTGTGTGACGTACAGTGTGTTGTGTGGAGGATAGATGGTGTCCAATGCAGTGTGTGGGTATATGTGTGTGGTGTATGCGTGCTGTGTGTGTGTGTGGTGTGTAGTGTATTGTGTGGTGTGTGTGGGGTATGTGTGCTGTGCTGTGTGTGCAGTATGTAGCATATCATGTGGTGTGTGTGTGGTGTGTGTGGGGTATGTGTGCTGTGCTGTGTGTGCAGTATGTAGCGTATCATGTGGTGTGTGTGGGGTATGTGTGTGGTTTATGTGTGCTGTGCTGTGTGGGCAGTGTGTAGCGTATCGTGTGGTGTGTGTGGGGTGTGTGTGTGGTGTATGTGTGCTGTGTGTGTGGTGTGTAGTGTATCATGTGGTATGTGTGTGGTGGGTATGTGTGTGCACTGTGTGGGAGTATAGTGTGTGTGTGTGTTGTGCGAGTAGAGAGTGTGTGTGGTGCGTGGTGCCTGTGTGCCTATAGAAGATGGAAAGATGTCCTCAGAGATTAATTAGACACTGACTTGGTCTGACAGAAAGTTGAGGGCGGGAAGGTCTTATGAGTCAATTTGGAGGTTATACTTGATAAATAGTGAATGTTGAGTTAAATTGGGTTCCCTCAAATCAGGTTTTTCATCACAAAAGCAGCACATGCATGCAGCAACACATGACGCATTCTAAAATGTGCATACATCAAAGGCAATGTGTCCTACCGCTGTCCTGGCTCAGTGGCTCTGAACTTGTTCCCTCTTTTCCCATCCTGGCCCAGCGCAAGGCTCGATTTCACCCCGAAGTCACTCTGTAGTACTTGTGTCTCACCTGATTAGGGGCAAGGTGGCAGCTCATGAGTGTCCGGTGTTGCTGGACTGGAGACTGGGAGTTTTCCACTGGAGCGGGCACAGGGCTATGCTGGGTAGACTCAGGGAAGCAGATCAGTGCCACTCCACGGGGGACACCAACCCTTGGTGATGGGTGGTCCTCACCTTGGGGCAAAGCGGCAACACCTCCGCCCCTCTCAGCTTGCTGCAGCTCCCTGGAGCCTGCTGGACTTTCTCTTCTGTGGGGGATCGTAGCTGCTCCTCGTCACCTACCCCTGCCCCTGTAATATGCCTCCTTCATTTCTTCTCTCTAGACATGGGGATTCTACCTAAAACTTTGCTCTGTCAGTATATGGCAGAATCTTCCTGCTCTAGATTTAGGGCAGAAAACGATTTTTTTTTCTTAAAAATTTAGTATTTGCAGCATTTTTCTTGTTCTGTGGTCTGTGGTTCATGACAGGGTAACTATAAAGGGATCTGGTGAGGCTAGATGGGGGAGAAACATAACGATTAATAATGTGAAAGATCCTAATATGTATAATTTAAGAGTGAAAGTCCATCATCATGTCATCCCTTAGAGAAACCACTGCTTAGATCTGCTGTGTGTTCTTTCGTATTATTCTGGGGCTATAATGATGTGCACACATAAGATACAATCATGACGGTATTATTTACAGAATGGGATCTTCCCGAAAATACTCTTCTGCATCTTGTCTTTTCCACTCGACACATTCGGACATCCTTCCACACTGTCCGCTGTAAATCAACCTCGGAATCTTAGAGGGGAGGAGGAGGAGGATGGTGTTTTGGGGAAGTTGCTCAGGCAATTCTGATAGTGGATCCTCCCTCACTCCCCAGGTGCAGCGGCATGACCCCTCTGTGATTAGACCCCTGCTCTCGCTGCTCCGTGCCCACAGGTGCTGTGCATCAGTGCCACAGCAGCATGCTCTTGATCACTGTCTTGGCTTTAAAAGCATCCTCTTCCCTCCCTCCCTCTCTCCTCCCTCCCTCCCTCCCTCCCTCCCTCCCTCCCTCCCTCCCTCCCTCCTTCCTTCCTTCTTCCTTCCTTCCTTCCTTCCTTCCTTCCTTCTTCTCTTTATCATTTCAAAAAACCACTGAGTATAAAGGATACCATTAATGTGGAAAAAAAGAACCACAGAAAGGCTTTTCTCTACCTTTTCTTTGCTGTAGATAGAACCGTGACTGAACTTTGAGCGTTCTGAGGAAGGAGACATACTCAGATGCCCACCAAGTAACCCAAGGTCGTGCAGTCTATAGAATGTGGCTTTTTGCCCCTTGGGGAAGAAGCCCAGGAGGAGCAGGCTGTCTGGAAGCAGGCTCTGCGTGGAGCCTCATGGCTGAGCAAGGAGTCCTTGACTCCTTTAAATATAACATTCCTCTTTGTCACTGATATTAGGTTTTCTTACAAGATGTATTTGTGCTTCTGCCTAAGAGCATAGAAGGAAAGAATGCAAACAGAACCACAGCAGCCGCTGAACTCTTGTGATGTTGTCATTAATCCGGTTGGTGTGGAGAGGAGACAAGCTGCCACCCACCCCCCTGCCCCGCATCCCCCTCGCTGAGTGCTTGGGTTCCTGCCTCTATCAATCACGAGGCTTATATTCCAAGGCTGGAGGTGGTGCCTCTACTCAGCACTACCTGTGTTTTCACACAGCCTCTATTCTAATCTTCATGGTCAGGGTCAACAACAGCATTTCAGCTTTTCCCCGAGACAAGGGAGATAGTTCAGCAAATATCTCTCTAACTTAAACATTCTGTCTCTGTCAGATCAATAAGGAACATTTTTTGACAAGTCTGATGTTCAGTGTTTAGGAGGAAGATAACCTTCCTGAGTGGAGAGAGGAAAGATTTCTGTGCCGCGACATGAAGACTCTTGACTTTCATCCTCAGCTTTGTGGAAAGTGGTGTTTTAGGGTAATGGGTGGTTGGTTGACTCCTTTTGCCTCTGTGACAGCTTCTTTCTACAAGGACTTTTTTCTTAAGTGCAAATACCAAGGCTAGTAACAAGCATACAAACCATGACACCAGCAATCATCAAGAGGAATAAGGAAAAACAAACAAAAAAAGATAGCCAGCGAGTAAACGACATTATTTGATTTTCTTAGGAATAAGGGACACCATTCTATTACGGTGAATCAGGAGGAGTTACTCTGACACAATGGGTGAGATTTCCATTTGGTAGAAAGTTAATCCCACTGTCTTACAATCCTTTCTCTAGTGTTTTATTTTGGCGACTCTTCCTTTCCATTTTACCAAAGAGAAATTTGAGGTACTGATAGACTTGGTAAATATTATGGAGCAAGTGGAATTTGAAACCTTTGTTCTTTGCTTATTAAGAGAGGGTCTCTTTTTTTGGGTGGGGGACAGGATCTCACTCTGTCACCCAGGCTGGAGTGCAGTGGTGCCATCTTGGCTCACTACAGCCTCTGCCTCCTGAGTTGGAGCAATTCTGCCTTGGCCTCCTGAGTAGCTGGGATTACAGGTGCGCACAACCACGTTCAGATAATTTTTGTATTTTTAGTGGAGGTGGGGGTTTCACCACATTGCCCAGGCTGGTCTGGAACTTCTGAGCTCAAGTGATCTGCCCGCCTTGGCCTCCCAAAGTTCTGGGATTACAGGCATGAACCATTGCGTCTAGCCAGGGTCTTTTAATCTCAATTTTCATATTCCTCCTGGGTTTGAGACCAGATGATATTGTAGATGCACATGAGAATTTCAGTTCAGAGGCAGGAAACTCACTGTGGTCTGAGAGTGCCACCTCACACTCAGTTTGGTCTGGTCCTACTTTCACCTGGGAGCTCCCTGTACAAAGAACTCTGGTTTGAGGCCACTCTGGATGAACCATTCTACTTCCTGCTGTCAAGATGCTTGGGGTGCAAGACACAAACCACTGGTCAGATAGAATCTGAACTGTGCACTTCCAGTGAAGTGGGATGGATCCAAGGTATTTTTTTCACCCCTAGGAGAGAGAACAGTGAGTTTGGTAGGGCTCTCCTGTGGCAGCTTCTGAGCTGCTCAGAAGTCTCTACTTTTAACCCAGTTGGATGAAGAGCATTCACTCTGGGGCAGACCAATTCCAGTTGAAGTAGATATATTAAAACGATGGACTGGGAGTGTAGATACTTATTTGAGGTCTGAAGAAGAAAGCCGGGGCTTAACAACTAAGAAACTAACTGAACCTTGTTAGAAATCAGTGCATCAAGTGTAATTGAGCTGGTAGATGAAGCCCCAGCCAATTGGAGCCTGGGATTTGGGCACCTTCGTTTATCAGCTCTAAGCCTAGTTTGGTTCACTGATAATCCAATAGCAGTTCTGTATGCTGATTGGCTGGGGGAGGTTCTCTTCTCCTACAATGAGAGGATAATCAATCATGTTACTGACTTTTGTCTTGGCGAAGGTATTTAGATTTCAGCTAGCTGGCTAGCTGCCTCAAGGCCACCTGCTTGACTGAAAAATAAAGAATCCGTTTCTTTCCCTTTGCAAGGAGAAGGGAGGAAGTATTGACTTGTGTGATAATTTTAGGGGGATGATTAAATTTGGCCTGTTAGGCTCCAGCTGAAAATTCAATTCTGATGACTGGTTTTTCTTTTCATACATTGCTGCGCAATCCTGTGTACTGCCATGGCTAATGTTCCTGATGCTGATTGTCCCTTCACTTTAACAAAGCACAGAATCCCCAGCCCACTCTCCATTTCACGTGCCTCCCAGCTACAAGGACATAATGAGGAAATGCACTCTTCCTGCTTAGGTTAAGAATGCTACGAGTGTGCAGGCTTGCTTAGAGGCTTTCTCAAGTAACACACTTGCTCTAAAGGAAAGAATCAGAATAGTGATGATTTCTCTGGTGACAGTTTGTAAAATATACCAGTTTCCTTTTGTGCATTTCAAATTTATAGTGCAGTTGGTTGTGCATGTGGTGCCATTTGGCTGAAACGTCACAATCTCAGATGCCAAAGTAGTGAACACATCCAATGTACTACCAGCCGGCTAAAAGCTGACTCTCATCCCCTGCATCAAATCCATCAGCAAATCCTGCCATTCAGTCTCCAAAACATGTCTCTACACTTCCCATTTCTCCCCACCTTTGCTGAGTACCACCTCTGTAAAAGTCTCATTGTCTTTCATCTGGACTACAGCAGTTGCTTCCAAAGTGTTCTCTCTGGTTTTGTTTTTGCTTTCCTACAATCCATTCCCCTCCTGGCAGCGAGGGTACTGTTTTAAAAATCCTATCAGATCTCAAAGGCCCCTCTATAAAAATCTTCTTATAGCTGCCATGATAATTAGACCAAAATGAAGCCGCCCTACTGAGTCTTCAGGACCTTATGACAGCTGGCCTCTGTCTACTTTTCTGACCTTATCTTATATATCTCTTCCTCTCCTTCATCATGTTCTAGTGATTTCCTGAAAACTTCAAGTTCCCTTTCATCTTAGGACCTTTGCCCTGGATATTTCCTATTCCTGGAATATTCTTCCCCTAACCAAGATCTTTACGGGGTGCCAATCTTTTATTCATGGTTCAACTTAAATGTCAACTCCTCAGAGAATCTTTCTTGACTACTCAAGTGAGTACAGTCCTCCTTATTATATTATCCTGTTTTGTCCTCAAAATAGCACTAACTATTCCCATACATTTTTCTTATTTGTTGATAGCCTGTCTCCTTTATTAGAATGTAAGCTCTGTCACTATATGGACTTTGTCTGTTGTGTCCAGAAGATCCCCAGTGCCTAGAATAGAGTTTTGCAAATACTAGGTGCCCAATAAATGGTTATCCAGTGCATTGGTGAGCAAAGAGGTTTTCCTAAATGATACAGGAAGAGGATGCTTTAAGTGTGGCTCTATCGGGAGTTAGGGAATGAGGCTGAATGTTTTTGCAGGTTTATTCCTGATTTATATTCTGGGCTTCTAAGTTGTCAAGGATTTTCTGAGGCCTAATGTCTGTGGTGCAGTTAAATGCACTCAAACAGTGACAACCTCTTATCTTGGGGAGGTAAGAGACTGACCCCATTCTCAGCTGATCTGATCAACTGAAAAGCAAAATGTGTCGTTAATTTTAGGATCCATTATATGTGACATTTTTGTCTTGCTAAAGGTTAGGGGGCAATAGGAGAACTAGAGAAAGCTTGCTAACCAATGTATCTTTATTCACATTTAGAAATTAGTTGGCACTGGGGACAGTCCGTGTATTCACCCTGATTTGAGGTCTAGGTCTTATTTTTCCAGGAAGGACTGGTGTCTGTGCGGTGTCCTCAGTGTCTAGAATATCTTATTCATGCATAAACAAAGGGCAGGCATGATTCAGACAGGATGAATCCCTGAACCTCACAGACAGGAGAAAAATGTAGAGTCGTGATACTTAAAACATTTCTCAGCCTTAGTTGTCAGCGCTGGTACCCACTTCAGCACATTTCTGAAATGAACTCTGTTAAGGCTAGGTCAGCGACACCATAAAAAATTTTTTTGCAATTAAAAAGGCTTAAAGGGATCACTGGCAAGATGGCCTTTTTTTTTTTTTTTTCCTTTCCTTTTCTTTTCTTTTTTTTAAAACAAATCACTAAAAGAAGAAATCTCAATAGGTATATTTTCTTACATCAGTTTTGCCCATCAGTCAAAGTGAGGGGACCCAGGCTGAGAAAGGCCACTATTTGAGAAACTCCAAAGAGCAGGTTTTAGAACTCAGTCTTTGCTTGAGAGGTTGTTTTTAACCTCATGAAGGCATCTATCAGGAAACTTCAATGGTCCTTACAGAAAAAGATAATAGGAAATAAGACAGAGATAAATAGCTAAATGAGAAAGCTCTATCTTTTGTAAAATATTATACTTTAAGTTCTGTGATACATGTGCAGAATGTGCAGGTTTGTTACATAGGTATACATGTGCCATGGTGGTTTGCTGCACCCATCAACCCATCATCTATATTAGGTATTTCTCCTGGTGCTATCTCTCCCCTAGCCCCCAACCCCCAGATGGGCCCCAGTGTGTGATGTTCCCTTGCTGTGTCCATGTGTTCTCATTTTTCAACTCCCAATTATGAGTGGAAACGTGGTGTTTGGTTTTCTGTACCTGTGTTAGTTTGCTGAGGATGATGACTTCCAGCTTCATCCATGTCCCTGCAAAGGACATGAACTCATCGTTTTTTATGGCTGCGTAGTATTCCATGGTACATATGTGCCACATTTTCTTTATCCAGTCTATCATTGATGGGCAAGCTCTACCTTTTAGGAAGAGCAATAGGCCTTACTTTTAAAATTTACCAGAGGGATGGTAGTGATTTAAAATTTTACAGTAAAGAAAAACAATGACATCTGCCAAATCACATAATATTAAATGCACATTTTACTGCATTTAACCCATCTGGGCCTCAGAAAATTAGATATTACTGACTGTTTAATAGATTAACCGACATATACCAAATGAGAGGTAATAAAATTAATGAAGAAGCAGTAAGAGTCATGTGTCTGGAATCTTCTTAGTGTTCTAAGAGGGAACAGCTGTTTTCATGAGCCATCCTGTAATGATAAGATACAGCGGGAGGGAATTTTAGCCTCTCTTTTGAATGAAAGGAAATTAGCATCCATAATGAGAGATTATCTCAGATAAGGAGTTTTATTTATTTATTGCACATACACGAATTTTTAATCACAACCTAGTTTCTAATAGTAGAAAATGTATACAACTTAAATGTCTAAGAATAAAGGAATGCTTTAATAAGTTGTAGTATATAATTAGAGTGGAGAACCATGTAGCTATTCAAAGTGATGTGGTAGAAGCTGGGTGTGGTGGTGTATGCTGGTAGTGCCAGCTACTCTGGAGGCTAAGGGGGTAGGATTGCTTGAGCCTAGGAGTTTGAGACCAGCCTGGGCAACATAGCCAGACCCTATCTCTTAAAAAAATATGTGATAGAAATAAATTTCCACAAATGTTGGGGGTGTAGGGCTCATGCCTATAATTCTAGCACTTTGAGAGTGAGGAGTTTTAAATCAAAAACTTGCCTGGTTCGTTCAGATAGTTGTTTGGCATTACCAGGAAAACATCCATAGATACACACAGTCACACACACACATACACACTGAGACAGGGATGGAGAGAGAGTGAGAGAGCACAGAAGTGACCACATAACTCTCTGAGGGAACAGAACTGAAGGTTTAGAGAGTATTGGAGGCTGGAAGATCTCACAGAGTAGCCAACCTGAACTATCTCCTTTGCCAACCAGGAAACCGACATCAGAAGGGATTGAATGACCTGCCAGGAGCCACAAAGATCATTAATGACTAAGCGAGGGCTAGAACCTGGGCGTGCCAACTCAGTCTTTCTAGACAGAATGGGAAGTTAGAAAAAAAATTACAATTTCTAATGTCTATTACATTATTTCTGAAATACTGTCTTTCTGAAATGAGATGGCATATATAATGAAAGCACTATGGAGTCTGAGTTTGAACACAGAATTTTCTACTCTCCACCATCTGATCTTGGGCAAATCACTTCACCAATCTGGGTGCCTGTTCCCTGATCTTTTGGAAACACAACCATAGGCAGTGGCAAGCTTTAGAGACAATATATGCAATGGCTAATGTATAGTAAGGACTTGGTAAATGGTATCTACTGTTTACCAGCCTTTGTATGTTTAACATGTTACAGGGCACTGGAGTCAGACTGACAGGCTTTGAATTCTGCTTTCACCGCGTCCTGGTTCTGAGACCTTATTAGTTCTGTAAGCATCAGATCCTTCACTTTTATTTATTTTATTTATTTATTTATTTATTTTTTTGAGACGGAGTCTCGCTCTGTCGCCCAGGCTGGAGTGCAGTGACGCCATCTCGGCTCACTGCAAGCTCCGCCTCCCGGGTTTACGCCATTCTCCTGCCTCAGCCTCCTGAGTAGCTGGGACTACAGGCGCCCGCCACCGCGCCCGGCTAATTTTTTGTATTTTTAGTAGAGACAGGGTTTTACCGGGGTCTCGATCTCCTGACCTTGTGATCCGCCCACCTCGGCCTCCCAAAGTGCTGGGATTACAGGCATGAGCCACCTTGCCTGCCAGGTCCTTCACTTTTAAAATGAAGAAAACAAAAGTACCTACTTCCTAGAGCAGTTATGGAGATCTAATAGTGTTTAATAGCACATTGCACATTAGAAAAGTTTGATAAACGTTGACTTTTATTATAATTATTTTAAATTTTGCCATGGAGGATATAGGCCAAAAGTTAGAAGACTCCTTCCGTCAAACGTCAAATAGTTAATACCTGAGACTTTGCAGTCTTTAAGATCTCTGCTCTAACTACTCAACTCTACCACTGAAGGAAGAAAGCAGCCCTAGACAATATGTAAACTAATAAGTGTGGCTGTGTTCCAATAAAACTTTATTTATAAAAACAGATGGTGGGCCAGACTTGGTCTGTGGCTGTAATTTGCTAATCCCTGATATAGGGCAACTAAGAACTCTTGCTCTAATGGCTTCTGGAAGAAGACGTCTTGTTGATATAAGAGGGTAGGTGTCTTCTTTAATGAAAAGAAGAACTAAATAAGTCACCTCACCTTTAGGCAGTGTTTCCTATAATCAAACCCTGTTCATGGTAGCATTTACTTACAGTGGGGCAAGAGACTCTCTGTTTGCCCTCTGACCCCATCTTGTTTTCTCCCACAAGACATGGCCATTCAGGCCCATAAGAAGGCCAAGAACCCAAGAATCAGCCTAGTCACATCCACCATTCATTCAGTTTCTAGGATGTACTTGAATTTCATTTTATGATGTTAGTGTTCAATGTAAGGACATTCCTTGCAAATGCTGTGTAGTTCTGATTTTAATACAATTTTCAAAGTTTCCCTTATCACAAACACTAGGGGTTCTCAATTTTTCTTTCATCTGTTTGTGAAATATCAGGTGGCTATGCCCTTGCTTTGATTCATAAGACCCTTCATAAGAAGGTCTTCAGAGACATGGTATTTTTGGCCTTTGCTGTCACCTGGTGATCTTTTCCTATTGTTCATAAACCTAACGAGTGGAGGGTCGGGTGGTCCACTTCTGAAAATGATTAAAGGTGGCACTTTGCTCCAGAGTGGAGGTGTAATCTTATTAATCTGGTACCAGAGTACGTCTTGCAGGCAGAGAAAAGAGAAATTTAATTTTGGCCACCCTCACATAGAGTATCTAGACAATTTATTTGCTACTTACTGATCTGGGCTCCAGGACTATAGAAAGAAGCATCTTGGGCAGCCTCAGAAATCAGAGGCTGAACTCCGGCAAATGAACACTCAGTTGCTTTATATTCAGCATGGTGACTGCCAACAGTAGTTTAAATGGTAGTGAGCCAATCAAGAGGGTTAGGTTCCAAGACTTTATTGACAGTAATGATACAGGTTTAAGTGTTCCTCACAGAGCACATGTGCAGAGAAAGCTATTTATGGGAAAAAGGAATCAGGTCCTTGTGGGCTCACAGCAAAATCCTGTGACCAATTTTCTCGCTTGGAGTACAGGGGCTGTTCTGCTCAAAACATTGAGCAGGATAGGAAACTTCTCTGTCATATTTCTGACAGTAAATCATCACATTATTTCAGAAACTTCATAGGCAGATATTGCTGATGAACTTTCCCAGAATCCTCCTTCCCAGAGACCTTTGACTTTCTAAGGGAGCATCAGATTTGTCATCTTTGGTGAGAATTCTGGAGAGTTAAAAGGTTATGACCTTGCCATGTGTCAATTATGGCAATTTGTTGTTTTAATTACGTAAACAGTGTTTTTTTTATAGGTATTAAATATATATTTACAGCATTTTCTTGAATGTGATTTCACTTTTTTCTTTCTTTCCTTTTTTCTTCTTTTGCGAGTCCTGCTCTGTTGCTCAGGCTGGAGTGCAGTGGCACGATCACAAGTCACTGCAACCTCCAACTCCTCAGCTCAGGCATTCCTTTCAGCCTCCCAAGTAGTTGAGACTACAGGTGTGTGCCACCATGACTGGCTAATTTTTTAATTTTTAGTAGATACAGGGTCTTGCTATGTTGCCCAGGCTGGTCTCAAACCCCTGGGCTCAGGAGATACTCCTGCCTTAGTCTCCCAAAGTGCTAGGATTACAAGCATGAACCACCATGCTCAGCCTTATTTTCTCTCTAGTATTTATAATAGAGTTGACATTCCTTCATAGTGGACTCCATTTCCTCAGTGTGCCACCTTTTTATTTCTGAGGAAACATGAATTATCTATTAATTTTGTATGAATAGATGATGAATTAATGTACAAGCTTCTGAGAGCTATTTACTTTTGAATAGAAGATTCTGTGAGACACAGTACTTTAACGAAAAGTAATGTATCTTCAATCAAATATTTGGTGTGAGGAAATGCTCTGTGTATGGTGGTGGTGGGGAAGGTGGGGTTGGAGAGTGAAGCCATCACATGTGTAGCTGGCTGCCCAACTGTGAATAAAGCCATGTGCCCCAGAACAACTATGTGGGACCGGACAAAATAGAGACAGGGAGGAACAGGAAATGAGGAGATCAGTGTGAGGAGCTCAGAAAAAAAGGGTTGCAAGAAGAGTTTCCTCAGTCACATCAGATACAGATAAAAGTCCAAGGGATTAAGAATCAGTTCAGACTATGTGACTTGGCAAAATAGTTCAATTTGATGATTCCAAAGAGAAATTTTAATGGTGTGGAGAGCATGAAAGCCATATTTCTGATGTGCCCAGAGAGAATGAGTGCTGAGGTGATTTTGCTAGTAAAGAGGAGATCAAAATAAAGCAATATTTGAGGCAGTACTAGGGTGAGCATGAGAGAAAATGATGTTCCCAGAGGTCTTGCTGGTATCACGGCCAGTCCATGGAAGAGCGGGGCTGGGATCCATCTCTCCTGATAGCAGCCAAGGAAGGATCTTCGATGGAAGAGGAACATCAACATATTTGGTGACAGAAGGAAAGGACCACTGGAGGATAGGGTGAGAATGCTGGAGAGGCAGTTGGTTTTTGAGAAAAAGAGAGATCTCTTCTTTGAAGGCTAGGAGGGAAGATCAAAAGGTTGATCTTTTGAGAGTCAAGAGTGCTCTTCGCTCAAGGGAGGCAGATGGAGGAACACTGTTGGGTTATCGTGCTCCCTGGAGAAACCATGTTGATGGTCAATGAAATTTCTCTTTCTTTCTCTCTCACCTACCTCCCACAACATGCACACATACTGCTTCTCCCACCCCCAAACTTGCTAACACACAATAGTACAATAGTGAACAATGGACAGACATTTAATAAGTCTTACTTGGGCTAATTCTTCCCCTTTTCAGGGAGTTAATCTTAAAATAATTATTATGACTAGCTATTGTGGATTTAATTGAGGGGAGAAATTGTCCCCATTTTCATGTTTACATCTCTTTTAAGTTCAAGTGTTCTTTTAGGATTATTTTGATGCACTTCTTTGAATACATAGTATAGATTATGGCAAAGATGGCTACATTTCACAGAGCCACGAGATCTCTAACCTCCCTCTCTTCTCTCCTCCTCCCACCCACTTGCCTGCCCTTCCTTTCTTCCTTTTCTCTTTTTCCCTCTCTTTCCTTCCTCCCTCTCTGTCTTCCTCTCTTCCTTCCTCCCGCTTCTTTCTTTCCTTCCCAAACTGATTTCTAAACATCGAGTACATCCTAAGACTAAGATCCATAAAATAGCCTTAACAATTTTACCAGAACTAATTCCTAACCATTACAGGGTATCTCTTTAAAGTAGAATAATACAAATAATAAAAAACAATCTACCAATGCTATTTTGAGTAGTGTTTGGGGGTTCAGTGGACAGCATGCGCATTCTGTAAATTTTCTTCCAATGTTATTTTGGTTTTGCCTGTTAGGAAGTGCTAGGGGAAAAATAATGGGTGCTTTACAACCACCATAAGAAAAGAGCCAGGATCCTTTCATTTCATGTTTATGTGATGACAAGTCTGCATCCCTGCTCCATCTGCTTATTCCCATCTGCAGTTTCAGGACAGGGAACAAATAGCTAAAATGATAGTCTTCTTGGATTTGTATCACAGGATAAAGCATAGATCCCAGAAATGAGTCAGTAAGCTTGTGTTTATCCAAAGTGCAAACATCCAGAGAGCTCACATTAGCAGAGTGTATTTCTAAAAGTGGGTGCCAGTGAGGAGCCACCTTCATGGTTGTCACCCAAGGCTTGGCATCATCCTGCGGTGCTGTCTGGATTATCAAGAGAGATTCTTTTTTGTTAGTTTTAGTGTTCAGTTGATTTCATTTGATTTTGTAATTTGCTGAAAATGGATAGAGCCTTTCGCAGAATTAGCAGGGTCACTGAATTTCTAGCCATTTTCTATGAACAGGCGTTTACTGGACAAAGGGAAAAAAAAATTCTTCTGTATTCTTCTCTTTTTTTTCCTGAAGATGCAATGGGACTGAAGAGACAGAAAATCTCTTCTTTAAAGCTTGTTGTGAGAGGAGGAAGGAATTGCCTTTACCTACCTTGTCTATCCACCTGAGTTCAATCACAAAAGGAAGTAGCACCTGCCAAAGGGTTAATTTCTAAAACCTGACTGCTCCTAGTGAAGCCGACAGCAAGTAAAGCTGCTTCCCTGGTCTAATTACCCACTGAAAGCCAGGGTGGGAGTCGAGTCTCTGCAGGAGGCACCTGCCCTACCTGCCTGAATAGTTAGGCTGCAACGTGCCTCGTTTTTAATCCTATACGCAGCCCTCTCTTCTGTTCGTTGTTATTTTCCTTCC
This sequence comes from Trachypithecus francoisi, assembly GCF_009764315.1. Taxonomy (NCBI): domain Eukaryota; kingdom Metazoa; phylum Chordata; class Mammalia; order Primates; family Cercopithecidae; genus Trachypithecus; species Trachypithecus francoisi. Next base: position 135,702,946 of record NW_022681454.1, on the reverse strand, counting down.
TCACCTCTGGACACTTCGGCACACTCGCTTGAAACACCGTCACAGGTGAACTCAGCTTTGACAGAAACCGCTCTGAACATTTTTTTTTGCCTGTTCTGGCTTGCACTTGAATAATTTTCCATCAACAGCACGTCTGATTGAGTTGGCATCACAAACCCTTTTGTACGCTATTTTTTTCTTCAAGAAATATTAAAGTCTGAATAAAATTGGAAGAGCTGCCTGGTAATGATCTCATTATATATAAATACAGAAGTGCTCATAGGGGAGATAATGACTCCAAGACGCAGGTATGCAGCGAATACCTATTATCTTCCAAGGAGTCGGCCCACATTCAGCACTCCTCCACAGCGCCCCGCAACATCCCTTTCAGTTTCAGGTTCAAGTTGCAGAATACGAAGGGCTGATTGAAGCTGGGAATAGAGTTTTTCCCTCCCCCTTCATGACATATGTTAGGAGATGAAAGGAACCTGGGCTGTGTGTTTACTCTTCATTTGGGAGTTTCACATGTTCTGATTGATCGGAAAGACAAAAAGGCAGAAGGAGAGACATTTGGTGCTGGCTGAAAACCATATCCATTCTCAATGTGAAGTTTCCTCGTTTGGTGAGGATAATTGTGATGAGGCAGTTCTGGGTATAGACGCTACTAAAAGACTTTTAAAAATAACAGGCTCACCACCCAGTTTGAGTTCTTATGTAGCAAAAGAACAAACACAGATGGTGGCAGTAGGAACAGGGGCTGGGGTGGGAAAGGCCCTCCTAATGTGGGAGTTTACTAGTTATTAGCCCCAGTAATCTTTTCTGGCTGCCAGGACCTAAGCAGATGAGTTTAGCACATCACAGAGGACCACATGTAGGGTTTGATTCCTGATATGGGCTAAGTGACTCTGGAAAAATTTTTACTCCCTGTGATTAGCATCAAAAGAAGAAATTGGATAAAGGAGAGGATAGACTATATTGTTCTACATGTTCTTGTTAGGTTCTAAAGGGGCATTTATTTAATGGGGCATTGCAACCTGGGCAACATAATGAGATGCTGTCTCTACAAAAAAATAAAAAAATTACCCTGGTGTGGTGACACATGCCTGTAGTTCCAGCTACTCAGGAGACCAAGGCAGGGGGATTGCTAAAGCCCAGGAGTTTGAGGCTGCAGTGAGCTATGACTGTGCTACTGCACTCCAGCCTGGGCAAGAGAGAAAGACTCTGTCTCAAAACAAAAACAACAACAAACAACAACAACAACAAAGGGACATTGCGATGTACCACCTTAGACCAGGAAGAGAGGTGGAGTGGAGGATGAGTACTTGGCTGTTTCTACTTGCACGGGATCATAGGCTTATTATTCCTTCTTATTTCCATATTGGGGACTATCAAAATATAAAATAATTTTATAAGCATAATTCTTTGGCAAGAAGATGGACTGGATGGTGAAAATATTTTGCCCACAGCTAAAAGTTTCATGCAATAAACGTGGTATGCTGTTGAGCGAATGATGATACATTCCTATTAGTTGAGAAAGTTATGGCCATAAAATCTAAAGAAGGTTTAGTGAGAAGAGACAAGGGCCAGTGTGGCCAGAGGAAAGCCTCTGGTATTGGGTGGGACCATTTCCATGGTAGGGAGAATCAGGACAAATGTCCTTGACCACAATTGGATCCATACTGTACACATGCTATTTGACACAATGCTACGTTTTTCCTTACTATTAAGTATTGACATTTGTAATGCCTTAGCCCCAGGGAAAGAATCTTTTTCTCTCCTTCTAGTACTATAGATGCTGTTGGGATCTGGGAGAACCCTGTTTCTGGCACTTGTGTTCTAACTTCCTTGGGTGACAGCAATTGAATATGGATTCAATTGTTTGTGGAAATGAAGTGTTGGAACCCACCTTTATATATATTCCCCCACTGCTTATGCAGGTATCTGAGAGAAGTCTCTACTACAGTAATATAAGCAAAATATATGTTCCCTGTAAGACCCAGTTATGTCTCAGGGTGCCTCCATTTTTATGATAGTTATCATAGTAACCCACTAGTCTTTGAGAGTTTGACATGTGCTAGGCTCTGTGCCACATGCCTTCCACACTTTATCTCGTCTGAGCCTTGCCATTCTGTGAGGTAGATACTTTTATGCCATTTTATAGATGATGTCACAGATAGTGACTTGATGTCCCGTGGAGAATCATTGATTTGTGGCTACAAATATTTGGAGGCTGTGGAGGCAGGAGGGGAGATGGTTTACATAGAAGTCTTTGAATAAATTCATTATCCCCTCAATACCTTTGCAATTATATAACTGGTTTTAATGGATACTTCAGTATTTAGCCTCTATTGTTTGGGATATCACAGAAACATGAGGGACAATCTCTGCCCATAAGATACTTCTAATCTAGTAGATACATAGGAATAGAACATGAAAATACCACCGTGTGAAACAAACTTGGATTTGGCATCTTGTGTATGATTAGCTAGTCTTTCTGGGACTAAGCTTCTTTTTAAAAAACTAGTTGTTTGGACTAGATTAGAGGTTAGCAAACTTTTTCTGTCTAAAGGGCCAGACAGTAAATATTTTAGGCTTTGCAGGCCCTATGATTTCTGTCACAGCCATTTAACTTTGCTATTATAGCATGAAAGCAGACAAATATATGTAACAAACAGGCATGGCTGTGTTCAAATAAAACTTTATGTATAAAACAATTGAAAATAAAAATCAGAGATACTGGAGAGGATGTGGAGAAATAGGAACACTTTTACACTGTTGGTGGGAGTGTAAATTAGTTCAACCATTGTGGAAGACAGTGTGATGATTCCTCAAGGATCTAGAACTAGAAATACCATTTGATCCAGTGATCCCATTACTGGGTATATACCCAAAGGATTATAAATCATGCTACTATAAAGACACATGCACACGTATATTTATTGCAGCACTATTCACAATAGCAAAGACTTGGAAGCAACCTGAATGTCCATCAGTGATAGACTGGATTAAGAAAATGTGGCACATATATACCTTGGAAAACTATGCAGTCATAAAAAAGGATGAGCTCATGTCCTTTGCAGGGACATGGATGAAGCTGGAAACCATCATTCTCAGCAAACTATCACAAGGATAGAAAACCAAACACCGCATGTTCTCACTCATAGGTGGGAATTGAACAATGAGAACACTTGGACACAGGGCGGGGAACATCACACACCAGGGTCTGTTGGGGGTGGGGGGCTGGGGGGCTGGGGTGGGATAGCATTAGGAGAAATACCTAATGTGAATGACGAGTTGATGGGTGCAGAAAACCAACATGGCACATGTATACCTATGTAACAAACCTGCATGTTGTGCACATATACCCTAGAACTTAAAGTATAATTTTAAAAAATGGTATAGCCCAGTTGAGATGTGCTGTAAGTACAGAACACACACTGGACTTGGAAGATTTAGAATGAAAAATAGAAAATATCTCATTAATAATGTTTTATATTCATTGCACATGAAATAATATTTTAGATGTATTAGGTTAAATAAAATATTTTAAAAAATTAAAATAAAAAGAAAATAAAAATCAGATGGGCTGGATTTAGCCCATTGCTGATGAGGTGATGATGCCTATAGGCCTTTCTGACTGGAAAATGCTGTAATTTATTTCTCCACATTCCACATTGATTCCAGCTTTGGAGTATGGGGACATTTCTTTGGCTTTTCTCTTCTTGAGGAGGAGTCTATAAGAAATGGCAATAGAAGTGGTCCTGGAGAGGCACCAGGAGGGATTCCCAGCAATGTTCTGATTGGAATCACAATGGGAGAAAGCCATTAAAAAAGGTGGGGAGAAAGGTCCCATTAATCAGAGATGGGCACTGCTGTTTTAGTTGGAGATCTGGCTATTAGCTCAGCAGGAAGACAAGATGGGGTAGGCTGGAAACATGGATTTCCCAGGGGCAGAATGCTAAAAAAATTCTTTTTAGAACAAAGTTGTTATATAAATCCTTATGTAAGTCTTAGAATCCAAGACGTAGTCAATAATGAAATTTTGCTTGTATTAGTAAACACAGTTTAACATAACAATCTAACATAAACATAATAATCTAACACAATGTAAACCAATTTGACTTTTGTGGAATCTATCTTTTCCATTTGAAAACTCTCTCATGGTGTATTAAATACCATTTTGTGCCTTACTTTGTATATGGTAACATATTTTAGCAATATTAAAGAATATAACATGAGTGGTATGATTACTTAAACAGCATTTTCTTTAAAAACCATTATTTTTAAAATGAAATTGACTTTGAAGTTATCAAATCAAAAATTCTCATTTTTGAATGAGTAACTTTAAGTCTCTTGAAATAAAAACTCTCTTAAATTCAAAAAAAAAAAAGAAAACTCTCTCATGTATTATTTCCATATATTTGAATAACTGGATTTTCCAAGACATTAGAATAAATGCAAATTGTAGGACTCTTTCTGTTACAAGTGACCTAAAAACCCTGCTCAAACTGACTTATAAAAGGTAATATATGGGCTTGGAACATAGAACAGTGCAAGGGAATACTGGCTTTGGCTGGGAGGGTCTGATTCACATATCAAAGGAGGTCATCAGGGCTTAGTTTCTTCATCTCTTTCATTTCTGCTTTTCCCCCCCCCACTTCTGTTGGTTAAGCTTCATCTTCAGGCTGACTTCTCCCCGGGTAGTAGGATGCTATCGCAAGACTCGACTCTTTATATGACCAAATACAGCTAAGAAGCAAGGCTCTGTGTTCTCAAAAGCCCTAGCATAGTCTCCTTATGTCTCCTTGGCTCCGACTGGGTCATGTAGCCATTCCTAAACCAATCTCTGCAGCCTCAGCCAAGTTGGGCCCACCACATGGTAAAAACGGTGGAGGAGAGATTCCCCAAAGGAGGGCTGAATTGCAGTTGCCAAAAAGAGGAAGGTGATTATTGAATGACAAACAGCAGATGTCCAGAGCAATGATATTTTATAATTTTCAAAAGAGTTTTATGAAGGCCAACTCATTTGATTTTACAATAATTTTATGAGAATATCTTTGTTAGGTGCTGTTATTTCTATTTTCAGATGAGAACACTAAAGTTCAAATGACAATTTCTTCGAATTTGCAGAGTTGGTGAAGGAGGTTGTGTTACCTTTTCTCTTAGCGATATGATGTCTGACCACTGTACAACAGAACCATTACCTCTCCTGTTTTGGACTAGATGTCTATTATTGTCATCTGAAATTCTGTTAGCATTTTGGGCAGCCATATCACACTGGCTTCTCCTGATTTTAAACCACACAGTAAAACCCCTCTGGTTTTTCACATGATTTCTGGTAAAACGTAATGTAACTAAAATGGCATTTTGAACTTAAGTGCAGGGTTATGTTTATTTTTGTGATATTTCATATAAATTTTTTTTTCCATTGCTCCAGCCTGGCAAGAAACTTTGAGTCATACGGAATTCAAAATATTAACTATTTCTCCCAGATTTACGCCATCTTAAAATTTAACAAGCATTACTTATTTTGTCTTCCAAGTAATTGCTAAGAGGATTGAACAATAAAGTATATGTAATATTGATTAATTACCAATTTTAATCTGGAATGAAGCCTCTAGTGCTATGTCAGAGGACTCTTTGGTTGTTCCACAGCTTTATAACTGATACGGATGGAGGCTAGACATATTGAAAATGCGAATCACTTCACAGATGGAGGATGCCTTCTCATTTGACCTCTTGTCTCACATTTCTAATATGAGCAATATTTTGAGATGAAATGCCAAATTATTGGCCTAGAGTCAATGGTAGCTATGATTCTGTAAAACTCCTGTATCATTTATCCTGGATAGAGTCAGGAAAATTGTAGCTGCTCAGTTAATGTTAAATGCCTGCAATGACAATAATAATAAGAAGATAATCACAATGGTGACTGAGCCTCACAATCTGTGAACATTTGGTAGTAAAGTCCACAACACGTACTCCCCCAGGGGCTTAATTTTCTTTTTCAGATTAGAACAGTGAAATTCTATAACTCAAATGTAAGTTATATACGGATTTGACTAGAAATATTATCTAGGACTTTTGATTGCCAGTCCAAAGATGATCAGGCAGGAGAGTAGCGGGTGGATATTAGAGTCACAATCATCTGCTGGTAGGAACCACAGTGAGGCGTTTAACCCCACATGCTCCCATCGCAGGGCTTTAATTTGGGTTTCGTTCAAATAGCTTTAGAGGAGGATGAGAGACTTTTATGCATATTAGAATCAGTTATTATTATAACTGATTTAAACAAGATTGAGAAACTATCATTGTAAAGCTTAATTTCTCTAAAAAGACTACTTTTAGGATTGGTTTCAGCCACAGGGCAGACATGTGTGCTGTTAGCCCTTCCTTGAGAAGGTGTGGGGAGGGGCCATGTTGCTTCCCGCCCCCCTCCCCGCCGAGGACCACTTCCAGCACTTTCTGTGAAATAGGTGACCAGTCCTCTTCTTCCCATGATGACGTGAGCACAGCTATTCCTGGGCTCTGCTTACTTCTCCCGTCTCTGCTACCTCGCCCCCACACTTAGATCTTGTAGAAATGCTGCCACTACTTAGGTATTTCATAGAGAAATTTTGCTTTCAAACTGTAATGAATAGGTTTCAAAGAAAGTGAATGAAAGCTATTCTTTTCTTCCCTTTTCTATGAAGTGATTAGCCATGCAGTCTGGAAAACAGTTTCTGTTTAAAAGTAAAAATATTTAGAGAGCAAACATCCTTCCTCTCTTTCCAACTGCACTCAGAAAACAGGACAACAGCAGCTTTCTCCCCTCCTGTTCAGTGCCATGGCCCACCCCTCCTCTCCTAGTGTCTCCCCGTGCCCCCCTTTCTCATTCCACTCCTTCCCAGCTACAAGGAAAGGTTATCAAGGTGATAATAAGCAAGAAAATGTTCCAGCCTTGTTTTAAGCCTCAGCCACATTGCACTGCTTAAACGAGGTTAAATGCCTTTGTGAACCTGTGTTTCGTAGCCCCTTGGCCATGCAGCCCTAAGCCAGAGTGATCCAGCCTCACCTCGCCCCTTCTCTGCAAGAGACTGGTAGGTACAGGATGATTGAGGTGGCCCCAGCCTCCCCAGCAGCTGCTGACTTGAGCTTGGAAATTCAATCCTCTCAAGGTAATTCCTCAGCTTATAAAAAACTTCTGGCAATGAATTCTGAATTTGATGCCTCCCACTCCAGGCAGGATAATGGCAGGCTTGCTGACTTCCACAGACACTGAGCCTGGAATGGGAGGGGAGCGTCATAGTGGATGAAGCACTTTTAAAGACAGGACTTTTGTGGCCTCATTAGGAGATTTCTTGCTATTTCTAGAACACTAGCCTCAATATTCTCTCTTCTGAGGTCCTCTAGATCCCAAATGACTTAGGGTCTGTCTGGGCCAGCCCTAGGCTGCAAGTGGTCAAGCCTTGCACATCAGAGAGAGCAAAACTGTGCTTTAGTCTTCTCTTGGGTGGAACTGCCTGAGTTGCTTAGAATGACATCTTGGTGCTAAGTTTGGAGACCAAACTAATTGTGAAAAATATATGGAGTTACCATGTGAGATCTGCCACCACCTACAAGCTGGTGGACATGGACATCATCGCAAAAGCAGGTGGGTTAGCAGGCTCGGAGAAATCCCTCTCCATGCACAAAAGTTGCCTAGAGATTCTGAAATAACCATCTGCCTTTAAGATTCTTTGGATCATTATTTTCAAGTTGTAAGAATTTTCCCTTCTTTCCCTTCACCACCCCAAAGACTGTCCAGTCCCCAAAGGCAGCAAATCCCTGTGGTGGTTGCAGATGCTGCTGTGACAGTCCTCAGATGGCTTTGCTATGGGAGGCTTTGAATGTCCTTGTTGTCCCCTAAAGCTTAGCTCGAAGTCTCAGGATGTGTCTTGGCAAGTGCAAAATCCAATAGTCGTTGAACCCTTGATAATCTTTTATGCCCTGTAGAAGTATGTTTTTATTCATCCGTTTCTTCAGGAGGTAAGAAATAAAGCTGTTCCATTCTAGGCATAAATTAGCATTTATAACAATGCAGTGCAAAAAGTGTAATTTAAATAGAACTGATTAGAATTTTGATAGGGCACCAAGGAACTTCTAAACAAATGCTGATCAGGTAATGAGTGGAACAAGTCATTTATTTTAGTGGTTCAGTTATCTGTTCAGTGATTGGGTCACAGTTTCCCAAACATACACGGTGACTGTTCATTAATTATGCACTTCTCACTCAGTAATTGTCCAATTTAACTGAAAACTGTGAGCTTATAGGCAAAGCCACAGAGGACAGCAGAGGGAAAAAGTAACAACCTAGATAAAAGTATATTTTCTTTTTGTAATAACAGTTACTAATTCAAGGACTTGGCGAGAGGGGAGCTATTGTTAGACTTTGGCCTTGGTCTTGTCTTTATACAACAGTCTAAATTGCTCCCCATTTGTTAAGCAGGGACATTTAAGCTCCAGAGTGCCGAGCTTTGCAAATGAAGCTACACGAGTTGGCATTCAGCCTGTCTTCGTAGGTATAGCCTCACCTTTGGATCAGTCTGCGATGTGACGAACGCTATCAGTTGAATCACATGTTTTTCTTCAGGTGCATCATCCTGGAAAATGTTCTGAATTGGTCTGAAAGGTTAATTTGCAGGATTTTTCTCCTTTGATAGGTTGGAGGTTTTTCTTTTATTAAGAAGAATGGAATGTTTCCTTGTTATTTCATGGTAGTCTAGCTCACAGCTGGCACATTCTGGATGTGGTTGCTCCTCCACTGTATCATTAGTCAATGTTCTGTTTTACTTATTGACCATCTTTACTGGTAATGAAAAATCAGTTTATCAGCCCTGTTGTCTTGATATAATCCGGATGTTAGCAGGATGTCACTTTCTGGAATGCAGATGAGAAATTAAGTCCTAGGAAAGGTAGTCATTTAAACAGGTAACAATTTGCTCAGGATGAAACATTGTTTCTAAAGGAAAAATCACCAGTGTGTTAGAGTACTAGTGTTGCCCACCTCATGCGGGGTGTTTTCAGGTGTTTTCTTGTATGAAGGACTTCCAGGCATGTAGCTCTACAATGTGAGTCCTGCTTTGAATGAGCACCTACTATATGAGGCAGGTGAGAAGAAAGGGCTAATGTAGTCCCATGGTCTGGTGGGCTAATTCTTGGTACAGTGATTTGTGTAAGTGACACTGGTCTTTATTTATGCTGCTGCCTGTAAAGAGAACACCTTCTGTCCTCCTGTCCTTTGGGGAGTGGCTGAATACAAAGCAAGCATCTAAGGCAGTACCCAGTGGAGGCATCTAATACATTGCTCGTCATTACTGAATTAATAAAGCTGGGGACTAGATAAGGCCCAAATGCAGGCAGTAGAGTGACAAGCGGGTGTATAGAATTTCCTTCCTGTTGGAAAACAACAGCAAATATCTCCCAGAGAGACTCTTTGTTGCCCAAACTTACTGTACCAATGGGGAAGAAAAAATGAACGTTTGTAATTGCTGGAAGAATTTACAGTGTTCTAGCTTCGTGTTTGTAAAATGTCACCATCATTGGAACACCTATGTCTTCTAACATGTGTCAATCCATTTTACAACTGAGTAAACTAAGGCAAAGGGGGTGGGGGGAAAGATGGCCATACTCACAAAATAATTCTGAGGCCCGGGAGACATAAGGACCACCTGTCCACCTCAAAGCAAGTGTAAACTGCCTTTGCCCATGCATATCCCTGTGCTTCTCTTTTAAAATAAGGTAAAAAAGGAATGAGATGTATTGAAGATTGCTGATATTATTTTCTACAGTGATGTTTTTGGTTTAATGAATTATGATATTTAGAAATAGGCTAAGAGAATTCATTACCTGAAGACAAACCAACGGCAAATGGATAAAATATTTGGTTTGGGGTAATTTATGTTCTCTGCCTATGTTAACTCGAGCAATTAACTAGATTATTTCCCTAATGTGAACAATGACTATATTCATACCAAACAATTAATTGAACAATTGTGGCAGGGTAAGCACTTACTCTATTATTTTTTCCTTCTCCTCATGTCACCTTTTCCACACATGCCTGGCTCTCTCTGTAAGTGCAATTTCCACAGCATAATGTCTATGTGAAGATTGTAATCTCTCAAAAAATCATAGCAAGGAACTATGGCTGCACACTTATTCTCAGCAGATCTCCACACATCTTTGGATTTTTATGTTGTGCTTACTTTACAATCACTGAGTTCCATGCTATAATGTCTCCATTATTTTGGTGGGCATATTAGAGCTGATTGTTTCTCTCAGCAGCCTTCAGCCGCCCCCTGTGAGACCTCCACAGCTTACCTTATCATAATATTGGAAAGCAATTTCTCTTGACTGCTGTGAACCAACGCCGGAAATCCAAAATGCTGCTACAGTCATTAAGTGATTTCCAATTAGTTAATTGGTTTCACAGGCTGCTTCTCTCTAAACTGCACCTTAAATGAAAAGCAGAACCATCCATTTTTGAAAGAGGAAAAAATCCTGGGGCCTTTGGGTTTTAAAATCCTAAAGCACAGCATTCTTTGGAAGAAACTTCAGTAAAAACACTGGCCCTGCAGAAGAGAAAATGTTATTATTATTACCACAGAAAAAGAATGGAATCACTTTTTTGGCTTTCCCACATTGTCCAGGATTTATTTTGCCCACTTTAACTTTAGATCAAAGGAAGACAGACAGGTTATCACAGAACAGCACAGCACTTGGAGACTTTCTTGATCAACACTAGTTCTTTTCTAGGGAAGCTTCCTGGGCCTCTGTGTTAGGTGCCCCAGGGCTGTGTAAGCTTGGCTGCTCTGGGATGCTATATTAAACCTCACTGAGCAGTAGGGGAGAGTGCTTGAGAATGGCTCTGTAAGAAGCTGCTTTTTGGAATGGGAGTGGGAGGTGATTATGTCTACGGACTAGCAAAGGGAATGGATTGAAGGGAGCATGAGAAGTTGGTCTAGAATATTTCTTGTCAACACACGTATTGTTAATGTTAATGGTGGGGCCATAAACACAAGTGGTGAACAATATTTGATTTACACAATGGGGCAAATAAAATAGGATAAACATCCAAGAAGGTAAATAGGATAGTAACTGATGTACCCAGTAGGGTAAATGTTTCATCTGTTTTCCCTGATAGAGAAAACTTGGCTTTAATAGTAGATAAAATGCATACAAAAATAAATGCATAAATGCAAATTTTCCTCTTTATTAGACAAAGATGCAATCCATCAAATCAGAAACTGCAGAGTGTAGTAGCTAGAAGCACGGACTCTGGAGCTGGACTATCTGGGTGGACATCCTGATAATCACTTTCCAGTTGTGAGATTTTGGGCACGTTACTTGACCTCTCTGTCCACCAGCCTCCTGGGAAGTGGAGGACAAGGATGACACCATCCTCACAGGGTTGTTATGAGGAGTAAACTGGTGGTTACGGAGCTGCAGGCCATCATCCTAAGCAAATTAAAGCAGGAACAGAAAACTAAATACTGCATGTTCTCATAGATAAGTGGTAACTAAACCTGGAGACACATGGACATAAACATGGGAACAACAGGCACTGCGGGCTACTAGAGGGGGAAGGGAGGAATCAAGGCAGGTGTGGGTTGAAAAACCACCTACTCGGTACTATGTTCACTACCTGGGTGCAATATACCCATGTAACAAACCCACACCTGTACCCCCTGTATCTAAAATAAAAGCTGAAATAAAACAAATCCCTTAGAACCAGAGCTGATACATTCTTAAATAAACCAAATTCTATAATATGGTATGTTTTGAAAGATTCACCTTTTGATCTCTCCTTTGAAGAAAACCTCTCATTTTATGGTTAATTATCCGTGAGAACCAATTCTCCAAGGAGGGCAATAGATAAGATGCTGCCGGCCCCGTCAGTTGGTCAGTCCATCTGTCAGTCAGCTGTACTCCCTGCCATCAGCTCTTTAAGACAATTTCATTCCTCCAAACTCACCCAGTGCCTGATCTTTTTGTTAAAGAGTAATGCTTATGTATAGAAGTAGATTAAATCGGAAAGGTAGAGGAGGCAGTCATTGGAATATTGGCTCACAAAAAGGCAATGAGCTTCATTGTGTGTGCTTGTGTGTGTGTGTGTGTGAGAGAGAGAGAGAGAGAGAGAGAGAAAGAGAGAGAAGGAGACAGACACATAAACACACAGACACAACACAGAGACACACATATGCACATACAGCCAGTAGGAACAGAAAAATCTTCCATGTGATCAGGGACCATGCATGAGAGAGTCAGTTCACTGGTGAGAAGGAAATCAGGGACGTGAGAGGGGTAAGGGAAGCAAAGAAGGCAGTTGAGGACAGAAAGCCCCATCCCTGGCTCTGGTGCCTTCATGTCAGCTTTAGAAGCAGTTGGTTCATCATTTCAGCAGCCTGGAGTCCTTTAGTAATGACTTTATAGATTAAAATTTAAAACCAAATTAAATGTGTTTACAAAACAGCACCCACACTGAATTGATAACAAGCTGCCAAAGTTGGGCTTGTAATGATCTCAATCCAGAGCTCTGACATGCTGCACGTGTCAGCGATGGTCTGAGTGCTGTTCACGTGGGTAAAACTGCAGCCACCCTTTCTCCTGTGTCATTCCCCACTCCTCCTGCCCCCGCCCCCACCACCCGGCCTAAGTGTAGCACTTTTAGGTGATATGCTGGTGGGCACGAGTAATGCATTTATTTATAGGCACATATTTGCTGGTCTTGAGAGTAGTAACTCTGTTAGAAATTTGTTAGCTTTTTTTGGTTTGTTTTTAAAATTTTTCCTTTTAGGTTTCCTTATGTAGCACTTCCATTCTGGCTGAAACCACGTTTTGAGAATAGTAAGTATGAAATCTCGTAATTACATATGATTTTTGATATTGTGTACTTTGAAAGTGAAATGTTTGTAGGGATGAGGGTCCCCCTGCCTCCTTCCCCTGCAACTTCTTCATTTCTAAACACCTTGTTATTTCAGAGAGGGAGAACCTTTCATTCCGGTTTTATGGAATAGCATGAAGTATTTTTCTACTCATATTTTGTTTTTAGAACAAGAACTGCTCTTTCAAGTTGTTAATCAGTATAAAGGAAAGGAGGCATCAAAGGGAATGCTGCTGCGTCCTTTCTAAAGGGAGCAATAGATTTTTCTCATAATCAAATATATCGATAGATTTAATGTCCATGAAGATAATTAGGACTCAATAAATATTAAATCAATCAGCAAATAACCTTTTCCTGCCCTTGAGGAGCTTATGATCTACTGAAACAAGATGAATGGCATGCATCTTTATCTTTTTAACATCCTTTGGCCCTCTATTTATGGGAAACCAACTCACAAGAATTTCCATGCAGGGATCCTGAAGAGGTTTGGCCTGTTATCCACTTAAAATTTTTTATAAGCCAATGAGAAGATGCTTTGGAGTTATTACCTGAGCAGCAATATTGCATGTGAAATGGCTCCCTTGAGAAAGAGTTAATTTCTAAAAACAACACCAGAACTAGTGTGTGGCTGGTGGTGTGGCCAAATGATCTGCAGTGTGTCTGCAGGATAAGGAGAGGGGAACGAGTACGCTGGGATAAGACTTTGTCATCTGTTAATCTCAAGACGTAAAACCACAATTCAATTACATGGGATTCCATGCTAATATTCCTCTTGTCAATGGCTTTTCTGTTTCAGAAGGCAGCAGAATCCCACTGTAGAGTCAATGGGTGTCTACAGCCTGATTAATTGTATTGTGGTGCACATGGAATATTTAGTCTCTGGATATTATTTATGTTGAGACAGGAGCAGTCTTGGGGGACTGGAGATGCATTAAACCCCACACAATTAACAAATGATCTTTTCCTTCCAGAGAGGCCCTGTGTTGCTGTCTGGGCTCCGGTGGCCCTGGGTAAGCTCTTGGCTTCTTCCTGACCTGCAATAAGCCTGCTCTTCCTGCTTACGATGCATTAGAAAGAAACAAAATGCACTTGTTTGAATCGATATTGGGCATTAAGCAACTTCTGGGCTTTATGTCAGGGTCTCTGGTAGGAGAGGTTATCCTCTGTTTCCACTGGGGTTTGGGTGGCAGGAAATTTAAGACCAAATGGGCTAGAAGTTTAATCCTTGGATGCATTTAGTCTGTGACTGTTAGTTGGCTCTCAAGTTTTTGCCAAGTGCCTTAGTCAACAGGAGGGAGGGCGATGTCCTCAGTTAACATCTCATCTTTTCCCACCACTCTGCCTCTTTTTACCTTGCCCCTTCCACCTGCAATGTGCTTCCCTTGAGATGCCCAATCTCAGCTCGTTCTTCAAGAGACAGCGAAAATGCCACGTTGGTCTTCCTTGGTGCCTTCCTTCGTTAATTCCGCAATCACCCATCTCCTCACAAAAAAACCATACCCAGGAAGCATCATAGTATTAAAAAAGATTGACATTTTTGGACTAGATAGGTCTGAGTTTACCTTCTAGACCTAACAGTTAGTAGGTGTATTCACCTGCTAAGACCACCTGTCCACTTTTAGCTTTGCTTTTCCTTAACTGTAAAATGGGGATGATACCACTAGGGTTTTTAGGAGAGTTAAATGATGTATTAGTCTGTTTTCATGCTGTTGGTAAAGATATACCTGAGACTCATTTATAAAGAAAAAGAGGTTTAATGGATTCACAGTTCGGCTGGGAAAGCCTCACAATCATGGCAGACATGGCCACATGTCTTACATGGCAGCAAGAAAGGAAGGGAGAGAGCCAAGCGAAAGGGGAAGCCCCTTATAAAACCATCCGATCTAGTGAGACTTATTCACTGCCATGAGAACAGTATCGGGGAAACTGCCCCCATGATCCAATTATCTCCCACTGGGTCCCTCCCACAACGCGTGGGAATTATGGGAGCTGCAATTCAAGATGAGATTGGGTGGGGACACAGCCAAACCACATCGAATGATGTCACCAACTACAGGGCCTGGCAGAGAATACTCCACAGATGTTATTCCTTCAGTCTTTCCCAGTTCATTCAGCTAACTGTAATTCTTAATTTGTTTGGGGTCATGGATCTGTTTCCAAACCTGATGAGAACTATGGTTTCTTCTCTCAGAAAAATACATACATGTAAATACATTTAAAAACTCTAGGACAGGGTGCATTGGCTCATGCCTGTAATCCCAGTGCTTTGGGGGGCCGAGGCGGGCAGATCAGAAGGTCAGGAGCTCGAGACCATCCTGCCAAACATGGTGAAACCCTGTCTCTACTAAAAATACAAAAAATTAGCCAGGCGAGGTGGCGAGTGCCTGTAGTCCCAGCTACTCGGGAGGCTGAGGCAGGAGAATGGCGTGAATCCAGGAAGCAGAGCTTGCAGTGAGCCGAGATCACGCCACTGTACTCCAGCCTGGGCGACAGAGCAAGACTCTGTCTCAAAAAAAAAAAAAAAAAAAAAGGCCGGGCGCGGTGGCTCAAGCCTATAATCCCAGCACTTTGGGAGGCCGAGACGGGCGGATCACGAGGTCAGGAGATCGAGACCATCCTGGCTAACACGGTGAAACCCCGTCTCTACTAAAAACTACAAAAAACTAGCCGGGCGAGGTGGCGGCGCCTGTAGTCCCAGCTACCTGGGAGGCTGAGGCAGGAGAATGGCGTGAACCCGGGAGGCGGAGCTTGCAGTGAGCTGAGATCCGGCCACAGCACTCCAGCCTGGGTGACAGAGCAAGACTCCGTCTCAAAAAAAAAAAAAAAAAAAAAAAAAAAATTTTTTTCAGACAATTCTAGGAACTTCAGGGGTCACTAGATCCCTAAAGTCCCAATAAGAATCCATTAGGGTGGTTTTGATCCCTAAGGGGTTAACCACCCCCACTTCCCTCCAATAGCCAATTTATGCAAGGCACCTGAAAAGGGACCTGCCACTTAGGAGGGCCTGAACAAATACTAGTCAATCTATCAGTTTCTAAATTACAATTAGAACTCACCCCATGCCTGGAGAAAATCTAGCTCTAATTTTTCCTTATATTTAGTTTTGAGAAGCTGTCGTGTGCAAGTGACAGAAATACCTCTGAGCAGAGTCTAGTCCTTGACTGACATGTCTTCCAGCTGGCCTGCCATACCTTGTTTGAACAAATTTGGCCTTTTCAAAAAAATCTTCCCTTTCTTGTCGGACTCTGCCCTGCAGTCCTGTGTTGCTGCTACCCAGCCAGGATTCGTGTTCTCCTGACATCTCTCTCTCCGCTCCCTGTATGGAATTTATAGCAATTATCCTTTGGTTGGTCCCAGTGTCTGTATTTTGGCAGGCCGCCCTGTCTTCCCTGTGATAACCGCTTTGCAGACAGTGCAGCCGAGGCTCTGCCAAAGCCTAATGTCACCCTTTGTCAGATGCCGTCTGGGTCCAAGGGTCACTGACACCTGCCCCTCCCCTCCTCATGTCTGCTGGTGCAGGTTCCCCTTGCACTATATTTAAAAGCACACAATGCTGTGTGGGGCTGGCTGTGATCCAGTTCATTTGAACAAAGTTAGCAGTGAACCTGGATAATTCAGGCACCTTGAAATGTTTTTTTAATGGCCCACACTACCTGGATTGGTTTGTCTGGCTGTGTACTGCAAGTAAATGAACTGGATAATCGCTATATTTCTATTCCACTCCGTGCTGTGTAGCCTGCGCCTCTGGAAACAAAAGTTTTCTCTAAAACAAAGTCATTTCTCAAGGACAATTATGCCCCCTGGGGATGAATATCTTTGTGAATGTGTGCCAAAGTATGACTAAACAAATTGGCTCAAAAAGTAGCTTTTCCCCATTTGACTTTCATTTGATAGTTTCATCGAAGATCAATGAAGACAACAAAAACCTCTAAAAACAAAAACTAAACCAAAGTTTTCTTCCCACTTCCCCTAAGTCCTCTTATTGATGTGCTCCAAGCCAACTGTATGTTTCAGGCTTTATTTTGTTATTCTATGGCTGCATTTTATTTTATTTCAATTAAAAATGTAAAATTTGTATATATTTGGGAATACAAGTGTAGATTTCTTATATGCGTATATTGCATAGTGGTGAAGTCTGGGCTTTTCATGTATCCATTGCCTGAATAGTGAACACTGTGTTCATTACACAAATAGGTAAGATTTCAATCCTCACCCCCTTCCCACCCTCCCACCTTTTGTAGTCTCCAGTGTCTACTATTCCACTCTGTATACCCATTGCATGTTCATTCTTTTAAGTGAGAACATACACTATTTTACTTTCTGTTTCTGAGTTATTATACTTAGGATAATGGCTTCCACTTCCATCCACGCTGCTACAAAAGATATGATTTCAGTCTTTTTTATGGCTGAGTAATATTCCATGGTATATATGTTTTCTTTATCCAGTCCTCTGTTGATGGAGACTTAGGGTGATTCCGTCTTTGCTATTGTGAATAGTGCTGCAATAGACATACAAGTGCAGGTATCTTTTTGATGTAATGATTTCTTTCCCTTTGGATATATACCCAGTAGTGGATTACTGGATCAAATGGTAGTTCTATTTTTAGTTCTTTGAGAAATCTTCATAAGGTCTTTATGGCTGCACTTTAGGCATCTGCATCAGCGCGTTTAAAGATGCTGGGGAGCGGGGCTTTTTGAACTTCAATGTGCATTCAGATGAACTGGTGATCTTGTTAAAATGCAGATTCTGATTCTGTGGGTCTGGGATGGGGCCTGAGAGTCTGCATTTCTAGCCAGCTGTCAGGTGATGCCATTGTTGCTGGTTCATGGGCAAGTCTTAGAGAAGTGAGACTATAGCATTCTTCCGCAAGATACCTTACACAGCCCTCAAGCCTGTCGCAACACATGCCGGCCTATGTGACCTCTTTAGGTTCTCTACTTGGCCTGCTATTTGTCATAACCCAATTCTGTTTTCTTACAGTAAATCTTAGTGAAAAGGCTCTGGTCTTGAGAGAGGAGCAATCCAATTTTAATGAAATCAAGGCAGGATATACCTAGACACAGGATATTATCCACAAAAAAACCTCTTTACCTGACAGCCCTCATTGGCTTCTTACTAGTTATTTAAACTTCCAAGTAGAAAACTGTTCATTACTCAAATTTAGAACAGCCTAGAAAAGTACAATGAATGTTAATTTTCAAAGTCTTGAGTATCGAGGTGGCAATTTTTGGAGATTTGGTTCAAGACAAGAACATCTCTGCTCCTATCTATTCATTCTTTTTGTCACTCCTATTAAATGTCATTCCTTTTTGTTTGTTTGATTTATGTTTCTTAGAAAACCACCTGAACTGTTTTCTGGAATGAATTGGGTGTATATTAGCAAATTATTTATGTAAACATTTATTCTTTCAACACTGAGTGTCCACTATGTATAAAAAATTGTGGTAGTGACTTTGCTTCTAAGTTAGTAAAGCAAACCATTAACCTCTGTGGGTTTTCATTTCACATCTGAATAATGAAGGGCTGGACTGGATGATCCTGAGCTGTCTGAGAGTGTGTCATTCTAAGAACGGGGAGTAGCCGAAGCAGTAATATTCTGTCTGTTTGTGGCTTTTTACTGCCCAACACAAAGGCTTTTCTTAGCTTTTTCTTTTTCACAGCGAAGCAGAGAAGGCACGCATCTTTCTGTTTGTGTGTTTCATGGCCATGGGGCGATAAATGAGGAAGGAGTGCTTCCCTATGGTAACGTGGCTTTTTTTTTTTTTCCTTGAGTAGAAGAGTATTCTTATTAAAAAAAAAACCCTACACAGTATTTCTATATGTAAAAGCGAGCCCATCCTGTGGGCCTTCCCTTGGGCCCCCGAGGGGGTTCCAAAGACACCCTAGATCTCTGTGGAAGACAGATGGAAAACCACTGTCCTTAAGTAAGTTCTCTAAGAGCCAGACTTCAAACCGCTCCATGCTGTTTCTGCGTAAGTAGTGCTGGGAGTGGGAAATCTAATTTAGGAAGTAAATATTTCAGGGCGTGGAAATCTGAGTACGTCTAGGGACATGAGGAATGAGGAGTACAGAGGGGCCATTTCCTTTTGAGGACAGTAAGGGAAACAGGTAGGGCCTGGCACCTGTGCACAAAGCTGAACAGAGCAGGCCTTGAACGCCTCACAGTTCTTCCTGTGCAAGGATGGATTTTATTTTCATAATGGAGAGGCTGACCCCTGGGCTGGGCATGAAGCAAGAATGAGGGGTGGGGAAAGAACAGGAGAGAGGGAGAAGGAGACATAGAGAGAGAGGCAAGGAGAAAAAGAGAGAGAGAGAGAGAGAGAGAGAGAGAGAGAGAAAGAGAGAGCGAGAGAGAGAATGGGAGAAATGCACCCAGTCTTTACTCCCTGGGTCTGGTGGGCAGGAAATGAGGCAGAGCTGCTGGGAGTCTATGATGGATGGTGCAGAGGGGCCTCTCCTGTCCTTGTACTGCATCCGTTCTGTTCACATTGGGTTGGCTTTGGAAGTCCCAATCTGCTAACTACAGGGGCTGGGTAAAGACTCTAAATCAAGTATTTCTGTCTTGACTGTCTTTGTTGTCTGTGAAATGCTTAAGCACTGAGTGAAAAGAGGAGTCCTAGTTTTTACTTAAGCCAGTGGAGCATAAGCCCTGTTATGGCCTTTAGGCAAATGGCTTTTTACTACATATATATATATACACACACACATACAATTCCTCCCCCCCACACCTTTTCTTACAGTATGACTAAAAGTGAAGTGTTCCTTTTCTGCTGTTGTGAAGGCTGCTGTCTACTTGAGTTGCTTCTGTAGCAAGAACAGTCAGTGTCATTAATTTTTTCCCTGTACTGTGTGGGCTGGGAACATGAAACTGACTTGATTGATCACATTGCCACTTCAAAACAGGAGGCTTTGGAGGCAGGTGGGTGAGTGGGTTGGTGAAATACTTCAGAGAGTTAATGCATTTGTGTCGTTATCAGCAGTACCACCCTTTGGTAGATGGATGACAGTTTGGATCAGCTTGAGTGTGAGTGGCTGGGGTAGAAATCAAGATGGAAAGAGAGAAGTGAGGTGCAACTAAAGGGAGAAAATGACTCTGCCTCAGCCCCACTAAAGGTGTGATTATGACCTGGACAGTGGGTGTTCCCTTGAAAGGAGAGCATGGGCAGATTTGTGCATGACTGGAGGGTGAGTCAGGGTAGGGAGGGACCTGGAAATCATGTCTTATAAGGAAGAGATCACAGACCAAACCTCTTTAATGGCAAAAGAGAAATTTCTACTTTTGTGTGTGTTCTGTTTATTGTCATCAATTCTTGAAAGGCTGTTGCAGTGAAGAGATTTGGGATTCTGTGTGGCTTTCAAGGAAGAATTTGAGCCTATTTTGGCTCCATTGAAAGAGGACTGTTTAAACCGAAAGGGCAGCTTCTTGTAAAAGTGAACTTCTCCTCATGCCATGGTTCAAGCCAATGCTTTAAGGGAGATGCATGGACTGGGATGTATTTGGCCTGCACAACCTCTAGAGGCCTTTAGAAGACTGTCAGACAAAGATTCCTTGACATTTCATAAATGTCCTCCCCATCTCCCATAACAACTCAGGGACAATTTCTGGCCTTGCTGAAACTATATATCCTACCCTGGACAGAATCTAGTTTTCTGTGTAAGTGGAGTCATAATAAAATAGCCTGTTTTCCCTTTAAGAAAAAAGAAAATTGGCCAGACGTGACAGCTTATGCCTGTAATGCCAGCACTTTGGGAGGCCAAGCCGGGCGGATCACTAGAGCTCAGGAGTTCGAGACCAGCCTGGCCAACATGGTGAAACCTCATCTCTACTAAAAATACAAAAATTAGCTGGGTGTGGTGGCGTGAACTTGTAGTCCCAGCTACCTGGAAGGCTGAGGCAGGAGAATCACTTGAACCCAAGAGGCGGAAGTTGCACTGAACTGGGATCGTGCCACTGCACTCCAGCCTCCAACCTCTAGCCTGGGCAACAGAGAGAGACCCTGTCTTAAAACAAAACAACAAAACAAAACAAAACAAAACAAAAACAACCCCCCCACCCTGTCAGGCTCAAAACCCAAACAAGCAAGAAATAAGAAAATTAAAAATCTTAGTTTTCGTGTAGTTGTAGTATAGGAGAAAGAAAAAAGATCCCAGAATCTAGAGTGAGGTCCTAGCTCAAACATTTATTTGCTGCATGATATTAGGCAAAGCCTCAGTTTTTAAATTAATAAAATGGACCTAATGTTATTACCCTTACAAGACTGTTATAATCATTAACTGAGATAATATCTGTGCCTGAGACAGGGCCTTGTACAGAGTAGTCACTCAATAAATGGAAGTTATCCTTTTAAATCTCCCAGACAATTAAAAATAATACAGCCAGGTAATGAAGCAACTTAGGGACAAGGTTGGCTTATAAACATAGATAACCTCCATATTAGTTTTCTGTTTTTTTTTTTTTTTTTTTTGTAAAAAATCACCACGAACTTGGTGGCTTAAAACGACACAAATGTATTCTCTCACAGCTCTGGAGAACAGAAGCCTGACAGAAGGTGTCGGCAGGGCTGCATTCCCTCCCAAGAGTTGGGGAGAAAATCCTTTTTTACCTCTTCCAGCTTCTGGTGGCTCCAGGTGTTTCTCAGCATTTGGCTGCACAACTCCCATATCTGCTTCCATTTTCACATGGCCTTGTCCATGGTGTCTGTCTTCTCTTTTTTGTCTCTTATGAGAATACTTGTCATTGGCCAGGTGCAGTGGCTCATGCCTACAATCCCAGCACTTTGGGAGGCTGAGGCAGGTGGGTCATCTCAGGTCAGGAGTTTGAGACAGCCTGGCCAACATGGTGAAACCCTGTCTCTATTGAAAGTACAAAAATTAGCTGGGTGTGGTGGTGGGCGCCTGTAATCCCGCTACTCGGGAGGCTGAGGAACAAGAATTGCTTAAGCCTAGGAGGTGGAGGTTGCAGTGAGTCAAGATCGTGCCATGATGGCACTCCAGCTTGGGAAACAGAGCGAGACTCTATCTCAAAAAAAAGAGCAGGCAAATCTTGTCGTTGAATTTGGGGCCCACCTGGTTAATCCGGGGAGGGTCTCATCTCAAGATCTTTAACTTAATTACATCTGCAAAGATAATTTTTCTAAATGAGTTCATGTTCACAGGTACCCAGGATTAGTAACTGGCCATGATTTTTGGGGATCACCATTTCAACACACTATACCATCTGTGAAGGAAATCTAGTGACAAATCATTGTCCTGGAGATGCCCTTCAATAGCCTTTCACTGTGCAGACAGACTGTGCAATAGACTATTTAGCTTGTCTAAGGGTGGGCCGGTGAAATAGAAAAGGTGGTATTTAGGTTGGGGCAAGATATAAGCCATTGGCCTGTTCTTGGTGAGATTTCCCCTTCACACTGTATTCGTACTGTCTTTCTCCTGTCACTGAGTGTCTGGCTGCCCCCTTCACATTCTTCCCAACCCATTTAGGTTGGGTTAGACATAAGAAAAATGTCTACTGGATGATTTGGATGAGGAAAGGGGGTGAGGGTGAAATGGTGTTGTGGTTCTGGTTTATATCGTTAGCTACCTGTTTACTTGGGACAAAACTGGAAACAATAATCTTTTAAATGATGGTTATCATTCCAAAGTTCTACACCCCAACAGGCTACTTTGTATTGACTGTGATTCTCCATAGAGACAGAATGCAATATAGTTTTTAAATTATTATTATTTATTTTTTTTTCATTTTTAGACAGAGTATCACTCTGTTGCTCAGAAGCGTAGTGGCACGATCTTGGCTCACTGCAACCTCCGCCTTCCAGGTTCAAGCAATTCTCGTGCCTCAGCTTCCCAAGTAGCTGGGATTACAGATGTGCACCACCACACCTGGATAATTTTTGTATTTTTAGTAGAGACAGGGTGTTGCCATGTTGGCCAGCCTGGTCTCGGACTCCCGGCCTCAGGTGATCTGCCCCCCTTCGGCGTCCCAAAGTGCTGGGATTACAGGCATGAGCCACTGCGCCTGGCCTGAGCCACTGTGCCTGGCCTGAGCCACCGTGCCTGGTACAGAATGCAATATGGTCTTGAATTCAATTGTAAATGTAGCCAGAGGTCCCACTTGGAGTTTAAGCTGTGTCCAACACTGGGGTTCAGACAAGTCTGGACAAGGCTACTAAACTGGAGTGGTGGGGGACCAAGGGAGGGCTTCTGACAGCCCTTAGTGCTGGTTGGCATGAAGGACCCAGGAGCATTCTAGGAGAAAATTCATCCCAATGGGAAGAAGGAGACAGCATGACCCTCCAACCCTAAAACTTCAGAGGGGAGGTGGGATTCTGATGTATGGTGTCTCATTCTCAAATCTGCCTGTGGTCCATTCCTGGGTCTTAAAGAGAAAGTGAACTGGAAGTTAAAGCTCAAAGAGTGGTTTGACCACCACCCTGTTAAGTACTGTGGCATAGTTGATGCAGTTTTTATATTGCTTTCCCAGAGAATAATGGAAAATCGAGTGGGAAGCCTGGGAATTACTGGGCTCAGCTCTGGCAATGCCCAGCTGGATACCTCACTATCCACTGGGAGGTGGCAGCATTTGGCAGAAGTGGTTCTAGCCAGTGGAAATGACAGCTCTGCTGAGCGAGGGTGGCAGTACCAGTGGTACAGGCAGTTTGCCACAGAAACAACAGTGATGCCCAGCAGATACTACTGGGTAGCAGACCAGACTTCCCTGGGAGAAATTTCAACATTCATTTAACAAATATTTGCTGGTTACCCACCATATGACAGCTAATGGCAATACAATGCCAGGGGGACACAAATGGTGGACAAAACCCATCGTGGTCTCTACTTTGTGAAAGTGTTCAGATACTGGGGCTTGCATGAGCAGACAGAAGCAAAGAGGAATAGAATTAAGCAATTTTTTAAAAAAAATCATAACCTCATCTCATTCCTGTCTAATGAGATTTGGAAAACGGGATGCCATGTATTATAAGGCTTGCAGGCATGCTCAAGCTTAGATTTTAGCCCCGAGGTTTGCAAAGAATTCTTCCACACCTAAACACCTCTCTTACCTTAACTTTAAAAAGTAATTGACAAAATTATATGTTTATCATGTACAGCATATTGTTTTGAAATATGTATACATTGTGGAAGGGCTAAATCAAGCTAATTACTACATGCCTTACTTCACATACTTATTTTTTGTAGCGAGAACACTTAAACTCTACTCTCAGCAATTTTCAAGAATACAATAAATTGTTACTAACTCTAGTGAACATCTAGTACCATAGATCTCTTGAACTTATTCATCTAACTGAAATTTTGCATCCTTTGACCAACGTTTTCCCCAGCCCTTGGTAACCACTGTTCGACTCTGCTTCTGTGAGTTTAACTCTTTTAGATTCCATGTATAAGTGAGATCATGTGGTATTTGTCTTTCTGTGGCTGGTTTAGTTCACTTAACATAATGTCCTCCAGGTTCATCCATATTGTCACAAATGATAGAATTTTCTTCTTTTTAAAGGCTGAATAGTATTGTGTGTATATCCCATTGTGTATATGTGGTGTATATATCCCTGGTTTTCTTTATCTGTTCATCTGTTGATGGACACCTAGGTTCATTCCATATCTTGGCTATTGTGAATAGTGCTGCAGTGAACCTGGGAGTGCAGGTTATCTCTTTGACATACTGATTTCATTTCCTTTGGATACATACTCAGTAGTGGGATTGCTGCATTATGTTGCAGTTCTATTTTTAATCTCACCTGAACACCTTTCTGCTGTCAAATGCTCTACCACTGAGCTGTGTGTGCCCCCCTCTCACCTGAACACCCTTCTAAGATAACAGGCTATAGGCTGCTCAGCCTTTTCACTTAGGGTGAATGCTGGTCATGGATCCAAGACACAGAGGAGGGATGGATGAATGGGTAGAGTGGAGGGATGAAGTAGCAGAGTGCCGGATGCCAGTCTGAGGGTAGTTCTGACTAGAATTTGGATCTTCTTTTGTGGCTCTGCTTGCCTCAGAGCAGTGTTAGTGTGTGTGTGTGTTTCCCCACTGCTTCTTCTAGGCTTAAGCTAGTTATTCTATCATTTCCTGGAGTCCAGTGTTTGTCAGACTCCAATAATGTGTACACAAATGTACTGGAAATCTTGCTAAAATGCAGACACTGATTCGCTGTATCTGTGGAGGGGCCTTGGAGTCTGCATTGCTAACAAGCTCCCAGGTGATGCTGAAGCAGCTGGTCTATGGACTACACTTGGAGTGGACAGGTTTTAGTCCATGAAAACACTGCCTGCGGAAAGCCTCTGGAGCCATTTCTAGTCTGATGACTTTGGAGCTCTGCCTGCCTCTCTTTTTGCCAAGATTCAAGGAGAGTGTTTCCTTATCATTTTTTTCTAAAGCCTATTATTTATGAATACTATATATCTTTTTTCTCCAAAGATGAGGTCTACCTGCACTCCATAAAGCCCATATTTGGGCTTCTTATATCAATACATAACTTTTCTCAGAGTGGTGCTAACACTGCTGGTGGTGAAGCCCTAGGTACAAACCTGTTTTAGGAAAGAAATTCATCTTGTTAGAGGGAGCCGAGCTACTTACAAGGCAGATAACGTTCTGCAGCTTGCTGAATTGATGGAGAGAGGCACCGGGATTCAGACTCACCTATTTTTCATTCTTTGAATGAAGTCTATCTTCTGAATTACATGAGCCATGTGAAGCAGGGAAAGAGAGCAATTGTTCTGGAAACAAAAACAGAGTTCTTATCTTTTAATACAGAAGAGAATGCCTCAGGATATTATTATTTGTGATTTATGGGGTGCATAGCAATATGACCAGTGTCTCACCACAGCAGACACAGGACTCTGACCCTCTGCCTTTGATGAACTCTCGTAGCTTCCCAGGGGCAATTTTCCACCGTAGAATAGCTGTTGCGTCACAAAATTCTGGCTTAAAAAATCATACTGAATGAGTTACTAGGAAACTTGATTTCTATTTCCAGTTCTACCACTGACTTAGTCTATGACTTTGTCCAAAGTCTTTAGATCTTTTCACCTACTAATAAGTTAGGTTAATCACACTCACTATTAATATTGGCCTGTGAGATACCTTGAGATATGTTTATTAGCTAACTTTTCTCAAGTATTTGTGAAAACTCAACTTTCTTCCTGAAGATACATTGGATTTCACTGACAAGATCAAACTACATAAATGAATAAAATCAACTAAACAAACAAAACAATGAAGAGGATCCTAGAGGCCTTTGTAAGTCAGGAGTAGACGGCAAAAGGCCAATTGCTCTCCTTCCCTCCCTGCTTCCTCCTTTCTTTTCTTCTTTCCTAATTTTCTAAAACTTTATTTTGAAATAATTTTAGACTTATAGAAAAGTTGCAAAAGTAGAACAAATAATTCCTGTATAACCTCCATCCAGATTGCCTACATGTTAACATTTTGCTGGTATTCAGACATTCACTTTCTCTTTCTTTCTCTTTGTGTGTGTGTATCCATACTCATCTCTCTCTATCTATATGCTTTTTTCTGACCTAATTGAAAGTGAGTAAAAGATAAGATAGATGCCCCTTTATGCTTAAATATGCACCGTTCTCTTATATAACCATAGTAAAGTCATACAAATCAGTAAACTACATTGACAATAGTATGAAATCTATGTATTTATTCAAATTTCATTAATTATCTTAATAATCTTTTTATAGCAAGAGAGGCTGGGCATGGTAGCTCACACCTGTAATCCTAGCACTTTGGGAGGCCAAGGTGGGCAGATCACTTGAGGTCAGGAGTTTGAGACCAGTGTGGGCGACATGGTAAAACCCCGTCTTTACAAAAAATACAAAAATTAGCTGAGGGTGGTGGTGCATGCTTGTAGTCTCAACTACTGGAAAT
Organism: Trachypithecus francoisi; assembly: GCF_009764315.1. Classification (NCBI taxonomy): domain Eukaryota; kingdom Metazoa; phylum Chordata; class Mammalia; order Primates; family Cercopithecidae; genus Trachypithecus; species Trachypithecus francoisi. The sequence goes on along the minus strand of NW_022681454.1, from coordinate 135,676,180 downwards.
GCTGAGTGAGAGTATTGCTTGGGTCTGGAAGGTGGAGGTCGCAGTGAGCCAAGATCATGCCGCTGCACTACGGCCTGAACAGAGTGAGACTGTGTCTCAAGCAAGCAAGCAAACAAACAAACAAAAAAACCCCCAACTTTATAGCAAGAGAAAAACATAACATTGTTTGGTTTAGGATCCAACCCAGGCTCATGTGTTATACACAATTGTCCCATTTCTGTGTCTGCTTAACCTGGAGTATTAACCCAGTTTTTCTGTTTTTCATGGAGAAGGTAAATTCTTGAGCCTAAGAGAGCCCATGAAAAGTTGAATGGATAAATGTTACTTTATTTTAACAAACAACCATAAAAGGCAGCTAGGAAGTCCCAAAGTTGAATTATGAGAATATTAAAGTTGTTTTTTAAAGTTATAAAAATAGGGCAATTATAATATAAATTTTAAAAATACTGAAATGAATCACATAAAAATAAAAGTTCTCCCTGGAATCCCACTTTTACTCAACCTGTTAAAAATTTTTGTATATTTTTCAGATCCTTTTCTATGCTCATAAAATACATAATTTATAACTTGTACTCTTTTTAAGCCAAAATGCAATCAGACTGTACATATTGTTCTGTAACTTCCCTTTTTAAAAAAGTTACTTATTAGCATCTTTCCCTATCAATTTATGAAAGTGTATGAGGGTCAACTTTTGTCATCTCTAGTGGGGAAGCCCTAACCTGAGCCCAAAGTCTTCCATTTTGCTTTTGGTAGTAGCTTTGACTTACTAATAAGTTTGGAAGTGGCCTTGCTCACTGGGAGAGAATGTTCCTTTTTCACACCTAGTTGTCCAAGTACACATGGAAAGTTTGGGGAGCAAACTCCCTCTTTGAATTATTGATCCTTTCTGACCTTTTCTTTCATGGTACCCACAGATCCCTCCCTTAATTTATGGCCCCTTCATGGAGGACCTCATTAGGGTGACTGTAGCCTGGGAAGCTCGATCACAACTTGGATAATACAGTGTTGAGGTTGAACTATTTCAAAGGTAAAAACAAAGTGGGAAAAAATGTTTAAAATAACACTCTCAACTCATTAAAATCTGTCTCTTTTGCACTGCAACTAGAGTACAAGATGACATGACTGGTGATTATATATATATATATGTATATATATATATATATATTATATATATATATATATATATATAAATATAAAATACCCATATACACACAAGCACACACACATGCATTTTGTAAAGTTTCTGTGATCACATATCTGGGAACCATCCCCATGGGTGTTAATTTCTAACTGTTTGGATACTCTTTTATCTGTATCCTAGATTAGAAGTGCAGCTGTTCTTCTCCGGTCTTAGACACACTTGCTTGATCTTGGAATGACTTTAGGGGGGTTTCTTGCAACTGTTTTGCTGAGATCTTTAAGAAAATCAGTCTTAAAGATTGGTTTAGGCTATTTTTCCTTTGGTTCTTGACTGGATATTTTCTGGACCTTTCTGACCTTTAACTTTATTTATCCTTTGCTTACACTGACCTTATGGTGCCTTTAAACCCAAGAGTACAACGAGGCAGTGATGATCCAAAGTTATTTGTGAGTTTGATGGCTGTATTAGCGGTTTTCCCATTTTGCTTTTCTCCTGCAGCCTTTAGCCTTGAAAGCATTTTGGAACAGGGTCTGTTTTCCTATAACTGCCTTCTTGCACTTGTTGGGCAAAATCAGAGCAGTGATTGAGTCCTCAACACCCTTATGGCACTGCAGAGTAATAACATTTATCACAGTTCTTGTTTAAGCCCTTTAGAGAATGACATTTCACAGTGTAATTTTGCTTCACAGATTTTTCCCTTGTGAGTTTTAACTTTCAGGGCAGAATTCTCCCTTATGGCTTCACCTTTTTCCTATTTTGTGTATCTGTGAGAAGTTGCACAAATAAGGCTCCTCTCAGCATAGCAAATGGAATCAGGTCACGCTCCCGAGTGACCTTCACCTCCAGATTCCTGATTGTTTCTTCCTTATTTGTCGTGAGCAGGCCCAAATTGCCTCACCTCTAGCTGCCCTTTCCACTTTACGAAACAAGCAACTAACAGCAACGCAGTTCTAAAAATTCCCGGATGACCTGAATTTTGCTCTTTTTATTATCCCTTAAGAAATGTCTCAGTAATTGAAATCTAGAGTAGCAGAGTTTTGTGATCTTGTCATTTAGCATTTTACTTATATTTGGTTTATGTATATTGTGCTTTAAACCCAAGAGTGGTCAAAGTGTGCCTGAGGGACCTGGAGGACTGAAACCAGGAATATCGTCATTTATTCAAAGGCGAGAAGTTAAACAAGGGTTTTAGCACCCCCACTTATTTGGGAGTTAAGAGGAAAAGGAGGAGGAGAATGCTGGAGAATTTTAGTAGGTAGCAGCAGGGAGAGGCGAGACATCTATGCAGAGATTTATACTGCATGCTACATTTTATTTATTTATGGGGACATGGGTATCTGTTTTTTTCCCTCTACAGTAATTTATCAGTGAGTTCATCGTGATTTAGTAGTGCACAGAGGACACCCACTGCTAATTCCCCTTTATTTCATATATTTCTTTTACCTTAACTCATAAAGCTTCAACATTGCTACTTCCTTTATCATCCATCTGTATTTCATTGCATGTCCAACTCTTTTTGATCTATAGTGCAAGCCCTCATTTTCTCACCTCTTTGTCCGCTCTTCACAGATTGCATTCCTCAGTATTGACATTTCAGTCATTTGATTTATCCTAACAGGTTCCCCGGTGCCAACCAGATCATAATTCCCTTTCTGGTAGCATCACTTCAAGACCTTCCTGGTTATTTCCCTTGGCTCCTAGGATTTGTGGATCAGCACCTAAGAGATTTACTGATGATTTGTCTCCTCTTTTAGCTTTCTGTTTGCTTAGATCCAAATCACAGGTGGTAACTTGGGAGGCCTGAGGATATCTGGGATTGTGTAAAATGTGAGCTTTGTTCTGCTTGGTAGGGAGTGCTGGAATGTTCTATCTCAAGCATTTTCACAGAAGGGACATCTCTGGAATTGCTTCAAACAGAAGGATCTGCCCATGAGCATTTCACTAGTCTTTGTAAATCAAATGCCATCTCAGGAAATCAAATTTCCCTGAGAGCTTCTAGATGGGGAAGAGCTGGATTATCAGCTTTCAAAGTGGATTATCTTTTAAAAAGAGGAAAACACCTGTAAGAAACTCATATTAATTTTGGTTAGAAAAGAGTAAAATACTCCTTTTTTGTGCTATTTATTTTTTATTTTTTTTACCAGTACTGTATTTGTGGTGTCTGACCACACACACGTACGTAGACAGATATATACATATATAATAGACAGACATAGGAGGGAGAAAGAGAAAAAAATTTCTTGTGTTTGAATTCTCATGATGTTGACATTAAAATATTGAATGCTGCGTTATGACAAGACCTTCAGTTGTCCTAATTTGCATTAGTGACATCTATTTCACATCTATTTATCATGTCAGACAAGAGAAAACTGCATAAATTTTTCTCCCCCAGTTCCTTTACCTTTCTTTAATCAGTTCTTGTGATTCTATGTGCAGAGAGGTTTTGTAACTTATGTATGATATATTGGAGATTGGCTATATTAGGTAAAGTAGCACTCTTGCATTGTTTTTAAATTGAGTGTAATCTAGGATCTTATCCATTGTTTAAAATTATACTATATTGCCATGAAGGATGCTCATAACTCCATTCTGCTTTACTCTGTAAGGCATGTGGGGCTGGGGTCTTTCAGGGATGTACTATGCTTACTGCTTGGGCTATTGATTGATCCTGGCTCACCTCATGATGGAGGATAAAAAAATTTCTAACTGTGGATAAGAAATGCTTACCAAGAAGCTGTTTTTTGGTGTCGTTCATTGCCAAGGAAACAATGAAGATAAGAATACTGTGGTGTCTCGTCTTTACCACCTTTCTTTCATCTACAAAATAAGAGTTTAATGAGTCTCCTAGTCCTAAAACCAAATTTGAAATGGACTTCTATTGCAGCTAGAGGGATTTGGTTAGCTATGAGGAAGAATTTCCTGACTCTGAGGATGTCAAATTGCATGAATGGTTGTATAGCCACGTTCTCAACAGACCCTTAAAAGTTTTTTTTTTTAAATCTCTTCCAGATACCTGAAGGCAGAGGGCGACCCTTTGATGTCTCAGGGCCATATATCAGTTCCCTAACAGTGAAGCCCACAACAGTTAATACGAGTTTGTAATTTCTGATAATGACACATGGATTTCTGCCTAATATTAATGATCTACTAATTAAAAACGTTCCTAAAATTTTATGAAATGAATCCAAACTTACAGGTAGGATGACTGTGTAAATAATAGCAAAGCAGTGACCAAAAATGCTGAGAGGAAAAAAAGTATGGGGAACAAAACCTAACAAATAATATTTGTTTATTATCAGAGACAAATAATACAAAATCAAATTAATTTACTTGTTTTTGAAATTCATTTTTGAAAAAGAACAAAAATTACACACACAAAAAAGAAGCAGTAAAATTAAAACCTCATTTTTGAATGAGAGTCACCATGGTGTCTCTCTTTGAGGGCTCAAAAGGAAAAAATAGTATTAATATTATTTTTCAAGATATTAGTGGATGAAGTCACAGGAAAATATAATCTGTATGCCCAAAAGGTCTATATTGCTTATCAAGTTCGAAAATAATACCTGTATGCTTATTGGAATTGCCAAAAAGGAGAATGCAACAGAGGAATCAACATTTTTCACTGATCTCCAACATTTAGAATGATTTTAATAGGTTTAACCAATCCTTTCCAACTGAATTTATGGAATATCGTGAAGAATTTAGTTATCCTCTTATAATAGTACGTACTCTCTGAAATTAGGAATATGCTGTAGGCATTGACTAAAAATTCATGGGAAGCATGGAAGACAACACTTAAAACAGATTCCTTACTACACAGCCATAAAAAAGAATGAAATCATGTCCTTTTCAGCAATGAGGATGCAGCTGGAGCCCATTATCCTAAAAGAGTCAACACAGGAACAGAAAACCAAATAGCGCATGTTCTCACTCAGCAGTGGGAGCTCAACACTGGGTGTTCATGGTCATAAAGATGGCAACAACAGACACTGGAGACTAATGGATGGGGGAGGTAGAGGGGCGCAAGGGTTGAAAAACTAGCTGTTGGGTACTATGCTTACTACCTGGGCAACTGGATCATTTGTATCCCAAACCTCAGCATTACATGCTATACCCATGTAACAAACCTGCACATATACTCCCAGAATCTAAAATAAAAGTTGAAATTACATACAAAACAAAAATAAAAAACAAAACAGATCCCCAAGTATTGAGCTATGGCTCCTCCTCAAAACAACTTCTCACAGATTTTTTTTTTTTTTTTTTTTTTAAAGCTGAGTGAGAAGTACTGATTTACTATTTATATAAGGGGCGTAATTTATCTTCAACTGATTAAAATGATCAAGTATGTAGTGACAGGTCTTTATATTCCAGGTAAATGCTTCCTTTGTGTTTTTCAGGCAAGAATTTCTGACGTGACATGGGAAAAGCTGAAGACGTCAGTCTTTGGGGTGTGTTTTCATCTAGAAGTTGAGTTGAGATGGATTAATGGCAAATCACAATCAATTATTTATCAGATAATAAGTGTGATAATTGTTCTTATTTATCATCAGTATAACTTGCCTTGTTCTCCTGTCATGCTTTCAATCAAACCTTCCCCAAAGATTTGCTGGTTAAAATATACAGCCAAAAGATCATTCCAACAATTCTTACTCATAATGGCACACTGATTATCTCCTAATTGAAAAATGTAAACTAGGGGCTCTGTAAGTAATGTGAGTGACCCTTGCATTTCTAACACAATGAAGAGAGTCACTCTGTACCTCATTCATCCTGCCATGGGAAACAGTACAATTCTTAGTAATTTTAATGTTCTGCTGAATTAATTGGAAATAACTTTTTTGTTTTCCATGGAGAAGGAAAAAAAAAAAACCCACCTGCCCAAATTTGCTGAAAAAGTAGAGATGTAAAATACCATTCACTATCTACTGTCCCGCTGGCAGCTAATCCATTGAAGCTTAATTGTAATTATCCACCAGGTCTGGGCCCGGAGAGGAATACCGGTTACCATTACGTGTATTTCCATGGGCAAGACTGTGTATTGAGCCTGTTGCAAAGTTTCAAGCAAATTTATTTCTACCGGCAACTGTAATGGATCACTGGTCATGGACTATTTCTGGAGTCGGTGCAATGGGAGAAAATAACTCCAACTTATTTGTGCAGAATTCCTTAAAAGATCGCCAGTGTTGCTAAAGTAGATGGGTAGATACCCAGACACCCGCTGCTTTTGTGTTGGGGTACCTGTGGTCCAGATGTCCTGGGTTATTTTCTCACTGTTTCTCTCTCCACCCAGAAATCTGTACTCAGCTAGACAGACATGTGTTTCCCAAACTTTTAAAATGGGAACAGTGGTTCCCATGAAAAACAAAGTTTTTATTTTTTGAGACAGAATCACTCAGACTGGAGTGCAGTGGCTGAATCTCAGTTCACTGCAATCTTTGCCTCCCAGGCCCAAGTGATCCTCCCACCTCAGCCTCCCAAATAGGTGGGCGCCCACAACCACGTCCAGCTAATTTGTGTGTGTGTGTGTGTGTGTGTGTGTGTTTTATTGTATTTTTAGTAGAGTTGGGGTCTCACCATGTTGCCCAGGTTGGCCTCGAACTCCTGAGCTCAAGCGATTGGCCCACCTTAGCCTCCCAAAGTGCTGGGATTACAAGTGTGAGCCACCACACCAGCCGTCTGTATACTTCTCCCTCCCACTCTCCCAGTCGCCATCTTTCCCTTCCACCCTTCCTGCCTCCCCCATTCCTCCATTTTTTCCCCTCTCACCTGTTTTTGATGTCCCCCAAGGTCATAGCTCAGATTGGACCCTCTTCTAATGCTTCATTTCTCACTGATGGGCATCCTATCATCTGGCTCACAGTTTCTTTTTTTCCTTTTTCTTTTTTGAGACAGAGTCTTGCTCTGTCGCCCAGGCTGGAGTGCAGTGGCACAATCTCAGCTCACTGCAAGCTCTGCCTCCTGAGTTCACCCCATTCTCCTGCCTCGGCCTCCCAAGTAGCTAGGACTATAGGCACCCGCCACCACACCTGGCTATTTTGTATTTTTAGTAGAGATGGTGTTTCACCCTGTTAGCCAGGATGGTCTAGATCTCCTGACCTCATGATCCGCCCGCCTCAGCCTCCCAAAGTGCTGGGATTACAGGCTTGAGCCACCGCGCCTGGCCTCATAGTTTCTTTTGAGCATGTTGCTTCCATGTGGTCTATGAACCACTACTTGGCACTTCTCTTGCCTAACCTACCCTTTCCCTTCCAGGTAAGACTGCTTATCCTGTATGATCTGGGAATTTTTCACACATCGGAGTTGGATCACCCTCTTTCCAAAGTTGCCTAGCACCCTTCACAGCTCTGTTCCACAGGGCTCCTACTCCTGTCCTAGGGTTTGGCCTTCTAGGCCAGCTTGCTCTGCATGGGTTACCTTCATTCCAGCCACCCTTGCCTTGTAGCGTGTTTTCATGTCTCTGCAGAGGTCTTTTCACACCCTTTGTATTGTTTCCCTTCCCCCAACCTAGCCTTTATCCTTGGACTCTATTCAATTTCTTTCCTTTTAATGTTGCACAGGGGAGAGCTGGATTTGGTTCTACTACTGCAACTCAGTGTAAGAGCCTTGATCCTTTTGCTTTGCCACATAGTGGAGTTTAGACAGTGTCAGTGTCAACCTTTATAGTGGACGCCACTTCCTTACTCTCAGTAGCCAGGTCAGTGGGCCTATTTTTCAAAGATCTTGTTAGTTATCTCTGTGATTTTATCAGTTCATTGAGAAGTTGGCCAGCCCCATCTAGGAAATAGAGGTTTTCAGTGAACTGGGTGGTGCACATATTCTTGAGGAATGCCATGTAGATCATTCCTTGAATGCTCTTTGGCCTTGGTATTGATTGAGGTTCAGTGACTTTAATCTTGTGTACAAGGCAAGGAGTATATCTGGTGATCAAATGTTTTGAATTCCAAATCAGGACACATGGATGAACAATAAGACAGAATATTTGAATTCTTGAAAAATCTAGGAGGTTGTATGAGTTATCTTTTGCTGTGTAACAAATTACCTCAAAACCTACTAGCTTAACACAACAGACATTTTTTATCTCACACTGTTTTTGTGGGTCATGAATTTGGGAGCAGTTTGTAGGTGGTATGGGCTCTGGGTTGTTCACAGGGTTGCAGTCAAAATGTTGGCTGGGGCTGCCATTTTCTAAAGACTTGACTTACTGCTTCCAAGAAGACTCACTGACATGGTGTAGGCAGAAGGATTCTGCTCATCACCACATAGATCTCTCCATTGGGCTGCTTGAGTGTTCTCACAGCATGGTAGCTGGCTTTCCCCAGAGCCAGAGATTCCAAACAGCAAGGTAGAAGCTGTAATGTATTTTATAACCTAGCTTTGACAGCCACACTCCAATATCCTGCTGATTACATAAGCCAGCCTTATTAATTGTGGGAGGGGACTCCTATAGGGCAGGAATGCCAGGAGGATGGGATCATTGGGAACCATCTTGGGGGCTGGCTACCACAAATGTGTAGACTCATTTATTGTGCTTCACCCTACTCTCTTATCTTTCTAACTGTGCTTGGAAGGTGGTGGAGAGTGTTGTGCCTTGCTCAGCCCCGCTGGAAGAGGCACCAGGGCATTTATATCTTTGTAGCACTCAAATCAGGAGACAAAGGGCTCCTAACAGCTATCATGGTTAAAACAAATACAGTTAAATTCATTTTCTCTTTTGTTCTTTTCTTCCACTGAACTTTCCCAACATGTATTTCCCAGTGTACTAGTCCCGCGAAGTGCTCTACCAAACTGTTTTTTTTTTTTTTTTTTTTTTTGAGACGGAGTCTCGCTCTGTCTCCCAGGCTGGGGTGCAGTGGCTGGATCTCAGCTCACTGCAAGCTCCGCCTCCCGCGTTTAGGCCATTCTCCTGCCTCAGCCTCCCGAGTAGCTGGGACTACAGGCGCCTGCCACCTCGCCTGGCTAGGTTTTTTTTTTTTTTTGTATTTTTTAGTAGAGACAGGGTTTCACCATGTTAGCCAGAATGGTCTCAATCTCCTGACCTCGGGATCCGATCTCAGCCTCCCAAAGTGCTGGGATTACAGGTGTGAGCCACCGTGCCTGGCCCCAAACTATTTTTTGTAGTCAGACTCTGAGGTTCACAATTTCCATGGCTTGATTGATGGTTCTGACTATCCTTGCAATAGAGATCCTTATTTCACTTTGTTTAACCCAGTAGTTTTCAAATTTATTTGTCTGCTATATTTTAAAATTTTGTCATACCTAATAACATCGTCTAAGCAGAGTGTTCTTTAAAACATACATTCTGAAACACTGATTTAGATATCCATAACCAATATTATTCCAGAAAAGGTTAAGATGGTTGTAATATTAAAAGTAGCCCATTGAACCTATCTGGAATCACAGATTCGACTGAAGTCCTTGATGGGCAGTCTTATAACCTCAATACCTAACTCAGTACATAAACTGTGTGTTTGCTGGGGAACCCTCAATCGACCATCCTCTTTATTATGCTCCTAATAGCATGCACTTTGATGTTTCCCTACCCCTGTATGAAATCTCTATTGAAAACTGGTCCTCCAAGTCTTTCAAAGAGCGTTAACCTTCTTTCCCCGGGAGGAGGAAATTTTCTCCACCTACATATAAACTCCAAGAAGTATTGCACTGCTGAGATTAAGCATCTCTTAGCTGGTGTATTTTATGGCTGAATTGTTTGTCTTGGTGTGTAAGCCTCTGGGGCATAACCATTTCTTCTTATGAGTCTGGTATAGCACTCAGCACACTGTCAGCACTCAACCCAAAATAAATCATCATAATAATAGTCATAAACATAAATCAAGGGAGCACAATTCAACTTATTTATAGCCTTATAGGAGAAGCACAATAGAAAAAGTGCAGTTATTTTCCATCATATTATCCTATATCATTTCCAAGCAAAATGTCATATTGTCCACTAGTGTGTAACCAGGTAATGAAGGATTTTGGCATAACCTGCAAATTCCACAAGGCCACAATTAAATGATGTGAGGCTAGAAGCTCATGTTTCCTAAGATTCTATAATTAAAATCTGAATTTCTAGGGCTTATTAAGATAATGTTTAACACATAATTATCTTGACATTTTTAAAAGGAAAAGTGTTTAGGACAAATTATGTAGTAATATTTAATCACAAATATCTACTAGTTCTGCTCATTTCTTCAAGGTCTGCTCTCTGATTTTCAAGGTGAAAGTTTAATGCTTAATAAATATTTTAATCTAATTGTAATCTAATGAATAATAGTTGATTAGTTAGTGGGTTATCCCATCCATATAACATACTTTTATGTGCAGAGTGCTTTTATCACTCTGAGATTGGGGCCACATTAAAATTTGGGTTTGTTATTCCATATGACTATCAAACTGTAGTGGCCACATTTTCCTTTTTTTTTTAACTGAGGAATTTGGAGAACACACCCACACCCACACCACCCCCCATCATATATGTGAAAATAACAATCCCGAATATATCTGCCACCCATAAAAAAACCACTTGAACATTTTTATGACTTGTTTTTCAGGCTTTTTCTTGGATATATACTTTGAAAACACTTAACACATGACTATATTTTTCTTTTTTGAAAAAATTAAAACATTTTGGATAGAGTGGAAATCCTCTTCAACTATCATCTAAATCTTGTCTCCCTCCACCCCCTTCTTAGTGGTACTCACAATCATGAGTTTGTTTATATTTTTCTGGATGATTGTTTCTGCACTAGCATACATGTATTTGCATCTTAATAAAATGTATAGTATTGTAACATGAACAGCATTATTTTTGCATGATATTTTATGTATTTTATGCAAGTAACTTTAAAAATAAAACAATCTATGATGACACACACACACATACACATGTTCATTCGTTTTACCTACTGTATAATATTCTATTTCTTGAATATAAAACATCTTATTTAATAATTCCACTATTAACTATTACAAACAACTTTAAAATAAACATCTTTGCATGTGCTAGAGCTTTTTAAAAATAAGATATCTAGAAGGATGAAAGATAGGTTATAGGTATAAACATTTTTTATTTTAACAGGCAGTGCAAAATGAATGTTCTAATTTACACAGCTACTACTGATGAATAGATTCCTCTCTCTACAAAACCTTTTCAGTGCATGGTATTTTCAAATGATAACAGTTTTTTTCTATCTGGTACAAAATATCATTAGTGATTTCATTTGTATTTCCCTGGTTATTAGTGTGGGTGAGCTTATTTTCTTTCTTTTTTTTAAGGCAGAGTCTTGCTCTATTGGCCAGGCTGGAGTGCAGTGGCATGATCTCAGCTCATTACAACCTCTGTCTTCCAGGCTCAAGCAGTTAGGCATGTGCCACCAGGCCCAGTTAATTTTTGTGTTTTTAGTAGAGACAGGGTTTCACCATGCTGGCCAGGCTGGTCTCAAACTCCCAACCTCAGGTGATCCACCCGCCTCGGCCTCTCAAAGTGCTGGAATTACAGGCTTGAGCCACCGGGGTGAGCTTGTTTTCTTATTTTTTTGGGGGGGCCATTTGTACTTTCTTTTGAGTGAATTATTTCTTTATATCCTTTGCTTATTTTCCTATTGGATTGTCTTTTTTTCTCATTAATTTCTAGGAGTTCTTCATATATTCTGGATACAAACATTTTGTCTTTCTTATTTGTTTCAAATATCTTTCACAATCTGGTTCTTATCTTCAAATTTTCTGTAGTGTCTTTTGTTGAAAAGTAATTACAAATTTTCAGATAATCAAATTTATTTATATTTTCTTTCATGGTTTTTACTTTTCTAATTTTACGAAAACGAATTCAGTTCCTTTCTCTCCTTTAGTTACAATGAATTTGCAGTAATTCTGGATCTTAGCTCGATCAGATGTGAAATCAATGTAGAGTTGAAACTCAGTCAATCAATAAACGAGTCCTAATGGGCTTAATCTATGGAGAACTGCAGAAAATATCTTACACATGTACCCCATTTTAACAAAGTGAAGGTACCATTTTCTCTTTCATCCATGATTTTATGCCTTAGCTTATTATATTTAGCAGTTGGATTCCCCTCTTTTGATTTTTAACATCATCTAATTAGACATTTGGCAATCTCCATTGAATGACTTTCTCATTCTCTCACTAAATTTTAACAGCAGTTGTTAAGTGAAACAAGGAAAAACTGTGTTCACAAAGATTTACTTCAAATGCAAGGGAAAATGGGATTCAGTAGTGGAATCAACATGGGTATGTTATGTGAGAAAGATTGCCCTTCTACTTTATGTATGCCTGGTTACCTCTATTTTCATAGTAGATTTCCTATGTTCAGAGCAACCTTTCAACATGTTTATCCTTTTCCACTTTATCGATATATGTTCAGAGTAAGATATCAACAAGTGAGATGATTAGAAGTTTGACAAGTTCTAAAGTAAATGCTGCCTGAGTTTTCAGCAATGTAGATGGAGCTCTGAATCTTAGTGAGATAGACTCCTGGTGTGCCACTGTATCACTGGAACAGCATCCAGATTTGTCACACATGCTAATTGAAGAACATGTGTTGAGTGGTGACAACCTCTTGTTTTGGTGACTTTGGGCTTATCTTAGATATCTTTGGATCAACAGGGTGGCACTGAAAATATCCTTTTCAAGGAAAATTTAAATATAATTATATAGCCAATATTATATAGGATGTTCTTTATCAATGAAGAACTTTCAGATGCCTTCTATTATTTATTCCTCACAACAATTCTGATCAGTATTATTTTTAAATAATAGCTTTATTGAGATATATGATCTACTTATCATACAATTCACCTATTAAAGGTGTTCAATTCTGCATTGTCTTTGTCAGTTTGAGCTGCTATAACAAAATAGCATAGACTAGGTGGCTTAAATAACATACACTTATTTCATTTATTTCTCACAGTTATGGAGGCTGGGAAGTCCAAGATCAAGGTGCTGGAATATTCGGTTCTTGGTGAGGGCCCTCTTTTTGACTTACGGGTGGTAGCCCTCTCTCTGTATCCTCACATGGCAGAAAGAGTGTGAGCTCAGGTCTCTTCCTCTTTTTAGAAAGGCACTAATCCCATCATGGGGGCCCCACCCTCTCAACCTCATTACCGAATTACCTTCCCCAAAGCCCCCAAATACCATCACATTATATGTTAGGGCGTCAACAAATGAATTTGAGATGACACAAACATTAAATCCTTAACAAGTGGTTTCTAGTACAATCACGGAGTTGTGAAACCTTTACCACAATCAATTTTAGAATATTTTACTCACTCCTCCCAAAAATTCCCACCACCTCCATCCCTTTCCTGATCCCCACAGCCCTCAGCCCCAGATAACCATTAATCAACTTTCTGTGTCTTTAGATTTGCTTTTTCTGAACATTTAGTATGAATGGAATCATATAATATATGATCTTAAGTGACTTAGTTCTTTCATTTAGTATAATTTTCCATGGTTCATCCATATTGTAGTACAGACTTTATTAATGTTGAATAACATTCCATTTTATAGATACACCACATGTTGCTTATCCATTCATCAGGTGAGAGAAATTTGGGCATTTCCCACTCTGATAGATATTAACACCTTCATTTGATAAACAAGAAAACAGTCACAAATAACTCAGACTATCTATCAAGAGTTCGAGTGATCTATCCTCAAGCGATCTACCTACACAGCCACTCAGTGGTAGAACTACAGACATTAAATCTAGTGCATGTTTTATAATTTAAGAGTATCTCTTTTCATATTCTTTTACTTTCTTCTTGCTTCCTCTTAAAATTAAGGACATACCAACATATATTAGATTGCTGCAAAAGTAATTGTGGTTTTTGCCATTGAACGTAATGGTCAAAACCGCAATTACTTTTGCACCAACCTAGTATGTTTGGAAATAGTGCTGTTAACTTTTTTTTTTTTTTTGAAGGTAAGTCATTTTCTTTAATCTTCCTGGTAGAGACTAAGCTCTTCGGCATCATAAGTATAATGAGATCTGTACACATTGAAAACCTCAACATCAAAATTCTCCAAGCGCATATACTTCAGAATTCCACTCATCATTACACTAACTTGTTAACTTTTGATAGTTTGATAATTGATGACAGTGAACAAATTCTTGGATGACATATTTGTTATGATATGAAAGCATGGAGGAATAAAATGTCTTGAAATCTCTTCTAGTTCCAAATTGACCAGGACATAGTGAACTCTGTTTTCTTGTTCTATATATTAAACATGGAAGAGCATCTCAAATGTAAAAACAAACTTGATGTTAAATGGTGAACAATAAAGTTTGTAATCTCATAACTTGTTTTTAGGTTACTTCATATCTGGTATTGAGCACAGTTATAATGGAATTATTGAAGTTGAATCGGAACAATGCAACAAAAACCTCTAACATAGAAAGAAAACACCAATTAATTTAAACGATTTTTCTTGGGACTTACTCATCATTGTGCAATGCCAAATATATTATTCATGTTTCAATGAATTGGCGAAAACTCTATATTCAGCAATATTACTTGAAACTAACAACTTTTGTTACTGGTTATAGGGTGAGTAGTCAAAGCTGGATAGATAGTATTTTTATTATTTATTTATTTTTTTGAGACGAAGTCTTGCTCTGTCACCCAGACTAGAGTGCAGCGGCATGATCTTGGCTCACTGCAACCTCCGCCTCCCGGATTCAAGCGATTCTCCTACCTCAGTCTCTTGAGTAGCTGGGATTACAGGTGCCCACCACCGTGCCTGGCCAATTTTTGTATTTTTGATAGAGACGGGGTTTCACCGTGTTGGTCAGTCTGGTCTCGAACTCCTGACCTTGTGATCCACCCCACCCGCCCCTTGGCCTCCCAAAGTGCTGGGATTACAGGTGTGAGTCACCACACCCGGCCTGATAAATAGTTTTACATTTGGGATGAACTTTACATATCAGCTAATTTTCAAGCCTCCTATTTTAAAGTTGGAGAAACTGAGTCCTAAGAGATTAAAATCTTATTTAAAGTCACAATGTGAAGCTCAGTCTCCTCATGCTCCACCTGACTAATAACCATCCTTAAGATTCAGCAGATGCCTCTGGCAGGACACATTCCTGACATCCTTCTCCAAAGCCCCTTTGATTTTGCCAAATTTCCTAGGACATTATAATTACTTGTTATGTGAGCTTGGCTGACTGTGAGCCTGACTGTCCTACTTCATTATGTATTTCCAGCATCTGGCACAAATCTAGGTACCCAATGGGTGCCCTATAAATCTTTGTTGAATGAATGAATTCTGTATTTCTTTGACACTCTATCCAATGTTCTTTCATGCTTTCTCTCTCATGGTTCAGCCTCGAGGTTTTCTAACTGTATTTTTAGCAATGGGACAGTTTCCTCCCCAGTAACATCTTACAGAAAGCCCCAGTGTATAAGACAGATATTAGAAGAACTGGCTTGGTTGAAGCAGAATTCAGGAAGCCCAAGGCCCCACATTTTGGTACCCCTCTGGGACTGGGGGAAGGGGACGTCTCAGAGGAGTGCTGACTAAGAAGATCACAGCTGAAAATTCCCCGTTTCACATTCTTAAAGAGAAGCAGAATTAATGTCCTAAATAGGAATAGCTATTGTTTATTCATCAGTCCATGTCCTGTTTGAGAAAGGTAATCATCAATTAGTTAACGTAAGACCCTGCATCTTGCAGGAAGCTATATATTCATTCAGTACTCTCAGAAGTGATGTAATGAGTACCTACACTGTGCCAAGCTCTATTTTAATAATGGAGTGAGCAAAACAGATCAAAATATTTTCCTTCATGGAGCTTGCATCCTGATAGGGAAAATAGACAATAAAAAGTTATATAGTACATTTGAGGGTGATAAGTGCTATGGAGAAAAATAAAGCATGAAAGAGTGAGTGTGTGTGTGTGTGCGTGTGTGTGTGTGTGTGTGTGGTGAGGGATGTTTTAAATGGGGTAGTTTTTAATGGAAGGCCTCAGTGAGAAAGTGACATTTCCATATAGTCCTGAAGGAGATGAGGGAATGAGCTACAGGCTCTCTGGGAACAATAAATTAAAAGAGAGTTTCTCTTTTCAATCTTGTTTACATGAGATTACTTAGATTATGGAGAGCCATAGAAGAATTTTGATCAAGGAAATAATTTGGTTGGATTTCCTTAGTTCAGAGCTCATAAATAGGCAATAGATAGGAAAGCACTTTCATTATGAATGATCTAAAAATAGCTTACCTGTTATCACGGAATGCAATTTTGTTTGGCCAATTATGTTGACTCACATGTATGCTGATTTGAGATGTAAGTGAACTGCCTTCCCATCACTCTCTTTATTCCTGTGCAGAAGGGAAGAGTTAAGAAACTTCTTTCTTTAGAGGTCTTTAAAAATAGGCTAGAGGTGCATCTGGGGTAGTTTAGGAGAGACCTTGCCTGAAGGCGGATAAATCTCTCAAGTCTCATTACTGCCCAGAGTCTCTGTAATAGACTGAGCCTCTCCAGGTGATCTCAAATTCTCTCTATTAACCAGGAGAAAGTTCTTTGGCACTGTCATCCTTTCAGTTTTCCCTGCATCAGAAGCAGAGAAAATACTGGGGCATCACAGACCTGAGAGGGTGTGGGAGAACTGTTCTCCATCATTTAGACCATAAGCAGCATCATTAGGGCAATGCCGAAGGAAACGAGTCCTGAGAGGTTGCTGTGTGATTCCTACGACCACATTTGCTGCACACCCTATTTTCTAAAATGCCTCACTAGTTTCTTTCAAGGGAGGTTGTTATCTGCTTTTCTAAACAACTTGCTTTGTAGCCAAGTCGAGTTAGAGACG
Organism: Trachypithecus francoisi; assembly: GCF_009764315.1. NCBI lineage: Eukaryota > Metazoa > Chordata > Mammalia > Primates > Cercopithecidae > Trachypithecus > Trachypithecus francoisi. The sequence continues at coordinate 135,659,210 of NW_022681454.1, read as the reverse complement.
AGGAGAGGACGAGTTATGAGATTTCTGAACCAGGCTGGTGATAGGAACAGCAGAATGGAGACCAAGAGCCTTTAAGTGCTGTTTGCACATTAAATTTTGTTTGGAGCCCAATCCTGGTCCCATAGAATATAGCATTTATGTTTTATTTAATGAATTATTGACACTGAAAAATGGCTGCTATACAGCTTTCTAGTGGGAGGCTGGGGAGGGTGAGTCAGAACGATAGTGCAGAGGGGAGCTTGGAGTGGAGGAGATGTACCTGCCCTATCATTATCCGGTTTATATTTTTCTGTTGTTTTTACCTGTTTAAATGCCATGCCCCACGGCTCTTCTAAGGACTAGCCCTTGGTAGATATATGGTAAGTGCTTGGTTACTATTGTGTGGTTGTTGCTTAGTAGTCTTGGTTGGGGGGCAATGTAAGGAGATAGGGGATAAAAACTTTTGATGCATCATCAAAAAAGGACTCCAAGCCTATACAACTACACCACACTTCATGCAAGAGGTAAATTCTTTTCATTTTTTAAGATATTCCAGATGATACCTTTATTAAGGGAACCCAATAGTGAATTATGTGTGAAGTAGAGTTTCTTTCTAATGAAGATCTTTTGTGAAATTGGACTTTCATAGAATAGATTGCATGAAAGGAGGAAACAATGGTAGGACACCCTGGGAGATGTCACTGGAGCTCAGCTTAGGCATGTAAAAAAAAACCCAGAGAGATCAGGGTTTGAATCTTGCATAAGCTCCATAAGTCACTTAACTTCTGAGTCTTCAACTGATTAGTGTGTAGAAATTGACGTAACGGTTCTTCCCACACTGGGTTGTTGTGACATATGGTCTCTGGCCATATGGTGAAGACTCAGTAAATGTTATTTCTTTCCATTCTTTCTCCCATTTCAATGCAATAGCATACCACTGTAGGCTAAACTGAAATGTCATCTTGGTTTATCAGAGAAATTGGTCAGTTATGGTGAAGAAACCATTGCTCAAGTCCTTTTAGTGCTTTCCTTGGGCTTTGATGACTTGTCCTCAAGTCTGAAGACACCTGTGATAATTTTCTGACTCTGTCCCCTGCAGTGGCCTGAAGGACTTCCCCTACTTGGAACCTGGTCATCTCTCAGTGCCTTAGAAGTGACGCCACCTTGTAGCTCATCACATTTACCAATATGTCAACTTGTATTGGATTCTGGGTTTCCCTGCATGCCAAAATTCAACATTTTATGCTCAGTCAGTTCCCTCAGATTTTGGAAAAAGCATCAGGCAACCAAGACAGATTTTACAGAAGCTGGCAAATAAGAGAAAAGAAAACCTTTTCTGAGGTTTATATGCTCACTATATCTATTTTCCCATAAGCCAAATAAAAATGCCATTATTTCTATGGCGTTGGAGTTGACCATCTCTAAGGAACTCCAACAAATGGTGGACACTTGTAATAACTCCAACAAATGGTGGACACTTTCTTTACAGAAAGAAAGGATGAGTTACCAGTGGAAAGATAGTTATTCATCCAAGTTATTGAAGTTTCTGTGTGTCCTCCAAGTGTTCTTGCTCTCTTGTGGAGAATCTAAAGGGAGCAGTGGGTTTCAGCATTTGCCGAGTAGTGGTATTATTGATCTCCCTAGGAGGCACCTTGGCTATTAGTGTAAAGCTGGTGGCTCTCTGTGGAACACATCAGTAAGCCAAACATCTGAGAATACACTGTATTTGTGTTTCTTTATTGGGGCAGGTGAGAGCAGAGTGATTTCATTATTTTTTGGGAGCTACAATGATCAGGTAGGCAGAGTCTCCACTACACTTGCTTTCATGTTTTCCAGTGTGGTTTCTTCAGTGGTCAGTGTACCAGATTGCTATATTTCTCAGTATCTGTCTAAAAGGGTTGCAGAGGAGTTGCAATTCCTCCTGCTCCAATAATCCTGTGACTTCATTTTGTGAGCAATGACCGATTGAACGTCTGTTCTTGAACCTCTATCCCCAAATTAGCTTTGTCCTTCCAAAAAGTTAGCTGGGAAGGTTAAACACTAACTTCAGTGAAACCACTAACACTGCTGTATGATTATTCAAACCATTTTTGGAAATGATTCCCTTTGGAAACTTCCCTTTGGAAACTGCCTTCAGAGGCAAAACACTAGCCACAAAGAAAATAGTTTTCTGATATCAGATATTTCAAAATCTAAGAACAGCAACATTGCTCTCTCTGAAAATCAACACTGTTTGAATATATAAGCTGTAGTTTGTTAAAAAAAATTCAGCCTCATTACTTTATGGTCACAGCCGGGAAGGATGGAAAAGCATAATTATAATAACAGCCTAAGCGCAGCTACAGACGACAGCTTGTGCTAGGAAGGACAATCCTGAGTTTCGGCTTTCCCTACATCATCAGCAATATGTCCTTTCTCATCATTATGTCACTCATTGGTACTTGCTTCTTTTCCTTCTTGATTTAAAAAAAAAATTTTTTTTCTGTTAAAGCTTTCGTTCGTAATCCCAGAATTAGCCATCTCACTTGTTTAAGGGATGTTTTTATATTCCCAGTTTCAGGCAAATTCACTGGTGGCTCAAAACCTTCTATTTGTTGTTCTCTCCTTTTCAGCCATGACTATCTTTACTTCTTGTTCCCTAAGCTCTGTTTGATATTCCTACCATTGGAATATGACAACCACTTTTGCCTTCCCGTGGTACTCATCCGATTTGTCCCAACTCTCTATAGTGTCGCATTTGAAATCTGAACTCATAGTAAGAAAGGACGTGCATAACAGGGTGGAGATATTTTGATAGCCTTTTACATATCATATGTGGGTGTATATATGTGTGTATCCTCTTTTCTGGGTTCTTATCTTTTTAATGTATTTCCCACCAGTCAAGTTTCTACAAATTACTAAGGCCATATAAAAGCCTCCTTTAGCAGGAAAATATTTTTATAGAGCAGCATTTAGGAGCTTGGTAACATGCAGAATTTGGAAGAAAAAGGAAACTCAAAGTCAGGAAGACTGATAAGTGACCCAGTCGACCCAAGTCCCTGGACACCGCACTTACTTTTTGCTTCAATAAAGTCTGCTTCAAAGCAATCTCAATCCTTCATCAAAGAGATTTCCAGAGCACTCCCAATGGGTTAACATAAATCTTACTGTTCTCACTCTCTTTTTTTCCTTCCAAGTTGCCTTTTAAAAAAAAATCAGTCCTTGTGTCTGTATTTCTTTAAATCTTTTATCCTCGGGTTGCTACCACTGGCTGTATGGATTACATATCAGCAGTTAAGAATATTCCACAAAGTCCTGGCTTGTTCTCACCCTGCAGTGCTTATAGTCACCGATTGCGATGAAAGGAATTTGAAAGGCACAGCCAGGCAATCCTGAACCGGCTCAGCACATTCCCTCTCTGCAGCTTATCGCGCTGTGGATGTTCTTTTGACCGGCCATCAATCATGTTTGAAAGTTTCCCGTGATTCCTGAGATATGAACCCCTTTGATAGAAGTTAACAATACAGCACATGCAGCACGGGCTAAGGAAAATACTTTTGAATTCAAGTTAAAAAAAATGCTTTGTTGCAGCTCAGATTTTTATACTTAGGGTCTTGTTTCTTTTGGACAGCCTCAGGGAACCCCTGTCAGGTAAGCCAAGTTCGAGCACCCACCAATGCATAAGTGCCTGCCATAAGCAGAGACGAAAGGGGCTTGGAGGGAGATGAAGAGGAATAAGGATGAACAGAGAAAGAGATGGAACAGGGAGAGGAGAGAGAGGATAAGAAAATAAGATGAGCATATCACATTGAAGGCAGAAATAATCAGGAAGGAGCCAAGTCTTAGAGGAGGTGCAGGTGCAGATAAAGTTTACAGTGTGGAGGGAGAGGGGCATCTAGAAGCAGGAGAGCCCCCATACCCGGAGATCTGTGTGCTTCACATTTAGAAGTGGTAAAGGAGCCATTTTGGAAAATGTTGTTGGGAGCTAGAGGTTTATTCATTCCTTGTACCCCGCCATGTGTGATATTCTTTTTTAAACTTAGGCTTTGCTTTAAATTTTTTGAATTTTTATGCCTGGTTCAGGGCACCAGGGTAGCTAACTCTGCTTTGCTGCCGAGAGTTAAGCTCCGAGCTCTGGGGGCTAATATTTAAACATTGCTGAAGCCCAAGGAACCCTCATAGCAATCAGGCAGGCTTCATTTTCGGTTGCTTCTCGCTGAAAGAGAAGAGGGGAGCCATTGGCAAAATTATGGGGCCCTGGGTCCCCATATCATGGTGCATTATTTTGAGAGTACAGGGCAGTGATTGCTCAGTGCTGTGGGAAAGCTGTTTATCAACTGAATAACATAACAAACAAGTGCCACCCGCATCCCTCTGTTGAGGATTGAAGATTGGAATTAAAATGTCACCCTTTCTTTTATCTTTAGCTGCAATTTAGAGGAGCTTTCCTGGAGGGTTGATTTGCTCCTTCTTTCATAGGGTTGGAATAATTCCATAAGAACACTTTTGCTCACTCAAGTAAAATACCCTACCAAGTGAGTGGCATTTGGCAAATGTGCTCCCTTTTCTTGATTATTCTGGTCTATTGATCTGTGTCTCTGGAGAAATTCTGGAAAATTTCATGAAGTCTTTTGGAGTTTAAAATATTATCTCCCCAGTGATTAACTCAAACCAGAGACTAATAAGATGAATTCCTGCCTTCATTGGCAGTCGTGGTTCTTCCTTCATGCCCATCAATCCTCCAGATCTCAGAGAACTCAGAAATAAGGAAGTTTATTCATCATGAGTGGGTAGCAAGATAATGGAACAATTCAGGTTGGCCAGCCAGAAATAAATGCCTTCACAGAAAAAGTAGAAGGCACCTAGTTGGTTGTAGGAAAACAAGAATTTTACATGGAAACAGTGGGGAGATAAACCTTATTCTGTTAAAAAACACAAAATTATATTAATCCCATCTCGGGTAAATTCCATGAAGCTTGGATCCAAATAATCTGCCACTGGGAAAGAGGAACGAAATAGAAGTGTCTTTCTCTGTACTTTATTTTGGAAACATCACAATTGGCTTTTAAATTCTTGGAACACATGAGGAAAGAGCACTAGTCAGATTTTCCAGAGAGTCAGCTTTCTCCTGGAGAGAAGATAGCAGAAAAATGAATGATGGGCTACTTCTAATTTATAGTGATTGTTTCATCTCTCTCAGATATTACTTTAGTTCTTGGATGAACAGTTCTTTTCTCCTGAATCGTGATTGCTTTTTAAAGATGAAAAAGATCAGAGAGGCTTTATAGTCCATTTCTAGTCATTACAAGTTTGCTTAGGTACTACTTTGGATACTAGTTTAAAATTGCTTAAATAATGAAAGTTCTAGTGTGCTTTAAATTTGTTTACTTTTTTTTTCTTTGCTCTATGGCTAAAATAACAAGCAAACACTGATCAACAACTCTGGTTAGTTCATATCTCTTTTTAAGTTTGTTTGTGCTGAAGTTCAGACTTTACATCTCCTCAGCTATTTTGAACAATACTAGGGGCTTGCTTTAGTAGAAGAAACCAAATAGCCAATATGAGAAATGCTGCTAATGTGTGTCCATCTTACATAACAAGAAACATACAGTGCTTAGCTGTCTTATAACAATGAAGCGAATCGTCCCTATATGCTTGCTCTCGCATGAGGCGCTTACGAAAATCATGCTGTAGTTTTTAAGTATTCTGAAGTTCTCACCACTTTCATTCATACGTATATAAAAGAAGCTTGGAATGTTTTCCAGAAGAAATGGTGATGTTTTCATGCTACTATTTTTAGAAAAACAATTTTGTCTTAAGCAAAAAGCAAGGATAAAATCCATGTATTAATCACCTTCATTGCCATTGTCCCAAATTTAAGATAACTGATCTTCTTTCTGCACCAGTATCTTCTTTAACTCATGCTTCTTTCCCTTAGAGAGGAAATGTTGAAAATAAGGTTAAAAGGCAGAATGTATAAAAGCGGAATATAGGGGCAAGATATATACATGCTTTGGTGGCAGATATATCACACCTTTTTCTTTTTTTTTAAAGCATTGATCCCACCCTCAGGCTGTTTTGCTCTGCCAAATACTTAGCTATAGCTTGATAATCATATGAGTTTATTAATGGAATAAATGAGTGAGAAGATGGGGTTTGTGGTAAATCTAGACTAACAGTTCCCAAAGTGTGGTTCTATCTAACACTGGTCTAGTTAAATAGTGCACAAAATATGCTAAGAAAATAGACTGAGATATATTGCAGACAATAGTTTTAGGAGAGTCAATATGCACGTTTGTATATTAAGGACTGAAAAAATCCTGTAGGAAAGAAACTTGATAAAGTTGAGTAACTCAAGTTTCCTCAAATCTATTTGACCATGGAATTATTTTTTCTCCCTTTTAATAACATTCTTCCTCTTGATGTCCCACAGAGCCAGTACTCTAATTAACACCCTAGATCAAGATAGATTGAATTAAGATGGAAAATCTTGTCTTCCTTGAGCATTAAATTCAAAGTGTATTTATTAAAGTGCACAGTGTCTTCAGGTATCACAGGAAGTCCAGTTAATGAGAAAAGGGAAACAATAACATAAAAACCATCATTCCCCTTTAGGTCAGAAAAAACCAGTCAAAACAAAAATCTCTGGCCAGGTATGGTGGCTCACACCTGTATTCCCAGCATTTTGGGAGCCAAGGCAAGTGGATCACCTGAGGTCAGGAGTTTGAGACCAGCCTGGCCAACATGGTGAAACCCTGTCTCTATCAAAATTCAAAAAATCGGCCGGGCGCGGTGGCTCAAGCCTGTAATCCCAGCACTTTGGGAGGCCGAGACGGGCGGATCACGAGGTCAGGAGGTTGAGACCATCCTGGCTAACACGGTGAAACCCCGTCTCTACTAAAAAAAATACAAAAAACTAGCCGGGCGAGGTGGCGGGCGCCTGTAGTCCCAGCTACTCGGGAGGCTGAGGCAGGAGAATGGCGTAAACCCCGGAGGTGGAGCTTGCAGTGAGCTGAGATCCGGCCACTGCACTCCAGCCTGGGCGACAGAGCGAGACTCTGTCTCAAAAAAAAAAACAAAAACAAAAACAAAAAATCAGCTGGGAGTGGTGGTGGGTGCCAGTAGTCCCAGCTACTCAGGAGGCTGAGGCAGGAGAATCTCTTGAACCCGGGAGGCGGAGGTTGCAGTGAACTGAGATCATGCCACTGCACTCCGGCCAGGGCAACAAGAGTGAAACTCCACCTCAAAAACAAACAAACAAACAAACCAAATCTCGATAACGTATTTCTTTGGAATGAATCAGATACCACTTAGAGATATAAATATCTTTATGGGAAGCAATGGTTAGGTTTGCCTAAAATGTTTGCTATTGTAGAGTAACTGGTTTAATAGAGTCTTACAGAAGGAAACTGTACAGTCTCCTGAAATGAATAACAATTTAGTATGGGCAAGCTGCATAGACTGGCGGTTTTTTGTGTCTTTGATGTTTTGCATTTTTCTCAAGTAAGAGTGGACTGGAAAACAAACAAACAAACAAACAAACAAATCGCTAAATATTTTCTCTGTTTGTAAGGCTTGTGAAGGACTTTACCAGGAAGATGCCAGTGTATAGTTTTCCAGGCAAACTTTCTTGTGACTTGTTTTGTTGTGTCATTAGAGTCCTTGTTTGAGACAAACAGGGTCCATCATTTCTTCACCATTCAAACCTGTAGGAGGAAGACGGCGCTGACGTGAGAGAAGCTTCCACATGGCAACCACCTTCCCTTTATTTCTGCTTTCCCTTCTTTTTGGGTAATGAATCGGGGTGTCGTTAGCTGCCTGCCTTGTGTTCATCACTGTCAGTACTGGCAGGGTAACAGATAACGGCAGAGATTCAAGGCCACCCAGGGAATGAAGCCTGACAGGACCTCATTTATCACTCCCCTTTTAGGGGGTCTCTGTGGTAGAGCCAGCATCAATGCTGTAATCGAAGCTCACCAGGTCACACAGGGGCCAGGCAGGACTGCTCTGCCAAAAAGCAACTTGAGCTGTCAAATCTGCTTTGTAAATGAAGTGTTTTCCTAGAGACAGTGTGTTTATAATTGTCATCCTGTATGTAGTCCCTCAATATCCAAGGTCGGCTCTCCATGGGGTCCCTCTCATTTCTTTCAGACAAATGAAACTTACATCAGGTAGAGTATGCCAGAAAATGAATTTCTTTGACCTTGGGCATACCTCAACAGACTCTACATTTGAGGTTTATCTTCTTACCCTAAAGGATTTGAGTTTTGTCTCCTTGAGCAGCTCAATATTAAGGCTAAGTAGGAATAGCCTGCCCCTTTTCATGTCCTTTTCCCTGGGCGAGTCCATTCTTATGGTTAACCTTCATTCATATATATAAACGATGTCCAATTCCACATCACCAGTGAGCTTAGTTCTCCATTCTGTACTCCAGAATGATGTGGCCAGATTTCTACTTGAATATTCCACAGGCACCTTAAGCTCATCATATCTCAGACAGGAAATATCATCTTGACTCCAAACCTGCTTCTCATCTGTGTTCTCAATCTCAAGAAATGCACTACCTTCCTGCAAGAAAAGGAGGGGCATTTTAGATTCTTCGTTAATCTTTATTCTTCTCTAAAATCTAATCAAAACTGAATTCTGATGGAACCAACTCTTAAATATCTCTAGTAATCATCCCATCTCGTCTATCTCCATGTTTCATGTGAACTTTTTGAATAGCCTCTAAATGCTGTCCCTGCCTTTCCACCTCCGTATGAGAGAGAGTTCTCCAACATACAGAACTGATCAAGTCACTTTACTATTCAACATTGATCAATGACTACCCGTTGCCTATTGGATGGGATCCAAACCCCTTTTTGTGGCATTCCAGGCTCTTGATAATCTGGCCCTTATCTATCTGACCATTTTCTTCTCTGGGACTTTCCACCTTCAACTTTATGATCTATCAATACTGAATTCTGCATGTCCTAGAACAAGCCAGTCCTTTTAATATCCCTATTTTTTCATATCCTGTTTCTTCTTCCGGGAATATTCTATTAACACATGCCCACTTAGCAAACCCTATTTGTTATTTAAGTCTCAGTGAAGTGACTGTGTCATCTGTGAAGACTTCTCTAACTCCCTTCCAGTCATTTACTTGTTGTTATAAGATTATTTTTCATGCCTACCCTTTCACTATAATACAAATTGCATTTCTTAAATGCCTTAAAATTGTCAGGCCCTTGATTAGATTCTTTACATATTTGTATTTAATCCCCACATCAGCCTATAATGTAGATACAATTGGACCAATTATACAGATGGTGAGACTGAAATTCAGAGTGATTGAATAGTTACCACGAAGTTATACAACTAGTACAAGGTGGGAATGGGCTTCAGTTACAAGTATATGCAATTCCAAGCTACTGTCTTTCCACCGTTTCAAACCGTATCTGTTCAAGTCTTGAGAATAAGCTCTGTGTGTTTTTGTTTTCATTTTCCCTGTGCTGAACAGTGTTTGGCACATAGTAGACATTCAACAAATAGTTACTGGATGAATGAAACTCGTAGAAGATTCCATCTGTTTGTATCCACAAGATACATTATACACATAATCTCTATTTTTCACAACAGTCCTAAATTGTAGGCATTGGTTTTCTCATTTTTACAGTTGTGAACCTGAAGGTTGAGCAGTAAAATGACTTTTCTCAGGTTGTATGTTGGGCAGAATCAGTGCTTTCTCACTCTGTAGTCCATGCTCTGCCCAGCCTGTCATGCTGGCTGTCAATGAAGGAATTCTCTAATGACAATGATAAACATCAAGGAAGGGATATAGAGAGATTAAGAGCATATGGTTCAAGCTCAAATTTGTTACTGTGTCCTTCAAGGCTTTCTGTGGTTTCATTATATTCTTTCTATCCAGCTTTTTCCAACACAACTTCACACACTCCATTCCCCCTTCTCTTCAGTCAGGCTGGCCTCTTCACTTTTCCTCTTACATATCATACTTACTGTTCCTGCTTTCTGATTTTATTCACACTCTTTCCGCTGCCTCAAGTGCCCTCCTCCGCTGCTGCTCCCAGCTGAGCCCATACATCTCTCAAGGACAAGCTCAAGTTCCGTCTCCTCTGTGAACTATTCCCCATAGCTCTATCCTGCTTGCCCTGACCGAACATAATGTTGTCTGTACCTTATGTTGTGGTCTTGGTTACATAATTTTATTGCATTGCTCTATACTATCTTGCATCCTGTAATTACTTCAGCATCCAAGTTTTATTCCCAGGAATATTGCAAACTCCTTAACAGGAGGGACTGTGCTATATATTTCTTTTATATTTCACACAGTGCACAGCACAATTCTAGGTGGGCACTCAATAAATATTTATTGAATTAAATTGAATATGGCACAGACTACATTTAAGCCTTCATAAAATTCCTTTTCATAAATTATATGGGTCTAGACAAGAGGATTATTGGAGGGAACCACTAGAATATATTCAGTCTGGGCAAATGCACACAAGATTGCAGGGCTGTAATGCAGGTTCTTGGACAAAGAGAAATGGCTCAAATGGGATTTGGAGCCAAGGGTGGAAAGAGGAAGACCTACTAGATCAGAGAAGAATGGGAGTAGTAGCTGCAGCAAGAGCAGAGAATGAGAATTTATAAACCTGAGGTACGCCTCCAGAGCAGAGAGTTTGCAAAAAAGTTTTGTTTTGTAAAGTTATTAATAAGTTAAATAATTTGACAGTGTGTTCTTATGTAGTTAGGAGATTTGCTGGATAAATATCTTGCTAGGTCAGCAAAATAAGGCTGCTGTCAATAATTTCTGCACAGGTGGAATACGGTGTTTTCAGAGTTTTATTTGTAAAACACATTTCTATGGCCTTTTCTTTCTGTTCCCCTCTCCCAACTCTGTTTCCCTCCCTCCCTCTGTCACACACACACACACACACACTCACACACTCACACATACACATATTCTTTCAATTGAAGTCTTCACTGAATATTTGCAATGATAATATTCCCTCTTAAGCACCTAGATTCTTGATTTTGTAATTTTGTACTCCCACCTTGGATTTACATGTTTAGGTCTATGAGGGACCCTTATGTGTAGAACTTGACCCTACATTTATCATTCCAACACAAAATTAAACATCCATAGCACTTAATGTATCTCTGGGAATATTTCAGTATTTTTATTTTAAAAAATATCTGAACATCTTTTCTTTTGGCCTCATTCCTGGGGTTGCAGCCTCTGCATTATTGCCAGGAACAGTTCCCTAAACATTTTGAAGAAGAAAGGAACTTAGTATTCTGGAAGCCTAAATAGAGATGACATGGCATCTCAGGGGACTATCTTGTTCCTTTCCTTGTTTTCCAATAAGAGATGAATTATAAAACATTTTCATCCATTTGATTGCAATGGAAAACGCTTAAAAATCTCCAGGGAAAAACATGCCACCACCTCACTAGAAAAGAGTTTTGGTGTCCTGTAAATGCTATTAAATACCAAGAGAACGCTTTCCATGAGGAAATGTTTTTCCTCCTCTTTCTCTCTTTTCTCTGCCTTCTCCTTTTCTTCGTCCTTGGTGCTTGATTGTGAAGCGATGATTTTTATTTCCAGTTGAATGCTTTTTCTGACTGACTCATTTCAGCTGACCCGTCTCAGAGCCAGGCACCTTTACCTCACTGCTGAGCATGACCACATGTCACAATTCTGGCCAATGACTACGAGCAGACGATGAGTCTGCAATATGGGTGAGTCTTCTATAAAAACTTCCTTTGGGAGGTTGAGGCAGGTGAATCACGAGGTTAGGAGTTCAAGACCAGCCTGACCAACATGGTGAAACCCTGTCTCTACTAAAAATACAAAAATTAGCCAGGTATGGTGGCAGGTGCCTGTAATCCCAGCTACTCAGGAGGCTGAGGCAAGAGAATTGCTTGAACCTGGGAGGTGGAGGTTGCAGTGAGCCGAGATTGCGCCATTGCACTCCAGCTGGGGCGACAGTGTAAGACTCCATCTCAAAAAGAAAAAAAAAGCCAAAAAACCCCACAAAACTTCTTAAAAGAGAATAGATTTAGCTCACCTACCCTTTTGGCCTTTTGCCCAATCCCATTCTTTTTCCCTGGGATGGGGAAGTGGGACCACGGGATGCAGCAGTAATCTGGCAATCAGGAGGTTGGAAGTGTGGAGAAAGAGGTCTACATGCTAAGGATGGCAGAACCCAAAAGGTAAAAAGAGGCTGGGTGATGATGGCTTCACTGAGGCCTGTCAGGCCAGCACTTTCCATCCTTAGTTGTGTGAGGCAAACAAATCCCGTAATTGTTTAATCATTGTCAGGTTTTGTATTAAAAACAGTGAAGCACAATCCTAACTGATTTTAATGGTCTTCTACTCATTGTTGGTTGCTGTCATTGAAAATTTCATTTAAGTAGCCCATTAGAAAAAAAGCAAGTGATAACATGTTTTTTTTATTACCATGTCATTTAGAAACTGTACACAATAATAGATGTCACTGTATGTCTTCCTTTCCCTATTAAAAGTGTTTTATTCATTTAGGCTATATATAGGTGTGATTGCATGGTTGAATGTGATGCTGACAGGAATATTGTTCTCCTTGTCTACCTCTAACCCATGCAATCACCGTGGCTCACTGCTGGTCCTAATCTTTGCTACAGACTGTAGATTTCACTACCACCTGCAATGGCACTAAGGTTTGCACAACATCTAGATTGATTTCCGTATCCTGCCTGTTTGTGCCTATTTATTTTCATCTTCTAAAATTGAGTTATTTCTTTTTTAACCTCCTGGATTATCATCGATTCTTCATTCCAGAGCTGGATATTCTACATAAACTGGGTTGGGTTAATTCCCATAATATTAGGCTAAAGGTATTTTCTAGGGGCTACTGTTCCATGCTAATCTTCTGGGAAATAGGCAAGACTTTTAGACTATCTCAGAGGCAGGCCCACAGATATGCCTAGTTTACTTTGAGATGGCATGACCCATGCCATTCTTAGCCTGAGCCACAGGAGAGAAGGAGGAAGATGAAAATCCTGGACAACACTGATCTCTGTGTGCATCCTACTCTTTCTCCCTCTGTTTATTTCTCAAGTGTGGGCATGCCTTTTCCATTTGTAAATTTTCTATCTCCATAGACAAATTAAAGATTAAATTACACTAAGTAGACATTATTTTCATTATTACAGTTATTATTATTTATACAAATCATCTGTATACATAAAATGAAACTATCTTCCACAAAAAGGTATTTTCAAAGCAAAATGAAGACCCAACCCCCTATATTGACTTAAAAAACATCAATAGCTTCTCCTGGTTTTGTACATTAGTATTAGCTGCCTTTGCCCTGAATGTGGCATGATGTCTAAGTTGTATTTGTCCTCCTTATTAGCCACTTTGAGAGAGTCAAACTACAGAGAATGAGGGAATCATTAGCTTTACCTTCCTCTAGTGAAATTTTGCTACATGAAGCAGGTGGGAACATTGGTAAAAAGAGGCTGGTATTTGACCACTTGGACTTTAGAAGTGCCTGGAATGAAGAAGCCATTCTCTGGTCCATCAGTCTCTTGGCAGTTGCAGTTGTATTTGGAAGAGTTTGTGGTAAAAGATTGGTAGAATGATTGATCCAGTTGAAAGGTAGTTAATGACATTCACTTAAGAAATTGGCCCCACACTTAGTCAGTCAGCAGTATGGTGCCCACCTTTAGTTCTTCCTGGTACTGCTAGGAAAAGCAATGCCAGGTGTTGTGGTCAGGTAGACGAGTGGAGCCCTAAGATGTCCCCGTCCTAATCCCCAAACCCTGTAATCCCTGTAATATGTTGCCTCACATGGCAAAAGGAATTTTATAGATGTGATTAAAATAAGAATCTTGAGATGGGAAGATTTTCCTGGATCATCTGGGTGGGCCCAATGCAATCACAAGGGCCTCCTGTCTAAAAGAGAGAGGCAGGATTGTCAGAGTGAGAGAGAAATTAGACGATGCTATACTATTGGCTTTGAAGATGGAAGAAGAGGCCTGAGCCAGGGAACATAGGTGGCTTCTAGAAACTGGAGAAGACAACAGTTCTCTCCTGGAGCTTCTAGAAGGAACACAGCCCTACCAACACTTTGATTTTAGCCAAGAGAAACTCATGTTGGACTTCGGACTTCTGGAACCATAAGATAATACATTTGCGTTATTTCAAGCCACTAAGTATGTGATAACTTTTTACAACAGAAATTGGAAACTAATACACTAGGTTTGCTTGCTTTTCTACTTAAGCTCTTTATTCCATACAGCTCCCACCATCTCTCTCTTCTCCCCACTCCACCCTGTGTCATGAGGCCTATTAGTCCCGTTAATTCCTTAGAATTTTCAATAAAATAGGATAGGCATCTAAATTCCTGTTCCTTTGTGTAATTGCTCTCAGGTGCCTTAGGAAATACAGTCATTTTCACACATGAAGCTGGCATTGTTTAGTCACATCCCTCATCACCTTGAACCTGGATTACTGTAGCAACCTTCTCTGTGTTCTCTACTGTATGGTAAAAATATTACTTGTATTTTATTGCTCTAACTAGACAAAACTGATCTTTGAATACAACACTTTTATCGTGGCAGTCTCTTATCAAGAATCAATACTCGCTCTCCATTTGCTAAGAAACAGTCTTGTTTTTAGTCTTCATGATATGATTCTGCTCTGGCTTTCCAACTTGAGCTTGGACATTCTGTTTGATTGGTTTACTCTATCTCCCATCTCCCATACTGTAACAATTCTTTGTCCCACCTGGAAGGATCGTCCCTTATCTTTTTTGCCTTCCACTTCCCCTCTCTTCTCTTTTCCCTCTCTTCCCTTCCTTCCTTCCTTCCTTCCTCCTTCCTTCCTTCCTTCTTCCTTCCTTCTTCCTTCCTTCCTTCCTTCTTCTTTCTTTCTTTCTTCTTTCTTTCCTTCCTTCCTTCCTTCCTTCCTTCCTTCCTTCCTTCCTTCTTCTTTCTTTCTTTCTTCTTTCCTTCCTTCCTTCCTTCCTTCCTTCCTTCCTTCCTTCCTTCTTTCTTTCTTCTTTCTTTCTTTCCTTCCTTCCTTCCTTCTTCTTTCTTTATTTTGTCCTTCCTTCCTTCTTCCTTCCCTCCCTCCTTCCCTTCTTCCCTCCTTTCCTCCCTTCCTTTCCATCTTTCTTTCTTTTCTATCTTCATTGTCATTCTGTACATTTAAATGAGTTACCAGACATTCCTGGCTATTTTTATTTCAGGTGACTTTCCCTTACTTGACCACTGAACTGTAGTTGGAATCTCCTATGTGGTGTTATTTGTGAATTGAATATTATACCCTTGTAGTCTGTATTAGCCCATTCTCACATTGCTATAAAGAACTATGTGAGACTGGGTAATTTATAAAGAAAGGAGGTTTAATTGTTTCACACTTCTGAGAGTTATGCAGGAAGCATGGCTGGGGAGGCCTCAGGAAACTTACAGTCATGGTGGAAGGTGAAGGGGAAGCCAGCATGTCCTACATGGCTGCAGCAGGAGGAAGAGAGAGGGAAGGGGGAGGTGCTACACACTTTCAAACAGCCAGATCTCATGAGAACTCTGTAATGAGAACAGCAAGAGGGAGGTCCACCCCCATGATTCAATCACCTCCCACCAGGCCCCTCCTCCAACACTGGGAATTACAATTCAACATGAGAATTGTAGGGGGACACAGAGTCAAACAATATTATAGTCCTTTTTTTGTTTCCCTATGATTTAGGGCAGAGTGGACTTTAATAATGCAAATGGATTTATACTTAGCTAACCACATTCTCTACTGTCTTTGCACCCCTCCCTAACTAACACATGACCAGTGCCATAGATTCTCCAGAGAGTTAGTTGTGCATAGGGTTGGTAGATTAGAAGCTGCTAATAGGACCAGATAGGAAACCTGGATGAAATTAGCATAGTGTTCTATTCAACTGAGCAAACTATCTCTGAATGTGGTTGGCAAAACTGGGATTTTATTTGGCTACTTGATTGACTAAATAGTCTTTTTAGAATGTTTCCATAGACTTTTCCATCATATCGCCTGTAAGTATGTAAACTGCATTATTATTTCGTTATCATCATCATTATTATTATATAAAGCTTCCAGTATTTTCTTAAAACTGTAACCCAGGTGTCAAACATGAAATTTCCAGTTTGCTGGGAGTTGTCTTTAATATTTAAGTAAATTTGGTTTAAGTCTCCATTTCAGTGGGAAAGTCAGTGTTTCTTCCATTATCTCTGAAATTCTAGGGAAGTGAGATTTTTGGTAATACTTATGGCTGGGAATTCTTTCTTTGGCTTCATTTATAAATTTCCAGTCTGCATTTTGCCCTGTTGAATGCTATTTCTTTTCCTGCATGATGTTGTTCCACTGAAGTTGCCCATCTCCAATGTCTTTTCTCTTCAAAGTCTCAACAATTTAGGATGCAGTGTATTGCAGACTTTACTGAACATTTGGGGCAGTGGTGACCTGGAGGGTCAGAGGATCTGTGTTCATTGCTTCTATTAAAAGCCTATTAGACATTCCTGTTTGGCATTTCAGACAGATCTGCCTTAAAAATTACTGGCTAACTCTCCTTAGATGCTAGTCTTCTCCCATGCTAGAGGCGCACCCTCTCTTTTAACTACTCTTCTCCTACTAGACTATGATTCCTGTCCATTTTTGAGGTAGAGCCATGCAGATATTCCTTTTTTTTTTGTCTTAGATGGTTCAAACCAGGCCTTACAGACTTCAAGTTTATAATCAAATATGTCTACTTAGGTGTGTTGCTAAGCAAAGTGGTTTTCTCCTTGAGAAAAATTCTGTTAGTAATGCAATTTTTTTTTCATTTACTATGAGTGGAGAACATAAATCAGAATTCCTCATGAAAGCTATAAAATGTTTCCACTCCATATCTTTGGGTGTTGAAATTGTGGGTGACTTTTTTTAGGACTTTTTTATCTTTAAGGTTTTCTGTAATAATTATGTTGTTACTTTGCAACTAGAAAAAAGTAAATAAAACACACTAATCAAAACAAATACAAATAAAGGGAAAATATTAAAAATTGACAAATATATACATACTTACTATTTATATTTTGATATATCAATGTGTCCTTTACTTTTAGAATAAAAGTTCATAAAGGAGGTCAATTTTTAAGTAAGTTCTTTATAGGGACCTAATGCAGTGTGGCTCTCTGATAAATGTGAAGTGATGTATACTTGACTCACTCGCCTGACCTGTTGGCACTGATTCAAGATGTTAAACCATTTTATGGGGAAATTTGATGGGTACAAATTATTGCCCCATTATCTGTGTAAGATACAGAATAAATCACCCTTCAGTTGGGCCCATGGGAATAAGGCCTGAAGAGAATAACTTTGAAGAATAGGAACTAAAGTGATCAAAATGGACACCAAAAGTATTCAAGATACACAAATATTAGAAAAAGATATGATGAAACACAGCAAGATAATGACAATAAAACATGGGTCTTTTTGGCCAAATTTTTTTCTACTTCCTCATTTCTGCTCTCACTTTGCTAAATCAACAATTCAGTTTAGACCAGCTGCTCTAGTGATAAAGCTTTAAATAAGCATGTAGAAATAACCGAGACAAATGATGGAGTTATCCTTTACCATAATATATTTTCACAATGCCTGACAGTCCCCCATTTAATCAAGAGATTGGCAGGACAGGGAACAAGTTAGTAATTTGCAGATGAGATGTAATAAAAATGTTATAATTCATGGATGAGACACCCAGACTGCATTATGTATTATGAGTTTAACTTGACTTATAACTCTTTCTAGAATTTAAACTGTCATATCCGACCATATGCGTTGACTTTTATAGTGATTTAATGAGTTGTTTGGTGAAAATAAATGTTGACAAAGTTACAAAATTTTCCGACTCTATTCTTGTTTTTTCAGTTGTTGTTCTCCTTTGGATACTAGATCTAGCTGTCTTACAATAATCCAAGAGTTTCTCTTCTCCCAAAATTCATGGCTAGGATCTTAGTCCTTGCATGGATTTTGCTCATTTTTCCTGCTTGACCTTGGTAGATGGTTCATCACAAAAATAACCTAAGAGAACATATTGATTAACCTCTGGTGGCAGCAAGATAATGTATAAAGCTTGGAAATATGGGACCAAAACCTCTTATATCTGAAGTGTCAGCTGATTCTCCAGAAAAGAGTTTCATCTTCAGGATGTGGTTTGGCTTCAGCTTAGTTTTGCTGAGGGGTCATTTTCCAGCAATTCAGACAGCTGGTCGTGATGCTGGAGTTGGAGGGTGAAGGATTACCTTGTAAAGACAAGCTCAATTCCTATGGAAGCTCACAGGAGATACTCAGCTACTGTGATTGATGCTGTTAATACTGAAAGAAATGAAATAATGCCAAGTCATGAGAGTAGTAGTGCAGCAAAGAATCTTGTCAAATAAGCTGTAATTTGAGCAGGCACACATTTTACAGTCATGAAGAAAAGTAGGGAACAACTAACTGGCTTATTATGTAACCTCTAATTGGTTCAGCTAACTTTCAGTTATGGCATAAGGAAATCAATGGGGGAATCCTGTTTTAGGATTTGGCTAGGCCAGAGAGACCTCATGAAATTTCCCTACGTGATAAAAATGATTAGATGCACCACCATTTAGCAAACATAATAAGGAAATAGCACATAATCTATTAAGAGCTGCCTAACCATCCTGGCTGTGTGGTCAATGAACCAGCATGAACGTAAAACTCCCTGGGAATAGAATGATCTGATGTGTAGGAGAGAATGACCTCCTTTAGGGCACCTAGTGGCCTGGAGAGTGATTTACTCTCTTGTCCTACAGGAAGCCATTTACCTCACAGGGCTGACATTTTTCTTACCCTTGAGTTTCACCCCAGCTGCTACTGTTATCTGCATATATAAAGGGATGTGGAAATTTGAGAGAATTACCTAGGCTGTATAAAATCCCTAAAACATGTTTTCTTCAATTACCTGAATACTTCAGTCAAATGGTTTTTTGGCCTAAGTGATAATTTCCTTAATTTGCATTTCACTTTGGTTATGTGGCCTGGACTATGTCACAGGAGGGAAAGGTATTAAAGCTGCCAGAGGAAAAGTCTTCAAAAATGTTTAGAGACAACCCAGAATGCTATGTTAAAAGAAAATTCACTTGTGATATGCAGTCCAGTGATAATTGCTCCATTTTAATCCTTTAACATTTATTATTTAAGCTCAGGCTTTAATATTTAAATCCATAAACACGGCTTTTTATCTGAATGTTAAAAAAAAAGACATTATTTAACATCAGAACCTGATTCCTTCTCACCAACTCAATTACTAATACCTTGTCCAAAGTGTCATCATCTTACACCTGATTTACTGCAAGAGCCTCCATACTCATCTCCCACTTCACTCTGTATCCGGATGTGGTGCTTCTATTTTCTATGTCATGGCCAGAGTCATCCTGTTAAAACAAGTTAATTTTACCATTTTCCTCCTAAAAACTCTTCAGTGGCTTCCCCTGTCACTCAGAGCAAAGACCATGGTCCTCACCATGGCTAAAGACTCTGCAAGCTTGGCCCCCGGCAAGCTCTCTGCCTTCTTCTTGAACCTTTGTCACTGTTCTCACCACACTGACTTCCTGGTCATTTCCTGAGCACATGGAGCACTCTCTCCCTATGTGACCTTCGTATTTGCTGTTTTTCCTGCCTGGAATGCTCTTGCCCCATTATCTACATGGCTTAATGGATTAGTTCCTCCAGGATCTCTGCTCACATGGCCACTTACCAGAGAAGGCTTCTGTGACCACTGTACGAAAGAGATGGTACGCTCAACACCATCTGTATTTCTCCCCTTCCTTTCTCTAATTCTTCTGCATAGAAGTTATCATGCCTGGTATTCCTCTCTTGATTTATTTATTGCCAGGCTCTCCCAGCCCCTAAACATACGTATGAGGGCAGATACTTTGTATAATATTTTTATTTCTCATGGCAGATTGACTTTTCTAAGATGGGCACAAGAAGATCTCCCATCCCACATTGTCTAATTAGAATGTGACAGTGACACACTTCCCATTGAGAGATGTGAGGGGTCTATGCTTTTTTCCCTTGAATCTTGGCAGGTCTGTGACTATTGGCAGTAGTGATGCTATGTGATTTCCAAGGATAAATCGTAAAAGCAATGTAGTTTCTTCCTGGTTCTCTCAGTCTGGGAACCCAGTCACCGTGCTGAGGAAAGCCAGGCTACACAAAGAGGCTATGTTTAATTGCCCCAGCTGAGGTCCTAGTTGACAGCCAGCATCAATGGCTAAACATATGATTGCAGAAACCTTTGCAATGACTCCAGCCCCTGTCATCATCTGACTGCAACTATTTGAGAGACCCTGACAGACAACTGCTTAGATACGCTTAGGCAGCCAAAATATGAATCATAATAATAAAATGATTGCTATCTTTTAAGCCACGACATTTTGGGATATTCATTTGGCAACAATCGATATCCAGAACATGGCTATACTCTCGAGAGCCTAGAATAGTGCCTGAAAGATACTGTGTTAGGCCATTTTTGCATCACTATAAAGAAATAACGGAGGCTGGATAGGTTACAAAGAAAAGAGGTTTAATTGGCTTGCGGTTCTGCAGGCTGTACAGGAAGCATGCTGCTGGCATCTGCTTCTAGTGAGGGCCTCAGGAAGCTTTCAATCATGGCAGAAGGTGATGAGGGGGCAGGTGTATCATATGTCAGAGGGAGTAAGAGAGAGAATGGAGAGATCCCAGATTCTTTTAAACAACCAGATCTTGCATAAACTGAGTAAGAAGTCACTTATCACTGAGGGGCTGGTGCTAAGCCATTCATAAGGGATCTGCTCCCATGACCCAAACACCACTTTCCAGGCCCCACCTCCATCACTGGAGGTCACATTTCAACATGAGATTTGGAGGGGACAGACGTCCAAACCCTATCACATACCTCCTCAATAAATATTTTCTGAGTAGTCAAATGATGAGAAACCCTGGAGGTAAAAATATACTGGTTTCTGGATGGAAAAGACTTCTTTCAGTCTTCCTTCATTAAAAGGCAATACTTGATTAATTTATTTACATATTACACAACACCTTGTGTATTTAAAATTTTTAAGTTAGCAGTTCCCTTTGGATTTTTAAATTCATATATGGACTATTTACAAGATCTGAGTAAAGGAAGGTGAAATTAAGGCTTCAAACTTTTGTTTTTATTTTAGGTCATTCCATTATATATAAGCATCTTCAACAGAGAGAAAGTCTATCTTTTTCTATCAAGTCTAGAAAAAGGCTTTGATGTGGAAGAGGTTGAGGTTCTAGTATTAACTGTTGATTGCCTTTGTCCTTGCTGTATTTCTTCCCAGTAGTAATTGCTAATCAATCATGACTCACAGAGAATAGAAAAGTTCTAGCCTTGTTTACATTTTATGCTATTACTAGAGTAGCGTTTTAGACAAAAGCAAAAAGCAAAGCAAAACAAAACAAAACAAAAAATCAACAACAAAAAACCAATTTTCAATGTCACCATAAGTCACGTGAGGTAAAATTGTTTTTAAATGGGCTTTTTTCTCAGTAAGAAAGACCTATTACACCTGGAGCTGTACTGTTTTCCTCTTCACTACCTCATGTCAAAGCAGTGGGTTGTTCTAAGACACAACCCTTACAAATGTCATCGGCCTCCAGCCTTCAAAGTCAACCAACCTGATTCAGTGACTTGGCTTTAGACACAGAGAAGCTGAGTTTCCATCTTGGGCCAGTTTCTGAGAGGTCCGAGAATGGCATTTTTTTCTTCCTTTTTTGATTTAGAGTTGCTTGTCTCTTGGCGGGCCTCTGTATCATGACAGGCAGCTTTGCTGTTGCCCATCCGGCTGTTCAAGCATGTAATTTAAGTCTTGTGGAGATGTTCAGGAGCAGGCCAGGTCTGAACGCAGTCCTTTTTCTTTGAAAACATGTAGGAACAACATAGGAAATGGCCGCCTCATTTAAGATGTCATCCTGGAATGTGTACATTGCTGGCTCCAAAAGTAAACCCAAGCATTGAAGGATACCTCAGGGTAGGGAAACCATCTGAAAACTAATGCTTTTCAAATCCTCTGCCACTCTAGACTTCAGCCTTGGGGAGAGTGGAGTTCCTTCAGGCTAGAGCTCTATACCTGTTCTGTGCCCTCTAGTCTCTTTAATTTTGATGATTTTCTGTTATTCTTAGGGGCTGACAGCAAGTTTGCAAAACAGCATGCATGACTAAAGTCACATTAGAAATTTAGTGTGGGCTTGAGGCAGAACACAAGGAGTAGTCATGTGAGGCCTGGCCCGCAGAGACTGTGGAGCTATGGCACTGGACACTTCATGCCCATGCCCATCTGGGCTGCGTATCATGTGAGCTCCAGTGGGCATGGGCATGAAGTGGAGCTATCCTGGCTGCCTCTGTGTGGAGCAGTGACAAACTTTTCTCACCAAGCCCTGCAATGTTTTTGTTTCAAGTCTTGATTCTTTTTGTTTTAAGCTACTGTATTAGGGTGCTGCAGAGGGATAGAACCAATAGGATATATGTCTGTTTAAAAGGGAGTTTGTGTGGTACAAAGATGGCCGAATAGGAACAGCTCTGGTTTGCAGCACCCAGCGAGATCAATGCAGAAGGCAGGTGATTTCTGCATTTCCAACTGAGGTGCCCGGCTCATCTCATTGGGACTGGTTAGACAGTGGGTGCAGCACATGGAGGGCAAGCAGAAGCAGGGTGGGGCATGACCTAACCTGGGAAGTGCAAGGGGTGGGGGAACTCCCTCCCATAGCCAAGGGAAGCCTTGAGGGACTGTGCGTGAGGAACTGTGCATTCCGGCCTAGATACTAGGCTTTTCCGATGGTCTTCACAACCCACAGGCTGGGAGATTCCCTCGGGTGCCTACACCATCAGGGCCCTGGGTTTTAAGCACAAAACTGGGCAGCCATTTGGGCAGACACTGAGCTAGCTGCAGGAGGTTTTTTTTTTTTTTGAGATGAAGTCTTGCTCTGTTGCCCAGGTTGGAGCACAATGACATGATCTCAGCTCACTAGGAGTTTTTTTTTTTTTTTCATACCCCATTGGTGCCTAAAATGCCAGTGAGACAGAACCATTCATTCCCCTGAAAAGAGGGCTGAAGCCAGAGAGTCAAGTGGTCTAGCTCAGCAGATCCCATCCCGACAGAGCCCAGTAAGCTAAGATCCACTGGCTTGAAATTCTTGCTGCCAGGACAGCAGTCTGAAGTTGACCTGGGATGCATGAGCTTGGTGGGGGGAGGGGCATCTGCCATTACTGAGGCTTGAGTAGGCGGTTTTCCCCGCCAAGCCTAAACAAAGCCCCAGCGGAAGTTCGAACTGGGCGGAGCCCACTGCAGCTCCGCAAAGCCACTGTAGCCAGACTGCCTCTCTAGATTATTTCTCTCTGGGCAGGGCATCTCTGAAAGAAAGGCAGCAGCCCCAGCCAGAGGCTTATACATATAACTCCCATCTCCCTGGGATAGAGCACGTTGTGGAAGGGGCAGCTGTGGGCACAGCTTCAGCAGACTTAAACATTCCTGCCTGCTGGCTCTGAAGAGAGCAGGGGATCTCCCAGCACAGCACTCCAGCTCTGCTAAGGGACAGACTGCCTCCTCAAGTGGGCCCTTGACCCCCGTGCCTCTTGACTGAGAGACACTTCCCAGCAGAGGTTGACAGACACTGCTGGCAGGTCTGTTGGAGCTTTGACTGGCATCTGGCAAGTGCCCTTCTGGGGCAAAGCTTCCAGAGGAAGGAACAGGAAGCAATCTTTGCTGTTCTGCCCCTTCTGCTGGTAATAACCAGGCAAACAGGGTTTGGAGTGGACCCCCAGCAAACTCCAGCAGACCTACAGCAGAGGGGCCTGTTAGAAGGAAAACTAACCAACAGAAAGGAATAGCATCAGCATCAACAAAAACCCACAGAAACCCCATCTGAAGGTCGCCAACACCAAAGACCAAAGGTAGACAGATCCTCAAAGATGAGGAAAAACCAATGCAAAAAGCCTGAAAATTCCCAAAACCAGAATGCCTCTTCTCCTCTGAAGGATCACAACTCACCAGCAAGGGAACAAAACTGGATGGAGAATGAGTTTGACGAATTGACAGAAGTAGGCTTCAGAAGGTGGGTAATAACAAACTCCTCCAAGCTAAAGGAGCATGTTCTAACCCAATTCAAGGAAGCTAAGAACCTTGAAAAAAGGTTAGAGGAATTGCTAACTAGAATAACCAGTTTAGAGAAGAACATAAATAAGCTGATGGAGCGCAAAAACACAGCACAAGAACTTCGTGAAGCATAGACAAGTATCAATAGTGGAATTGATCAAGCAGAAGAAAGGATATCAGAGATTGAAAATCAAACTAATGGAATAAAGTGAGAAGACAAGATTAGAGAAAAAAGAATGAAAAGAAATGAACAAAGCCTCCAAGAAATATGGGACTATGTGAAAAGACCAAACCTACGTTTGATTTGTGTACCTGAAAGTGACAAAGAAAATGGAACCAAGTTGGAAAACACTCTTCAGGATATTATCCAGGAGAACTTCCCAAGCCTAGCAAGACAGACCAGCATTCAAATTCAGGAAACACAGAGAACACCACAAAGATACTTCTTGAGAAGGTCAACCCCAAGACACATAATTGTCAGATTCACCAAGATTGAAATGAAAGAAAAAATGTTAAGGGCAGCCAGAGAGAAAGGTGGGGCCACCCACAAAGGGCAGCCCATCAGACTAACAGCAGATCTCTACAGAAACCCTACAAGCCAGAAGACAGTGGGGGGCCAATATTCAACATTCTTAAAGAAAAGAATTTTCAACCCAGAATTTCATATCCAGTCAAATTAAGTTTCATAAGCGAAGAAGAAATAAAATCCTTTACAGACAAGCAAATGCTGAGAGATTTTGTCATCACCAGGCCTGCCCTACAAGAACTCCTGAAGGAAGCACTAAATATGGAAAGGAAAAACTGGTACCAGTCACTACAGAAACATACCAATTGTAAAGACCACTGACATTATGAAGAAACTGCATCAACTAATGGGCAAAATAACTAGCTAACATCATAATGACAGGATCAAATTCACACATAACAATATTAACCTTAAATGTAAATGGGCTAAATGCCCCAATTAAAAGACACAGACTAGCAAATTGGATAAAGAGTCAAGACCCATCAGTGTGCTGAATTCAGGAGACCCATTTCACATGCAAAGACACACATAGGCTCAAAATAAAGGGATGGAGGAATGTTTACCAAGCAAATGGAAAGCAAAAAAGCAGGGGTTTCAATCCTAGTCTCTGATAAAACAGACTTTAAACCAACAAAGACCAAAAAAGACAAAGAAGGACATTACATAATGGTAAAGGGATCAACAGAACAAGAAGAGCTAACTTTCTTAAATATATATGCACCCAATACAGGAGCACCCAGATTCATAAAGCAAGTTCTTAGAGACTTCAAAGAGACTTAGACTCCCACACAATAATAATGGGAGACTTTAATACCCCACTGTCAATATTAGACAGATCAACAAGACAGAAAATTAACAAGGATATTCAGGACTTGAACTCAGCTCTGGACCAAGCAGACCTAACAGACATCTACAGAACTCTCCATCCCAAATCAATAGAATATATACTCTTCTCAGCATCTCATTGCACTTATTCTAAAATTGACCACATAATTGGAAGTAAAATACTCCTCAGCAAATGCAAAAGAATGGAAATCATAACAGTCTCTCAGATCACAGTGCAATCAAATTAGAACTCAGGATTAAGAAACTCACTCAAAATCGCACAACTACATGGAAACTGAACAACCTGCTCCTGAATGACTACTGGGTAAATATCAAAACCAAGGCAGAAATAAATGAGTTCTTTGAAACCAATGAGAACAAAGACACAATGTGCCAGAATCTCTGGGACACAGCTAAAGCAGTGTTTAGAGGAAAATTTATACACTAAATGCCCATAGGAGAAAGCAGGCAAGATCTAAAATCAACATCCTAAAATCACAATTAAAAGAACTAGAGAAGCAAGAGCAAATTCAAAAGCTAGCAGAAGACAAGAAATAACTAAGATCAGAGCAGAACTGAAGGAGATAGAGACATGAAAAACCCTTCAAAAAATCAATGAATCCAGGAGGTGGTTTTTTGAAAAGATTAACAAAATAGACCGCTAGCCAGACTAATAAAGAAGAAAAGAGAGGAGAATCAAATAAACACAATAAAAAATGATAAAGGGGATATTACCACTGATCCCACAGAAATACAAACTACCATCAGAGAATACTATAAACACCTCTATGCAAATAAATTAGAAAATCTAGAAGAAATGGGTAAATTCCTGGACAGATACACCCTCTCAAGACTAAACCAGGAAAAAGTTGAATCCCTGAATAGACCAATAACAAGTTCTGAAATTGAGGCAGTAATAAATAGCCTACCAACCACAAAAAGCCCAGCACCAGATGGAGTTACAGCCGAATTCTATTAGAGGTACAAAGAGGAGCTGGTACCATTCCTTCTGAAACTATTCCAAACAATAGAAAAAGAGGGACTCCTCCCTAACTCATTTTATGAGGCCAGCATCATCCCGATACCAAAACCTGGCAGAGACACAACAAAAAAGGAAAATTTCAGGCCAATATCCCTGGTGAACATTGATGTGAAAATCCTCAATAAAATACTGGCAAACCGAATCCAGCAGCACATCAAAAAGCTTATCCATCACGATCAAGTAGGTTTTATCCCTGGGATACAAGGCTGGTTCAACATACGCAAATCAATAAATGTAATCCATCACATAAACAGAACCAATGAAAAAGAAAAAACACATGATTATCTCAATAGATGCAGAAAAGGCCTTCGATAAAATTCAACACCCCTCCATGCTAAAAACTCTCAATAAACTAGGTATTGATGGAACATATCTCAAAATAATAGGAGCTATTTCTGACAAACCCACAGTCAATATCATACTGAATGGGCAAAAGCTGAAAGCTTTACCTCTGAAACCCAGCACAAGACAAGGATGCCTTCTCTCACCACTCTTATTCAACATAGTGTTGGAAGTTCTGGCTAGGGCAATCAGGCAAGAGAAAGAAATAAAGGCTATTCAAATAGAAAGAGAGGAAGTCAAATTTTCTCTGTTTGCAGATGACATGATTGTATATTTAGAAAACCTCATTGTCTCACCCCAAAATCTCCTGAAGCTGATAAGCAACTTCAGCAAAGTCTCAGGATACAAAATCAATGTGCAAAAATCACAAGCATTCCTATACACCAATAATAGACAAACAGAGTCACATCATGAGTGAACTTCCATTCACAATTGCTACAAAGATAATAAAATACCTAGGGATATGACTTACAAGGGTTGTGAAGGACCTCTTCAAGGAGAACTACAAACCACTGCTTGAGAAAATAAGAGAGGACACAAACAAATGGAAAAACATTCCATGCTCATGGATAGGAGGAACCAATATCTTGAAAATGGCCATACAGGCCAAAGTAATTTATAGATTCAATGCTGTCCCCATCAAGCTACCATTGACTTTCTTCACAGAATTAGAAAAAAAACTACTTAACATTTTATATGGAGCCAAAAAAGTGCCCATATAGCCAAGACAATCCTGAGCAAAAAGAACAAAGTTGAAGGCATCACACTACCTGACTTCAAACTATACTACAAGGCTACAGTAACCAAAACAGCATGGTACTGGTACCAAAACAGATATATAGACCAATGGAACAGAACAGAGGCCTCAGAAATAATGCCACACATCTGCAGCCATCTGATCTTTGACAAATCTGACTAAAACAAGCAATGGGGAAAGGATTCCCCTATTTAATAAATGGTGTTGGGAAAACAGGCTAGCCATACGCAGAAAGCTGCAACTGGACCCCTTCCTTACACCTTATACAAAAATTAACTCAAGATGGATTAAATACTTAAACACAAGACCCAAAACCATAAAAACCCTAGAAGAAAACCTAGGCAATACCATTCAGGACATAGACTTGGGCAAAGACTTCAGGACCGAAACACCAAAAGCAATGGCAACATAGGCCAAAGTTGACAGATGGGATCTAATTAAACTAAAGAGCTTCTGCACAGCAAAAGAAACTATCATCAGAATGAACAGGCAACCTACAGAATGGGAGAAAATTTTTGCAATCTATCCAATAGCAAAGGGCTAATATCCAGAATCTACAAGGAACTGAAACAAATTTACAAGAAAAAAACAAACAACTCCATCAAAACACTTCACAGAACTGAGGAGCCTGAGTTTCCAAGTTGAAAGAGTCTATCATGTTTCCAGGAAAATATATAAATATATGAAAAAGCAAAAAAGCACATAGATGTGAAACTCCAGCAAACAAGGGATAAAGAGAAAATCCTAAAGACTTCAAGAACACAGAAACAATGGAGATGCAGAATGGCATCAGACTTGATGCAGAAGAACAGACACTTCTCAAAAGAAGACATTTATGCAGCCAACAAACATTTGAAAAAAAGCTCATCATCACTGATCATTAGAGAATGATTAGAGAAATGCAAGTCAAAACCACAATGAGATACCATCTCACGCCAGTTAGAATGGCGATCATTAAAAAGTCAGGAAACAACAGACACTGGAGAGGATGTGGAGAAATAGGAATGCTTTTACACTGTTAGTGGGAGTGTAAACTAGTTCAACCATTGTGGAAGAAAGTGTGGCAATTCCTCAAGGATCTAGAACCAGAAATACCATTTGACCCAGCAATCCCATTACTGGGTGTATAAATTATTCTACTGTAAAGACACATGCACACATATACTTATTGCAGCATTATTCACAATAGCAAAGACTTGGAACCAACCCAAATACCCATCAGTGATAGACTGGATAAAGAAAATGTGGCACATATATACCATTGAATACTATGCAGCCATACAAAATGTTCATGTCCTTTGCAAGGACATAGATGAAGCTGGAAACCATCATTCTCAGCAAACTAACACAGGTACAGAAAACCAAACACTGCATTTTCTCACTCATAAGTGGGAGCTGAGCAATGAGAACACATGGATACAGGGAGGGGAACATCACCCACTGGGGTTTTCTTTTTTTTTTTTTTTTTTTTCTTTTTTTTTTTTTTTTTACATGTCTTTAAGTGTTTGTTGTTGTTGTTGTTGTTTTTTTATTTTTTTATTTTTTTATTTTTTTTTTATTATACTTTAAGTTCTAGGGTACATGTGCATGACGTTTATATCATGTATAACTCCCCCATGCAATCCCTCCCTCCTCCCCCCTCCCCATGATAGGCCCCCCACTGGGGTTTTCTGGGGGATGGGGGGCTAGGAGAGGGATAGTATTAGGAGAAATACCCAATGTAGATGATGGGTTGATGGGTGCAGCAGACCACCATGGCACATGTATACCTATGTAACAAACATGCACATTCTGCACATGTATCCCAGAACTTAAAGTATAATAATAGTAAAAAAGGGAGTTTATAAGGGAGAATTGGCTTGCACAATTACAAGGTGAAGTCCCCCAACAGGCTGTCTGCAAGAGAGGAAAGAGAGAAGCCGGTAGTCCCTCAGTCCAAGTCTGAAAGCCTCAAAACCAGGGAAGGTGACAGTGCAGCCTTAGTCTGTGGCCTGAGAGCCCCTGGGAAGCTGCTGGTGCAAGTTCCAGGGTCCAAGGACGGAAGAACCTGGGGTCTGACGTTCAAGAGCAGGAGGAGCGGAAGCAAGCGTCTGGCATGGGAAGAAGAAAAAGAGCCAGAAGTTTCAGCAAACAAACTTATCCTACCTTCTTCCACCTGCTTTGTTCTAGCCTCACTGACTGACGATTGGATGGTGCCTACTCACATTATCGGTGGGTTTTCCTCTCCCTGAGGCATTGAAGGACATCTCAGGGTAGGGAAACCATCTCACAACTAATGCTTTTCCAGCAACTCAAATGTCAATTTCCTCTGGCAACACTCTCACAGACACTCAGAAACAATACTTTATCAGCCATCCAGGCATCTTTCCATGCGATCAAGTTGACATCTAATATTAACCATCACAGCTACTATGTTTGGGGATAGTTTGTGTTGCAGCAATAAATATTGCCATTCCCAGTGTTGTCTTTCAGAGGAAACCATATTTAACTATTTGTGTTTTTGGTATCTTCTGATAGATACTGACAAATATGAAGACATTTTCTATTTTGTGGTTTATTAATTGTAGACATTGCCTATTGAGTTTTGTCCCATGATAGGTAAATGCTGTTAATATTTTATTTTAGGGTGTGGTGGCTCATGCCTATAATCCCAGCACTTTGGGAGGCCAAGGTGGGTGGATCACCTGAGGTCAGGAGTTCGAGACCAGCCTGGCCAACATGGGGAAACCCTGTCTCTACTAAAAATACAAAAACTGGCTGAGCGTGGTGGTAGGTGCCTGTGATCCCAGCTACTCAGGAGGCTGAGCCAGGAGAATTGCTTGAACCTGGGAGGCGGAGGTTGCAGTGAGCTGAGATCATCCAGCCTGGGCAACAGAGGGAGACTTTGTCTCAATAACAATAATAAAATTTTATTTGGATCAAAATTTTTTGAGACAAGGAGAATAACATAACTTATGGCAGAGCACTGCATGATGCCATTGCTTCCTACCGTCAATTTCTGCTCCCCAGAGTCAATTCCTTTCAATTATTTTAGCTGTTATTCTGGAATTTACCTTTGCATTTGTCAATAGTATACTTAGATTAAAGTGTTTTGATCTTCATGTTTCAGACATCGTCCACTGACTTCTCATAACAGAAGATAAATTTTAGCTTTCTTAAATCAACATGCTTTACAACCACCACTCCCTCCCTGCTACACATGCTTTCATTTCTTCATATTCTCAGTAGAATTACCACAATCTGGGGGGTATATCACTGTCTGGCATCTCCATTACTATGATGATATAAATATTATTCACATATGGGCTAGATATGTACTTTAGTTACCTTTCCTTTCTTGAACGCTTTTTTTTTCTAGAGTTAATAATTGTTACAACTTTTCTTTTGCTTAGTTTTCCGTGTAACCATTAGCAAACACTTCAGTCTGAAGCTGGAGTGTTTGTGAATGTAACTAAATGTATATTCACACTGAAGTAAGTGAATGCAACTTCTCTCCATCATAAAATACATAAGATAATTTATCAGTTCTACTTTTTTTTTGAGACATCTTTCCTAGAGACCTCTGTCTTTCTGCTCAAATCTGGACAGGATACTGATGGCTACATGGCTGTTGCCCTGGGGCTTTCTTGTCTTAGAAATGTCTTTCTCTTCTCTTCTGTGTTAGATCCACTGTGTATTAGTTGTCTGATGCTTTGTAACATATCACTTCAAAACTTAGCAGCATCAACTGACAAACATTTAGTTTTTCACAGTTTCTGTGGGTCATATCCAGGAACAGCTTAACTGGATGGTTCTGGTTCAGGTTTCTCACAAGGCTGAAATGATCTGAAGCTGGACTGGCACTGGAGAATCAGTTTCTAAGCTCAGATTAGAAGCTTTGGGCAGGAGGACTCAGTTCTCATCAAACTGACATCTCTATAGCACTGCTCACATCATGGCCACCGGCTTCCCCCAGAGTTAGTGGCTGGAGAGAGAGAAAGAGTGGAAGGGGGAGAAAGACGGAACCCAATGCTAGAAGGAATAGCTTGTTCCTTCTGTTATCTTCTATTGTCCACATAGACCCTGTCCGATACCAGAGGGGACTGTACAAGGCTGTGAATCCCAGGAGGAGGGGCTCATCTAGGGCTGTCTTGAAGACTGACAGCCACACCTTCTGTCTTGGATTCCATGTTTTCTTTCTTTGGTTGACTCTTTTCTTTCAATGGATTACACCTTCTAGGAGCATCTTGAAACAAGGCTTTCCTGGGAAGTAATCTTTTTTAGATGTTGCCTTTGTGCATATGTCTTTAATCTATCCTCATCCTTGAATGATGATTTGAGTTTAGGATTCTAGGTGGATAGCATTTTTCTTCAGCATTTTGAAGGCATTTCATTTCTCCATTATCATGTAATTCTCAGAGTTATTATTCTCAAGTCTGATGCCATTCTGCATCTCCATTTTTTCTGTGTTCTTGAAGCCTTTAGGATTTTCTCTTTATCCCTTGTTTGCTGGAGTTTCACATCTATGTGCTTTTTTGCTTTTTCATATATTTATATACTTTCCTGGAAACATGGTAGACTCTTTCAACTTGGAAACTCAGGCTCCTCAATTCTGTGAAGATTTAATTTTTATTTATCTGGTAATTTTCCCAGTTAACGCTTTCTGGGGTTGTATTTGTCGCAAGTTTAACCAGTATCAATTCTCTGATATTCTAAGTATTATTTTTTCTATTTTCTATTCATTTTTCTTTGATCTACTTTCTGAAAGACTTTCTCAGCTGTATCTTACAAAACTTTAATTAATTTTGAAATTTCTGCTTTTATGTTTTTAATTTCCAGGAAGCCCTTTGTTGTTGATGAATGTTCTTTTTTTTTTTTAAAAAAGAAACCACATTGTCCTTTCATTTGTTTTTTATAATTTTGTCTGTTTTTTTCCCCATTGGATGCTTTCTGAGAATGTCTGGTTTAGTCATTCTGGACTGCCCATTAGCACACAAGAGTGCAACATCTGCAGCTATTGGAATTGTGTGTGCAGAGGTGGGGCTTGCCAAGATGTGGGCTTTAATTTTGGGTAATTGGTTGGGGCTGTTTCACTGATAGATATCCCAACTCTCAGTATTTATAGGGTTTATTTTTTTCCCCCTTCTTGGCTTGTTCTGTTTCCTTAGAGAAGAATTACCCAACCTCTCACTTAGGGTGTGTGTGTTGGGGCATGGGTAACAAATTAAGAGGCCAAGATGCTAGGAGCTGAGTAGGGCAAGAGGGATGAGGGATGTCATTGAATCTTGTGCTAAATTCCTCCCAGTTTCCTGTTTTAGTAGGGTGTTCCTCAGCTCTGCTGGCTTCCCTGAGTCTGGAGATTGTCAGGGTTCAGCCTCTTAGTAAATTGCCAGCAGAGAGAGAGACAGTCACCTGGCAGTGCTACTTGAAAGAGGAACTGGGGGAAGAGTTTCTCTGCTTCATAGCCAGATTTTCTTCAAAGCTTCTCTGTCTCTGGGGCACCCTTCTTTTAGCCTTCATCACTGTCTTCTACAGCCTTTGTGCTGCCTTCCGTTGGGGGAACATTCACCTCCTCTGTTCTGCACATAGAGAGACATTTATTAGAACAGTAGTTCTCAAAGTGTGGTCCAGGGATCTCTGAGGGATGGAAGGCCAAAATATTTTTTCTAAAAACACTAGATATTATTTGCTCTTTTCACTCTCATTCTCCTATAAGTGTGCAGGGGAATTTTCCAGAGGCAACACGACATGTGATATCACAACAGATCGAATGTAGAAGCAGCTGTGATAATCCAGCTGTCTTCTGTTAAGGCAGCCATTACAGAGATTTGTAAAAATGAACAACAAGGACACTCTTCTCATTATACTTTTTGGTTTGGAAAAAATTATTATTTTTCATAAAATATGTTATTCATGTTAACATCTACCGGCTTTAGTAATAGTGTTTAAATAAATAAATAAATACTAAAAAGTGTCAGTTTTATAGTAGATATTTAAATATATAACTAGTATGAACAAAAGCTCTTTGAGGTCGCCAATTATTTTTAATAGTGTAAAAGGACCTTGAGACCAAAAAGTCTGAGAGCACTGCGTTGAAAACAATGCTCCTGGATTCTTTCTTCTCTGTCTTGACTCCTCCCCAGGCGACAAGGAGTGACATACTTAATTGGGGAGAGCTGGGAAGGAACTGGGCAGGCATAGCTCAGCCCTTTCTGTTCACCTTTCTTTGAGGAGATCCTAAGAT
Organism: Trachypithecus francoisi; assembly: GCF_009764315.1. NCBI lineage: Eukaryota > Metazoa > Chordata > Mammalia > Primates > Cercopithecidae > Trachypithecus > Trachypithecus francoisi. The sequence goes on along the minus strand of NW_022681454.1, from coordinate 135,625,360 downwards.
CTTAAACTGAAGTTTCGCCTGTCTGAAGCATAGCATGTGCTCTCTTTAGCTCTGGGCCCTATGTAGGCTTAGAGCCTGCTGGCTCTATTCTGTGGTAAGATTTGAAATGGCGCAGTATTGCTTGCAGTTATGATTAGGTAAATCTGCCCAAATCTGAAGTGAGCAAATTTATCCAATTCAGGCAGAATAAGCTATGCTTTCTAATATTGGCTTTATCAGCAATCAAGGAGATGTTTAACTTAAAAAGTTTAATTCTGAAGTAATTTTAGACCTACAATTTGCACGAATAGTACAGATAATTTCTGTACGTTCTTCCCCCAGCTTTCTTTAATGTTAACTTTTTACATAACCACAGAACAAAGACAGAAAGCAGGTGATTCATAATATATTACAATTAGCTAATCCATGGAACTGTATTTGAATTTCATTACTTTTTCCCCAAATGTTTTTCTAGTCCAGTATCCAATGTAGGATTCTAGATTAAAGGTGACATTTGATCTCCCGTTGTCTGGCATCCACAACTGTGTCTTAACCATTTGTGTACTCCACTGAGGAAAAAGGAGGATGTTAGTTATCAGTCTCACTTGGCTCCTAGCATCTCCAAATCTTGTATCTTTCTGGGATTCTATGACGTGAAAGAGTTGGCTCCTATTGTCTTCTTGCCTCTCTCCTCCAGCTTGATAGTTTCCAGCCTTCTCTCTTTGACTCAGTTACCGTGGGTCCACCTCCTTTCCATCTTCCAGAACTTTGTGGATTCCTCTTTTTTGTTGTTTCCTGTGATTTGCTTTCTGAAAGACCTCCTTTTTTTTCTTTTTTTTGAGACCGAGTCTTGCTCTGTTGCCCAGGCTGAAGTGCAGTGGCAGGATCTCGGCTCACTGCAACCTCCACCTCCCGGGTTCAAGTGATTCTCATGCCTCAGCCTCCTGAGTAGCTGGGATTACAGGTGCGCACCACCACGCCTGGCTACATTTTGTATTTTTAGTAGACAGGGGGTTTCAACTTTGTTGGCCAGGCTGGTCTGGAACTCCTGACCTCAAGTGATCTGTCTGCCTTGGCCTCCCAAAGTGCTGGGATTACAGGTATGAGCCATTGCACCTGGCTGAGACTTCCATGTTCTCTCCCCAGTCTAGGGCCAGTGGTCAAGCCCCATTCATGCTCTGAGAACTTGAGAGTTAATGTATTTTTTTATTCTTTTAATATTAATATTGGATAAATTTCAGAAAAAAACAGAGATAAATGAATAGGTTTAATCTCCTTGTTTAATTAGAAATCTGACTCCTGATGTATAATCCCCACTTTGTACATTATTTTTGCTTTGCAATTGAAAATCTTATTTAAATACATTTAATGATTACTGTACTTAAATGAAGCTTTCTAATTGCTCTAAAGTCAAATAAAGGCTATGAAAACATTGGGTAGTTTTTTCATGAATTTTACAGATGTTGATTTATTGTAATCAAACACATCTAGGCCCTGATTAGAATGCTTTTTATAGCTTACCTTGCACTTCTTAGCTTGGAATCAAAAGCTATGTCCAGGGATTTGCTTTATCCTTTAGGCTTGGCTGGTATCCTGGTGCCTCTAGCTACTCACTTCTCAGAGATCAACTGTGGGTCTCTCCTGTCTTCCTCTTTCAGTTTCTAAAGGAAGGATTGCTGGAAGGAAGAAACACTATCTTATCTCTGGTTCCCAGTTCCCAACTTTCTTCTATCATTTTCTCACTCAACTGAAAAGGAAGAGTGAGGTTATAGCTGTGCAATACTTTTCTTAAAGTATTCGATTATCCTTGATTACTTTTCCTTGAATTAAATATGAATTAAAAAGGGTCTAAACAATTTATAGTATTTATGAGAGGAGTAAAACATTCTCTTTCCATCTCTTATTTTTAAAAATTACCTTAGCATATATTTATTCCTTGTCTTTATACTTTTGCTTTGTAGTTATTTTCATGTCTATAAATAACATATTACATTATTTGTTGTGGATTTAAAAATGGCATCCATAATTTGCTCTTGGGATGGAGGGGAGGGGTGGGAATGGGAGTGGAGAAGGGGCTCTAGGGGACAGTATCTTTGAGTTTAATCCTTTACTTCTTGTAAGATAAAGATCTGAAGCATATGTAAAAAGATATTAATGTTTGTTTATTTTGGGTGGCAGAGAGGAGTGTTTATGATATAATTTGTACTCTATTTTTAAAATAATTTTTCAAATTTCAAAGTTAACATTTTTCAAACCCAGATATAGCTTGATTTTAGTAGGAATAACAGTGATTACTTGGTCTTTTGTCATCTGGGAAGGAATCATTTTTCATAAGTGTAATGATTCTATCCAACTGAAACTTAACTTTCAGGTATGCGAACTGTATTTCCCAGGACACTTCTACGTTGGTATGGGAGAATATAACAACAGTTACAAAGCAACATTTGTGTGTATCCATTCTCATTTGGTCTGAACAAGGTTCAGGCCTCTCAAATTTGCCAAAATAGTCTGAAAGTCTCTAAGAAATGGATGTGTTATGTAAACTTCAAAAACATCTCCTCTCCTGGATAGCTATAATAATAGCCCTGGTTCCCACAGATGCCCAGTGCAGCTGCATTGCCAGTGTCCACCCACAGAACCACAACTGCCAATGTCCATGATGAGATACTTGATGTAAGTTACTTGATGACTGGCAGTGAGGGCATGACTTCTGTGCCCTTGACACCTGAACTTTGAAGCTATTACTACCCATGGTTACAATGTGCACAAAGCTGCTGCCACCATCACCCAGCCACCACTGATAAACTCTAAAGGTCCATGCAGGCTTCAGAGAAGAAAGTGTTTTGGCTCCTCTGGCACAACCTGTCATGAGTGTGGGCTGCAGGAGAGTCTGAATGAGAGTCCCCATGCTATACTCTCATTTACTTCTCTCTTCCAAGCTTCAAGAGGACATTGACTCTTTTTTTTGGATGAGCTCTTTCCTAGGAAGAGTTTGATCATAATTAAAAAGATTCCTGGTGAGCCTGCCCCACCAGTCCTTTTGCAATGTTCAAATACATTAAATTTGAGATGAATACATGGTAGATTCAAGCTGGGTCTCTGTTACAAGTTCCAAAGCATTTACATTAAAAAATATTATTTAGAAAGGAACTTTTCCTAATACAGATTATTTATTTTCCTGACTTCAGAAATTGTTTTTATAATTCCAGTGTAGACAATAGTGAAAACAAGGTAATCCTGAGTTTCTGGCAATTATTTGTAAAATAAAAACGTAATGAGTTTAGACAGATGCAAAAACATGACAAATATAAATGTTGCTAAGGTCCAGAAACAGGAAGGACAATATGCAACTGGCTATATTAGCAAGTCAAAAGTTATTATGAAGTCTGTTGAATTAATATTTAGTAAGAAAAATCATGTCAATGAGAAAATGAAGTAGATGATTAGTGACAGAAGTTAGCAAGGTCACAGAGGCAGACTTGGCGTTATGTCTCTGCTGTGATCAGGAGGAGCTCTCCTGTCCAGCAAATGCCATCTGTCTGGGGATAGGAATAACCTTTTCATGGTGATGCAGCCATGAGGCCCCATACAGTACAAACATTCCTATTTAAACATCAGCATCTTCAAGCCAAATGCTGTTGATCTGATTCCATGATCACTAAGTCAACAGGTTATAACTGAGCTCCCAACAAATATCCTTTCCCCTTGGCAGTTAAATTTTTTATTTTAAAGACATAATTTGCACTTTGGTTTATATAGTGGTCTTTTATAAGCAAGGTTAATGTGAGTGTATCTATAGAGAATGATCTACTCTCAGGTTGTCACAAAACATCTATATGAGCTTGCGATACTGAGAAAAAGATTCTAGAGCATTGTGAATGCACCCAAGTGTCAACAGGAGAATTCTTGTTGGCCAAGCAATACCCTACCTAGCTACAGAGAGCACAATGAAATGAATGCAACTGCATTAGAACATTTGGAATTCAAAAAAAGCTAGACTTAATCCCACCAATGTTATAGTTTCCGTGTTACTCTTAACTTTTGGTGTATTTACATGTAATCATTTTTATGTGTTGCATGTGTTTTGTGTGTGTGTGTTTATACGTGTGTGTGTCTCAGTCCATTTGTGCTGCTATAACAAAATACCAAAATATTTTGAGTAATTTAGGAAGAACAGAAATTTCTATCTCTTCACAGTTCTGAAGGCTGGGAAGTCCAAGGTCAGGGCACCAGCAGGTCAGCCTCTGGTGAGGGTCTGCTCTGCTTCCTTCCTCACATGGTGAAAGGCTGAAGAGCAAGGGGCACCAAACTCTGTCCTCACATGGCAGAAGTGCAGAAGAGAGAAAACCCACTGCCTGTAGCTTTTTAAAATAAGGGCCCTAACCCCATCCATGAGTCAACTTAATCACCTCTTAAAGGATCCACCTCTTAATACAAAAGATAGTCCCAGACTTACAATAGTTCAACTTATGATTTTTTGACTTTACCATGGGTTTATCAGGGTATTAAATGATTATTTATGATACTTTCTGACATGATACTTTTTACTAACAATGTGGTTATAGGGGCGTAACCCCATTGTATGTCAAGGAGCATCTGCATCACATTAGTGATTAAATTTTAACATGAATTTTGGAGGGGATACCATCATTCAAACCATAGTTGTGTGTGTGTGTGTGTGTGTGTGTGTGTCTGTACACACACATATATTTACATATATACACACATTTTCTCATGTTGCTTGTATAATTTAGTCATTTATTTTTATTTTTTATTTTTATTTTTTTTTTGAGAGGGAGTCTCGCTCTGCCGCCCAGGCTGAAGTGCAGTGGCCGGATCTCAGCTCACTGCAAGCTCCGCCTCCTGGGTTTACGCCATTCTCCTGCCTCAGCCTCCCGAGTAGCTGGGACTACAGGCGCCCGCCACCTCGCCCGGCTAGTTTTTTTTTGTATTTTTTAGTAGAGACGGGGTTTCACCGTGTTAGCCAGGATGGTCTCGATCTCCTAACCTCGTGATCCACCCGTCTCGGCCTCCCAAAGTGCTGGGATTACAGGCTTGAGCCACCGCGCCCGGCCTAGTCATTTATTTTTAAATGTAACTTTATTTTACGTGCATAGTCATTTAACATATATTGCTGGGTTTTTTTGTTTTTGTTTTTGAAACAGGGTCTCACTCTGTTACCCAGGCTGGGGTGTAGTGGTGCGATCTTGGCTCACTGCAGCCTCTGCCTCCTGGGCTTAAGTAGTCTACCTGCCTCAGTCTCCTGAGTAGTTAGGACCACAAGTACATGCAACCATGCCTGGCTAATTTTTTTTTTTTTTTTTTTGAGAGACAAGTTCTCGCTATGTTGCCCAGGCTGGCCTTAAACTCCTGGGCTCAAGTAATTCTCCCATCTTGGCTTTCCAAAGTGCTGAGATTTTAGGTGTGAGCCACCATGCCTGGCCTCATTTAATAAATATTTTTAAAATTGCCAGTATATTCTTGATGCTGATCTAGGCATACAGTGAAAAAAAGCTTTTGTCCTCAAGAAGTGCATATTCTAAAATGAGGGACAGAAAATAAAAGAAAGCCTGAATGATGGCATGTCAGGTGACAGTGACACGAAGAGCGAGTCAAGCAGTGGAAGGAAAAATACATTGGTGGGTGTGCTCTGGGACAGGCTGGGGATCAGAGAAGTCATCTCGAAGGAAGTGACGTTGAATAAAGGTCTGACTCAACTTCTAAGGATGTGGTGTTTAATAAAAAAGGGGAAAATCTAGATCAAATAAGATTTGGGATTTATTGATATCTATTACTGAAAATCACTTTATTTATTTAAAATGTAAGACTGGGTTTGATATAGTATGGCTGTGAAATATTTACTAGCGGCCGGGCGCGGTGGCTCAAGCCTGTAATCCCAGCACTTTGGGAGGGCGAGATGGGCCGATCATGAGGTCAGGAGATCGAGACCATCCTGGCTAACACGGTGAAACCTCATCTCTATTAAAAAAAATACAAAAAGCTAGCAGGGCGAGGTGGCGGGTGCCTATAGTCCCAGCTACGTGGGAGGCTGAGGCAGGAGAATGGCATAAACCCGGGAGGCGGAGCTTGCAGTGAGCTGAGATCCGGCCACTGTACTCCAGCCTGGGCGACAGAGCGAGACTCTGTCTCAAAAAAAAAAAAAAAAAAAAAAAAAAGAAAAGAAATATTTACTAGCTCTGGCATGTTAGAATATTAGATATTTGTTATCTTAGAATATAGATGTGTATATTTTTATGTACTTTCATTGGAATAGAAGGCAAAGGATGATGCGTACGTGTGAATGTTTCCACGTGGGAAAAATTCCCCTGGCCTCCTGGAGGACTCACTGTCTCCAAGAACCTCACTTTCTCTCTGCACATTAAATACTAAAACAACACAACCCACATTAGTGCCCTTAAGTGCTATAGGTATATTCACCTTTCACCTAAGGTTTTCCTATCATTTCTAAGATTTTTATTTTGTTTTCCCCAAATTATAGTGTAGGTTTATGTCCTTTATAAGGTTTCCACAATCAGCTGATAAACATCTGAATCAAATTTACTATGAGGTGGTTTCTGACTGCCCTATTTCTAGCTAGTTTATTTTTCACTCAGTCAACACTTTTCAAGCTCATATTATGTGCCAGGAATTGGGGAATTGAGGCCAGAGATGGAAGACAAAGTCATTCTCTTGACAGAGCTCTGGTTGAGGAAACAATCAAGCAAACAACAACATGATGGGACAGGTGCTGTGACAGAGGCAAGGGCAGGATGCGGCAGCCCGGCCAGAAAAGGCTCATGGGAGGTCTCCAGAGTCCTCATTTCCAAAGGAGATAGAAGATGAAGGGTCTGTATGTAATTTAATAAACAGTTCCCTGATTCGTTATACGTGATGATGGCTTCCAATATTTCATTGACATAAAATAAATCAAAGCAATTCCACTTCTGAATATATACCCCAAAGAATGGAAAGCAAGGACTCAGAACAGATATTTATGTGCTCCTGTCCACAGTAGCAGTATTCACAATGGCCAGAAGGTGGAACTAACCCAACCATCCGTGGATGAATGAAATGTGAATGATAAACACAATGTGGACTCCACATACAATGGAATATTAGTCATACTTAAAAAGGAAGGAAATTCTGACACATGCTATAACATGGATGAACCTTGAGGACCTTATGCTAAGGGAAGTGAACTAGCCACAAAAAATGCAAATACCATATGATTCCACATACATGAGGTACCTGGAGCAGTGGAACTTATAGAAACAGAAAGTAGAATCGTGGTTACCAGGGGTGGGGGTTGAGGGAGATAAGAATGGAGAGCTTTTGGCCAGGTGCAGCGGCTCATGCCCGTAATCCCAACACTTTGGGAGGCGGAGGTGGGTGGATCATGAGGTCCAGAGTTCAAGACCAGCCTAGCTAAGATGGTGAGACCTCGTCTCTACTAAAAATACAAAAATTTAGCTGGGCATGGTGGTGGGTGCCTGTAATCCCAGCTACTTGGGAGGCTGAGGCAGTGAACTGCTCGAACCCAGGAGGCAGAGGTTGCAGTGAGCAGAGATTGCGCCACTGCACTCCAGCCTGGGTGACAGAGCTAGACTCTATGTCAAAATAAATAAATTAATTAAAAAAAAAAGAGAACGGGGAGTTGTTGTTTAATGGGTACAGAGCTTATGTTAAAGATGATGAAAAACTTCTGGACATGTATAGTGGTGATGGCCACATAATAATGTGAATACACTTAATGCCACTGAACTGTACTCTTACATGTGGTTAAATGGTACATTTTCTATGTGTGTATTTTACAACAATTTTTAAAAAGATAAACTAAGATGACTTCCTAATGCATTTAGACAATGAGACAATGTCCTGATGCATAAATCAGATTTCCCAGAATCTGGGTTATTTCCTTGTTCTAGAACCTAGAAGAGATTTTACTGGATCGAAGTTCATGGTATTTTCTGGCCTTTAATAAGTGTCACCAAATTATTCTGTGGAAGCAGTTGTGCAGTTTTACAGTTCTCCTAGGTACATCCAGAAGTACTGATCTCATTGTTCATATCCTGATCCTCATCCTTGACTAATGGAAAGAAAATAATTTTAATAATTACAGTGTTAGTGAAGGACTAAGCACTGAGCCTAGGACCCAATTAAGTGATAAGAAAAAATGGTGACTTCTTTTAATATTCATTTTTATCATTACTGGTGAGGTTTAACCTCTTTTGCTATCTTTTTTTTTTTTTTTTTTTTTTTTTAACTAGATGTATTTTCTACTGGGTGGATTCTCTGGTTTCTTGGAGTATTTTATTTTACTTAATTTATTTTTTTGAGACAGGGTCTCACTCTGTCACCCAGGCTGGAGTGCAATGGTGCAATCATAGCTCGCTGCAGCCTTGAACTCCTGGGCTCAAGTGATCCTCCTGCCTTGGTTTCTAGTGCCGTTGGGATGGCAGGTGTGTGCCACCACACCTGGCTAATTCTTGGAAATTTTAAAATTCATATCTCACTTTCTTTGCAGCTGGTAGAATACATATACAGCAACAGTGTATTTTAAAAGTGAGGAAAATTGAAGCAAAGGGAAAATAATGGTGGGAAAATAAAATGAACACAGGGTAAGTTATTGTATATGAAATTCTACAGGGGATCTGGCTAGAGGAAGGCAACACATTTGTCTATGGGTCTTCTGGAAGCCAATAGAAAAGACGAAAACAAGATCCACAGCTTCATGAGCTAAGCTAACATATTCTTAGTAGTAGCAGATCAGTTCCTGATACGGAATTGGACACAAATTCTTCCTGTGAGTTCATAGGGTAGACTGTATCAAAAATGGCAGGAGCAATATTTTCCATCTTATGTGATTTTCCAGAACATTGTCACACCCCCATCCAACAAAAGGAGGAGTCTATTTTCCCCTCCCCTTGAACCTGTCCTGGTCTTATAACTCAGGGGTCCCCAACCCCTGGGCCTTGGCCTGTTAGAAACTAGGCCATTCAGCAGGAGGTGAGTGGTGGGTGAGTGAGCATGACCCCCAGCGCTCAGCCTCCTGGCAGATCAGCGTTGGCATTAGATTCTCATAGGAGCAGGAACCCTATTGTGAACCGCACATACGAGGGATCTAGGATGTGTGCTTCATCCTGAAACCAACCCCCTCGAAAATTACCCTCTGCCCCCCGCCCCATGGAAAAATTGTCTTCCATGAAACCAGTCCCTGGTGCCACAGAGGTTGTTGGACACCTCTGTTGAAACCGACTACCTTGATTAATAGAGTATGGCAGAAGTAAGGCTGTGTGATGTTTGAGACTAGATCATTAATGGTAATACAGGTTCCCCCATACACTTTCTTGGGACACATGCCTCGGAAGCCCTGAGCCGACATGTAAAAAGTCTGGCCACTTTGATGCTGCCATACTGGAGAGGCCACGTGGTGGAGATAAGGAGAAGTATTCGACCCCACGTAAGCCGAGGGGAGCGGAAATGACTTGTTCTTGTGGAGCATTGCTCACACTGCACATTTATGGGCAAAAATAAATTCTATTTGTTGCTTTAAATTCTTGTGTTTTAGGGTGATTTGTTAGGTAATAATATATGCCTGGAAATGTTGACCTAAAGAGAACTTAAAAACTGCAGCAAACACTTGTCCATCACATTCATGTGCCCAGCACTTGGGGTTCAAGGGCTGTTTTGTCCAGGGCTCTTAGGACAGGCTAAAGCCAGAAACCACAGTGCCTATCAGTGAAGCAACTAGACAGGGCTCTTCAACAAAGTACTGTGAATGTCACTGAGCTTTCCTGTACTGTTTCAGGAACACATGTGTCCCTCTTAGCAGTACCTGTGGAATGTGTTCAGCTCATAAATTATCCTTAAGGCAGACACATTTTCAGAGTTTCTTCTTAAAGGCCATTTAACTTTCACAGAGAACACTTTAAACAAAGTTTAAATAGTTTCTGAGTAGAGGTTTACATTTATTTAATGTCAAGCTATAGGATGTCCTCAGCTTTTTAAAAATTATTATTCTAATAAAAGACTTCAGGCAAACCAGAAATAAATTCCAGATATCTGCTAAGGACTCAAACTATATGTGCATTATTCAAATCTATTATTAGAAGAGTGGAGGAGTGTTTGGGAAGTCAGATTTGTTCTCTTCCCCCTAATTAATGCCACTGTTAAGTTCCCATAATTGGTAAGCTCTCCATGGATGGGACTCAAACGAGAGCAAGAAAATCTGGGCCAACCCAGGAAAATTGTGATTAACTGAAACTTGTCATGGGCCCCTCTCCTCCACATTTCTATTTACTGCTATTCCACAACTTCCACTGGGTGACAAATTCCTTTAGGAACAGAAGCCAGGCCTTCCCACATCTGTGGCGGCTGGCAGAGAGCAAGAACATAGTAGGTTATTATCATAGTGAAGGATGTAAGCAGACTCTGGATCCAGAGAGCCTGGGTCAAATGCTGCTCATGCACTCATAAGCTGAATGATAGCCAGCAAAATATTTACCTTCTCTGGGCCCCAGTTTCCTCATCTACAAAACAGGGATAATAGGAGTAACTAGCTCGCAGGGCAGTGAGGGTTAAAAGGTTTAAAAGTCCTTAAAACAACGTGTGGCATAGAATATGTGCTATGTAAGTGTTAGCTGCTGTTACTACTATTACTATATATATCATTAATGAACACTCCGTGAAGTTTGTTGAACGAATAAATGAGTGAATAAATGCCACTCTACTGTGCCCTAGATTTTTCCTTTTGTTCACGTTCCCATGATTTTTCTACTTCTCAGCTCCATTTACCTTGGTTTTTGAAGACTCCATCCTCTCCAGGGATACTGAGTTCTTTCATAGCACCAGTCTAAAGATTTATACATATAAATATTTCATTTGTTCACTACTTGACCTTCCAGAACTCCAGGGCTTAAGTCTTCCTGTCCCTTCTGACCTTGGTTCTTTAAATGAAACTAGTTCATTCACAGTAAGAGTACAGTGTATTTAGGAGCACAACGCACACACCTTTTTCTGCTGCTTATTCAGACTCTCCTCTGGCTTACATGCTGTTCCTTTATCTGACCATGGATCTCTGATAATTTGCCTCCATGAGTGGGTCATTGGTACACATTTCTCCAGTTTACAGGCTTTGCTCTGCTCCATGCAATTTTCAGCTTGTATCCCTTGGGCTTTTTCTGCTCAACTCTACCTGCAGGATGTAGATGCTGTGACTACCTGTCCCACCCTTGGCAGCCCATGCCAGCCAGTATGCTCTGACAAATTCACCACAAAGAGACCTCAGGGCCAACCTCCTAACTTCCAAGGCCCATCCGGTCTGAAGCCTCACCCCACCCCATCTTGACAGCATTTATCTGAATCCTCCATCAGTTCATAGATACAAATGGGAAAACAGTTGTGTGATCTTTCTATTATGACTTCTATTAACACTTCATTGTGTTTATTTAGCTGTACATCTGTTTTGCTTCTTACATTGCAAGCATTTTGGATGGAAAGAATTGTGTGTCCTTGTGTCGTATGTGATATAAACTGGGCTGTCTGTCCCAGACTTATGTTCTAGGTCTTCTCCTGTCTGTGGACTCAGGTTCCGTTAATGGAAATAAGAGGAGAATGGAGTTTTACCTCTGTGGTTGAGTTTTTGTCAAGTCTTGACCAGGTTTATATCAATCAATCTGCTCAGCACTTACTTGGGAGTTTCTTTGCTCTTAGGTTTCTGGTATGTAATAGGCAATGCATTGGCCGAGGTGTCAGAAGACCTTGATTCATGCTTTAATTCTTTGGATAATTCATTTCAGTTATTTGAGTCTTGGTTTTTTAATTTGTAAGAGTGGGGCAATAATACCTTTGAGAATTGTCTGAGGATTTAATGCAGGAATTCTGATCAGACTCACAGTCCACAGGAGGGCTTTGTGTAAATTAGAAAAAGATGCCCCTACCTCTAGGCAGACACAGCCTGTGCTGGGACATGCCTCTTGTGAGTGGAGTGCAGGCTGGATTTTCCCACTCATCCTCTTGGCTGGAGGGATGCCCTGACACAGGCCACACATTGTGTGACTGTACACAGAGACTCCATGACATTTTTCTTCCATTTATAAATTGTATTAAAATATACATAACATAGAATTTACCATCTTAACCATTTTTGAGTGTATAGTTCAGTGGTATTAAATACACTCATAGTATTGTGCAACCATCACCACCATCTATCTTCATAACTCTGTTTCCTTGTACAACGAAAACTTTACCCATTAAACAAGAAAACTCTCCCATTCTGCCTCTTCCCCAACCCCTAGCAACCACCATTCCACCGTCTGTCTGGAGACCCTGTGACTTTTAAAGTTTAGTTTGTAATAATAAACTGTTATATATGTATTAGAAATTCTTATTAATATATTCTTTCTTTTTATTATCTATCATCTATCTATCTATCATCTATCTATCTATCTATCATCTATCTATCTCCCCTTTAGTCATTGATCATCTCCTCCCATTTAGTCATTCCACCTCTTTACACAGAAAATTTGAGGTGGTATTGACTAGATTATGGAATCACAGCTAACATTTGCATGGTGCTCTTCCATTTATCTAAATTAGTTAATTTAATCCTCATAATGGTCGAATGAGGTGAATATTCTCTCTCTCATTTTACAGATGTGCTGACTGACTCTTGGACACACACTATTAAGTGGTGGAATCAGGATGAAAACCCAGATTTTCTTACTTAAACCCATGTTCTTTCACTAATATCATGCCATCCTATCAGCTTGTCACTATGATTAAATACAGTGTGATGAGAATTATTTTTTATTTTATGCATTATATTTCAAAAATTGGAACCATTCTTCAGTGACAAACTAAACAAAATCAACGTGTATTATTACAAACACAATGGAGACAAGCAGAGTTGGTCCTCTATCGGTTGGTATACTGGTTTTAACTGTTAAAAATTTTAATTTAACTTATGTGTGAGAGAAGCAGCACATTCAACCAGAAGAGTGTGCATTCCATAGAAATGAGCTATGTTCAAAAGGGATGCAAATAGCCAGAGGAAAGAGAGATGAGGATGACATTAATACTTGCAGCTTAAGTAATTATTCACGATCATTTATTGTGCCTACTCTATCTTGCTTCATCAATATATCACGTATGATCTCACACAAAGGAGAATTCCATAGGCAGTGTTTTGCTAAACACAATTGAATTTTAGATAAATCTCATACATCCGTTTCATATCACCTTTTGTTACAGGATTTCAAAATGTTTGGGAAACACTGAGGAAATGAAATGATATCTAGCTCTTATCAAAAGAGCAGGAGTCTTGCATTGACGGTTATGAGAAATGTGAATGAAGAGATATTTTGAAATTGCATGTATGCCACTCAGAACCATGACCCTGGGCTTTGGAAATCACCCATCATTAGATATTTTCCTAGAAAAGATACATTGCCATGATTCCTTTAACTGTCATTGCTTATGTACTTCCAATGTAATTTTTATTGTTCAGTGTAAGCATTACACTTTTTATTTCAGTAGTATCAGACTTAGGAAAACTTTATGAAATAGACTGGATGTATTTTCATAATTCCAGGCCTTGAGGCATTTCTCCAAAGGTATAAGGTCATGATACCACTTCTTACTTGAAAAAGTGTCAAGGTCATGTGACCTTTAAAACAAAGGGAATACGGGCTTGTTGGGACTTACGTTGAACTATAAGAAAGAAGGGAACAGGACAAACGCCCACACTGTAGTCTAAATTTGTCAGCTGTGTCTTAGGAGACATAATTTGATTTATGGCATCATTGAGTCCAGATTACAGAGAGCAAGAGAGTCCATATGGTGCTTGGCATTTTGGCAAGAAATATGATTTATACAGGAACTTACTGGTTTTAAACTCAGAGTCATGGAATTATTTTAAGAATTTGAGGGAGCTTTAGGTTTAGCTCAACATAATTTATAGTCCAACATCTTTGTTTCCTGTGAAGAAATTGACCCCAGGGTGGAGTTAGATGACTTGTCCTGTGCTAACACCAAAACCAAGGCCTTCTGGATGCCATGTCCTTCCTCACCACACCATTCTAACACTTCCTCCTTTTTTCTTCAAGATGAGGACAAACAGATTTATTTTTTAAATCATAGATTTAGGCTGGGCCCAGTGACTCATGCCTGTAGTCCTGGAACTTTGGGAGGCTGAGTTGGGAGGATCACTTGAGGTTGAGAATTCAAGACCAGCCTGGGCAACACTGAGAGACCCTGTCTCTATAAAAAATTAAAAAACATTAACTGGGCATGGTAGCAAATGCCTGTCATTTTAGCAACTTAGGAAGCTGAGGCGGGAGGATTGCTTGAACCCAGGAGTTCAAGGCTGCAGTGAGCTATGATTACGCCACTGCACTCCAGCCTGGGCACCAGAGCGAGACCCTGTCTCTAAAAGTAAAAATAAAAATAAAAGGTAGATTTATTTGGAACTTTTGCTGTATGCCACACACTGTGCTTTCTTCATTATTTAATCTTCTTGAAACCCTGTGGGTCTAAGTATTATACAATTGTTACCCCATCTTACAGACGAGCAGCTGGGGTTTACAGAGACGATTAAGGACCTTGATCCAAATCACAGGAGCCAAGAGCCAAGACCTGTAAGAGTCACGATTCTAACCCACTCTTATCTCAGAGACCATACTCTCAAACACCACTTGAAATTAACCCCCTCTGCTATATGCTTTTTGCTTTGGGTCACTTTGTGGAATCTCTGTTGAGCATTAGCCCAAGTGATGGAACCCAGAAGGAGAGACAACACTCCACTTCCTAGCTTATCATTGTCTCCTTTCTCTTTTTAAAATACTCTTTTTTTTTTTTTTTTGTTCCGCTTTCTGAAACAGCCTTTCCTTTTACATTCTTGAAATCTGAGACAGCCCACATACTGACTGAAGCATTCCACCTTCAAATCCTGTTTCTACTCAGGGCTTCATCTGCAGTTTTCCTTCTTTTATTTATACTTTTGATTGTAAAGGTCCTTAGGGCAGAGACTTTACTGTTTTTTGGGTATAGTCTTATTTATTGTATAAGGCTGTACCTACTTTTGACACACATATAAATATTAAAATAACAATACTACTCATTTTGACAGAAGAAGATTTATTTGTAGTCATTCTTTACAAAGAGCAGGTAGTTAGTTTGATTGTGATTGTGAGAGGGGCTATAAGTGGGTCCCTCAGCTTTTTTTTTTCCTCAAATTTATGCACATTCTTGTTATTGAGGGTGAAGGAAGTATATTTTCCTTCTGATTTTATTGGAGTTTGGTAGCATGGAAAATACTTGCTGCATTAAGAGCATTTCCCTATTAAGTTGAATGGTTTGCTGCCTTTGGTTCCGTATTTAAGAAAATACACTGTTAGTAAGAACAGAACAATGAGGTCCTTTGTACTGGAAAGCATTTCTACAAAGTGCTAGAGCTTGATTTATAGTGTGAATATTGTTTGGGGGATGATAAATATGCAATGTGGATTTGATTTTAGTCCCCGCAGTCCAAACCACACAATTTCTTTGCATACAGGGTCACTCGGTAAGTGACGTTTGTGTAAGCCCATGGCTGGGATACTGGTTTGCTTCTAAGCGTGGTTCCGGCATGTCCAACATAGCTAAAAAACCAGGGACTGGACAAATTGTATTTTCTCAGGGGCTCAGTAGCTTCCCAGTAAGGAACACAAGTGGTATCCCCATCCCCTGCTGCTGTGCAGACATGTCTGGGCATCTCTGGCCTGGTGGGGTTGCCCACTGAAATCTATTCGCAGAGGCACCAAGGAGGATTCTGGGAGAACACCCATCGTAAGTGAGGGGAGAGCCAGGCATGAAGAGATTGACTTGGGAACAGGTGAAGATGCTCTGAGTGCGCTGTGCTGCATGTGACTTGGATATCTCCTTGACAAAGCCTTTCTGTGCTCATGGCTGTAAGAGCAAGGCAGATTTGTTTAATCACTACCAAAAAGTAGGACACAAATCATGCTTCTTAGGGGCCTCTAAGAGAATGTCCACAGAGGGGAGCTGTCTACTCCCCTTCCGTCCTCACAGTAGACCACTGCCCAGCTTGGTTCTACTAAGCTGCTTGATTCTGTCATTCCAGAGGATTCAGGTAATTGACATCACATCTGTCTTTTCTGCTAGGCAGAGAGCTCTGCAAGAGCCGTGACAGTTTCTGTCTTGCTCCCTACAGTAGTACCAGAAATTAGCATAGTGCTTGCCAAACTGTCTTGCTCCCTACAGTAGTACCAGAAATTAGCATAGTGCTTGCCTCACAGAGGAGCTCAGTCATTGTGTTGTTCGATGGATGAGGGCTGGCTGGAAGAATGAAGTAATGCTCAAGGGTGCACAAGGCTGAGTTGAACTGCTGTGCCTGACTGACCCTTCTAGTTAGAAAGGAGAAGGTAAACCGATATGTGTTTGTGTGAGCAAGCGTGTGTGTGTGTGTGTGTGTGTGTGTGTGCATGTGCATGGATTTCACATTTGGATTTAGTCTTCTTAGTTTCTGTCATGTAACTTCAAGCTTATGGCAGCCTCTGGGTATACAACAGCATGGCCTTCCACCGACTGGTGAAGTCAGTGCCATGTCATAGGCTCTGATGATGCCATTGCTTATGCACTTGCCATTTCCTACTCCTCCACATCTCAAGTTTCAGGCCTGTCTCCAATGGTCAGTTCTGCCCATTTTCTTTCTTTTTTTTTTTCTAACCTCTCTGCCTGTTTGTGCACTGTTTGTGCATCTAACCTCTCTACCTGTTTGTGCACTGTAGTTTCTGTATATGCAGAGGACAAGTGTTTTAGTATACTAAGCACTTTTCTTTCTTTTTTTTTTTGAGACGGAGTCTGGCTCTGTCCCCCAGGCTGGAGTGCAGTGGCACCATCTCGGCTCACTGCAAGCTCTGCCTCCTGGGTTCATGCCATTCTCCTGCCTCAACCTCCCAAGTAGCTGGGACTACAAGCGCCTGCCGCTACACCCGGCTAATTTTTTATATTTTTAGTAGAGACGGGGTTTCACCGTGTTAGCCAGGATTGTCTTAATCTCCTGATCTCATGATCCGCCTGCCTCAGCCTCCCAAAGTGCTGAGATTACAGGCGTGAGCCACCGCACCCGGCCCAGTTCTGCCCATCTTCTGATCTAGGGATCAGAAGATACCCTTTTACCAGCTGTTCCCATGTTCCTGGGTGTCATTTTGCTGCCACTTGCTAAGTCCTGGCCTGTCCTTGTTTATTTTCTTTTTACTCTGCTCCTTTTTATCCACGGAGCACATGTCTCAATGCTCCTTAAAGCTTTGTAGCCAAGTCTAGTTTTAACACCTTCAGTAAGAACCAGTCACAGTTATAGATTAATCCGGTGACATATGCTAGTGAGACTGGTCATGCACACAAGGAAGGCTCATATTCACAATGAGGTCATTAAGTCTCATTTCCATCAGACACTTGAAAACCCAGAGGGATCAGAAGTTCTAGGTGATTTTTATGAGAGAAGGTAATTGTTCTGGCACTGGGGACATGGTTCTGGAGACTGGCAGACAGTTGAAACCCTGAACACTTGAGATGGCTTTTATGTATGTTGCTAGAACAGTGAGGTCAGGGTTTGCTTGAAGAAGCGTTCCCTGTTTTGCTGTTTTCCCAGACCTTCCTTTGCCCTGCCCTGATTCTGGGCCTTTACACATTCATGTCCCCTTTTCCATCTGGCAAACTCCTGTTCATCCTTTAAGACTCAGCTCCGGCCCGGTGCAGTGGCTCACGTCTGTAATCCCAGCACTTTGGGAGGCCGAGGCGGGCGGATCACGAGGTCAGGAGTTTGAGACCATCCTGGCCAACACGGTGAAACCCTGTCTCTACTAAAAATACAAAAAAATTAGCCAGGCGTGGTGGCTGGTGCCTGTAGTCCCAGCTTCTCGGGAGGCTGAGGCAGGAGAATGGCGTGAACCCGGGAGGCGGCAGAGCTTGTAGTGAGTGGAGATCGCCCCACTGCACTCCAGCCTGGGCCACAGAGCGAGACTCTGTCTCAAAAAAAAAAAAAAAAAAAAAAGACTCAGCTCCTTAGTGAAGCTTTCACAGTTCCCAGGCAGGATTAGGGGGCCTCCATCCCACTTATTCTTCTCTAGCACCTCTCAGTACACATCTATGTTGTGATATTTACCAAGATATAGAACAGAGGTGGCAGATTACTCTGAAAAGGGCCAGATAGTAAACATTTTAGGTTTTGGTGACCATATGGTCTCTGTTGCAACTATTCAAGTTGGCCGTTACAGGGTAAAGCAATCACAGACAATATGTAAATGAATGAGCATGGCTGTGCTCCAATAAAATGTAATTATGGACACTGAAATTTGGATTTCATATACTCTTCATGTGTCGTGAAATATTCTCTTTTATTTAAGTTTTTCCAAACATTTAAAAGTGGAAAAACCATTTTTAGCTCATGGGCCATACAAAAATAGGCATGGATTTGGCATGTGGGTTAAGTTTGCCCACCCTAATATAGAGCATGTATTTGACTACATGCATTTGTCTGCCTCTTCCATTTGATGACAAGGACATTGAGCTCAGGGAGTGGAATCCCCAGGGCATAATATAGTTCCTAGCACCCAGTAAGAACTCAAGAAATACTTGTTAAATGAATGCTTGTGTGGGAGTATGAAGTAATAATACTTCATACTGAGCAATTATTATGATGTCAGGCATGGTGATGAACGTGTTATATGCATTTTCCCATTTAATTCTCATTTAATTTTGTTATCTAGGGACACTAAAGCAACAATTATCATTAGATACTGTGCTAAACACTGCCTATGTAGTCTCATTTAATCCTCTCAACAACCCCATGGCGAGTAGGTACTGCTAACATCCACTTTTACAGCCTGGGGAAATTAAGCTTAGAGAGATTACTTGTCCAAGGTTACCCCACGAGGGAGTAGGGTGGGGTCAGGAAGGAGCCCAAGTCACTAGACTCAAGGGCCCTAACTCTTACCTCTCATCCTGTGGAGACATGTTCATGAGTATGAGGTAGGTCCTGGGACTATGGTGGTGCTGAAACAGGCACTGGAGAGTTCCTTTTCTCTTTCCAGCTATTAGGATATGTTTAAGAATGACCATGACTGTTTTTTAACTATCTGTGTAATGTTTGGAATGTTGCTTAACCTTTCTGGGTCTAAGTCTTCTATTACTATAGCAAAGAGTTTGAATGACATGCTCTCAAAGGTCTCCTCTTGTGATAAGTTTCTGTAATTTTGTTCTCTGCTGTTTTCTACTTATATATTGCTATTGCCTGTCTCTATTCTTCTCTCGACCCTTGACTTCAGAAACTTCAGGCCTCATGGGGTTGCTTGAACTTGGAAGGGAGGAAAGGAGAAGGGAACCATAGAAAAGAAAAGTCCATCTAGCCACAAATGCATTTTTAAGTCCCTCAAATGGCTGATTTAAGTGTATTTGCTTTTTGGCTTGTTTTGGATACAAAGTTAGCTTTTCCAAGAAAAACAAGTAACACTATTGTCTATAACAAAATGACAATAGCGATAGCATCGTCTATTTCCATAGCACCATTTAAAAGTACCTTTGAAGGCATTATCTAATTCATCCTTCCCATATTCCTTTGAGACAGGTAAGAAGCTTTTTTATTAGGACATCCTTTTATATAGCTGCAGAATGAGCCTTTCTTTGTTGTAAACCAAAGATACCAAGTGGCCCAGAGAGATTTCAACAGCAGGCCACTGGGTGAGCAGTCATTTACCAGACTGATGGTCACGATTCTTTAAAAAAAAAAAAGCCAGGCTTCTGCCAGGGCTTTTATAAACTTAAAGATGTATTTTCCACTTCATATAAATGTGGCCTTTGATGTTTAAAGATCCAACATTCTTATTTGGCTGGTGTATATTAGTTAGTTGAATTGGATGTGGTGGAAAGATCCAACTCTTTCCAAATAAATATTTGCTTAAAAAGTGAAGGAATGATTGAGATAATCCTCAGAACAGCAGGAATAGTATCTACGAGGAATTTCCATGCAATGTGGCCATGTCACTAGGCCCAGGTGAACTGTACAAACAGGACCTTTGGTTTGTTCTAGATTTGTCTGTGCTTAAGCAACATCTCTTTGTTTCTCTATACGTACTAAACTGTCACCAGAGCGATAGACCCAGGAAAGCAAAATAAAACAATTTTTTTTCCAGAATTCCCTATAAATAAACATGTCAGATGATCTACAACTTTTAGTTTTTTATAAAATAACACCTCTAAGATGTCTTTGTAGTGGAGGCATTAGCTTTTAGCTTTGTTAGCCAGTTACTATCACAAATATATCCCGACTGCCGTAAAAGGCCATTGGTAACATGATGACAAAAACAGAATTTGTTTAAGGGTCCATCCAACTTCCCTGTTGGTATCCAGGTCCCCAGATCCTTCATACTGCCCTCAACAACCCTAAACCCTAACAAGAATGTTTCGCCTATGTCAGCTGCTGTCATCTTAATGTGTCTTCCCAAATTCTTGTGTTAGAAGTTTAATCCTCAATGTAACAGCATTGGAAGGTAAGACCTAGTGGTAGGTATTTAGCTCACGAGGGCTGAGTCCTCATGAATGGATAAATGCCACTATAAAAAGGGCATGTTAGAGTGATTTCTGTTTCTTGCTCTTCCACCACGTGAGGATACGGCAGGAAGGCCCACATCATCAGATACCAGTGCCATAATCTTAGATTTCCCAGTCTCCAAAACTTTGAGAAATAAATTTTGTTCTTCGTAAATTACCAGTCTCAGGTGTTTTGTTATAGCAGCACACAGGAACAAAGACTGAAGTTTCTCAAATGTCAGAACATCTCTACTCCCTATTCTTTCTCCCATTGCCTTCACTTTTTCTTCATTAGAGCATCCAGGCTTCTATAAGTAGGAAATCAAGTTGATAAGCTAATTCACATTATAGTATAAATCAGTGTTAGGCTTTCAGATTTTATGAATAAGGAAAATTTTGAAAATTTTGGGTGATCATTTTTTAACTCATCTTCTATAACCGTAATTTTATAAAATAAAGGACAGCTTAATACCTAAAAATTAGAATAAATATAATCTTACAATAAAAGATAGTTTAATCTACCAGGAGACAGTTGGCAAATTTACACTGACATATTTTAAAAAAGAATACATTTTTAGAAGATTGAATTCAATAAAATGACAACATTCAGTTTTATTTTACAATTTTACATGTAAAATTGTCAACTGAACAATCTACATCAAAAAGTCAAGAGTGTCTAACGCAATCTGAAAACTTTTTTTTAGCATAGTCATTGTCAAATATCAAGTTTCACGTACGATAACTTGACAAAAATATAAGCTATATTTTTTAACTTGTTCACTCAACCTGAAATGTTCTAGGTGAACTCAGAAGCCTACTCAAGTTATCCATTGCTTTTCCACAATTACTTTTTGTGGGACTGGTGAGAAACCTAAGAAATTAAACTGTGAGCAGGGTGTCTGGTTAGCAAATTTGCTAAAAAAGACTACAAAGCAAATTCTATACTTAGAAAACCCCAAAGACACCACCAAAAGGCTACTAGAACTGATAAATGATTTTAGTAAATTTTAGGATACAAAATTGATGTACAAAAGTCAGCAGCATTTCTATACACCAATAATGTCCAGCCTTGGAGTCAAATCAAGAACATTATCCCATTTATAATAGCCACAGATAAAATAAAACACCTAGGAATACAGCTAAGTAAGAAGATAAAAGATCTCTGTAAGGAGAACTACAAAACATTGCTGAAAGAAATCAGAGATGACACAAATAAATGGAAAAACATTGTATGCTCAACAATTGGAAAAATCAATTTTGTTAAAATGGTAATACTGCCCAAAGAAATTTATAGATTCCACACTATTCCTATCAAACTACCAACATCATTCTTCATAAAATTATAAAAACCTATACTAAAATTCATATGGAACCAAAAAAGATCTCGAATAGCCAAAGCCATCCCAAGCAAAAGGAATAAAGTCAGAGACACCATACTATCTAACTTCAAACTATACTATAAAGCTACAGTAACCAAAACAGCATGATACTAGTACAAATACAGACACATAGAGCAATGGAATAGAATAGAAAACTCAGAAATAAAGCCGTACACTTACAACCATCTTGTCTTTGACAAGGCTGACAAAAACAAGCAATGGGAAAAGGACTCCCTATTTAATAAATGGTGCTGGGACAACTGATTAACCATATGCAGAAGAATGAAACTGGAACCTTACTTTTCACCATGTACAAAAGTTAACTTAAGATAGATTAAAGATTTAAATGTAAGACCTCAAACTAGAGAAGTCCTAGAAGAAAACATAGAAAATACCCTTCTCAGCACTGGCCTTGGCTTATAAGCTGCTGGTGGGAATGTAAATCAGTTTGGCCCTTGTGGAAATCAGGTTGGAGATTTGTCAAAGCACTTAAAACAGAGCTACCATTTGACCCAGCAATCCCATTACTGGGTATATATCCAAAGGAAAATAAATCATTATACCAAAAAGACACATGCACTTATGTTCATTGCTACACTATTCACAATAGCAAATAACATGGAATCAACCTAGGTGCCCATCAGGTTAAAGAAATTGTGGTACATATACACCATAGAATACTATACAACCATAAAAAGAATGAAATCATGTTCATTCTTTTGCAGCAACATGGATGGAATTGGAGGCCATAATCCTAAGCTAACTAATACAGGAACAGAAAACCAAATACTACATGTTCTCACTTACAGGTGGGAGCTAAACATTGAGCACACATAGACATAAACATGGTAACAATAGACACTATAGGCTACTGGGGTGGAGGAGGAAGGAAGGGGGATGTTGGTTGAAAAACTACCCATTGGGTATTATGCTCACTACCTGGGTGCAATGTACCCAGGTAACAAACATGTTTATGTAACCCTTGTGTATTAGTCTGTCCTCACACTGCTATAAAGAACTACTGAGACTGGGTAGTTTATGAAGAAAAGAGGTTTAATTGACTCACAGTTCCACAGGCTATACAGGAAGCATGTCTGGGAGGCCTCAGGAAACTTACAATCATGGCAGAAGGCAAAGGGGAAGTGGGCCGTCTTACCATGGAGGAGCAGGAGAGAGAGGGAGAGAAGAGGGAAGTGCTACACACTTAAACAACCAGATGTCAGCTGGGTGCGGTGGCTCACACCTGTAATCCCAGCACTTTAGGAGGCTGTGATAGGTGGATGGCTTGAGCTCAGGAGTTTGAGACCAACTTGGGAACATAGAGAGACCTCATCTCAAACTAAACAAAAACAAAACAAAACAAAACAACACACCAGATCTCATGAGAACTCACCAACTATCATGAGAACATGATCCAATCATCTCCCACCAGGTCCCTCCCATGACACTGGGGATTACAATTTAACATCAGATTTGGGTGGGGACACCATATCACCCTGTATCTAAAATAAAAGTTGAATTTTTTTTAAAAAGAAGACAGTACAAGCATAGTTAATACTTTCATATACCCTTGAACTCAAATTCTCCATGTGGAACAAAATATGTCCTTAAGTCCTAGAATTTTGTCTCTGATATTTCTACTGGCAAAAGAGAATGCTAACAATTAGAGAGTGATTGTGTTGCTCAGTATGCTGCATTCATTATTCACGATGCAGAAGCATGATTCGCTTTCCCTTGCTGTCCTAATGCAGACCATCTATAAGGTGGAGTGGTTATATATAGGCCCTTCTTTTTTATAACAAATCTGTTCAATATTATCAGACAGGACTTCTGTTGGACACACACATACACACCCCAGACCCATAAATATTTTTTTTTTTGCTTTGAATGTTTCTCTTGTAACAATGTAAAAAGACATAGCATGATACTTTCACCCTTTTTATCCCTACTCACTAATATGAGAATTCTAGATCTTTTTGAATCTCTTGAAAGCATCTGGACTGAAATGACAACCCATCAGCTAACAAACCAGTGTAAATTTGGGTTGGTCTTCTAATTATTCTTCTGCTGATGGCCTTCCCTCACTGCTGCATCTCTTTACCCTCCTCTACCCCACTCCCTGGTCTACAGGAGTCTCTGCTACAAACAAGATAAACTTTGGACCCAGAAAACAAATAGTGTTTACCTTTCTTATAAATCGAGATTGAATTCTATTTTGGCTTTGCTAAACATTTTTGGATACTATAAGCACAAAAGCTCTGCTTCAGAGGTAGGCTCCTAATACAACTCCACCTCTTCAGGCCTGAATGAAGAAATACTCAATCAGACTGACTTCAGCTTCCTAAGATGGCAACATACTTATCTTTATCTAAAGACAGTGATGTTGTTTAGGCCTAATTGTAGCTAGTTGAAGGTAGCGCATTGAGAACTTGATATAACTTAATTCAAGCTACTAACTTGATCCTTCAGAAAACTAGTATTTGGAAATCATTGTCAAACTACTGACTTGAGATCTGGTATACCTGTATTTTAGTTTCTGTTAGAAACTTATTCATCGTATAATCTTTATTTAAAGAAGGTTCTTCATCTACAAGGAAAGCAACTAGAGTGACAATGTTCTTCTGTCAGAGACTGGCTAGATATTTATCAGTCCTACTTCCTTTCCCTGACATAGAAAGTCCTCATTTCCCAGCCTTGCTTTCAGTTAGGTTGGGATCATTTGAACCGTTTGTGGTCAATGAACTATGATGGGAAGTGATGAATGCCATTTTTGCTTCTGGACATAAAACCCCTTTACAATTATCCACATACCTACCTTCTCCTTCTGAGGTAAGTTGGAGATGACAGTTTGTACTGTTTGAATGAGAGTCATTTAGGAAATCTGCTCTATACTGACCATGACAAGAGTGAAAAACAAATATTTATCACGTGAAGCCATTGAGCTTTTGGGTTTGTTAGTGACAGCAGCTAGAGCTACTTATTAAAATTATATATTCACATTATATTTGAGACTACATTATTAGTTTATGAGTGAGCAGTGTAAAATGGTTCTTTAAAATCTATACTCCATGCAACTTTTTATTTTGAAAAATGTCAAAATATATAGAAAAGTTGAAAGAATTGAGTAATGATCGTCCACATATCCTTCATCTAGATTAACTCGTTGTTAATATCTTGTCACAATGTGTATATCTTATTTTCCTATCCATTTTTTTTTCTCCTGAACATTTGGATAATAAGTCATGGACATTGACAGCCTTAAAGTTTTGATCCAGATTTTATGGTTGAGATGATTTTGGGAGAATGGCAAGACCTTTTTTCCCTCTCAAATTGATTTTTTAAACTCTGGTGCTTATTTTGAAAATATGTTTCTGAACATAGACTTTGTATAATTTCCGTTATTACATATCCTTAAAGTTTACAGAACTGATCATATAACTAAAGATATTTGAAGAAAATGTCACATCTCTTTTTTACTTTTATAAATAAGCCCTTACTGAATGCATACTATGTAAGGTGTTTGTGAGAGAAAGCTTCTGACATCAGCACTCAGTGATCTGACTCCTGGTATTCATGCCCTTGTGTAATAATAGCCTCCCCTTTAGTGCAGGCTTGACCTGGTGACTCACTTCTAACAAATAGAATATGCCAAAAGTGTTGGGGTGTCACTACTAGGACAAAAGACTGCAACTTCAGCTGGCACTCTTTCTCTTGCTATCATTTCATTTCTTTCTCACTTGCTTGCTCTGATGAAAATAGCTACCCTGTTGTGAGCTGCCCTATGGAGAGGCTTAGGTGGGAAGGAACTGAAGGAGATAATAGTTTATGTGGAGCTGGTTCTGGTTGACAGCTGTGAGGGGAAGCCTAGAAGCAGGTCCACTCCCAGCTGAGCCTTCAGATGAGAATACAGCCTCTGCCAACACCTTGGTTACACCCTTGAGAGATCCAGAGCTGTAAGACCTAGACCTGGTTAAACCATGCCTATATTCCTGACTCACAGAAACTGTGAAATAATAAATGATGCTTTAAGGCACTAAGTTTTGGGGTAATTTGCTTTGTAGCAATAGATAACTAATACAGTGCTCATTTGAATAATCAGAGTAGAATGATGGCTAAAGAGTGATTGCTGTTTTAAGGAGCACATGGTTTTGTGGTGATTGATAAAGTAGCTATATGAACGAAGTCTTTAGGGATGGAAGTGTGCTGTTCATTCTGCTAGGTGTTGTTCAAGGAAATCATATTGAATAACTGGTACTGCGTCTGATCAGGGTTTTACTACATTATGGTGTGGGAAGGGGATGCTTTGGCTGTAGAGAACAGTATACAGGGATAGGTGAGAGTCTGGCATGTTTGGGAAACATTAAGTGGTCTAGTAAGGCCAGGTCACAGGTGACTGAGGAGGGATTTGTAAGGGTGTATGTGGGACATGAGGCTGCAGAGATTAGTTCAGATAATAGGATTTATTCTTTAACCAGTGAAAAAATGTGGACCATGGGTTGAGAATTTGTCTGTTGAAATTGGTATCAACCAAGGAGCAAAGAGCACAGAGCCAAACTTTTGGGAAAGAAAAAAATTCCTTTGACATTGTATCATCCACCCAGTCTGTGCCTAGATAATACCAATACTAATTAAAAAGCCATCACATTATTTGGTTTGGTATTAAAAATTGTTTCCTCTGATTTTTTGCTGAGTTTTTTTTTTAAGTGGGACAAGTGTAATCAAAATCTGTTTCAAGGCATCTTATCCCTTTTTCAAGGGGCCTCAGGGGCCTTTTGACAAAAAGCACAGTTCTTCCCTAAGAACAGTGATGGGGATATTTTTTTTTCACTGAGCATCCAACTTTGGTTGATTTGCTATTGCTATGTTTTTAAAGTTTACAGAATCAGATATTTCACAGGTTGATAACTATATTGCATCAAAAAGCCCCACATCTCACAATTACATGCATTATTAAAGAGAGGACAGTAATTCAACCTGAAGCTAACACGATGGTTTTCGTTTTCTTTTTTTGGTATTCTGTAAGTTGTATTTAACCAGAAAGGTTAGAATTCTGTGCTGGTACCCATTTTGTTGAAAAAAAAAAATGAACCTTTTGAATCATAAGTGTACCACTTTTCAAATTTTATGAATCTTGCATTCAATGCTTTCCTAGTTAAATGATCAAATGGTTTAACATTACCCTGTCTGCTCACATTTCTTCTTAAGTGTTACATTTGTCTTTCCCTGGATTCCTTTGCTTTGTTTTTGGCCCTTTCCCCTACTAGCAGCCAAGAATAATGGCATTCTTGGATAACTGATAGTTACTTTATTAGCTGCCCAGCCAGTATTAATATTGGAGTGCCTATTTTCATAAGAATCAGCAGGGCTTTGGGACGGAAACTTCAATTTGTTGCTGCACAGAGTGGAACTGATGAAGTCCTGGGCCCCACAGGGCCAGCCTGGCTTGGTTCAGTCACTGGAGCTCAGGGATGTTGATTCTGATGATGAGTCTAGCTTGTTAGAATCACTTTTTGCACTTCTTTCTCGGTTGGGGACATTTATTCAATAATCACAGCTATGGCAGCCTGAGTGAATGGGGTCACCTTGGTGTATATGAAATAGCAGCATACATCTATCAATCCTAGATCTGGGCATGTTTAAGCCTGCTGCTTGAGAAGGGACAGACTCATTCCCTTGGTTGAGATTTATCTGATGCCTGATATCAATTGCACTTAAATCTCACTCCCCCACCTGGAGTTCCTGCTGATATCTAAGTCCTCTTTTGCACACTTCAAGTATGGTGGTTGCAGTTCCAGAAGGAAGA